>NC_080109.1:17522500-18772500 GCF_950005125.1 Chionomys nivalis
ACCCATTACGCCATAACCTCTATCAGGCTTCTACATCCCAAAGACTCCACAACCCTTTAAATGAGTTCCTCCAACCAGCGCTGACATTTGAAACATTTGAACCATGGGCACTGAAAGCACAATGTTAGCACTGGAAAGCATGCCCAGTGTAAGTATCAGAATCAGGGCAGCTATTTGATGCAGGTGTTCTCTTCCTGCCTACCCCGAAAGTATCTGGAAAATTACATGTTATGGATCACATGTGTACGTCCCCTCAAATGCCCTGTGTTGAACTCTGAGGCATACATTGCTTTCAATGCTTTTGGAAGCAGGGCCACTGGGATGTCACTAAGGCACTGGGTGGAGCTTCCATGACAGGATTGGTACATTCACAAGAAGATACAGGAACAACTTGTGTGTTCTGCTCTGCTTTCTCACAAGTTAGGATGAAACAATACAGCTGCAGATGTCTGCACAGCAGGAAGCAGAACACCCACATACTGAATCTGTTCACACCTTAGCCTTGGCCTACCAAAGCACCAGAACTGTGCTTAAGTAATGTTTACTGTTTAAGCCACTCAGACTGTGGCAACATTCTGTGGGAGCCCTTCACAGTCTTCTCTTAATGATGGAAAGACTTTCTCAATTTCCTGCTTGCATAGTGAGATGGGAAAAATTACATATTTTGAGAGATGGATGATAGGTTAAGACTTAAGATATTAATCCACAGAGTAGCCTTGTTTTGGTTGTCTAATTACAGCATTTAAACCAAAAAACATGAGTTATTAATAAGATATTTCATGTTTTATTTAGAGTCATAACAATCTCTTGAGTGACTTACGGTTTCTGAACATGTAGTAGTAACATTTCTGGGCTATTTATGCCATAGGAATATATAATGATGGGAGTAAATGCTAAGGTATCTTTCAACACGGAGAAGTAGACCAGTGAAGTTCTTGACCAGAAACTAGTTCACTCTGCCAGGATGAGCCAATGCATTTTGTAACCCTGTCTAAACGAGGCACACAGGAAAGAACAGACTAGAGGAAAGAGGCAGGGGTGGGGATGGAGGAATGGAAAGAGAATCCAGGCAGAAAATGTCTGTGCCTAGTGGATGTTCATAAAATAGAAAACTACAAGAAGACAGCGAAATTACATTCTCAGGGTTCACAACAGAAACTCCAGAACTTTGTGAGCAGTTAGCCGAGAACATCGATGGACAATAACAGTAGGTGCTGAGTGGACGTTGAGCGTTCACAGATGGGAAGCAGGGGCCATATATAAACAGCTCTGAAGATCCCAAAACAAAGGCACTCCTTCCAAGTACAAAATGTCATCAGGGCACAGAAAGGAATCTTCTGGGATGAAGCAGCAAAACAAGAATCCCAGGCCAGAGTGGAGATGAATTCTCAGCCGTTGGCTAGGCTCATTGTCAGGCCCAAGGGAAGTCTGAGGCTGGAAGTTACAGAAACTCATTAAGTGATTTCAAATCTCTTACTCCTGGGTTTACTTCAGTAATTCCACCTAAGTCCTTTGATAAACTGTATAAATTTTAATTATTTAATCAATTAACATCTTCTCAGCAGTTGGAGAAAGACTTTCATTCTGATTGTGAACCTTTCTTGGAATCCTTCCTGTAAAAATGCTGCAAATGAAAATCTGGGCAATAACCAGATGTTGCTCGGAAATTAATGTATTAGTCAGGCTCTATCTGACCAGCAAATGTCATTGTTTTCACTTGAGCAATTAACATGGAAAGAAACCATTTTAAAAGTGTTTTTGGCTTATTTTTTCCTTTTACTGAAAATAGATGGTTCCCCTCACATCATATATCCTGATGATTGTTTCCCCTCCATCTAGTCCTCCCAGTTCCTCCCCATCTCCCCTCACACCTGCATCCACTCCCTTTCTATGTCTAATTAGAAAAAAATAAAAACAAGTTTATAAGGGATAATAACTAAATATAACAAGATAAACTATTGTGCAACCACTTTGGAAAGCAGTGTAGCGGTTTCTCAGGAAAGTCGGGTTCAACCTACCTCTCGACCCAGCAATACCACTATTGGGAATATACCCAAGAGATGCCCAAACATACAACAAAAGTATATGCTCAACTATGTTCATAGCAGCATTGTTTGTAATAGCCAGAACCTGGAAACAACCTAGATGTCCTTCAATGGAAGAATGGATGAAGAAAGTATGGAATATATACATATTAGAGTACTACTCAGCAGTAAAAAACAATGACTTCTTGAATTTTGCATACAAATGGACGGAAATAGAAAACACTATCCTGAGTGAGGTAAGCCAGACCCAAAAAGAGGAACATGGGATGTACTCACTCATATTTGGTTTCTAGCCATAAATAAAGGACATTGAGACTATAATTCGTGATTCTAGAGAAGCTAAATAAGAAGGTGAACCCAAAGAAAAACATATAAGCATCCCCCTGAATATTAACCTTCATCAGGCGATGAAAGAAGACAGAGACAGAGACCAACATTGGAGCACTGGACTGAAGTCTCACGATCCAAAGGAGGAGCAGAAGGAGAGAGAGCACGAGCAAGGAACTCAGGACCGCGAGGGGTGCACCCACACACTGAGGCAATGGGGATGTTCTATCGGGAACTCACCAAGGCCAGCTGGCCGGGGTCTGAAAAAGCATGGGACAAAACCGGTCTCGCTGAACATAATGGACAATGAGGACTACTGAGAACTGAAGAACAATGGCAATGGGTTCTTGATCCTATTGCACGTAATGGCTTTGTGGGAGCCCAGGTAGTTTGGATGCTCACCTTAATAGACCTGGATGGAGGTGGGTGGTCCTTGGACCTCCCACAGGGCAGAGAAACCTGCTTGCTCTTTGGGCTGAGGAGGAAGGAAGACTTGATTGGGGGAGGGGGAGGGAATGGGAGGTGGTGGCGGGGAAGAGGCAGAAATCTTTAATAATTAAATAAATTAATATTAAAAAAAAGAAAAGAAATAAGGCAACTACGTGAGTGAACAAACAGGCCATTTTTGAACCTTTGATAATACCTGACATCTCATAAATTATGATTCAAAAAGCATAGAAGGTTTGAAGTAACAAAGTCCATTGATTTCCTAGTTTTTATAAAAAGAGAAATAAAGAAGCGAGTTTGTTCTCTAAAAAAAAAAAAATCTGTCACAACCAGTCGTACAAAACAAATTAACAAAGTAAAAAAATACCAAGAGAAGGTCCAAAGAGTCAGAGATCCACTCCTCCACATACTGAGTAATCCCATAAAAACACTCAACTGAAAGCCATGATATATGTACACAAAAGACCTCATGCAGACCCATGCATGCCCTGTTCACGCTGCTTCAGTCTCTCTGAGTTCGTATTTTACTCATGTTCATTTAAAGGGTCTTGATTATTTGGTGTCCTCCATCCCCTTTATAACTAACACTCTTTATCAAACTCCCATATCACGGGGTTCCCTAACCTCTTGAGGGAGGGATTTGATAGAGACATCCTTTCCTAGACTTGAGTGTTCCAAGGTTTCTCACTCTCTGCATTATGTGGGTCTGTGACTCTGTATTTGTTTCCATCTGCTGCAGGAAGAAGCTTCTCCAATGATATCTGAGAAAAACACTAATCTACAAAGCATAATGTCTTTATATGAGTTATTTAGGGGAGAGGTTTAATCCAGTCTTATTTAATTTTACTCTGTATTCCTGAGTGAAGGCTCTATATAGGCACCAGATTAACTTCTCCATGTTCTATGTGTTAAACAGGTATCATCAGCAATGGGGCCTTGCTGTCAGTGTTTGAAGAGCAACCCATAGTTTTAGAAACAGCCTGGGTTGTTTTAAAGAGTTCGTGTAACCACTTTAATTAAATGTAATCTAAAAGTTGTACTGAAAGCTTTGTTCTTTGACAAGAAATGGCAAGCTGGGATTCTGACTCCCATCTATTTAGCAATTTTATTTATATTACCTTCGTGTGTGTGTGTGTGTGTGTGTGTGTGTGTTAGGAGGCTACTTGTCCATTTCCAGTCTGCCCAGACTCTGAAAATAACCACACAGAAACTGTATTAATTAAATCACTGCTTGGCCTATTAGCTCTAGCTTCTTATTGGCTAACAGTTACATCTTAATTTAACCCATTTCTATTTATCCGTATATCGCCACAAGGCTGTGGCTTACTGGGTAAAGTTCCAGTGTCTGTCTCTGGCAGGGCTACATGGCTTCTCCTGACTCTACCTTCTTTCTCCCAGCATTCAATTTAGGTTTACCCTCCTAACTCTGTTCTGCCCTTCTCTGTTATAGGCTCAAAGCAGTTTCTTTATTAACCAATGGTATTCACAAGATACAGAGGGAAATCCTACATTACATATATATATTCGTATATACACATACACACACACACACACACAGACACGTATATGGAAACTTCTACTCTATTAGGTTTCTATACTACGAATAAAAGAGCCCTGAATTTTAGGTGTCTGTCACCATATTCCCTCCATCTTTAAGGCTACAGTTGACCCTCCTCACTGACACCAACTTCCGCTATTTCCCATGAATGAGGCTTAGTCTTTTGAGGGTGGTCCTTGCCCCCTGGATTCATTCACAGCCCTGGTACCAGCAACCACATCTCCTCTGCTTTTAGCCCTTGTCCTGTACTCAGTGTGTAACTACTCACTGTACAGCTTACACCCACTTAATCCATATCTCCCCGGGTTCCTGAGATGCTGGGACTTTTAGGCCATGCCTAAACCCTCTCTTCTCCCCATGGTTATTAGAATTATCCTCTGCAGGTCCCTCCAGATTAACAACTCCATCATCCCCAAGGGATATAACTGAGCTGACAAGGTAGTTAGAGTTGCAGCCCACAGAAGCCCAGACCTACCTAACCCACACTAGGGCATCCTTGCATTACAATCCACTGTCAACCCCAACACTCAACACATTCTGTCCTTTCTTTCTACACCAGCTCCTTCATTCTAATAGCCAAGCCTTGTCTCACTTTGTTAAGACCCTCCTTCAGCCTATCCCTGAGGATTTGCATTTCTTAAAATCTGTCAAATGTCAGACTCCAACTCTAGATACAGCAACTGCACCCCTACCCCCATTTCCTACCCACAAGGACAGAGGTTCTCTCCCCAGAACTGACTGGCACTTTGACTTTACCCACACACCCACACAAACAGGTTAGGTATCTCTTGGTTTTAGTGTACACATTCTCAGGGTAAGTGGAGGCATTTCCCACCACAAACCAAAGGGCTCAGATAGTCTCTTACCTCCTCCTTGAGATCATTTTTCTCTTTGGAATCCCTGCTTTTCTCCAGTCAGACAATGGTCCTGAATTCACCTCCCAGATTTCCCAAAAAAGTCCTCAACATTTTTTGGCATTTTCATATTCCATCCCATCCCTAGTCCTCAAGAAAAACAGATCAAACACCCTTATCAAACTGAAATGAAAACTTCACCTCAAATTCGTAAAGCTATAGTGGTATATTATTTGTATTTTAATAAAACTTGCCTGAAGATGAGACAGCAAAGTAGCCATACTAGTCAGCCATATAGGTCAAGCAGTGGCATACAGCTTTAATTCCAGCAGCCACACTAGTTAGCAGTGGTGGTGCATGCCTTTAATCCCAGTACTAGAGAGGAACATAATATGGGAGGAGATAGGTCTCAGGCTCAGTCTTAGTCTGAGAATTCATGAAAGCAGAGTTGCCCATTTTATTCTGAGATTATTAAACTATTAAGTTAAGACTATTTACTATGGAGTAAAATTCCCAAGATCAACTTTTTAGAGAAAGAGATTATACTACTATAGAAAGGAAATCCCTGATCGGTCAGTGTAATGTCATTTATGCATATGTTTTTAGGGTTGGCCATTTGATAACACCAGAAGCTATATGCTAAAGTCTCACTAACGTGACTGTATAAACATGAGACTAATAAGAATAGTAATGTAGACTGCTAAAGTGGAGAGAGAAAGTCTACGAAACCTCAACCCTACAAAAGAATTAAAAACAACTGAGGAATTCTGAGAATGAAAAAAATATCTTCCCTGGGGAAAGAGAACACCAATTGGTTATCTAAAATAATTGAGAAAAAATTTTTCCATTTTCTAATTCAAGTAGAACATTTTTATAATTATATCTTCGGTTTCTTTTCAGAAAAAAATTAAAATGAAGAAAATTAATTACTCTATTAGATAAACTCATCCTTCAAATGCACATGTATTAGAATTTTTAAGACACAATAGTAGAAACAAAACTCATAGTCAGTTAGCATGATAGAAACTCAAAAAGGAAAACATACTGAAAAATTAGACAAGATTGGGTGTATTCAGAATAACAAAGTTGAGGCTCATACTACAAATTGAGTGGTACTTGTTCAATTTTTGGTAGACCATTAGATACCACAACAAAACGCTATATTGGAAAGAGGCATGAAAATTCAGTTATGTTGGTTATTGTTTATTATCTAAACTAATTATTTGCTTATTTTGAAATAAACTCATTTATACACACACACAAACACAAGTTGTAATGATTTTCTAGCCCTTGAAACAACTTCTATGCTATAAAACAAGTTTTAAGTAAGAACCGAGGAGCTGAAAAGATGAATGACTCAGCAATGAAGAGCACTATTTGTTCTTCCATAGGACCCAGGATCAGTGTCCAACACTTACATGGTTGTTGACAGAGTTTTTGTCCTGTTCAGTCCCGTAGCCGTTCAGTCCCAAAGAAACACACAGAGACTGATATTAATTACACACTGTTGGACTATTAGCTCACGTTTATTATTAACTAGCTCTTAGAACTTTAATTAACCCATAATTCTTGTCTCTGTTTAGCCATGTGCCTTGCTGCCTTTTCTTGTTTTTTTTTTATCTTTTTTATTGATTTTTATTGAGCTTTACATTTTTCTTTTCCCCTCCCTGCCTCTTCCCTTTCCCCTTCAAATCTCCCCCAAGTTCCTTATACTCCCAATTTACTGAGTAGAGCTTGTCTTTTTCTACTTCTTATGTAGATTAGATCTATGTAAGTCTCTCTTACTGTCCTCATTGTTGTCTAAGCTCTCTGGGATTGTGGTTTGTAGGCTGATTTTCTTTGCTTTATATTTAAAAATCACCTATGAGTGAGTACATGTGATAATTGTCTTTCTATGTCTGTGCTACCTCACTCAAAATAATATTTTCTAGCTCAATCCATTTGCCTGCAAAATTTGAGATGTCATTATTTTTTCTGCTGTATAGTACTCCATTGTGTAAATGGACCACATTTTCCTTATCCATTCTTCAGGAGAGGGGCATTTAGGTTGTTTCCAGGTTCTGGCTATGACAAACAATGCTGCTATGAACATAGTTGAGCACATGTCCTTGTGGCATGATTGAGCATCCTTTGGATATATACCCAAAAGGGGTATTACTGGGTCTTGAGGAAGGTTGTTTCCTAATTTTTTGAGAAATCGACACACTGACATCCAAAGGGGTTGTACCAGCTTGCATCCCCACCAGCAATGCAGAAGCGCTCCATTTTCCCCACAACCTCTCCAGCATAAGTTGTCATCAGTGTTTTTGATCTTGGCCATTCTTACAAGTGTAAGATGGAGTTGTTTTGATTTGCATTTCTCTGATGACTAAGGATGTTGAACATTTCCTTAAATGTCTTTCAGCCATTTTAGATTCCTCTGTTGAGAGCTCTCAGTTTAGGTCTGTACTCCATTTTTTTTTATTGGATTATGTGTTCTTTTGGTGACCAATTTCCTGAGTTCTTTGTATATTTTAGAGATCAGACCTCTGTCTTAAGTGGGGTTAGTGAAGATCTTTTCCCATTCTGTAGACTTGTCATTTTGTCTTGTTGTCCATGTCCTTTGCTTTACAGAAGCTTTTCAGTTTCAGGAGGTCCCATTTATTAATTGTTTCTCTCAGTGTCTGTGCTGCTGGAGTTATATTTAGGAAGTGGTCTCTTGTGCCAATGTGTTCAAGTACACTTCCCACAATAGCTACAAATAACATAAAATATCTTGGAGTAACTCTAACCAAATAAGTGGAAGACTTGTATGACAAGAACTTTAAATCTTTGAAGAAAGAAATTGAAGAAGACACCAGAAAGTGGAAAGATCTCCCATGCTCTTGGGTAGGCAGAATTAACATAGAAAAAATGGCAATCTTACCAAAAGCAATCTACATATTCAATGCAATGCCCATAAAAATCCCAGCAAAATTCTTCATAGACCTCGAAAGAACAATACTCAACTACATATGGAAAAGCAAAAGATTCAGTATAGCCAAAACAATCCTGTACAATAAAAGAACTTCTGGAGGCATCACAATCCCTGACTTCAAACTCTACTACAGAGCTACAGTACTGAAAACAGCCTGGTATTGGCATAAGAACAGACAGGAGGACTAAAGGCACGGAATAGAAGACATGGATAATAGTCCACACGCCTTCGAACACCTGATTTTTGACAAAGATGCAAAAGATATCAAATGGAAAAAAGAAAGCATATTTAACAAATGGTACTGGCATAACTGGATATCAACATGTAGAAGAATGAAAATAGACCCATCTCTATCACCATGCACAAAGCTCAAGTCAAAATGGATCAAAGACCTCAACATAAAGCCAGCCACACTGAACTTTGGTGCCTTTTCTTAATACAGCCTTCTCATCTTGTTCCTCTGCATCTGGCTTGCTTGTGACTGCCTCTCTCTACCTTTCATCTTCCCAGAATTCTCTTATTCTGGTTGCCCCACCTGTACTTTGGCTGCCTGGCTACTAGACAGCCAGTGTTTGATTAAATCAATACAAATGACAAATCTTTATGTTGTACATAAGCATTATCTCATAGCACATGGTGGCTCTTAACCTGTAATTCTAGTCCCAGGGGATCTGAAACCCTCTTCTAGCCTCTAAGGGCATTGCATACATATGGTATATGCTGACAGAAACCTGTACACATGAAATAAAAATGAAATAAAGAATATTTTTTTTAAAAGCAAAGAGCAAAGATCTTTAATTTATGCATCCACTTATCAGTTGTGGTCCTGATACAAAGGGTGACCTGAGTAACTGAAAAGCATAACACAGGATGGCACATAGAGCATTTTGTCCACTTAATCAGAACCATTTCAGTAGCTGACTAAATGTTCTAGTGTGTGAAAGGGAGAGACTGAAACTTGTTCCTAGACTTGTTAGTTAATATGTAACAGGACGAGACTCAGCTATTTTCTGTAAATCAAAGGTCACTTGGGAACAGATTCCAGAGCCGAAACTCTTGTAGCTTGCTCTGGCATTACTGTACCATGAAGAGGGGCTGCCTTCATCTTCAGTAGAACAAAAAACATATTGTTTAAAAGTATAGATGTGTAGATACAATTGATAACTTGCAGTGTTCTGTAGCAACAGTATGTTTGACAAGAATTAAGTTGAATGAAATAATTTAATTACTAATTAAATGCTTTAAAACAGCTAATAGAGACAATTTGAAATGTTCCCAACACAGAAAAATGATATATGTTTGATATGGTGATCATTGAATTATTGAGTATGTTTTGAAACTTCATATAATGAACCTCATAAATCGGTGCAATTATTATTGATCAACTAAAAATTGATACATTTAGAAAATAAAATAGTTTTTGAAAAATATTGTTAGTTATTAGTGCTCATAAATATGACAAAACAAAGCATGGTAGTTCATGCTTTTAATCCCAGCACTATGAAGGTAAGGCAGGAGGGCATGAATTCAAGGCCAATGTGGGCTGTGTCAAAAGATTGAAGAAACATAAAATAATAACTAATACAAAGATAGATGTAACAATGCTTAAACTTCCTGATTTAGAAACACAGCTATGAATATTTCCATGAAGACCAATACTGCTGAGAAGGCTTATAGCCACAAATTATTAAAATAATTCAAAACTGATATAAATTTTCCTGAGGTAATACAGCAGAAAGATAAACATGTATTCAAGAAAATTCACTAAAGTTTTTTTTTTTTTTTTTTTTGGAACAGAAAGAAACCGTGACAAATAGAGATACTAATATTTATCTAACATTTTCTGTGGCCCCACCCCACCTCATCCACCTTACCTCAGCATGAAGGGAACTCTATCTATCTATATACAAGTGAAGACAAACCAGGAATATAAATAAGGTAAACTCTTTGGTTAGGATACCAGAAAAAAGGATCATTGAACCTACAGCAAATGTAATAAATGGAACAAAAAATTGAATATAAAGTTGTAATATAGAAGTCTAATTTTAGAAAGGTGCTTTTGAAGAAGAAAACCAACAAAACTCTAGTAATATTATTTGGAAAATATTTTTATTTGTCAAATGGAAAGGAATATATTTTGAAGAGATAATATAATTAATCATATGAAATCCAATTGGATAATTTAAATTATATAAACAAAATGCTAGAAAGAACAACTGAGAAAGGAAGAGATAGATACTGTGAATGTGATTGATTAATGGATAAAGAATTAGTGACTTGAAAGTGAAAGGCTGGTGAGATGGATCGGGGGCACTTGGCATACGAGCCTGACAATCTGAGCATATCCATGGAACCCATGGTGGAAGGAGAGAACAATCTCTTTAAATTTGTCTCTGGTATGCACATTTGCACAACACAGAGACTTGATGATGGTGACGATGATGATGAATCTTAAATTAAATACAGCAAAATCTCTAAGCGAAGAAAGTTCAGTACTAGATGACTTCCTTGATAAAGTCTAGAAACTAAACAATAAACAGTATTCTTTATAAAAATTTTCAAAACTTCAAGAGGATAGAAAAAATTCTTAATTTATTTTTGAGGTTAATATATCATCTTGCCAAAACAAGAAAAGAAGACCAAGTACTACTGTTCACCTAAAGCAACCTTCTGCTACACTCATAGATCTGGTCCTTGCTCAGCCAGCATCAAAGAAGCTTGCTCCTGAAGTAGATGGAAACAAATACAGATAGCCAAAGCTGGACAATGTAAAGAGAGCGGGAGACCTTAGAACACAGTCCTAAAGGGACGTCTCCATCAAATCGCTCCCCTCGGGGTTCAGAGACAGAAAATACTGTAAAAGTCAGCGGGGATGGAAGACACCAAGGAAACGGTGTCCTCTAGACATAGCAGGACTGATGCACATATGAACTCACACAGACTGTGGCAATATGTACAGGACCTGCACGGGATAAGCCCGATGGGATCCCAACACTGAGAGGGGCAGTGCACATAAGTTCCCATCCCTAATCCAGAAGGAATGTATCTCCAATTTTGGTAATCACTGGTAAATGAAGTCTCACTGCATGTGCAAACAACACAAAAGAATAGGCTGGATTCCCAGTAGTAGATAGCCATCACAAACCAAACTCTATGGTATTTTTTGAGAATTTTTCTTTGATCTCATAGTGCTTTGTCTAAATATTTTATTTATTTACATTTATTTTATTTTGTTTTACCATATATATCTTCTTTCTATATGCTATGGTTTCTAGTCTTGTGTTTTTATGGGACTTCTGTGTGTGCCAATGGGAGTGTTGCTGTGTCTATATGTGTTTCTTATGCTTCTCCTCTGACTTCTTTTATTTTGTTCATTTGTTGCTTGTTTTGGCCTATTCTGGTTTGTTTGTTTTTAATCTTATTATTTTTTAGATGCCTGTTTGTTTTCTAATGAGAGAGAAGAGGAAAGGGTTTTGGTTTGGGTTAGGGAGGTACATAACAGGGAAAACCATAATCAGAAATATATATATATATAATATTTCAATAAGAAATGGTAATATTAGAAAAGAAAGCTGAACACCAATAGATCTCATGAGTATAGATTTAGAAAATTCCAACAAATACAAGCAAGCCAGATTTAGCAATATATGAAGTAAATTACATGTCATGAACAAGAACAAGTTATTGCAGGCATGCAAGTTTACTGCAACATTAAAAAATCATTTACTATAGTATGCCATATTGTTAAAGAGCAAGACTTATGCAGTCATTTCAGATACAGAAAATAAACTTTCAAGAAAAAAATCCTAAGCAACTGGAATATAATAGAACTTCCTCATTCTAAAACATGGTATCAATAAAAGCACCCAGAGCTAGCATTCTGAAAATTTTCTAAGATCATAAGGAAGACAAGAATGATGGAGCTTGTCTATTCTAGTCAATATCGTGCTATAGGATCTTGCTAGGCTATCTGAACAATAAAAAAATTACCACACCAATGCAAGAAAGAATTAGCAATTTGTCTATTAGCAGATGATAGAAGATAAATTAATAACTGAAATTGACTAAAATCAACTATAAGTGACAGAGGAGTCTAGCAAGAATTCAAAAACATATCAACATGGAAAACAGTACTATTTCTGTATTGTACAAGGAGGATTCAAAGATGAAATTAAGAACATAGTTGAAGTTTTAAAAGAATCAGAAATAATGAAACAATATGGGTATAACTGAAAGATATAATAACTGCATGCTGAAATTTTTTAAAAATTGAAGATGTTTAGAGCACCCAAATAAATCAAAGACATTCAAAATTCATACCTTGTTAAATTTTTGTTTGAAATTAGTATTTTAATAGCTTACTCATGTTGGAAGAGAGGCTGTACTACAATTCTAAGAAGTTTGCAAAGTTAAACTAGCCCTTCAGCTATTTAACTGAATTGCTAACACTCTCCAGAATCTATCCATTTTCTAATTTGTTCATTTTTATTATTTAATATGCTATTGGGAACGCTTTGTCTTTGGCTGTGTCTAGACATACAGATGGTTTTGATACATTCATTGGAAGGAGGCTCAGTCCAGGGAAATGGCCAATTATTTTTTAAAACTAAGTGTACTCTTTTTCTGGAGAGTTCCACCACATCATAATGGCTGAATTATTCCCCCTTAGCCCTCGGTTCTCTGGAATCATATATCCCACCAATGTCTTGTTCCATTATGTTTAATGTTGAGTGCAGAGAGACTTGACAGGACCTGACATTGCGGGCAGTAGATGATGGATCCTTTTCAGGGACCATCAGGTAAAATACTGTCAAATAACCATTTCCACTGTTTTTAAAAGAAAAATCTCATCCTAAATCTAAGCAGAATTTCATTTCTAATGGAAATAGATCCACCGAAAAGACCTCATAGGAATTATTCTTCGACCTATACACTAGAAAAATCTGTATGCAATAACAAATAACAGACATGATGACCACCAAAGGTACAGCTCCCTTGTGGGAAAGACAGTAAGGTTTTACTTGAACTTGTAGCTGCCTAAAGATAGAGGACAAAGAAAAAGAAGAGTCATGCCACCACACACCTCATTCTCTCTTGCTTAATTTAGCAGGGACATTTCTGAATTCCACATGGAGAGAAGGTATAAAGAAGTACATTGCTCATCCATCACTATCTGAGGACAGGAGAACAATGCTCTTTATTCAGCCTTTTACTCAACAAATGGAAAGAGAAATAGTCTTGAATAAGCAACATAAAGAAAATTTGTACATTTATCAAAATAATCCTATGGCATAAGAAACAGACCCAGTGAAATTACATATTCTGTTAGTGATGGTACAAGGACAGAAAAGATACAGAAAAATCTTTGGCTTATAAGAACATGTTTTTGGTTTGTTTGTTTGTTTTTTGTTTTTTTCTTATTTTGCAGACATTTAAAAATAGTTTTATTTCAATTTTCAGAACTATACTTCCTAAAGATAAAATGAAAATACTACATCTTCTGGGCTGGAGAGATGCTTCCATGGGTAAAAGTCCTTGCCATGGAAGTTGGGCAACCTGAGTTTTATTTGTAGGCTCCACGGTAGGAGGAGAGAACAAACTCCCCAGAGTCGTCCTCAGATCTCTACATATGTGCTCTAGTACAGAGTCTTAATGTGCACGCATAGGCTGCACTCTCTGGACTTCGTGGATTAGAAGAAAAAAAAATCACATGAACTAGGGAAACTCATGTGTTTAGGAACATATCCAGAGAGCTGGAGAGGAGAAAGAAGGTCAAATATGAATGTATTTTATTGTATATATGTATGAATTTATCAAGAGTAAAAAAATTAAATTTGTTTTAATTTATTCATTCCATTCATAATAGAAACAATATGGAATTGGAATTTCACAGACCAGAACAAACATAATTTAAACCTTGAAATAATAAATGTTAAAAAGAATAATACAAATAAAAGTAAATTAAATAAAGTCTCAAATCAGTTTTACTTATAGCTATTGATTATGTATATTACAGGTATGTGCTAAGGTTACATACTACCAAAATCATATCAACCTTTTTATATAAAGCACTATTTATCCAAAATTCTGTATTTAACTTGAATTCATTTGTTAATAGCCATGTTTAATATATCAATAAGGGATAGGTGACTGTGTACTTATAATTACAATGAAAGTTTCATTCTGGTATATTTATTGTGGTACGTACTTCAGAGATATATCGACATCATGTTATTATACCTTAAGTGATTCCTGTTATTCGATTGCCACCTTGTTTGGATCTGGGGTCAACTAAGTGACTCACCTCTGGGCGTGTCTGTGAGGGAATTTCTGCAAAGGATTAACAGAGGGTTGGCCCTCCTGCAGATGGGCAGCACCTTCCATAGTTGCCTGAAAGAAAAATACAAACATCTGAAGGAAAATCAGTGCGACTTTTGCAGTCCCCCATCTCTCCTTGCTGTTGAGAGCAACTACCCTCCTGCTGCCAAAGCCGCCATTCTTCACAGACACCAGAACGTCAATCTTCCAACCCTGAATAAGAATAGAAAGTTTCTGGGAGTCCTCCAGATAGGTTCCATGCCAGCTTGGCACTGCTGAGTCATCTCGATTTGTGGGCTGAACTACTCTAAAGTTCTAAGCTTCTTTAGCAAGCACACGGCCATTGTTGGACCACTCGGCCTTCTGTGTGCAAGCCAACCTAAACATTCCCTGTGTTGTTTGGTCATTTTCTTATGAGTTCTGTTTCTCCACTGAACTCTCGCTGATACAGTGATCAGAAACGCTGTCTCTCCATCCTGTCAGATCCACTGGTGTCCTTCATTCTACTTCTACCGTTTAAACTTATGTTGTATGCATACATGATTTCCAAAGCTTTCAATTAAATTGACCGTTCCACTCAAGAAGCAAAGACGTTTATATTATACCGAATTCTGCTTGTTTCCTGTCCTATTTATGCTGACTACATACAATCATGTTGACAAGAAGTCAACACTGCATGAAAAGAAATGTCCTCAACTGAAGACCAGCAGGGATCCAGAATGCAGGAAAATACTGGCACTGTTCAGCCGAAACTAAATCTCCAGTTCCAGAGAAGTTCTTTTGGGTTTATACAACCCCAAACAAATCAGAATCTATAGTATAAAAACATCTCGATTGCTTTATATAAAAACAAAATAAAAGGCCACTTCCTTGATGGCAGAAAGACTACCACTGTGACGAATACCTGACAAAAAGAACTTAAAGGAAAGAAAGAAATGTTGAGCTCATGACTTCAGAGGCTTCAGTCCATAGCAGCCAGCAGGGAGTGGCAGGGAAGAGGCTCACAAGACAACCAGAGCAGACAAGCAGAGAGAGAGGAGCCACTCTATAGAGTTTTTGTTTCCTTTTATGGCTTCCAGGCTGTACCCTGCAAGTAATGGCTGGAATGCTCAGGCAGGGCTTTCCACTTCCGTCAGTCCTTTCAGAAAATGCCCGCAATGACTCACTCATGAGTGGGTCCTATTGTCTAAGGATATTTCGTGACAATCAAACTGGAAGTCTTAACCATTCATCCTAAGTATTATCACAGGAAGAAAACTCACAACCTTCATGTCATGTGGTAAACTGGGAAATAAAAATAGCTCTGGTCACTCTTTGAGTTATGAGCGTAATTTTCTTGTGGTAATTTTGAACATGAGTTTTGGCATGACTTGATCCAAGCTGAAGTTAGGACTACTTAGAGCAACGGTTCTCAACCTTCCTAATGCTGTGACCCTTTATTACAGTTCTTCATCTTATGGTGACCCCCCCAATCAGAAAATTATTTTGTTGCTACTTCGTAACTGTAGTAATTTTGCTACTGTTATGAATTGTAATGGAAATATCTGATAAGCAACCCCAGAGAGGTCATGACCCACAGGTTGAGAACCATGATTTAGAGGGCGAGATCAATTTTTATTAACAAATAGTTGGTGTTCAGTTCAAATGGAGGAACACTCAAGGTTCTAACTGTACAAACCCTGGAGTCATATTTAGCAGCTTAAAAAGACTAATTGGAGAGTTTGATTTCTATCAATAAAAATTGATAAGTTTAATTAGCATGCACAAGGCCACTGTTGGATTAAAAGACTTAAAAGATACAAATACCAAATGAGAAAAGAAAACAAGCCTGGGTACAGCTCATTAGTAGAGAATTTGACTTGCATGCTCAAGACATTAGATTAAACTCTACCAACTGCAAAAAGCAAGCAATGAGCCACTTTCTAGGACTTAAAGCTATTAGCCAACAAGTTACATCAATGAAAGATGGGAGGCTTAAAACTTGAAAATATTAGATTAAATTTTTATTTCTATGATAGACCTATTTGTATACTCAAAAAGATATTAGACACTAGTTTAAAAATATTAGCAACAGCTTAAATTTTTATCGGGTTGCTTCAAAAATCAATATAGAAAGTACAATAGTTTTCCTATAATCAAATAACAAATGGAAAAACTCCATTTGCAACAACCTAAAAATCAATTTAAATATATGTAAATAAATTTCATAGAAACATATGAGATCTATATTTAATGATCTATCTTGCTGATTCCTATTAATACCATTAAGAAAGTGTGATCAAATGCATTATAGCTTCTGTTCCTTGTACTAATGTATTTTTGGAATTTTTCATGATCTTTTTCATTCGGGATTTATTCATCAATTTTCTGCCCATATATTTACAAAATGCACACCAAATACATTAACACATGAAACCTATACTTTGAAAGGCACTAGTAACATGACCTAAGTATAAATAAAATACACTGGAATTTCGTCTTTCAAGTTAGCACGTCATCATTCCACAGCTGCCCATGGAAAAGAAAGTACTTTCCAGTCTGAAATGAGAAATCATGCTGTTCACATACTCCAGTACAATTACCAGGCACAACATCAGTATATATGGGGCAAAAATTATCCAAGATTATCAATGTGTATCAGAATCCAAATAAATATTATGAACCTGGCAGAGAGAATGTAGCTGCAAAAGACAAAATCCAACGATCGAAATATAAACCGAATACTTTCCAGCTTACATTATTTAGGATTAGTTATCTTCAGAAGCCAATCCAACTTGTATGTCATAACAGCCAGATTTTCATCTATTCAGCAAGCTTCCACCCAAAAAAATTAAAAGCTCTCTCCATCCCAAGTCATTCTTCAATTTTGGCTTCACCTAAGACAATGGTATGTAATTAACTTAGTCATTGTGGCAATATACAGGTTAATTATAGTCTAACTCATAAAAGGAAGGGTAAGACTCGGCTATGACATGCCCTATTAATGTACATGCTTAGGCAAATGTTTTTATATTACATATATATATATATATATATATATATCAAGATGTATAAGTTAATTAATAACCAAGCAAAGGCTGTGAGAACATCTGTAATAGTTACTTTTCCCATTGCTAGCAAGGAAGAATTTAAATGGGTATGGTGGTTTGAACATAATTGTATAATTGGCCCCCATAATCTCATAGGGAGTGGCACTATTAGGAGATGTGGCTTTGTTGAAGTGGGTATGGCCATGTTGGAGGAAGAGTATAACTACATGGGTAGACTTTGAGGTTTCCTATGCTCAGGATACCACCCAGTATTTCAGTGCACATCCTATTGCCTTCCGATCAAGATGCAGCCAGTGCCACATCAGCCTGCATGCCAATATGCTCCCTGCCATGGTGATAATGGGTTGAACCTCTGAAACTATAAATGAGCCACCCTAATTAAATATTTTACCTTAGAAGAATTCATGGTGTCTCTTTGTAACAATAAAAATCCTAACTAAGACAGAAGTTGATATTAGGGTCTGAGGTATTGCTAAGGTCTGACCACTTGTTTGGAGGAATTTGAACTTTTTATACCTTGGGTTATGAAAGCAGTGGAATGTTTTAAGCACTACTTAATGGTCTGTACTAGTAGGAAAATGGTGGACAGAGGGGCTAAGAGTTATTTGAACTATCAGGGGCTCACTCAAGAGGTTTAAGAGGAGAAGAATTGTTTTACGTTGCATAGAGATCACTTTTGTGATATTTTGGTGAAGAAAGTGACTGCCCTTTGCCTTTGTCAGAAGAGTCTGCTGACTATAGTGAAGAGTTTTGGATTAATTCTATTGGCAGAAGAAATCTCAACATATCCTAATATAGACTGTCATGTGGTTTTCAGTGATAACTCTAATAAAGATGCATAATGAAAAGGAACAAGCTGAGCAGGGTAAATTACAAAATGAAAACTTTGAGGAGAAAAAGAGCATCAGGAAAAAAAGCTTAATCCTGTGTTCAAAGAGGTAAATGGCTTTAGAAATAGAACAAAGGGAGCGATGACCTAAGTGCAAGACCCCACCCAGCTGAAATTCCAACTTGTGAAAAGGAATTAAGAAAAACTTCTAGCCAGGTGTGATGGGGCACACTTTTAATCCTAGCACTGGGAAGGCAGAAACTGATGGATCTCCTAGATTGAGGCGAGCCTGGTCTATGGAGCAAGTTTCAGGACAGTCAAGCTTAGAAAGCAAAAGACAGAAAGTTGGAGAAGATGTTATTGAATGGGGAGAGGCATGTTCTAGCCCCAGGAAGCAGCAGAACTTGGCAGCTTAAGGCACGTGGTTCTGACTTCAGAGTTAATGATAGAAGAAAGGAGTTATGGAATAAAGCCACAGATGCTAGACATGAATCAGGGATGTGCCTGATTGGAGGGCTAATAAAGAGGCCATTACACAAAGCTGTGAAGTTGAAGCCTGGATTGCCTTGAAGAACCCAAGATGTTAGAGATGCCAGAGCCGGGGGATGACTGCCAAGGAAAGCTGCTAGCAATGAGTGGAACCAGCCTAAGACAAAGAAATGTGTTGTGTTGTAGGCAACAAAGCTGAACTGAGTTGGAGATCTGATGAGCATTTCAACATCAGACACAAAGATGCAGAGTTTGGAGTTTGTTCAGCTGGTTTTCAGTCTTGCTTTGGTCTAGTATTTGTATGCTCCCTTCCCTGTGTTTTAGAATGCTAATGTATATTCTCTGCCATTATGGTTTAGAAGTAAGTGGGCTGTTTTTTATTTTAAGTTTACAGGCGTTTACAGTAAAGTGATTGCCTGAATCTCAGAAGAGACTTTGAACTTTGGCCTTTAAAACGTTGTTGATACTGTGATAGCTATGGGGACTTTCAAAGTTGGACTAGATGCATTTTATTATGATATTGTTATAAGCTTACAGGGCTCAGGGAATAGAATGTGGTAGCTTGAATGTAATTGGCTTTCATAATTTCATAGGGAAAGATACTATTAGGAGGTATGGTTTTGTTGGAGTAGGTGTGGTCTTGTTGGAGGAAGTGTGCCACTGTGGAGGCAAGCTTTGCGGTTCCCTATGCTCAGGATACCGAGCTTAGTGTTGACTTCCTGCTACCTTCTGGTTAAGATGTAGCCAGCACCACACCTGCTTGCATGCTGCCATGGTCCCTGCCATGATGATAATGGATTGAACCTCTGAAACTGTGAACAAGCCACCCCCAAAATAGTTTACTTTTGAAGAGTTGACTGACAGCTTAAGAAATCACCATCTGCATCAGGGCACAGACAGTTGGAATGGGGCCTGCCTAGCAAACCTTAGGTTTTACCCCCAAGTGATTCACTTTGTATTATTTATTAATGTATATTACTACCAATACATATTTTATTCATGTCATTGTTAAGTTACTTTATTTGGGTTCCATTTACATATAAATTTTATGCCATTTTTAATTATCTTCTTTAGAAATATATATGTACTTTATATAAAAGTACTGTTTTACATCATTTCTATCTCTCATTCCTCCCTACTCCTTCAGTGTTCTCCCAAAATCCCTCTTAAATTCATGACCTCTTGCATTTAGCTATCAATGTTACATATATATATATATATATAATCCATTTATATGTAAATATGTTTACTGTTGAGCACTTTGGTTTGAATAACATATGAGGGGAGTCTCGTCTGTAGAAAAAACTGATTCTCTTTTTCATGGCAGCTGTTGATTGCCTGTATCTTTTCATCTAGGAGTGGGGCCCTGTGAAATTTCCCCCACCTACACTGGTACATCAATTGGCATCTTTATGCAAGTCTTGGTTGACAACCATATTATTTAAATTTCATGGGTGCAGTTTCCTGTCATGTCTCTAAGGCAAATAACATCATTTTTATTAAGTTCAATGTGCTATAAAGGTTGCAGATACTTAGTAAAGAAAGAACTTTAAAAATTTTTTGAAACAGTAATATAATTCTAATATTTCTCCCTTCCCTTTCCTCGCTTCTAACCCTCCTATAACTCTCCTTCAAATTCAAGTTATCTTCCTTTTCATCTATTCTTACTGAACATAAATATATGTATATATATGGATATGTACATATCCACATATCCCTAAATATATCCTGCTTATTATATAAACTTTTATGATGATATTTGTATTTATGTTTCTCAGGGCTGATCGCTTAGCATTGGACAACTGCCCTTCTCTGGGAACACCACCTCTCCATTTCCAGTTGCCTATAGTTCCTTGGGTAGAGCTGAAGCCTAGTGAACAGTTTGGCAGGTGCATTAGTGTTATTTTTGTTAAGATCAGAAACCATGTCTGGTCCTGTAAACCTAGCTAACTACTCAGTGTTAGTGAAATCATCATAGTTATTAAAAAAGAATCCATAGCAACTAGTTTACTAAAACCAGCATAATTCCTAACAACAGTTTATAATTCATTGTCCTTCTACCCATCATCCAGTGAGACTTCTCTTCACAACAGACAGAAAACCACAACCAATCAAAGGGCACAGGTATGGGTCGCAGTCCCAGTGGGCACATCTACAAGACATTCACATACCTAAGGCTCTGGAGACATCACAGAAGAGGGAGGTGGGGAGATTGTAGAGTGAGAGGATCAGAGGATTTTCTGTGAAGAACCTTTCCTTCAGTGTGCATTTTCACCAGTAGGTGGCAGTACTGTCTCTTTATACACAATAGTAAACCTGGTATGCATCAGTCCACTTCCAGATCCGTATTTATGTTTATTTGATTGTTTCAGTTTCTGTCCTTTTCTTTTGTTTGACATTTGGTTTCTGACTGAATTCTTGAATGGAAGATCTACTTGCCTCTGTCTTCCAAGTGCTGGCATTAGAGGTGTACACTATTGTGCCTGGATAAAAAGTCTATTTTGTTTTAATGATGTCCCACAAAGTGACAAAGTTTATCTAAAATATGCAGGATGTATTAAGAATTTTAGATGTCTAGAATAGAGAAATGATTATGGTACACTTGATCATAGACACTTATGTTACACTAAATACAAAACTTTAGATTGGCATGATGATTCATGCCTGGCATCTCAACTATTGAGTTGAAGTGGGAGGTTTGAGGCCAGCCTGGGAAACATGAAGCCCTGTCTCAAAAGACTTAAAAATGCCAAAAAAGTTCTTGCACTCTCATAAATATTGCAAAATTCTGGATGAATTTAATTATTAATCTCAATCTCCTTCCCAATGCTTTGACTTTTTCCCTATTTATATACATGTATTTATTTGACTGCTTACATTGAAATAGGTTCATTTACACACACACTCACACACACACACTCACACACACACGGGGGTGGAGGGTGGCGGGGGTTAAAGGTTACATTTTTACTTAGTAAAAGTAAAGTAAAAGCAGTTAATAAGCTGTTGTGGTACTCTATTATTATTTCAAAATAAATTGTTTGGATTCACCATGAACATAGGTAAAATCCAAGCATAGCTATTGATATATGGAATCATGTGGCAAAAACTGATAGTCAGCATTATTAATAATACTAATAAGACAAGCCTATAGGCATAGGAATTTCCTATTGGTATAGGAAATGTATATCTCAGATACTGGCAGAAACTTGAGCTTTTCTTCTGAGAAACGGAAGCCACGTTCAACACTGTATTCACTGCGGTTGTTAGAACAATACCTGAAGTCTGGCAGATACCAGGGAAAGCTGTGGACCAGGTGCATAGGAGTATATGAGGCTCCTAGTTTCTCTGGGATTTAGAGAATATTCCCTTTTGGGACTAGATTTGAAATGCTGGCTGAGATACACTGATGGAGGAAGGTCATTTGTCAATAAACAAACTGCCTTGGCCCATTTGATTGGCCAGCCTTTAGGTGTGTGGAGTAAACAGAACAGAATGCTGGGAGGAAGAGGAAGTGAGCTCAGATGCAGGGCAGCTCCTCTCAGAGCCAGATGCCATGCAGCTCTCTCCAGAGCAGATGCAATGAAGCAAGCTGCCAGGTCAGACATGCTGAATCTTTCCCGGTAAGACTGGTGCTACACAGATTATTAGAGATGGGTTGATCGGGATATGAGAATTAGCCAGTAAGGGCTAGAGCTAATGGGCCAAGTAGTGCTTAAAAGAATACAGTTTGTGTGTTGTTATTTCGGGGCATAAGCTAGCCAGGCAACCAGGAGCTGGGGCGGCAGGAACACAGCCCACAGCTCCCACTACAGTACACATTCACTGTGGATATTAAATACAATCACTTTTTTAATTTTAAATTTTCAGCACTTACTGTTTGCTAACACTGTGTCTTAATGTCCCCATAGTTAAGACTGGAGGAATGAATGTATACCTTGGATGCAGGGTATAGAGAAATCAAGCTGATTTCCTTCTTGGTGGCAAGTATTCCTGATGTTAGATGATGTTATGCATGTCATTAAATCATGAATGTTCTTAAGCAGATATGAACCCTGTGAGCTATAATACTAACTGCCAGGCATGATGTTTCCCATTGATACAATACTGCCGTGGTTCCTAAGAAGGTTGTCAACTGTTCCGTGACTGATCTGAAGATCTATACTAACAAAAGGCCATTCATGCCTAATACTGTAAACCTATTCGAAAACCCATGACTGAAGAAATCTGAGGGCATGTTATTCAGATGGATTAACATAGCATTAACCCATCTTCTTAAGGCTGCTCTCAGCATTCATAACAGAAGCCTTTCACTGCAGTGCATAGAGGTGAATGCAAAGATCCATGGCTACATGTAGCGTGCCACGGCGCTCTGCGCGCCACGGCGCTGTCATGTTCTCAGGGTCTGGCACTAAGCCCGTTGCCGCCATTTGCTAGTTGTCCCTAGTTAGTAAACAACTTCTGCGCACGCTCGCCTCTGGCTCAAGAGTGGTTTGAATTCCACCTATCAATTGCTCACACGTCTTGCTCACGCGATCGCCTCAGTGTGGGCTGAGCCAATCAAGCAATGACACATCATAGGCGGACCAGGCGCTGTATATATTCCCCGCGCGTGCGCGCAGTCGGGCTAAGGGTCTTTTCGCCTCCATCCTATCTTCAGTCTTCTGCGCTCCAATAAAGTACATTCCAAGAAGAATCCTGTTGTGGTCGTCTTCTCTGCTGGCGGAGTTGCGCGCCACAGCTATACAATGTGCTGAGATAAAGTATGGTAGATGGACCAGCACTAAACAAGACACACTGCTCCCTTGAGGCCCAAGAATCATTTCAGAAGATGAAATAGAAAGAACAGAAGAGGCAGAAGATGGGGAAAGGGGCTGCAAAATGCTGTTACCTAAGCATGGCATGATCATGGCAATCATGAACTCACAACCTATATGCCTGCTTACACTGGACCCACACAGTCCGAGCTCTCCAAACAATCAGAAATGAATGGATAATGGGCTCATGAGCCCTATCACTTATACATGGTCTATTGGCAACTAACATTCTGGGAGAGGAAAAAGTACGGTCTCCAGTTCTATCTATACCCACTGTTGAGGCCACCAGGCTCTGGCGGTTAGCGCCAAACCCAGGAAACACACATGGCCCTTATTAAATTCTATGGCACAATAAACAAAACAAAAAGAACCAATATAAGAAAGAGATTTATAAGGAAGGAGGTCTAAGAGATAGAGAGAAATAAGAGAAAGTTGAAGAAGAACAATACTCTCTCGATAGATAGATGATTGATAGATAGATAGATAGATAGATAGATAGATAGATAGATAGATAGATAGATAGATAGATAGATATAGATAGATATAATGAATGTCAAAGATCAATATTTATTAATAAAAGAAGGGTGTATGTAGAGAACTATTATTGACTCACAATTATGGTGATTTATTTATCTTAAGCTAGAAAAGGAAGACATGTAGACACTAATGATTCTAGTCCAAAGTCATCATGATCTTAGATGCCTGTCCACTTTGCCCTGTGTCCCTTGTGAAATCACATCTTCTGTGCTAACTCTTCAAATCCAGCTTTCATGCAATTTTATTTAAGGACCGGCACAGCTGGCCACAGTTTGATTGATATTCTGCTTTCAGTGAGTCCAGAAACTACATATCCCCTGTTTGCCTCTCACCTTCATAATTGTAAGTAGTAGGCAGAATTCTAAATTGACCCCTGAGATTCACATTCCTGGTAAGTGTGAGAGCCCACAGCTTTGAATCCATTCTATTGTGCCTAAAAGTGGGAGAGTTCAGACCTATTCTTGCTCCTCAAGGAAAAACGACAAGATGTTTGAACAAAGGTATGGAACCTGGAAGTCTTGCTCCTCAGAGGCCAATCAACAGGAAGATTTTATCTACTGCATGGTTACCAGGTGTTTTGAGCTGTAAGGATCTAACTACACTTGCTTGTTCTTTGTATCGTGCAAATCTTGTGCCCTCCCCTTTGTTTGGGGTATATAAAGACAGAGTGTAATAAACTCGGGACTTTTACCTTTTTCCTTTGTGCTACAGTATTCACCAGAATCCCTCTCAACACTATTTTCTGTCTCTTGTCTATTTCTTTCCTCAGTCCCCGCTCCTCTTCTCAGGAACGGATGGACAAGTTGGGCCAGAGCCAACAGATAAGAGGCCTCCATGAGCTGTTCTCCAGGAGAGTAGGCTTCACCTATGAATAGAAAGTCAGCCCTTCCTTGTTGAGATTAAGTTATATTGGCTGGAACGTATCTGTGGTGACAGATGGGAGAAAGCGGATCCAAGCAGTAACAGATGTTATCCTGATGGCTCAAAGTGACAATTGGCCATCTTGTAGAGAGACGTGTCTTGAGAGCTTTAGATTTCAAGTCCGGAAAGAAGAAAGTGAATCCTGACAAGAACCAGCAAGTTCTACGAGGCTAAGGTGAGATTCCAATCTTCCACACATAGAAACTACCCAACAATTAATTTATTCCACAACAGTAACAAACAAGGATTGTTAGGTAAGAGATTTCTATATAGTTAAAGCAATCATCTATTGAATGTTTTGATGCAAAGTTTGTGAGGTTCTATGTGCGTAACCTAGGCAAAGTATATATCATCATATATAAAACACCAGTTTTTAATTAAAGTCAAATAGTAAACCAGGAACAAAGTCTCTAGACTGAAATTTGACTTTTGGTGTGTATCTCTGGTGAATGGTATCTCTGGTGGATGGTTATTTTAAAGAATATCATCCACAAAGGGGAGAGTAATCATAATCATCCAGCAGAAAACTTGGCCCACACCCTGGTTCGTGGCAATACACTTTACAAGTCGAACATCCTGCTATAACATGGTTTCCAATGCCAATTAGTCTCCTGGGACGATAATTACAAGCATCATTGAAGTCTGGTATTTTGTTCTGTTTAATAACGAATTATATTTCTCATTGAAAACTAGTAATCTGGAATTCTCTGGAAGCTAAGCCTTCTCCAGCTGGCACTAAGGTTTTCCAGACATGTGTGATTTCAAATGAAGTCAGAATATGATTTCATAAGCAAAATACATATTTTATTTTCACTTCCACTCCCAACAGTCATATGAAATATTTGAAAAACTGTGAGATACAACTTAACTGTGAAAGTGTTTGTCAGATGGTCTTCTGAGGAACAACATTCCATCAGTCAAGGGTATCGGTCGTGTTCTGATATTTCTGTATGTCTTGTCATTATTTTCAAAATACTCCCAACAAAAACATTAAAAGTGGATATTTTTTAAGTGCCAACAAGAACGATGTATTAAAACCTTAGCCTTTGATTAGTGACTATTTTTATTTGGGTTTTCTAGTATTGTATGTATTTAAAATATAGAAACTTTAAAGAGTGATAAGAAAATTAAAATCTCAAAATGAGCAGAGACTCAGTAGTCACCCACCCCATGTCTCTATGATAGAAAACAGTTGCATGGATTATATCATTTAATTATTAAAATCACTCTATTATTATGGCCGTTAAGCAGGAAGGAAAAAAGCCCAACTTATAGATTTTTCCAAACTTACGAAGCTGATCATCAAGAAGTCAGGAGTCACATATGGCCAAACTGTACAGTGTCTATCCATGCTGAGTAAGACAGAGTCTAAGTACACAGCAAAATGAAGATTGCACAGGAAATTTATTGAATTTGTAGGTAACTAGATTGCTAAAGCTGAATTAATAGAGTCAGGGAATTTAGGATAGAGGCCTTCTTCACCATGTTTTTATAGTAACAAAAAAAAACCTAAGACTAATGCCACAGTATTTTTCCACATTTCTGCAAGAATTGCCTACTCTTAGAGAGACAGACTTATGAGAGTTTTTGCAGAATTGAGCATTTGAACACTGTTTTCAAACCTTATATTTTTGTTTAGCAATATACCTTACAGATTATTCCATATTAGTGTAACAAATCTAGGTTTATCTATCTTTATATGGAAATTTTCAACTTACTACTGTGAAAAGCTGTTTAATTCAAAGAAATACCAATACTTTCAACACTTTCTCCCTCAAGGTTGTCGAGGAAATCACAAGAGAAAGAAAAGCATTTCCCCTTCCCCCATAGTCTGACGTAAAACTTTCATTTTATAGACGGAGGCAGAAAGACCAGGCAAGCCAGAGACCAACTAAAAAACTAATAATTTTCTAATTAAATTTATATTGGATGTTAGAACCATAATCTGCAATTTCAAAGATGACTTCCATATGTTTTGTGAATATTTTCCCCCTTTACACTAACGCTTTAAAATACCAAATTTCAATTAGTTCACAGAGCTGTGTGTGACAAAGCCTTTACTGTTCTTTCTTCTACAACAAATTTTTGTCATCCTCATCATAAAACTATCAGGAAATCTCCAAATCCCACCATATTTCTTCTATCCAATATATGTCTATCTGTGTACACATATAAAACTCCATATCCAATAATTTGAATAACCAAGGCCCCACGTGGTCTGATTTGCTTTCTTCTTCATCTTGCTGACTCTTACTGCTATTTCTCATATGGTGGGAAAATTCAGAATCATGAATTTAAAACAGATGATTAGACTTTGTAATGTGGCCGCTCTTGGCTGTCATCTCTCAGGAAAGTGCTTGTGCTTGCATAGCTCAGCTGTCCCCTGTCACCACCACACAGTCTGCACACAGTTATTTGTCTAGCTTGGGATCCCAGGACTCAAAAAAAGAAATCTGACAATGCATTTGACCCATAGTCCACCAGCACTGATACAGCATCTTACTGCTTTTTAAACTGGTAGGCCAGTTTTCTGTCTGTCATTCTCGGTGAACGTGGCAATTCGCAGCTCTCTGCTTCAAGTGGAAAGTAATTCCAAATTCTTGTTTGGAGTGACTTAGTATTTTGTTTCCTATGCCAACAAGATTTGAAGATACACGCATCAGGATGGTTTTCAAATGTTATGACATTCCACTTGTTTCTCATTTCCTACAGAGTTCTCCCATCGTATGAGTATTTAAAAAGAAATATATTATATGGTTTGCCCAAGATGTGTAAGGGATTGAGGGGGCAGTCTAATGGCTACAAACATAGGCTAGAATGTATTTAGACTCTTCTGCATGAGCATGCTAGCCTGCAAGTATCAAACAAATCTTTAAATTCTAAGAACATCATGATCTTGTCCCCATTAAGAGCACAGACAAAATTATAAATATTATTCATTATGCAATAATGGAAGGATAGAGAAACGAAGTGGTTAATAGTGAAGAAGAAGCTTTGATGGCCCCAAGAAGAGTTAGAATTTAAAGTCCTGTGGTTTGAACATGGCTTTAAATCATGGCCTTGAGACCTTGGGTAACTTTTCATTGAGAGTATAGAAGGACTTCTACCACACATTTATTTTAAGGACTACATGAGCCAGCTGGGATCGTGTACGCTCGTAGTCCTGACCACCTTAGAGACTGAGATGGGAACAGAACTTGGGACCAGGAGGTGGAGATCACCCTTGCCAACATAGTATGACTTCATCTAAACAATTAAATGGGATCATTTGTGAACAGCTACTTCAAAGACAGTCACTCACTGTGTTAATTTAGCTACCCATTTGTGAGCTCATTGTGATGAAAGGAGTTGAGGATGGAGGAGGGAAAGAAGCACAACCACAAGTAGCATTAGGTGTTTAGTGGGCAGTGCTGTAATAGGTTGCATGAAAAGCGAAGCCCTTCTCAGCTGACCTTTCAGAAAAACTGACGAGAAAGAGAGAGGGGAAATGAACTCTGTCCTGGGTGGGGATTTAAATGGCAAGATGAGGTTGTTTACCCACAAGAAGGGATAATTTTCAAGCCAGAGTTGTAAAGAGCAGCAGCACTTGAGTTATTTTACAGTCCAATGTTTGCCTGATATACAGTTACAATGGCTACTTGATAAAATCTACCATCACCAGGAAAATGTGTCTGTCTAGAGCAGCTTGTCTGCAGGGCTTTGCCTTGATCATGCAAACTGATGTGGGAGATCCAGGCTAAATGTGGACAGAGAGCACCATTTTCTGGAGCTGGGTCCTGAACTCTATTTAAAAAGTGAAAAAGTGAGCTGAGTTTGTGCATGCATATTTTAAATTACTGCTCACTGCTCTTGACCAAGGATGTGCTGTGACCAGTTCTCTCGAGTGTCTGATGATGTGGGTTTTCTGTTACACTGCACAATAACCTAGAATTGTGAGCTGAAGTAAACCTGTCCTCTCCTAAGTTGCTTTGGCAGGATATTTTCTTACACAAACAGGAATTGAAACTGTGACACATGTCGAGGAGAAGGTGTATATCATTTTTGTGTAGCATAAAATGAAGGCAATATTTAAATAGCTAAAGTTATGTTTGCTTCAGCTATATTTATGTAACTGAATGTTTTGAAAAGTTGAGTTTGGTGATGGCAAGATATGGTGTTTGCTTAGGTGATGATAGAAAAAAAGATCTTTATATAGAAGTCAACACTTATATATGAACCTACTGAGAAAACAAACTCACATGCGTGGACTTGCACATGCGTTCAAGATTCAAATTGCTACCCTTACATCCTGTGTTTTGTTTGATTAACTTGTTCACTTGTTACTGTCTTCATTTTTCATTCAGATTTCATTCAACACCTTGTTTTTTTGTTGTTCCCCAGGAAGATGACACTTTGCCTTGACTTTTGGCTTCAGTTTGGAGGTTGTCTCTCCAAAGAACTTCATAGTTACACTGTATTCTCTTACAGACCTATCCAGCTCCATTTCAAACTCCACATAGGTGGTGGGAAAAGAGGTTTGTACACTATGGTAAGAAGCAAAAGGAAAGGAATCTATGGGAAAAATAAATTTAGCTTTAATACCTGAGGATCTCTAAATAAACATTAATGAGAAAAAGAGTCACACTGTAGCTTTTTAAAAAAAAGTCTACAATGGTAGGGATGTCTAGATTATTTTCTGTTTATCTTTGCATATTTTTCCTAATATACTTCATTCACTTTGACTTTCCAAAGAGTGACAGCATAGCAGCGAAGAAGAATTTTCTTTTTTTCTTCTTCTTTTCTTTTCTTACTACCTTTCCTTTTTCTGAGTGCCCCAGACTTAAGAGAAGGCAAACAAATATATTAGTCCAAGAGGAAAGATGCAGAGATTCCTTATCTTGACTACCTTCTAAAAGATTTGCCATCTCCTCTAGGTGTTGGGGACACATGCATGCACACACACACACACACACACACACACACACACAAAGAAAAACATACAAACAAAAAAAATCAAAAACCTCTTCATCTCAGAGCTAAAACATCTACTGCATACTGAGAACCTAGTGCATCTAGTTCATCGAAAGATAAAAAAAAAAAATTGAAAACGTAGTTGTAAATATCAGAAGACACACAAATACTGGTAAATATATAATGCTCATTCTTTATGGAAGAGTCATCATTTTAATGTTAGCTTTCATGGCATAAGTACTCCATCTGTATGACCAGTTCTAAGCCATGCTCAAAGAAGTATTAGCAGTGTAAATAATGGGATTACATATGGCTTTTCCAGCTATTCAAGTGTCCAGTGCTCTGTCTCTAACAACGAATACTAATTCACAATGATGGAAAATTCAATATGGTTAAATATAAACAGTACTGGCGTTCTGTGGCCTTTTATAAGAATTGCAGTTCTCCTCAATTTTTGTGCACAGCCTCGATGTTTTTTACAGAATTATGAAGTTCACAGTAAGACTCTTCTGTAGAATCCCTTTGGAGATTGTAGGCTCGAGGAACCAGCATTTCTACCTCGTGCCAATGTGCTTGTGCCACCCCCTCACAGGAACTCATTGAACCTGGCTCCCAAGAGGAGCAGTGGGTAGATAACCCTGAGAAGATTGTCAGTCACGATGATCATTGCAGCATGTGAAGGAAGGCAGTGACTTCTGAATGATATCTCTTAAGAAAGCACGCTTTCATTATGATCAGGTCCTCCACTAAACCTTACTTGTTAAAAAAAAAATAAAATAAAATAGGATTTTCCTTTTTTGAAATACCAAAGCGCTTCTTTAATTTTTTTATTTATTTGTACATTTATTTATTTTTATTGGATACTTTTACCTTGTTCAGGCTTTATTTCATCTTTTTGTAAATAGTAAAGTGAAACTTGGTTTGATGTGTGTGTGTGTGTACATATATATCTTTCTGTTCACAAGAAACAGTCATTGATGGTTTTGCCACCCGACAATCCTGGCCAGACCACCATTCTTCGTGTTCTCACCTTCACCCAGCTCTCTAGCTCCAGTATACAACAGTGACAATGTGTCCTGGGGAGACCAAGGAGCTAGGTGAAGCTATGAATACATGGTGGAAGATTTTTGACTCCTTTTACCACTCTGTTCTCCATGAGATGATTTTTGAAGGAAATCTCTGCTAAGTGATTTCCATTTATTTCTTCAACACATTAAAGGAAAATAGTTTATGAATTATTAATTTTCTCTTCTTTCTTTCTCCTTCATTAAACAGTTGGAATTTTAAGGCAATCAGTAAATATCAATGAATAAAAAAGGAACTTGTTTATAGATTTTGTGGACAAAATATATTTGAAAAGTCCCTGGATTTACATGGCAATTACTAAGGAAAAGTGAGAGCTACTGGTTTTCTGGTGTCTGCTACAGGTAGGAAGAGTGTGGTGGTGGGAGAGAACTCTGGGCATCTAGAGATATATAGTTTTCTGAAAGGGTTTTCTGACACAAGGATATCTTGGAAATTGGGAGCTAAGCAATATAAAATCACACCAAGTGTTGGGGTCCAGGCTTGATGGGATTCGTACGTTCCAGGGTAGGGTCAAGTGGATTAGAAACACCAGGCAGACAGAACAGAGATACAGTGAAAAATACAGAGACATAGAATAGAGTCAGGAGCCGGGCGGTGGTGGCGCACGCCTTTAATCCCAGCACTTGGGAGGCAGAGGCAGGCGGATCTCTGTGAGTTCGAGGCCAGCCTGGTCTACAAGAGCTAGTTCCAGGACAGGCTCCAAAACCTACAGAGAAACCTTGTCTCAAAAAACCAAAAAAAAAAAAAGAATAGAGTCAGGAGAGCAACCCAGTAAATACTGAATTTTCCCACATTTATTTTCCATATACGTATGTACCCCAATCCAAAAAGTGAGGGAAGAAGGCAAAAGACTGCTTTAACGTGGCAGAAAGAACAACCAGAGCCATCACCTCTTCAGCACCTGAAGCATCAAGCAATTATACCGTGAGTTAAGTATTCTGTTTGTTTAGGCAGGACGTGCAGGGATCACACCTTAGGCCTACTACACTGTAGGCAGTAACTCCCTGGGCCAACCCTCCCGTTATCTCCATGAAGGAGTAGGAATAAGCCTGAACTCTCTGACCTTTGGTCAATGTGGAATGGATCTACCTCTGTGGGCCTTCTTAACACTCAAAACACCAAGTAACCACACCCTAGGTCAAGACATCTTGTTAGTAGGCCACACCATAAATGAAACCTCTTGTCAATAGCCTTGAAGGAGTAAGAACAGGCCTGAACTCTCTGACCTGCTGTCAAAATGGAACAGACCCTCTTCTGTGGGCTCGCACGACCAAGCAACAAATCTCACACAAGAGATTTATTGGAGAGAAACACAGAATGGCTACTGTCTCTGACCAAAAGTAGAGATAGCAGTGTGCTGGGTGGAGGGTGGACTTACATAGGGTTTTTTGTTTTTTTTTTTTTCTTTCTTTTTGTTTTTGTTTTTCAAGAAAGGGTTTGTCTGTGTAACAGTTCTGGTTGTTCTGAACATTTTGCAGTGTGCTAGGTGATCTAGGGGAAAAGTACAGCTCTGCTGGCAGTACCAATAGGGCTTCAGCTCTGAACTACTGTTTGGATGGTAATGCTGAGTCACAGAGGTGGGGATTTCCAAATCCCAGGGGCAGGCCAAGGGCGGGGTGATTTTCCATTGCCCTCTTAGCCTGCCTTACACCAGAGATTATGGCAGCGCATAAATGGCAGTGTTTCCTAAATCTTTCCTCTGTTCCATAGAGTATGTGGGGTACTTAGCCTATAACCGCACTTCTATGTCAAAAGATAGTTATTCTATCTCACCAATGAGAAAGCAGAAACTACATCACAGCTACGGTCATAGTTACCTAATGAAAAATTGTGGACTTCCATCAGTATTTGACTCCAAGGACTTGAACCTCAGTGTCACATTGTGAGTTTTGTTAGATATTAAACACATGCTGGAGAATTGCATAGTGGGTTACAGGCTGTAAGAAAGAAATCCTTTCTTAAGTAGTAAACATGTACCAGCTCCCATGGCTGGAGTTACACTTAGCTCACTTTGCCTTATCCTGTATTAGTGAGTCCTTGGCTCACCTGGTCTCACACTGTACCAATGAGTACTTGGCTCACCTAGTGTTACCCTGAACTTTACTAGTCCTGCACCCCTTCCAGTGAACTTCTTTAATTTGATGGTTTCCTTTTCTGCTATCATAAGCATTCTGAATTGTTAGCTGTTTGTCACACACAAAAAATGTAGAAAGTGGAAAATAGAAATTTTCCCATATACAGTGGCAGGCCCAGTGATGAGCGGTGAGACCGCTCCTAACAAGGAAAAGCAGAAGAGCATGAAAAGGTGCAGATGTGTGCTTATTTCTCTGGGTTAATGAGTCTTGGGCCCTCTTAACTGAAACAGATTAAGCCATTTGACATCTGGATCATTAGGTAACATATTGCTAGTGTGCTTTCTAGATGTTGACCAAGCTCCTCCCCTGTATCAAGGGTGGGCAAGACACTGCATGGGAATAGGTTCCAAAATGCCAGTTCATGCACCAGGAACAAGTCCTGATTCCACTGGTAGGGACCCCCAAAACAGACCAAGCTACACAACTGTCATCCACATGCAGTGAGCCTAGGGCAGCCCCATGTGTAGGGGTATTTCATTTGTATTTTAATAAATAAAGCTTGCTTGAAGATTAGAGAGTAAAATAGCCTCACCGGTCTGCCTTACAGACCAGGCAGTGGTGACACACACCTTTAATCCCAGTAGTCACACTAGTTGCCATAGAAACTTGGCAGTAGTGAGTGGTGTGTGCCTTTAATCCCAGCACTAGAGAAGAATATAAAACAGGAGGAGACAGTTCTCACTCAGTCTTATTCTGAGGATTCCTGGAGGCAGGATCATCATTTCTTACTGAGGTAGAGATAAGAGCCAGTGGCTGGCCATTTTGCTTTTCTGACCTTCAGGTTGAACTCCCATATCTGTCTCTGGAATTTTACTAATCATACCATACCATGCAGACTCCCTATCTGTCAGCCCACTGGATGAAGACTTTCAGTAGTCAACTAGGGTAGTCATCAATCTGATTACAGGAGAAGGTCACTTCAGGCACCCTCTCCACTATGACTAGAAATCTTATCTGGGGTCATCCTTGTAGATTCCTGTGAGATTTCCGGGCACCGGATTTCTCCTTAACCCCCAAATGACCTCCTCTGTCAAGATACCTCTTCGTTATTTTCCTCCTCTGTCTCACCGCCAATTTTACCAACTCAGGCTGTCATGTTCCTGTGCCCTCCTCCCCTCTCCTCCTCCCCCACTCCCAGTTTACCCAAGAGATATCATCTATTTCCCCTTCCCAGGGAGATGCACACATCCCTCTTAGGATATTCTTTGTTACCTAGGTTATCTGAGGCAGTATGCTCAACTATGTTCATAGCAGCATTATTCATAATAGCTAGAACCTGGAAACAGCTTACATCCCCTTCAACTGAAGAACGGATGAAGAAAATATAGTACATTTACATAATGGAGTATTACTCAGGGGTAAAAACAATAGCATCTTGAAATTGCAGTCAAATGGATGTAACAAGAAAAAAAATCATCCTGAGTGAGGTAATCCAAACTCAGAGAAACAAACATGGTGTGTACTCACTCATAAGTGGACATAGACCTAAATCAACTTTATTTCTAATCCATTTGTCTGTTGGTGCTAATCTTGCTTTTAAAGACCTGATCACCCTTTTATATCCTGAATTAGTATTTTCAAAAGCCAAAGATTAAATTAATGTTCATCTGACTTCTTTATCTGATACTATTCAATTTATAGCTTAACTCAATCTTTGTAAAAGACAAAAACAGTGAAGGCTTCTTGGGGGCCTTGTATAGGTTTTTTTTTTTTTTTTTTTTTTTTTTGTTTTGTTTTGTTTTGGTTTTTCGAGACAGGGTGTCTCTGTAGCTTTGGTGCCCGTCCCGGAACTAGCTGTTGTAGACCAGGCTGGCCTCGAACTCACAGAGATCCGCCTGCCTCCGCCTCCCGAGTGCTGGGATTAAAGGCGTGTGCCACCACTGCCCGGCGGGGCCTTGTATAGTTTTAATAAATGACTTAGACCTCTTAGACCTCTTTCTGATTTTTTCAACCTTTTCCCAAGCATTTTAGGCTCCTAAATGACGTAGGGCCAAGTTGTGATCATCAAATTCATGTTGTCTTTGCTACTCAGCATATTGGCCTTCATCTGAAGTTGATCTTGGGAAATATTAAGGCATCTAACCCTATTTCATTGTTCTATGAACCTAGCTTACTCTGTCCACCATATTTGCCACTGTTACTGAGGACCAGCATCCAATATTGCTGTAGCTAAATCTTTCCAGTCTGGGGGGATGATTCTACTCAGATTCACCCACGAATTTAACATCTGCTTCACAGAGGATGAATTGTATTATATGAAATGACTGTTTTCTTAAATCTTCTCAAACCTAATATTTCTATAAGACTCCATTTAACTTCTGTATAACCTTGTGGGTACCTATCATCTACTGATCACTCTTATAAAGTAACTGGACAAACTAAAGTTGCTTTTATAATAACCTTGGGTTACCACTCTTCAGTTTTCTTGCGCAGTGGTGTGGTAGGTTCTTGTCTAAATTCCTCTGTCTGTGTCTGAGTATTCTTCTTATTTTTATTTGGAAGTCTTTCTAAGACTTGTATTTTAACAGTCAAATTTTTCTTCTTTTCATCAATAAGTCTTTCTAAAGTTTGTCTCTTATCAATTTATTTTTCATATTGCACATAAGTATCAGACCATTTTTTATATTTGGCAGAAGAAACCACTGTGGCTATTAATTATCAGACTGATAATAATTATAATTGGCATTATGTTAATCCCAGCTAAGTCATTTATCCCTTCCCTTACTGTCTCCGTTATCAAGCCATCCATAGTAGCACTATACATGGTCCTAGCACCCTGCATTGTGATATTTCCCATCCTTAACGTGGGGAAGATTTTTCGTTTTAATATTACTTAGCTCCCTCCTTAAGGACTCACCAAATCCACTGACTTCTCAATTTGTCTGCAGCATTGGCGAAGGCAGCAGGGTCAACTCCCTCCGGTGGTTTCCAAGTGGCAGCCCATTGTCTGGAGTCTCTGCCATCAGAAGCCAACTGACACCCATTCTCCATTTGTGTGGCCATGCTGCAGCCCAATTGGAGCACCCAAGTGTTTTATCACTGGCACTGTGGCTGCTCCTGACTCTACCGCTATTTCAGTCAGTAACCACAGTTACTGGCCTTCTTCTCAATGACCCAGGAGACGTGTATATCCTGCTGGATCCACCTCCTCCTGCTGCCACCAAATGTAGTTTTTAACTAAATCTCTATCATTCTATTCACCAATAAAGACTCGGGAGTCAGAGGCCAGGGTGAAAACCTGTTAGCTCAGAGAGGTTGAGGAGCAACTAGCTGACCTCCCCTCTTCACTGGTGTCTCAGAAAGAGAGTGTCTCCTCGGTCACTCTGAACCAAAAGTGACTACCATACTCAAAGTCCCTCCCTACTACTTCTTGTGCATTTCTCTGTCCATCTTCTGTACTCTCTCTGATTCTCTTTGATTACTTTCTGTTAACTAGTTGCTGGCTCCACCTCCTGACCCAAGGTTGATTTTATTTAATTAATGCAAATGCAAACCCGGGGTTCACATTGTGATCATATATACTGCAACATTTCCCATTCTTTCTTGTAGCACTTGAATGGAACTTAAGGATCCAGGATGCGAGGCTCTCCATGTGACCTGCCAATAAGCTATATCACTGGCCATGTTCATAGCTTTTAAGAGCTCATGACAACATAGGGCTAACACGGATAATCTTGCTTCAAGGACATTACATTACTCACATCTGCAAAATTCCTTGTGTCATGCATAGCTTCTAAGATGAAACAATCTCTAAGAAGTAATGATTTCACACACCACATATAGCACAGATGGAAATATTTGCCTAACATTCAAAGGGCCAGCTCCATGGGGCAACCAACATCACTGTGAAGGCCTAGAGTGCTTTGTCCTGAGAAAGAGACACAAAGGTATATCCTTCTGGAACAAACTCAGTGATGCTAAATTCTAAGGCAAGTCAAATCTTCAGTAGCCTAGCTGGAACAAGACATTTTAAAATTTGGGAATAGTTTTTGGTGCATTGAGAGGAATGAAATTAACAAACTGCCTTTGCAGCTTCACTATAAAACAGTATCCAACATAACTTTGGGACATTTGTGGTATGGAATAGAATTGGACTGCTGAATAGGGCTGTCAAGTCAGGTATGGATGGTACAGGCATGTATTTCCTTGCACTTGGGAAGAAAAGGCAGGAGAATAAGGAATTCAAGGTCAGCTTGGATTACTACATGAGGTTCTGGTCTCAGAACATAACGAAAGGCATTAATTTAACTTAGGTAATTTCAGACTTCAAATGAGATCTCAATTCTAGTTCACTTTACCAGAGGTGCATATGACAAGAGACTGTAAGTCACTACTCATTGGTGTTAGTAAATTGCAATTGTTTAAAACTTCATGAAATATAAATTACACTCTGTCTCAGAAATTATCTGAATGTTATTTCTCGTGTTCTCTTTCTTAGTAGAGTTTCATTCTGTCAAGCAATACTAAGAAATGTAGTTAGAATTACTTTTCTAAAAAGTAAATAAACAAATGTAAAAAAACAGAATAGTTGAGGAGAAGTGAAGCCAGAAAGCTGGCCAACAGTTCTGCCTGTATTGAGAGGCACTGCTTCAGAAAGCAAGTGAGTAATGTGTCTTCCCATATGCATTTCATTTGTTGACTATGCTTTTCTTCTAACAGTTCAAAAAAGTTTTAAATCTGTATTAGAAATTATGTAATAAAAGCAAAGAATACTCAATAAGCTTAAATGCTTAATTAATTAAAAACAAAGAATAGTCTTTGTGGTTTGGAAAGTTTGCTGGTATATACAGACTCAAATAAATAGAACTCACCAAAAGACCATTTGTGAGCATTGAAAAATAAAACTAAAAATCATAGTAAGTTGGGGTAAAGAACTTCTAAATAAGATGATCTGAATCACAGAAATGGTCCCTTTCTGGCATGGTAGAGAGATATGTCCAGAAAAAGCATCTGCAATGCAAATAAAATCTGCACAAAATATTTGGTCACATTGTCACTAAGAGCAGAGAGGGACAAATGCATGCTACTGACTATCACCCTTTTTGCATTTATACATAATCTGGGATCTCAGTCAGGAAATGGTGTCACCCAAAGTGGATGTGTTTCCTGACTTCAATAAAACAATAAATGAAGTGTAAAGCAGAATACAAGGCAAAAAAAAAATCACATTTCCCATAAGATGCAGATAAGATGTTGGATATGCATGAATATCCAACACATGAAATAATTTTATTAGGAATAAGAAAATATAGAGTTCATAATACTTTGTCAAAAATGAATACCCTGCACATACAGACAAAAAGAACAACTTTTGCGAACGACCAGGAAGGTGAATGTGGTTTGGTGCAGTACAGTAATTTTCTAGGGCAACCTGGAAGGTATTGACAAGAAATGCTTGCCATTCAAAGAACCACCACTGGTGGTTAGATTCATAGCATCTAATCAGGAGTTAATCAGAAAGAGTCATAAAAAAAAGCTCACCCAACCAAGTTCATACAACTTTAAAGATGGTAAAATCTTACTGGCTTAACAATTACTTGAAATATTGCAGCTCATGTTCAGATCTGATGAGAAAATCTACCTCAACATATCCAAGGTTCTCCAGTAAGGTCATTATTGTAAAGAAGGCAAATCTATCTTGAAGCATTCCTTATGTATATGAACCCTTGATTAAAAGAGTGGCAACAAGAAAGAAAAGGTAACGTCTTTAAAGTTCATCACTGGGTGAAGCTATCGTGTTAAAAACAAACACAGCGTGAACCTCAGGCTGACTCATTAATCATGAGACAACTCTAACCAGGGGAATATGAAGTTAGCTTTACTTTAGGGAAAATGTATTTGATTGAAAAGGGCAGCCAATTATGAGAAAAAGCAAAAATAGTTGGCAAAATGAAAGATATTAAAACTTAGACATAATAGCTTTACTTATTGCTAGAAAAAAAATGAGTAGTTTAAAACCCTCAGATCACTTTGACTATCCTAAATTAATCTTGAAGTCTAAAGATGGGAGTTCATTCCTAAGTATAACACAGGCAGTGTCCACTCTTCATCCTGTAATGAAAGCCAATCAGACTCGAGCTGTGACGTCATCCTGCAAGGGAATACTTTAAAATCCCACCCTCACTGCTGTTAGATGGCAACGCTCTCAGGAGGCATCTCATGGAGAACTTCTAGAAGGCTAGTTTTACTGGAAAGCAAGGTCTTTTTTTCTTTTCCTTTCCTTCATAAACTTCCTCGACACCACACTTGATGGATGCAATTCTAGAAACCATTTACAAAGAAATATAAGGAGGAAGGGCATCTAACTGTAAAACGACTCTGGGTACTTTATGTGTGAAAAATATATTTCAACCATATGTAAGATACAGTCCTTAAAGCTTTCAGATGCATGTATCCATATTGCTTATGATATTATGATGTGTGATATATTGCACCCAGTAGAATTGCTCTATGGTTCTTCATAAAAAAAGACAAACAATAACAATAAGACTTAGTTATTTGTCATAATTACCAAGCTAACGGTCATTGTCTTCTATAACATTAACTCTCTTCTTGTGGAGCCTTTAAGTTTCTCTTGGTGAGATTATGACACAGTATGTCTCCTCCTCTGAGTAAGAGGTACTTGTGCGGACCTTGGCCAGTGGGAAACTATATGCCCTAATTTTGACCTATGAGCAACAAAAACTGGAAAGTTCTTGAAAGATAATCCTTGTTGCATCTTCCTGAAGAGACTGTCAAGTCAATTCTAGCTCAGTAGACACTGACAACCCCTAACTAGTTATCTTTTTCTAGCCCCAGTCAATTTTCTTCAAAGTTTTATTATAAAACACATCATAATATTATACATATAATAACTATATATTATATAGATATGTACATTTCACCTCTACAGTCACTTATAGGTAGAGTATAGTTTATCTTGTATTTGTTTATATAAAGTTATTGTATGCCAGTCCCAGTAATAACTTGAGTCAAATGAATTTTGTGGCATTTCTAGGCCAGTGTTCCCAGCTGGGAATACAAGATAGCTATTTTGGATTGCTGTATCCAAGAGAACTTTGATGATAAACAAGTAATCATGACGTTATACTCCTCAACCTGCTAGTAGTTTTTCTACATCAACAGGAGAGACTTAAAAGTGCCACAAGCTGTGTCTTATAAGTAAGACCTCTATTATACAAGTAGTCTTCAGATTGGCTACTTGAGTTTTTAAAACAGCTGTCACATTTGCAGACTTCAGCACACCCCTCTACAGAGGATTTTTATGTATTAGGGCCCCCACCCCAGCATGTCGTTTGCAGCCCAGGATAGACTTTCCCAACCTCACTTTCGTAATTGCTCTGATAATAATTTGCAGCTTCATTATTTAGAATTTTTCACTGAATTTCAGACATTCTTTTTTCCTGTAGCATTTTCGCTCCATTTTCATCACTTTTAAAACATTCCACATTTTTAAGAGAGATCTTTAAAAAATGCAAAAAATTTGAAAATTGTTTTTAGATGTAGTTTGAGTTAATATGCAGAGTGAGAAAGTCTAGGATACCAGAGAAAGCATGCTCTTATGATAAGGATGTTCTACACAGAATTATTTGGTATCGCTTAAGTAGTACTTCTTAGAGTATGCTCTGTTTTAGGAGACTCCATTTTATGGGAGCAGAATGAATGGCTACAGCCTCTAGGTGGACCTGTAAGCCATAGGATCTGACTTTTTTTCTGGGACTAGAAAGGAGGCACACTAAATATGCATAGGGTGAGTTGAGGCTATAAGGCTACATAAATATATTAAATCATATAATCATATCAGGGAAATCAGACCCTAGAATGTATCAGACACAGAAAACCAAGGAAAGTCCACAAATCCCTTGTCTAGACCCCTTAAAGTGATGGAGAGCTAACACCGTGATGGCATGGCTCCACACCAATCTATCATTTCATACCTGGTGTGTGTGTGTGTGTGTGTGTGTGTGTATGTGTGTATGTGTGTATGTATATGTGTGTATGTGTGTGTGTGTAGAGTCAGCAAACAAATGACTCACTGACTGTCCCTGAAACTTTAGCTGGGCTCTACACCCACTGTTGATGCAGCTCAGTTATCAACTAAATATGTGTGTCATTTAGTTTACTAACCATACAGGTTCTCCTAGCGCTGTCAGAATACTGAGTCAGCAGATCTTATAATATATCCATCATATACCAGGTACTGAAAAATAAACATTTCGATGATTATATACTGATAGTAATGAACAATTATTGATATTTAATGGGATTTTTCTTTGTATTGAAGTCGGCATTGTTTTTCTTGTTTAAAGACAATGTTAAGTCTCTTGATGGTTCCCAGGAATATGTGACCTCCTGGAGTCTTGGAGACTCAGAAGAGAGAAATGTCTTAAGTTCTTTTAGTTCGGGTAAAAAGGCTTTTGTTCATCTTTAGGGGGTGTCAGCAGCAGACCTCAGAAAATACGAACATCCTTGACAAGGAAGTATTTGTTACTCTTTTGGGGGAGGGTGCAAGTGTCTATTATATTGGGTTAGGGGGAGGCTGGAGGCTTAGTTCTTCTTCTCAGTTTATTACAGAAGACAGGTGATTAAGACAATTTTCCTGATGGTAGAGTTTATACTCCTATTTCCTCAAAAACACAAGCAACTGGAGTTGTTCATATCTTCCTTTCCAGGTGACTTGAGTCATAAACTACCTTGTTGTCTCATCAATTAAGGCGACAGAATATTATTGTCTCTGTTAGTTCTATGTTTACTTAATAACCCATACTTCCTGCTTCTACCTAAAATGGTACAAGACTTTAAAGCCATGACTGTAGTCTCAGACCATGGCTATAAGCTAGAAGTATTGTGCCTATCTTAACTACAGGCTTTTAAAATTACTATTAAAGAGAAAATTCCAAAGCTAAGTGACATCCACTGAAGCTGGTTACTCTGCAAATTTGTTTATAACATGGTACTTGGGTATAAATTGAAGCAGAGAAAAAAATTCTTTGAGGAATAGTCCAAGTTTCTTGCCTAGAACTTCCATGGCCTGTTGAGAAGAATAAGTACATGGGAACAGTCCCATGTCGGTTGTGTGGGGAGTAAACCCAAATCCAAGACATAGGAAACCCAGTCACATGCTTTTCTGAACTCCAGATCACTAGGAGATGTTAAAAATGACAGGAGAATGTAAGCTTCCCTTATCCCAGCATGCCCTTGAGCCATGTTTCTTGTAGCTAAACCATATATTATACTAAAGCACCCCCTCTCCAGGAAAAATGTTACTTAAGTATGTCTTTTGTTTGTTCTCCCAAGAGACTCAGCCGTATACATCTTCCTTCATTTTCACCTGGAGCCTGAAGACTATTTATTTATTTATTTATTCATTCATTCATTCATTCATTCATTCATTCATTTATAGGACTTCATCTTATTTATTTTTATGTATTTATTGAATATGTCAATAAATATCTTGTTTATCCACCTGAATCCTGACTCAGTAACTATGAAGCAAGTCTACTCCCCAACTTTGCACCGCTACTAATTGTTGTTGTTTACTGTATTTAACACCTTCATATTAAATATAACTTTTACCTGTAAGAATCAAGAATTATCTGAGGCACCTGATAGTTATCTGCTAGTAGGGATTTGACTAAGGAACCTTGAGCAGTATTTTTAATGGTAGACATCTTTGGAACTGAAGGCCGGGTCCTCATTTGGAGGGTGGGACATCATCTCTTAACAGTGGTTCATCTTGATACAGAGAGGACAGAGCCCTGTTATTTTAGAGCCCCACTGAGAGGGATCTTCTTGAGTACCTTGATCCTCCACAGTTTTTGATAAATATTATACTTTCAAAATAATTTCTTTAACCTGAAGTCTCTCGACTAGCTGGTTGTTTTCTTCCTGAACAAATGTATGATTGCTTAGGGCTAAAACTATTACATTAGATGGGCTTGTTCCCTTGCCTGTAATATTTCTCCCTAATTTGTTTGTACCATCTTTCTTTTATGTCTGCCATGGAAAACTCCCAATGTGAAATTTGAATGTAACCTTGGAATTTTTGGACCACTGTCTGCTTCTGTAGCTTAATCTCACGGAGCAGACTGATGTAGCAATAACTTGACTTTCTGACATAGACTTACAGTCTAATTTTGTCAGTGATGAGGTTTAAGTGAAAGACTAGTAAAGTCAAAAGTCAAAACATGAAATTAGTCATCCAGGTTTAAATGTGTATTTTTTTTAGAAACCAAACCAAAGCAAAATGCTGCCCCTTCCACAACAAACAGAAAAATAAAAATCAAAACAAACAATCAAAAAAAAAAAAAAGAAAGAAAAAGAAAAAATACACTTAAAAGCAAAATGAAACAAAAAATTCACAAAAATACCTTTGAACTCATGTTGGGTTGGCCAACTACTCTGGGACATGGGGCCTGCTCTCGAGTGTGTTTGCTGAACACAATTACACTCTATTGGGGAAAAATGATTTTCCCTTTGCCAAGTGGTGTTAATTGCAGACATCTTCCTGTTTAGGGGTGGGAGCCTATGTCCACTTCCTATTTTCAGTGCTGAGATCCTGTACAGGATTAAAGCAGGGAGAGGAGAGGCAGGGAGGGGAGCAGAGAAAATGTAGAACTCAATAAAAATCAATTAAAAAAAGAAAGAAAAATGTCAGCGATATCAAATGAGATTCAGACAGTCTATCCACCCAAATCCTGACTTTACTAAGCTGGCTGGTTGTTTTCTACCTATGTATTGAATGTCTGAATCACTGTCAGATTCTTGACTTTTATTGAAGTTTGAAGGTCAAAACGTGGGCACTAATAGCCCTAATAAGGTAGGTTCAGTGACCCATTCCCAATATGCCAATTAAAGGGTTAAGTAGTAAGGGCTGGAGAGATTCCTCAGTGGTTAAGAGCACCTCCTGCTCTCCCAGAGAACCTGAGTTTGACTCACAGAACCTAAGTAAGGCAGCTCATAACCATCTATATGGAACTCCTGTTCAAGGGAACCTGGTACCCTCTTACGGCCTCCACGGACACCCACATATATGCAGATACTCTCACAGAGACACATACATACATACTTACAAAATATAAAAGAAGAGTGACACTGGAAGACATGAAGATTTCATGTGGTGACAGATGGTGACCTGTGGTGAGGCAACAAATAACGAAGTCCAATGACCCCTACGCTCGTCTTCAGAGTCCTGACAGGCCTTTACAGACTTACTGGTCACGGAAGATGGATTCTCACCACATCACCAGCTTTCAGTCACAAAGAGAGGAAATAAACTCAAAACCTAGATATGAAAGTCACAAGCATGGTATGCCAATCAGCAACATTGATAAGAAATTTAGAAGTCACAGAGAAACAAACTCATGGTTTCTGTAAAACAAGCCACAGACATGTTACAAACCAGCCAGTCGGCAGTAGAATTCATCAGACCAGATCAGGCAGCTGAAAGGCTATTAGGAAGGGAAAATGAGGTTACGAAGATTGAGCATTGTACAAATATCATGACAGAAAATGTTTCAAGCATGACCACAGCCTTCAAAAACACAGGGATAAGCCGGGCGGTGGTGGCGCACGCCTTTAATCCCAACACTCGGGAGGCAGAGGCAGGCGGATCTCTGTGAGTTCGAGGCAAGCCTGGTCTACAAGAGCTAGTTCCAGGACAGGCTCCAAAGCTACAGAGAAACCCTGTCTCAAAAAAAAAAAAAAAACACAGGGATACTATCAAGAGACAATTTAGGAGTAAAAAGGAGCCAAGAAGTAGGGGGAACTAAAGGCACCAAAAACATACCAGGTGTAATTACAGCAGAAAATGTAACAAATGTGGCTAAAGATGTAGATATAAAGTACACAAGACATTTAGGAACCTGAATCTATATAACCAGAAAAGAATTACTCCAAGATAGTCTTTCAGATATGGAAGGTGCACTGTCCTTGGTGGTCTAGTGGCTACGATTGGGTGCTTTCAAACAATAAAACTACAAAAAAAAATAAGAAATATTAAATATTTTAATAGAAAATACAAACTTATAAGAACACCATCTAAGCTTGGAATAGAATTTTAATAGCTACAAATCAAGAAATAATGCATTTTACACTCTAAAAGTAAGGAATTACTGTCAAGATTCAGAGTTGGCTTTTCAGTTTGCTGGGACAAGAAAAACTTTTTCAGTAAAGTATAAACTAAAGAAATTCATGACCACTAAGCCAGAATTTTAGAAAAAAAAAAAAACAAAGTAATTACAGGTAGGAAAGAGTAAGAACTGAAGTGTCATAAATCCACAGGAAAAAATAAATATGTTGAGAGGATTGAATAAATAAGCAAGAAAAGGAAAAATATCAAATCAAAAAATCAAATGTGTTAGCTCAGTAAATCAACAAGGATCTAAGATGAATATAAAAGAAAGAAAAGAACAAACAGTATTCAAGCCAACCAGGAAAAAGAAACAAAAATTACGAAGTCATACAATGCCCCAAGAGTAAATCTTAAATATTTAATGTCTAACTTTCCATTTAGAAGACACAGACTAGTTGATTGGATTAAAATCCAACTGATTTTAGCCTGCAAGACATACAAATATAGAAGTTTAAAGGCCAAAGTGTGGGAAACTTTGTATCAAGTAAAGGAAAGGAGAAAAGAGGTTGGAGCATCTTTCTGTGAGTGACAAAATAGACTTCAAGTCAAAATTTCTCAGAAGATATTTAAATATCATTGCATGTTAATGAAGAGAACAATTTAATCCCAACAAAAAATTATAATGATTAATGATTTACTTAATTTTTTAAAATAAATGTTACTGAACATAAAGAGATTGGTCAATATAAATTAATTATGGTAATATGCATTACAGAATCTCATAAATAAATTGCCCACTTAAAATAATCAAAAAAGAAACTTCAGGCTTAAAGTACACCATAGACAAGTGGATTTTGCAGACATCCCTAGGATTTTCTACTCAATAACTATGGCATACAAATTCTACTCAGCAACCCCTGGAACTTTCCTCAGAACAGACTACATTTTGAGACATGTAAAATTTTAAAAATAGAAATAAACTTAAATCATTTATGACATTTTATAATGGAATTAATCTAGATGTAAACATCAATATCAAGTATACAAACATTTAAAAATGAATAATTTACTCTTGAGTGATCACAGAGAAAGTTTAAGAAATTCCTAGAAATCAGAAGAAAGTGAAAATACAACTTAGTAGTCTTAGTGTAATTATCAAATATTTGGTTTTTAAATAGGGTCAACCTTTTCAAAAAAAGAGAATTGTTTATTTTATTAAGTTACCAGTTTATGCTGAAGATAAGAAATTCCTATTTGCCCTTTCATGTCTTAGTGTGGGAAGTCCTTCTGTCTGTGTTGCTTTTATTGGTTAATAAGTAAATCAGTTTCAGTCAGTGGCTTATCAGAATACAGCAGGAAAACTAAACTGACTGCTGGGAGAAGCAAGGCAGAGTAAGTGAGACACCATGTAGCCACCAGAGGGGAAAGACATAAGCTGCCAGCTAGAACCTTGCCAGTAGACCACGAGCCTCGTTGTGAAATATAAAATAATGGAAATGGGTTAATTCTAGATGTAAGGGCTAGCTAACAATATGTTCAAGTTATTGGCCAAAGAGTATTACAAATAATACATTTTCTGAGTGATTATTTCTGGGCAGTTGCAAATGAACAAGTGGCCTGAGCTCGCCAACAGGATTGGAATAATAAAGGGTTTGGAAAGATAGTCCCTGGTTTATCTTCAGTATAGTATGTAGAAGCAAGCATATTCAATTATTCCAGCTTCCCCACACTTCATATTAAATCAAATTATGGTACCCTGTTTACTTAAAATATTCATGATTCAAGTAATTTATTTAAATAATATGTGAGAGGGCCAGCATACTATAAATCATCTTCATACATTAGCAGATCCTAAGCCAAAGTATTCTAAACTACTAATGCTACAAGAAAATTAATTTTAAGAAAATTCTCAATAAACTATTTTACCACATTATTCTCTTATGACTTGTACAGTGAAATTCCTTAATAAATGTTAGTTCTTTGCTAAATTTATTCTGCATTCACATACAATACAATAATATATGTATAAATATATTAATCTCAATGCCTACTACAAATATATCTAAGTGAACAAGATTTAACATATTTGGTATATTATTTGTATTGCCTAGGTTAATGTACTCCTTCCATATTCCTTATAGATAAAAGAAAATATATTAAGTCATCTATTACTGACACAACAGCACAAAAATCATTGGTTTTATGAAAGAATGTAAAATATAATTTCAAATTCTACTGCTGTTTGAACTATAAAGCTGAGTAGGTATTTCTTTTGTGGTATAAGATGTTAATAAAGGTAGTCATTAAAGGGCATTCCTTTAATCTCAGCACTCCAGGAGACAGAGGCAGGGGGAACTTTGAGTTTAAGGCAAGCCTGCTCTACACAACTAGTTCCAGGACAGCCAGGGCTATACAGGGAAACCCTATCTCAAAAGTAAAGCAAATAAGAAAGCAAAAGAGGTGTTAGTAAATTTCACTGTAAATTTTACTAATTGATTCAGTAAAAAGGGAAAAATTAATATTTGACTCTCATTGATCATTCCTTTCCTGTCTTATTGATCATATTCTTATCCTTAAAAAACATAAGAGGCAGCGATAAAGAGATGGCTCAGTGGGTAGGAGCTCTCACCCTTTTGCAGAGGACCTGAGTTCTGTGCCCTGCACCCACATGTTGGCTCAGTAGCTCACAGCTGCCTCCCATTTCTCTTCCAGATGACCAAATGCCTTTGTCTGGGCTCTGTGGCCTCCTGAACTCACATGAATTCATTCAAGCACATACCCATACACATAAACATGGTGAATTAATCAATCCTTGATGGTGAATTCAGAGGAGTTTTATGATCGAATCACTTCCTTGTGTGAGGAGAAACCTGCCCTGCTGTGTTAGAGTCACTTTTAGCTTGTTAGCAGTCATTGCTGACACTCTCAGTAGAGCTTCTTGTTGCCACCCTGTGTGGTGTCAAAGATGAGTAGGAAGGATTATGGCATATGACAATATATTTTTAATAATACTAAATCGTTAAAATAAACTAGAACTGATTGATAGCATAAACATGTAAAAGTCCATAAGACGAATATTACTTACTCAATATCTACAGCATAAAAATAACTTAAAGCTAGTCTTCATATCTCGTGAGTGTATTTGTAACAGGATTCTGCTGTTTCATTTTGCTATTTCCTACTTCCTGCTAAAGACATTTTCTTGACATGTTTCTTGCTTTGCTGAGTTTGTCATTCAGAAGAGAATATGTTGCTCGGCATCCATCTTTTAAATTGTGCAGAGTAAAAATTATTTGTGTCAAGACTGGCAGTGATAGTTTTTCTTTCGTTTAGGAACACTGCAACTTGATGAAAAAAATCCTGAGAAGGAATTGGAAATTATAGTTGAGTGATAGGAAGGATATGAAGAAAAAAGGACAATTGCCAGCAAATCAAAAAGAGCAAGGCATGGCACTCTGGGAAATTTGAGAACACTGCAGAATTCACCTTGGGAGTGATGTGCTTATTGACTATTTTGGCTTTGAAATTGAAAACAGGATGTACAAAGTCACAGAGAAATTGATAAAATGCTTTATTAGGTTCCAGAGAAAATGGCAGTTGGCAAGAAGCTTCTCTCCTGGGGAAGAGGGGACAAGAGGAGAGAGCGCCTATGCCTATAGCAGGTAGAGATGCTGTTTCTGATTTGAACAAGGGAGAAAATAATACAGAAATGGCCCTATACCTCATGTAACTTCTTAAATTTCATACAAGGGCACCATGATACAAGGCACTCAAGCAATGCTAGTTGGAGAAAACTAGGGCACAGATCTACTATTGGTGAGATGTACTTTTCAAGTTAACCTAACGGAAAAATCATTTAACACTGGTTATTTAGACTATAAGCTTAATCAACACTACAGTCAAGGAAGCCAAAAGACCTGCGGTAACTGGCTCAGAAAGGGACTACAGATGGTTTGGGAGGGTGCCACACAGATTCTTGATAATTCTTTGGAAAGTTTCAGAACTCAGACATAATTTTAAAAAAATGTTTAAGAGGCTGGAGAGATGGCTCAGCAATTAAAAGCAGAGGACCTAGGTTTGGTGTCAAAATTCTTGTCATGTGGTTGTAAGTCAGTTTTAAGAGATAGGATGCCTTCTTTGGGTCTCTTAGGGTACCAGACATACCTGTGATACACATAAATATATGTTTAAAACAGAGCAACAAAAATAAACAAATAAAAATTAAGAGAAACTACTCAAGTCCAAAGAAAAGCCAGGGGAATTTTATTCTTGGGGAAAAAAAAGGTTGTACTGAAAGACAATAAAGAGGATATCTTCTAAAGACTTTTAATTGATAAAGAAAAGGAAGAACCACAGGCTACACAGTCCAAAAAAAAAAAAAAAAAGAAAAGCACTGTGTTCAAGAGGCACAGACAATGAACTCTTTCTTGTGAAGCAGGAGCAGACGTAGTGAGGAAAATTATCTGCCTATGGAGTTTTACAGAAATTCCCAACTGACTTCCAACACAAGCATGCTTGACTAGCTCAGAGCCAGTATTGAAAGGTTCCCCAGTGGGCTCGTGAGTACACTGTGCTTTCATTGCATGGATTTCTACCCTCCCATGGCAACCAACAAAAGAAATGACAAGTTTTTCTTGCTAGAAACGCAGAGAAAAGAGTCCGAAGTTAGCAGACCATCTGGAATTTTCAGAGAAATCTCCAGGTGCAGAGGAAGCAGGGTGTATGACTCAAAGGCATTAAACTACTCAAAACTGAAAACAAAACAAAACAATCTGAACGCAAAGAGAAGTGGGAAAATGATGTCATGAGGACCTGACTAGCATTTGTACGTCATAAAAAGAAGTCAGAAGATGGTGAAAGTCTTCCAAAAAGTATCCTTAAAAGAAAGGAAGGAAGGAAGGAAGGAAGGAAGGAAGGAAGGAAGGAAGGAAGGAAGGAAGGAAGGAAGGAAGGAAGGAAGTTAGGAAGGAAGGAAGGAAGGAAGGAAGGAAGGAAGGAAGGAAGGAAGGAAGGAAGGAAGGAAGGAAGGAAGGAAGGAAGGGAAAGAGTGGTGCTGGTGTCCAGCTGAACCTGAGGCAGGTTGAATGCCAGACCAGCCTGGGATACAGTTGTAGACCTCTCTTAGCATAGTCAAATTTATGGCCTTTTCCTTTCTGTATATTTTCTAATTTTTTATACAATATATTTTGATCTTAGTCTTTTCCTCCCCCAACTCATCCCAGATTCTTCCAACATTCCTAGCCACTTTGACACTTTTGATTGAGGTATCATTGAGAAAATCAATCTTCCTGGGCCTAAGTAAGCATGCTTTATTTATAGTTTTTTGACAATGGTCTTTTGGAAAACATGTATTGTCCATTGGGAAATCTGGGTTTTATCAGTGGTACCTGAACTTTTCTGCCTTTGTCTACAGAAAGAGACCAGGTTCTGAAACAAAGAGCCTCTTTGTTTTATCCAAGTTCCCTTTCTCATTTTTCCATATTTACCCTTTCTTTCTATCTTACCCTCTGCTCCAAGGCTGTTTAGCCTATGCCACATCAGTCTCCTCTGCATGCCCTAAATAAGGACAGCTCAGATGATATCCCAGGACAGTTCCCTTCTTTCTACAACCTCTTTGCCATGTCCTCTGACTTAAAAGGTGTACGTGTGCGTGCGCTCGTGTGTGTGTCTGTGCATATGCGTGTGTGTTGTATGTTTAGCCACACTTGCTGCTATATTGGCAGCCACAGTTGAGCTTTCATCAGATAAACAGATAAACAGGACCCCTTTCACTCCTCTCTGGGCGCCAATAGTTCCTTTCTGCATTTGCTACTTGGAATAAGAGCACAGCTCCATACTTTGGATCAAAACAGACAAGAAAAAGGAGGAGGTGAAAGTAATCAGAAACTCGATCAATAAGTAATGTCTTCAAATTTGGGATTTTTTTTCTTCCATGTATTTAGTGCTTCTACTTGTCAGAGTTTTCTGTGGTTTTGATTTTTTGCTGTTGTTGTTATTGTTCTTGTTTAACCTATGGTCTATATCCAGAGTATTTAGTTGCAATCTGTGGCAAAGAAACTACTGTGAATTTTTCTCCATTTTTATCACAAAGAGAAGTATATGGTTATTTTGTCCATCATCTACTTCCTTCTCTTTTATTCAATTTTTACGATGATATCAAACATTTGCATATTCAGAAATGAAGAGACAAAACAATAAAAATGTCCTTTACTTTATATATGTCTCCAGTCACTCTAATTTCCTTTAAGTGTCATGACTTTGCTTTTTCTTATTTTTAAATACAAATTTATATGTGTATGAAAATTGTTTTATCCATCAACCTATTATTGATGACAGCTAAACTGTTCAATTTCTTAGTTTTTAGTTTTGTTGCAGAAGCCATGGATGTGAAGGTATATAACATCTTCCAGATGATGACTGAATGTCTGGGAGTACATAGCTTCATCACATAGAAGTTCTGTAGTTCTGCTTTTAATCGTCTTAGGAATCTTCGTACTGATTTCTAACGTGGCTGTGCTGGTTTGAGTCTCATCAACAGTGAATAAGAGTTTTCTTCCATCACATTCTCACTGGAGTTTGTTTCCAGGATAAAAATCATTCTGACTCAGAGAAATGAAAACGGAAAGCCATTTTAACTGACATATCCAGGATGGCTCTTAAAGGAACATAGACTTTTTTTTTTCTTCTTTTGAAAACTGTCTCTTTGTTCCTTTTGCTGCAAAGAAGCTTGTTAATTTGATTCCTTGCCTCTGTTATTTGTGGGTTGCTTCCTGTGCTGCTGAAGCGCTGGCAGAAAGCACCGCCTGGACCTGCACTGTTTGACCTCTGTTTCCTCTAGCAGTTTCAGAGTGTCAGCGAGACCCTTCACTCAGATGGCAACCCATTTATTTTCAGCCGTTTTGGTGCAGAGTCTGAGATATATATCTACCTTTATCCTTCTACAGTTTTGGGTTGGAAGGACACTTGAAGACACCCAGATACCCTGCCCAATGCATGGGCCTCACACAGCATGAGCCACTATGATGTGCAAGTGTGAGGTAGAGAGACAGGAGAGAAAGAGAAGCAGAACAGCTTGAGCGCCACAAAGAAAGGCAGGTCTGGAGCTGTGAGGGTGGAGAGTTGCCTGTGAAGTCACCTGAGGCCTTGGTGAAATCCTAGCCCGTATAGCTTCTGAGGGCCATGTCTGAGTCTTTGACCATACAGCATAGGGGGTTTGTGTTATGAGATGACCATTGCCAATGTTGCCACCAAATACCAGGTAGCTGTCCCAGGCCTGAACAACTTCCTGGGAATACACTGATATCCAAGGGCTTCACAGAATTGGCCTTGTCCTCCCTGGCTACAGTACTAGCGAGGCTGGTTTTGCCCTTCACCTTCTACAGCATTCTAGAGAGCAGGAGTGGGGGTGCATTTGTCCATGCAACACAGTAGGGTTGGCTCTAGTAGTGGTGGAATGGGTGAATTATCCTGAGAGCATGAGGGTTGGAGAGTTGGTCTCCATCTTCCATGCAGTGGCATGGGTGAGGGAGAGATGCCCTAACCTCCCTTACTCCTGGCTGCCTGCCTGTGGCAGGTGGATAAGCTGGCTCAGGGGTCATGAGAGCAGAAGAGCTAGCTCTGCCCCTCACCTGCTGCACCTCACCTGGGCAGCACAGTAGAGCTAGCCTCATTGGTGTGGGTGTGGGTGAGCCAGTTCTGAGTGTCTGAGATTGAGAGAATGCCCCTGCACCTTGCTATATGTAGCATTGGGTGAGCTAGCCAGGGCAGTGTTGAAAAACTTGCTCTGGTGGTGAGGATATGAGACAGCTGCAGGCAGACCACTAGAAGCTATGGGTTATTAAATAAAATCTCAGTGCCATGTGTGGGATACATCCCTATCAATTGTCTCGGGAGTCATCATTGTCCCTCAAAACAATATGGGTTATCGCTGTTGTTCCTGGTTGTCCACAAAAAATAAATCCTAAGACCCTATTGCTGAAGACACCACACATTTGGGTTGCAGAACATCGAGGTGTCAGTCTGGAACTGACCAGGAAGCATCCTATTTTCTAGCTAGATGTATCTACAAAGACCTCTGGCAAAGAAAACTCATCAATGAACTGACCCGGTGGTGAACCGGGTGTGGTGTAAATACCAATCTTCCAGGCAAGATGTTCCCATTTGTGCGGCAGTGGCATGAGCACTATGGGTAGTAGCAACTGCTTTCTTGTTAGACTTGAAACCCACTCCCCAGGATGGAATTCGTGGTACTGTAAACATGCTCCCCCATGGGTGGAGAGGTCCTAGATCCTAAGTAGGAATCTTACTACAGTTGTTTTGTTAAATGATACTGTGTAGCACTTTCTTCCAACATTAAAACCTTCCATCTTGGAGGGATGCCCCTAAGGCCTAGAGTACTGAAAAAAAAAAAAAGTGAAACAAGAGGATGTTCTCAGGGAGAGTGAAACCCTGAATACCTCAGGGAAGCTCCCTAAAATCAGTAGGTAAACAACTCAATATAGCCCCCAGAAAGTTGCTACAGCTGGCCAGTTTCACTAGCTTCCTCCTTAGAGAGCACATCAACAGGTAAAGCTGTTCAAAGTCTCTCCCAGACAAGCTGAACTACCAAAAGAGGCTCAAATCAGCCAACCAGCCTGGGAAACACAGAGACTAACTGAACTGCTTATAAGAAACAAAGATCAACTGTACTGTCTGGAAGAGCATCCGACCAACCAAGTTACCAGGAAAGGACATTCTACAACTCGTAGAGCTGCTGACAATTTGTGCAGTGTGCCCCATATTCCCTATTTTGCAAGCTGCCACCCATTCTGAGGTGGGTTTTGGCAATGCAGTTGTTTTCAGGTTATTTCTGCCCCCTGAAAATAATTCCAACAAAACTCATTGCTTCACCAAGTTGGCTATAATCGCATCGATACTTCAATTTGTCATACGTTCTCTTCCTGAGGTGAGTAGACATCTATTTGCATCTCTCAAAAATAGTTCCACATAAAAAGTGCTTTCTTTTGTCTTTTAACACAATCAACTTCATCTTGACTTTGATTCTGTTCACTATCGAGGGGTATTCTCTCCAAAGGAGGTAGGGATGGTAGAGTATTAGTGTTAATCCAATATGGTTCTATCAAGGCTTCTTTGGAAGTAATTTTATTGTAGGCTCCTGATTTCTTGTTTTTTTAAACATGCTTGATGCAATATATTTCTATCCAGTTGCCCAATTTATTCAAACTCCATTGATATAACTAAAATTGCTATATTTGTTGTCTTTAATGACAATGTAATATCCAGAAGTGTCATGTTTAGGAGCTAGGATGCCTTTATCTACTTGTTCATTCACTTAGGGTAGAAAAGTATCTCATGTAAGTTCAAGAAATATGTTAAGCAGAAATATTTAAGGCTAGTTACTTTTGAATCACATGAAGGATTTTAGTATTTAAAAGTATTTTGCAGTACCTCCATTGGGTATTGATTAAAATTGTCTGGGTTTTAGCAATCTGGTGCTCGTGTAATTAAAATGGAAATTCTCATTCTGATTGTAGCTGTTTGGTATAGTCAGTCCTACATTGCTGGATAAATCATGTGGATAAAGGCATTCTAATTCTCTGTATGACCTTTACTAAGACCTCCAACTGCAATCTGTCACACTGACTCCCAGGATAAAATTATTCCTGCTGCTTCTGCTTAACATTTATACAGTGACAAGATGTTAATAATGCCTGAGGGAATTGGCCAGATTTTAATATAGTTTAGAAGGAACAATTATTTCTCTAGGAGATCAAGACTTAAATTGGATGATCTATCTGAGAAGCAAAATCTCAGACATTTCTTTACAAGTAGAGTGAGCCAGAAAGGCCATTTTGGTAGTCATTTTCATAAATGTGTGCTGCAGTTTTTGGTGACATCGAGAGAGAGAGGGAGAGAGGGAGAGAGAGAGAGAGAGAGAGAGAGAGAGAGAGAGAGAGAGAGAGAGAGAGGGAGGGAGAGAGAGAGAGGATCTTGGTTGACAATTTCACTGGATCCAGAATCAGTTTAGATACTGTAAGGAAATTTATTGATGATATTATTTGTAGTATGCAGACCCACATAAATGTGTGCTGCAGTTTCTGGTGACAACCAGATAAAAAGGGATTTTTGCCTTTCTTGTTGGCAAGCTTAGTTACCCTGTTGCTGCTGCATTGCTCTACTGACACTAAAATGTGATAGCAAAACTAATATCAAAACATAGACTGAGGTCTCCAGGAATCATCATTGCCTTTAGTACCAAATTAGTGGTACTAAATTAGTGGATTACCAAATTAGGATTCATGAGACATCCAGGTTTATGAATTAGGAAGCTACCAGATTCTAAGTCTCTCTAGCAATAAGACAGTCATTGCTTGACTATCCAAAACATACCTGGTAACCCAATCTAATAAATATCCTTTTAATATATTCTCATTCTATCAGATATTTTCCTCTAGAGAAGAGTGAATAATATAGTGTATATTGGATAAGGACACAAGATAAATATACAAATTATTCACATCTCTTCTTCATTATTGTGAATTTTGAGATTTTTTACCCCTCACTTCCTTTCTGGTAGTAGAGTTTAAGTAAGCCTCTGTACTATAAATTCAAGTTATATATCTTTCTCTGTGTGTGTGTGTGTGTGTCTTTCTGTCTGTCTGTCTATGTGTATGTCTGCGTATTCTGTAGTGTGAGTATACTGGAATGTTTTTACAGAATTATTTTAGTTACCCTACACAGAAGCTGAATGAATAATGACATCCTAGTTTGAATATTACTACGCTAAAAGGCATGAAAAAGTTTCATCACTCACATGTGCAGGTCCTTCTGAATATGTGTTGCTTTTATTGGATGAATAAGGAATCTGCCTTGGCCTGTGATAAGGTAGAGTATAGCTAAGTGGGGAAAACTAAACTGAATGCTGGGAGAAAGAAAGCGGAGTCCAGAGAAGACATGTAGCCGTGGGGGTAGGGAGGGAAGGCATGAACTGCCAGCTGGAACCTTGCCAGTAGGCCATGAGCCTCATGGTAAAATATAAACTAATAGAAATGGGTTAATTCAAGAGATAACAGTGATCTAGAAATATGCATAAGCTAATAGGCCAAGCAGTGTTTTAATTAAAACAGTTTCTGTGTAATTATTTTGGTTCTGGGCAGCCGGGAACAAACAAGCGGCCCCTCCCACTATACTCACATAGTAAAGCTATGTGGGGAATATCAGGTGTCCTTCACACAGGCCAAAAAGTGACGTGGAAAAGAGGGGAAGACTAGATTGCAGTTTTAATGGTGGGTAGGGAACGAGGCTACAATGAGAATTCCTGTGTGTCATACATCCCATAGGCATTGAAGGTATGGCATTTTTTTTTTAATCAACTTGCTCAGGTGTGAAACGAGAAGAAAAGGGAAGGGAGAGGGATACCTATCGGCAAACAGCAACAAATGAGACCAGACTCTCATTGTACCACACATGAATAAACACATAGCACACACTTGAATATATCCACCGACCCCGGAGGCCTCCTGTACCGTGTGTTCCCATGAGATTCCTCTGCATCACTGGGCCTGTGGGTTACTGTATCACCCTGCGTTCATCCCTCCTGTTCCCTTGTGATCTTCATTTGTATCTCATGGCCTAAGATCGCACTTGATGCAAATTCATAATAGAAATAAAAACCGAAATGAAAATATTGTACTTACAAAAGCCATTTAAACGTCTGACTGGTTACTCTAAAAGTTGATAATTCAGGGGAAGACAGCATTAAAAAGTTGACTAATAATTCATTAATTCCTAAGAAAACCATTCTGTTGTTTAGGCAGTGAACCCACCCTAGACCAAGTATCCTGAAGGCAGTCACTCCCTAGGGCAAACCTCTTAATTAAAAAGAAGGAGCAGAAGTAGGCTGGAATTCTCTGAGCTTTGGTTGGGGTGGAACAGATCTACCTGTATGGGCTATCTTAATGTCCAAAATACAAAGTAACCACACCTTAGGTCAGGATGTGTAGCCACACTTGTTATCAACAATTTCGAGCAACCTCAAACTCTCTGACCTTCAGACAAGGTGGAAATAGGCTCAAATGTTTGGACCTCCCCAGCAACCCTGAGATCGGCAGTGTGGGAGATCTAGCCTCACCCCTCATCTGCCATAAAGGCAGCATGGATGTGGGAGAGATATCCCCCCCCACACACACACACACATCAACACCTGAGGCAGGTGGGAGAGCTGGCTGTGAGGTCAGAAGAGCAAGAGAGCTCGCCCTGCCCCCCACTAGCTGCAACACTTGGGAAAGCAGTCTCTGCACCTTGCCTGAGCTGCACAAGGGAACCAACCCTGGTAGCGGATGTGTGGGTTAGCCAGGACCAACGTTGTGTGTGGTAGAGACGCGCCTGTCATGGGGCAGTGTGGGCGGGGAAGAGATGCCCTCCCGTTACTCAAGCCCCGTATTGCCTACAACACATGAGCAAGCTGACCCACCTCCTTACCAGCTGCAGCACTCAGGAAAGCGGGCCCAGCTCCTCACCTGGGCAGCGCAGTAGAGCCAAACCTGTTGGTAGAAGTGCCTGTGAGACAGCTCTGTGTGCGTGAGAGGGGGCTGACCACGCCCTCCTCGTTTGAACTAGCCAGGACAATGCTGGAGAGCTCACCCTGGTGGTGAAGACAGGGAAGAACGGGCAGACCGACTCTAACTTTCCTAATGAGCCCTTTACTCAAAAAGACAATCCTTCCTGAGAGTCTCCTTTGAGGCCCCAAATCTGAGACGCTTACAGTATCTAAATGTATTTCTTTTACTATAAACTTTATTTTCCTTTAAGAAAATATATCTTTGTGTCTGGGTTACCTCACTCAGGATGGTTTTTTTCTAGTTCCATTCATTTGCCTGCGAATTTCAAGATGTCATTGTTAGTATGCCATTGTGTAGATGTACCACATTATCTTTATCTGTTGTTCAGTTGGGGGGACATCTAGGTTGTTTCCAGGTTCTGGCTATTACAAATAATGCTGCTGTAAACATAGTTAAGCAAATGTCTCTGTGGTGGGGGTCTGCATCCTCTGGGTATAGACCCAAGAGTGGTATGGCCAAGTTTTGAGGAAGATTGATTGGCATTTTTCTGAGAAATCATCATACCGATTTCCAAAGTGGCTGTACAAGTTTGCACTCCCATCAGCAGTGGAGAAGTGTTCCTTTTACTCAGCATCTTCTCCAGCAAAAAATCACATTGGTGTTTTCGATCTTAGTCATTCTGACTGGTGTAAGATGGTATCTCAGAGTTGTTTTGATTTGTATTTGCTTGATGGATGGCTAAGGATGTTGAACAGTTCCTTAAGTGCTTTTTAGCCATTTGGAGATTCCTCTGTTGAGAATTCTCTGTTTAGATATGTACCCCATTTTTAATTGGATTGTTTGATATTTTGATATCTAATTTCTTGAGTTCTTTTTATATTTTAGACATCAGCCCTCTGTCAGATGTGGGACTGGTGAAGATTTTTCTCCCCCATTCTGACATGGCATGCCCTTACTCATAAGTGGATGATAGACATAAGGCAAAGGATAACCAGTTGGGCAGTGGTGGCACACACCTTTAATCCCAGTGCTCGGGAGGCAGAGGCAGGCGGATCTATGTGAGTTTGAGGCCAGCCTGGTCTATAAGAGCTAATTCCAGAACAGACTCTAAAGCTACAGAGAAACCCTGTCTCAAATGCACCCCCCTAAAAAAGCAAAGGATAACCAGCCTACAGTCCACAACCTCAGAGAAGACAGGAAACAAGGAGAACCCTAAGAGAGACATACATGGATTCTCCCTACCCTGGAAGGGGAAGTAGACAAGATCTCTTTAGTAATGTGGCAATGTGAGGGGACAGAGGAGGGCGGTGTGGGTGTGGGGAGGGGAAAAGGAGAATAGGGAGGAGAACATGAGGGATTGGGAAGATCAAGTTGGTGAAGGACTGAGAGGGAGAGCAAGGAAAGAGATACCTTGAAAGGGGGAACCATTGTGGTGTTAGTGAGAAACCAGGCACTAGGATATCCCCAGGAATTCACAATGATGACACCAGTTAATCATCTAAGTAATAGTGAAGAGGGTACCTAAAATGCCTTTCCCCTGGAATCAGATTGATGGCGACCTTAATCATCATAGAACGTTCATCCAGTACTGATGTAAGCAGATGCAGAGATTCACAGCTAAGCACTGGGCCAAACTACTGGAGTCCAGCCATAGAGGGGGAGCAGCAATATTATGAGCAAAGGGGCCAAGGCCATGATGGAATAACACAGAGAAACAGCTGACTTAAGCTAGCGGCAGCTCAATGGCTCTAGACAGACATCATGGGGAACCAGCGAAAGACTGAACGAGGCCCTCCGAATGTGGGTGACAGTAGTAAATCTTCGGTAGTTTGTGGGGTCACTAGCAGTGGAACCAATATTTATCCCTAGTGCATGAACTGGCTCTTTGGAGGGATACCTTGCTCAGCCTAGATACAAGGGGAAAGGCCTGGGTCCTGCCTCAAGGTTTTGTTGACTCCCCATGGGAGGCTTCAGCCTCTCTGCATAGTAGATGAGGGGTGGGGTGGGAGAAGAAGAGGGGAAGGAGAGGATGGGAGGGAAAGGAAACTGGGGTTGGTATATACAATAAGATTGTTTTAAAAATAAAAGAAAAAAGAAAACAAAACAGAATTATTTCTATTCGTTCAACTAATGTATCTATTCTCATACTTGTTTTCTTAAGGCAAGTATTTACTTTTCAATTTACTTAGTGCAATGTGGGACTGAGAAGTAAATTACCAGAACTATAGTTTCATTTGGCATCTCAAGCATAATTTCTTTATCAGCCTCAAGCTTGAATTCCCACTTGGTGACATGCTGAGCATTTCATAGAACCAGAGTTTTGGAAGCTACGTGTTTGCTGCTCCCTTCTCTGATCTGAAGTCTAGCAAGATTCCCACTGAGAGAGCCAAGCTGATCAACCCACCTGCTTGAGATTTGACTTAGTTAGATTATCAATAATTCGGATAACTTAAATACTAGCTTCGAGGCTCCCTCCTGACTCAGAGCATATGGCTTTAGAAACAGTTTGTCAACTTATTAGCGAAAATAAGAATGTTGAATAATGAAGAAGCCCCATAGAGCTGGAAACTCAACACCAGACAGAAGATCCTCAATATTAAGATAAATTTGTCTCTTTCAAGTTTAGCAAAGTATTAGGAGAAAAAAATTACAGTAAAATAATAGTTACAAGTGCACATTTTGCATATATCAAATATAAAAGTCAAAATATTACTTTGAATTCTTTTGCATTTAGATGGTGCCTGGTTAGCCTTAACATGACATAAAATCCAATTGAGAGGGGTCACAACAGAGATTGCTCAGGTCAGACTGCTCTGTGGCATGTCGGAAGGGGATTGTCTTAATTATTAATTTCTATAGGAGGGTCCAAATCACTGTGGGTGCTTGCATTCCACAGTGGATGGTCTTGGGTTGTATAGGAAAGTTCGTTAATTATGAACCTGTCATGGAGTCATAAAATGAACCAGAACTATGTGCTGTGACTTTTGCTCCAAGTTCCCACTTATAAGTTCCTGCCCTGATTTATCCAGTGGCAAAATGCACCCTGGGCATAGGTCAAATGACCCCGTCCCTCTCCCAGGTTGCTTTTATTTGGAATATTTTATTCTAGCAACAGAAAACAAACTAGAACAATTTGCTTTGTTTCCATTGTTTCCTCTTCATTAAAATGACTCATAATCAGTGCGCTTTATAATCAATCTAACTCTCTCTTCAAGAAGAAAAATTGATATCAAAAACAAATATTTTAACCTCTTAAATTCTTTAATTGCAGTTTCTGTAAAAATGCTTGCTAAGCAAGCAGGAACACCCAAAGTAAGGTCCTGTTCTCCCATTGAAAAAATTGGGTACAACATGTGTACCTGGAATCCCAGTGCTGGGTAGATAGAGATGGGAGAATCTCCAGAGCTTGATCGACAGCTTCAGTAAGAGAGTGTGTCTCCAAAAATAAGACACAATCTGTAGAGCAAGGCTCCTGATGTTGACCTTTGACAGCCATCACACATACTTTGGAGGCCCAAAAAATGTGAGCTGATTTCCACCTGGACCAAAGGTCAGAGAATTGGAACTTGGCTCTATTCCTTCAAGGTTATTGTGTTTCTACCTCAAACAAAGGTCCCACCTAGATTTAGATCACAGAGTTCTGCTCTCTCAAGGTTATTGTCAGCACGTGGGTTATTATTTTTGTTCCAAGGTATATGATGAATACAGCTGAGTTTGAGAAAGTTAACCACTTACAAAAATTCCTATGCATATCTAACTTGTGGTAGAGCTTATTCTCATACCTTTTCCAGGCTCTGGTCCATTTGTAATATGGTAGGATAATAATTTGAGATATAGTTTTTGGCTAAGGATATGAGCTATCATGACCAACAAAGTCACATAAGTAAGGAAGAAGTCAATCATGTAAACAGCAATCTCACTTATCCAACCATTAAGGTTTGGCAAAGGATTTATTAAGACAAGAGGCAAGGGCATCCAGAACCAGTTCCCTTTGCTTCCATATCTGTACCAAATGAAACCCCAAGAAAGCAAAGAGGGGAATTGAGAGTATTTAGATATTGACTACCCTTTGTGTTCTGTCTCCCATCTTTAGCTCCACAAGTAACTGGGTGATCTTTAAAGTAAGAATAAGACTTATCAAAATTTTTGAGTTATTTTGGTACAAGAGCCGAGGAGACCTGTGAATTGCCAGTGCTTTCTGGACTCTGGTGATTGGAAGCCTTGCTGATGCCCTCTGCCAAGATTTCTCAAAATTCCTCAAGATTTCTATGAGAGGTGTTGGAAACAATGCTTTCTGGGCATTGTAGATGGGCCACAAGTAACCATAACCTCCCAACCAGCAAAGTAAATGAAGGAAAAGATATAAAAGAAGGAATGGTTATCGTGAATTTGGAAGTGAATCTTGGAGTTGAGAAGGAAAGCTTTAGAGCAGTAGATATGAGCAGCATTGCCAGGGATGGATTGTAAGTGTGGCTGTATAAACTAGACAGAATCTAGTCACTGAATGTCCAATCATTTCACCACTGTGCATAATCACGTTTGTCTGTGAGCAATTTAAATCAAGTGGGTTAGGGGCATGGTTTTATTTATATTTGTTGCATTTTTTTGTTAACTTGGTTTTGTAGTCAAGGTTTTCTTGGTTCAATAGTCATAAAAACTAAATGACTTAAACAATACAATGATATATCAGTTTATTATTTATTTCTCAGTTGCTATGATGAATATACCATGACAATTTATAGAAAGAAGAATGTATTGGGGGTTAAAATTTCAAGGGATAAGAGTTCATCATAGTGGGGAGAAATGGCAGCAGGCAAGTATGTTAACCAGAGCAGGAAGCTGAAAGCTCACAGCTTTAATTGTACACACAAGGCAAAGAAAACAATCTGGAAGTAGGGTGAGGCTATATAATCTCAAAGCCTCTCCCCCAGTAATATATTTTTTTCCAGCAAGGCTATATCACCTTTGAATAGTACCACTAACTGAAACCAAATTTAAGAACTCAAGCTTATGGAGACTATTTCTCATTTAAACTACCACATTAGGTCTACGGTAACCGTAATGCTCCATTAATACTTCCCAGGAGAAGGAGGGAAATAATCAGAAGAACTGGGACTCCAGTAATTTCCCCTATTGGCTTCTCCATCAGATGTGTTATTTGGGGAACCACCAGAGTACATAGGAAGTGGAAAATTTAATATGAGAGTTGAGATAGAAGAATATGAAACAAGGTAGGGGAGGAGATTCTATATATTAACTCATGGATAAAAGACTATAGTAAGAGAAGAGGTTACAGAAGACTCGAAGTCTTCCTGACTGTTGTCTCTATGTAGGAAAAAGAACTTGCATAGAAAAGAACTAATATACAAATAACCCATCTTCAGTCATGAGGAGCTGTTCCCTTCCTCTGTTGGAGCTGGACTGAGGTCCAGGTCTTGTATAATTCCAAGCTTCTCTGTCTCTTCCCTTTTATAAAATATTTTTTCCTGCCGGGCGGTGGTGGCACACGCCTTTAATCCCAGCACTTGGGAGGCAGAGGCAGGCGGATCTCTGTGAGTTCGAGACCAACCTGGTCTACAAGAGCTAGTTCCAGGACAGGCTCCAAAACCACAGAGAAACCCTGTCTCAAAAAACCAAAAAATAAATAAATAAATAAATAAATAAATAAATAAATAAAATAAAATAAAATAAATAAATAAAATATTTTTCCTGCAATTATCCATCTATGTCTCTATACTTGACTGTAAAAAGGCATATGTCCCCAGAGACTTCAGTGGGTAGGCTGTGAACTCAAACAGTGCCTATAATATTTGGTGAGTCAAACAGCAGAGAGATAAGAAGATGCTCTCTCTTAACAAGGTGCCAAATGAACTATTAGTTCTTCTCACCTGAACACTTACAAATGATGGACAGAATTGTGTGGAAGGTTTACTATGACCTGGAGGAATCAGATCCAGGCAGAAGCCTGGGCCCTCTGAGAAATTTATTCATTGGCAGCAGCTGCAAAACCTGAACTTGAAATTGGAAGGCTTCTGGTGGTGAGGCTCCACATTTGGGCTGTAAGATGTGCACTTGTGTAGTGAGATGATGTCCTCTACTAAAACCATTTGGGCAGCATTCAGTCATCAGCCACAGATAATCCTTAACAGGTATTGTTTACTTATGGGAGATGTTCTAAGTGAATAGAAAGCCGGGTATGCTTTGATCAACCAAAGAACAGTAGTTAAGATTTCCACATTAATCTTTTCCATCTCAGTCCCCAAATGAACTATCAGCTTCAAACAGAGAACACACTCTGGGGAAAAGGGAAAGTATTTATATCTACACTGATTAGAAAACTTAATGGTTTTACATGCCTATGCTATGATCTGAAAAAGAGAGGCAATAGGCAATACTGTGACTATAATACATAAGGAAGAGACTATAAATGTATTGAAAGCTTTTCAACTGCCCCATAAGTGGTGGTCTCCTTCAAAACAGGTCTTTCAGAAGGACATATATAATGGTGACCAAGAAATAAACTGGAAGAATAAGAGGCAATAAAGGCAATCATATAGATCTCTTGGTAGTTAGCACTGTTCTCCTTAAAGATAGAGAATTAAAACAAAAGTATATAATCCAGTAAAATATGGACTTAAGAATGAGAATGTAACCCAAAGAAGACATAGATCTAAGTGGGGAAGAAAATCTCATTACCCCAGACCCCACAGTGGAAAATAATAAAAGCAATATATGAGTCATTACATGTAAGAAGGGATGTCACTCTGGAAAAGACAATTTAATTGTTCCTAAAACAGGGGCTAACCACCACAGCAAGGAATGAGCCAGGCCTGTGCTCTGTGTTTATAACAATACTGGGCATCTTCATTCTCTACTTTCTGAACCATTCCAGAGGAGATACACTAATCTAGGAGGAGTGGCAGATTGACTAGGCTCCTATTGCTTCCTTGTGTCAGTTTCAAAATATGTTGGTGTTTGTGCACACCTTTGCTAGATAGGTAGAAGTTTTCCCCAGAAGGGTTGTTAAGGCAACTGAAGTGGCAAAGCTCCCCACAAAAAGAAACGATCCTAGGATTTGGCCTCCTCTGCTCATTTCTGAGTGGCAACAGGTCATCTTTTATATCACATGTTGTTGACTGGGTCCCACCAGGTCCCACGGCCATTGAGTCCCAAATAAACACACAGAGGTCTACATTAATCATAAACTGGTTGGCCTAGTAGCTCAGGCTTCTTATTAATTAATTCTTACATCTTTCATTAACCCATTATTCTTGTCTGTGTTAGCCATGTGGCTTGGTACCTTTTTTGGTGAGGCAGTCACATCTTGCTTGCTCTGTGTCTGGTTTCCTCTGTGTTTGGGTGATAACCACAGACTGACTTTTTCCTCTTCCCAGAATTCTCCTGTTCTCATTGACCTACCTCTACTTCCTGCCTGGCTACTGGCCAATTAGCATTTTATTAAACAAGTACAAGAAAACCCTTGTCTCGCAGCAACATGTAATATATTCTTTACATAGGTCACTAGGCATGCAATAATATCTGCATTCTGCTTGGAGGTCAAAGTCTTAAGGCAAATAAGAAAAGACTAGCCAAACTGTTAAATAGATCATAGTAAAGTGTTGCTAGAAAACTCTAAAAATTTACTCATTGCCTGAAAGAAAGAACCACAATAAAATCTAAGTCAAGTTGAACGCCTACAATATATTATACAGAAGGGTTTTTTTTTTTCCACTAAATAGGCTGTCAGACTCTGAAGCCAATCAGAGGACTCCATACATAGTAAAACTGGAGCAAATCCAGTGAGTACTATAGGAATATGGGAACAAGTTTATGCCCATTCTGAAGGCTAGAACCGCAAAGAATATAGACACTATGGGCTGGGTCCTTCTAGTGTGGGAAGAAGGGTCCACAAAATCATCAGATGCTTGATGAAGAGACATTATCAGGTCATGCTGAGCACTACAATGACTGTCAAACTGGTGAGAGCTGACAACAGGCTTCATATCCCCATTTAAAACCAGAAACCTCCAACCAAGAAATTCACCTGAACACCCAGGGAAAAAGACATACAGTGTGAATTATTGGAAAATCTCTAACTTCTGTTCACAAGACAAGAATAAATGACACCCTAATGAGTATTGACTCAGGTGTTCTGGAACATTTCCTGCTCTTGCTTCTCCTGATTATTCTAATTGCAAACCTTGCATGAGATTTTGCATGCTCCTATTAGAAGGACATCACTTCTTCTGCTCATATAAAAAAACAATTTAAAGCTCTTTCTCCTGTTTTTTTTCCTTCCTCTTCCTACAGAAATAAGATATTTGCCATTTCCCAGTTTAAACAAGGTGACTGATTGATGATATTTGGCTTTGTCATAAACTAAAACAGCACCACCAGGAACTATTATCACGGAGAGGCCTGTTTCCTTGTGGCTACCTCTGATATCTTAATTTAACCCATCTCTATTAATATGTGCATCACCATGAGGCTGTTTCACCAGCAAAGTTTCAGCATATCTGTCTTCTGTGGAGGCTTCATAGCTCTCCCTGACTCTGCCTCCTTTTTCTCAGCATTCAGTTTAGTTTTCCCCACCTAGCTCTGCTCTACCCTATCACAGGCCCCAAACTGCTTCTTTATTAACCAATGGTATTCACAGCATACAGAGGGGAACCCCACATCAGGACTCATCTTCCAGACAAAGAACCAAATACATTTCACTGGGGTGGGGGAAGGGCAAGTTTCTGCTTTTTCTCATTTTAATGGAACTGCTGGCACATCCATAGGGATCTTGTACAATTCCAGTATATAATCTCTAAAGGAAAGAAGGTCTACAGTAGGAAACAGGGGTTCTGGGGCAAACAGACCATCCTGGGGGCAGTAGGATTACTATCTATTAGTAACCATTCTGAATCAACAATATTCAAGATGACTCTTTTGTATTCATCTAAAAACAATAGCATTTTGTTACCCATGTAATTCCTACATGTAGGTCTGGTCTTTCTACATAAATTAACAATCAAGACAATCCTTTACAGACATGCCCACAGGCCAACCCAGCATAGAAACTTCCTCACTGATACCTTCTCACCCTGGAGGATTTCATACTGTTAGGTTCATAGTTAAAACTTAAGTATACCACTTTTCCTAGACCTTCCTGAAAGTGTTTCAGTGTAATTTTCATTCTGTGTTTAAACTACTTCTTAGCATGTGTACATTGAACACTCTTCTGTGGATGCTTCAAGACTTATTTGGACCCCTCATGAGCATTTTATATATGTAACACACACACGGATAATGTTGAAGTCATAGCTGTGACGTATATTGCCTGAAGAACAGTATTATTTAGAACATCTTTCCAAGCTTTCCAAGAATTACAGTTTTCACATACTCTTATTACTCCTAAATTAAGTCCACATACTGGAAACAATCTGATCTAATGCAAACACTGACATCTGCTGGAAATACATACTGCCCACAGTTACTACAGTTGGCTAAAAAGAAAGAAAAAAAAAAAAAACAAAACACAGAGAAACAAAATGCTAAGAAAATACCTAAAACAACCCTTATAACACAAACAAAATAATTGTGAAGTTGAAAAATGTTGGGTATTTATTCTACTGAGCATTCAATTTTAAAAACAATGTTTGGAGATACACTTAATCACCTGTTTATGACTGAATATCTATGAGTGGCCCCAATCATGACTCAAAATGGATTTGATATATTTTAACTAAAGAATTTATTATTATTAATATGGTGAATGATGTGTGAACATCAAAGAACAACATTATGTAGTTAGTTCTCTCTTTTCACCTTAACATGGACTCTCGGGCTCCTACTCAGGTCATCAGGCTTGTACATCAGAGGCCTTTGGCACCCGAGCTATCTTAGCACCAGATTTAAGAATCTTTACTATGAAATTTAATACATATGTCTTGACTGAAGAATTCAATTGCCATCTCATGTCAAATAAACGTCCCATAACATGGCCAGCTCTCTTGGGAACAAGGATAGTTTGAATCACCGCAATACCCTGTGTTTTTGGACACAAAGAACACAGTTGTGACACACAGCTCATTGCCTGCTCGCATGAGCTTCCTTTCTGCTGTTGTATATGTGACAGGAGTGAGATATTTGGAAAACAGGCTAAATGTAGAATACACCTTCTTTAATTCATTTATATACAAATTTTTAAGTTTAATCAGATACAAAGTACTAAAATACTTATTTTTATTTACTTACTAAAACCTTTCAATATAGAGAAAATCTGAACAAGGAAACTGCTTTATTTAGTTTTCAATGAAAAATCCTGCTTAAATTAAATGGGTAGACTGTGTTCAAATGCTGACAGAGTCACATGCAAGCTCGTTTCCATTAACCTTGGGATCAGTTACCTCTCTTTATATTTTTCCCTGCTTTCATTTCTGTTATTATAATAAAATTCCACAACCAAAAGCAAGTTAGGGGTGAAAATTCCTTTTAACTCATAATTCAAGTTATAGCCCATCATTTCAGGGAAGCCAAAGCATGATATCAAGTAGTTGGTCACACCACAACCATGGTCAAGAGCAGAGAGAAATGGAGGTACCTATGTTGGCTTCTTGGCTACTATTCAGCTAGTCCTCTCTACTCCTATACAGTCCAGGAGACAAATAAGTGTACCTATGTGGGCTGCGTGCCTAGTATTCAGCTAGCCCTCTCTATATAATCCAGGACACAAAGCCCTACCATGCTGCTGCCTACAATAGGTTGGGTCTTTCTACATAAATTAACAAGTAAGACAATCTATTACAGACACAAGCACAGGTCAGGCCAATGAGGAACAGCCCTCATTGAGACTCTCTCCCTAGAGATTTTAAGGCTGTGTTTGGTTCAGAATTAAAGAGCAAGCATACCGCTTTCCTCAAACCAGTGGTTCTGAACCTTCCAAATGCCTGGCTCTTTAATAGAGTTCCTCATGCTGTGGAGAAATTACTTCGTTGTTACTTCATAACTATAATTTTATTCCTGTTATGAATCATAAAGCAAACTTTTCTTGGAGATGGAAGTTTGCCAAAGGGGTCACAACCCACGTGTTTGAGAAACCCTTCCCTAGACGATCTTCAAAGTGTTTTAGTGTAAGTTTCCCCTGTGTTTGAACTACCTCTTAGCATTCTACCGGAACATTCTTCCATGGATTCTTAGACGCTTATTTGAATCCATCATGCTCTCTTCCATTTCTCTGATAGTGTATAATACAGATTACAATTTTGTGTACCATTAAGAAAAGAAGAACAAATATAATGATGAAGACAGAAGACAGAGGAGGGATGAAAGTAGGGAGATGAGATAGCTTCTTGGACCTAAACCAAACAGCAAATGAAGAATTATTCAGTCTATTCAGTCTATTTTTTTATAACAAGAATTCTTCTAGGAGCCAAGAAAGTCTAAAATCGTGATCAAAGCTCAGAGAATTCTGAGATTATATAAAAAGAAAGATTAAAAGCTAACTGCAAACAAGCAAATGTTAAATGCACCCAGGCTGTAGTTTATATATTCTACAAAACCAATGTATACTATAATAACTATAATTTGTTCACAAGCCTTATGTTCCTCCTGTATTCTGCTGTTGATGCTAATTATCACAGGCTTGATATGCCTGGCAAAAGAAGCAAATACTGAAATGAAAACAGTTTAGCAGGTGGCAAGGAAAAGGATTTTGCATAAACAGTACCAAAGCTGTAGGTTCAGACTCAGCATTATTTGGAAGGATGTAAGGTTTTGGAAGGTGTCTTTTATCTTTTGTACAGATTTTTTAATAAGTGGATATTCATATTGTTTCCAACATATTTCAGAAAATTCCCTACTCAGAATCCCCTCTTCACTGATAATCAGTGAGACAATCACATTTTTTCTATTGCAAAAGGAGAGATGTTTTCATGCAATGAAAGCCATATTCTGAGTTACTTTGTTCAGGAGAAGGTTCAGAGGGTTATGAGTGTGGCATGTGCTGGGAGGTGCCACTTCATTTCTCAAAACTGTTTTTCAAAGAATGGAAGGCATTGTGAGCCTATCAGCATTTCTAGATGCTCCATGGCCACATTGCTTTCACTGTCTGAAAAGCAGAGTTTGACAGAATGATTTGAATCCAAATTTTTAATCAAGGCTAGGAACACAGTTAATTACAGTTTAAGTAAACAATCAGCCGGTGCCAGCAAATGTAAAATGTGGCGCTACTGTGGAATAAGGGAGAGTGGCAAGAAAATATCTGCATGAAGAGATTCCCAGCTGTAAACAACAAACTCGTAACATCATCACATGGCAGAATGAAAGCCGAGACTGAAGGAAAAGCAATCAAAACACTGAGATAAAATAGAGCGGGGGTTGGGAGAGAAAACGCAGTAACAATTGATGTTGGCATCTTGGGAGACAATATGGGAACAAACTTGTGTTTCTTTTCTTCTTTATTTTTTCCCCTCAGTCTTCATCATTTATTAAAAACAGATTTTTTTTCATACTATATATTCTGATTATAGTTTCCCCTTCCTCTACTCCTACCAGTTCCTCTCTACCTCCTAGCCCATCTGGATCTACCTTCTGTAATTCATTAGAAACGAACAGGCTTCTAAGAGATAACACCAAAACATAGTAATGAAATAAAATATAGTAAGATAAAACAAAAACCATCACATTGAAGTTGGAGAAGGCAAACCAACAGAGGGAGAAGAACTCAAAGACAAGGCACAGGAATCTACTCCTTCACACACTCAGGAATCTCATAAAATATTAAACTGAAACCCATGCTATATATGCAGAGGAGCTGAGTTAGTGCCGGCCTGTGCAGGCCTTGTGCTTGATATTCCAATCTTTGTGACTTCATATGAGCCTTGCTGCATTGATTTAGAGGGCCTTGTTCTCTTGGTCTCCACCCGCTCTGATTCCAACACTCCTTTTGCCTCTTCTATGGGGCCCCCTGACACCCGAGGAAAGGGATTTGAAAGAGCCATCCCACTTAGAGTTATGTGTTACAAAGTCTTTCTCTCTCTGTCTAATGTCTGTCCGTGGGTCTCCGTATTTGTTCCCATCTGATATAGAACAAAGCCTCTTTTATGATGGCTGAATAAGACACCAGTCTATGACTATAGCAGACGATCATTATTAAGAGTCATTTTATTGTCTTTTTTTAAGACCAGTAGTAGTATTTGGTTTTAGCCTAGGTCTCTGGGCTATTTAGGTTTTTGTGCTTAGTCTGGTACAGGTTCTATCTGACATAGTGGGTCTTAAGTAAAATTAGTCATGAGTTTTGTGTCACAACTGCCCTAGAATATTTTGCAGCAGGACATAATGTTTGCCTGTGGGTTTCTGCATCTACTCCCATCAGTTTCTAGATGCAGTCTCTCTGATGACAATTGGACTAGATTCTGGTCTCCGACTATTACAGAATAACATTAGGAAGAATTTCATTGCTTCTTTTATTTGTGTGCTTTTTTTTTTTTTTTTTTTTTTTTTTTTTTTGCCAGTCATGTTTGGTTCTATCTTAGGTCTCTGAGCCATCCAGCCTCTGGTTCCTCGTCATTCAGGAAGTGTCAGGCATGGGCTCCCTCTTGTTTTGTGGTCCTAAAGTTGGACCAATCATTGGTTGACCACTCCCGCAAGTTCTGCACCACTATTACCCCAGCATATCTTAGAGGCAGGGCAGATTGATTGTAAATCTAAGGTTTAGTGGCTGGGTTGATATCCCTCCATAGGAAGTCTTTTTTTCGTTACATAATACAGCCAGGTCAGGCTCCATATCCCTCATTACTAAGAGTCTTTGCTTAGGTTAATGTTATACACCCCAGAAAGGTTCCACTGCACTAGGTTTCTACTTCATTTCTGAAATGCACCCCAGTTCCAGTGTCTCTACCCATTCTCTCTCCCTCCACAACCGGCACCCCACTCTGCATGCCAAAATAGATTTCAAGGGTGGACTGGGGGCAGGTGGGAATAAGAACAGGAGGGACCAAGATGGTTTTTGAGGCTGTTGTAAATGAGATTGTTTTCCTGATTTCCTTCTCATTGTGTTTGCCACAGGTGTGCAGGAATGTTTCATATCTGTGTACATTAAATTTGTATCCTGCTCCTTTGCTAAGAGTATTTGTGAACTGTATGAGCTATGAACTCTGGCAGTTTTCTGCCACATGAGGTCTTTATGATATTTTGTGTGTAGAATTATACATATGCAAAAGTAATTTGACTTCTTCCTTTTCAGTTTGTATCTCCTTCATGTTCTCTTGCCTATTGCTGTAGCTAAGGCTTCAAATATTATCTTGAATCTGAGTAGATAAAATGGATACTATTGATTTCTTCCAGGTAGTAGTGAGAATCTAACTTTTTCTCCATGTTTTAAAACACGGGCTACAGGTTTGTCATATATAACTTTATTATGATTAAATATGCTCCGTTATCCATGATCTCTATAGGGCTTTGATCATAACATGATGTTGGATTTTATCAAACATTGTTTCTGTGTGTATTACAATGATCATGTGGCTTCAGTCATTGAAACCATTTATATGATGAACTATATTTACTGATTTGTATATGAATGAAGGCATCTTGAAAAAGATGAATGAATTTTAAGTTTTTACATTTAATTTGCAAGTAGTTTACTAAATCAGTTTTTATCCTTGAGATTGGGCTACAATTTTCTTTTAATGTTGCACCTTTGTTTTGGTATCAGGTTATTAATGACTTTGTCAGAAAAATTTTAAAAATGACCCTTCACTATTTTATAGAATGATCTGAGAAGTATTAATGTTAATTCTTGTTGAACATAGAATTTGAATTTTCAGTAAATCCATGTGGACTCAGACAGTTCTTAGGTGGGAGTTTTCTTTTTTTTATTTGCTGCTTTAATTTTATTGTATGATATAAATCTGCTTGAATTATATATGCCATCTTTCTAAAGATGACCGTAAAGTATTGACGCCACTAACTACTACTGTGTTAGGGTTACTATGTGACTTCATAACTAGAAATATATGCTTTATGAAAGGTGCCTGCCTATGTTAGGTATGTATATGCTTCAAATTGTAATGTTTTTGATGGATTTTTCCCTTGGTCAGAATTAAATGACACTTGATTTAAATTGAAGTCAGTTTTGTCTGATATTAGAATAGTGATGTTTGCTTCTTTTTTCCATTTGCTTGGAATCATTTCCCCTATCCTTTCTTTCTAAGATACCTTTGTTTTGATGACACTGTGTAGTTCTTGAATGCAGGGAGAAGAAGGATCTACTCTTCTAATCTAATCTGCTCTTCTGGGTCTTTTGATAGAGGAATTGATAGTATTGAGTGTTATTATTGAAAGATGTATTAAATTCTGTCTTTTTGTTAATTTTGTTGTCTTTTGTGTTTCATAGTTTTCTTCATTAAATACCTGAATTTGCATCATTCAAAATTTCCCTGCATACATTAAACACCACACTACACACACACACACACACACACACACAAATTGATTGTCAATGTTAAATGATCTGATTCCTCAACCTTGTCTTCAAGCTCTGACAATTATCTACAATTATCAATTCCCTTGGGAAGGCTTTCTGCTATTTTATGACGAATAGAATTTTCATTCCCATCTTACTTCACTTTCTTTTTTTTATCAGCATGTCTCTATTAAATTCTATTTTCATATCCTTAATTGACTATCTTACTTGATTAAGCTGTTTGTATTCTCTTGTAATTCATTGAGTTCATTCACAACTTCTTTGACATCTTTCAACACATTTATAATTGTTCTTTTGATTAGTGTCCCTAGAGTTTCATTTACTGCTCTCCCATGGAGAGTTGGTGTAGAATTTGTAACTTTTGGAGGAGACATATGATCTTACAATCTATGTTTCCTGTGGTGGCATTTGCCCCCTGAGATTATCTGGGATTAGATCATTGACTAAATTATTTTTCTATTCTTTTTTTAATACAGTTTTCTTTACTTCTTTTAGTGGAATTGTTGGCAATGTTAGATATACTATACAGGGAGGGTACAGTAAGATTGCAGTGATGCTTTATTCTTCTATACTGATGTACAGAACATCAGGCAGTATTCTAGATCTTCCCTGAGAACTGAGAGCCATCTGCAATAGCCATGAAATGGAGTAGAGTTTAATACAACTCAGCCACTACTTAAGTGACAGCTGTTTTCAGTAGTAAAAGAATACTAATAGTACTCTGAGCAATGCTCTATTGGCTATTGTGCATGAGTACAAAAAGAAAAAGAAACAAGAAAAGGGATTACTAATTATTATGTTGCTAGGTAGGAAGTCAATGATATATGTACAGAAATGTGAATGGTAGAGGCAACAATAAACTGAGCCTAGGCTGTATGAAGTTTGGGTGATGGTAAATTGGAAAAGGAGTAACACTATCCACTCAGAGAAAGTAAGAAGAGTTCAATTGCTCTGGAGGGCGAGGAGCAGAATTCCTGTATACCAGGGAAGCTTGTGTTATTTGAACGACATAAAAGAAAGGGTAAAGAGGAAGAGAAGGGTGAAAAGCTTCAGGCACCCTGCTAGACTGATCTTGCATACACTATAGTCAAGAAATAGCTACAGAAGGCAATGAGAATGGAGACTGGCTTCTGGTGGGAGTCTTGGTACAGACGTTGACCTAACAGGATTGTCTACAGGGGGGTCATTTTTAAGCCTTAGTGTCTGATGGTCAGTTGAAGGACAGGTCCATTCTTGTTTGCATAGCAAACATTTTATCCATCGAGCTATCTCCCTAGTCCAGAAGTCTGACTTTTATTTAAGACAGAATTCCAGAATGAGTGATTGCAAAGAACTATCAAGAGATAGTATGCTTTATTTGTGGTTTGTTTGGTTTTATTCTATGGTGCTGTGAATTGAACTCCCTAGGTCTTGTTCATGTTGGGCAAATCATTGCATGGCTTTTAAATATACATGGCTCCAAAGACATAATTCACAACTAGGATCTATATTTAAGCAAAGTTTAAGTTAAAAATATGAGGTGGTTTATGAATATTTCTCATCTTAAAGAAATTCCTTTGGTAAATGAAATTGCAAGTTTTAATTTTTTATGATGCTTAGTGTTCAGGTTCACAGATGGGACTCGAGTGTAGATGAGGTTAAATTCTAAACACTTCTAGCTCTAGGCACGAATTCTTAGCTGTTTGAACCCTCTGTTTGAAATACCAGAATAAAGGAGTAGTGTCTCTACGAAGGCAATCTTTATAGTTGATTTCATCAATTGTGTGCACTTTCTTGAATCTCAGCTAGTGAGATCCTAGAGGTGAGGTCCCCCCTCTTCTCTATGAACCTTAGGATTCCATCTTTCTGCCATGCATCATCAGAAGTTAAAGAAACGTTCCTGGATTCTGTGGCCTAGAATATGAAAGGAAAAGATTAATCGGTGTTCTGCAGCAAAGATGATGTGGAATGTGATACCATGGTCACATAATGTCCCTTTGACTTTACACAAGACTTTCTGCCCAGTGTCACCTTGGGGATACTTGCTCTTATGCATGGAGTTACCATTCTTACCTGCTTACATATCTTCCCGAGTTATTTTGCATGACTGACTTCTTGTTAAAATTATTGTAGGGGGCTGTATCTAATTCTGGTGATGGAAGGAAGGTACCTTTTGAAGTGGGAGGGTGAAGTGATGACCATCTGCATAAATAACTTAATGTACTAATTTAAACTGGAAATACATACTCTAAATAGGAACAAGGGACGACAGTAATAAGGAAACATTACCAACACAGGTAATTAAGACTATGGATTAAGATTGGGAAGGTCTTTTGGCTTTCATCACGAAAACAACATAAGATTTTTACTGATTGGGTACAATGTTTTGGATCCCTTCTCATCATTAAGTAAAACCATGTTTTATCTTTGAAAAAAAAAATAAAGTTTAAAGAACTGACTCACTTAAGTGGAAAAATGTTCTAAGAAAAATATCTAGATGAATTTAAAGTAAAATGACAAAAGAATAATAAAAAGATTTTTTTTAAAGCAAGGTTTTTAAAAAGAACGTTAACTAAAAAGATTTTTAAAAGAACAATAACTAAAAAGAAAGTGAAAATGCAAAAAATTAAAAACTAGTAAATTTGAGGTCTCACAATCTTACCTTAAAGTTGTTTTTTCATGTTAATGAGTCAGTTTCAAAAGCGCTCCACAAAGAAGCCATGTTCTATAATCTAATTACTGAAAACAAGAGTGTTGGCTTTTTCTTTAACAAAAATGCTACAGGGGGCTGGAGAGATGGCTCAGCAGTTAAGAGCATTGCCTGCTCTTCCAAAGGTTCTGAGTTCAATTCCCAGCAACCACATGGTGGCTCACAACCATCTGTAATGAGATCTGGTGCCCTCTTCTGGCCTGCAGACATACGGACAGAATATTGTATACATAATAAATAAATAAATAAATAAATAAATAAATAAATAAATAAATATTTTTTTTTTTAAAAAAATGCTACCATCAGCAGGACACAGCATCGGGGTGGAGCAACAGAGAACAATCATGTGCTGTAGGTCTACGAGGCTAGGAGAAAGCGTGGTGAACACATTTTCCTTGCAAAAAATGAAAAATGTTTGAGGCAATACAGGTTTAAGTTGGTTTCCCATTAAAAATGTACACATTAAAAATATCAGTTTCCACATGGTATAAAATTTTTATTTTGTATGCCTCACTTGAAAACAAATGCCATTAAAAAACTTCTGCAGTAATATTTCTTTTACTTTCAGAAAAATGCTCCCGGTATACTGCCTCAAATTCACTCTTGTTTCAGCCTGAGTGCTGGGATTACATGTGTGCACAATAATGATGCGCGCACACATGCACACACACACACATGCACATATGTGTGTCTAGGTATTAATACTTGTATTATTTTTAATGAACAATGAGTTACTAAGGATGTTGATATTCCACTGAATAAGGGTGGGTAGTTGTTACTTAAAGTTGTTACTTATTTTAAGTTACTTTGTAGTATACTCAACAAGACTGAGACTGGTGTTGGAGATAGGAACTCGGGATAACCATGTAGTTACATGGAATATTCTATTTGCCTTGCACTAGACATATCATAAGGTTCTTACCTTCTGCCCTGGTATCTAAGAATATAGCACAGTCCATAACATATTGTCAGGTAATGTTTCTTGAACTAAGTCATTGATTATTGGAACATATATAATAAACTAACAATAAAACATGTAGGGGTGGAGTTTGAGATCAGGAGTAGAACACTTGCCTAGCATTAACAAGTCCTGGATCCCATCTTCTCAACCCACATATAAACACACATGCATATATTAAAGCATATTGGTGCTAACTTAGATACTGTCATATTTCAAATAAATTTAGTAGCACAATGCACATGGTGAGACATTCATTGATTGATGTTGACTATATTATTAAATTTTTAAAGGGTCAAGCAGTAAAAAGTGCATGTTTCTGAATGGTTTCTTTCAAACTGACAGGGGTTAGGCATGGTCTATTATTATATCCAGCTAGGACAGGAAGTACACATTCAAAGACAATTAGAAAAAGTGATGTTAGATATAGTTTTAGAAATCCTCACGAGAAGCACAAGAGATCTGCTGTGGTGTGGTGCTGAATGGCAGCAAGATAATGTTTCAGTAGTGAACGAGGACAGAACTAATTATGGCAAAAGTGGATGGAGATGGTGTATGGAAATCTAGCTGCAATAAAAAGCAAAGGGTGACCCCCAAAACTAGGATGGAAAGTTAAAGATCAAGTGTGGGGTTTGAAAAACAGATGAAGTAAATTTGTAAAATTCTAAGTAAAATTAGCCATCCTTGTTAACACCATTACTTGCTCTGTAGCAGGTTCCTTTTAAAACACTATAGATGTTAGCCTTTGAGTTTTCCCCCATAGCAATTAAGCCAGGTTTCTAAGGAAGCAAGTAGCTACGCTTTAAAGATCCTGGAAACAATTCCAAACTGCAGCAAAATCTAGAAACTGCTGAACTCTCCTGTAATGTTCATACCCTTGTTACTACATACATACTGAAGTAGGAACTATCACAGACAGCTGAAGATACTTATCACGGCCAAGGCCTTAAAGTACCGAAAAACGAATTCAGATGGTCCTGCTGTGAGCCCTTCACTTGAACTACTGTGTCTTCAGTTCTTAGTTTAAGAAAGCCGCCAGTGCACATCTTAACAGCAAACATTTTATGACATTAGCCCACTGTGGTTTCAATTCTTACCAATCTTTGTGGCACAGCCACGCTGGGTCATTCCCATCCTTCCATTCACAAGGGGATTTGACAGCAGAGATAAAGAGAAGAGTTCCTGAGCCCCAGCTCTGACCTGGCCAATGCTTTCATTTTCTAAACACAGTCCAGGTGAGAGCTGCTGTCCACACCCTGAAGACTTAGGAGGAGAGCTGCTATTCAGTGTAGCCCCGAGCAAACATGACTTGGAAGTGGACACTACAAATGCTGTGGGCGGTGTCATGGGCTGGCTAAGTATGGTGATGATTATCAGGGCTACAATAAAGTTATTTCAGTGTGGCATTTTGATACTGTCAGACTGAGTTCAAAGCAAACCCTCTGACATTTCAGTCTCTAAATTTCATTTTTGTCCCACTTCACGATGCTAAGTTGCTGGATGCAGAACATTTAGAATGAATATATACTAAGCTTTCAAAAGGCTCCAAATTCTTTTAATTATAACATAGATGATTTCCCAAAGATATAGTAGACTGCCACAACCATGGCAGAGATTGTCCAGACCTTCCAGTCAATGGAGTTAGCAAACCAAAAATTTATCAATATTGTGTTGCTGTGTTCCACAGGTTCTTTTACACCTGCAGAGGCCTAGCTACATGAAGGAAACCACCACTGCAGAGTCTCAGAAAGATGACACACCATCATGTGCTGCTGAGTGTCACGGCCATTTCAAAGCACAAAGTAAATCCCTTGTATGTGTGATAAAGTCTTACATTGAACAAATGATTTTGTTCTTTCTATGTGTGTAAGAAAGAGCTGGTGCCTAGCAGAGGGCCCCGATCCGTGAACTGGTTTTTAGTAGACGCCTCAGTAATACTGTATCCTTCTGAATGAATGTTTTGAGGAATACTATTACATACAAAATTTTTTAGTACACTCATTTGCTGTTGTGATAGAATAGAGCTTCATGTAAAGTACTGCAAACGTCAAAATGGATTTTCGTTATAGCATTTTCAGTCAATCAAAACACACCTGAGATAGGGGTTGGAGAGAGAGGTCAATGGTTGTGAAGACCTGAGAGCCGTTACCAGAAGCCATAACTGTCTGGAATATAGCTCCATGAGAGCTGGCATCCTCTTCCGGCTTTCATAGGCACCCACACACATGTGGGCATACATTCACAGTCAGAGAATCATGTGTGCAAGTAAAATAATAAAAATAAGTTCTTCGTCAGGGCGGTGGTGGCCCACGCCTTTAATCCCAGCACTCAGGAGGCAGAGGCAGGCAGGCAGATTTCTCAGTTTGAGGCTAGCCTGGTCTAAAGAGTGAGTTCTAGGTTGGCCAAGGTTACACAGAGAAACCCTGTCTCAAAAAAAAAAAAGCATAAAACTGGATATCTCAGATTAGAGAGAACTAATTCTCTATTAGAATTTATTTTTTATCTTATGTGCATTCGTGTTTTGCTTGCATGCAGGTATGTGTGAGGGTGTCAGGTCCCTGGAATTGGAGTTACAGACAGTTGTGAGCCACAATATGGGTGCTGGGAATTGAACCCGGGTCCTCTGGAAGAACAGCCAGTGCTCTAAGTTGCTGAGCCATCTCTCTAGTCCCATACGTTGTTTTTTTTTTGTTTGTTTGTTTGTTTGTTTTTTGTTTTTTGTTTTTTTTATGGCACTCAGAAAAATTGTAGAGCTTTCTCTCTTTGATGAATGTCACACAAAATGGTTGCATATGTTGAGAACTCACATCACTAACAGAACTGTTAGCAATAAGTCAACAATAAACAAGGCATTTATCATCATCATTATTCCTGAAAGAAGTTTTGGAGAATAAAAGAAATGAAATTTCAAATGAGAAGTGTGCAGCCTTTGACTAATACTAAGGAGCAGAACAAACATATAATAAAACTGAATGATGAAATACAGTTTCTTCATATTATAACTTAGTTCTTCACAGCTATCAGGTAAGGGATACCACATATCACTAGCTGTAAAGACTTGAATTTATTGCTCAACAAATTCAAACACAGTCACACGATCTCTCTCTCTCTCTCTCTCTCTCTCTCTCTCTCTCTCTCTCTCTGTCTCTGTCTCTCTCTCACACACACACACACACACACACTGAGGAGGTATGCAAAGTGTGGCTCAACCAGCTGTTTAACCTATGTGTCCTTCTGAATAGAGTGCAATCTTATTGACAAATTTGTCTCTCAGAGCTCGTCAATAGGAATCAGACAAGTAAATTGCATTTCTTCACAGAAAGATCTAGAATTAAAAATCTTTGTTGTTGCTGTTTTTTTTAACTTTCATATATTTCCCTCATATACCATTTAAGTTAGTAGAGCCAGGAAAAGTGGGCTGAGAGATTTTAAAAAACACTTGGAAAATATCAGTTATCTCTTTGGTTTAGATTCTCAGCATCGAGAGATGATGTGTCAGAAAGCATTAGCTGCCTTCGCTGCAATCCTTTGAAACCAGACAATTTATACCTATGTTCATTACGGTGTATGTAATGTATGTGAAATGCAGAGAAATAATTCACTACTCAATCTCAGATACACATATGTACTTAAGAAAGAGAAGTTTTATTAGGGCAATTTCACTTTATTTTTCCATACAGCAAAGTCAACTACTGCAGTAATAATAAAATAAGCATAAAACAAATTGCAGCCCTAGACAAAATACATAATTGTAAGCAACTACAAGCAGAAAGTAAGTTGTGATTACATAATAGTAAAACCAAGCACATTGTCCTTTCGGCAGATGAAAGTGGTCAGGTTGCTGGTAAGGGCAACATCAGCAGCCAGCTGGAGTAAAGGCTGGGCAACCAAGTCATTAATCAAGTGGCCATTGTCACATTTTGCTCTTTTGAGTACTTTCGAGTTGAAAATTAAAACTGTGAAATTTGAACTTCTTTTTTCACCCGCGGAAAGAACAAAATCTACAGCAATTAAAAAACAATCACGTAACAACTACAAGTGTGCTGTTTGGTTTGCCTGTTTATGGTTTAAATTTTGTGAAAGTCAATACTTGTTTTGAAGATTTCATTTTGTGAACAATAAACCATTGAAATTGGCAGAAACCGATTTGAATAATATATGTCCTTAGCATAGTTCTTTCTCTCTTTTTGTTGAAGTTTTAAACATGCAGTAGTTTTGAAAACAATGTAAGGAATATCTGATCCATGATTTCACCTTAATGGCTGAAGTACCTGCTATTTTTGGTAATGATCTTCAGGCAGATTTGGCCCAATGGAGTTTTGTCAGTCATGAGATCTTGGAAGGATGGCAAATCTTTCCAGCTGAAAAATCCTGGCAAACTACAAGCTGTCCACAAAAAAAGCAAAGCAACGTGTCTGAAGGGTATGGAGTGCTAAGTCTGTGCCACTTTCGCAAGCAATTTTGCTCAGTCTGTCATCTCATTAGCCTTAACAAAACTCCTTGTAATTATAGACGTTTTTATTCAAAATAAGATCTTGCTATTATACAGGTTTCTCTCTTTTGACTATATACAGAAGTGCAAAAAGTCAACCTTTCTCTCTAGACTTTCCAACATGCTCAACTGCAGCATCATCAACCCTCAAGAGTTTGCACACACGCTAAAATTCTCATTACGTAAACTTTGAGTATTTGGATTATCAACAAAAAGTCCCTTGTTCTATTTATTGATTATGCAGCTTATTTATAACAAGGCCTGATATTCAGGGATTTCAAAAATATTAAACAATACTTTAACATTTGAAATGGATACAGTAGAAAATAAATTTTATTCTAATATCTAGGATCTAGATCTTCTCATAATAACTAATTACAAACAAAATAAATCATCAAAATATTACTCAATTGTCTGCCAGGATTGTTGCCATAGCAACAACTTAACTTCTTACTTAGCAATGATTATATATTTATAAGATATCCATATAAAAGATCTTTGTTCTTTTAATGAAAACTAGACAAGAACAATGACTGACATTCTTACACTGTAATATTAAATCAGTAAAATATAAATCATTTAGTTAATAATACGGATATTCATATGACACTACATGTAATTTAAAACTGAGTATGTTATGAAGGAAAAACTACTTTAATTTTTTTGTATTTTGAAAAATTCATTGGTAAAATCTAATAAAACAATAGTCTATAAATGAAATGGTATTCAATGTTAATAGAAAATGAAAATCTAATAAATGTAGGAAATGAAAAACTACATTTTAACAAGAAAAATAAGTAATATTCTATAATGTAACTAACTACAATAACATGTGAAGTCACCATTACTCTCTTAACACGATTGAAATTACATTGGTATGGGTTCCAACCCGTAATGTAATAATCTAAGGCTTTAATAGATGTACAGTACAATCAATAAATCAACACATCAGTCTTATATTAGAAAGCATCTCTCTCAAGCATAAAAACTTGCAGTAAACTTGGAAGTATGGAAAGTTCTATAACGGAACTCTCACTTCTCCCATTCCACACTAGATCTGCCAGTGACCTGGCCCCTACTCAGCGATTTTAGAATTGCTGAACAGAGCAAAAATATCCTTTACGAGCTGCAACATCCAAACCACAAAAAAGGGGAATTCCTTTGGATGAATCCATTCTTAAAAACTGAATGCACATCTATTTTTAAAATTTTTAAAAGGCTTTCTAAGGCTATAAGCAGTTAATCTGAACAAAAGAATCACATATAAAATTCACCCATGTACTTAACCCACCCAATTACTAGGTTAATTAAACATTTCCCATTTTCATATTTTGGTTTTCATGCATCTGATGACAGTGCTGTTCTCTTTGTTTAGAGTCACTATTTTGAACGTGACTGTGATGAAGCATTGAAGCAAACGTGAAACCATTTCTGCAAAGCATTTATAGTCTTTTGACTTTTGACAGAGGCTATAAATAGAAGCAAAATAATTTCCTCAAACATTTTTTGTTATTGTGTCTCAGAAATGGCATATCCCTTTTGAATAACATGTTATATAGTAGAGTATGCATAAATATTACACTACAATGCATTAAAATAATTTTATATATCTATTATATATATCTCCAGTATGTGAAAGTTTATCTGTACTGAGTTTGTGTTGTGCCGTCTATTGTTACTGTAGAGTTAAATTGGCCATTTCTGAGACAGCTTTGGTTTCAAAAACAAAAAAAGAAAAGAAGAATGGTGCCCTTTGATTGATTAGTACTAGCAAATAAGCAACAAAATGTGGCTCTGAAAATAATAACACTGAAGAAATAATACTCTAATTTGATGTACAGTCTATGGCACTTCATGAGAATCCTTAACAACATGGTACTTAAAGCCATGATGTGCTTTAAAATATACACAGTTGTGGTTTTGCTTGGCACATTCATCTCTGTCAGATCCCTCCCTCACCACGTCTTACAATCTATTACAGTAAAAATATTACTCTTAAACAAAAGACTGTGCATGCGCGCTCTCAGCTCTAATGGCAACTTTAAATACAAGGTGCACCTTTGTTACTTGTAAACCTTGAAAGAAATAAACTCATTTTTTAAAAAATTATATCTTGGTCTACAGACGTACCAATACATAATAGAATCATGGTTACACCATAGTCTGTCTTTTCAAGATGGCATGAATATATAGGAAACTAATTATGTATGCATATTTTAATGCATAACTCTGTGCTACAAAAGAAAGACAATGTTGTTCTTTTAGATAGGAATATCACCTCAGCACAAATACCAATTGAATGTACAAAGTGTGTAGGCAACAGTGTGCAGCAAGTTCCCATGTTGTCTTTTCTTCTGGTTAACATGCAATATGTGGATGTCTTGTGGCTGAGGGATTTGTGTGTGTGTTGCTTGACGGTATATACAATATGGCTAATGACGTTGTCCTTACTCTAACCAAGCACACTGTCCTTTCCTCTTTGATGATCTACAATCGAAAAAAGAGATAGTCTTTGTTAAAACACATTAATTGTTGAAAACATTTCAGTATATAGTTAATATACATCACACATACACACAAACACACACATACATACATACACAAACACACAGACACCATGTTGACAACTTCTTCTAAACTTATCATGAACAAAGTAATGTCCTGACTCCACGCCTCTGAGCAACTACGAAGGAACTGCACTTTATTTCCCACCCATTCTTCCATTTTTAGATAGGGTCTCACTGAGTATAATGCCGAGCCTGGAGCTCATTATAATAGACCAGCCTTGAGCATATAGAAACTCACACATTTTTTCGAGTGCCCAGTGCTGGTATTGAAGGTGTGTACCACCATACCTGGACAGAACTGCTTTGAGAGAGCTTACAAAATGGAGAAAAATCAACTTAAATAACTGTTGACTGCAACGCATCTTTTGCAGGCTCCTCAAAGTCTCAGTTCATTTCTTCCTTAAATGGATCTCATACTCTGCCCACCGTTCTTGCTAGTCTGGGATCTACCTGTGTCTGGCTCTTGGTGTGGATTCTTCTTGCCTGGTTTTCTAAGCACCATGAAGTCCTGACCCTATCCCTTCAGCCAGGTCCTTACTCTCCCCTCCATACAAGACCTTCACTGTCCAAATGCCTTCTCTGACTATTGAGAAGAGGAGCCCTGGACCTCTGCCTCACAGGACACTCGTTCAAAGACCTCTTGTGTTAGCACACAGTTCTGAAATCATTTACATCATTGATGGGGTAACTTACAGAAAAGCAGTACAAAACCTCACTTGCCAATATGTCTGCGACCAAATAAATGCAGGAAAGCAACAAAAGAACCTTCTGCTGACCAGACTGAGTTTTAAATGGTTCTTTGTAAATGTACAAATATAAGTACCTGTCATGCTTCTGTGTACATGATCTAATTTAAGTTGTATATGCTGAATAAACATGTACTTTAGTAAGGAAAAATAGCAAATTTTCCAAGTATTGAAAACAATGTCACAGAAAGCAAACACAAGATGTCAAACCCTTGTGAGGAACAATAACATATTCAGAATTCTGTATCACTAAGCTAGCTGTCTTGAACTACTATTTAACTGATAAAAATATCTGTACATGTATGTATATATATATGTGTGTGTCTATATACATATATGTATATAAAGTTATTTGACTTAGATTCATTGTTCCCTACTGTTCCTGTACTCAGTGATAGATGATACAGGTGGGTATGTATTATCATATAGGAATGAGTGAAATAATAGTTAAAATAAAATTAATGACTTATACGCAGTCACCAAATGACTGCCTATGAGCCAAATCTAGTTCACTGTCTAATTTGAAGAGGTCTTTTTTTTTTGTTTTTTGTTTTTTTTTTTATTTTCAAAACAGGGTTTCTCTGTAGCTTTTTTTGGTTCCTGTCCTGGAACTAGCTCTTGTAGACCAGGCTGGCCTCGAACTCACAGAGATCCGCCTGCCTCTGCCTCCCGAGTGCTGGGATTAAAGGCGTGCGCCACCACTGCCCGCCGGCTTTTGAAGAGTTTTCTTGAGGTACGGTCCACATCTACTTATTTCTGCATTCTCTACGTGTTTTCACACTACAGTGGGTGAGTTGCAGCAGAAGCTGCATGCTCCATACAGAAAAGAATAACTGGTCTGTAGGCCTAGCAGAAAATTGCATCAAATGCTAACTCATGTTTTTGTCTTCTAAGGGCCTTTCCCATATTTTATTCATGCTTGTACTTATTTGCAATATCAATTAAAATACCCCTAAATATTTATCCTTTGCATTTTAAGTATTAACATATTCCAACCACAAACACTAAATGATTATACTGCATAATAAACTTACCATTTTGTGACGACAACTCTACATCTGGGTAACATACTTGTGGCTAGTCAGATGTTCGGCAGATATTATGGGTATCTAGCAAATAAAAAATTATTTAATGAATGATCCATGCAAGCAAGCCAACCACCGAGAGATGAAAACATCTTAATATTAAATTTATACAAAACAGTGAGATTCAGACCTCATTGGGTCAACATGATATAAAGTTAATATAAATGCAAATGCCAGAGAAGCACCTCACTGCTTGTAATCTTCGCATTAAGTACTACTCTAAGGATGTTACCAGTACTTGGAAAGTAAGAGAAGTATAGCTACCAAAAATTCATGCAGAGCAGTTATTAAAAGAAGCCCTTTTTGTTGGCCTACACACACACGCACACACACACACCCTTGTGGTTTCAAATACTTAGCAATGATACTGAAATCAAGAATAAAATAATGTCTTGCCTAAGTTTGTGCAACCAAATTTCTAACATTTTCATTCAGATCAAAGTGTTTAACTTTTGACCCTAATTAAATATACCAGGTGTGAATTATAAAAACGTGGTTCAAAAAATAAGTGGGAAAGAGAATAGGTTTGTTCATGAGCTGACTTTGGAACCTCAGCTACACATGCCATTGCATTTTAAATAGGCAGGGACTCAGAGAACTTCGGAGAAAATACAATGAGAAACCAACACAGAGGTTACTTTTTTCTATACGAAATCAAACATGTGACTTGATTCTTCTTCAACCCCCAATTAAAGGTTGATAATGTGGGCAAGGCAACCACACAGGTTGAGTGTAGCAGAGGCCTGAAAACACTGGTTCTAACACTTATTTGTTTCCTGGCTGTGTGAACCTGAGCAAAGCAACTAACTGGTGACTATTTCAACTTACTCTATACAATGACATTAAGTCTACTTCAGAGAGTTAGTTGGGGTAACAATGGTCTCACATACATGAAGGCTTTTGTTGTTTTAATTTTAAATATCGTAGACTATGTCAATCTTCTAAAACCTATAATTCACAGTCTGGAGTATCTATTACTATGTTCCTTTTATTTTTTATTTCTTAGCTGACATTTTACACAATTTTACAGCATTGGCAAATGGCACGAAAATGTGCTCCAAGCATAATGAAGCTCCTCATACCATTGTTCCTGCTGCTGCAGGGCAGGATGTTGCACCCAACAGTGTAGAAGCATCAAGGATGGGGCTGTCGAAACATACCAAGGACCTTCAACACCACTCGATGCAGATGAAGGGCCAGCTATAAACTTCTGCATGCATGCAGGCTGCATTTTGTGGCATCAGCTATTCCCAGCATTGCTAATGTACTGTAGGCATATACATATGAATGTATATGTAGATATAATATATGTGTGTATATATATATCCATTCCCTTTCCTTTGGTTGTAGAATAGTAATAGTATGAAGACCCAGGGAATTATGCATGAAATGGTCACAGCACAATGCAAAAAGTAAAGTGTCCCCTACAACCCAAGTGGCCAAGGGCATTTTGAATTTGCTTTGCTATAGTTGTGCTTACACCAGCAATTCTATAGTCGTATATGGAATATGCAGGAGATTCCAGCATCTCTGATGTAAACCATAAATGGACCGCACTGCATCTACTGAGATTTCGGTCAAACTATCATGCCACATATGCTCAATCTAGCATTCTTGTAAATGAGTCTTCTGTGTTAGTATAAATCCAAGGGTATTTTGATAAGTCTGAAAAACTAATGATTCTTAGCCAAGAATTATTTAAGGCTTGTCTGAAACTTGAAATTAAATCCTTTTGGCATTATGATCTTGAAAGGTTTTAACGACTATATTAATAGCTCAAAGTTCATCAACGGAAGATGATATATTGAAAAAACAAAAGAAAAAACAAAATAAAAAGAAAGCGGATGCTCCTCATAGCAGTAACTCTTGGTTCTTAGTTTGTCTGCCTGCTCCAAGGACACTATGCTAGATCCCATCTGACAAGGTTCTTTTCAGTCTCACCAGGCTCCATCTAACTTCTGCCAGTGAAACAGGCATAACCCGGTTTAGTGGCTTTTATGCACCACCATCCCTACTAAACTGTGCTTTCATAACTTATTTATCACTCGTGATTTCTTTTTCTTCCTCCCTAAATGTCCCATATTTATGCAGGTTAACTGTGGAAGCGAGAGAGCACTTAATTTCCTTTTCCATTTAAAGCAGCTAGAATCAAGGCTGAGAGACGCTGCATAAAAGCAATTCATTTTAATAAGCAATCTGCTTATCAAAATTAAACTATAAAAATTATATATCAAAACTCTATTTACAAGAGTGGTCATTTGTGGCATAGGAATACATTAAAATATTTTCCCTTTTTTAAATTAAGAATTTAGGAATGAGCTGAGAAAGTATATACCAGACGCTTTAATATTAACCTCGTAATTGCTCCCATATTGGGTGGCCAAAATACTTAAGACAATTGGTTGAGAAAAATGAGAATTGCTTGTGTAAATATCAGTTTAGTAGCTTCAGAAACAGAGCTGCGACACTTTGGAGCATTTATAAATGGCATAAAAGCAATCAGCTGCTTGTCATAGAGAGAATGTGTAGGCCAACAAGAGGTATCTTTGAACCCCATGCTCATGACAGCACCCTCTACAGCTCACACACACACACGACTCCCACTGAGCACAATGGGAGATCCATGTGCGTTAAGGCTGCTGGACTTGGCCCTATTAAGAGTTGGTTTTTAAGAAACAAAGCTGTAAATTAGCAAACCTGGTTGGCTGTGGCTGTTGCAGCGAAGGGAACACTTGTGGCAGATGTTGTTGCTGCGGACACAGTGGCTGGCGTAGCACCGTGCACCATGGGAACTTTCGGAGGGAAAATCATATAAGCAAACATACAGAAGAGTGTAGCAATATGGAGACCATGGCAACATGGAGGAGATCATTGGGCAATGGTATTTATCATAGCAAGAAGCCATGTGACAGGACATCATCACCAGCGAGTGACATGCAATCACAGCGCAAAGCAGGACAACATTCCAAGGAGAGAAGGGGAGGGAGGGATGAAAGAGAAAAAAAAAGAGGGGAGGGGGGGAAAAAGCTTGTTACCATTAAATCAAGAAAATTGATACAAACAGGCTTAATTTGCTAAGTTAAAAAACAAGAATTTTATATAGTGTTCAAAGACATTAAAATATAAATAAAATACAGGTATTTACTTTGTATTACAGTTATCCATTTGAATAAAAGTTCTTTTTTTATTATTTACTATTATAAAAATATACAGTCATTACTTTTATGAGAGACTTGTTTTTATATACCAGAACTCATAGTCCAATCAAAATCCACTAATAATTAAGTGATTAAGGAAACTTGTGTGGAAAGAAAACATTTATGTGTGTGTGGGGGCATGTCAATTAAATAGAAATCGGCATTTAATTGACAGGTGTTAGTAAAAAGGAAATGGACTTGCCCAATAGATAAACGTTAAACTTAGCAGTGGATTTTGAGGGGCTGTGAGATGCAATATAGGTTTAAGATAATCAAGAAACAAAGCTGGCACCTACCAACACTTGTAGCGGGTGACATGCACAATATTGAGCCTGCCCATCATGCATTGCAACAGGAAGGTGGATTTGAAAAGGGAAAAGAATTAAAACATCCCATCACACGTGTAATTAGGAAATTCATTTGAACAAAGAAGAAAACTTGTTATTACGGGAACAGTGGCATGTAACTGTCAGCACAATCAAACCATACAGTAGCAACAGTGGTCAGTTAGAACTAGCCCCGGGTGAGGAGTAAGAGCCAATTTCACTGTGTGCTGGTATACTTGCTTTCTCTGAACTGCTGCTTCTAAATAGAGCACTTTCAAGAAAATTTAAACCTATTTAATTCATTTAGAAGAAATTCTGTAATGTTTTGTTTTAATCCAGCTGCCAGCTCTTTGCTACTTCCAAATCTGACACATGCATTTTTTTAAGACTAAACACTCCTAAACACTCTGAGTAATTAGAAATAGTGTTCATTATTAAAATGCTAAATACGCCAATGCACGAAACTGACTGGACAATGTCATGAAGCGGAAACTAATTGAAACTTCTGGGCTTTGCTTCTCTGTTCACTGTGGCAGCAACCATACAGACACAACGAGGATGTGACCACCCAGACAGAAACTTTATTCAGAGGGATAGCAAGCAATAAATAAACGGTATGCAAAAAGGGAAAACTCTTCACTTCTTTAGTGTAGAATTTAAAGGAAGAACAAGCATTTTGGGGGAGCATAATTTCTTTGGAATCTCAAACCAGTTTCCCTGTAGGCATCTGGCAAAAGAGAGGGACTTCCGCTTAGACCTTAAAGCTTCTTAGAGTTGCCAAAGTTTACAAAATCTCACAGGCAAGAATTTGCTAATTAGACTTCAGTGAAAAACCCGAGTGCGAGATAATGAGGATGCCCACGTCACCTGCAGAGCCTTAAGCCCTGATGTGCACAGAGGTGTGACTGTAAGAACTAAATATAATGCCCCATTCATAGTTCCTACTGCCTCCTGACATTGAATTGAAATTCTATCTATAGAAATTGAATATTGAAACTCTATCTATATTTACCAAGTATAGGCAACAGTCACATATGGAGAACTACTGTTCTTTCTACAAGACTATTTTCGACTCCTTAAGGTTTAAAATCTAAAATGGTTTTACATTTCTATCTAAATCTCTGAATCTTGGCACATCCTGTTTAACTACTAGTGGCATCTGGGATGAACATTTGTTAGAAAAATATCTGCCAACTGAGTCTTGTCAGAAATGGTTTTACACAACAAACTGCCATTGAGAAACATAACTGAAATGAAGATTACTCAACTGGCATTGCTGTTACATTTGCAATACATCCGTGACCGCAATTAGACCAGGGTTAAAGCGAGTAAGGGATCTAGGGAAGCAACTAATAGTCTCTAGGGAGGCATTATTTAAGACATTTGAATAGCTTTGTAACTTGCTACTACTACTGTGTAAAGACTTGTGAAGGGCAACAAGAACAACAAAACAGACCAATAACAAAGAATGTATTTAAAGACAACAGAGCAAGCAAGACTTAGTACTGGGTCAAGACTTTGTGAAGGTACTACCTTAGAGGCAGGAGGATTGGGAAAGAAAATGGACAAAGGTAAACAAAGGAGTATGTAGGCTACTTAAGGGACGTGAAAACCGGTTTAAAATATTATCCACGTTACAGGTCTTAAATTTAGTATTATGCTACAGTTTGCCTACAGTAGTTCATGCATAATTGAGCCTGCAGGCACCGGAAGTGAGCTGACCTCATACACCTCTCTAAAGCATTTAGCTTTTAAATAATTGAAGTTTTCTTTGGGTTATCATCCTCATTATCAATGTAACCAATGCACACAGCTTCAAGAGGGATTCATAGCAAATAAACACAAGGCAGCGATGAAGATACTAGCTGGGGTGCAGTAACTCACAAGTATGAAGACAGTGCTGTAGGACCCTCTTACCATAACCAAAAACCAGTTTTGAAATGACCATAGTAAACATCTTAACTTCCAATTGGTTGATTTACTCAAAGCGATGCACAAAGAGTCAATTTAAATTTTCCCTCATTTTTCAGCATAAGGCAGAATTTAAGCGAATGTATTTGTCAATTCCCAATTTCCCCTACAAAGAAGTTTGCACAGCAGAATGGTGTGGCTCTGAGCAATGTGTCAGTGTAATCACATTATTTTTTAAGTTAAAATGTTAACTATCTGTGTGGATATAAAGATCGGGATGACAATTTGTAAGTGAAATACAGGTGTAGTCATAAAGACATCAAGGAGAAAGAAATAAAAAGAAGAGAGACAATGTTAAAACCGGAGATCTGACTGGAATTTCTATATTTACTTATTTAAGTTTATAGTAAGGAGTACAAAGGTAATTTGTAGTATTCTAAAATTAAAGAATATTATTTATTAAAAACTTGCAGTCAATTAAATTGTCAAATTTGATATTCAAGTATGTAATAGCTTCCTTATTTTTCATTATTTATAAGTCTTTTTAGCATAAATAAAACTATAAATATTTATACTTAAATTGATTATAATAAAAGCGGCAGACTAGAGATTTTTGTGGCATCTATTCTATAAAAATGGTCTCATCTTCCTGCCTCCCTGGAACAAACATCTACACCACCATCTAAGAGAGTTTCCTGACCATTTCTTTATATCAGGTATAGCTCAATATGAGCCAACATAAAAATTGTGTTAATGAGTCTAGCTCTTAAAAAGCTGTTCACTAATATTGCTTGAGAGAAATATGCTAGGAGAAAAAAGTGATAGGTGCTTCTGTGGAAGCAAAAACATAATGGAAAACTCAAGAGGGATGACACAGAAATCTTTGGAGCCATGAACTGTTAGCCCATGGCACAGTCTTTCCTTAATGTTGACATACTCTTAAGGCAGGTCTACTGAACTCAGGAGCTCAGTCAAGGATTTTTATTGTTTAGGTTGGCATAGGACCCCTGGAGAAGACGTCTTCCCAAGGACTTCTAATGAGGTAATGCTTACAGTGAGAGGCAGGGACTGAATGGGAACAGAACACTTGAGAATCTGGGCTGTAGAGGGTAGGGGACAGAGGGAGGAAGATGCCAGCGGAGGGCCTCAAAGTTCTCTTGGGATTCAGTAAAATTAAAACGGCCCTAGATTTACATTCTAAGCTAAAAAATAAAATCAAAAACAATGAAAAATATTATTTCTAACATATCAAAGGGTTGGTTGAAATTCATTTTGTTATATAAATGGGTCTTACATTATACCTGGTCTTTGTAATTATTCTGCTTAGTTTTGAAGAGTAAAAGTAAAATAAAAATTTTTAATGTGTAGTTAAAATTCAAACAAATAAACAATACTGAACTTAATCCAATATTTATATATACTAGTAGAGGGTGTGAAGCAGGTGTGGAGTTTAGTGCTTGGTAAAGCTGGTTCTGTTTCCTGAAATTCTTTTTAAGGTAACTATATAGCTAACACACAGCTATTGAGAAATTCCCCTGAGAGCCATGTAACATGGTGATAAATTGCTGGACTTCACTAGGCCTCATATTACTCACTGGCAACATAGAAAATTCAAGTCAGACTTTGGGTCTGAGAAAAAAGGAGAAAATAGGTCTGTAGTGTTTGGCAAGCACAGCAAGGAGTCATTACTCAACCAAGGGTGGCTGTTTGGAACGAAACGTGTAAAATAAATAGGAGGGCTGTGGGGCTGGAAAGCATGTGCCCTAACTATTTCTGGATACTGCATTTCCCCCTGCAGTCAGGAGTTTGGAATCTCTAGTGTAAATACTAGCATGCCGTGTGGCATATAATCAATAGGTGTTGACTGAATAGAAGGCAAGATGGACGCAGAGAAAGGGAGGTCGGAGAGCTAAAGAGAGGATGATAACTGGATAGACAGACACGTGGGTGGATATAATCGTGAACGGTGGATTAGGTGTATGGACGCTAGTAAGTTCAGGTCTGTTCTTAAATAAGTGTGTAAGTGTCTTCGCTAGCTGACTAGCCCGACACTAATCCCTGATCCTTTGCCAACAAACTAGTTCCTATGTATGTAGTCGATTGTTCTATGGACTTAGCAAACTGTGCTTCACTGCAATTTGAATGAAACAGACTTACACATATCTACAGTTACTGAGAAGCAACAAAACCACGGGGCTCTAAAAATCCCAGCTGTGAAAATGATAGTGTATCTTCTTAATTATTATGCTGTGATTAGGAGACTGCTTCGCTTATATGTAATTCTATTTTATATGCATAACCTAGACTTTGGGAAATAAGACTATTTTCTCCCAAGATAGTACACATGTGATTGTATATGAATCTATGGTAAGATCAACTTTCTTTAGTTCTAGCAAGATTTCAGAAAGTAAAATTGCTAGTATTTTTGATTTTGTGTGTAAATACACAAATGTCCCCAAATTGGAATAAAGCCACTGTCCATAGCAATCTGTGCTGTATTTGTCTATGCAGCTTTGTCTGGTCAGCCCTAAGAAGCAGAGAACCAACCAACCCCATTCACAAACACAACATGATGGACATTGGCCATCAGGAGGCCTTGGTACCACCTACTAGGCAATCTAAACAGTAACTAGTCCCCTTAGGAAGTCCCTGTGTGGCTTTTGGGGTACAGGTTTATTTTCCCCGTAAAAATTCTTTATTTTCTACCTTTATGACTAAGGGGTTTGGCAGAAATAAAGATATCATAGGGTCATTTTTCATGTACATGCTGATATATATGTAAAATAATGGAAGTATTTTTATTTTTAAGTCATGATGGCAGCACTTATCTCTGGTTATATGGCTAAGGAATAACTCAACCTGGCTGTATGCCCTTCAGATCAGGTTGCAAATATTCTTTTATATGCCTGCAATAATAGTTTCACATAATGGTATAATGGTAAATATAATATCAAGATATCAGAATATCTCTGATATAAAAATTCATATAAAATGCAAGTATATCTTTAAAATTTCAACCTATTTCAAGCACATTTTAAATTACTAATATATCTTTCAAAAGTAGTGGGTACCTGTTTGTGAGGCATGGATACAATTACTGTCCCCTAACTTGAGTCTGCAAAGTTTAGTTTAGTGTATAAACAGACCACAGAGCTGGTAAAGGGTCAAACTGTCAGAGTCACACTGTACTCCACACACAACTGATGGCCACACTGATTTAGAGGAGGATAAAAGGTTTGAATACTAGTAAGAAATTAATACAAAAACCCACGGATAAGACGGACTATTTCAAGTTCGCTTACATAACACATGGAAGAAGATAATTTATTTTATTTTTAAATTTCAAATAGGGAAACTATGATTTTAAGGGTAACATTTTATTCAATAGAAAAAATGACAGAAATATAATTTTAATTTGTTTAAGTATTCTAATAATCCCTTCAAATGTGGCCTAGGGAATCTGGTTATATAAAAGTGAGCGACTGTTCATTGAAAACAGTAAAACCTAGAAGCACAGAAACTTAACCAAAAAGCAAGACAATGAATTACTGGAAGCCTCCAAACAACGCTATATTAAAAAACTGAGAGATATTGTGTGCTTTAGTGTAAAAAATTCCCTAAGATCAATGAATATGTTATAGATGAAGGTCATTTAATTTTTATCCTAATCTGGCTGGACAAAGTCCCACTTGAACAATGCTATCTCAAGAGTATAGCTACCATTTTATCCTGGAACATTTTAATGAAACAGTTGAGCTAGCTTATTTATTCCATGTGTGGATGGCCAGTTTTCCAAATGAATTGGACAAAAAGTTTGGTTTCTCAGTAACATCTAATATGAGCAGAATGTATTAATTTGCTAATAGGTGTAAAAGAAAATCACCCCACTCTTTATTATCACAGGAACATGATACTCTAAATGCTGTCACCATAGCACAAGGTGGTAGAGCCATGATGTACATACCTAGCTATTAATTTACTAATTTTTTAATAAACTATTTTATCAAAAGTAGCATATATATATATATATATATATATATATATATATCCAAAGTGTTCTCAAAATAAAACCATGTATAAGAAAAAGAGATTACTGACACTCTTGGTTAATTAATTTTAAAATATGAGGTGTATAAAAAGTGAAGCAATGTACAAAATGAAAGAATTAAGGATGTTGAAATAGTAAATTTCTAACCAACTTAGTGAGTTATTAGTGTTTTTAACCCTTAAATCTCTATGAATGAGAGTATGTGTATGTGAGCAAGCTGAAAGGGAGCTGAAACCAGAGATGCATGACTAAGCACTAAAGAGGAAGACCATGGGATGACTAAGCAGTAAATACAAACACCAAGGGAAGTTGGACTTTAATTTCAGCATTGGAACAAGAGTAATTTTAGCAATGCATAATTAATACGAAGAGCACATCTTAAGAGCTCTAGGATGAATACATTTTAACTGTCTCAGTCCATTTTGCAAACTAAAGGTTGAAAATGTCAAAATTGAGTCATTTCATAAAACTGTGGTGTCTTGAAGGCAAAGGGGTCTTACAGCAGGAGAGCATCATAACACAGCTTGACAAACATACAACAGTGTTGAGGAAAGAGAAAAAAAGAGAACATTTCAATTCCAAATATCATAAACACCCACAAATATATAAACATCTCTGTCTCAGTAAGCTTAAGGCCAGTTTCAAAGGAAAACCATTATGAAAACTGAGTGTTTCCCCAGCTGGCTACCTTACCTTACACCCTCTCTATGACTTAACGGCTAACCTGGGCTGCAGGGATTAACCTGCTCTAACAGAAGAACCCTGAGCATGTCATCAGAGATGCATTCCATAGTCAATCCAAGCCCTTACCTGGTGGGAGGAAGGCGGTATGCTGCTGTAACTGCATGTTGGCTAGGGCCTGTTGGTATTGGAAAATACCAGTGTTAAAGACTGCGGTGGCACCGTTGGTTTTTTCAAGAGCAGGCCTCTTTGGCAATGGGGGAAGTACAGCTTGAGGAATTCCCTGTTTAGTGAATGAGTATAAAAACAAATACCAGTAAAAAGAGAAAAAGAAAAAAAAAAAAAAGAAAAATCAGTTGTAGGCTAAAACTGTTAGGGAGCACGAGCAAGCAAGCAGCAGAGCATTTAACTACCCAGGGAAAAATCCAGTCGACAAAACCAATTAAGGAAATTAAGCAAGATAAAAGCTTTAAAGGAAGCATTATTTCGTCCACAACGAAAGCCCACTAGTAACGAGAGCAGATGTTATCATGAGTAAGGTGTTTTATGTCCCATAATGCTTCAGGCTTTCCGTGAGAAGCCGTTGATTTGGGGAAGAAGGAAAGCTGCAGTGCGAGCTCCATGAGGATCGAGGAGTGGAAGCACTGTGAGAGGGTCACCACACAGCGACTGGCGGGGACACAACCTCCCGCCAGCTCTGCCCACCCCAGTCCGCTGACTCATGCAAATGTCCCAGAGCATGCAAACTCTCCTCAAATACTGCACTCTACAGGTTAAAAAGTAAGAATTCTACCACTAAAGCCATGCTAACCACACAGGTACAGAAATAAATATACAGTGAAAACCACACTTTACTGTCCTCCGAGTATTTCATTAGAAAGCTTTACAATGTAGTTAAACTGAATGTGGGCTGCTGGGATTCCAGTCTTTCATTGTACCATAGCCGTCTATGTACACATTTTAGGTCTTTCTGCTCATTTTTCAGGAAACCACACTCAGTTTTTCATTGCACTTTACCATTTTAAACAGGAAAAGGATTATATATATATATATATTTTAAAATTGGTTAAAAACAAAAACAAAACAAAACAAAAAAAAAAACTAAAAAACAAAAAACCTTGTATCTACAATAAAGCTACATGCCAAGCTAAAAGGTGAAAGGTCATAGTACCAGGTCAAAGGTTGCCTCGAGGGGTCGCTTCAGTGATTTGACAGCCGACTGAGTCTTAATTAGCAGGCAGCGAGCACATGATGGCAATGGGCCAGTGGGGTTCAAGCGCATTAACATAAACAGCAAGCAGAGGTGCATCATGGGGGCAGCAGTGCATTTTGGGTAGGTGAGAAAAAACAAATAAAAAAACAAATCATCGGAATGCCATATACAACGAATAACAAGACTAAGCATGCACAATAGAGGCACTATTGAGTTGTTATTGGAGGATAATTCCTCTTTGTAGTTAATTACAAACAATACTCTAAAGAAAAAAAAGGGAGTGAAAGAAAGAGAAAAGGAGAGAGTCTGCCTTCTGTATTTTTGCTCAAGTATCCATAAACAAACACAGAAAAGACCTCTCTCATTTTATGGTGTAGTGACAATGATTTTTATGACTATTTTAAAAAGCTACATATTTATATGTAAGAAAGGACAACATTAAAATAGCTAAGCCAAGAAATGGACCCTTTAAACTCCGCTACTAGGTCATACTGAAGTTTATCTTAAGAAAAAACATTTAGTATCTATTCTAAATGACCCGATTTTTAACTCCTTGAGTAGCGCAGTTTCTTTTTCCTTCATGTATAATGGCTTAGTCAAGACCTGGCTCTTGAACAATCATGTTTATGCCACAGTAGGCCTTCACACTATCTAGATGGCAGGCTATGCAAAATGTTGCAGCTAATTTAAAAACAATTTTGTCGAAGTGATTCTCCTAAATAGTTCCAGATTATGTTATTAAAAGCAATATAAATGTAAAGAAGAGCTCTGATGTGCAAAAGAACACACCCAAGGAGAACAACGGCTGGTCGATGATGTACAGAGACTGGAGATGGCAGTGTTGTTATGTCAAAGAGGAGACAAGTGGCTCTTTATAAAGCAGGAATGTCAGAAACCCTACAGCAAGAATAAGACAGATCCTTAGGGGTTAGGCCAAGAGGAGGAACAATCTGAACCATCTGAGGAGTTACCCTCACTTCTGTGAAGGGCAGCTTCTTTATGTATTGTGTGGGATACCTGAACAAACATATCTTCAGCAAAACATAACAAAGAGGTTAATAGATGAAGAGCTTGTAGTAGACAAATTGCTCAATATCGTTCTGACTGCAGATGAGGAGGGCACTGCTATCTCTACTCACCATGGCAGCTGCAGTGGCTGCAGCCTGTGCTGCTGCAGCCTGGTTGACCTGGTATTGGGCAGCCTTGATCTTGGCTTGCAGGTGTGCAGGAGGGTGAAAGTATTTGCACTTTTCCCGAGAGCATCTCCCTTTGATGTAATCCATGCAGACGGTGACTGTGTTGTCATTGGTGTCAATCATTGTGCTGTCAGCAGGATGAGCAAACCGACAATCATTTTCTCCTCGGTTGCAGTTGCCTCGCTGGTACTCTCGACACACCTATGAGGTCATGAAATGAATGGGATCCAGTCAATGTGAGCAAGCAGGTCCCTTCTGAAGATGATTTTTCAACGATCCAAACTGGGGGCCAAGGGTGTATATGGAGGGGGAAAGGTAAACTGGAGCAATGCAGCAGCATGATTCGGCAGTGCTTAGTATGCAAATACGGAATCTTTCCCGTGAAATGTCCTTGAGAAAGGAAACACGTTCATGATGAATGGAAAGCATGAGCTATCTATTCCAGCACAGTGTTGCTGTACTTATTCACTACCAAGGGGAAAATGTGGACTTTAGAGTGAAGAAAGCCAACAGATACCACTTTCACCAGGTGAGCACATGAATATTAAGAAAGAATGAGACACAGGAACACCATTCTATTAATGTGACTCCCCTACCCTCCCCCCCAAAAAAAAGCCATATCACACATGGTGTTTGTATCGTTGCCGATTGGTAAATACTAGAAACACTGAATGGGAAGTATTTTGTAAAAAATAACTAAACATGCTTTCAAAGTGTCAAGGTTGTTAAAATAAGAAAGATTAAGAAGCTGTCGTGGACTGGACATCATGGAGCCAGAGCAAGGATGCTGGCAGGACAGTTGCTTATGTCTGACACAGCCAATGAGAGCTACCCCACCTGACAACTTGAGCTTGATCCCTGGAACCGTCAGGGTAGAAGGAGAGAACTGCCCCCTGAAAACTGCCCTTTGATCTTCACACACACAGTGTGGCATGCAAGTGAGCAGACATTTATATGAATAAATAAATAAAAGCAACACAAATTTAAATGAAATCAGATTCAGGTATACAGGTCACTTAATTCAAAGTAAACCAAAGTTAAATTATGAGGTTTATAAGTGGTACTGGAGTTGTTTAAAATGTTAAAATATTTAGCTTAGTGAATGTCAGGCAGCAAGAATTTGGGTAAACAGACATTAGCTCTAAGTGAAAACACAAAACACTCTAACTTGAGGGCATTTCTACCAAATGTTTCCAGAAGTCACTTCTGAGCACTAAAGATGCACTCAACACCAGTATGAGCGGAGGGAGGAAGATTCACTTGTGTTACTGCCTACTTGGTTTATGGCTGTTAACTTCAGTGTGGGGATCCTGGGGAAGAGGTAAAATAGATTATTTCTCATCCGCTTGCTCTTTGAGTCTTATTGAAGTTTCCAAAAGTCTCCCTTTGGGAGTTTGATCTTTTGACCAGTAGAGGGCCATCTAAAACACCGAACGGCTTGACTTTATTATGTGCCCTAGCTTCAAACCTCGGTATTTTTTTTTTTTTTTTAAACAATGTACACTTCAAAGACAGTTTTCATACTTCGAGCATGCCCCTCCCCCAACTGGGCAAATGCAGACACTGAACACTCTGTTTTGTAGTTAAACAGGACTGAGATGCTGGGACTTTAAAGGGACTCATAAAAACGACTGCATTTAAACCAGTCCCTATTATGTTAACATCCTATTAGGATGGAAAGCGGCTCATACTAAGAACCTGGGTTTGGCTACATATTAAGAAGCATGCTGTAAATGACTACCGGGAAACTCCCAGCTAGTAAAGATGTGTGTTCTACAGCACAGCAATGGCCTAGCACCACTTACCTTCTTACATTATTTGATTTTCAAGCATATTGAGTAACTAAGGATACAGATGATTTAGGAAGTTACGAGAGGCTGTTTGAGTTCTATATTCACCTTCTTGAACAGAACAAAGGAAACTCAAGTGTAACCACGAGTTTACAATTTAGAAAGCAAATGTGGCCAAGCTGTGTTTCAGGGCACTCCCCTTCTCTAGTGGACTACAAGAGGAAGTGTTGAGGCCTTCAGAGCACAGGTTCCTGGAGCCTGTCAAAAACTACAAGCTTATCACTGAAGCCAGGAAAAGAGATACTCTGAAAAAAAAAATTACAATGTAGTGAGTGAGCCTACCCGTAGAATACATATTGTGTTTTATGTTTATAACGTCATGTTATGAAGAACAAAGGTCACTTTTGTGCTTAAGCAATTCATCCAAGAGGAAGCTTAGATTGGCCCATATGTGCTCTCTCCAGCCAGTTCTCAATAATTTCCTCTTTCCCAAGTCTGCCTAGGTGAGAACTGAAGGTAAAGACCTAACACTCTGTTTCCCGGTTGCCACATTGGCAGGAAGGTCAGTTCCCTTTGTGCACATAATCTTTCTATAGGTCAAAGACTGCACTATAATTTTACACTTCATTTTTTTGTGTGTGTGAAATGCAAGCAGGGAGAGTTGTACAAATCCTTAATCAGAGGTGATGACTAGGCATCAGCAGAGTTTTACAGTCAATTTTAAAGTTTTGAAAATGAAGGGTTGTTTTTTGCTGCATTTTGGACTTACACATGTTTTTCCAGTGTTTTGTTCTGACCAGGATTGGGACAGGACGTGGAAGAACACAAACTGCTACCCTCACGTTAGTTTGCAGTTCAGGGCAACAGTGAAGGAGAAATCTTGTGAGAGTTGGGCTGCTGAGAGACGGTGGGGAAGGTTTGGCAGATAGACGGACTCTTGAATGCTGGGCACTGAACGAGGACAACTTTCAAAGACATTTCCTCCTAACAGTCACCACCAGTAAAATGGGGTCTTGCGATAACTGCTGAATATGGGTTTGGTTTGTTCCTTTTTCTGAAAATTAGAGAAAACTTCTGACTAGGTTTATCAACTTATTAAAACAAAACTTTGAGATGTAGTTTACCTTGGTAAAATAAGTTGACAAAATTGGCAACAGATTTAATCTCATATTCCAAAACAGGATGAGAACTTATAAAATTTAACAGAAAATTAGCAGTAGAGAAGACAAAATTAAATAAAAAATATCCGAGCAATATTCTCACTCCATTTCCCTTCTGTGTAATTTCCTGTTCACATACATTTTATATGAGTATGATCACAGTTATACCTTGGTACCTTTTTCAGAAAACAAAGCCATAACAGCATCAACATTTTCATCTTCCTATGTGAGGTCCAAAGTCATCATTTCTGATTGCACATCAGATATTAAATAGTGCACAGACTATGGGTGACTCTTAAGTGAATATATAGATTATTTCCATCATTTTCATATTACAAACGATTTTGCAAAGGAAATACAACAATAGGCATTTTGGCTAATTTCCTAATTTTCTAACATGAATATGTAGAAACAAAATTTGTTGGTAAAAAAATTGGGGGTATTGGTAAATGTTTCTCAAACCTAAATTAAAATGATGAGATATACTAAGCCATACACAAAAAAGGATTCAATCAAAACTGAACACTGAGTTTCTTACTCTGTGAATATCAAAGCAGAGCTGATATCAGAGGCCAGGTTGGTCTACACAGTGTAACAAAAAACGGATAACACAAGAAAAGCAGCACTTCAACTGCAATACTCACCAAAACCATTATATATCCTATTTCTAACAAAACTTCTGTAGGATAATTATAAACCTAAAATAGTCAATAGGAAAAAATAGCCAGAAAAAATATCCAACGAAATGTCTTAATAAGTCTTTGAACTCTGCAGCCCCCGAGGTGTGCTTGGTTACTACTGTATGGTAGGAGCTACTTACTGTCACTGTGTCTAAAGTCCTTCAGTATACTGCGAGCAATGCTCACTGCAACTTAGCAGTCTGTATAAAAATACGAGCACTGGAAGTACATCTTCAGTTCAGAGTCACGAATAATAACACTTGAAGGGGTGCAAAGTTGGGAGTTATATAACAATATTCTGAAGGCTAGTCAGTTGTCTGATGAGTGAAAAAAATTCCTGAATCCCACTACCAGACCAGCAAGTCTACATGGATGAGACTGCCAGATTTAAACTACCACCCCCAGTGATCCTAGTCTCTGTTAAGTTGGCAAATAAATTGCACCATGTCTAATAGCACAACCAAGACAACACGTTTTCTAATTGGAATGGTCAAAACCTAAACGTGTCCCCCCAAAACAGTCAACAAATATTTAAACTTTTCCTCAAAGTTGTAATGACTAATCACCTATTATGGATAACACCTCTGTGAGGGAATGTGTTTTTCTGTGACTAGTTAAATTCATAGCAGGTTGGTGAGCTGACATTTACTTAAGGGTAGAAGTTACATGAGCAGTACAAGTCTTATGAGGGTCCTTTCTTGGTAACAGACAGTAAGTAAAGGCTTCACAGGTATCCAAAACACACCTTTAACTTGAAGGACACCTGGTATAGTTCTCCACTGAAATGGTAGCATATATGAATCCGTGGATCCATTTTGCAGCCTGAAAGCTTACTATGATTCTTTAGACTAAATCAATGATTTCCATTATTATCAATGCTTTGTAATGAAGAACACACATGACCTTAAGTCTTAGCCATTTCTAATACCTGCACAAACTGTAATAATTTTTAACAGGCTGGAGAGATGGCTCAGTGGTTAAGAGCATTGCCTGCTCTTCCAAAGGTCCTGAGTTCAATTCCTGGCAACCACATGGTGGCTCACAACCATCTGTAATGAGGTCTGCTGCCCTCTTCTGGCCTACATACAGACAGAATATTGTATACATAATAAATATTTAAAAAAAATACTCTTTAAGCATTAAAATGATGCTGGGAATTACAGAAAGGATCCCAAGGCCACAAAGCAGAATTTTAGGAGCATATTTTTAGTGACTAACAAACTGGCCTCACTTTAAGAGAAAACTACAATCTGAGTTTATAGTACAGAACATATAATCTTTGTAAAAATATCCAGCAAAGAATGGATAAGCATATTGATACAAATGCTACCTATCTGTGATGTGTACATAACACATACACACATACTTAAAAATAAATGTTTTAATACCTCTTTTGGTTGCTGTTGAGAGACAAGAATAATTTAAATGTGCTATGACATTAAAAATAAAATAAACCAGTGCAAATCTCAAATTTTACATATAAGCAACATGAAGTCAATGTGACAAACCAAACTTAAGTAGCTAACTACCCTACAAGCAGTGATCACCGGGTTCCTATTTTCCACCTTAAGACCTCTGTATCCAGTCTGGTCAACACTGGTACTTCTAAGTGATTTATATACAAACCAGAAGCATTTGAAGTCTCTTTATTGTGTGCCAATTATAGACAAGGAGGAAAAGATGTAGCAAAAGAACTAAGCCAAGATCCTAACTGTTTTAGACCAATTTTACCTCAGAAGAAAATAAAAATCCAAAATATTTTATTGTAGAACACGACTTTAATCTCTAAGTAATCACCGGTGTCAACTGTGAGAAAAGAGTTGTGGGCACTGCTTCCATGTCTTTCTCCCTCCAATGCTCCAGCTCTGGAGGTGCTGGGGGTTGGGGGAGCCCTGAATCACTGCAGAGCAGAGGTGCATGCATATCTCCAGTGCAGGCCCTGTGACTGTGACAATAACTCAGACGCTGGCAACAGAAGGGACGGCATACTCACTGCTATCAGGGACGCCCATATGCTGGAGGAGAGATTGTTCTAGCAGTAGCAAAGGCAAACGACAAAACACAAGCAGCTCTTCATGGGAAAGAAAACTAAATCACAAAAGACAACTACAGAAAAACTACCTAAAAATTTAAGGGAAAAATATAGAGTTTGAAAATGTAGCTGAAGGCCGGGCGTTGGTGGCGCACGCCTTTAATTCCAGCACTCAGGAGGCAGAGGCAGGTGGATCTCTGTGAGTTCGAGGCCAGCCTGGTCTACAAAGGGAGTTCCAGGACAGGTTCCAAAGCTACAGAGAAACCCTGTCTCGAAAAAACCAAAAAAAAAAACCAAAAAAAAAAAAAAAAAAACCGAAAATGTAGCTGAGTTTTTTTAAGTCCATTCTTTCAGTGTTTTGAATATTATTACATATTAATAATTAATATACTCACATTCCTCTCAGAGCTCCATTAGTCAATAACAATCATGCATTAAGAATCCTGGGTTTAGCCGGGCGGTGGTGGCGCACGCCTTTAATCCCAGCACTTGGGAGGCAGAGGCAGGTGAATCTCTGTGAGTTCGAGACCAGCCTGGTCTACAAGAGCTAGTTCCAGGACAGGCTCCAAAGCCACAGAGAAACCCTGTCTCGAAAAACCAAAAAAAAAAAAAAAAAAAAAAAAAAAAAAGAATCCTGGGTTTGCTTTACAAAGACCAGGGGAATAAAGCTGATCCAAATGCTGTTCTATTGCACTTGCAGACAGCATCAATAAGAGAACTTCTGTACTTGTGTAACGAGAAGCCAAACACCAGAGTGTATCCCTATGGCAACGGCAGGCTACGTCACATCTCTTTCCTACCCCGGCTTACTTCCCTAGGAAACAGTGGTAATAATACTGTCTTCCCGTCAGGTGGTTCTAAGGCTAGAAGGAGTGATGTCTGTGTCGGAGGGACATCCTGACAAAAATGCTGTGATCTGATACTCTTTCTAATACATCCCCAAAGCTTTAACGAATAAGTAAGATATTAACACCTACTATACTTCTGATAACTTCACTAGTTATTAGACTCAACTGCCTTCACGTACGCCTGACTTTGTTGCTTTCTCCTTAATTAGTCCACACAGGGCTTCTCAGCCCAGAGTTCCCTCTATGCAGACAGGCAGGGAAGGCTGTTGGATGCAGATCTGTGCCTTACTCAGAGGCCATCTTCCTACGGTCTACCAAGCCTGTTAATTCATGACATGCTGGAACTCTGCATGCTAATTTCAAATTTGGATGTATAACTTTAATTTCCTTTTCAGTCAGCAACAGCAAAGCCTGGGCATCTGTTCACGTTCCACCCCAAGACTACGACAGCCAAGTGACGTTTTCCTAAAAGGTTCTCATAAACGTACGTTCCACAAAACTGCCTTACTGTCTCAACGGATGTATTCCAGAGCTTATGGGAACATCTACAATGAGTTTTAGGATGTCTCATGTACGGTAGCCAGCGCATTCCATGTCTGTGAGCTCCTGAGGGCATCAATCATTTCTAATTTTTGATGGTTACAATGCCACAGCAATAAACATTCAAGAAGCAACTGTTCAATGCTGAACACTTTCTTTTTTTTTTAATTCTTTGAGGTATGTACATGACTAACAACATGTGATTAGTTCAAAGAAACTGATGGCATAGGGAAGTAACAGGCACCCCAAGCCCAGTTCCAGTTCTTCACCTAGTTAGTAGTCTAAACACGGAAGAGTAGTTTTTATAAAATTCCATTACTCAAAACAGCAGAACTCCAGTCTAACGAAATGCTACAAATACCGAAGGAAAATCATTGCTTTCAGCGTTTAAAGTCATTTCTGGCTATAATACTTCAGAACTGTCATGGAAACTACGTAGATGCAATTCTTGGTCTTACCTCGAGTCTATCTGTCCGCATTAACTTCTGTGCAGCAGCTGCAGCGGCAGCTGGCACTGGGACTCCAGGATTCCCCGTGACCAACATTGGTGCAGTAGGCAAGATTTCTGCTGGAACCAGGCTTGGGGAAACAGGCCCCAGGTAGGGATTAAAGGCTGCTGATGCATTGGTGGCTAAGCTTGGTGCAACTGAAAACATTGGCTGAAAAGTAAATCAGAAAGCAAAATTTAATTGCAGGCCTCGCTTCCAAGTTGATACCCTACTTTATACAGCTATCATTTATTCTTCATATGGGACTCATTCTTCCTTCCCTCACTTCTGTTTAATTCTGTTTTGAATTTAGTCTAAAAGGTTTTAGAAAAGAGACATTCACTAGGTCATGTTTTCCCTAAAATCTAGCAGATGAGCTTCCAGAGAGTTTCAGAAGATTTGCATCTAAAATTGGGGTTTCATCCTGAATATATCAATGCAGACACTTGCTTGTGGTCACCCAGCCTCCACCTTTGTCCTAACTCATTCCTAGAAACTTGTCTGAAATATACATTTTGTAACTTCAGATACACTCGAAAGGTCTGTTCACAAGTGTTAACAGGACACAAGGGCTCTATCGTCTGGAGAAGGCACAGGAGTCCTGGAACATCCCTGAGTCCCCTGACCAGTGCACATTTAGCACATCTTGTGGGCTGTGAGAGGGAAAGATTACACTGTCTTTTGGGTGAAGAGGAGACAGCATTTAGCCTGGTCACTTGATGTGGGTTTCTCAGAAGCAATGGTCAAGATTCTATAAGCCCATCACATCCTTGGGAGGCTTTCGGCAATGGATTAAGCCTCAAAAGAAAGAGAAAAGTCTAGCATGTGAAGACTGAAATGGAATACTTTCCAGGAAACACCACAGAATTATTCAAGAATTACACCTGGCTGCATAGGATGGGCTGTCAGCAGACAGGATTTATGACGGAAATACTTCAATAGATGAAGACTTATGTTACTTTTTGATATGCAAATCAGAATGTCAAAGAATAGATCCAATCTTCAATAGTCTGCTGAAATCTATTTTAAGAGTTTGTCCAGGGTAACAAGACATAAATTACAGTTTTACTGATTATAGATTTTCAAAAATTTTAAGTTTTAAAATTTAGTGCTTTGTGTAAAAATTATTCTCTCTGTATGTTTGTGTGTTTATGTATGTATCTATGTATGTATATATCTCTAAGGTTTTCTTTTGTTTTCTCTCTCATGGAAAAAGGGTACCTGTACTTAAAGGTAATTTTTAACAGTTCTGATAGTAAAAAATAGATCTACTGAACAGTTTTATACTAAGGCGATATTAGATTAAAGTGCTGCCAATTCCTCTCTCTGATAAGAAGTTAGAAGATGCTAGAGTATAGGAAAGACTCCAGAAAGCTTTGCAATAAAACTTTTTGCAACATAAGATTTACAAGTTATTAGTATAACATGAAATCAAACAAATTACAAAATAAAATGTCATTTCCATAATATTGCTATGACATCGTGCATGCAGAGGAATAAAAACAGTGTTTAGACCCTTCTACACAAACAGTGGTTCTCATTCTGGGTGATTCTGCCTCCCTGGAAACACGTAGCAATATCTGCATACTTTTGTCACACTGGGGTGGTGCTACTGTATTTAATAGAGAAAAGCCAGGTATGCTAAAAGTGTAAATGACATTCTTTCATAAAAAAGTGTTAGGTCCCAAAAGACTTCTGCTTCAGGGTTGAGCATGCATCCTACATGATAGCTGTGCACTGCACACACATTTGTGCTATGAAGACTATGAACAATAGAATATTTAATGTGTACTTTGATTCACTGGAAAGAATTTATTTATAACATAGCTCACAGTGATATTTTCAAGCTAAAATACCTAGGCGTCCAAGCACGTGATTCTGGATACCAAGCTTAGCTACTTTGACAGGTGCATGGCTCTTGAAAGATGAAGTCGCCTAAAACAAGACCTTCACCTCCACCCCCCCAACCTATCCCCGTCCAAAGCAGCTACCCTCAGGCTATAAGAAACTGTTCATGTGTTACACTATTAAAAACCATCATCCATATCTAAAACTGGGCCTAGGGGCTTCTGTCTTTCAGCAGTTCCTTGAACAGCAGCTGACTGCAGGATGCCTCTTTGTATCATGGAGGCCAGGTCAGCACCATGAAAGGGTGATCCTGCATGGTGATCACACATTATATTTCAACATCTGTCCAGGAATCTACTAGTCAAATCTGTACTCTGTTCCACACAGTTAGATATAATACATGCTAAGCCGTTCAGACCAGTGCTGTAACTAGATAAAAGAATTATTAGAAATTTAGCAGAGATCTAAAAGACTGGGAGCTAGTTAATATTCTTCCTCTCTGTATTCCATTTCTGTGAATTAAAATGGGTTTCCAGAAAGCCCATTTAGTACCTATTTCAGAAAGTTACTGAAATGTTTATGTCATTGTACACTATAATAATTACTTTAAGGCAAAGGCTGAATTTATAAAGTCATTCGGATGAAGAAATATATTCTGACTTGACAAAACAACGATAGCAGGCCAATAAAACTCAGGCTCGTTAAATCTCATCAAATAAAATACAATGAAAACCAATATATGGATGAAATGTAGCTGTTACAAACCATGAGCACCTTGTGTTTGGGGCTGGTTACTGTTAGCCACTGACCCTTAGGAAAATAAAGAGCATGGCCACTCCTGCATTCCCAGAGCTGTCCTGCAGAGGGCTCAGAAGATCTCAAAGATGGTAACCGATACACTGATATTTGAAGTAGCCCTTATTTTTCTCTCCAGTACTAACTGGATAATGTCTAACTGTGTAACTGGTGTAACTGATACTGAGTACATCCCTGTAACAATGACTAATAGATATATTTGTTCCAAGGACACATAAAGGACATTGGTTTATAGTTGCCTTTTTCCAGGGCATTTTCCATTGAGACAAATAAATTGCACATTTACTAATTGCAGGGCTGTTTATTTATCACTTGTTTTGTTTTAAATGAGACATTTTGCTCACATTAAGGTAATCAGGCTTCATTATAACTGAATACATTATTCAATTTCATATTACGATCCTAGTTAACTACATAAACATGATTATTACTAGTAATTCCCTATCTGTGGCTTGCATGCTTTACTTACATTTTTTCTAATATAAGGCTTTTCTTCCTTTAAACTTTCTTTGGGGAGGGTTGGGAGAGTAGGGAGATATCTTTTAGCTCCCTTCTAAGTCCCCAAAACACAGAACAATGCCTGGCCTACAGGAGGCATTCCATGAATGAATTGCCATTTTGCTGGGGGACATCATTATGTCTGTTTTCTAAATAAAATGCTCACAAATGCTGTGTGCCCATCATTTGTAAAGGAATGAATGGAAAGTCAGGGAGTGAACACATCTGAGTCTAATTTCAATCTGGTTTGAAATCTGGTTCTCACATAATGACCAAGTGTGAATTACAATTATCTGGAAGTCTTTGAAACTGTGATTTCCTCAGCCACTCCTCCTTGTCTGAATTCCAAGGAAAGGTACCTAGGAAGCAGGGTTTTTTTTTTTTTTTTTTTTTTTTTTTTGAAAGCCTCTATGTGATTTTATTCCCAGGCACTTAAAGAAACAGGTTTCATTTCTGATTGGACATGGGGTTTCTAAGGAAACAAGTTCCTCTGTGGTTCTCTTTTGCTGAGTATGGGTTTCAGGCAACACTGACTACTTCCAGCTCCCCTGTCTAATTCCTAGATATGCTTCCGGAGCCAGAATTCTACCTCCTTAAGTATCCCCAGTGAGTCCACACCACAACTCTCTGTCTCATAGAACTCCCTCTCACTTGACTGTAGCTCTGACCCCTAAAAGCCACCTGTGTTTCTGCTGTTCCTATCAAGCTGCAGATTCCCAAAACGCGGTGCCTGTTTTGTACCTGTCATTCTGTATCCAACCAGCAACTGGCACTGCACCCACCTCTGTGACTATTGTATAACACAGCCATTACAGATTTGTTAATTGCTTTTCTTTGCTAGAGAAAGTACCAGACACATGATATATTTTCTAGCATAGATATCAAGATGCTAAGAGATATAATTATATATTACTTTCCACTTTAGAGTTTAGCTGTTTTCTTATGACTATTTAAAATCTTAACTTTTCTGTTTTTTAATTTTTATATTAAACATTACATCTTAACTATTATAATTACTATTCTGTACCACTGCAAACAACACAGAGTTGTTCATTTTAAAACACTGCAATAATATTTGTTTTTATACAATGAAAGGGTCACATATAATAATGCAAAATTTATTATTCTGAGATTATAGAACAGAAATTTTACACATTATATTTTTCTAGAACGTATGCATGTGTACCTGTGAATGCTCGATAGAATGTATGCATGGGTACTTAGGTATGCTCAGTAGAACATGTATATGTGTACCTGTGCATGCTCAGTAGAATGCATGCATGTGTACCTGTGTATGCTCAGTAGAATGTGTGTGTGTGTGTGTACCTATGTATGCTTCAGTCAAACTCGCAAACAGTGAAAATCAAAGCTCTCTTAAAATAGCTCCAGGAAAGCCTTAATATGGGCAACTGTTTTTAGGGAAGCACCATTTTGAAGCCAGAGACAGAGCTAGTCTTGGTGGGCAATTGATTTGAATGTAGACAGTGGTCAAAGCTAACAAGAATTATCCATAAATTCACATTCAAGTCTTTGTCTAAGAACGTAGCATGTGACTTGAGTAAAACAAAGGCTGTTGTGGCCTCTGCTCCCTGATTGGCTTGTGAATGGGAGGAGGAAGAGGGATGCTTGCTTTATCTGCTTCGCTGTATTCTTTGATCCGGTTTTACTGACACAAACATTTGAATAGTGCAGTCTCGCCTGAGACTCTTTCAGTAAAAAGGTTTCAAATGAACATAGGTCTGTTCTCAGAGTTCAGGTCCTGATCTCAGGCTGCTTGAGAATTCACAGACTCACTGGTACACAGCTGACTGATGAATATATCAATGTAACTGATAAAGAAGAGACACTATAGGATGAACTGGCCTTATCTCCTGTCATGATGGTGGGTAAGCAAGACAGTAAAGCAAGAAAACACTGGCGATTTCGAGGTGCTCCTTGCAGGAGGACAAATGGTGTCTTCAGAGCATTCTGCACCCCACTGCTAAGCAACACTAGGAACATGGAAGGGTGGCAAAGTCAAGGGGACAAGAGAAGCAATGCCACTGGAGATGTGAGCTGAATTAGAAAACTCTGAATTGCTCACATACATGTCAGAGTCACTGAATGCCTAGGGATCCCTACACAGGCTATGCGTCTCAAGGTGCTGGTGTGGACCTCAGGAATATCTGCTTCCTGAAACTGCAGTTACTGCTAACCCAGGTCCCAAGTAAAGCAGGTGAGCGAACATTAATGGAACTCCTGAGCTCATGTCCAATTCTCGGCACCCACTGATTACAGAGATCTCTCTGCAGTGCCGAGAGCTTGGAGCTGATCCTGGAGCCTAAGACATATACTAGGTGCTGCTTCCAGGTTGTCATCTGGACATGGCAGTTCAGGGTCAGCTAGACTGTATGCCAATTTCTCATTACATCCCAACCTCCAGCCATGATGTAGCACTTATGAAGGAACACGGAAGATTTTTCCTTTTTGCTTTTTTTTTTCTTTTGGAAACTAAGTGCTATAATCTCATTTATCTTCAAAGATCATATATTATAAAAGAATTAGAATGAATTTAAAATGATTCTAATAAATTAAAATAATTTATTAGAAAATTTAACGCCAAGTAAAGGCCCCAAAGACTACAATTCATTGTGTAAACTTTCAAGGAATTAGGCATACAAAAAAACTATACTTCTTATAAATCAACCTCATTTTTTACTAGTCGTGTAAAATGGAAATGATGTTTATACGATTATAAAGACTTTCTTGATAATGTATTTAATATTCTATCTCCACGTTGAACATCAAAGAGCTCAGTCAATCAGAAGTCCAGAGTAGCAAGATAGTCTGTTCCCTGGATGCTTTTACCACATGAGTTCTGCATCTGGCAAGGCTTGGTTAACATCTTGACTTTGCTATTGACTAGCTGCGCAAGCTGAGCAGCTCAGGCAACCTCTCTGAGCCTCTGGGCCTCAATCTCTAGCCCTGAGATACTATTACCTACCTCACAGGAAAGGTGTGAGAATGATATATACGGAAGTGCTGTGTGCATTAGATGCCCTCCAACTATGATATCTGTCTCTAAAATGTTATTTAATTGATATACTGCATGACATTCTAATGAAAGCAGAAAAGTTTCCTATGAATTCTTGCATTAGCCAGGTTATCAGCCCCATGTCATGGTCTAATGATTCAGTGACTGTTGGCCTAACAGTCACCTCTCCTGTCTTGGGAACACTGCCGACAAGTGCTGGCCACTGTGGCCCATCTGAGGCTGTCCTCTCCGGCTTGCTTGTGCTCTGGCTCTGAGTTATAACTCCTTCCATCTTCAGGGCAGAGAAAGCACTATGAGCTTCTGTCTGGATTATGGATGACCCGGCAACTTCTTACTCCTACTTCTATCAGTCAGGTGTGGCGTTCTTCTCTATCCAAGGCACAGTAGTGGATGTTTCTATGTTTCCTTTCATTTGGCCGCATCTGCTCTCCCCTCCTTGATCCTCGTACTATGTTTGGGGCTTAATTTGTTGAGCACCGAGAACTAGAACACTGTTTTCTACTTGACTGCAATCTTTGTCTCTCCTCATAGGCTTTTGGTACCCTAATGCTCCGATGCCATGGCTCTGCTCACAGAATTTCCACTTTCACACCGCCACTGCCTGATCTCGTGACCACACATCCTCAGACACACACTTCGGTGTGTGTTCAGAGCCATGGTTTATGTTAGTGACAGGGCAGCTCCAGCTTAGCTGTATTCTATAGGTAGCCAAAATTAAAATTTCAGAAAGCAGTTGGTTACGACCATCCCATTTCTTTCTGTATCATTATCCTCATCAAAACAAGACTGACTACGAAGGGGATCAAACAGTCTCAGGGGGGTTTTGAAGGCAAATTTCCTGTATTAAAGCCTTCTCTACAGTCATTATAGTAAAAACGCTCTAGGTTTGAATAATTAAAATGATTTCAATACTTATTATAATAACACCATCCTGAACAGAGACTTTTCATCTACGGTTTCACAATACTTTTACAAAGGGTAATTTTCACTGAAATATAATGATGTGAGGGGAAATTAACATAAGGCCTATGCTCATAACTAATACAGATAACTACTTTATCTAAGCAGAAAATTTTCTAACAAAAGTACCACAAATCTGATGGTTTCAGAAATCTATGATTTAGTGACTATGTAAACACATATATCACTAGTATTTCAGAGAATAGAGGTCTTTGGAGTTTTTCCCAGAGCTAAGCATATATGACCTTGGATCAGCCATGAGAGTAAGAGTTAAGGACAAGGTCAGGACATGGCCTGAGACATCACAGAAAGCATCTCAGGGCCATGGTGGGCATAGCTCTTCCATCCCAGACCTATGCTTTCCCATCTCAGCCGTGTTCTGGGTCACAGAGAGCACAGAACAACAGTAAATATGATTTACAAGTTTAAATGGAAAAAAGGACCTCATATCAGTTAGAAGCAACCTTATACCCTAAAGCAGAAACTGCCCCAGATCTTTGAAACCATACATGAGAACCAAGCTCAAGAAAGATTTTTTTGTCCTATATTTTCTGGAAGAGAGAATGATTGATTATACAAAACATTTTTAACAAATTTAAAATATTTATGTTATCACCATACAGATATATAAAATTAGGAGATGTCATAAAAATAAAGATATCACATTTTAACTGAGCCCCCAATAATGTAATAAAATAAAAATCAGATTAAAATGATAGAGAATTAATTATAATATTCTCTCACCTCGACTGTACAGTACTGATAATTGGTATCACTGCCGGTGTAATATGGGGATCCCTCCCACCTCGAAATGCAATCCCCCCCTCTTTTTTGGAATGACTGTTGCATTAAGTTCTAAGAGAGAATAATAATTACATTGAGTTCAGGTGTTAAAATGTATTAGGAAAAAAATCAGTTAGCACGCATGCTACAATTAACAAACTAGAAAAACGTGTTTTCATGACCTTATAATAAGTTAATAATACGTTAGTGGTAAATTACTGTCAGATATATTCTGATCACTACAAATTTCATCACATACGTAAGCAATTTAGGATTTCTGTACTATAATTAACATAAACACCATTGCAAACAAACAATAACTACGACATAAATAAGATTATTAAATTCATTTACCACATGCACATCATCAATCTAAACATTTAGATAGGAATGTGTGTTCATAAGCAAGTTACCCATGCACACGGCTAGGAAAATATTAAATATCTATGATCACTCGTAGCTTATCAAATCTAGCTATTTTCAAAGGCCCTTAGAGTTCTGTCTTGGATTAGTTCTCCTTGGAAAAGGCTTCCAAGCCTGTGGTTATGACTCACCACGGTGAAAATTTGCCTAGCCTTTGTGAATACAAAGTAATTTCAAGTTAAGGTTTTCACAAAGTCTCTTTTTAGAGAAAGAAAAATGACAGGGATTCTCTTCAGTGAGGGAAGAAAGGGAGAAAGAGTCTCAAAACCAACAACTATTATATATCTATCTTCTTTTGTTTTTAAATAAAGCATCATTATTACCTTTAAAGGCAATACAGAATATATCTTACCTAAACTGACTTTGATGACTATTTTAACAAATATAAGGCTAACACCTGCAAGTTAAATGATTAATTTTTTAAGAGTGTTAGGGGAAGCAATGCTAGCCTTTAAATTGCCAAAAACCTTTGGCACAAAGCTAAGTAACTTCACAGGGTGAAAATACCAGGCAATGGCCACTGCCGCCTGTGTTCACATACAGTCACTGCTTCTGCACAGACATGGAGCACTTGGTCAAACAGACAGGGATAGGGAGGAAAGCGTGCTCACCACGGGCTGTAATGGGGCACCAGGCATCATGGCATTGGCTAGCTGCATCTGCTGGGCCAACATGGCCATGTTCTTCTGCTGAATCAAGTTATTTCGTCCATTAATCTCCAACTGCGTTTTTAAGTGTGGGGGTGGGTGAAGATATTTGCAGTTCTCCCTGGAGCAACGACCCTGAAAGATGAAAGAAGCAAGCACCACTGTGAAACAGAAAACTAGTGAATTGTAGAAATGATACACAAATATGTCATCTATAGCTATGAGTTTTTCATAAAAGTTATCATTCACACCATTTTATTACACATTAAGAAAAAGTAATAAACCCAATCACAAATGTATTATCAAAACGAGAATTTAAGACATTTGAAAAGTTCAAAAGCTGAAGGAAGTTCCTTCAACATAATGTTAGTGTTACTACTTCCTTTTAAAAAGTCTATAATTACAAAGCTAAATCTAAAGCAGTGACGATCAACTAAAAAGTTTTGAATGCTGGCCACAAGGTCTTCTTCCTCAACATCATGAAATCATGAAGAGACTGATGCAGGCTTATCATTGTTATTTTATGTATACTGAATTCAAGCAAATTAGCCTAGAGGACTCAAAGAACACTGTTTCTTCAGGAAATGCCTCCAAATAAACCCCAGAACAAATAAAATGAAAACTGCTACTGAACTTTCACAAGTTTCATGCATTAGGGATTTTAAGGCTGACAAGAGAACTACCATTTTCTCACAGCAATGGAGATTTACAGATAATCAAATACTTGTGAAAATGAGCCTTCTGTCCTTCAAAGATAACACTGACCCATGACCTCAAACTATGAAAATAATCAGAGGCAGAGATGCTCATTCTGCAAAGAACTGACAATGAAAAAAAATCAAAATAAATCACTAAAGCTTAATGACTATAAGTATGCATTTACCCTGGCATGATTCATAGGAAGCATTTATTAAAGATTATAATATGCTATATTGTGGGAAATGCTTTAACCATATTGACAAATACATCTCAACAACTACTTTGACAACTTTTTCATCAGTGCATCTCCTCAGAACTCCTTGTTTGTTAAGAAGATATCACAAAGATTAAGCTGTCAATAACCTCCTTTACCCTTTTTTAATCTATAGAAAAGTAAATTCTGTTTACTTTGCATAAACTAACTCTGAAAACTGATGCTTATGCCACAATTGTAAGTCAAATACTCTATTTAGGTTCTTCTCCTTTAAGAGTTTTTAGGACAAGTCTCTATACTGAGAGTTTAAGGCTGTGAACAGTCTATAGCTTCCTTAGTCTTTCTCAGGTCCAAAGGAAATCCCACTCCTCCAAACCCTTGTCCCTATTTCCCTCTACCAAAAGAGCCAGTCTTCAGCATGGTCAGAAGGGACACATGGCCAGCTATCTGCATACCGAAAGGAGTGCTGGCCTCCAGGCTCTCACTGGACAGCTACCTGTGGCTTCTCTCAGCCCCTATCCTGAATCTCCCCAGCCCATGGGCTTCCCTTCCTCAGCTTCTTATTCCCATATAACCCTGCCATTTCGGTTAGGCACCCTCTTTGTTCCTGCTCTTTTGTCTCTCCCTCTCTCTCTTTTTTGTCTTCCTCTCTCAGGCTCCTCTCTCTTAGACTTTTTCTTATCTCCTGGTCAGTCATCCTCTCTCACTCCCCATCCCCACTATGGCCAAGTCCAGTCTGCTGGCCATATTAAATCTACTACTTTCTCTCCCTGCTCTGGACCCTCCCAGATGCCTCCGGCTGTACCCTCCCTCATATCACCAGTAAAAATCTCCCCTTCAACCACATCTTGGAGCGGTCATATCCTCAATTTATACATCTAATGCCCAAACCCTAGTTTCTAAAGTCATTAGCTAGGCAAATGGCCGGAGACATTATGTCCTTTAATTCGTGAGCTCTCTGTTCAGCACAGCATGCTTAGAAACACATCAACCCCACACAACCTAATGCCATATCAAACGGGAGCAAAACACAACATTGCCAAGAGGTGCCTTTTTACATTATCTGCTAGTTATGGCTCTTGATAGGTCCACAGAATTGGACACAAAACAGGACTTCTGGCTCCCAGAGTCTCCACCTCTTTTTCTTTGCTAAAACTGGACTAAGTATAGAAAAAAGGTCATGTCTACCCAGACGACTCAGGTGCAGTCAGTTCACTGGTCAGTTTCTGTATTTATTCCCAGAAATAGCACAAACAAAGCCTGGCGTTGAACTTGTAGATACTAACAGTTGCTTGTCTCGTGCTCCTTTCTAGTGCCTTCCCTCACCATGCATCACCAAGCCAGCCCTTCTACCTACGAACACAGCCTTGACTGAAATCATGGAAAGGAATTTTATGTCCTGGTTATAAGTTTTGCATCAGTGCGTCCTTTCAAAGTTTTAAAATAATATGGATTATATGCCACAGCATGCTCATAGAGACCGAAGAACCACTTGTGAGAGTCACTTCTGTCCTTCCATCACATAAGTTCTGGGGTGAAACCTGGGTTGCTATGCTTGACAGCAAGCACTTACACCTGCTGAACTATTTGTAGGTCCATTCGCCTTGAAATTTAGAAGTGCAGACAGGCACATGGCTTCCTTTCTGTGCTTACGATAACTAATCAGGGGAAGAGACATCACCTGACTATACTTCTTACCTGTTGCTTAACTTTATTATTTTGGTCCCTAACTTTCCAAAAGCTGTGGATATGTTTTAAACAGGATGTTCCTACTCATCTTCTCTGTCCTGTGATGATTCCTGGAGAGACTTGAGAAGATGCCTACTCATTCTAGACAGAGAAATGGCAGCTTGAAGTAAGGCGTCCACCCAAGTTCAAGATGGCAAACCAACGTGTTGACTGGGGTTAGAGCATGAGGGAAGCTTATCTCTAGTGCCTATGACCACAAGTTGGGTCCAGCAATGTGAATTTGCATAAGCACTTTGATGGATCTGGCCTAACAGAAGATACTACAGAAAATGTCTTGTGAAAAGCCACAGGAATTTGCTTTGATAGGCACAGAAAAAGTAACAGTAATCCATGCAAGGGATATTTTATAAACTTTGATTTTTAGGGGGTTTAAAATAGGTTGGGTGCTGACTAAACTACTGAATGACTGAAGTTCCACAAATAAAAAGATCAGAAATAAGTTAGAACAAACATCCTATACTAGAGCATTACCTAAATGTCTAAAAATACAAAACAACTAAAATCCACCAGCAGTATGACTTCCTTTGAGAATTTAGGTAACGCTAACAGCAGTATATCCTAGTGCTAATGAATGTTATGAAATACAAACCAAATTTAATACCAAATCTTTATTATGAGCTATGCTGACCAAATGCTTTTATTCAGAGACCAGAAAATAATTTATATTCATCACAAGCCTTTAAACACACACACACATACACACACACACAAAGCAGGCAGTCTGTAAGGTGATTTGGGAGGTCAGGAGATCTATGCACACATTCCTTGCATTTGTATTTGGCACCCTAAAATGTAAAAAAAGACAATACACTCAACAAGTCTAAAATCAAATTTGTATAGCCTGTAAAGCTCACATCTGGAGATTCATGTAGGAGTAACTATTTTCAATTATTTAGATGTCACCTCAGCACACATTAATTTTGGTTACTAGGATTTAATAACATAAAAACAGACATTTGTGTGTGTGTCATATGTGCATGTGTGTGTGTGTGCAGGTGTGTGTGTATGTCCATGTGTGTCATATGTGCCCATAGTGTGCTTGTGGGGTGTGTGTGTGTGCGCGCGCATATGTGCATGTGGTGTGATTATGATGTGTGTGCGGGTATGCGTGCGTGCACAAGCAGGTTCCCAGTCTTCACACTAATTGTTCTTTATCGTTTGAGACAGTGTCTCTCACTGAATCTGGAGGACACCAACCGGCTAGACTGGCTGGCCAGGTAGCTGAGCATTCTCCTTTGCTCCCTCCCAGCACTGGGATTCCCGGTAAGCACAGCCTTGGTTAGCTTTTCATGCAGTGCTGATGATTTGAACTTAGGTCCTCATGCGTGCCTTGCTGCCCTTGGAGTGTATTTGCATCTGTCTTCACAGACATGTGCACTTGCACCTATGTTGTAACTGTACAAAGATTGCTTTTAACAGCGGCTTTGCTGTTCAGTTGGGTGAGTTCGTGGAATCAGTGAACTCTATGTGGCCACGTCTTTTTGTCAGAATAACCACAGCAGGCCCTGTGCCTCTGTGATAAGGGAAACTGAGAAGAGCTCAGGCAGGCTTTCTACATAACTGGATACTGCGCTATCAATAACTCTGAATATTGTTCCTACTTTCCTTAAAACCTTCAAGTAAGAACAAAGTGGCTCACTCAAGCACTACAGCTTTAGAAAGTCCTGAAAATAAACAGGCATGGAACCCAGTCATCAATAATGGACAGGCTGCGCTTCCTTAACCATCCCCCAAAGAAAAACTCCATTCTAACCCATTTGTTCGTGTGGGATTTTTGTGTTTTGCACTTGTTGATTCCAGGGCAGTCTTACTTTCAGATCACCATTAAAGTGAATGAAATCAACAATAGTGACTGAGAACATCACACTTGCAAGTTATGATATTAAAATTCATTCCATCTGAATTTAAGGACAAGCTCAATTAGCTTGAAAAATTATAATCAATTTTGTGACGAAAAGAAGTGAAATTTTGTTTGAGCAAAGGGTTTAGTCCTCAGAACAAATAAATGGCCCACTCTTAACCTTACAACTCCGAACTACACATTTAAAAATAATTGTGTGGGTATGTAAACATAGTGAATTCACAAAGTGAATGGATGGGACTCGTGATTCGTGTCCACGAAGAGAAAAGATGGAGACCATGGTGAGTGCCAGGCAACCAACAGGACAGAAAGGAGAAAACATTAAACCAAGAGATGGGAATTCAGAAAAATGCAAATGCTGTGCCTGAGTGATTTCTAATATTTATTTTAAAAACCTGCTAAATGATGAAAAATAAAACAGCACTTTAGTTAGAAGGTATAATAATTTAATAATACAAGAAAAAAGGTCAAAATTACATTTTGATTGTTTTTCATTAACCTGAAATAAAAGGATTCCTATGATTATGTAGTCAGAGTCTAAAAAGATGTACTGTCTTGCTGCCAAATACTAAGGATGGGTGGGATGAAATTACCCAGTCAGATCTGGGTAGACACTAGAATAGGGAGGCAATGAACAAATTATATACACCTCACAAGTCTTTTCCAGCTTCCTTTGGCAACACCGAGTTTCTAGTAAGGCTCCTCAAACTAGAATCGTTTATTTCAAGGGTTAAAACAAAACCAGTATTTCCTTTGTGAAATCAGAGACAGAGACTGTTTTTGAAGCACTTTCTGGAGCTATTTACTGCATAGATCTTGGCCAGAAATCTGACTGCGAAAGCAAGTAGCTGCCTACTGAAACTTCTTGCTAGTTCCCCCCCCCCCCCACAGCTGGTACATATTTTCCCAAAATAAGATTATTAATGGCACTGGTCACTAAGATTTCTCCCTTCCATGAAATGTTTTCTTGTGAACTGACCTCATTGTCTAGTTATTCTTCTATGCTATTCATAATATACTATGTGACATTAACATAGTTTAATATTTATTTTGTTTGCCTACATGTACATATGTGTGTGCCTGGGGACATGGAGACCCAAATTGGGCATCAGCTCCCCTGGAACTGAAGTTACAAATGATTTTGAGTAATCATGCAGGTACTGATAATTGAACCTGGACCCTCTGCAAGAACAGAAGTGTTCCTAACTATGGAGACACTGCTCCAGCCCCTAACATATATTACAATTTTAATTTCTAGTTTTAGTGGTAGGAAATTTACAACAGTCTATATGATTTACTTTAAGAAAACTGTATTTAGTCCAAACATTCCAACACTAATATATAAATCCTTCCATTTGTCTTTTTTAAAAAGATGGTTGTGCATTCAATTAATGCTAGGAATCATTTTATGGGATTTTGCAAGTGTAGAGAAAAAAATTGATGCAGCTAAAAAGACTGTACTGTAGTTTATAAAGTAGTATTTCTTAAAACATACTTGCTCCCATGGAGGGTTTATATTGGTTTGCAAGAGAACCTGCACCCTAAAAAGACATTCTATGTTTTCCAACCTCACCATTATTGGCAACTAGGGCCATATATAAATGTTGTGGTACAGGTGATTGGTGGCACCAGCTCCCTGTAACACTATCATGCCTAGGTAGGAACAAGCAGTGGCTGTCATTGGGATGATTACCAGTTGAGAAAGAACCACTGATTTATATAACCAGTGAAATATAATGGACACTCTATTGGTCCTCTAGGGGTGCCATAACAAAACTACTACAGTCATTCAAACAGACATTCATTTTCTCAGTTTTAGAAGCTAAAAATTTATGATGAAAGTGTATCCTATCCAGTTTTCAATCAGAACTCTCTTCATGGGCACCTTGTCTTTGAGGGACGAAGGGAACAAAGGATGGAAAGGGGGAGAGAGAGGGAGGGAAGGAGACAGAGACAGTACTGCTATAAGCTCTGTGGTATTTCTTGTTACATCAGCGTTAGATCAGAGTTCTAGTCTTGTGGCTTCATGTTCTTAGTTCTAGCCTTAAGATCCTCATTTACAAACATACCCTGGGATTAAGACTTCAGTCTATTAATTCTGTATGTATGTGTATATATATATCACATATATATATATGTGTGTGTGATAATCTAAAATTAGCTATATGTACCTTAAATATTTCACCATTTTAAATGGAGGAAGTTAATCTGGAAATTTTCTCAAACATAAAGTACTAAGTTTGTACTGAGAAATTCAAAGGAAAAGGAGCAGGTGGTTGACCAGTTATTCCTTCTAATTTAATCAACTACTAACAGCTGCAAATTTTAAAAACTTGTAATTTCTGAGAAAATGAGTTTCAATATTTATCTATTTTTCTTTCATGTTTCTATAAAAAAAAAAGTCTAAGAGTTAATATTTTTACCAGAGGCTAGTTGAAATACATTATGTCCTAATTTCTTACAATTAGTTTATCATAGATACGGAATATGTATCCAGCCAAAACAGAAAGTGCTGGGAATTTAGGCGTTCCTCTTTTCTGGCACCCTGAAAACCTCTTATTACACGCATCGCACACAGCCTGTTGACTTTATAATTTATCATTACTTGAAAGAACACTGGCTCCATTTAATACACACTAAACTCCCTCCTCAACACTATCTAACTGGGTCACAAATGGGAAATTTAGTTAACAGTTTTAGGTATTTAAAAAGTCATTTTCAGAACTCAATAGCGGTTCTAGGCGCTGTCTTGTAGAACATTCCTAAGGTTTGATGATGAAGATTCTTGTATATTAAAACCAATAGTGACATTTACAATATCCCAAAATACCCTCCTTGCTGACGCAGTATCGAGGCACTCTACCTCAGTGGGGTACTGTGGCTTTCCCAGAGTGCTCGGGAGCTCGCCTTGCGCAACTGCATTAATCATCCTGGAAATGACAGAAGTGAAACTCTATACCTCTGCTCAGTGTCCTGAATGCAGGAGCTTGGGTTGGCTGCCTGAGGGGTAGGGGGAGAAAGGGAAAAAGGCCGCAAATCAAAGACATTCTTGTGACCAAAATATCATGTCTCCCTCCAGCAGCTTTTGTTTGTGAGAGATCATACACACACGCAACTGTTGAGAGCGGCACCTGTACGGTCGTTGTCAGAAATCCAGACCTATTTAGAGCTGCCTCTGATGGCATGGAACACAAAGGGACAATTTTGCTTCCCTTATACCCGTGGACCCTATGCTACAGACATTAATGTCATGGAGTCTTTTCTAGCACCATCGATGTTCCTGGTTCCAGAGTCCTTGTGGGATCCCAAGATGGATTCAGTCTGCACCCCTGAACCAAAGTGGAGTCTCTCTGACCTTGTGAAGTCCAGTGACATTTGATAGGTGTCAGTGCCATTAAACAGTCCAACATGTGCTGGCTGCTTTTTTATAGCAGCATAAAACTGGAAATGGCAGATCACTGCATTTATATTATTCCTTTCAATTGCTTCAGTTATTTTTCAGCATAGTGACTCTCAGACTTCTAAACTATGGCTGAAACACTTGTGCCATTTTATGGGTTTCAAATCAAGCCAGCTAATAATCTAAAAGACCAATGTTTACATAATAATCTTTGGTGGTGTGTTTGTAGGGCATGTTTTCCAGCCGCAGAACAGAAAGTACCTCATAAACAGTACACAACTCATCCCTGTGCCGTAACTAGGTGGATTATAATATGGCACAGATAAAAAGGGGGTAAACTTAGGTGAAATACATGCACGCTGCTCACAACCATCTTTAGAAGGCTTACTAGCATAGCTGTTTGCAGCCTCATGCTAGCTCCTGGTTCATATATAAACAAAACCTCCATTTTACATCTTCCTCTCCTTAAAGCCAAAACACATATCTTATCACAATAAAGGAATAATAATGCTTACATGACGCTCCTGTGTTAAGCACTATGCTAAGCACATAATAAATGTTGATCACTTAATGCCCCTGCATCACAGTTATTTTACAGGTTCTTTTACATTTGCTGGAGCACACATGGTATATGTGGACTGCACATAAATACACCACTGAACCCAGCAGACCCCAATCTACCCACTGAGCTGGTGCTCCTAGACACTGTGCTAGGATACACATTCCTACCAAGTGCATTACCCGTGCTCATAGGGTATTGCTCCACACACTTCATTTCAATAAGAAATGTGGAGTGTCAAGAGTGAGTGAATTATCCATGCATTTCATGGACTTCTTTGATTTGCATACATCTGAAATTATATAAAAGGTACAGAGAGAGAGAGAGAGAGAGAGAGAGAGAGAGAGAGAGAGAGAGAGAGAGAAATACATATGGTGAGCTTTAAGGGGCATGTTTTTTATTCATGGATATAAAAGAACTAAAGAAAATCAAAAAGTGGGAACATTTTGATAAAGTCCACTTACATTTATATAACAAAAATACTACAATTATTCCTATTGGATCCTAAAATGCCTACAAATATATAAAAATTAATCTTGCTTTTACATACTGAACTGATACTCATCATTGTCATGACAACTTTTAAAGCATCTATGCTGTATATTTTCACCAAATAATGTTAATATTTTTATTATAAATCTTAAAAATCTACTAGCTATGACAATATACCTAGTGTATAGAATTGGTGATTAAACAATTTCTTACACTAAAATAAACAACAGTTTGTTGTCTTTTTCACATTTATTTGTATTTTACTAAAATTACTTCACCACACTCCTCTTTGGGCTTTATGCATATCATTAACTTTGCCAAATATGAGATTCTTTCCCCCCTAATATTTCAGTAGTGGCCCATAACCCAACATGATTCCCTAATTTAAAATACACTGACACTTTCTGTGCTCAAAAATGCTGCTCAAGTCTAGCTTTAAAGGTTACTGTTTGTGCGAATGACACAGAAGGAAGGAAGGGTGAGCTGATAAGAGGGCTCAGCACCAGTTCACCAGCATCTCTTTCTGACAGGCCAACTTTGTACCTGAACAAAGTGTGTTCAATTACACTGGTTCTTCAGTTCTTAGGGGGGAAATCCCACTTCCCATCCCCATGACGATCCACTAAAATTGTGCACAGCTATCACCCCTCTCAGACTTGAGGCTACAGTGAGAAGAAAAAAAAAAAACTGTTTCATGAGCCCAGGACACAGCTCCATAGGGTGCTGGCAGCAGCAGCAAAAGCAATCAGGGTGGAAAAGATCTTGAAGCAAAAAGTGGTATTATCAGGACACAAGTTACGTGAGCCTGTCTCTCTCCTGCTCTCTGCAAGTCTCTCACCCCAAGTCTCCCATTGGCTTCCCAGAGAAGCCCCTCAAATATCTAAAGTAACATTCAAAAACATTCCCTGAATGTTTATCTTGAGGAATAAGACACTACAAGGACACATTTTACATCTTTGGTGTTTGGGGAGATTGGCTCCATACCAGCAAATAATAAAAGCAAGTACAAACCACAGAAATTTAGAAAGCCACTATAGATGATCTTGACAGTGAAATCACCCTGTGAGCATGCAATCCCGAAAAAGCTTAGTCATCCCAGGGTGCTGCGCTCTGAACAGATCCCCAAGCTGCAGAGCATATTTCAAGTGATTAGGATGGCACGGATGGAGCTGTGGTGCCTGGCGCGAGTGCAGACGTGGCAACACTGTTTTCATAATAAGCCAAATGCGAATGTAAGAGAAGAGGCGCATAGAGATGTCATGCGATGCTTTTCTCCTCGTTACCAACACATCCAGACTGGTGTGCCGTGTGCAGGGTAGCATGCCTTGAGGAGCATGCCTGCCATTCCCACATCCTATTTCTTCCTGAAGCAGGTGGACTTAACAGGAAGAATTCTTTTCATTTTCCATAGAGTAAAACTCTCTCTCCTCATCTGTGTATTGTTTACCCATCTTCCTCCCCTGGAGAATGTTTTCCAGAAGGGAGCTTACTATGCCTCATAGTTCATGTATCCACAGCCTATGCTGGGCAAAGGAGACTAAAGTATGCGTCCCTGACTATATTTCAGAAAGGACCTGTTAATGGAGTTTGTTTTATTTTAATACCTCTTAATCTTATAGTATTTAGTCCCTTTGAACAAAATATAAGTTGACATGCTTACAAATACTGAAAATATATTTTCAGAGTTCACCAGCTTGCGGAGTCTGAGAACAAGGCATCAGACACATGGCCTCTTGGTGGATCCACTCAGAAAGGACATTTTGCTCAAAAAGATAGTCTCAACCGTTTTTCTGTATCTCCCCCAGAATCTGCACTGACTCACATCCTGTCGCCCCTTTTCCTCCGATTAGAGTTGCTTTCTGCTCTAATTTCCTACCATATGTTCCATTTCATGGTTAACACTGCTGGCCAGGCACAGCTCCCCGGGCCTGCAAGCAGGACCCACGGTCATTCAGTGGAGTGTTCCTACCCAGCACAACCTTAGAGCCCCATGGTTCCCAGAGTTGGTAGGAGAAAGTGAGAGTGCCGGCTTGGCAGAAAGCTTTCTGCTCAAGTCGCACCTTTGACTCTATTAGAAGGTCTACCTTGAATGCAACTTCCTCCTCCATGAAAATGATGATCAGAGAAACCAAAGGATGATGTGGACACTAAATTAGAGAATGTCTACAAACTTCAGCTGTGGCTGGGACTCAATAAATGGAAACGACTAGACCCAAGTCACTCTCCTGGCTCGCTCTCCACATCACGGGAACCTTGCAAGCCTTGCGAAGTTCTTTTAAGACTAGGTAGGGTCTTCGACAACCTATAATCTTTTGATTATAGTTTATTTTTACTACTTATTTTCATGTAAAACGCTATTTCACTATTATATAGATAGAAAATGCATATTCCCACACTATATTATTTGCTTCCGAAATTCACTATAAATATATTGAGTCCATAAAATTATTTAGAAAACTAGATGTGTATCTGACTGGTAGCACAGCACATGCACACATACTGTGTACAGGTCATGCTAAGCCATGTTTAAGCCCTTGCACAAGATATGTCCGTATCCACGCTTACCCAGATACAAACCGCTCTCCACCCACCCATCCCTGCCATTTCTTAGATGACTTCTCAGTGGAGTTAAAGACCCAGGTTAAGTGCCACCTCCTCCAAGAACTTTTAAGTCTCTGTTAAGAGTCCTCCCAGCTGTAACAGTGCCTGGGTTATTTCAGCAGTGAGCTTGCTTATCAGGTTCACACGCTCATCCTTTTACTGTATCAGACCCAGAGAAGGTGTGAACCATGGCTCTTCACAGTCCACATCATCACAGAAAGAAAAAAAAAAAAAAAGACTAAGAGAGGATAAATAACTTGCCCCAAATCAGATTTTGGTAACACAGTTAAGTTCTCAAATGTTGGTCTGATACTCATTCTGCCACTGTAGTTTCGTTCCGTTTCCCTTCTTCCTTTCTTTCTTTCTTTCTTTCTTTCTTTCTTTCTTTCTTTCTTTCTTTCTTTTTTTTTTTTTTTTTGAGGAGGGCATTCAAATCAGGGTTTTTCTGTGTGTCCCTGGCTGCCCTGGAACTCGTTCTGTAGACCAAGCTGGCCTCGAACTCATAGATTCACCTGCCTCTGCCTTGCAAGTGCTGGGATTAAAGGTGTACGCCACTGGACCACTGAACCACCATATTGTCTTTTAACACAGTGACTTCCCAGAACAGAATCCAAACAGCCAGGTGCCCTCCATGAGTAAGACAGAAATAAGAACTATACCACAGACTGGGTGGAAACATTCAGGAGTGTCAGCTGATTGTAGCTAAACCAACCAGGCGAGCAGGGTTTGCTCAAGGCAGCAAGGTCAGAGAGTTAAGGAAAGGATGTAGGCATAGCTCAAGGGGCAGTAAGGGCCCCAAATGTAAGCAAAGAATAGCCCCTTGCTTGGTGTCTTTGCAGCTGCCAGTTTGGAACACAGGCCAGGTGAGATGGCGTAAGGGCATAGAAAGACTGCACTCATTAAACAAACCCAAGAGCTAATAGTAGTTTGGGTGGTTATTTACTATCTAACCACCTAAGGCAAAACAGCTGTCTACACTAATCAAGTGAGGAGGAGCAAGGGAGCTCCTGAGAGCCATCCTGACGTTGTACACACCAGAAAAGTCTCAAATTGCTAGTTTAAGAAATTACCAGGATTATCCTGCGATGAATAATGCAACTGGCCTGAACCGACACAAATCAAAATGTCAAAATCATTCATAATATATCCCACGAAGAAAGAAACTGCAGTCAGTTACTTCTGAAATATGACCTAAAAAGTCTAAACCAGAAGTGTGGAGCCCTCGTACGTTGTTTCCCTCAGGAATATGTTTGTGTCTTATGGAAGCTTTCCTCACATCACTATAGCACCCTGGAGTATCTGCCTTTCATCGGAGCACCATAGTACTGGCAGAACACTGAGCTGTTCCGAGCTGCTGCTTTTGTAACATATCTGCCTTCTTCCAAGTGATTTCCCTGCCCAGAGATTTCAGCTCGCCCAATTATGGTTCTTACGTAATTTGCCAGGGAGTACTAAAATAGAAAGTGGTTAAAGAAAAAGTTAAATCAGACATTTATTATTGAAAAACTAATGACTAACACTGGGCGTTTTTGTTCTCCTTTTGTGCTTTGCAAAGGCGCAAATTCTGGGGTGGTTGTTTATTCATGGGCAGAGGTAGGATAAGCATACAGGCTTTCAAAAGAATTCCACTCATTTCTTTTCTTTTCTTTTAGTTTTCAAGCAGTACATGAGATAAAATGTAAGTATGTACAAAAGGCTCATGTGGTTGAACTTTGTATCCCATTAACGTTTTACTCTGTTACTTTGCAATTTCAGTTCTACATTTTTGTCTCAAAAAGATGCATGACATTTTATTTCCTAAGATAAGGCACATAGCAATAAACACGAAAACACACACGTGCGCGCTCTCTCTCTCTCTCTCTCTCTCTCTCTCTCTCTCTCTCTCTCTCTCTCTCTCTCTCTCTCCCTCCCTCCCTCTCTCCCTCTCTCCCTCTCTCTCCCTCTCTCCCTCCCTCCCCAGGCCCCAAATCAGAGAATTAGTGAGAAGAACAGCAAAGGCTCATCTTCAAGTCCCTCTTCCCAGAGCTATCATTTCTGGTAACACATAACACATAGACTCTGTAAAGCATAGTCACTTTGCTCCTACTGCCCTTCATAAATTTCAGCTCACTCCATTATCATACCAATATCCATCTAATTCAAAACATCTTGGAGACTTGCTGTTGGCTCCTTAGTCTAAAAAGAAGATGCAATAAGCAGAGGGCTCAGTAGGTCTAAGAAGCATTTGTTTTACTACTATCTTACTTGGCTTATACCACATGGTCATTTTAATTAATGTGGTGGTGAAGTGACAAGGTATGTACTCTCTTTTAACCTTAGTGAAGATGGCTTCCAGTCACATGGTTGCTTCCATCCTGACAAGGTCATCAGCAAGATGGAGGCAACAACATGGTTGCTATTCAGAAAACATCTATTTTACTAAACAAATGTTGGATCCAAGTTACATCTATAGTATGCTGTAGCAGATCTATTTTTCTAAACATGAGTTGAATCTCAATGACATATATAGCATTATATAGAAAATTAAGGTAGAGATTTTAACTATCAGCTTTTTGTTGCAAGTTTTAAGCTAACTTTTTAATTACAGATTTTATAGATTTTAAGTCACATCCAATAAATTCACAAATCCTGAGACAGAGTCTACATAATAGCTTTCAGAGATTTTTATTGAGCGCAGAAAGAAAATACATAGAGACAAAAGATTTTCAAGAGTAGAAAGTAAAAAAAAGGGCTTAGAAAAAAGAAACTTTCAGAGATTATTGGCTTGTGTGGTGGCAGAAGTTGTTGAATATGTGATAATTTAAAAATCAAGTGTGCCGTTTTGTGACCACTGAACTGTACTGAGACCAGACCTCTTGCAATCAGATATTAAGGCTTAATACAATCTCTTGGTCTAAGGAGGAAAAGAGAAAGGGTCAAAAACAGGAACTCTACCACCAGGGAGGGTTCCAATAAGCTCCAGGAGGAAGCTGAGAGACAGAAGAAACAAGGGTTGCAAACAGAAACTCTGCCCCAGAAAGGATTCCAATATCATGCAGGTCTAAGGAAGAAGTGGCAGGCTCCAGGGAGGGATGGAGGGGGACAGATATCAGGAAGCTCCTAGGGGGAAGAAGAGGGAGCTTCAGGAGGGAGCTGAGAATGTATGGGGAGGGAGAAACGGACATGGATGAGAGAGAAAAAGGTCCTGGTGATAACAACTTCAATGTGGATCATCGCCAAGTGGATGGAGAGACTTATCAGAGAGAAATGTCCCAAATCACGGAGAGGAGGCACCCCTTTTCCATATGATGGGGTTTCAGGAGGCTGTAACAGTCACAGTGGGCTCTACCAAGCCAAGAGACAAAGCAGGAAGTTGTGAGGTGATACTTAATCCAGCAGAAGAGGAGAGAAGAAGGTAGAGGGAGAGCCAGAGCTTTTCCTTGTGAAGGGCACCAGAAGGGTGAAGTGGGCTCTAGGAGTCAGGCAGACCATGAGATACTCCAAATCTCAGTGAAGAAGCACAGCAAGTAGAGAGGAGCAGGTGAAGGGGTAGAATCTAGAATTTGGAGTCAAATACGGAGGGGGCAGAAGCCAGCAGAAAGGAATGATCCATACACACCTTAGGAGAGTCAAATCAGCAGCTTCATTTGCTTAAGAAAGGCCGGGCCCCTTGAAAGGGGTTCACTTATACCCTACCAGGAGGTTTTAACAACAGATGTATAAACTGAGGGTTTAGACACTAAATGTATAAACTGAGGACATGACCGCTCCAAGGTATGGTTGTGGGGAAGGTTTTTATTATAGATATGGGGGAGGGTTCAGTCACAGGCATCTCGAAGAGTCCACAGCAGGGAGAGGAAATAGTAGATTTAACAAGACCAGCAGATTGGACGTGGCCATGAGACAGAAGCGTGGAAAATGAGAGAAGAAGATGAAGAGAGTGTGGGCAAAGGAGACCAAGAGAAGGGCACAGGAGAGGAGGCCAAGAGAGGACAACTAAGAGAAAGGGAGCGGAGCTGAAATAGTAGGGTCAGGAGGAACCGCGAAGCTGGGGAAGGGAAGCCCGTGAGTTTAAGGGTGGGATGAGACGAGCTGACAAGAGCCACAGGGAGTGTTAGACCCTGGGAGATCCTGGAGACCAGCACAGGGAGTGGTAGACCCTGGGAGATCCTGGAGACCAGCACTTTTGCTAACAGATACCACAGATAGTCATTATCTCCCTCTGAAAGTGATAAGGAAATGGTTTCTTTGGAAGAGGGGAATGAGTACCAGAATTTGGGGGAGCAGAGTTTCCTTGGGTCTGACACTGTAAAGTGAAGTCACTTTGCCAACTCTGCCATGTATAAATTTCAATTATCTCCACTGAGAACAGGTAAATTTTTAAAAACAAAATTAAAGGACTCAATGATTCTCCCTGTATTTGTAACCTATGCACAGTAAAAGAAGCTTAAGTCTGCAATTCATTGAGATGACAGTAGAGACCAACAAAACTTCATCATCAGTGCTCTAACTCTGCCTTGCCTACCAAAATAGAACTGCAATGGATTCCTCAGAATTTATAAAATGTGCTTTGCTCTGAGTCCACTGGGTGAGGGGCGGGAAAGGACAGACATATATTGCCTGCCTCCGGCAACCACATGCTATTTCTCAGTGCTTCCAAAGAGCACTCTGTTGGTCAATCCGTTTTTTTCAGCTCTCACATACACTCTGTAACACCCTGAAGTGTGTCACGGTGTTCGCCTGGAAACTATCATGGCAATGGTGCCTGGTACATACTACCAATACGCTGTAAGACAAAAAAGTATCGGATAAGAGCTAATGGCAGAGAATAAGTCCTCAAAATTGGTCAGCTCTCCTAGTCTTCTGGAGCAGGAAGACAAGTTATCACTCTCATGATGATACTCCAAAGTCCAAACAACCACATGTTCTAATGCAAATGGTAATGTTGAAGGAAGGAGAGTTTATTGGTATGAGAAGCTGGAGGAACAGGAAATGAAGGAGAAAGGCAGGAATTTAATGGTAGTTTCAAAGACTGGATACATCTGAAACAGTTACATAGCATATACTGCCATGAAGACATTCTTTAAACACGGGACTGTCAGTTTTCATCTTTGCTGTGATGTATTACAATGTAAGTTTCCTTAAAACCGAGATGAGGATAAAGTTGAACAGTGAAGTTCAAAGAAGCAAAAACAGGCACATAGATTCAAAAATTAATCTTGACCTTTCTAACCTGTGCCTCTGTGCTTATCGCTTAATCCTCCGGGCCTCAAAATCTTCATCAGTAAAATGGTAATAACTATACCATCTCCCAGGTAAGGTGACAAGGGGGGCTTTTAAGTGAAAAGCTGTAGAGAACCCTTGCTTCAGTGTCCAGCACCTGGAGAAGACCATGAGAATGTGGTCATTCTTAGGGAAGCTCTATCTTCATTTGTTAAGGTGGATTTTCCAGTCTCAGGTCACTTCAAAGACCCATGTGCTGTTTTGCCTCAACTGGAATTATACAAAGTACTGGTTTCTATTCTACTCTGGAGAGGTCTAGACAGGGATATCCTGGCCCTGCCCCAGAACTCTCTCCCTACATGAAGGATTTCAATCTGGAATGGAGTCACTGTGGCTTGGATGTTCTTTCCTATTACAAAAAAAAAAAAAAAAAAAAAAAAAAAAAAAAAAAAAAAAAAAAAAAAAAAAATTCATTTCCAAACACATGATCTCACCCTAAATAACTGTATGTAATGGGTGAGCTTATATGTGTGCAATGCATGCATGGCGTATGTATGTACTGAGAAGAAATAGCATGTATGGAGACTGAACCCCATGCAAAATTTAAATGTATGAAAGGTATGTTTCATATCAACGTGGGAAAACATGAAAGCAACTAAATTAGGTTAACATATATTTTATCACACATTCCTGTTTCCAGCAACTTTGAAACTCACTTCCATGCTCACATTCATTCTTTGTCATTCATCTAGAGCTTGTAACATAATGAAGAAAGCTCTTTATAATTTGGTTCAACAGATGTACTTCACAGGTAACCTGCAAAAACCATCAATAAAGATTCCGGATGTGCAGCTGTCTCACCTGCTGGATCTGGAGTTATAATCTGGTCCACTGGAGACACTGCCTTTCCTATCCTTTCCCACCCTTTCCCCATAGTGTATGGAGTAGTAATGCTCAAAGTCAGACTGACTTGGAAGAAGAGGTAACAACTCTCTCAGCATGGGAACTGCTGGAGAAGACAGAAGGCAACTGGCTGGGTTGCTGCTCTCAACTATTAGGCTGGGTTGCTGAGGGTTAAAAAGTCAAAGATTTAAAGTCTACCAGCTACCCTTTCTGTACTAATTTCTCAAGTCCTGTTTGCACAGCATGGGGATGAGAAGAATCCTGACAATCTGATGTGGTGTGTTTCACAGATCTCTAAAAATCACCAAATGGACAAATACACACTTCATCAGGGTTACTATTTGCTTGAACAGTCAACAAAGGCATGCTGAGGTTGACAGTCAACAAGGTGTATGAGGCCAATCAGAGAACATGATTTAAATTTCATCGCAAGCACCAAGACAGTTGTGTGTCATGATTCTTTGGTATTGTTTTTTAATATTTAAATACCAGAAAGCTAAATTACAAGAATATGAACAGTCTAACAGACTCATACTGATCAGAGAATAATGTTCAGGGCCCGTGGCTCTGAGAAGGGTTCACTCTGCAGGAGTTATAGGTCACCTCATCTCCATTACTTTCTGTACTCTCTGGAGGATAGCTTTTAAAGATGATTTATCACTTTATTACTTGACAACACCTCTTATTTTCTAAGACTACTGAAAATAAATGCATAAGTCAGATCAATCATAAAATGTGGCTACCTATACACACATTAGTTATTTATTTTCTAAATATGTATAATTATTAGGCTACTGGGGTCATAATTAATCAGGAAGCATATTGATTAGAAATATATAATGAACCTTGATTGAGTTAAAATTGAACTCAAAAGTTTTCCATGACATCTGATAAAAGGAACAAATCTAAAGAGGACATGGAGACATCTTAAGAAAGGAACACCTTTTCAGAACCTCTGCAGTGGCAGGAAGGAAAGTGAGTGACGACGCACACTCAGATTCTTCACTGAACACAGTCGTGTCTTTTGAAGGTGGAAGTGGTTACTTTATCCTTTTGCATTCTAATTTTTATATTAAAACTTTAAACAGCGCAAATCTTTACTGCAGAGCTTCCCTCTTTCCAAGGATTTGCTTTGTTAGCTTTCGTTTAATAGCAATTTTACATTCAGCACCAAGTGTAATGCTGCCTTGTGCCTGGTGCAGGGTTAGGCTACTGCAGGGGTATAAAAATAGCAAAAGCAAAAAAATAAATAAAGAAGTCTACAATAGACAGTAATAGCTGAAAAAGAGAGGCTTTCAGATAAGCCTCCCTGAAATAATTTTTAGGACATATCACTTGATTTTTCTTTTTTTTGCTGCAAAACAGCTCCTCCTTCATTATATAATATTAAAATCAGCCTAGAGATTCATAGTTTTCTCTAGAACTATAGCCTATTAAAGTTCTACTAAGTCTCCGGAGGATTCTGAATCCAAGCTGCATTGGCCTGCTGTGTCTGTTTACTTAATCTATTTTTGTAACACTGCAGTAGCTAAATCCAACTTACCAAATACCTGCTTCAACATTCTGCACCACATTGATTCAAAAGACAGAGTGTAAGATGAACACCCAAAATCGTATTTGTCATAAATCAGTCTAGCCTATACTACTAGAGTAATGACGAAGAGGAGCTAAAAATCATCAGTAAATTGTTTGAAACACCTGAAATGCTGCTTTCATGGATTTCAGCGGGGAGGGAGGGAGGGGTTCAAATGCTATTTATTTATTATTTTCAGGTAGGAAAGCTGTCACATATTTGTAAGCCTAAAGTGTCAAAAAATACCAATCTTCACTGGCTTCTTGACACAGAGCAAGGGTGAGATAGAAACATAATCGCCACAGCAACCAACCATGCAAACATAGTATGAATAATTATTTAATAAAAAATAAGCCCTGGCCCATGAACATGCTTCCTGCCAAAGAACTCTGTCAAGTCCAACTTGTACCATGTGAAGCATCTCTGACAATCCAGTGTATCCAAGAAAAACAGGCTTGAGAGAACCAGCAGAATAGGATTTGCCAATTAAAAGTCGTTGCCATAGAAACCGAATTTAATATATTCCACGACAAATATGAACAGGTTACGCTATCTCTTCGATCATTTACATTCGAACATAAAATGTGAAAAACACGATTATAGAGAAAGGTGTAGCTCCCTGAGGGAGCGTCAAACACATTCTCTTCTTCATAGAAAAACAACCAAAATGAACAACACACTGTTCTCTACAGTTTCTCAAAGGTTATTTGACTGATAGACCATTAAAGTGTGTGGTATAATTTTCCTCCTTGAAACTAAGTTCTTTCTCTTCAGAGCACTTTATTAGAGTCCTTTACAACATTTTGAACCACACAAGGAGATCATGACAAAGGATCCTTTGACATTCTAAACATTCTAAATACCACATGTTAAAAATATTTCAAGTGTAGCACTGAATGTCCCTGACTGTTGACTCAAGGGATTAACATGGGGCAGGCTGCAACGACATAGCCCTGACCAGTCACAGGATGTGACATGGAGAACTATTCTGTCATTTTTATTACTGTTTTACTAACACAGACCATGACAAAAAAAAATGCTAGACTCAGACATGGTGCACAGTGTTGGTGTAATGAACAATAACTGAGGTGACGGATATACTAACAAGCCTGATTTAACTGGTAACTGGTCCGCGTGGAATTCAGATACCACAATATGACACCCCACCTCCAAAACAACTGTGAATTGTCAACAGACAGAAAAGAAAAGGGCCTGAAACTCTCATGGCATGCCTGTATCCTGGGACACATGCAACTCTCTGTTCAGCATTACAAAGCAAAGAGCGCCTGCAGTATGCCCGTAAACATGCGAGAGCGCCGCTAGGGTGTTAGCTTCAGCACAGCAACTCCTCCAGGGAGATATGGATCCTTCAGGGGCGCTCAACTAGTGTAACACAAAGTATGCCCTACTCATGAAACAGTAATTCTCTGTGGGCAAACTTCCCAGACCCCTCCCACTTTCAGAACACTCTCTGGCTCTGCACAGCGCTTGCTAACAACTCTGAGGCAAACCTCGACATTCTGGAGTCACTCCTAAGACAAATGACATGGGCCATTACCTAAGATGGCAGCTCCTTAACACCTGTGGACCACAACTATGTCTTCCCCAGGGCTTGGTGAACTTCTAAGACTCCCAGGTTTCAGGTGGAACTAAATTCTAACTTTTTTTAGAAGCTGTTGAAGATTTTGGAAAATAAGCGTAGTGACCAAAAAGCAAGGCAGTTTGTACCAACTCACACGAGGAGGTGTGGAGGAAAAACAGTGTAGCCACAGGTGACAACGCAAACACCTGGGGTTGTCATCTAGGAACCTTTGTTTCAGGGGCTTCTTGTGTCCAGGATGGCCACCAAGCAGCTCTTGCTTCCTCTTCTTTGTGAGTCTGGTGAGTCTCGCCATCTAACTGAGAGCCACTCCTTTGGAAAGAGGTGACCAGGAGTTGTGAATATACCTCTGAAGTATGGAATGACCCTTAAGGGAAAGTCCTATTTCCTTGCCCAGAATGTACAAACCAGTAATAAAGTGAAGCTGGACATGATGCTTAAAGATAGCAAAAGCTGGCTTTAAAATATGAAGGAAGCCTGGGGGGAGAATAGCCCTCGCTAGTGCAACTGATGCAGCAAGAAGAAATAACGGAACAGAAGCAATCTGCACAACTCTTCTGCCATTGAAGAAAAACGCTTGGTAAACAGACTGTGAGACTAAACCCACCAACGACCATGAAGGGTGGCCTGTGAGAAGTACTGTGTAATCAAAATGAGCCATTTGTGTTAGGTTTCCAAAGTCTTAATTTTTCTGCCATACTTTAAATTACTTGAACACGTTGGGAAGGGTCCTCCTTCCATTTTCTCTCTCCCTGTTCCACCTAGCACAATTTGCTCTCTCTAGGTTTGTCCCCTTTATGCTACGTGACCTGATATCAAACAACCGACACAAATTCTACAATGTACGCTTTTGGCAAAGAAAAGGGTTTCCTTTGCCTTTATAAATTCTTAAGCATGCCGAGTTCAAGTATTGCATCAGACAAAGGGACAGCTAGCTTACTCCTCTCTCAGCATTTGTCTGCTATCCAAGAGAAGACGGAAGTAGGACTTGACTGTCAAGGAGGCTGAGTTTGAGGACTTCATGCTTGGGTTTGCCGGCTTGGTTAACATCACTTACTAACTAACCTCGTCTAAATATACTCTTCTTACAGCAAGTGAGCAGGGGAAAGCTACACTAACTACTTAGTTAACTAAAGCGGTTTCCAGATCAGTTAACAAATATACCAATAAGTTCCTAGAATAAAGAAACTGATCCCTGCACTGAAGCAGATTAGAACGTCAAAAGAACAGAAGCTGATGTGAGAAGCCTACCTAACAACCACTTGATGTCAGATGGCAAAGCTTTTCACTGATTGCATCATGTGAAAGGAAACCCTGTGCTTTGCCATGCCCACCTTAAGTGCACAGACACCCATGCAGCAGAGGCCCCTGACCTGCTCCTTCACAGGTAATGGTCATTGCCCATTCTCCAAGGACACAAGCATGGTTTTCAATCGAAGTGTCTTACAAACAATTTGGAATGTAGCTGGGATTTGGCCCCTCGCCCCTTTTACATAATACAAATGCTAGTAAAAGGATCTACTCTTGGAACAGAATTTTTCAAAAGCAAAGTTAATCTGGAGAAGAGCAGTTCATCCATTCTATTGCAGTCCTCGGCCCTCAATTTTAGTCACTGTCTATCCTCAAAACCTAAAGCACAAGAACTTGCTACTAGAAGCTAAGCTAACCGAAACTACGAGAAGAACTTAGAATTCATAAGTAAATAGTTTTTTATCCAGTCTTTCTATATAATACTACGGTAAAGCTTATCAGTATTTTAAAAGAAAAAATAGTATGTTGATTCTTACAAAATGTTGATTATACAGGAATAAAAATGACTGAGAATAGACTTTACACAGAACACTGTCTGAAACTTGGACTAGAACACATCATATGAAGTGTGGGAACCCTAGAGGAAGGAGGACCTGATAGACCCAGGCAAGTATTCAAATCCCACTTATTCAAGTTCCTGATGCTCTGGGATAGGCATCGGAGCAAAGGGCAAAAGCACAGTCCTTACAGCCCCACCTTAGGGGCTTCTCCATAGCCATCAGGGAACGTCTGCAGTTTCCTCACGAACCTCCCCAGTCTCCAGTGCATGGCTGCAGTCGTTACTGAATGCAAATGTCAATTACAAATCCATGATCCGATAAACTAAATAAAGGTAATTCTGAGCAATTTGAAAACTTTCCAGGAAAGAACACTACATCTTGCCAAATCTATAAACTACAATCAAAGCGACAGTTTGAAAGAAAAGCTAAAATGGCTTTAATTTTTTTGGAACCATTCAGAGAAAGTTGCTGTGCTCGAAGAGGAAAATTACATTGTAAGATACATGCTCCAAAGTATTTACTTGATATCAATGATCACTGCCTAGTTAAACGCTTTGAGAAACAGATACTTTGAGAGCAGAGCGCTAACTATATAGCGGCTGCTGCTTCAGTGAACATTTTGTCAGTGTTCTAAATCCTTCCACAGAATAATCAAAGGCCGTCCAGAATTTCAGTAGCAATTCATATAACAAGTATTTATATTTAATTTCCACTGCTTCCAACCTAATTTAAAATTATTCACTACATGTTTAACAAGTAGAATAAGTATAAACATTTTATAAATAGAAATATAACTGGTAGAGTTATAAATATAACTGGTTCAGGGCTGGAGAGATAGCTCAGAGGTTAAGAGCACTGGCTGTTCTTACAGAGGTCCTGGGTTCAATTCCCAGGAACCACATGGTGGCTCACAGCCATAATGATATCTGGTGCCCTCTTATGGCATGCAGACATACATGCAGGTAGAACACTGTATACATAATAAATAATATTTTTACACAGTTTTTTTAAACATTTATTTAAGAATATACATAACTTGTCTTTATATCATATATACAGTATAATTCCAAGTAATGGTTTACCATAGCATGTTAAGAAGGATTTTCTGATATTATTTAAATTAGTTAAAGAGAAATTGGGGAAGATTTTAAAGAAATATTTCTAGTGCAAAAAAAAAGGACATAAATGTATTTGAAATAATTTTACAAATAGTTGTCTAGTTATTATACAAAAGACAAGTAAGTAAACACTAATGAAGATGTAAATAAAGCCACAGTTGTACTAGCAATGGAGATGTGTGTATTACATTACAATAATGTACAAACGGAGCTGCCAACATAAAACAACTGGACTCACAATTATAAGAACAAATACACTACAGTATCTCTTGATGAACAGAACACAGATGAAATATCTTCAATGTTTTGTGTTTGTGCCCATCCTTTGACAGCTGTACATTTTATGAAATAACCAAGGGATTACTGTGACAGATCTGATCACAGAAACAGTGAGGGCACGCAATGTTAGATAAATCTAAAAGGAGTAAATGCCAAGGATTCTGAGCCGTGAATTTGATCTCCAAATACAAAGACATGTGCCAAAACATAGGTTTCTGATTTATCAACATTTGTTTGGAGATACATAATAACAACATACATTTACTGTCATGTAATGTGCTGAGCATGGCCCCCACGTGCTGCAATTCATTAGCTCACTGAAGACGCCACCATTCTCAGAAGGCACAATTTCTATACCCCCCCCCCCAGGATAGAAGGACTTGACATGAAACAGACTGAACTGGCAATGCTCTATGGCTATGTGGACATACTGTGGCGTAACTGGGTCCTATCACCATAACATGGGTCATAGATCCATTCTTTCGAGTCTCTGTGGTTTATACAGAAAGCAAGGAGTAGGTAGTTTGAATCAGGCCTGATTCAAAGGGCCACAAAAGCACAAAGGCTAGGCTAATCCGGTGGGAAAGGCATAATACCAGGGCACAATTTTATATAGCTTAATATATTTTAATACCCTACCAAAAAGTAGCGAACTTTCCAAAGAACAGTTATAATCCTTATCAATTCCTTCTCACCACTCTGATGGTTCAATTACTTGGAACATGTTCCCTGCCAAGGCTTCAGGACCCTCACTACTGGGGACTTGGGTTTCATTTTAAATAACAGGAAGCAAGCATGTGAATCACCAACCACAAATCCTACTTTGAATCATTTTTTTGAGTACAGGGAAGAAACAGAGATGGGGAAGAGGAAACAAGAAGTGAGAAAAGAGGGGACACAGAAAAAAGATGGGGAGCAGGCAGGCCTTGAGCAGAACCAAGAGAACCAGAGTTCCCCTAAAAGATAGAGTAGCACCCCTCAGACCATCTGCCAGGAGAGGGGTGTCGCCTGATGACGGATAACCTCTGGATCTTTACAGCACCCTTTACTCCTGAAAACACAGGAATAAGCAACCAAACGCTCTTTTTGTTCCTCAGACTTTGGCTCTGCTTTTAGCCAGATCAAATCTAAGAACCAGGATTGTCCATGTAACTATCTGACAACTGGACAGGTTCCAGCTGTTATGACTCAGCAAGTCGAAGCCATTGCAAACATCTCAGGCTGCTTCTGAAGCAGGTCTGGCTATCAGATATACATCAAAACTAACATCAGCCCTGACGATGAACATTTTAATTTCCAAGAGTTTAACTACAGATACAGAACAGTATACCTGTATTAGTCAAAAGATTAACGCAGAGGAGATAGTAAAATTAGAGTTGGCACTTATCTCATTACAAAATGTGCAAGTATTTTTTTTCTCAGATGCCTGAGTCAAATATCTATATACAGTATATCTGAAAACTTTAACAGAAAGTAGTCCTTTCCAAGAAAAACCTTACATGGAAAATTTCAGTCATTTAAAAGATGTGTGAGGATTTAAAAACCTGTGAAGTATTTTCTATTATACCTCGTGGCTAATTTGTGATGGTGTCTGCTTGCCCCCTAGCTCGAAAAACAGCATGGTGGACCAACTTGATGGGATTGAAACAGAGATCTCTCACAACCTAAGAACATGTGGAGATTCCTGTACAAAAGGACTGATACTTTATTTTAGATTTTCTAAAGCAAGGGCAAATACATGGAGCTAACACTGTATCTGAAATATTCTCATTAAGAAATATAATAGTATTAACCAGCTGGATAATATCTTTCTTAGGAGTGGAGAAATATATGGAAACTCACTCAATCTCCATTATAGTAATTATTTATTTTCATGAGTTAATTACACAGGATGTTGCAAATATTTGTATGCATAATTCAGTGGGTAATCAGCGGTGCTTTTCTTGACTGACTGATAATGCAGCACATTATGATTTCAGGGAATTCGTGTTCAGTCCTCAACACTCTACGGTGCAAACATTATGAGCTGGCTGCCAAGAGGACCCTTTTAGTCTCAATGCTTTATATGAGTTAGAAATACTACAGAGTTACCAACAGCTGTCCTTAAAAAAAGCTTAGTAACTTCAATACCTTGCAATGCGCATGCCTTAGAAACTCTCTTCTTTTTATATCACAATGGATGCCAATTGTCTTTGCCCGTGGACAAAACAATTACTCTCACATCCCAAGCCCTATTGTGAGCTGGGAGCTGTGGACAGCAGGTGGGTGTGTATCTACATGCGTGTGGCCATATCCGCCTTGTTAACAATGCCAACATGGTTAAGCACTCCGCTTCTCCACCGACTTTTGCATGCTGATGTCCACAGGGAAAACTTTACACTTGTTTGGTAGGATTTACATATTTTACTCATGAGGTGGGCACCACTTTCACTTCCCTGAGAGTCAGAGCCTGCCCATTTTCCAGTCTACTTCCTTCGGTTCCAAGCTGACACCCTGGCTTGGGTTGTCTGGCACAGAAGGTAAATGGCAGGACATGTCAGACAAGCTAAGGGATGAAGCTACAACACGGATTGACAAAGGTGCTGGTGAAAGAGTCTCTGCGGTGCTGCTGGGAGATGCTGGAGGCTGACACTGTCGGCTGGAAAGATGCTGATGGTGCTCTGAGCGTTTTGTTTTGTTTTTGCTGGATCACTGCCAGTGTCCATTATGCAAAAATAAAAAAGGAAGAAGAAAAATTCCTGTTGCCCCCTCCCCCGCCCACATCTCAGAAAGTCAGGTCTTTTTCACTGGCATTTTAGAAACAGAATTTGCAATACTACACAGTAATTTAAAATAGCAACTGAGTCTGCCAATGGTTTGGGATTTTAATTTTAATTATAACTTATAATTATTTCAAAATTCAATGTTCCTAAATAAACCCAAGATAAAGGGGAAGTTCATTTTAACACAGTGTTTATGTGTAAAAGACAAATATACAACCTTAAATCATTTAGGCTAGAAATGAGTCACCAATCACGATGAACTTCTACATGGCACTGCTGAGCCCTCACCTGAACTAAAAGGAAGTAGAGGAATAGAAAGAAGCAGTGAGGTCAAGAAATAGGAAAACTGTGCATGTATCATGGTCAATTGTGGTACTCACTGTGCCTTAATTTCTTTTTAACTTGAAAAAAAAAAAAACACTTAATACAGTGGAAAGGCAAGTTTCCCTTCAGATCAATGCTTTTAAAAGACCAAATATAGACCATGTCTAATGTACTTTTCCATTGGAATTTACAGCTTTGATCATTTCAGGTAAATATATAATACATTTTCAATTCCATTTCTGAATTATGAACACTGTACCAATTTATTCTCTTTTAAATAAAACATTTAATCTGATATTCGTCAAACCGTTCCTTCCCAACAGTGGACTGTTACAGCATCAACAATGAGCTTGGCAAATGAAAGTGATGTTATCTAAAGAAGTGGCTGTCTTTATTCGCCATTCAAAATAACTGACAGCAGGAAGCAATTAGTCAGATGCCCCTCATTTTCTTAGTGAATAAACAACAAAGGATTCTGACATTCAAAGGCTTGCTCAGCTCCTTAACTGGATGTGATGTTTGGGTCTATGGAGTGCCAATATATTCAAACTGCAGTCTGTTAGAATGCAAAGCCCCCGCCCAGCATCAAATAGATTTCTTTCCAAAATATAACAATGAATTAAAAAGTCTTTTATTCACCCTCCAACAGAGCACTGAAAAATAATCAAGGCATTAGTGTAATTCAGGTATGGAAATGTGCGTGCATCTGCCATCTTATTCGGGGTGGAGGCTATTGCATTACAATCTGAAGAACTAAGCAAGAGGACACACAATCAAATGTATTGAAGTGGAATAAATTTAAGTGGTATCAATTTGTAAAACTCACATGTGATGGAAGGTGTGGACCTGCTCTAAAAGCCACTGAAATCAGAGACTCGTCTCTGGACCCTGAATCAGACACATCTGATGGTGATTAAGCTGAAGGTGAACATACTGTAACTCAGGATTCAAATGGTACCAAAGTCTCCGGCTATCATTATCAGCCTACTTAGCAGCTCTCAGCTTCATTGCAATCACTAAAATTACTCTTTCTCAATGATAACTGTCATGGAATCTTAGAGTTAATGATATTAGTATGAGGCAACAATCTTATTTCGTTGATCAAGAACTGAAGGTCTGTGAAGAGTAAATCTTGTCCCCTGTTTACATGCTTGTCCTACAGGCTGTTCTGCTTATGCCTTTGCAAGTTTCTTTTCTGAGTCCAAAATCTCTCCCTCTGTCTCTGTCTCTCTTTTTTTCCACTCCCCTCTCTCTATTTCACACACACACACACACATACAAACACAAATGGACACACAAAATCTTTCTCATTTATGGTGATAGAAAATCTGAAGAAAAAATTGGTTTTGAAATTTATTGAAAATTTTAAGCCTTTGAAACATTTCAAAAGAAAATAGTTCTTTTTACAAGCTTGGAAGAAATCTTAATCATTGATACACTCACAAAAGTATTTTTAAATCAAATAATATGCTATAAAATATGTTGTATGTCTCATTGAATCCAAAACCCAATAGACAGATACTGAGAATTCTTGAATCTGGATATTGAGTATTGTGGAAATTATTACTCTGCTACGTTATATTCTTCATAAGTTTGAGTATTTTCATACTCAAACTCAAAAATTAAAAATGATAATAAAAATAAAACATGCTGAATACATATACACAGTTAAAATAACATGATACTACTTTACTGAGGTCACAGCTATATTCATTGTTCAAAAACAAGTTTGAAGATAAAAGGTGCAGCTAAGTATAGGTTTCTCTTTTCCATTTCCAGAATTCATAGTTTTTGAAAAACAACAGAACAAAAACAAGAAAACTTCACAGAGAAACCTACGTTCCCATGGATACATGCTCAGTCAACTCTGTGTTTGTCAGAAAAGACAAACTCAATTTACAGCCTCAGCTCATATGGAACTGGAGGTATCAAACTTGGAGGCTGAAAGGGCTTTAGTGATGTCGAACAGACACACACAGCAATAGCTTCAACACCTCAGCTGCTTTGTCAACAGGATGTCATTTGGAAACAGCAAATGCTTAAACGCTTTTGTTCTTCACTGGCATCTAACGAGAACAGGTAAGTCATGTAACAGTTTTTCTTCACTGGCATCTAACAAGAACAGGTAAGACATGTAACAGTTTTTCACCCAGTAAGTGATGAGATGGGTGGTACAATCATAAAAATTATCAAAAGGTATTTTTCATTATAAAAACCATCAGCAGTTTCCCCAAGGAAAGGCCAAGTGTGGAAGACTGCACTCTGTGGCAGGAGGCTAAGAGCTGGGCACGGGCACGGTTCTCAGAGCTGGAGAACAGCAGCGAGCAAAGTCCCAGCACTGCTGGCCCGATCCTCACGCGAACACCAACAGTTACTGTGGCCAGCAACAGAGAGCACGACAGACTTGTAACTGATTCCTTTCACTTCTGGAATAAAGAATTTCCTCTCAATTCTTTTGCAGCCTGTCTCTGTGTCTGATCCAGCCCCCTGCTTTCTCGGGTCAAACGTTTTTATTAGAACCTAACACTACTAGTTTAAAAACATGTTCATAGGCCTGACTCCAGAAAACAGGCTGGAAAGGAAAACTATTCCAAATCAAACTCCTTAATTATGTATAGATTTTGATCATTGAATCAAATTCCTTCAAGTATCCTCTGCTGGGGACTACATTCAAGGCTCCAAGAGCTTGAATGGCCTCCTCTTCCTCCTGCGTTCTGAAGTGGATGGGTTTCTGCTAACAGGCATGTAATGAGTGCTTCCTTCCTAAGTTAGTACACTCCGAAGTGTAAAGCTGCAGGGGTCAGACACACTATTACAAAGCCTGCACTGTTCCTTGCAAGTGATCATTGAGATCATAGAGACTCAAAGTTACTGTAAGTCACACCAGAGCTGCGATGTGTACACGTGTCGCTTATCTTCTGGAATTTTCAACAATAATAATAGTTCTATTAATGATAATGATAATAAAGATGGAGGCAATGCTAATCCAGAATACTACATCTCAGGCTATACAGCTCACAGTGGTTCTCCACCCTCCTAATGCTGCGACCCTTTACTACAGTTCCTCATATTGTGGTGACCATAACCATAAAGTTATTTTGTTGCTACTTCACACTGTAATTTTGCTACTGTCAAGAATCATAAAGTAAATATCTAATATACAGGATTTATGACGTGACACGACAGAGGTTGCAACTCACGGGTTAAGAACTTCTGGCTTAGATGGACACATAAAAGAAAGGAGGAATTCTCTTTTGAGAATTACACATGAATAGTAAAAAAAAAAAATTTAAAATTACATCCTGTGTTTAAAAACAAATCCACTAGTCTTATATCCATTTTAGAAAAAAGGTTTGGCTAGAAAATGACTACTGTCTCCACATACATTATATGTCCTGGACCATCACTGTGGGATGACTTTATCTCACTACACACATTATATGTCCTGGACCATCATTGTGGGATGACTTTATCTCACTACACACGTTATATGTCCTGGACCATCATTGTGGGATGACTTTATCTCATGCTCAAACTGGTTCAGAAACAAAAAGACAGGTATGACATTTTCTCATCAGAAATATCACTGTAGGTCCTTGAGGGATCATCTTATAATGAGGACCGGGGGCAGTATGACTGACCGTTAGAGTACAGCCCAGTGTGCTTTGGGATAATTTGGTTCCAAGAGTGAGGCAAAAAGAGGAAGGGGGAACAGAGAAAAAGACAGAAGAGATGAAAGGATGCTAACCATCGCAACACTGGGTTAAAGAAAAACTAGTTTCACTACGCTCGCTCACCTTCATTTCCTCAGAAACTTACTGGAATTCACTTCCAGGCGTTAGTCTCCTACCATAGCTAAAATAACGCTGCACTTCTATTCAAAATAATGACTGTGGCAAACAGTCATGGCTGAATCCCCCCTGCAATACTTTTTAATGTAAGACAGCAGTTCTCAACCTGTGGGTCACAACCCCTTTGGCAAACATATCTCCAAAAATACTTACATTACAATTCAAAACAGTAGTAGAATTACAATTATAAAGTAGCATTGAAAATAATTTTATGGTTGATGGTCACCACAACATGAGGCACTGTATTAAGTGGTTGCAGTATTAAGAGGGTTGAGAACCACCTGTCTAAGAGGTCTTGTGGATCCATGAATTTAATAAGTTACCACTTTAGAATAAAAACTGGGCTCTCAGTGTGCAAGGTCTGCATGAAAACCAACAACTTAAATTCATATCCCTCAACGCTATTTGCATTTCCTGTTGGTACTTTTCAAAATGTAGATCAAAAATACTGTTTATAAATACAAATAAAATTATAAAAGAAATGTCGTCTCCCAGTATGGCAAATCTGACTAGTCAGTACTATTTCTGGACCTCATTCTTCCTGGTTCCTGCTGCTCTTCTGTGGACATGTGGACCTGTTACAGAATCTCACACACTTCATTTGAGCTGCATTTCTGTGACACTGTGCTCTGGCTTGTTACTGTAACATTAAATCTAGAAAAACTTCATAACGCTTAATAGACAAGGCCATATACTCACTAACATACATGTATGAACACACACATAGTGACATGCATAAACACACATATATATACATATATACACAGAAAGACTATGATAAACAATAGAGTAAAATTAATAAATGCAGTTAGCCTACAGGAAGATACTTCATAGATACTCCATTTTCATATTTTCTAACTCTTTAATGCCTACATTTTAATCAAGGACAATTTTGCCTACAAGAAAACATCTGGACACGCTTGGTGACACAGCTGGAGGTTTGAGGAGAACAACTGCAGGTGCTTCAGCTTTCCCTTTTCTTTCTTTTTTTTTTTTTTCAGTTTAATATAAAGTCACAATTTTATTGGGAAAATTTGGATCCCAGCCTATGATCTTCATCAGAATCCAAAATGAGATAGCAAAATGTACTAGTGTTTGGTAGAGAGGGAGGACGTATGGCTCGTTATGGTGGTCACATTTTTACTAGGGTGTGTGCGTGCGTGCGTGTGTGTTCAACACTGCTCCTTTCGTCTGTAATCAGACTGACCGGGAAGCATAAAGACTCACATTTGCCTTTTTAATCAAAACGTTCTGCCATTATATTACTCACAGCCAAGTCTGCACAGGTGTGGAATCTTCTTCCTAGTGGAGTACAGGGCCAGGTGAGGACATTTTATTGAAAAGCTGAGCACAGTCAGGCTGCCTTAGGCTTATGAGTTTCTGGGTTTTGTCCTTGGAGGAGTTCAGGATCTTCCCAGGGCCTCGGGTCTCGAATATTCTTCCAGTCTTCAAAAGTGGAGTCCCTTATTTTCTCATATTCTGACTCTAAAGTTATTTTATTTCCTTTCAACTTTTTTTCCAATTCGGGATCTACCTTAATCTTCACAGCATCATATCGAATCTGTGAAAATTCACGCAGCCCAAAGGAACCTCCAACAACCAGCAACAACATGGGGACTCCGTAGCCAAGGGTCTTGTTCTTGCACATAGCGCGCAGCACAGCGGGCCCAACCGTGGCAGAAGCTGCGGCCGGCTTTGCTCCTTTGGAGCGGCCCAGAGGGATCCCTGGAGTCCAGCGGCCTTGCCCGCCTCTCAAGCGAAATTGTAGACTGAGCACTAGCTTTGGGCGCGGAGTCCTTGCCCGGTAGGCCTCCGCAAGTCCCCAGCTTTCCCTTTTCTGAAGGCAGCTCCCCAGCAAATGCTACTCTGTACAAAACTGCCCCTGGTTCTTGGATCAGTCTCTATTTTTCATGCGTCTTAGACTTGAACTTGCCTAGTCTATTCCTCCTTGCACTACAAACTGCTACCGGAAACACTGAGGGAAAATTCTGGACTCCCTTTCTGTAGTGCCCAGGGTACCTCATAAACAAATGGACACAGATTCTGCTCTTAAGAGTCAGGGGCTCTCTGCTACAGGCAAGTGTTAAACACTGGTGACTGAATAAAGAAATCAGTGAATAGAGGAATGACAGAGTGAGCATATGGGCTCCTTTAACTGCATTCAAGGGTAATGATTATCCTTCTTGTGACTGAAGCATCAGTCTCTCTCCCTCTGTCTCAGCTTGTGACGGCTGTCTAAGCCTTAGCTTCAGTTCCTGTTAATAATAGCTCTAATTCTGGATAAATGAATGAATCAAGAAACAAATCTTCAAAAATTAAATATAATTAACTCAAACGTAGCAACATCCGGGTAAAGTCAACTAACAAAGGGAACGAGGAAGTTTCACTTAGGTTTTTAATGACTCCTGCAAGCTGTCTTCTGACCTGCACTAGCATGTCATCTACACACAACATAGATAAATATCTACACACATGTATATACACACAAAGTAAAAAAAATGTGGCAAAAAGGTTAACAATTAGTAAATTCACTTGAATGCTATACAGGAATATATTCTACTAACATGGTAATTTTTGATTGATTGGGTTTGAAAGCTTTCAGAGTAACAATAAAGAAAAATAACCAGTAGTCAAAAGAATAAATGTGGAAGTGAATGGGACATACTGGGAACTGCATAGAGAAACAGAGAACAGAAGTCCTTAGTTAGCTCTGGGAGACACCTAATTAGAGGAACCATACAAAGAAAGGTTCTGAGCTGAACCGAGGCAGACACTATTTGTGGACGTTTATGTAAAAAAACTGCTCTCCCTCAGAGAAGGCAGAGTTAGGCACTGGAAACCAGGGACGGTTTACTTCATGTCTAGATTCTCCTTAAGCTCTTTAAATCATGGTCAGTCTCTGAAGAACTTTCCATTAACAAAGTGACCACATCCAATAATACCTTGGGAAGTATCTGGAGCCATGCTAGCTCCAATGTCCTCCTGGGATATCAGTCCTACCAGCAGTGTGCTAGGGCCAGCCCACAGGGCTCCACAGTTTACTAGGCATCCCGGCTCATCAACTCCACCGCAGTCACCTCCCTTTGGAAGTATGAAACCAGTGAGCCATTCACACCACAGTAATCAACTGACTCGACAAACCAGTGTCCTCCCTCCTCCAAGAGGAAACTGCCAATCATCAACATCCCACTGCATCTGTCCCCACCTGACAATCATGAACCAAAATACCAATCTCATGACAAAGAAAAACCGACCAGAAAGTGTGAGAAAATTAGATTGTAGGTATTTGTTTAAATTTGATTCAACAACCTTTGGCAAGGAAATCAGTTTGGATGCCTTTTATAAATCAAATGGTTTGAAATCTGCAATGTAATCTGTCCTGCCCAAGTGACTAGGTCAAAATATATATAGTTTCTGCTACTGTCAGCAAAGACGGAAGCAAAATCCATTTCTTGCTTATACATGTAACTGAGGTCGAATGACAGAACAGGTGCATACGCTTAGACTGCGTTATTCTGGGTATATGAAGCTTTATTCTCCACGTTTACTTTAGACATTGTTGATGAGGATTAAATCTAGCTTTTCAATGAGTTAAACTGTTTTCTTTTCCAAAGAAATTAGTAAAACACATCCATTAGTATGCTCTTAGCAAATGACACTTGTAATTGTATTAGTTTTTGCAAAACCAGTTTCTTTGATAGAAAAAACATAGTTTTATTTTCTTTGCAATCCATAATCAGGAAAGAATCTACATGTTTGTCACTATGCACAGAAAGGAGACGTGATACATACACTTACAGCTATCCCAACCAATTTCCCCCTAAAATTGAAAGGCATGTGAAGAAGAAAACAGATTGAAGAATGAAATGAAATGTTTTTCAAATTTTGTTGGCCCTCTTTTCTATCATTTACCTGAATGAGAAATTTAAATATCACTATTAATATCTAATTATCTCATTAATCTTCCTCTTCTTTTTTGTTCACTAATTATAGTTATGCATTACTTAAGAAGTTAGTTGGTGATTTAAAGATTATTATCTTCATTAACAATTTTTGTTGTAATTTTAACAAACTTCAACCTTTAGCAAATGTGTATTCAAAGATAATGACATATTTATAAGGGATCAACAAAATTTTATATTACTTACAATTCTTTACATCAGATTGTTTTAAAGTTTGTCTTTTCTTGCTTGTTTGCTTTTTTTTTTTTGTTTTTTTTTTGAGTCTGGGTTTCTATGTGCAGCCCTGGATGTCCTGAAACTCACTCTGTAAACCAGGCTCAAGAGATCTACCTGCTTCTGCCCACTGAATGCTGGGATTACAGGCATGTGCGACCACCACCAGGCTTGTTTTAAAGTTTAACGATTGTTTTATTCAAGTTTGACTTTTTATGACATGTCAAAAGACATTATGACTCATAAAATCCAGACTTCTGAAGTTTAAAAATCTCTTTTTCCCTTAAATATGGCCTAAAGAAATCCTTATTCCTTGATGCTTTTCTGTCTTTACTCTCACTTATCAATGTTTTCTGCTCCATGGATTGTCACAGCCCCATGTTGGGGCGACATCGGTCAGGGTCCAAAGTCTACAGATTTGTACTTTCCAGAGTAGGGGCACGTGGATTAGAATGTCAGGCAGACAAAACAGAAATATAAAAGAAATAAAAAGAGACACTGAATAGAGTTGGGCGAGCAACCCAATGAATACTGAATTAGTTTGCATTTATTTTCCATATGCTTTATATATATCCCAATCCAAAAAAGGAGATGGGAGGCAACAGACTTCTTTGCCAAGCCCTAAAGAATAATCACAGCATTTACCTTTTCGATATCTGAAACATCCTGAGTTAAGTATTCTGTTGTTTAGGCAGGACATGCAGTGACCACACCCTAGGCCAAGCATCCTGTGCGCAGCCGCTCTCTGGGTCAAACCTCCTGTCATAACCTTTCAGGAGCAAGAACAGGACTGAACCCTCTGAACCTTTGGTCAGGGTGGAACATCCATGGCTCCGGACAAGGGATTCCTCATTTCCCACTTTTCTCCTTTCACTGTGAGTTTTCGTCTCTCTCCGCCAGGATATATAGTGACCCTAGTCCTCTTAGCTTATTTCTAATTCTGTTCAGCCGTGATGTAATCATCTCTTGTCATCTCATTGAAGCTTAGATTTTCCTAGTCAGTAACCGCACTCTGTCACATGACAATCTCCTAGGCCCAGGGGCACAGCTGCTGAGAGCAGGGAAGATTAGGTGAGAGAAATGAAGACCTAACACTGAGCTTCCATTTCTTGGGTACTCTTGTCTACATATCCGTGCTCCGACCACATCTCAGCCCGCTACACACACAGACTCCCAGAACTTCAATTGCATCCTGAAAGCATGTTAACCATGTCTTCCCACACAGCTGCCGAGCTGAAATTCTTGCTCATAACAACACTACCTCTTAGAAGTGAGAATGCAGTCCCGAGAAAGCATGGGAGGGCTACGACTGTTTGTTTACACAGTACGCTATTGTTTTCTTTTCTATAAATGTCACAACAGTCATTGAAAGTAATTAAGGCAAATGCTATCTTATTTTTAGAGGTAAGAAAATCAGCTTGAAGATGTGAAATGTTTAATCAAGGATTATGTAATCAATGAACAGGGATGGACTTAATTATGATCATGGGCTTCTAAAAATTAGACCCTAATAACATCACTGACCATAGCTACCACCATTCCTCTACTTCTGACTGGGCCAAGCCGTGGGCTCTCTAAAACCATAGTCTACCGGTAGCCTAGAGAGCAAGCAAGGCCTGTTTGGTAATTCAGGACTGAATGATCTTTGTTTAGGAAATAAGTAATGTGGGCTGACAAGATGGCTCAGTGAGAAAATGCTGAGGTTAATCCTGAACCTCTGATTTCCATACAGGGACAAGCATCATCAAGTACATACATGAGCATGCATGTGTGTGTGCACACACACACACATGAATAAGTATTTTAAGTATTTTTCTCTAAAAAAGGGGAAAATCCCTAAAGCTCACACAAATAATAATCAGTGAATCTGCTCTGCTCATTCCCAGAATGTCTGCCTACCACAGGACACAGTGCTGATGGTAGGATTATCTGCATGGCAGTATCATAAAGAAAATGGAAGACTTCACATTAGACCAATTTTGTAAGAACATAACACACTTATAGACACAGACCCACAATACTCACATGCATAAAGTTACCTCAGTAAGAGAATCAAATAATTATATTTTATAATGCTAAAAAAAATTATTTCTACAATGATGGTCTGAAAATGTTTCATTGTTTTTCTCCATAAAATCTGTAACTTTTCAAATAGTATGCACTTAAATGTGACCTTCTCAGAGGTGCAAGTGACCTCCTTAGTTCTGGGATAAGGGGACACCAGGTATGATGGGGAGGGACTTTATATCTAAATGGAGACATTTGTAAAGTGGCTTTTCGGGCCAACCTGACCATGGAGCACGTGCCTGGACTCCTAACACAATCTAGGAGTCAGTGGTTAAAGGAGCAAATATTAACTGTCAAATTATTATGTATTAAACACCACACATAGTAATCTACCAAGGTTTAAAACGTTCTTTTGCCTTACTTAATTAGTATCAGAAGTGATGACTTATCTTAATTTCTATGTTAAATTTAAATATTCATGTCCTATCTAAATCATAACGCCGGGGTTGAATTTAAGAAGCAAAGTTAAACTGAGTATTGGTGTGTTTCAGCGTTTGCTACAGGAATTCACTTCACCCTCCCAACAGCAATCAAGTTACACAGTGATGTGGCCAGTCTCACTCAGGCAAACAGGGACACAGAGCTCCAGCTTATATCTAAACTGAGGACACCAGGCTCTGCAGTGCCCACCTCGAGTCACAATGCTATTATGTCTCTAGGGCAGTGGAGTATATATTCACACACGCACACACACACACACACACTCACACACACAGACCTTTCTGTTCCTTCATACTTTTGTTTGCTCCCACATTGCTTTAATCAGGAAGATTAAACAAAAAATATCTGCTTTATAATTTTAAAAAATAATGTAACCCCAGATACATGAAAAAGCTGTGGAAATGTTATGTAATGCTGTCATTAATCTCTATGATCCACAAGCTTAAAAGTGAAATGTTTTAATGTAGATCACTTGGCCATCTTTGCAGTACTGCCATGGGAACAAGAAGAGTTTAGACTTAGCACACTGATCGCCGCAGCCTTACACAGGACAGATCAGCAAGTCGGCCCCTGATGATGCATTCATTCATCAGCAGTCTTGTCTACATCTTTCCCCCTCTATTAATTATCAAACCATCAATTGTTCTCTTCCACTCAATCTGAGGAAGCAAACTTTAACTTTTGTAAACAGCCTCTCAGCTTTTCCTGTTCTGTATAAAATGATGTGGTCCATCCCTGTTGCTCTAACTCCATGGCTCTCAACTTTCCTAATGAAGTGACCCTTTAATATAGTTCTGCATATTTTGCTGACTCCCCAACCACAAAATTACTGTCATTGCTACCTCATAGCTATAATTCTGCTACTGTTAGGAATCGGAAGGTAAACATCTCTGTTTTCTGATCATCTTTGGGGGTGACAATCCACGGGCGGAGACCCACTGACTGACTGAATACATACTGCCGGGGGAATCTGCGATGGCGACAAGATAGGTTCAGAGCTTTAGAGAGCCCTGTGTTTTGTTACATCTTGATTTTCAAATTCATATAAAACCCCCAAAGCTAAGATCTATAGAATTTGCAGTGCTTAATATGCCGAAATTATGACAAGAATTCAATAAATATCTAGAGAATTAATTCTTCTCACTCGAGGTGGCCAAGTGACGTTTGTTTCCTAACATACCCTTGCATTCATGTGCCTCTTTATGAAGAAAACTGGAAGAGGAGAAAAAAATAACAACACAGCATCTGTATCAAGGTCTTTGCATTTTCCTAATGTTTGTGCATGCACATAGATGTCTTCTCCCAGACTCTGATGCATTAAATTGTCACAATGTCACTCTAGCCAAGACAACCTAAGAAGAAATGGTGGCTTGACTTCTGTGCAGAGACGGAGAGAAGTCAGTGTCCTTCTCCCATCTCTGCCACAGCATGGGCCTCTGCCAAAAACCCCACGTTCATCAAAGGCAGAGCAGGCTCGGATCTCAGAGGCCCCTGATGAAGGAGTAGATTACTCCCGCCTCAAAGACAGAAGCCTTTCTGAGCCAAGCACTGTCATCAGGATAACACCTGCTATCAGGATGACACTGATTACAGCTCTCGTCTCTGACACTCTCATATGAAAGATGCATAGCTGACATTCATAGCTGAAGTCTGTGATTTACTGCCAGGTTTATTTATTCCATACTTCTGTAAGTTATCACTCAGAAAGCAGACGAACACAGACTTAATAACCTAGGACATAACCCCAAACAAGTATACCTATGTAAGTCCCCAATAAATAAGGATAAATATGTTTTAATGTCAAAACCAAAAAGCTACTCCAGAATAAGGTCATTCCAGGACCACAAACTGTCAGTCCTGCATGCCTCTCAGGCAAATGGGGGGAACTAAGAACCGATGCTGTGGAAACATCCCTCCGTGTCTGAGCAATGGGGCAACAGAATCTCTCAGAAGAGCTGACAGTGCTATGGGTCCACACTCAGAAAAGGTTTTATGAGAAGATGAAACAGAGGAAGTGGAAGCAGACATGTAAGAGAAACATGTTTCAACACTCCAGGGAGGCAGAACAGCCCAGAGAGTGGTTGAAAAATGAAGGGAGGTGAGACAGGGCAAAAATGTGTTCCACTTTATGAAGTGTTTCTTTCCAGCTCAGGAAAGGGACCTCTGCTCTTGTGCTCTGCAGGGAGCATCTGAAAGGAACCAGATGTGTGCAACTGCACACCAGTCAACATCAGTCAGACTTTAAGTGATGACGATCAGTAGCAGCAGATGCACATATAAGAAGATGGAAATACAGTCACTAGTTTTATTTTACTCAAACTACATATTTTGTCTTTTCTTTCTGTTTCCTTCTATACTGCTTTGAAGAGAAACAAAGCAAAGGGTTTACAGGAAGAACAAATCAAGTGTCTAAAATTTAAAATTCTGTAGCTCTACATAGTTTAGAAAATATAATAGCAATACTTTTTACTTTAAATATAATATTGAAACAAATACCATAAAAATAGTGGGCAGTTTATGCCTAGAAACTTTTTTCCCCCAAAAAACAATGTGCATCAAAAGAAATTAAGCAGAAACTCAGAGCAATGGGAGAAGATATCAAGAATGGACTTCTGAGGCTTGAAATAGAATCCAAAAACGAGGCAATAATATATAAGGAGGCTTTGTCACAGGGGAGACAAAGTGTGGATTCTCTGTATGATATAACACTTGGACATTCCTTAAAGGACACCTTCGGGAGGCATTCTATGTAGTCCTGAATTACAGGTAGCATAATTGTCACTTATAGTAACGTGTGTGAAGATACAGCATGACTTAAAAACCAGCAGTATGCCTTTAAGTAAACTATATTAGACACCTCCCTTGTGTTTACACGCGAGTATGACTCTAAATATCATTGTAATATAAATATATAAATAAACAGTAACAAAAAAGTTGTTGAGATTTAAGAAATGTAGCTCAACTATGAAATTATATTATGAAACACAAACTTTTTTTATGATTTTGGTGCTGGTGATGGAAGTTTCTCTGTACTGGGCTGGTGCAGAACTCAGAGGTCCACCTGCTTCTGCCTCCCGAGTGATGGGATTGTGTGCCACCACCACTTGGCACAGAAGTTTTTAATTCATAGAAAAAAATAAGAATCACCAAGACAAACCCAACCTTCTCTGCCATAAAGTAGCCTAGCATACAAATCTGACTACTCTGGTAAAGGTCTTGTGTTTATCCAAGCACACATGGAAGACAATAACAATTCAGATCTGTTTTGTTTTGTTTTGGGGTTTTGTTTCTGGCTGCTAGAAATAGCACTCAGAAACTATTTGCTTTGCAAATTTTAGTCTTACCTATTTTCTGTTTTAACCAAGGATTTTTACTTTGCACAGTGAATTATGTGCCTTTGTATTATCTGCTTCTGGGCTCTCTGTTGTTTTGTTATAGTATAATATTCTTTGCAAGATCAAAAATAACTGATATAATATCCTGTCTTATTCATTTGTTTTGGAAATCACTACTGAGGTTCACTTAGGTAAGGAGCCTCAAAGCCAAGCATTGTGGTTGTGGGGCAGTCCTGCAAAGCCCATCTCGTGCTAGTTAACTCCCACTCATGGTATCTGAATCCATTAGAGCCCTTGAATGGGGAGGGTTCAGCCAGTGCATATATGGCCAGGACACAGGCCTTCCCCTCATAATATTCTGTTAAGCTTATTAAAACAAGCAAGAACACAGGCAGTGAATCGCCCAGACAAAGACAAGGTTCTGAGCCGGTAATGTAAGAACAATCTCATTGTCTAGACAGAGTCTCCGTCATACTCTAAGTCAGTGTCAGGGTATCTTCGAGTTCAGACTCCAGCACTGAATTTTCTGATACAGCCCCAGCTTCGCCCACGTCTTCCAGTTAGAGATTTCTCATGCCTTGGTTCTCCACGGATGCCTGTGACCTCATTTAGTGGAAAAACAATCTGTTATTTCACTATTCTTCAACAGCCCCCATGGTGCTGCTCTCTCAGCTAACACTTGCTTCCCTTCCTAAACTCTATCATCTAAAACTTGATACCACCAAATTCACATGGTAAAGTGGATGGGAACAATCCCATAAGGCTTTAACTTTAGAAGAACTACAGGGAATTAACCCTTACTGAAGAACTGAGACTCAGTTTTCTTCAGGGATGAGGATCCTGATAGATTAGGAAATTCCCAAAAGTCAGTCCTAAGTACATATAAGAGCAACACTAAATGATTTCAATAGCTTGTACTTATAAACTTCACACACACACCGATTATAATTAAAGAATGAGAGGTCACAGACTTGAAAAGGAATGGGAGAGGCATGAGAAACACTAAAGGAAGGAAGAAAGAAATGTTGCAAATACAGAATCTATAGTATAGGAAATTCTCAAAAAATTTAAAAATGTTTCTTATCTTAGAAAAAGGCAATGCTCCACGCCCAACTGGTAACATTTTAATCCTTGGGGTGATTACCTGATACGTTTCCTTACCACCACAATGAAAAAGATGCAACAAGAGCGCAATACAAAAGACTGAGTGTGCCTGTTTTGTAAGCCCGACATTTCCAAAGCACTGCCTGTTTCCCTAAGTGCATGTGAGTGGGCTGTGTGATTTTATTGTTCAAGATGGATGACTTTGAAAAGTAGGAACTACATAGTTTCATATTATTAGATGAGTCAGAAATGACAGCCAGCCCCTCTCCTCCAGTTCGCTCCTCTAGTTAGAACAAAGTCAGGAACTTCTCCAGTACGGCACAGATCAAACAGAGCTAGGGTTGTGATCGTGTGTTCATGTAAAGGTCCAAAGCACGTGTTTTGTTTTTCATGTTAAAATCGAGTGTTACATTAAGCTATTCAATACATTTTTAATATATTTCAATAAGTTTTGTAGCACTTAAAACTGGTTACTTTTCCTAAAACAAGGAAGTGTAAGAACACACAACGTACTAAATGCGGTCGTTTATTTGTTCACCCAAATAAATTTTTACTCATATATACATTTAGCCATTAACACACATTTGGCATATCCAGCCATTTCAGGAAACTCTTGTTGATCTAGTACATCCTCCATTCTCTAGTGTTGGTTAAAAATACATTTTTCCATAAGGAGCAGACGGTTCTGTTTTCTGTACCCACCTTCCCTCCCATCGCATCGCCTTCTCACTTAGGAAGTACGTGTGAAATTCTTTAGGACCAAATTTTAAATATCATACAATATACTTTAATAGAAAATAGTGTTTGAACTCTTCTTCGCTATCTTAAGCAGGTTAAAAATTTACACTACCAATACTAAAAATAATTTTCTTTCCACGTTAATTTTTTTTTTAATGAGAAACAGTAAAACTGAGGGGAAAAGACTGAATTCTCGGTCCTCTTCTACGCCTCCATTCACTGGGCATCGCTTTCCAGAGACCTTTCACAAGATGCCCAGCTCACTTTCTTCACTAGACCCATAAAGCTTGAGGAAGCAAGATGGCGCCTCCAGAGAACACAGCCTCCAGGCAGCCCTGTGCAGAACCCAAACTACCTCAGAAAGCTGAGAACTCACCACAAGTGCAAGCTTTGCTTGTTCTCTTTTCACCTGGCTTGCAGTCTCCCTCACTAGAAGGCTCTGACTTCCGCTGAAAACTTCAAGTATATTAAAACAAGCTTCAGTAGAAACTAATCTGTCTCTAAAAGAATCAATGTATCTTAGCTACTGGCAGAATAACACCTATGAAAAACACGAAACCTAAATGCAATATAGCTTTAAAATGAAAAAGTTATCATTTAAATATTATTAGAAGGATAATTTCATTCCATTCTGACTTGCAAAATATTATTTTTACAAAGATAGTACCAGTTTTAAAATAATCAAGTCTTGGATATTAGTTTCTTTTGTTTTTTTGTGCTGGGGTTCTAGGTATTGTGTCTAAAGTACTGTGTACAATAAGCAACTGCAATATCACTGTCTAAGCACAACACTTTTAAAAAAAATATTTTTCTTTCTTTTTCAGACAAGGCTTCTTGCTAAGTTAATCAGGCTGGTGAATTTGCTCTGTATCCCAAGCAGCTTTGACTTTTCTACCCTGCATTGGCCTCTCACTCAGCTGGGATTACAGGCCTGTGCTACTAGGCCCAGCTTCAAAATGTTATTGCTGTTGTTTGTTTTAAATGTGACTTTGACCTCAGTAAAAAATATTTTTTTTTTAGATAATTTTTGTTCCAGAATGGTTCTAAATCAACTACCACAGGGTTTAGATGTCTTTTTCAAGGGATCTGTTTCTACGCTGCCATCTTAACAGTATCTGAGTAAAGTTAAGAATGTTTTTTGTTGCCGGGCGATGGTGGCGCACGCCTTTAATCCCAGCACTCGGGAGGCAGAGGCAGGCGGATCTCTGTGAGTTCGAGACCAGCCTGGTCTACAAGAGCTAGTTCCAGGACAGGCTCCAAAGCCACAGAGAAACCCTGTCTTGAAAAACCAAAAAAAAAAAAAAAAAGAATGTTTTTTGTTACTTGAGTTTGTGAAATGTCTGCAAACATGTTAGGATAATGACAACGTTGTACTTGCATGTAACAAACGAGATCAATCATTCATTATCGGACTTTGAAAATGCAAAATATGTTACTTAATTTCTCAGGGTTCAATGTAATAAAAGTCTGTGTACAGGTTGGCCAGACCATGTCACCATAGCCACTGCACTGAACAGGCCTGAGAGCGCTCATCACAGACTCAGAAACCACTGTGGGAAGCTTTTGCTGTGTCAGTGTTTTTAATGGTCTCCTTTTTGATCCAACTTTACTTTTTAAAGTAATTGATAATGTGAGCTTCAAACAGAAAAAAAAAAAAAAAACAACTTTAAAAAGTTACTGAACAGCCATGAGTTCCAGGATAGGTCTAGCTGGGTCTACATAGAGAAAACCTGCCTCAAAAAAAAAAAAAAAAAAAAAAAAGAAAGAAAGAAAGAAAGAAAGAAAGAAAGAAAGAAAGAAAAAGAAAAAAAGAAATAAATAAAGAGAAAAGAAAAGAAAAAAGGAAACCAACTACCACTGAGTTACTCTCTGAAAAATGTTGGAATGACTGTATACACAGTTAGTGATACTCATCAGGCTGATTCCAAATGGCAATAACAAGTGCAAAATCTATAAAAGAAATCTTCATAGGAAAACAAAGGACAATGCAGAGAAAATAAATATGGAATGTTCCAAAACTAATGAATCTAGATTATGTTATACAAAATATCTGAATATTTAGGGTTATAAGAAGCTAGCCACAGTTTGTTGCCCAACTATAGGTCACCATGCAGGCCTGCCCTTGAGTAGGCTCAGTGAGGGAAAGGTAACATTTTCCAAAGGGGCACCATACCAAACAACAAGAGCCTTGCCAAGGACTTCCTGTGATTTCTGTCTTTGGCTTAGCTCTCTCTTCACTCCCCTGTGGCTGTGAACTCATGCGCCTCACAGATCTGACCCTGCTGACTTCTAGGCTGGAGGGATTCTTAATATGTTCTATTTGCCTTTTCAAACCACTTTCCTCTGATCTCTCTTATTAAACAAGAAGTTAAAGCATAACAACAACTTTCTTAGTATTCAGTGTGTTTCAGGCATGGCTCAATGCACTTCTAAAGTCTATGTAACCCTCAAGGAAACCTGTGGTCTATTATTGTACCCACTACAGAGACTAGAAATCAGTGTTCCCCAGTGTAACAACCTCAGGAACCTTCATGGGTAATGCCACCGTTACATGGTAGATGAAGGGTTTCCGGGATTCTCTGGCTCTGGACCTGATATTCTTAACCACAAGGTTAAACTGGAACATTTCTAATTTTATTAGAAATGGGATAAAATTTCTGGAATCTACATCATGTGATCTAGAAGTTTATATTTAGTTTACAATACTTTTACCCTTAGCATATTTTTTTTCCCCTCCAGACAAAATTCTCCTTAGGGAGAGACCTCACTGATCATTTACACTGTATTGTCTTATATTTTAAAACAGAGGAAAATAAAGCAAATTAAACCACCACACACACATTCCATGACAAAGAAATGGGAAACTGCACCCTATTTATCTAAGTTATTCATGTGTCAAAGATTTTATAATGGGTTTCATTTTACTAGTTAATATGTACTGCTTCCAAAATATCACTAATTTACCCCCTAATTAAAACACAAACAGCAAGCTGCCAACAAAAACAAAAAAGTAGGCATGAGAAAGTAAGACACAAAATGAAAAAGAAAGTTCACCAGGTTAAGAGAAGACTACATCTCCACCATGGCAGAACTCTTGTGATTCAAACGTCAGCATCAGAAAGGCAAACGAAGGGGCCATACCCAGTCACATTCGAAAATAGTAGTGGCCCAGAGGATCCCCACTTTTTATATAAGGAGGTGCACATGAGTTCTAATTTTCCTCTATTCACACTCAATCCTATGATTACCTTTACATCTGTGTTATGTTTTTATAGCAAAGAATTTTGAAACGTGCGCTCGGTTTAAGTTTGTTCTGATGATATTCTTGAAAGTTCAGCACTATCTGAGTCTTACTGGAGCTCTGCTGCAACATATGGTCTTTTTCAAATGAAGACACAAATGTTCATGGAACATTTGCTCGTGTGGTTTGATTTTTACTCTCGCCTGATATTTTCTAAGCATGCTTTTTACGGGCGACAGTATACACTCCGCAGGATCTGAATACAAGGCGTGAATGCATGTAGCTCAGACACCAGAATGCCTCTTACATAGAGCTGAACTCACTCCTACAGCAGCCAGAGAATGGTCCTACTCCTTCCCCCTTTTGTACGAGGCCACAACTGCTAATTACAGCGTGTGTGACTGAAGCCCAGTGGGCAGGTTAGCAGCCCAAGGGAGCACCAGTTCCTCCTTAGTTTGAGATGTATCAACACAAAGTGTTTGCTTTAATATGGAGCATTTTCCTTTGCTTTTTTTTTTAAGTCTTCTTGTTTTAATAAAGGATGAGAGAAGCCTTTACCATACTGTATCTGTGAATAAACATCAAATGAGCAGTTAGGGTTCTGATACAAAACAAGCATCAAGCTATTCCAATAGCCCCCTGCAAACATTTCAGCTTTTTAGAACTGTACCCTTTCTCTGTCATACACACAACTAACTCCATGACGTTTTTGTTGCAAATTACAATTTCACAATATTGTATGTTTTAAACCATGTTTTGAGAATTTCTTCAAAAAATATTCACCAATGACATATTTCTAATACTTTGCCCCTCCATATTCTGGCATCAAATTGAATTTCTAATGCTAGGTATATTTTTTCAGCATGAAAAACATAAAATGTCGAGGGGTTCCTTTAGTTCTCCATTCCTCAGCGGTGATGTGTGCTCGTGAGTGACTCTGAACACGTTATTCCTATGCTAACTGCTGTACAGCACATTTCAGTGCCTACATTTCCTCTACCAGGCATTGGAAAACACAACCACGCACCGCTTCCAACCTGCAGCATCTGTCCTCATCTGTCCCTTCATTCCTAGCGATTCGTGGGGCCCCATGCTTCCCATGCCATAGCCTTTCTTTCTAATCACTTTGGCACCATTATATCCTAAAGTTAATCTTTTTAACCATTTTTGCAATATATTTCCTTTAATCTAATTAAACATAAATATCCACTTTTTCCTAGACACTGTGCTGAGATTATAAATCAATACATAAGTCCCTGGTCTTAAGCTTTTCAGATCTAGTAAGAGGTCAAAGAGTAGCAAAAACCTCGTTGAAAAAAAAATGCAACACCTTGAATCCAATACCAATGGGTAGCATTCAAAGTTAAATCCAGATATTTTAATTTTGACGACTCTCTCTCTCTTCAGGATGAGCCTTCACTGCTAGTTTGGGTTCTCCTTCAAAGAATAAATATAGCCCAGGCTAGCCTCAAACTCGTGATCTTCCTGCCTCTGCCTCCTTCAGCAAATCCTAACAGCGTGCACCACCAGAAAGACAATTATCATATGCACTCACTCATAAGTGGTTTTTAAACATAAAGCAAAGAAAACCAGCCTACAAATCACAATCCCAGAGAACCTAGACAACAATGAGGACCCTAAGAGAGACATACATGGATCTATCTAATCTACATGGGAAACAGAAAAAGACAAGATCTCCTGAGTAAATTAGGAGCATGGGGACCATGGGAGGGGGTTGAAGGGGAGGGGAGAGGATGGGAGGGGAGCAGAAAAAAAAAGTATAGTTCAATAAAATCAATAAAAAAGAATAAGGATAGAATATTCTATCATCTGTGTAGCTTCCATTATTCTCACTATCTGGGACACTTCAGTGACAGTAGCAAACATTAGGCAAGATGAAAGGAATGTCTCCCCTTCTCCAATTATTTAGGTTCAGTCTTAGATGTCTTTCCCCCTTTTCCACTGTCTGTCTGTGTCATGACAAAGCTCTAATAGGGAACATACTTTAGTCCTTAGACAATAGAAGGCTGATCTACCTCTGAATGGTTTTCACTAATCAGACATGTCAATTTGATAAAGACACTATGTGGTTAAAGAAATGTTTACATCTCAGTCAACAGTTAATAAGAGTCAATAGTTATTGGAGCCTTTAATTTGTATTTGTATCATTTAATGTCTGTGATAATACATGCAATGATTCTTTAATTTTATTATTTTTAACATGATTTATAAGGAACAGCAGAGGGATTAAGAAACTTGTTTAAGATCACTGCTTCTAAACGCTGGAAGTGAAATTCTAATTCTCAATGGAAGAGTTCATGTGACCCACTAGACTCAATGGTATTTACTTCTACCTCTGCATTCAACACTTATCATCCATCTGTGTGTGTGTGTGTGTGTGTGTGTGTGTGTGTGTGTGTGTATCAGTGGAGAGGGAAGACTAAGGTTCAAGGTGCAGAAAGAGTATGACCTTTGTTTTACAGTTTCTGTAGTAGCTTGTGTGTGTGTGCATATGTGAGTATATCTATTCTAGTTTCATTTACTTTTTTATTCAGAAACACTTGTATTTGAGTTGTGACTCAATCATTTTTCCAGCAGTGTGACCTTGGAAAAAATGATAGTAACAGCCACACTCTCACCATTTTCTGTATGCTAGCCACTGTGCTAAGTGCTGGCACAAACTGTCTCATTAAATCTTCATAAAAACTCTGACAAGGAGATAATATTATGTATATTTTAGAGAGGGTGAGACTATAGCTGAGAGAAGACTGCAACTAAGCAGCCCAAGGTCACAAAGCCAGATAGTAGCCTAGAATGAACTGGGTGGGGGCTGTGTTGATTCCCCTTGGTAGCACGGAGTTATCCAAAGGATGAGAACAGAAGGCTGGCACCCAATGCAGAGGGTGTTCAAAGAGCAAGGATCTTACAGTCCAGCTTCTGTAGCTACAATTTCTGGTGTCAGTCAGGAGTGAGGACCATGGTGGGCCAGTGAGCCCTGGAAGGAAGACCATGGTGGGCCAGTGATCCCTGGAGTGAAGACCATGGTGAGCCAGTGAACCCTGGATGGAACACCATGGTGAGCCAGTAAGCCCTGGACAGAAGACCATGGTGGGCCAGTGAGCACTGGGGTGAAGACCATGGTGGGCTATTCAATTTCATAAAGTCTTACTTTGCTCATCTTCATGATACAATGATAATAGTATCATGTTTCTTTTTTATTAATTTTATTTGATGATTTCATACAGGTATATGTATTATCATTACCCTCTCCCCTACTCTTCTCTTACCTCCTTCTTATCCCTACCTCAAGTTTTCTATGAAAAAAATTAGATGTGATTCAAAGGTAGACAATCAATAAAATATGAAAATCAAAGAGATCATTTCAATTCTGTAAAACTGGTCAATATGCCTTTAGCTCTATATAAAGATGAATAATAAATAGGAGTGTTTTCCAGATCTCTAAAGTATCAGCATGTGGTCAGAGCCCTGCATTTATCTTTCCATTCAGTTTCTCTGACAGAGCACAGGTCTGTTCTTTTATTTCTTTTCTACATGGGCATGTCTAATGAAGCTTACAGACTTTGACTTAATTGTTACAGTGAGTAAAACAAATAATAAAAACTTTATATCTGCTTAGTTCAACATCTACTGCAAATATCACCACCCCCCGACCCCATAGAGGTCTCTGCTTCAGGGAAGAAGAGAAAAGACAGGTATGGACAGTGTTTAAGTTAAGACTTACTACGGACAAGAATTCATACTCTTCCTGAAATAACTACTATTAGCAATTAATTTATATGTATTTTCATTAGTTTTGAGAGTTTACATTTTATATTCATTTGTTATTTTACCCCAAGAGAATCTAAGCTCTCCCTCCAGAGAAATACAGCAAGGGAGGTGCACGCAAGGCAAGCTTCAGCATGATGCAATCTTCTAGTCTTGTTCTCCACACCTTGGTTTGTAAATGACTAAATGGGCTGAACACAAACAGAATAGAAACAAATATTTTCAAATATATTTTCAGTTTGCAAAGGTACCAGCAAGGATATACTTTAACTACAGTACTATAATTAGGTTGAACCTTGGTTCTATCTTAGAGTATTGGTTAAGATATTAGATTTATATTTTTAAAAAGGTTTCAAAAAGTTATGATTTGATAGTAATGCTGAAATCAGAAAGTTCACTCCCAGATTAGTGCCTGTGAGGGCAGAGTGAAGTATGCTAGAAATAAGCTACGTGCAGGCATGGTGCTGTACTTCTGTGTGCATGGTTTGTACTACCTCCTTCCACAGCTCAGAAACAGCAGCACTAGCACCCAATGCAGATCCTGTAGCTACTCACAGGTACGTTTCCCTCATTAACTAGACATAGAGGGATAACCCTGAAAACTGAAAACAGGCTCAGGTTGTGGCTCCTACTTGTAATCCCAGCACTAGAGACTCGGGCGGAATAGTTGGTGTGTGTGTGTGTGTGTGTGTGTGTGTGTGTGTGTGTGTGTGTGTGTACACCACATAAACGCTGCACTCCCGCTTTCTAGTTAGAAGAATGGAAGCATGCAACTCGTTTAGTATTTTTTTGTTGTTTCAAATATTCAATGGAGAGGTAACTAAAATACAGGCATTTTTGATAAAATAGAAGATTTTTATTTTTTATCCATTTGAAATCTCAAAAACAATCTTACTAAAGACACAAAGAAGACTGTGAGATGGAGAAACAAGATGCTTTAAAATTCCAAACTCAAAACATGAAGTAAAATACTTTCAAGGTTATTCAATGCCAAAATTTTGTATAAGTAAAATAAGAATAGAAATAAATAAAACAGAATAGAAAAGTTCACACAGAACCATCCTACCCCAAAAACGTTTGCAGTAAGTATTTGTCCATTGAAGGACAAGTTTTGGCTGTGTTAGCAAACAAGAATTCTCTATGTATTCATTACTAAAATCCATTTACGTTAAACCCACGGCTAGAGGTTTTGTTTTCTTTGCATCAGAAATAACTTCCTAGAGAAATCAGAATCTTACCTTTACATATCTTCTGGAGAAGTTTCCTGGCGTACTCTTAAAATTCTTGAGGTCTATGTCAACAGCCACTCTCTTCCTCCCAAGGCCTTAGGAGTCGGAGAAATCCCAACACCTGCTGCTACCACTGAGTGTCGAAGCTAGGAAAGTTTCAGGGTTTGGACAGTAGGACCCCTGAGCCACAGCCAAAGCTCGGGAAGCCTTCGCGAGTGGAAGCAAGTGTAGAGAGCTCTGTGGGACCCAACACAGAGCTCAATTGTAGCAGCAGGGGGAGGAATACTCCCCACCCTCACAAGGGTTTAGAGGCAGCCATCCAGGGACCATGGTTCTACCAAGGGGCAGTGCCAAGGAGGTAGAGACATGACCAGCCAGCACAAGACCCTGGGAGGAGAGCAGCAACCAGCACAGACTTCAGGTAGCAACTGAGAACAATCACCAAGATTCCCACCAGGACACAAGAAGCAATGGAGAATTGCAACAAGACATATGGGGCAGCCATTCATACATCCCACAGAAAGCCATGGATGAAGGGGATGGAGAGCTAGTTCTAGAAAGAAAAGTGAGGGACACATGGAATGGCATGCCTGCTGTACTAATGTTAAAATTCCAAAAGTGGCATAAAACTACTACCCCCTGTCATTGCAACCCTCATATCAAATTAATTTATAAATGTTAAAAAAAAAAAAAAAAAAAAAGCCCTCAGGAAGCTGGTCCACAGGCAAGAGGTAGAAAGCCAATGCTGTGTAGAATTGGAAGAGAAAATAGGAAGACACAGATTAAACTCAATTAGTTTTTTTTAAAAAACTACTTGAGAGAAATAATTATTTTCTAATTGTACAATATATATTTCATCAACTATATCACTTTCAACCAGATTCAGATGAGTGTGAACGGGGAATTTGACGAAGAGAAGAATCTGATAAAAAAAAACAAAAAAAAAAACAAAAACAAAAAAAAACAGGCAGGTATTTAAGGAATGTACAGGCTTAACAAGGGCAAGACATGAAGCTAAGAAAGACAAGAGAACCAGAGGGGAAAGGCAAATATGTCAGTTCAGTCCAGTGAACCTCTCATGTCTAAGTCTAGGACTGCCCATACTTCACGGCTCCCACAGGCCTTAAGGAGCTCATGCAAGTTGCTTACTATATCCTACATACTAGATCAGGCAGGAGATAGATCTTAGGCAACTCTGCTTCGGTAAGCAGGATGAAACTTAGAAACTAAGTATAAATGTTGAGAAGATGCTAGTAATACCTATTATATATCAGATGAAAATGACTGTGATAACTTGGGCATTTTCACTTTATAAAATTATGAGCAAATTAACAATGAGCAGTACTTTAGACTTGCTTTTGGACATCTGGACATAAGTGTGAAAAGACATTATGATAGCTATGTATGTGTAATTCTCCACTTTGAGTATCAACTTCAATTTCAGAGCAATTGGAATGCTAGCAATAACCTGTTCAGTTGGCACATAAAAGCACAAGTAATTTAGTGACTATTTAAAATAACCTTTTTAAAATAAAGCTAATTCCTTTCCTCATTCACAGTCAATAATACATGAAATAAAGCTATTTACTGGAGGGAAGGGAAGTTTACCTATGTCTGATAAGTCATCAAGAGCCAAATATTGTTATAAAACAAAATAAAATAAAATAGAAACAATGCTACCATATAGCCAGCTCTCATTAAGCAATTAGCATGTTAATTTGGAAGAAATTGGGATTTTATAAAGAGAACAAAGAATCTCAATTTCTGTTTTTAGAAATTTGTTCTCTCTCTCTCTCTCTCTCTCTCTCTCTCTCTCTCTGTGTGTGTGTGTGTGTGTGTGTGTATGCATGGCATGTGGAGGCACATGTGCCATGGTACATACAAGGAGGGCAGAGGGCACCACTGTGAAGTCTTTCTGTCCACCTGTAGTTGGCTATGGGGATGAGCCTGGTCTCCAGGCGGTGCACAGCAAATGCCATTTGTACACTAAGATACTGTGACAGCCTTCCATTTCCCTTTAAGAGTCCTATTTCAGTAGGCTTAGATTTTGGAGCACGTTTGATTCGGCGATACTTGCCACAGCCTTTACCATTTACATTTAGTTCTCAAATGTAACTGTTGCAGATCTTAGAAAATATCCCTTAGGTATCTATTAATATAGGTTAATTAGTCTAGGAAAAGGTGTGATCTAAAGACTTAGGGAAATTTTAAAATTAGTATTTCTCCCAAACTATGAAAAAAACACACAAGATGTTAATGGGTGTGTTATTAGTGCCTGATACAAGTCATGAGAAAATGTATCTCTATACCAAAAATGAGTTTTATTTTGAAGACAGAAAATACTAGTTCATTCAGAGTATTAATGAACAATATAAAAGTAAGTCACTATCTGATTAATATAAGCATTATTATACTAATTTGCTTACATAATTCTCTCTATTTGAAAATAATGTTCCTGACAAGATTCATGCACATCAATTTAATTTAAAATCTATAACCTACTAGTAAGAATAAAGCAGGAGTGCATTAGAAGTGAAAGGAAAATAGTTACTTTCATCTAAGAAAGCATAACCATGAGTCAAGTAAAGGGCAAGAATAAAAGATAAAGAACAGAATATAATTCTATGAAAAACTCTATCCCTTTGGTTGAACTGTCAATCCAGTATGAGAATTAGCCTGATCTGGGAGTAAATGCCACCTCTACTTATGACACTAACTAAGCAAGCTACAGATCAGGCACTAACGGGTATAATACCCCTTTCTTAAGCGAGCTCTCAATGTACATAGCCTCAGAGGTTCTTTTCCCACGGAATCCTGGAATGCTAGCCTATCTCTCAACATCTTAGTTAGCTGCCTTCCCATTTGCCTCACTCACCAGCATCCATTAGCCAACTTCACGCTTCATCTTCAAGAATAGTATATACTGTTTCTGCCACTGAAAAGGATTCACGGTGCTTCCCTTAAACAACACATCCCGCATAACTGCTACAGCACTAACAGTTGGGAGCTTCCTGGTCAGTCATTTTCCCATGCCACAGTATTAGCAGTCCTCGGCAGCAGTAGCTGGAATAGTGTCAGGTCCACACCCGGCAGGATGCTAGCCAAAGCATTCTCGTTTGTTCCCCACCCACACAAACTACCCACGTGTTTGCACTTATCCCACACTAAGAGTCAAAACAGGTGTTTTCCTGTGATCATACTTAAAATCCGTTCTCCAAACAAGTGACACAAATACTGTTACTATGAGATACTAAGTTTCCAATTCTATAAACGTTGATCCTAAGGAAATCACACTTACCCTTCCATACTTCCTTTACCCTCCTCTCCAGCAAACAAATTAACTAACCTAAAACCTGTTGCTGAAAGAAAGCTACCATGTAAAATAATTGCTACCACGAGATTTTGGTCAATTTTAAAATAATACTCTACCTGCCTTCCTGGAATAGAAACACTTTTGCAAAGGCCACTGTTTTCATAACCTGTACAACATTCTAACTACATGGGGAAACATCAGTTCTTGTGATTTTTACAAAACGAGCAATGCTTCTCTGTTTCCATATTTCATTTCCATTCTGATGTCATTGATCCCTTACTTCCTTTTCACTAGAATATGACTGGATAATGTAGCAAGTAGAATCATTAACAGGCATTCAAATGATTTGTCTAGAAGTTCAATCATAGAGATACAAAAGATAACAAGATTTATTTCTTTGGAATTTAAATAGCTCAAGGGGAGGTGAAAAGAGATTAGTATATTACTATCACAGACTTACTAGAGAATTGTGAAGACGAAAGCCCTATTCTCTGCATAGAAGACAATTGTCTTTATTGGTGAATCTGGAAGCCTGTGTGCCAGGACTCTTGGCATGCTTCTCCAGTGTTTGACATCAGCACAGCAAGGTGAATGCCAGGCATAAAGTGCCACCTAGGATCATAACCCTGATAACGCAGGAAAAATGTAGACTTGGAAATGTGCCTGTGCCACTGTCACCATCTGCCCTTCCTTTTGAGAACTGAAACCCATTAAGAGTGGGAGCAAGGGGTGGCAGGTCGGGCCGGAACCACGGTGGGAAGAGGACCTGCCAACGTCCACTTCCTTTGGAAACATGCAGATAGGAACAGACATTTCCACAGGTGAACATATTCCTCTAACGTTTTATGGTTCTCAAATGCTAGACTGTCAAGAACTAACCCAGTTGTCACGTGTTTCTAAACAGATCATCTCTTCGGAAGCCCCACCAAGACAATGTCATTGTTACCAGCAGCGCTCACTCTGCTGGGGGACCACTGCTGCGGTCACTTGTATATCCATTCCCTCTCAGCCTGTGGATTTAATTATGTGAAGACTGAGACAATAATTATGAGTTCACACAGAGCTTAAGAAATTCAAGAGGCACCCCATGAGATACCGGCTGAAACCCCTGAATACTGAGTAGCTGAAGTGACTACCCTTGAAGGAGCTGAGGTCACAAGTCTATCAGACCAGGAAGTTCAAATCACGCAGCCAGGTCCCTCAGGGTAAGGCAAAAATAATACAGACACCAAGCAGTTCTTTCCCCAGCTGTGAGCCGAAGTCCAGGTTTTTTTTGGGGGGGGGGAGTGGCTTCTACTTGTTTAGTTGAAACTTAGGAAAGCTTGGACCAAAAGAACCCGTGATACTCCAGAAGTGCATTCTTTGCGTGAAAGCACTTTTCCTTGGTGACGACTCCATCATGAGCTTTAGAAAAACAGCCCCTGGGCAGCATTTACCAACTACTTATTTAGGTGTCTATGTGGGCTCCCTTCAGGTGACACACCATGTAAGCTTATTGATTCTCAACTATTTCTAAACTCAAAAGTGTCCATTAAAGGGGATGGGCAGTTCTATCTGGTTTCTAGTCCACTCTCTTCTCTCCAGCACCCCTGCACAGTGGTGTTTCATATCAAGGAACGAGCTTAATTTGCTCAGCAATTAGCAACAGATTTCCGTCTGTCTCAGCCTCCAGTAGGAACACTGGATTTAACACACACACAATAATGCTGTTAAAAAATATATATACTCTACCACCTTCTGGTAAGAAAAATGAAATAACAGATTTTTGCATGAGATGGATTATAGGATTTATGTGTGGACAGAGTCCAAATAACAGAGGCCAGGTTGGCACTGAACTTATGATATTGCTATCTCACCTGCTGTTCAAATGGTTTTATTACCTTGGCATTATTAAGTGAGAGCTAGGAAGATCCATCAGTCATTTCTGTTGTCATAGAGCATATATAAACAGGGACAGAGACTTATAAATTACGGTTTTCAACCTATGCAGAGCTCGTACAATCTGTTTAGTGATTTCTGGTTGATGGCAGGGGCAGTGCGGGTGGTAAGGGTCAAGTGTAGGCACCTAGGTATGGACACATTTCACTCACATGCAAGTATCAGTACAGCCAGCGTTTACAGATAAATAAGCGAGGTACTCTGTGTATCCATCAGCTCTTACTGGGCCCATTCCTTTTACCTAATTCCTTGAATAAGGCTTCTTATGAAAACAAAATATTAATAAACACAAATAGAGGTCGCATAGGTCAAACAGGTGAGGTTTCAGTGCACTTCCATAGTAGATAAACAAAGAGTCACAAATATTTAGTAAGGAGAGATTTGTGTGGGAATGGTGCCCTAAAAGTGAACCACTCTAACTGTGCTACACACCCCTGAGTCATTTGTCCTTACAATATGACGCTTTAAATAAAACTGGCTAAAGAGAATCCTCGAGTGACTCAGGATGACTTACTGTGTCCACTCCAGGAAAAGGAAGAACTTTCAGGGTTTGAGATACGATTTGTCTTCTTCAGTTTAGAAAACAAACATTTCCCTTTCCATTATGCATGGGACGGGGAAGGCAGGGAAAGTTAGGGCTTAGTGAGCATTTAGCATTTGTACTACCTGGGTATTTTGTGAGACGTTTGCATTTACCCGCGCAAAGTTTGTGCACATGAACAATGAAAAGTACAACTGGTGACAGGAGCAGCAGAGCAAACCAGCTCACTGCAGTGCGTACTTCTGTGAGTACAATGACACCCAATTATATATCCCCTATAGCTATGTAAAATTAAAAACCCAAGGTCTCTAAATTAGGTGAGTTTTCTACTTCTATTTTATTACACATCACGAATTTATACTTTTAACTGAGAAAGGGATATTATCCTAAATAGGGCAGATTGTGTCCTGGTATCTAATGAGAAAATACTGAACAGAATTTATAAGAACAACTAAGAGATGGACAAGTAAGAATCATATATCTGATAAGTATAGATACATATGCAACACAACAAATGACATCACAAATAACCAAGCAGTATAAGAAAGAGTGTCCCTGCCAATATCCACCTTTCTCATGAGCTAAAAATATGTCATTCAAGCCAGTGGGCCATACTTGACTAAAGAGTCAAATAAATTAATAGCATGCTATCTGAAGTTTATATTCTTGCATCCAGTTCAGTTCATTCTCATTACGTGCTTTTGAGGCAAGCATCTTATTATTCCTATTTGACATGTGAGGAGATTCAGCAAAATCCATATCTTGCACATCCCTACTCCTTTTACTACAAATGGGAAATTAACAGAACCCCACCAATAGCCACAAGCATACAGCTTACTTTCTGGTCTTCAGTTATGGGCTCCAAAGTACCATTGATAAAATATACAGATAATGACTACTAACACTTGTAAGGGGCCACAGAAATGACTCTCAGAATCTTTGGATAGCTATACTTTTTAACTGCACATAACTGAATGTTCTATACAAGCAAAAATTATTTCAAAGAGCGAACACAATCAAGACACTCAGAGTGCTTCTGTTTGCATAGACTATCTGAAGGGGCCCTCAAGTGTTGTAAAAAATGCAGGGCTTTCTTTCCCCACAACCAACCCAGCAACCTGAGTTAAGTCAATCAGCTCCACTGAGGAACATTGCCAGCCTTTTATTTTATGCTTCCTTAAACTCAAACCTAACCTTTCCCCACTTTTGCTCTATTCCCAGCTTTTACAAACTTTCTACCTGGGTATTTGGGTCTTTGGTGCTACTGGAATTTCCTGTTTTGTTCAAAGTGGCCCCCAAAGGGCTCAAAACTGCATATTAGTCAACACCCCTGCTTAAAATACACTCTCCCTGCCCCGTCCTTTTTTTTTTCCTTCTAGAAGTGACTAATCTTCCTGTTGTTGCACTCTGTCAGCTCTCTGCCTGGTATGCTTTCTGTGTTGTATAACATTTACTTTTGCCAGCTCTTTCTGGAACTCCTATCTCATTGGGGCTAGCCTTCCGGTTAACAGTTTGAAACAGTCTTTATGTTTTAACAAATTTTATCATCAACTTGTTTGCTATTCTTGTGCAACTATTTTCTCCAGGCAAATTTGCAACTACTATTTGAGGGACATAAATAAATACCCATTTGCAGATCTTTAAAGTTTAATTCAGCTAATCCTTGATGTTACCAGAGACCATAAACTAGCTTTCTATTTTCCCTCTACCTTTAAAATGTTCACAAAAGCAACAAATATCACCTCACTTAAAATATCTCTTCACAGTACTTCTCTGTAATATCAAAAATATGTCTACACACAATTAATAATTCAGTGTAACAGTTCTATATTGTCTACATTCCTATTGCAAAATAAACTTTATGCCAAGACATTACCTTCTACTTTAACTTACTTTTAATGTAAGTGATATTAACAGCTGCATTATAGTACTTAAACATACATAAAAGAACTATTTCTGAACTATATAAGATATCTAGAAGACATCAGGTATGCAATCACTATTTAATACATGCTAAAATCCACAGAAGAATTACATTCCCAGGGCTGCTGAGACAGCCAAGCTGGTGAAAGTACTTGTCTAAGCCTGGTGCCAGCATTTGCTCATGTCTAGTCTACTGAATGGTGGGGAGAGAGTTGACCCCGCAAAGTAATTCTGTGATCAGTACAAGCATGCCTTAGCATGTCCAACCACACAACACCACACACAAGCAACAGTAATAAATGAAGTACATTGTTTGACAATTACATTTCTAACAAAACAAAATCATAAATGCTAACCCCAGACTTCCATAGCACATTTTGGATGAATTCTATATATATCTACATGCTTATTATTCAACAGTTATCTTAAGAACCCCAAACTTTTCTTTAATATGTACAAAATACATCTTAGAAGAAATGATGAAAAACTAGCATTTCATCCTTATTTTCTAAAACTAGACATCCAGTGAAGCTCGCATATAACTACAGAGGAATCTCACAGGATCGTCTCATTTGCATTCGTCTTAGGGGGATTTCCAGTATTCTTGATTTTAATTTTACTTTCAAAATGACTAATTTAAATGAAACAGTCATTTACGTTTCTTTGTGTCAGTGTGATTTACTCAACTCCCGAGGATCTTACTGTCATGATTTTAGATAATAAGGCCAAGAAATTTGAAGTTGGAGATCCAACTTCCTGTATACAGGAAAGGCAAGGTTGTCTGGGCATTGTTTAATATTAACTGAGGGATGGAGACGATGACAGAACAAAACAAATCGAGATGTTCACTGGTGTATCCATGATATGTGCCTACCAAATGCTGGCGTATTCCTGTATATATAATTTAAACACATATACCTATGAGTTATTAAAATATCTTGATCTATTTTGTATATGTTCGAAATTGAAATAATAAAAAAACTCACACACACCCCAGAAAAAATAACATTAAAAAAAATAGAGGAATTGATGTCTAGGAAAATAATCAAGCTGTATTTCTATTTCAGCATCACAGATACAAAAATTGGTTTCTAAGTTGGGCTTGCTATTTACAATCTAGTCTGGACAGCCTAAATCAATGTACTTATATCCATGGGCAAACGTTCACGTGTTTGACATAGAAATGCCTTCTTGTCTTCCTGAAAAAAAGATTTTCATGCATTTGAAAATGAATTATCTAAAAAGAAAAATCTATAAAAAATCTAAAATTATATCTATATCAATGGAAGTAGAGTGAGGGAAGAGGTACTATTATTTCTACATTACAGACCAGGAGCTGAACCACAGAAGGGATAAGGTAAATGCTGTCACTCAGCTGGTACATGAAATAATAAGTTATGTGATAAATATCTCTATAATATGGAGAAAACATATCAAAATGGAATTTTACATGGCTACTCAGCATAGGATAATTTTTCTCAAAGAGGCTCTCTGGAGAAGGAGTTGTCCTTGGATTGTAGTGTTTGCCAATTTCCATGGTGTAAATCATCTTTCCACAGCCAATCTTAAGTTGCCAATGAGACATCACGGATAAGCAGACAGCCCAACAGCTCCAGTACACAAAATTGGAGAGAGTGAAAGGAACGGGCCAGTGGAACAATGAGTAAATAAAAGACAGTTTGCAAGTGTTATCAATGTTGTGTACAGGACCCTACGCAAATATTAAATTTATATTCTAAGCTACTAAGTTCCTAAGGAGAATACTGTGATACGTTAAAGCGATGAAAATAAACAATTAAGAGATTCTTCAAGAAAATACTTTCTCTTAAAGACATTTGCCATTTAAAAAGCATTCTTTGCAGGGGATGAATGCACTGTGATTATTACTAAAGGATTTCCTGCTACACTATTCCTAATACTCTCTGGCCTCAAAAGACGATTTGCTACTTACTAGAGAAGCTGAAAGCAAAAGCACAGCTAAAAGAAACCATCTGACCTGGGTCAGCAACAGACATTGTAACCAAAAACGGAGGGAGGGGTATTTTTGCAGGTCCTACATTTTCAAATTACATGTCAGGTATTGAATGAATACTGAACAACAGGATCAAGAAACAAGACCAATCAAAGGACTAGGCACTTTTACCATAAAACATTTTAGCTTACGTACTCTCATGAATAGATGTATATGAGGAACTTTTATCAATATTAATATATTTACACTATAGCATTAAAAGCATTAGTTACACATTAAGAACAGCATTAAAAAAGTAAAGGCAAATTTTACAGGTATATTAAAGAAGGTCAGATTACTAACACATGGATCATAGCACTTCAAAGTTCCCTCGCTCAATAATCAAGTTAGTTATCAATGAATAAAGTATTTTAGATATGTTTTAAACACAATATTTATCTTTCTCATAGAACTGAATACGATACTAAAGAGAGGCAGCTAGTAACCAGCAAGCTGAAGTGGCCAGTATATTCCCATTTTCGGCATCTGTCAAGTCCTTTGCTGACTTGTTACTAAATCTGGTTTTCAGAAGCCCGCAGCTGATTTAACAGAATCCAGTGATCAACTGGCTTCTGAGTACAAATGTGACTCATTACACGGATACACTTATTACATTTATATGAAAGGTGCTTCTGAGCTTCATTAAGTGTCTGTCCACACTGCATTTGGTGTTTTCTTGATCTCCCGAGTATGACCCCTAAATTTCATGGGGTCAAGTTAATTATTGATTTGTACTCCTAATGCTTATAAACGCCAAAGCAAAGGTCACAGTTTCAGTTTTCTACATTAGGGAGAAAAACTTCCAGGTATGATTAAAATTTTAAAAAAATCAATCCATAATATTGCTGTCCAGTTGGTAAAATAATTCAGCCAATTTCTTTACTTAAATCAATGTATTTTACAGTCCAACCCTTCAGACTGAGAACAGGATACACAGATATGAGGACTTTTTATCATTGTGCTATTCCAAATTAAATTAAATTAAAATACTTTTGACATTTTATGTTCATGGCTATTTTTATATCTTTGACATAGACTTTCAAAACATGGCTTCTTCAATTTTTAATGAAATATATGACCTAACTGTAAGGACTCTGATTAAATAGTAATTTTAATCTTGGGGATGGAGGAAGGTTTGGGCATTGGTTGCGTTATCTTATTTTGATAGTATTGCATAATCCACTCTACTTTACATTCAACACAAGTCAAATGGTATTTACCTGCAGCCTCTCCTGCAGTCCAGTGGCTATCAATATTCACAGGGATTAAGGAAGGAATACCCTCACTTTGAAAAGTACCCAGACAGGGAGGGAGCTGAAAACCTCACAATGATATGCAGTAGGAGACTGGGTAGTTTGGCTATGCCTCTCTGAATTTTTGCAGTAAAATGACAATGAAAATGTAAGTTCATTTTCTATATTGCTTTCAGGTCTGATCATTCTGTATCCTCTACCCTGAGTGAAATTGTTTCTTCTGCTCTCAGCAGCCCTGAAAAGACATGCATACCAGAAACATTACAGGGACTGAGTAGCTTGTATGTGTGTGTTCAGGAATATGCTCACACACAAAGACACATTGACAACAATGACAGTGTTGTCAACTTCAGTCTTCAATAGCTATCACTGGTGCTTGGTAATATTCCATTTCTTTGTTCATTTCCTCACATGAGTCTGAATCAGATTGAATGCTATTCCCCTCGTGTCTCGCCCTTGCTGGATGCTCAGTCTGAAGAGTCTTTTTGCTCACAGGTGCCATGTTATCAGAAAGGCTCATACCAGAATTAAAGCCCTCAGGGGCCATGCCCTCAGCATTCACTTCAGTGGTGACTGCATCAAATTCATCTTTTTTATTATCTTCCTCTGGTGCCATATCTATAGAAATATCCATTTGGGCACTCTTTTCAGAGAATGCAGCTTCAAGTAGGAAAGAAAAGTTTTATTTACACTTTATTTAACTAAGAAAAGTGTTTATATTTTTTCAAAATATTTGTATTTGTTGTGCCTGGTGAGATGTAGTGAGATGCAAAGGAGAGAGCATCTCGTTTAGATAAGACATGGAGAAAACTTGGAAAGACATACCCTTTCAACTCGGTAGTTAAAATAACAACGTTTCATTTGCTGGCATTCCATTCATTTGGCATTGACAAATATGTGCACAGCAGCACTTGCCTGTGAAAATGTGCTCTTATGAGGTACAATGTTCACTCTTAAATGCATGACTGTTTGGACGTTATGTATAGAAGACAGTTTCTTTATAATTTATAAAGTTCAGCCTTCATTAATAAAAAAACAACAATATCAGAAAAAGAGGTCATGAATTTACAAAGGGTGGGGAGTGCATGGACAGATTTGAATAGAGGAAAGGGGAGGGGAAAATCACATAATTACCTCAAAAATGATTTAAAAATTTTTTTAATAGTTTCTACATAATAGCATTATCTGACTTTTCCAAAATGAGAATGAACAGGCTGTAAATTAGGGATGAAGGGTCTCTTAGGAAGAACTTGATAGGTGCATATTTTTAAAAGAAAGAACAAAAATCCTCAAGAATTTAAAAGCAGATTTGATTGAGTTTATAATGCTACTGTGTGCCTCACAGATAGGAAGCAAAATCAAAGCCCACAACTGCAGTTACAATACAAAATGTTTCACAGCCTGATGAAGAAGACCATTCCAGACTCAACTGCTGTCGCTTGGGCCTTTTATTTTCCAACATTCAAGATAAGAAAAAAAAAACTAGCCCCATAACCACCAACAACCGAAATGGATGGAACATGAAGGCTCTGTCGGCACTCATCTCTTCTGAGCACCAGGAGAACAAGGACCCATTGTTCTGACGTAGGAGGCTACTGCGCAGCAAGGAGAGGTGGCTCACAGAGCTGTCCTTTTACAGAACTCTAACAAGATATATCTCCTCTGATAACACACACAGTAAGAAAGAATCAGGAAGCATCTACAGCCATGTGACAGCGAGACTTATTCTTAGGGAGATGAAAACTGTGAGGCTCCTTGACAAGAGACAGAAAGTGCCCAACCGACTGCAATGCTCGAGTGGTGATTGCAGCATCGCCAGCTACATAAATAATTATTCCACTCTAACCCTTAATAAGTGTCAAGTGCTAAATTTTTAATCCCTCTTGATGATCCTCTTCCAAAGTGGATAAACGTAGTGGCCTCCAGAATCAGATGCTTAAGTGCCGAAACTGCCGGCACCCACTCTTATCTGGAGTGTTTTCCTCTCTCGAAAAATTCATGCCTTATAAAACATGGTTTCTATCACATCTCTGTCAAGGATGGTGAGAGGTTAAGAGTAATGATTAATTCTGCATTTAGCAGAATCTGAACGCATTTTGTGTCTTTGGATTCTCTCCTACTTTAAACTGAAAACTTTCAAACTATAAAGTGTTTAGAATTAGAAAACGTCTTTCTAGTATTTTATGTGTAGCATGGATATACAAATCACTGTAAAATATCCTACTCCCTTTTTAGTATTGTTTACTCTATATTAAATGCAACAGTAAAACAGCTGTAGTCTGGATCCTAAATGCTCTTCCCAAAACCTAACAAAACTGATAAAAGCTATTCCCAATATTCTCGATATAGTAACAAAACAAAGTAAGCACCAATAATGCAACGATTTCTCCATGTGCAGCTGCTGAAGGTTAAACATTCTCTGTGAAAGTCCCACGCTTCTAACAAAGCATTCGTGAATAAGTGTTAATGACTTTAGCAAAATAACTGTATTGTGCCACTGCAATGAACAATTTATCACTCCTCCAAGAGACATGGGATGTATAGCCAGCCAAAGGGGGCAGGTCCCTATGAGCAGCCAGTGCAAGATAACATTTAAAAAGGCACTCACTCTTAAAAAAAAAAAAAAGGACCTGATCCAGAAATTCACTTACAGAAAAGAAAGGATCCTTCACTCTGCCAGAACCAGTCAGAGGTGCATGAAACTTGCCAGAGAGATTTTCACAGCTCTGCCATGGGAGGAGTCTCTCCCATGGAGGGTACTGCGTTCTTTAGAGAAGGGATTCCCAACTGCAGGGAAATAGATAGCCTAAAGCTGAATTTAAAAGCATTTAAGATCAGCTAATAATTACTGGTCAAGGTTAAGAAGAAATAACTGCTTCCACTTCGGTGAATATCAATAACATCCCAAGAACCACACATACAAAAGTTCACTAAGGAAAGCTTCCTAATCTTCTAGGGCTTAAGAGAATATGAGAAAATGCAGACAGATTGACTATAAAATATAGTCTACTCTATAATACATAACATGCACGGAATGTGGAAGAACTTGTTGTTTAAGAGCAAAGCATGCTATGGACTTTGATGCAACCAACAAACAAAGCATCATTTTGTTCAAAAAAAGATTTCAGTCGGACTGGACCTAGAGTGGTTTTCAGCTGTCAGGAGAGCTGATGTTGCTGTCCTCATGGGATGAAGACAGCATCATCAGGTTTTTCTACTTGACTTGGCAAGTACTCAGGTTTCAGAGGTCCTGGTGACCTTGACAAATTGATGAACACAATTAAGCCTGTCCCTCTTCACTCCCTGTTATCCTAATATGTAAAGGGCCTACGTCACATGGCCTCGTTCCTTAGGCCTCTTCTGATTGCACTGGCAGCAATCTGTGGTCCGTGGGAATTTTATGCTGAAAGTGGCAAAGAAAAAAACTCATGTCGAAACGCTAAACAAAACTCTTACATCGCATGCACAAAGTGTAAAAATAGCAAATCTTAAATACAGACTTGAAAAGTGTAGATAAAATCTACCACCTAAATTTTCAATGCTAATGTGTTTTTTCCTCAAAACACACACACACACACACACACTAATTATTTAGAAGGCTGATTACTCAATGACTTGCTGCTGTTTTTACTCTAATGAGGACTTTGTGCAGCCATTGGGATCTACTTTCTCTTTTAGGTTACTTCAAAATGTTGGTAACCTCTTCTCTAGCAAAATAAAAATAGAGTAGGTAGTATATGACATTTTAAACACTGACCCAATACTGGAAAATCACAATAACCATGAAAGCTAAGTACTATACTTTGAGAGCTGGCTGTAATCTTGGTCTGTTCTTCAAGTCTGTATTGATTCATTGCTATTCCTCAAACTGGCTTACTTGCTGGTTATGGCTTAGAAATGAGACTGCAGCTTGTCTCTTCACAGACATATGGAGTAATGATAAACCTGGGGCCAAAACCATCAAGCTCATGAAAGAACTATGTGTAAGTGAACAGTTGCTTCTGGCCAATGCATCTTCCAAGCTATGGAGAATGAGATCTGTAAACCCACAGCAAATGATTTTCCATCGATCAAGACCTACTTTAATTCAAATGCAGTATTGAACCAGACAGTGGAAGAAATCTGCATTAATTTTATAAACCTAAAACACTTTATCTTTCTGCTTGTGCTGATAACTATTTATGCTATTTGAATATAACATACATGTTGTGAAATAAAATCTTTACAGTTCCAACATGATGACCAAACCAAAACTGGTAACAGTATTCTAGAATTACCTGAGGGGGGTTTCAAGACTTACTCATCAATTTGAAATGCATTAAATGTGATCCTTTCAGGAATGTTTTTTAAGATAAATACATTTTACTGGTAAAATTGAGCTCAAAGTGCAAGTACTTTCAAATCTGTCTTTTTCCACCAATGGTGCCCTGCTTTTCTCTGGAACAGTATTTCAACTCGTTATAAGCACAGCTTCCTGAGAAGCCTTTTTAGAGAATTGGCTTGTTGACTTCCTCATGCTGTCAAAGCTCACCACAGCCTAAGTAGAACCATCTCTTTTCCCTGTGTCCTAGAACATCATGGTGTTTATACTCAGAGTTCTAACCTGACAGCATTAGGTATGCTGGACTACCCGTATGAGACGACCTTTTCCTAAGAACCTAGGATGACTGCTCCTTATATAAGTAAACCTCAAAGCAAAGAGAAAGAACAAAGTTAACAAACCTTAACTTCTACCAGATTATCATCCTTTCTAATCACTTCACTATTAAACAAAAGGAAAAATTAGAAATTTAAAGATGATTAAGTAGGTTTTTTCAAGTAGCTTGATAGAATTATCTGAAGATTTATAAAAATTAAATAAAGTATACAAAGACATGAAACTCTATAACAAACAAAATAATATAAAACCATACTAAGTATTCATCGAAAATCCATATTGCTAAACAATATAATTGTAATAGTGTTTTAAAAGACAATATATCACCGTACAGACAGGACAACCTATCGTCAACAGGGAAGATACAGGAAAAAGGATTTGTACTAAATGGATACATACTTATCACAGTCAGTGTACTTCAGGTTCTTTTCTCGTTTTGAGAACAAAGGCCATGGGAAACAGCAAAAAAGAAAAAGAAAATAAAAATTTAATAAAATGAATTACTTTATCTTCTGTCCACCAATTTAGAAGGTAAGAAAGATATTTTTAAAAAAATGCCTTCTAAAAATGTCTCTACAGTACTAAGAAGAAAAGCCAGCTCTGTATACATCTAGAATACTTCAAGGTTCCTGGATAATTTTATCCTTCGCAGACAAGAGTCCTTAGTACAGCCCTACAGAGCTATGGTAAAGCAAGCGTTGTTAATCAGGAATATAGAGCTGTAGAAAGCATCTAATCCTGTCTGTTAGAGGCTCTGACTAAGTTGAGACATAGAGCAAATTGTGGGGTAAGAAAATGCACATTTCTGAGGGCCACAGACTTTGTATAGAAACCTGGAACAAACTGCCCTTGGACACTCTGCAGAAAAACCATGAGAATACTGACTTCCACCCACTGAAGTGGACCCTATCTTCATACACTGGTCCCTCAGCAAGGGCAGAAAGACTCTCCGAGGCATTTGCAAGTTGTCTGATCTACACTACCCCTCATATTCCTTCTTCCTTTAAGACAGTGCTTTCACAATTCTACTGTTAAAATTCCTAAAAGGGTGATTGAGGCCAATTATTTAATATGCATTTCAAAAAAACTTGGTTGCTTCTCAAAATTCATACAGTTGTCAAACAAGTCAGGGGTGGCAAAAGGTTCTGGGTCACAATGCCCCAGTACATGCTACCATCAGCTCAACCAAAAGCAAATTAATTAAAAACACATCGAGAACCATAACGTCATAGGATTAACAAAACGTGGCCTTACTGAGAGACAGCAAGCAGAGAGGGAGCACAAGCATAACCATGTGCACTTTGAATCCTGGTTTTATCTAGAGAAACTCGTCTTCTGAAGATCTTTCTCTAACTCTGGTTTGGCTCGTGCCTTGGAGCTGATGGGACATAAAACCTTTTTATTCATTAGAGCCAAGTGAAATGCTAGAATGAAAATTGACACTCATTAGCAGACAAGGATGAGCATGGTAGCATGCTTGACATATCCTTTACATAAAGAGATGAATTATTTGAAGTTTGGGAGCTAGGGAGAAAGCTCAGTCAAGGGTGGTAGGCATCTATATTTCAGGTGCAATCGGGAGGCACAGATGAGGAACCTGGGACATGTCTGCAGGATGTAGAAACCAAACCACAGAGCTCTAGGATCGGTGACTGACACAGACTCAGTGAATCAATTAGAGAGCAATTGAGGAAAACACCTGATCTTAAACTGCCTTCCAGATGTGCAGTCAGGTGCACAATGTGCATGTGTAACCTGCACACACAAGCAGTCAGAGACATGCACACACGGAAAAAGAAAAAGCTTGGAAAATCAGATTATCAATGTCAAAGAAAGTAAGTAAATATTAGCCCTGTTTCATCTTTAAAAAATTATGAAACAGGGAGCAATCCATTAAGATAATAAAATCTCTCCTCTGATCCCCAACTTAATCCTTGGCTTAGTTTTCCATCTCCATGACCCCCAAATGTCAGCAGCAACATGCTTACACACTGTTATTCTCTCGCTACAGAACCTATAATACAGCTTCATCATGGAACTACTCTTATAGAAGTGAAATTGTCTTGAGAAATCCTGAGTATTTTATAGTGCTAAACATATTTGGCTTTTATAAGACACACAGAAGTGAAATTTCAAATCTTACACATCTGCTAACTAACTACAAACTGATTTCATGATTGCAAGAAAATAGGATTATACCACTTATGGCAACTACCAGAAAGTTGAAGATACATTTTATTTTTCCTGCCTTCAAAGGTAATCCTATACTTTTCTCCTAATTGTCTCTCAACATGCGAAAAACTCAAAATAACCAATTCAATTAAAAGTCTACAAGCAACTCCACTGAACACATATCTGATCTTCCTTTAACATTAAATAATACAGTTAACTCATTGCCACACACAAAATCAATACAAAGCAATACAGCACGGGCAAAACCCAATAACAGTCTTAACAAGAAGGCAGTGTGGCATGGCTAACTGCACCAGCCAGTGCACAACTCATACTTAGGATATAAAAGCAACATTTGCATATCATGCTGTTCCCTTGCTGACAAAGAAAGAGAAAGGATTCTTCTCTTAACCCCGTCAAGTCTCAAACTTTTGAGTTAGGTTAATAATGCTTTTGGATAGCTTGGATTATTTCAATAGCTCGCACTGGTTCCCTGTCTACGACAAGTATAAAAAGAAAAAAAAATAGATTAAAATCAGAATATTTTGGGGTGCGATCTTTACACCATTAAAGAGGGAGTGTGGACAGACCTGAGGTTTATACTCTACATTATCAGAAACTCTCTGGAATCTAACAAAGACAAAGATGAATCTGTGGCTTGAGATATACATGTAAATATAAAAGGAGCAAAAGAATAAGAGAATGAAACACAAAAAAGTGGACTTAAGATTTATGCTACCGTGGGCAGGAACTTTACTGAATAAATATAAGTTTTACATTTTAAAAAAAGCATATATTATAGGACTAGAGAAATGGCTTAGTGGTGAGGAGCCCATCCTACTCTTTCAAAAGACCCAAGCTATACTCCTAGCATCTACACAAGGTCACAGTCATCTGAAACTCCAACTATGGAGGATCCAACACCTGTAGTCTCTATGGGCACCTGTGCTCACACATGCACATACCCACATGCATAAACATACACACATACATAAATATTTAATTAAATAATAAAATCTTTAAAATGTGTGAATCTTTTAGTATTATATTCACATATTGCATTTGCAATGTAAAATATGATTATTGTAGAACAGCAAAGAACTAAAGAAGCATTTATTTTGGATGGGATTAATGTCAGCACAGATGTTTATAACTGTTTTCCATTCGTGGATGACTACATTTATTAAATGGGTTTTAGGAACAGGCAAGAATTATTCCAGTAATACTGCCTCACTAATGTGAAGTCAAATTTATGCTCGGTTTAGGGGTTGTTTTCTGTTCATGATAGGTAAGTAAACAGCCTACTGTATAAGACTGTGTTTATACCTTTTAGTACCTTTTAGATTTTACAATAAACCAACACAGTTACCTTTGTACAGTATAATATGCAAAATAATTACATTTATTCTAAACTGAGACAAAGTTTCTCATACAAAAGAAAATGATAATTCAAACTGAATTCCAACATTCAGACCAGAACAACATGATGTTCTGTATTGTATGGGACATCCACATATTTAGAGATTTATATGATGTAGTAGATTTTACTGAATCCTCTCAATCCTTTGAAGCAATGTTATAAATGACGAACTAGCACGAGATAAGGGAAAGACGAAAGTCACAGACTCCTTTGCAGTAAAAAGGCCTGGTTGAATGGACTCTCTGTGCAGAAGGTGGGTTTGCTGCTTGCTTTGTCTCTAACTTACAGAACTCTTGGCATGTGGCTTTGTGTGATCACTCTGAACACACACATCAGACTAAGAGTTAAGGGGCAGCAGAAGGCTCTAAGTAAACCCCTGCTGGCCACATTCTCATCACTCTTGGCATCAATGTTTATTTGAAATTAAAGTTTTCAGGAAAAGTTTAATTCCATAAAAACCGAGTGAAGTCCAACATAGACACTCAGAAAACACCAAGGAGAATGAAAAAGCAAACCTCAATCTATAGAAAATTAATAAAGGAAACAGAGAAGTCAGAGAAATGAAATCTAAGGGCAAAAAAACACCACAAAGGTTTCCCTGTATTCTAAGTGGTTCTAGAGAAAAAGCCAGTTTGGTATATCAGAATCCATGAATCCATGAAGCTTTCAATTTTGTAAAATATATATATATTTCTAACTAATTTTTTTGTCTAAATCAATATATTCAAGACACTGGCTAATGGAAACGCACTACTGATCCTCTGCGGAAAGGGCTCTTGTCCTACCAGCTAGTACTGTGAAATTGAACTGCTCTGGGAGAAGACTCGTGTGTTGCCAAGAGAGACGTATGAGCCCTAATATTTGATATATCTCTTTATTAAGAGTTTGGGATTACACTAATACTTATGAACTATCTAAGAAACCTAAGAATTTATTTAATGTTCTTAAAGCCAAGTTTTTTAGCACAATATACTCTCTCTGCCACATCTTGAAAAATGAAATCTGTAATTTATTTATAGTCATTTTTATTCCATTTAACTGTGATACAAAAGTCTTAAAAAGAAAGATATAAGCGGTTTCAAATTATTTAATAAAATTATTATATTACATGAAAAATTACTTGAACTAGATGTTTTGGCATTATTAGTATAGTAAGTAAATATTGAAGATATACAAAGAATAAAAATTTACTATAATTTTTGTCCTAGATAATTCCCGAACTGTCCTATTCGAGGTCATAAACACATAAATACAACACATGACAGGAAGATGTTTCAAGAATCAAAGCTTTGAGTGGGACCTACATTCTAATGTCACATAATACACACGGAAGACTTCACAATTATTATTCCCAGTAAAACTCACAAAATAAGATGAAATCTTAATCTCATGCAAAATGATATCTGCATCTGCATGGACTCAGCTATCCAGTTAATAAAAGAGATACTCCGTTTTACCCGAAAGAACTAGGGGTAGCCATTAACTGAGCGGCCTCCTTATCTACTGCCCTTTCACGTCACTGCTGACCTTTGTCTCAGATGCCGGGGACTCTGGTGAATTTGTTTTCTAGCACACGCTGTATTTTGATCTGCTACCTCATTTGTTCTCTGTGTGGTGGGTAAACATGCAAATGCAACTTGATCTGAGACTTATATTCTATGTTCTAAGGCCGCTGGATAAAAATGAAATGTTTCACATTTTGAATGAGAGTATGTTATTAGCAATCATTCAGAGACTGTATTATTAAGAAAGCATGTTGCAAGAGTTTGTTTTTAAACGTACCCTTTAAATTCAGGCAATGGTTGCAACGCAACACAATACTTGCGCAACGTTTACATATAGGAATTCATTGGCAATTAAATGCAGAATGTAGGCACAAGACCATGCCATATGTTTCTCAGTATTAATCATTTAGATAAGACTACCTGTGTTCAAGTACCAGGGAAGCTGCCTCTGACAGTGTGACCTTGGAAAAGTAACTTAACTGGTTCTGAACTTTCTACTTTACATAACAGGTAGATGATGAACAAATCAGTTGAGTAAAATTAATGATTTCTAAATATGTTGTCTAAAAATCAATGTGACTCAAGTTTCTCACAGGATCACAGACGGTGATGATGTGCTTACGTAACTCTCTTGCCGTATTAAAACCAGCAGTCTGACCACTCTGCTGAAAACATGCCAATTATCCCACTTCTCCACAGACTAAATGTTTGCAGTGTGTTTTAGAACAAATCGACGAGAATCAAAATTCTAGTATTTTATGATCTCACAACAAACCCAAGTCTAGCAACAGAGGCATATTTTGTGGGGGTTTCACAATGTGTAGTAGAGCGAGCAATGAACAGGGCAAGAATAGTGTCTGTTCCTGCAACTAAGATATGTAAGTAGCACATATTTTATAGTTTACCTGGTATCTATGCAGGTGGACACTGTAAGGCCTTTGGACAGCACCTCTCACTGAACCAGCAGGTTGCCTTTTCAGAGAGGTTTGGCTGCCAACTGGCTTCTCTGTTCTGCCTGTCTTTGTCCCCCAGTTTCAGATTTGGATGCAGGTCTTCATGCTTGTTTAACTAGTGTTCTGATCCACCGAGTCACTTCCTCAGCCCTCTAAGGCTTTAATTAGATCTTAGTTAAATCTTTAGCATATATATATATATATATATATATATATATATATATATATATATATTCCCTATCATTATTCATCCTTGGCAGGAATTACAGAAGCCAACAGTCACTAATAAAGATGCTAAAGCCCCTCTGCATTTACTGCTCCGCCTATTGAAAACTTTGAATTCGATCATACATTGCTAAGCTACTAAACTTCAATCACAGGTTTACAAGTATTAAAGAAGCTATTGAAATAGATCCCACTGTAAAAATATTTTTTATGTAAATGACTCTTATTAAACATGAATAATGATTAAACATGAATAATCCGTCAGAAGCTGAGCTAAGGGTTGTTCCGGGCTTTTGATAGTTTTGTACTATTTTTTTCATTTGGGGGTGTTTGGGAATTTATTTTGTTACTTTTAAATCTATTTAAGTTTCTTATGTGGATGTTTGCTTTCATTTTTTTTTTTTAACTCTGCTAGAATTCATGGGAAACAATGCCTGGAAACAAAAGTTCCTCAGAGAAAATAAAAGAGTCCAATAAATAAAACCATGATGATAATCTTTTCTCATGGCTAGACTTAGATCTCATTAGTCACCACTTAGCCATGAAGAGATATGAGATAATGGTGGGATAATTCATTCAGGACACAAATCTTCCTTAGCAGGATTCCTTATTTAATAATTAATTCTTTAAGTGTTTCTTCATCTTTCTTCTGGGGGTTGCCTCTCTTTCAGGAGAATAATCTTTATAGAGAAACAATGTCATTGACCAAAGAGGACTTTGTCTGTTTTTCTCCAATGCCTCTTTAAAAAGTTTTCTGCCCTCTTTAGAAGCTGTTTGGATATAAGTGCTTCCTCCATAGGGACAAGCTACTAGACTTGTTTTCAGTCTACGGACAATTTTAGAATATTAGATGAGCAATGATTTCTGAAAGCAAATTATCGCCTGAATGCAGTAACATGGGAAAGAATGAATTACACGTGTAATTTATCCATCACAGGCAGATCCTAAACACTGATTATGTCTGTATCTTGTGCAGAAATTGAAGATGATAGGAAAACTTCCCAGCTTTGCTAACTTTAATTTTCTGTGTTTTATTTTGTGTAATTTCCTGACAACTATTAACTGCAGATGGTCCCTGCCTCATGTAAGAACAGCCTGGATGTAGATATGAGCAACTCTAAGTCTGCACTGCAGGCAGAGATAACTCTAACTGCATACTGGACTCCTTTGGGCCCTGAATCAACAAGATTTGGGACCTGATAGTCAAGCCTCAAACTCACACCAACACAAAATACAACATATGCACCACTAGATAAATTCAGCTAACTGTAGCATTCTATAAGCATTGAAACTGAGACCTTGGGTTAAAATAGAGTTCCATCTAAGTGGGGTCATCCAAGACAGTACCCTAAGCATTGGGTCTGGGACTTTTGAGTTTTTCTTTTAGGGACTCTCTGTTTCTGTTCCCATTTGTGGTTTCAGAGTCAGTAAGTAGTTATGGGAAAAGGTAAAGTTAAACCACTAAAGATGCCCCTCCCTTCCCGTCTTCAGTTTGCTCTCACATTGACCTTCCCATTACTGTTGAGGAGTTTCCCCTCTTGAGCTCCACACCACCTGCTCCTAACTCAGGTCTCCCTGTAAACCCCACCCCCTCCTAACCTCCACCCCATCCCCCTCCTAACTCAGGTCTCCCTATAAACCACAACTCCTCCTAGCCTCCACTTCATTCCGTCTTTACACAGGTCTCCCCATAAACAATACCATGAAACCAGAATTTTTAACTTCTGCCTTTGCAAAGTCTGAGCAGAACATGCTTGTTATCCTCTTTAAATTATTCAATCCATAGCCCTTCTCAGCTCCTAAATGTCTTTGTTTTTCACATCTGACCCTTAATTGTTACTATAATAAAATTATATTTAAAATCTGTGAAAAAAAATGGAGCCTACAATGTGTTTGTGGAATCTCCTGGGTTTAATTAGTGGTTGAAGTTTTAGAGCAAAGCCCAGAACACTTAAAGTTACTTTGGTTTCTCAGAGTGGCCTGGATGCTTTAACTGAGTTAACTCAAACAATGAAGAAACTGGGTCATATTTCTTCTTATACATTGATTTTATTTTATATGCATGTATGTATGTGTACTACCTGCATGGCTTGTAACCACGGGGTTTAGAAGGCATAGAACCTTCTGGAACTGGAGTTACAGATAGTTGAAAAACACTGGGTGGGGGCTAGGAACTAACCCTGGGTTCTTTGGGAGGGCAGCAAGTGTTCTTAAGCACCATCTCTTCAGTCCCTCTTTCTATACACTGAGACAGCTATCTAGCTGATATAGTGGCACTGTCTGTGAAGGTAAACTTGAACTCATTTTCTTATAATTTAGAACAGACTCAACCTTTGTGTCTGAAACCACAATCTTCCTGTTAAATCTTGGGTTCCATTCTTGATCTACTTGTTAAGTCAAAACATAATTATGTGTGTTTATTTACTGCTGAAGGCCCAATGCCTTCAATGTTTCCTGTAAAACTATGTATGCTGAAGCGCTGCTGTGATTTCTTTGTTGAGGCCTCTGCACACGGATATGTAAGTTGTAAAGCAATGTTTGGTATGGTGTGACTGGGTATGAAAATTGCATTCAAACCACCAGGCATGGAGCCCCAGCTTACTAGTTGTCCCACATCTGACTTCTCTGTATTTCACTGTGCCTGTTTGTCAAATACTATATCAAAGAGTTGTTGTAAAGGTATTGTCATAAAATGAAGACAGTGATCAACACAAAGGAATTTAGTGTCTATTAACTCATTTTACTCTACACCAAATAAATAAAAATTACATTTGCAAAGGAAGTACAAATGAAAATTATGGTAACAACAGACTCTTGTGCCATACAAAGTTCACTAACATATACATACATTTATTTATTTATTTATTTATTTTATTTAATAGGAAAGTAAAAGAAGCATCTACATAAACAAAAACTAATTTCTGTGATATCAAGTTTTATTGACAACCAAAACAAAGCGCTGGCCTCTTTGGTGGAGGAGTACTGAAGTTCCCCTTTAGATACTTCAGTGGTCACCACACTCCCATGCTTGCCAAAGAGATTTTTTTGGATTCTGAGACTTTTCTGGGGGTAGTAATTTCTGTAATTCTCTCATCCTGGTGGCTGAAACTAGAACATCATTAATCTCTTTGCACAGTACCTGAAAAATGATTTTAATCAGGGAATAGCTGAGCAACCACTATAGTTCCCAGCAATCCAAGACAAATCAGCCAATGAGAGGTCAGGAAAACCATGGTGCAGACCAAGGGACCTCTGTTAGACTTTGACTGTACCAGGTTTTACCTCTTCTGCTCTTCCCAGAAAAGGTTGGGTTCTTGGTGCTGCCCAGTCCATCTTACAGTACTGAAATAATGCTAAATTTAGCAGACCTGTGCTTCTCGGGAACTTAAGATGAAGAATCCTGAACAGTGGGAACTGCAGAAGACACAGAACAGGCTTAGACAACTGACGAAAATTCAAACTCCTGCTGATGCCAAATGCTGTGGAGTGGGAGTACTGAAAGCTGACTCTAACCTTTTACAGCTCAGATGCTTACATCGCATCTGCCTGTCTCTGGGACTCAGAAAGATCACATCCACCTGGTCCTAAACTAGATGGGTTGAAAGTTGCAGAGATTTTGGAGGAAACAAAAGAAGAAAGGGTGAGGCCAAGGCCCAGAGACATTTTGAAGTTAGCCTGCCAATCAAATTATAGTATATAATCTGTTTTATAGTTTGAAAACTGTCACTAAATTCTCAAAATAAAAACTCCATAGTATAAAAATGTTTTTTTCCTAACAAATCAAGCATAACTCAAAATTGTAAAAAAACCAAATATTAATGTCAAATAGAGCTGATATAAGTAGACATGTATTTGGTGATAACTATACAAGAAATATGTTATTTACAAAACTACAGTTGTTTAGCATATTGTAAATGACTATTAAATTAATGCTTACTAGAATTAATATTATCTAGTGTTATTGCTTCAGTGAAATTCACAGGAAATTACTGTTCTAATACACAATACATCGCACAACTAAATATTTTCAGTTCAACCTTTCCAGTCCCTTTTACTTGAGTTTATGCATATGAATCTCTATCAGCAGTGTGATCACAGGTCATTTGTTTACCCATCTCTACTGACTCTCAGGAATTCTGACCTAAGTAAAAAACACTGAAAATTATTCCCCTAAAAGTACAGAATGTGTGTCTGTTCAAGTTTATAAAAAAAAAAAAAAAAAAAAAAAAAGCCTCAAAATTTCCTTCCTAGGATCTCTCTGTAAGAAAATAAGAATCTTTGTCTAGGTCTGTGGGAAGGCTGAGATGCTGCTCAGCATGAAAGGTAATGGATTAGTGATGCCAATAGCTCAAGTCCTCCACATACCCTTAGCAAGGAAAATGACAGGATAAACAACACACCCCAGGTCCCTGTGTGGCTTTGGGTCTGAGAAGCACTCCGTGTTTGGAAGCACGAGTGAACTGGATGCATGCTCCACTCCCACGACACTAGGTTTACCCTACAGATCACGAGAACTTACACAGCACTACTAGGAGACTACTGAATGAATGTGAGTACTTGCAGACATCTGACATGCAGGCAAACTTTACCTGTTTACACTCTATGATACTTTGGGTTAAAGTAGTTTTCCCTTGATCACTCTAACACAATGAAAAAGATTTAATGAGGAAAAGAGAGAAGCAGTATGTTAAATTCTTACAAAAGAAAGGAAAACAGCAAGAATCTGTGCCTTAAGTAGTTTTACATCTTCCATTTTGTTTGTCTGATAGTTTAAAAAATAGTCACTCAGTTAAGATAACTCTCTAAACCACACCAATCAAAATGCAGAGTTGGACAGGCCATTCCCAGTGGCTACATCTACAAAACAGCCCTGCACCTAACGCTCAGGGAACATAGAAGAAGAGGGGTTGGAAAGATTGCCAAGAGCCAGAGGGCCAGGGAGTTTGTTGTGAGACTGTGTCTCCTCATAATGTCAGGCGCTCACCCATAAAGTTTGTATCAACATGACAGCTTATGTGTATGCTCAGCAAGGACAATAACAAGAGGCATGCCAAAGTGAACAGGGAAAATACCAGGAGGCCTCAACACTACACAAAGAACTACAGGCAAGTAAGGAATCTTCAGAGTAGGAGAAAGAGTCTTCCTCAGGGAAGAGCAAGTAATTGGTTACCCAATACCTGAAAACATACATACAAGTAATATTATATAGATGGAGCAGGTTGTACTTTCGTGTGTAGAGGAAAAATACAAGTGTGTGTGTGTGTTTGTGTGTGTGAGAGAGAGAGTGTGTGTGTGTGTGAGAGTGTGTGTGTGTTTGCATGTAACAACAATTAATTAAAAAAAAAAAGAGGCCATGAGTCTGGAAAAGAGCAAGAGGAGTATACTAGAAGGTTTGGAGGGAGAAAATAGAAGGGAGAAATAATATAACTATAGTATAATCTCAAAAATAAGAAAAAATGAATAAAAATAGACTTCTAAAGAATTTAAGGACATGAACAGGCACATGTCTACAGTTATTATTAGGACTGCTGAAGCAGCTATAACTACTGGGCATTTTGTTACAGAAATGTTCCTGTCAGAATTAATGATTTTGCCACACAGGCACAGGAACGTCTCAGAGTTGTGAAGTTTCTGTTTACTGGAAGAAAAGTAAAAGCCAATAACGCTGCTTCACAAGCTGTGTCTTTCTGTGAGTCCACCTCTGAAAGCAATACTGTAGGAATAGGACCTGCTGTGTCAACCGCTCACTGAAGGAAACAATGCACACGTGTGTGCACAAGCTTTAGAATACAGAATGTGAAGGTCTTTTCAAACTGAACACCGCATGTGACCTGCTGTCAGGAAGAGGGCATCAAATGCTTGGCAGAAGTTAGTCCAAGTAGGAATATACAACATTGAAATTATAGTACAAAACTGAATGGACTTGCAGATCTCATGCATTTCACTTTGCCAGAATTTTCAGATAAAATTGTTTGTAAAACATGATGAAAAGACCATGATCTGGTATCTCTAAAAGAACAGCAATGATACCAGAAATTATTATGGTGCAAATACTCTGTGGTAATAACAGGAGATATTCTGAAATTAACTTCATTACTTTGAGGGAATCTCATCAAATCAGTCCTACTGTCTAATCCAGATGTTAACACCAGAGGTTTATCTCTATGGATGACATAGTAAACATTTCATTTTTGAGCTTATATACATTCACCTCCACACAAAAATACATTCCGTCCACTCTTCCCATAAACTCTTAAATCTTAACATCACCAGTATGCCAATGAAACCCTATCAGCTAATTTTCTCCTCATAATCTCCAGTAATATGCCTAGTGATTTCTTTTAGATAAACACTTTTCTACTGTTAAACTTGGTGTGTGTGTGTGTGTGTGTGTGTGTGTGTGTGTGTGTGTGTGTGTGTGTTGGGGGCCAGGGAATGAGGGAATTCTCTTCTTCTAACCAGAAGTCAGCTATAAACCTAAGTCACCCGGGAGCTCAGCCAAAGTCTGAAACAGCACAGCTGAAGGGTACAGCCATTTCACAGGGTCCTCTCAGAGAGTATTTGGTTTGCTTTCCTAACTTTCTAAAAATAGTAGATTACACAAGCTACCTCCATCTCATGGCTCAAGAACTCAAAAGAGGCTGGAACAGGGATTAAAAGCAATACAGAAAGCAGATTTCATTAAAGAAGTCAGGCTATTACAAGTTTTACTTGTAAAACGTCTGTTTACTCTGAGACAAGGGAGATGATCTGCTGGTTGCAAGCCTCAGAATGCTCCAAACTTCAGAACTTCAAGCATGAGTCATACGGATACTTAAGTGTTTTAAGATGTGTTCTGGATCTATTTTAGCCACAAACATGAACACCAGAAGACTAATAGCTAAAAGGTAGAATTCCAAACACCATATAAAGAAGGAGGGCTCTTTCAGTGACACATGACACACAAATACTTAACTGAACATCCAAACAGAGTTGATTGATTCTTATTACTTATCTTACTAACATTTAAGGAGCTATTGTCTGGGTATAAAATTCTATTATAAATAAATTAGTGTTAATTTGTCTATCTAATTAAATTTAAAAAATTTTACCAAATTTAAAAAATATTTAAACTATAAATTTCAGCCTATTTAAGAAAACCAAAGGAAAGGGATGGACTTTGCTGTGATTACTGGTATAATAAAGTCATTTCACGAATAGATTTTAAAACTTAACATTCTTTTTGTTGTTGTTACTTTTTTAAAAAGTCCTTGATGTGGCGGTTGAATCTCGTTAACCACACAGCATGTCTGTAAGATTGCTACTTTACTCAAAGGGGAACTGTTCTCTGACCACAAGTGAATAGTAACTTAAAAAAATATTTGGAGGTGGAAAAATAGAAACTGAATATTAATAGCTCACAATGTTTCCAAACCCTGTGTAGGCAGGTCTTCTGTAAAACCATTCAACATCACAGCCAAAAGTAATGTCCTTCATTTTATAGCTAGGAGTTCACCAAGAATTATCTATAGGATTAAAAACTGGATTTGCTAGGAATTGGGTCAAAAAGGAGTTACTTATGAACACAGCTGGTTACCGACAAGAGCAATTAGTCCTCTGCTCTTCATTTTATGGATCCCTGTCTCCCTGAATTCGTGACCATTAATTTAGGACTGACATTCACGAACGTCTCAACACTGTGCCTTTATCAATGTTTTTCAAGGCCAAGGCAGGGGCAGTAGTAATTGACAGCTCCTGCTTACCTGTCTCTAGGGCTATGCCCATAGCCTGCCATCCTGACACAGATCTGTGGTTACTACCACACACCTCCTCTTAGCCTATTCTAAAGACTGAAATTTTAAAAACCTTGGCAAAAAACTAAAGTAAACCAAAGTGAGAATCCCAAAGTGAACTAAAAGCAACCGGGTGAAACGGTTAACCTCTAACTCACCCTGCTGTGGTGGAAACAGCACTGGAATTACAGTATGCTGTGTTTTCAAAAAGACATGATGGAACTACTTTACAGATGTAGATAGGATGGTTATCTTGGAAGTGTCAAAGAATTAACTGCAGGTGTTTAGTATTCAAAAATCCATCTGATTAAACCAAGTAAGTTGAAGGTACCCCCAGAACACATTTCTAGTCTTGTCCTTGCATTTCAAAATAAAGACATGCTTGCAATATTTCACAAGATCCATTTCAAACTTGATAAACATGTTAACATAAATCTTTTCTTCTTACCATACACACAAAGCTAACTATGAACATTTCTGACCAAAAACATAGTAAGTAACAACTGGCAAGACTCTCACAGGAAAAGAGCATATGTATTTCCTCAGTACAAAAAATCTAATGAACAACAGTATTTGGTTCGTACCTACATATAAAGACCACATTCAAAAAAATAGGTAGTTCACATAAACTACTATAGCAACTGAAAGAAATCTTACATCTAGTCAAGTTTCCCCAAAACTGTGTGGCTTTAGCCACTAAAAATTATCTCACAGAAAAGTAAAGATGTATCCATAGAATCTGCCATTCATTTCTAACGACTTGACAAGTTTACCAGCAAAGGAAAACAAGTCCTATTCAATCAGTGACCATCTTGGCCTTATTCTAACACATGAAAGTGTTGAACATGAACATTTACCATTGCTGAACAAAGATCACACTTTGTTATCATCATATTACAACTGCATCGGTACACAACACTTTCTGCTCTAGGGGGAGAAATCAAGGAGTCTGGAGTTAAAGGCCTGGTAAAGTTCCTTGTAAGTTTGGCCGGACTCGGTTCTATGACGTCTTATTGAGTGTCCCAGCCCAACACATGAACCAGAACATGCTGCATAACTAAAGTGTTAACAAAGCAATCCATAATCCAAAACTTACTGTACCGTGTGCCCATACCCCTTAATCAGTCATTGCATATCCTTAGAAGTACAGAATATTTACTCACTTTCAGTGAATCAAAGCAGGCGATTACTCGTCCATTTTCAACTTGGCAGCTTTTCGAAGGGTGTGCAAATTTACACTCCGTGTCTGGCCGTGAGCAAGTCCCTCTTTGAAACTCTCTGCATACTTCCAGTGTTAGCCATTTTGTGTCCCGAATTGGTGTGACACTAACAGCCATGTTTATAGTTTACAGGTAGTTAAATGGTCAATGAAACCAACAAACCCAACCCCTCTCAAAAAAAAAAAAAAAGAAAAATCAGTAACCAAAACAAAACAAAAAACAAAAACAAAACAAAGATAGGAACTGATAAAACTCAGAAGTGTGAAATGGCAATGAAAATGTCCGAAAGGCTGTTTCCCCACTCCCTGCTTTCACGGCACGTGGAAAAGTGTGACTTCAAATATCACTAGACCTCCACTAGAAATTCACAGCATGAAACTGTTAATTCAAAGAGGTTTTGGTTTCTAGAGGAATACCAGGACTGTGAGTGGATGGGTGCTTACAGGAGGGCCTGGAATCAGCCTTGTGCTCAGTAACCCCTTCCCAGTGCCAATTTGGAGCCCAAAATGCAAGCATGAAAACGTGGCAGACCCTCTGACACCGAATTTCCAAGCTGCTCTCAGCAAAGTTGTCTGACAGGGAATCTCCTCACAGCTGAATTTGCGATGGAGTTTGGTGGTGCAATCGGTATTGATTAGTTTGGCATAGACAGATGCAGCAGTTTAGAGCAAAATCGAGAAAATGATTTTTTTTTTCCTCCTTGATTTCCTGGCAGAAGGTATCTTACTTTTTCAGCAAACTTTTCTTCTAAACTAAAGCAGCCTAGGGCAATGGCAGATACTCAGAGCTTTTCTCCTGATTAGAAGTAGAAATGGGGGTGTCTGGGCTAGAGGTGGAGGGCGGATGTGCTGTCGTCACAGTCTAGCTGGCAGCAAGCAAGGCAAAAGCAGAGGCTGCTCTAGAAGCGGTTCCAAGCAGCAGAGACGTCAGGAAAGGCACTTCTTAGTACCAACCTGTAGAGAAAAGAGATAGGTTAAGATTTACTAAGTAGCATTCACTAATGTCCTATAGTACCACAACCTTGCCATGTGATACCAGACTAAGCAACTCAAAGTCAGCCTCTCTTTCTGTGTCTGCCTCTCTCTCTCTGCCTCTCTCTCTCTGCCTCTCTCTCTCTCTCTCTCTCTCTCTCTCTCTCTCTCTCTCTCACACACACACACACACAAAATACTTACAGTGAGGCATATTGCAGCCAGCCATCGTAGATTTATTAAAAAGGGGGCCGTTTCCCCTTGTGAAGCAATGCATGATAAAGAGATAACCAATCACAGATAGTGTTGCAGCAATATTCTGGGCAGAAAGCCAATAGTGTGGGTTGTCTTATGAAAGGTCGCGCCTGTCAGACGTTCATTACTATGCTATAAGCACAGAAAATGTCCATCAGATGTGACTTATTCCACTGCAAGAGGACGAGCATGTGGGTTTTGAATTTACCCAACATGCAGTTAGTGGACTAAACCATGTTAGTTTCCAAATAGCTTCTAACGCAAGAAGTCCAAGGACTTGACAAGCTCTCCGCAGGAATCAAATAAAGGTCTAAAATCTGCAGCTGAAGTCCAAGCTGCTTTCCCCCTGGCACTTCCCAGGGGTGGACACTGAGCAGCCCGCTGCTGCTGCTCTGACACGTGAATAAAAAGGAAAGGGGTGTAGACGAATGGTACATTCTCCTGACCTATCCAATTCACTTCCTCCTAAAGCCCAAGTCCTGCCCCTCTGCTGAAAGCAGCACTCACACTGTAAAACTATTCCATTCAGCCATCAGACACTGTGTCACTATATCACAGGCAGGCGAGGTATGAACAAAAGCATCCTTTATTCAGACATTTTTAAAGCAGAAGCTGAGGTCTTGTGGCGAGAATAAGGAGTGCAGTGTTGTCAGCGTGTCTGGTAAATCTGAAGTCAGTCTCCAGGGAGAAAGTGATTCCATTGCAGGAACATTAATTATTAAGTGAGCAATTTGATTTGGGCAGCAGGATGCACTTCGGAGGCTCAGTCCCACACTATGCTGGAGGGTAGGAGCCGAGGCGGCTGCCTGAGGCTCTGTTAACTTAGGAGACCACTCTTTAGAACAGGGCAGCTTTGCTCACCAGCTTACTTTCCCTTTCGACAGGACAAAAAAAAAAAAATCACAAAAACTTAACTAGCTACAAAAATAAAAGTGTGTATGTTTGGAGTTGCTTTCCTTCTGAACACGGTAAAGAAAGTCAGGCTTTCTAACTAGCACCTTCCAAGTCGCCAACAACACAGAGTAATGGTGATTACAGTCAGTTTTTTAAAAGAAGCTGATCATAAATGGTACCTTGGTAATTTTGGAAATTAGAATAAAGGCTATGAAGATATCTGTTCTAAAAGCATGACTATGTAGTAGAATTTATTTTTTTAGGATTAATCCTAGTATTCTTAATAGTATTCAGAGAAAATTCTAGCAGGTTTTTATATTTCGAAAATGCTAAAACAGAAAACTGCAGTTTCTAACAGGGACTGAAGAAGTAACTAACCACAGTGTTCAAGAAGAGTCCTCAGGTCCTAAGGCTCAGCTCTGCCGAAGCAAGGTCAGTCTGTCCAGTCCTGGCAAGTCGGTACTCTGTTTAGACAGTCTCTGCTCAGCAGTCACAGTTTCTGGGAGCCTCCACGGCATGAATACAGAGCACATGTGCTTACCACCTCTTCAGCCCACACTGCTTAACCCTTCATCAGCCACCACGCCCCCAAGAAAGCCAAAGGTGCCACATCCACCTTTGCTCACTTACACACTAGCATCATCATTTCGGAATTACCTCTACACATCATCCCTGTCTGTGAAGCATTGGATTTTCTTGTAGGTTGAAACCACTGGACCACATGTTTCCAAGGGCAGAATCAACACTACTGTCTCAGCACCCTGAGAACAGTGATAAAGTTATAGACAGAGTGACTTCCAAAAGCAAGGGTATACAAACGATTGTTTACTATGGTGGGACTGAGCTTACCCGAGGACACAAAAGTAACACACATACACACATGTAATCATATGTGAATGTACTCAAATACACACTGAAAGCATGTGCAGACCACCACCTTTATAAATTCCAGGGTCCTGCAGGCCTTCCCTTTGCCTAGGGGTCTCTGCACAGCCTTGGACTGCTCCCTCTCTTACAGAGCAACCTTCGAGCCACCTCCACTTGAATCCTCTTCTCCTCAGGTTTCACTTGCCCAGTGGTGGGTGATCTTATGTGTCACATTTATTTCTTTGTTCAAACAGTCGTCCTGAGGTCTGAGTTCTCCCTGAAACTCCTGTTTGTCTGATTACATCTTCTGTTGCCGCTCTCCCCAGTGTCAAGCTTCCACCTCGATTGGCTCCTTCCCAAAGGTGCCTTCCTTCTCTAGACCTATGCACACCCGTCTGCCACCTTCACACAGCTGTTCATTCTTAGTCTTCACAAGAGTGGAAAACCCTACACCAAAGGGGAATAAAGTCCTGCATGACTATGCACTGTCCTCCTCCCCTCGCGCTACATATCTTCCCCAGATCAGTGTCTACAATCTACACACGCTGCTTCTCTGCTGTCTTCATGTGTCCTTCACATCTGTACCCACAACACTGTAACTCCCATACTTATCACTTTGCTGCTCAACAGGATTTGACAACCCTGGAAAAGCCGAATGCATTTACATTTGCTTCGGTGACACGCCACAACACAGAACCAACACATACAACTCTTTAGCTTATGATCCCACATCCCTGTATCTTTAGAGGGATGAGCTCTCAGGGCTTCTGCCCATAGCAGCTACTGAACCCCAATAGTGTACTACACTCTATCACTTCATTTGGCTAAAGACCCCATATCCCTACAACCCAGCAAATCTATTCTTGTTTACACTGCTATAGATACCATCTTCTCTGTAAAGCTGGGCCAGCTATGATGAAAAATAGTAAAGGAAAATAGAAAAGCCTGATTCCACCCAATAACATGCTCATTACTTTAGAACTTTTTGTCTAATATTCTCAACTTCCTGATGGCAAGGTGTATTACCCAAACCCTAAATCCTGGAATATAGCAGATACTATTAAATGCTTAATATATGTATAAATTTTATTCCTATTAATAGGAACAAACATGTTTAGGCAGGTATATTACCAATCATTGGGGAATATTTAGTTGTAAAGTACAAGGTTCAAGCTACTTAAAAAAGGAGAATTGGCACCATTATAAATATCCATGTTCTCTGGTGGCCAAGGTAGAATACGATAAAATTTATTTCTTGAGTTGGTTATTTTTCCTTTCTGTAACGCCACAGGCTTAGCTGCACTTTAGTATGAAACATATATTAATTACAAAATTGCCTAGAGATTCTAGTTTGCTCTATTCCATTTCCAGTCTATTTAAGAGAGTCTTCGAAAGTTCCAACTAAAAAAATTATAAACACGTTTGTAAACTGATCATACTAGAACACATGTGCAGACGAGAAGCAGCATGTTTATGACTGACTGGGCAAGACGGAATAAGGAGAGACGACATCTATCTGTGCCTACTGGATAAGTTCAGTTCATGAAATTGTTTGGTTTAAGGTAATACGCAAAGGACTCGGATCAACATTGAACTCTCAAATGTAACTTCAACTAGTAAAGGTGTTTTTACCCTATGAGCCGATTATCAAAGACGCTATTTAGCATGTGTGGACCCTCATACCTAGGAGACGACAGAACAGGAAGAACACTAAGAGTTTGAAGCCAGGTTGGGCTAAAGTGAATTCCAAGCCAGCTACATAATGAAAACTGTCTCAAAAAAAAAAGAAAGAAGAAAGAAAGAAAGAAAGAAAGAAAGAAAGAAAGAAAGAAAGAAAGAAAGAAAGAAAGAAAAGAAAAGAAAATTATATAACGGTAACATACAGATTATAAGAATTTATGAAAACATTTTTCTCTGAAATAAAGGTTTGGTTTTTTTTTTTAAATGACTATTAAATGAAATGAATCTACTTCTAACATGTTTACTAATAGGTAAATTCTCTCTATGATGTTTCTGACTTTATCAATATATTATATGTAAAGTTACCTCAAGAACAAAAGGCTTGATTTGGAAATTTAAAAGTTTTGTAACAAGAATCAAACTTTCTGGTACCCATGGAAAAAGTTCTCAGTGACTGACTGATAAAATTCTAACCATTGCATTTCCTCACTCACATGGCATATCAACAGCCAAACGCTCTCTGCAACACGAGCTAATTTCACTTAAAGTGATGTCAGAAGCCATGTGTACAGTCTATGGTAAGATAAGGTATAACGGAAGAAAAAGAAAGGAAACAATATGAAATAATCCAGTCAGTAAAAACTGAGAAAAAAAAAATAAAGAGTAAAGTTTTGAAAAGCACAAAGAGGAAGGAAGCCATGAGGAAGTATGAGCAGTGTTCTCTGTCAGCTAAAGGCCTAGACACTCAGAAGGGTGCGCATCAATTGAGGCCTCACACAGTGTGCAGTAGAAGGTAAACGCATGCCTACAAGATGGAACAATCGCCTTAGAGCAAGACGTTAGTTTCTTAGTCTCCTATGTTTCCTAGTCCTTTAAGTTGTAAGACAAATAGAATGGAACCAGTCCAGTGATCCCAGAGTAGTTACCGAGAAGCCTGTGGGATTTTTTTCTGACACTTTGATATTAAGATGTGTTATGTACTGAGAAATAAATGATGTGAGGCCTCTTACTGCCATTTTGACTTACTAAAATAGTTCTAACCAAACAGAAACTATGGAAGACCTCACTGTGTAAGTTTGGAGGTGACAGAAAGAAGCCACTTGTCCAAAACCATCTTTTTTTCTGGTCGCCAATGTCAACAAAACTGTAATCAGCTATGCAGCACTTAAACACATGAAGCTTACTCATATAATTTTTCTCAGTGCTTGCCCCAAATATTAACAAACTTCAGGGGAAATAATACTAGGAATTTTGGGGGAGATCTGCAGTCACACTGTCCTGACTTCTTAAGTAGAGTCACCAAGCTGTGGTTGTCTGAGAGGGTGAGTGAGCCTTCCGGAAGTATTGCTCTTGTTAGAACAAAGAGCTAGACTGGGTGCTTCCCAGGGTAAGTGAATTAGGGGCAGTGCCCATGGAGAGAGGCACACTGTGTAATCTTAACAGATGCCCCAGAGTGCTGACACCAGCTCCTCCAGCCTGTGCTGGTCATGTGATGACTCGCAATGATGCCAAAGAATTCAAAGCATAAGACTAAGTCAATATATTGGCAATAAAATCATGGCGTCATGCAAGCTACCGAAGTCTTGGAACTACTACTAAGAAAAAGATAACCTCCAGTCACACATCCTCTGGAACGACAGAGATTACCAATATGGCCTCCTGGTATGACACATTTCAGACAGGCAGCTGCTGGGAAGACCTCATTTACTGACTGGCATAAGTAATCTGAGGTCTATCAGCGCAGTCTTTCAAAATCCCCATTCCCCAAAAAGACAAACGGTGTGTGGTAGGGCAGATAATGAAGGAGCACAGGTTACTTGATACCCTGTTGTTAAAGACTAGAATTACAGAACTATAATCACATTAGAAAATGACTTTTAAAACAAAACAATACACATGTCAATATAGGCAATGATTTAAAAGTGAGTGGTGAATTTATTTCTATGTTATTGTACAAGGAAACTGTAAAGTATTAGCATCACTAGAAGATGAGAGCAGTTCTTCACATACTGGTTACTAGCTCTGTACATAAACATTATCAAATGTGGCCAACCTCTTTCCATCCCAAGAGCAGTCCAGATTGTAAGACAAGTACATGATACCCCATCAGATACCAGCCATTGGAAGGAAGGGGGTAGAGGAGGACAAAAGGTCCATATCCCATTGTCAGCTTCTGTCTTGGCACAGAAGTCCCATGAACAAGGATAGATTTTCCTCTATGATCAGCATCAAAACTTGCACTGGCCCAAAGGAAACAAATAGTCATGCCATAAGACTGTAGATGGGTGGTAGACAGATGGGCAGAGAGATATGTATAGGGACAGGGATAGGGACATGACACAGGCATAAACAAAGAGACATGGATGATATAGATACAGATTAGCCCACGGCATACAAATACTAGTCTCAAAGTATCTTCTGCAGGTTACATTATCCGGGCTCCGGATGCCCAGCTCAAAACACTGGCTATTTCATCTTTACAATTAAGAGAACGCAATACTAACTGGCAAGAGAACAGGACGCAGTAAAGTTCCAATAGAACCACATTTAAATGTCTCCCTGATTGTGAAATTAAAAGATTTGCTTTAATCTAAAATATAATCCCTTTGTATTATCTTATGGCATTCAAACAGTCAGTGGTGTAGAGTTTCTCTCCCTTCACCAAGAAGATAGGAGATAAGACCGCATGCTGCTTTACTGTTCTTCATGAGAAAACACTGACCCTATACTCATATATTACACAGACGTTATCTTGTTAGCCTCATGTAGCATGTCTGATCTGCCTGTAACGTTTACTATTTCAAAGTGATAAATATAAACCAGAATACAGGCAACAAAAGAGTTAATGCTGTTTGTCTTCAACGGTAAATCAGACAAATCACCTCCCTCGAATTTTCAAGAAAAAAAAATGATACACTGGAAAACCCAGATTTTGTCACTGTGAAACTAGCCTGGCCAAACTGCTAAACAGACTCACAGTGGTGTTCTATGCCCTAGCAATATTCTGATTGTGGACTAAGACTATAAACCACGCTCAGTGGAGAAACAGCTTATTTGACATACTAACGAGCAGCAAATATAATATTTAATATGACTGGTGGCATTTCTACCTAAAATGTTTTAAAGGACAATGGTCAATGCTACAGGGAAATCTATGTTTTCTTAATGAGAATAATAGATAACTCAAAAGTATGAAATTGATCAACCAGAGAACTAAGAGAATACTCCCAGGGAACTTAAGACTTCAGTGACATCGGCAACTGATAGCCTTCACGATGTCATCCCAAGGTCCCCTCCAGAGGTCCCAAGACAGCCTCCGTAATTAACCATGTATATTCCATTTTAGCAGAATCAAGTGACATATATTATAAAAGTAGCATATGAAGGAGTGGCAGATACAATTTAAAACCTGCCCAAAATAAAATTTAATCTCTATGAAGTACCAGACTTACTCTACCCTGTGTTGTATGAGGCTTCTGAAATTATTGTCGAACAACCAGTCTCCCTACTTTCAACTGTGACATTCAACAGGGAGATCTGGATTTCAAATACTATATTTAAACCCTGACACAATAAACTCAGAACAAAACGTTTATGGATTATGACTATTTAAAATTATCCTAAATATGTTGCTCAATAAATTATAACAAAAAGTATGAAAACTTTGTTTATAATTAAATAAATATACATAATATTTTTTCTTAAGAATACAATGAATGAAATCATTCATGAGCAAATACACCATATAATTATTTGAATATATTATAAGAAATGAATTAGTACAAGTCTCATAAGGAGACACTATACCAAATATTTCCTCTGTTCCATGAAATCAATAAAGCATTTTTCACCAATGCATTTCTTATTCCCAGGTCATAAAATCACATGGGTGCTGCAGAAAACATCATTTCAATCCTACAAATATTTCTACTGATTAATAGATCTGACTTTAATAGCAACCTTATTTCATTATTAATATAATATTGTCATCACATAAATTGAGCTTTACTTAAAAAGTTGTAAGCTCATATATGATTGCTTACAAACAGGAGCGATGTTTTCACTAAGAATAAATGATGTTCCTCTGCCTTTCTGATTTAAAACAGTCGGAAATGTCAGAAAGCAAAGACAAGGGCTAACAACTCATATTTTCACCGTCGGGCTTCAGTGTACCTTAAATATTCTTTAGGGACAGTTCTACAGAAAATAACCTACTCACCTAGACCCAAGATATTAAATAGCAACAAATTTTGTTATTATTCTAATATACAAATGGATAATATTTCAATTAATAAACATACTGTCTGTGTTTTAAGGATGTTTCTATGCCAAAAGAAACAGGGCAATATAATTACATTTTATTTAACAGTTTCACGTGGTGTCCCTGTCTGCATAGCCACCTAAGTCAATACTGGTTTTTGACGTCTCATCAAGGCTCGCAAGTCCATATGGAAAACTCTTATGCTGCCATCACTTAATAACATAAATCCTTAGCGCATAAGGCATGCTCATGTGTTAAGTCTGAACTAAACAAGAACATTTTCCCAGACTTTACCTTTCTCAACAGCAAAGCATACTCTTTGATATTTTTTAGGTACTTGCTGAGACGTTATCCCTCCATCTACACTGTGAAGTTCTCAAGTAGGGAAGCATGAAAGACCTTTCACCTCTAAAGAGAGCTTAAATCTTTCTTTGCATCTCCAAAATCTGTTCAATATCCTCCCGTTTATGGCAGCCAACTAATGGAAGCATTTGTACCATCAGTTTCTAGCTCTTGAAAATTCAAAATAAAGTACTACATTGCTCAAAAAAGAAAAAGAAACATAAAAAAGTAAGTACAATTTTTGAATTCTGTAATTGTCAAAAAGAAAATGTTAAAAACATGAATAAATGTTTGCATTGACAGTGGGGGAGACGGACAATACACTCTTATTTCTAATTAATAGAAACAAGGCGTGCAGTGTGAAGTGACTACAGGAGAAGGAGTGCGGTGTGAAGTGACCGCAGGAGACGGCGTGTGGTGTAAAATGACCATGGAAGAAGGAGTGTGGTGTGAAGTCACTATGGGAGGAGTGTGGTGTGAACTGACTACGGGAGAAGGTTTGTGGTGTGAAGTGACGACAGGAGAAGGCTGTGGTGTGAAGTGACTATGGGAGAAGGCGTGTGGTGTGAAGTGACCAAGGGAGAAGGAGTGTGGTATGAAATAACTACAGGAGAAGGCTGCGGTATGAAGTGAATACAGGAGGAGGTGTGCAGTGTGAAGTGACTATAGGAGGAGGTATGTGGTGTGAAGTGACTAGAGGAGAAGGTGTGTGGTATGAAATGACCACGGGAATGCTCCATCTGTAGGCTTTCGAGTAGTACTATGTCATAGGATTAAAGGAATGTTTTTCTTTCACATTATTTCTATAAATATCAAAAACGTCTTGTTCAGCTTCTCCTTAGAGACTGACTGAAGGTAGTCTTTCTAACAGCTTCTATAAGCAACCCCAAGTGTTATCAAAGTAACTAAGGCACAACAGAATCTGGGAAACCAACGTAAGCACAAACACGTTTCCCAGTTTACCATATGTCTAAAATCCATTTCAATCATTTACGAATCTACAGCAGGCTCTTCCTGAAGCAGTTTGTGCTTCCAGTTAAACTAACGTGGTAGGTACAATAAGCTCACAGGAGAGTTTGCCTGTGCGCCTGCCTGGTTAGTGAATAACGGCTCTCTCCTCTCACTTTGCCCCTTCAAAGTTGGTTACTAAACAACAGTTCATAACACAAAGTATCTGGAAGAGAAGCTTTAAGACTCAAAATGCTTAGGTGGCAGAACCTGGTCATTTCTATTTCTTTTCTTCTTGTTTCAATAATGAGATTTTATGACTGGGCCATGTTTTTCATGAAATAAAAGATTTTATTAGAATTTGGTACTTTCAAAAGAAGTACCAATTTACCAAATTAGCAGGGCAGCTTGGAATCTGGCCCTTTTGCTAAAGAGAAAAACCTACTCTTTCCTAATGATTTTAATTGCACATAAGATTCTATGCATTCTGGAAAAGCTGCAACCCATGAAGAAGCACAAAAAACCGATGACACCCTGTTAATGAGACAGTGATTAAAGCTCCGTAAATTTCCACCAGCATCACACGCTCTTAAAAGCCAATGACCACCTCCCCATGGCAAATCACAAGACAACCATAGTTAACAATAAGCTCCAATAACTGCCAATTGTGTATTAACTCCCACAATTACTGTTCTGGGCTACGGATGCCTCAGAAATGTCTCGAGCTGCCTGAGTCAGTCAATTAGGCTTCACGGTTGCAAGTCTGTATTCCTTGGACCTACACACGTGCCGAGACAGGGAACCCGGACTCCACGGTTACCATCTGGGGCTATTCTTTTCCACATAAAATTTCAGCAACTGCAAGCAACTAAAACTGAAAGGTTACTCTCCACAATGATTGTTCACTGTTTCTGCTTGGCCTCAAAACCTAGGATGTATTCTCTGGAAAACAAGCAAACAAAAACCCCTTGTTTGAAGACTGTGACAAGCTCTTTGGTTACATTCTGTCGTTTGCTTCAGAAAGCTACCGTGTTTAAATGGTATATATTATCATAAATCACACATAACCCTCCACATCACTACCATACAGCACTGCGCATTATGTAATACCACCCATTATGTCTCCAACCAGTTATGTTTTGGTCTTGCCCAACCATCCCCACCAAGATAGTAGGTAAGAAGGAAGCTTAACCTATTCTGTTTCATTTAAGGAGTATCCAGATGACAACATGGGACAAATTAAAACAGTAATCTGATAACAGTGTCAGAGCTTGTCATATGTTCCTATCATTTGACTGTCTCATAAATTATTAAACAATTATACAATTATATATAAATGTTTTTTAAAGAAAACAGCTTCTTGTAATAACATTATTTTGATTAATCAAAATAAAATACATGATGTTCTATAATATCAAATATTTTATAGACCAATACATTTAATTTTCATAATTTGCTTCTTGTTTTCCGTGAGTATATCTATAGTCATTATCTTACTACAGCTAAAAATCATTATCGTACTCATTGTGAACAAGCAACTGATATTTGTGTACCTCAGTAACTGACTCACTGAAGTCTCCTTAGGTAACCAAATGGAAGATCAAGAACTCAAAATCAGGTCATGTGTTTTCAAGTGTAAAACTTCATTCAAAACACACGCTGCTGATTTAACATCAAACTTAGAAATGACGTAGAAGAGCAAAAGAACAGAAAGGTTGGAGCTGAGTGGAGTGGACGCACTGGAGGGACCACTACTACATCAATAGTGGTTTGCTCAGAAGCTTCCAGTTGCTGCTGGAGGGAGGGAGGGAAGGAGGGAGGGAGGGAGGGAAGGAGGGAGGGAGGGAGGGAGGGAGGGAGGGAGGGAGGGAGGGAGGGAGGGAGGGAGGGAGGGAGGGAGGTGGTCTCCTTTAAAGGGCTGCGGGAAGCATGCCCGCCTTCTTTGACCATACAGCAAACACCAGACAGTACACAGAAGTAAAAATCTCAAACCATATCTATCAGTTCTTTCTCCATTACAAAATGAATCCGTTTTGAACAAGGCTGCAGCGTTGGGCCTACCCAGCAGCTGACTGACAGACCATTGAGGTGAGCTCTTTGGAGCAGAAGATTGTTACTAACCTACTCAACACCTGGAGCCTGCTCTCTCTTCGGTGTGAACAGAAAACATCCACAGAGACAAAGCAGAATGCGGCTTAGAACACACCAAAGTGAGAAGCCATGCAGTGGTGTGGATCTAAATAAGCCATGAACTAGACTTTACAGAGCGACAGAGAAGAGGGAGTGGTCTGAATCAACCACATCACGTCCTTTCCGACAGCTGATAAAACCGTGGGAAAGAATTCCAAGGAGAAGGCACTAAGGGTTTGAGGGACAGAAATTACCTTTCTAAGCCTACACTATATTAGTTACCTGTTGGCAAAAAATAAATGATTAATATGAAATCGCTTTATAAAATGAAAAATGAAAGTCAAAACAAAAAAAAATATTAAAGCTCTGGTTCCAAGGCCCCAAAACATCTCCTCGGGCAAAAATTGTATGTGTGACTCCTCTCGTTTTGCCACTTTTTAGTCCTTCTTTCTCTCATTAGCATAGAAGGGGAAAAATTCTCCTTAAAAAACACATTTAATCCACTGTAACCGCATTAAATGAATAAATTCAGAGATGGAAACATGGTGAGTATGGATCATGTCTACCGGTCACTCGAGAGACAAGCACAGGGAATACATGGATCGAGCCCTTGAGAAATTTGCTGCTTAAACAGAACATAAGCTAATAGCAACTATATTATAAAAGATATACATATACAGAAGGAGATATTAATAAGGGCTGATGTGTGAAAGGAAAAAGGTCAGATGTGGTTTCATGATGGGCAAGGGGTCTTGGGTGGATGTGGCTGATTTTTTTTAAATTCAGTGCTAGCGATCGAACCCACACCCTTGCACATGCCAGTGAGGTGCTCTGTCACTGGACGCCACCACTAGTGCAGGAAGAACGAGTGCAACGTCTGACATGGAAAAGGCAGAAAACAAAAAGCACACTATAGAAGTAGCAATGGACAAGGTAGGCATGGGAAACCCTGACCGCAAACGCTAGGGACTGGTCTCTGTGGAGCCACTACACAACGGTGTCAGCAGCTACAGCTCTGGGCTGGGATCAGGTCGGGAAGGGTCCCAACTGAAGGATTCAGCATCCACTTCCTAACCACTGGGAATTGATCCTTCCCAACATTTAACCCAAGAGCAGAGCTGCAGTATTTCACTGAGTATCTAAGGGTTAAAAGTAAAACACAGTACAGGGTAGAAAGAAATTGTATTAAATAAATGGATTTTTTTCTTAACTTCCTAGAGATTTTGCTTCAGGTGCAGCAAAGTCGAGGTAAATTTAATGCTCAATTTCATCTCAAGTACTTACTCTATTCATATTTCCCTTCTAACTGATTGCTCTTTTTCTACAACTGTGTTTTGTGCATACTTTAATGTAGTAAGCCAACTCATCTTTTGTGTTGTTGTTGTTCATTTGTTTCTGATGAAGGACATCATACAATATGTAACACTAAGGCGACCTCTGTCCTGTTTACCATGACAAACTGAGAAACTGGAGGTGAATAACAAACTTTCAAAGGATAATAAATTTTAAAGTCACTAGTCAAGTAAATCTCATTACTCTATCAATATCGCAATGAGAGTCACAACCAATTAGACCACAACACCCAGTTACTGCGACTGGCAACTGCTCTGAACTCACAGTCCCTGGATTCAGCAACCTATGTTTTCACCCAGCTGTCTAGTTTGACCTTCCCTGTGAATCAGCAGTGTTACCCTGATGCCAAAATGACCTTCTGAAGCTTCCAAACCTTCCAAGGCTGCAGATATTTTCAGCTGTATCAGCCCTGGCTGCCACAGCATTCTGCATGACATTGAGTGGCAAAGCTGGCACCTTCCGCACCAGCCTGACCTTTTAAACTCATGAGATGTTGCTGCCACTCAAAGGTGGGTTTTCTTCTTCATAATCTTATGGAGCAATTTCTCTTAATTGTGAGGTTGTGTGATTCTAAGCATAAAATCTCACTTTCCTTTACATGAAAAAGAATATTTCCTTTTATGCACACATGCTAAATATTTCATCAGCACAGACTTTAAAATAAATTCTAATTGCCACCTATAAATTACAATTTTGAAATAACTGAAAAGATTACATACATTTAATGTTAGCAGTACCTAACAAAACGTCAGTATTTCTATAATGGTCACTTCAGAATCTGAGAGATGTCTATACTTACAATCATATTTAATATTCATGTTGACTATAATGTATTCAAGATCCAGTGCAATATCAAGAATATAAAGGGCCCAGTGTAAGTAAACACAGTATCTGCATGCTTAATTTGTTTTATTTTCCACTGACACTATAAACAGGAACACTGGTGTTTAATTTTCTCGCTAAACAGTGTGTTCACATGGAATTTTCAAAACTAAACTTCTTTATCTATGTAGCTGCAGCTATCTTTGAAGTATTTGATACATAAAGGGAAATATTTGAGTCCATTAACATCAATTACCAATTAAAATATGATTAGTAGATTAAAATTTAATACAAGTGGAAGAAAACATAAGTGGAATCCAATTCATTAAGACATGTTAAGAGTCTAAATAACAAGACCCACTAACTGTTTAATGTCAAGTCTTCACAATCAAAGGATAGTTATATATTTAAATATGCATGCATACATTGGAGTATTCATATTTGCTTCTACTTAGAGGACATCACTTACTGTATTGTCATAAGTTCACAGCAGTAATACATATTTACAAAACGATCTAATATTTCAATAAAGCACTATAAACTGACCCAGCAGTTGGAGACCCAGTGCCTCGGACCCTCTCAACTTCTCGCACTTCACCTACAGCTCATGAGATACTTTGTCATCATTTCTAGACTCCATAAGCGCATCCGGATATGACATAAGATTGTGCACACACCCCGATACATGGACATGATGGAGTTGGGGCGGGGTGAGAAAGTTATTCAGGAATATCCAAGTAACTGCAGAAGTTTTGCTTTTCATTATTTTAATGCTGAAAACAGGTATCTAATTTGTAATGAGAGAAATTAGGTTAATTCCCAATAAGGCAGTAGAACAGACAATGAGAGCACTTGCCCCATCCTTCTCAGGCTCAAGACACTTCTTCAAATGTGGCACTAGGCAAACCAGCCACCCAGCAATTGAGAGAGAGAGAATATCTGTTCCAAGTAACATCACTTTGCTTATCTCAGTGAGTGCTGGGGCAAAGGTACTGGAGTGGGTAGAACAAACACAGCATGGACCATAAGGGAGATTAGGCATCTGATATAGCCTCACTATAAAGCCAGGGCACTTCAAAGTCCACTCCATCGTCTGCTATTTTATGATCACAATTAAAAAAAAAAAAAATAGAACCCTCTCGATATATTATCTCTTCATTAAGTCTTTCCAGAATTAACTTGGAGTCGACCTCAAGATGCTAAAAATAGATATATATTCACTTCATTAAACCAAACCAAAGGCAACAGAGCACCACATAAAGACCAGAATGGCAGGAGTGAAGCCGGGTTTCCACAGCACTTTCCTGTGTGGCCCTGGAGCAAGTGACCTGACCTTACTTTTCTCGAGACTCTGTTTCTTCAGCTGTGGGCCAGAGTGGGAGAAACGCCTGCTTCTTACAGAGCGTAGGAACTTTTTATCAACGCAGAGCCAAGCCCACCAAGGAAGGAGCTACTTACAAAGGATTCCAATTAATTGTCAGATCATTTCTGGTTGCTTTGCTTTCATTATAGTACTCAGAATAGGCCAGATGTCTTGTAAAATCCTACAGTGAAACTTCCATACAGTGGGCCTTAAACAAATATTTACTATTTAAACTGAATAATGATAAGCAATCAAATAGAAGAGTATTCCAACCAAGAATGCAGATTAAATCCTGAGAACAAAGGGCAAACACTTGAGGTGAACAGGGAGATAAACACTAGCAATGTCACCATTCTTGAGTTTAGAAGCAAGCCTACTCTCAAGAAAAGAAAAGAAATGGAAGGGAAGGAAAAGAAAAGAAAAGAGAAAAAAGAAAGGAAGACAGACAGACAGGCAGGCAGATAAAGTAATTTCTTGCACACAAAGAAAAGATGGAAAAAAAGAGCCTGGTGCACCTATCTGTACCTCTGGTCAATAAACTTAAAAACAGTTCACCTCTCACCTATGGATTTTCCTTTCCTCTTAACATAAAACTTGTCTGCTCTGAAACTTGGTTGTCTGTACGAAGTTTTTTAATTATCTTTTTTTTTTGAGATTATAATACATCATTCCTTTTTCCCTTTCCTTCCTCCAAACCCTCCCTATATCCCTTTTTTCTCTTCAAAATAATGGCTTCATTTTCATTAACTATCATGTATATGTGTGTTTGTGTGTACACATATATGTATATATAATGTATGTGTGTATATGTACATATAAATATCATATATAGCCTGCTCAATCTGTTCCTATGAAGGACTTAGTGAGAAACGACTTGATTCAATTCTGTACAGCCAGATGATACTGTGCTCCAACTCATTTATTAAGTACTTAAAAAGAAAAAGAAATAATATAAATACTTGGCCACATCATTTTAACAAATTTTAAGTTGATTTTGTCTTTCTGGAAGAGTTAATGCTTTCTTCTGTTTTTCTGAGATTTAGGCAAGTGCTATGCTCCTCCAAGCTCCTCTGCGCCCACTTTGCCTTGTGCCACGTTACTGGAGAAGGTTTCTACTACTGCACCGAAAATTACTCAGCACATGACATCCTGCTCATCGCCTATCTAGAAAAGATGAACAGGACAGGCACGCATGATCAGTATTTGCTAAAGAAAACATTTGCCTTTGAAACCAGAATCAAGACAAAGACAACCCCATTCTTCTCTTAAAAACAAAAATATTTGCTGTATGTTCTAACCAGTTCATGAAAGTGGCATTAGTTAGCAAGTGTCTCCTACAGAGCAAGACTTCAATAAAGAACTATCATTAAAGCCACATGCTGTGTGTCACAGGGACAATCACAGACAGCACCAACTGATGTATGGAAACAGTGTACTGAGTGAGCATAAACTAACAACGTGAGAATGGTCCATGAAAATCAGGATATGTTTTGTACACGTTATCACTTCTTGATGAAAATTCTACTGGTATTACTGCTGAAAAAAGACAGTAGACCTATGTTGATGAATTCTGCATTGGTAGACCAAACCAAACATGGACTGGAGATGTTCAGAAAATAAAGTACATGCATATGTTACATGGTATTAGGTATCATAGGAATCTAAAGACAACTTAAAATATAGAGAGCATGTGTATATTCAGTTTTGTTAAGGGCCCAGAGTATGAATGGATTTGGGCAGCTGTAGGGGAGCCCTAGAACCAATGTCCATGGTTACTGAGGGACAGTGCACATCTGACGTCCCCAAAGCTCTCTCCAACAGAAGCCTAAACTGATCTACCTACAGAAAGTGCAGGAGGGGTCACACGAGAGCAAATCCTTTCCACGTCTGCTGACGACAGGAGGGCCTTACGATGTTAGGTTTCACAAAATAAAATAAAAACAATAGTAAGACTTCCAGCACGTTTTGGGGTCTCTGTAATTTGTAGTCTAACACTGAAGCAAGACAGTTTTTGTTTTGTTTTAATTAAGTCTGTTTCTTCTTCACTCCCGGTTTTTTCTTTAAGTCAGGCATGGTGGCCACTGTCTGTATCCTCGATCCTTGAGAAGCTAAGAGAGGAAGCAATGCTACAGAATGAGGATCAGACCAGCCTAGGCCTCAGAATGAAGCCTACCTCAGAAACGGAGTATTTAAACATTATTGTAAAAATGCCACATTTATTCCCATAAGAGTCACAAAAGTAAGGAGGGTACTGTGAAAAAGGATTTGACTTCTGTTCAGTCGGCTACTGCAGCTGTGAGAATCTAGGCAAGCAGGTTAACTTCTCGGTGTCCTCATCAGCATCAGGAAGAGATGCTCTGCCTCAGGTGCACATCTGTGCACCATTATGAGGCTGTGTTTCAGTACCCAGTGTTTGTTCTGGAAACACTAGGTTTCACACAAAGAAGAGGTTCCCGTATGAGAGTTGTGTGCTTATGACTACCATCCGCATTTACCAAAAACAAGCGATTCTGTAAAAGGTGCCCAAAATACATTCATTCATGATTATTTAATACATAAGATTACTGTTCTTATTGTTGAAACGATAAAGATTTAAGGGCAAGGGTACAGCACTTCCTAGGCTGTAACCCATAACCAAGAAGACTCAACAGATTCCTTTCTAAATTACTTGTTCCCAATACAGCGTTAGCTTTTAAACACCCCACTCTTCAGAACTATATTCCTCTGCAGTAGCCACTTCCTGTAAACAAGTCTCAGCAAGTGTGGTCCCCAGGAAAGCATCATGTCATGCAGAATTAAATATGAGGTATGTATTTCCCAATAGTCCCAAGCATTTTCAGATTCTTTGGGGGAAGGTCATACAGTGCCTTAGAACTGACACCTGGTCAAAGGAATTCTGAGATTCCCTGCTCTCACTGCTCCAATTATCAAATCTCTTAAATCATCAGGTAAATGGGTGCCAAGGGCCTCATCTGAATGCCACCACCTTGACTCGGCAATTCCTCCTGAAGGCATTAACACTGGAGTTCAAACAATGGCTCAAAGTAATTTAAAGGGAATTTGTTTAGTTCAGATTTGCACAGTGTTGAAATAGCTGAAAAAGTGTATTCTAATGTTAACGCCGGTGGATCTTAGATAAGAGGGACACTTTCTAAGCTTAACGACAGCACACACACTTTCACTGCATCTGCAAAGCACAAGGCAAAATACTAGGTAAAAAAAATCTAAGTTAAAAAATAGGGTATATAATAAATGTGTGTATGTGTATGTATTTCAGAATACTGGCAACACATAAAGAAAGGCAAACTATACCAACATTATTCTCTTGTCCTGCATAAGCATCCTATATTAAAACCACGAACTGTTCCAATTTCATACTACTATTCATGGAATAGAGTCTATTAAAATAGTAGGCATCAAGTGGTTACTTATAGAAATTCTGTGCATGGTTTATCACATGTATATGCTCATAAGAGTATTGGGGGAGGTTCACATACTTCTCCTTTAGGTTTTTTCACTTTAATGTATTGAAATCTAGTCTCTGACCCTGAGCTCAGCTGGTGGGGCGCCACTTCCCAGTGCTAGGATACAGGAGTGGGGCAACATGCTGATTTTATTTTTATAGAGGCCCTGGGATCTGAACTCCAGTCCTCACACTTGTGCAGTGAACACCTTCCCTACTGAGCTGTCTCCCCAGTTCCTATAAATACATCTTTCTGAAAACTGTCTCGATTTTACAAGGTCCTCTATAAATATTAAATAAAACAGAGTCTATTATTTCTATCATTCTAAGCTAAACAATGGGAAGCCATTATTTGTAATAGGTATTAAAGAATCTCAGGTAAAATAAAATCTCAAGCCTTCTATGTCACGCAAAGGTATTCTCCTAACCTCAGATAAAATTCAACCACAAATGCCTCTTTTTTCCCCTATAAGAACCAACTCTCAGTTTCTAAGAGTGGCTGATTGTTAAGGATTTTTGCTTTCAGGAGAAAGAATGCCACAGCTACACTGATACCATCCCCAAAATAGCAAGGTCATAGAAGTCTAAGCGTCAACCACATTGAGCACATTGCAACCTCGTTCCATCATGACTCTCTCTGCTACCTTGCTTAAGACTGAGGATAGGATGCACAGCAGTCCTACGTGTAATAAGAGACCAAAGTTCCTAATTTACACTAAGACATTTCCCAGCAGAAAACAGCATGCCCAGAAATATCCAAGGTTGCTTACTGTAGCACGGCAAATGCGGGATAAAGGTTTTGGTGGTTCTAAGACCTTGCTTCAAAGCAGTGAAATGCATTAAGAACCTGACACATCTTAATAACTGAGTTGTAATCCTAGATATGTGTTTCTCTCTTACAGGTATTTTGAAGTATAACCCTTCATCTTTGTTGGTGTTTGGCATTTGGCTTTTAATGCAGGAGTTTGCAAGGTGACCCGGGAGGTCAGTCTTGAACACAACATCTTTCTGCTCCCACTTACTGAGCACTGAGCCTGTAGGCAAGCTTCACCACGACTGGTTGGCTCTGCAATTCTTCATTCTAACAACACTTGTACCACTATTATTAGAACAATGATAGAGTTTTAAATAATAAATTTTACTGATGTTTTGTTTAATTATTAGTATATTTTTTAAAAATCCTCTTAATATTCACTATATCAAATCATATCCCTTCCTATTGTTCACATCCAACAACTGGATATGCCCTATGCCCTATGGAACCAGAAGTCCTATTTCCACTGCAAAGCATCACCTCCTCATTCTTCCCTCACTCCCAACCACTGCACTTTTTGCCATGCATCATACTCTTCCTATTGGGACATTGCAGCACAACTGCCTCCTAGAAGGGGACGTCTCCGGACAAACAGCTTCTTGTGCTGGCAACTGTCACACGCCTGCACGTGCTGCCTGATGGGCAATGTAGTGCCAGTGCCCCTTTCCCACCTGACACCTTTCTGTCCCCTTCCTCTATCTCTTCTTTCCTCTACCCTACCGTTATTTACCCTTTCTCTACAGATTTCTCCATGTGTGTGACCCTTGTAAAGTATCTCAAACGGATATGATCTTATATCACCTGATAATCCCCAGCACACATATTTCATTCACTTTTATTCTCTCACATAAGTGCAGATATTCTAAAACTGCACCATGGCTCAAAGTCCTCCTTGGGCTATTGAGTAATTAAGGCACCTTGGGCAATAAACCTGAAATATCTGTGACCCAGTTTCCCCATGTCTGAAAGCAAGACATTAGCAAGACCATTTCATGAAGCTCTCCTCAGGAATTGTGTATTACTTTAAAACCTCGCTGTGCACATGTAAGCCATTCTCCAAACTGTTAGCGTTATTAGTGCAAGTATTCTCTTCTCTATTCTTTAAGTAACTTTGGGGACAAGACAAAATGTTAAAAGGTTAAAAGTTGGACATTAAAAAAAAATCAAGTTTTCAGGTTCTGGAAATAACCAAAAAGTCCTAGTCATGCTAATTACCTTTTAAGACAAAAGTCCTAAGATTTATGTTATAGCTACAGAGAATACTTAATGAGACTTTATAAAACAATACACAAGTAGCAACTTCTATTATGTTTATAATTGTTACTTGTCCATTTATAATGTCACAGTCTAGAGATGGGAAAATATTTCTCTAAAAAATCTATTGTTCTTTTTAAGAAAAAGATTAAAGGCAATAAGTACATATAATAAAATTATAGTATTGACATCAGCACTTACATGACAAAGGATGTAAGACCAGGGAGGTCTTTATTATTCTGCTTTTAGTGCATTCAACAGAGAACACTCAGAACAAACCTAGATATGGTATTTCTAGGAAGTTTTTTAGAAACTCTTTTCAAACTTAACTTTTAAATCAAACTTTAGTAAACACACAACTGACAATGAGGAGCCTCTTGAAGAGGAGGACTGAGCTGAGAGTGTTGCCAACACTTAGTGCTCTCCACACCAACCTGCCTCAAGAGCATGTCCATTCTCTTCCACCTCTTCCATCCACTGGCTCATGTCACCACCTCCCTGCTTTCTCTGCTCTGTAAGGTGAGGAGATGCACAAGCGTGCAGGCAGCTTTCTTCTAAGACCAGACAAGACGCTGATGTGCCATGCTTACTATCCTCATCAACACTAAGGCATAACTGTGGGACAGAAGGGTAAAACTGACAACCAGGAAGAGTCGGCAAATTCTTAGTCACTTTCAGAAAGGACCTTTGATGTTTCCAGTCTGCTTATTACTGTTTACCACCTGGCTCAAGCATCCTTCGACCTCCATACAGTTGTGCTGACCACACCATGGGCTGACTGCTAACTTTTTTAAGTCTTTTCCTTTGTTCCCTCACCTTTCAGAAGTTTTCACTGAAAACAGAAGTCATTACGAGTTCTAAGAGAAATCAGACTTCACCAAACCTTCTGCAAACGGTTGCCTAAAATGGCAGCGCTGTTTGTTGCTGTTTTACTTCCTTTTTGTTCCTTTATTCAAAGTTCAGAGAAGTTAGACATTGTGACGGTTTGATTAAAACCTCCTCGCTCACTTGCACTTCCCTCTTGTCTGCACATTATATAGCTTAACTTTCATTTCCCCTAACAAAATCTCTCCACATTTGGTATGCTGAGCTTGAATGCTAAAGCTATCGTGGCAATTGAGGTAGATCTCGTGACTTTTAGTCTAGCTTTCTCTTCAGCAAATTCTTTGTATCGTTTCTTCACAGCAGTGGCCATCTGAAAAGGTTGGGGTGTTGCAATGTCCACTAAAGCTAATAAACAATATGACCAATGTTCTTTTGAGTTCAGGTCATTCTGGATGAGAGAACTAAAGAAATGAATTACAATGTATATACCTAAATCCTCTGTGTAGATGCTACAAATAAACACAGGGAAACATCACTGGGTGGATGCAATGAGTGCTTTCAAGGGCAAATAATAGTAAAGCTGGAAAACTAAAAGAACACTCTAGGTGCACCCCTCGCGGTCGTGAATTTCTTGCTCGTGCTCTCTCTCCTTCTGCTCCTGATTTGGACCTTGAGATTTCAGTCCGGTGCTCCAATGTGGGTCTCTGTCTCTGTCTCCTTTCCTCGCCTGATGAAGTTTAATATTCAGGAGGATGCCTATATGTTTTTCTTTGGGTTCACCTTCTTATTTAGCTTCTCTAGGATCACGAATTATAGGCTCAATGTCCGTTATTTATGGCCAGAAATCAAATATGAGTGAGTACATCCCATGTTCCTCTTTTTGGGTCTGGCTTACCTTACTCAGGATAGTGTTTTCTATTTCCATCCATTTGCATGCAAGGGGTGCACCCACACACTGAGACAATGGGGATGATCTATCAGGAACTCACCAAGGCCAGCTGGCCTGGGTCTGAAAAAGCATGGGATAAAACCGGACTCGCTGAACATAGCGGACAATGAGGACTACTGAGAACTCAAGAACAATGGCAATGGGTTTTTGATCCTACTGCACGTACTGGCTTTGTGGGAGCCTAGGCAGTTTGGATGCTCACCTTACTAGACTGGGATGGAGGTGGGTGGTCCTTGGACTTCCCACAGGGCAGGGAACCCTGATTGCTCTTCAGGATGACAAGGGAGGGGGACTTGATTGGGGGAGGAGGAGGGAAATGGGAGGTGGTGGTGGGGAGGAGGCAGAAATCTTTAATAATAATAAAAAAAAAGAACACTCTAGGCTTCCTTAGTTCTCGGGAGACCACTTCCTCTGCTGCACTTATGTTGCATCAGGATTTGTCTCTGTTTTCTCCAAACTTCTGTTCCAGGCTGGGGCTACCGCTCACTCACAGGCACCAGAGTCCTCACTTGGCATCTGCTGAGATGGAATCCTCAGTGCCAAGCACACACACAACACCTTCAGTGCTGTCCTAACTAGACAGTCCTCATGAAACACCACTGTATCATGGAATGACTCAAACTTCTTATTTTCTCAAGCAAGATGTCATTTCCTCAAGGATATACGGACCAAATCAAATCGTTTTCAATGGGCCTGCATTGGTACTTTACCACAATATGGACTACCTGGAAATCATATTTACATGGTGAGTTAAGTGTTTCAAACTAGCATTGGATTGTTGATTTCATAGGATTAAACCTATTCCAACCACCCTAGAATTCACTGAGTCCTCTGAAGCAAGTAACATTTTAGCAAATTGCTTCTAAACCTTAAGAAGGAAGAGAAGGGAATTAAGGTCAAAATATAATTATTGAAAATTGCCTTTGGAGTACAAAAATCTCTTCACTTCATGACCTTAGGTAAGAGGACTAAAATGGAGCTAATACCTGCATGGACACAGTCGTCTTAGAAGGAGGAGTAGTTGGATTTCATATTTATGATAATTATTCTGAATAGTATAATGTATTTCTATTGTTTTCAGAAATAAAAATTCTGATAAATCAGTTGGTCAATTTGCCTAAGGGTCTGAATTTCATTTCTAGAACCTACATGATAAAAGAAAAGTGACTCAAAGAAGGTGTTCTCTGAACTCCATAGGCATGCTATGAGGTGTGTGTGCGCGCGCACACACACACACACACACACAAACATTTTCAATACACAAGTTCTGTGTTCGCAACTCACAGAAGCCTTCGTCAACCTTTTTTTATTTAACCTTTTAGACATATGAATGAAACCATCTCTGTTCTTAAAATATTGTCAAGAGAGGTAACAAAGCTTCCTTGGGAGTAAACTATTTGAAACATAATTCTACTTCAACATAGTATCTTCCCTTTTTCAAACAACTATCTAAGGAGACAAATAATTGCCTATTGAATGCAATATGGCTTCCCCTAGTCTTCAGATAATGGATCCTGTACTGCTTTAACAAAGAATCACAAAAACCTAAAGTGAGAGCTTTAAAAAACGGGGAAAAGTATCAAAAAGAACACTAAGAGTATAAAATTAAAAACCTCTTTCAAGACTCTTGGATATCAGACACATGTGACAGGCACTTCTCTCAAAGTGTAACAGAGAAAAGAGATACAGCAGTTGTGTCGTGCTTTTCTTAAGCTAATAATATGTACAAAACTATAACCATGGTTATGCTAGGATGTTTATTTCTCCCAAGAATAAAACTGCAGTGCTTACAAAAACATATATACATAGAAATAGGAAAGCATTATGTAAACATCAATTTCCCTTTCTTAAATCTTAAAACAGAAATGTCTAGACACATTTCATGGCATGTCAATTGATCCTTTTCAACTATCTGCTTTTCAATTAATGAATTCTCCAACCCTTACCGAATACGCTTCATGACTCATCAGACATGAACACAGTTTAACAGGGATGCTCTCACCCCTCTCTTTCCACCACAGCTGTTGGTACTAATATGATATATACCTGTGGCAGCAAACGACAGATCCATCATGCTAGCAAACTAGGATGAACTCTACCTGAGGCTCCAAATGGGATATGGCTGCCATCCCAACAACAACAACAAAACTTGTGTACCTTTGATATCCTTCAAGAGAACATCAGCAAACATAACTTTACATGCTAGAAAAGAACCACATTTTGGGGGGCATAACACTGTGCAAAGCAAATGCACTCCAGTTCTGATAAAATGTCCAAAAGGAGTGTGCCCAGGACCTATGTCGTTGTACTTTGTTACCCAGCCAGATGCTTTCTCAAGAATGTGATCTAATTATCAAGACTCAACATAGAGGAACTCCTCAGAGCCTGCAACACCACCACAGCAGTGTCAGTTCACCACCCCTTACATGCAAAGTAATGCCCTATTCCATACAGGTGAGACTCTTTTATTCCTGTCGGCTTGTTTGGCTTTCTTTGGTGTTTTTATTTTCTAAGGAAGGTCTGTCATAACAAAAGAAAACACATATTAGGCATTTGAAGGTAACTGCTGTTTACTGAAAACTATTTTAAAATAAATCTCACTGACTTGCTTCTGTTTGGTAACTCCAGGACAATGATAACTATAGTGTTTCCAAACATCCCAGAGTAGCAATCATACACTATTCTGGCCTCTGGGAGGTGTTAAGCTTATCCTCCTAATTATAAGTCTTTCTCTGCTATTACCACCTCACCATTAACTCTCTAAACTAAATAGTAGTTTTGAGGAAATAAAAATAGACGTAAGGTAGTACTTTTGCTTAAATTTTGGCTACAATGGATGAGAAAGACAAGTCATTTTGTTTCTGTATATAATAAACCTTTTTACCTTGTAAAAATAAAAGTCACTTTTACTGTATTTTGACTAGCAAACTCTAATTTAAGCTTTTTCTCAGAATATGGCTTTCTTGCTTTGTTTCACAACAGTGGTGCCCCACAGAACATAAGACACATTTGTTATATCAAGTTTTCTAGTACTTGGGGTGGGGGGTGGTAAAAAGTCAAACAAAACAATAACAAAAAACCCAATACTCAATACATTGTCAGTATAACATAGTTAATTTAAATATAATATAATCAAGTATTTTACATACTTTTCTTGGTACAAACTTTTCACAATCCAGTATGTATTTTACACTTTAAGGCAACGTTCAAAACTGGACACATTTGAAGTGTTCCAGAGCACATGTGACTAGTGGCTTTTGTACCAGCCAGCATACTCTAAACTTCCGGAAAAACAGAGGTTTAGATCTATAAGTCCAGATGCTTTACAATCTTTCAGTGCACAGGACCTTTAAGTGAACCACATATCTAGCGAATATAATTTGTTAACTTCCTCTACTTTCCTGATCATCATATATATTGCCTTCTCTAATGCCCTTTAGAGCACTCGATAAATACATAAATAAACCTCAACTGTCCATCTATTTGGGCTTATTCCAAGAAAGATCTAAGATGCTCTTTTATCCGCTCATCTATCACCAAGCAGAAAGCCAGAAGGTGCAGCAAGACCTTTCTGCTTCCATAAATAGACAGATCAAATACAGGCCTACGGGATGGTGACAGTCATGAGTGCATGGTAACAAGTTTACCTTAAAATGACAATAGGAAACATTATATAAGAATAGCACACTCTTCCTCAATGAAAACTATCACCGCATGCTTCTCCCCACCCCCTCCACCCTCAAGGAGAAACCCTGAGGTAATCTCTTCCTGCTCTGAACAGAACCAAGTGTTTCATTTCACAGGAATTCTGTGCCCTGAGCAAGAACAGAATGTTAGAATCAAACTTTAATGAATTCCACTTGGAACCTGCCTCCAGCGTGGAAGGGCACACACAAACAGCAGTCTCCCAGGCCACGTAGCCCGTCGCTTTCTCTCCTGGCGTGTTCCCGACACGTGCTTCGTAGGCTCTCATTTGCTCTCAGTTCCAGGAGGAAAATACTCAATGAAGCATACGTGAGCTTTGTCTAAGTCTCTCCCAATAATAAAATGTGGCAATGAGGTCTTCAGGGACAGTGTAATTATAAAACAGATGAACAGGTTTTCTGGTGCTGACCTAACCTGTTCTATAAACACAGCAGTTAGCTTCGTAGTTCTCACCGAGGGAACTCCGCGTTAAACAAAGAGGTATAAAAACTTTAAGTCTAGATTTGAAAAAGGGCCTAACAGTGATTAAAAAAAAGAAAATGTAACCCCCTACGGCTACACAGAACAGGAACACTGGACCATGATATGTTTCGGGAAAGTTGGTTTAACTGTCACCAACTTTTAGAAGGGCTAAGATGGAAGTGACAGCCACGTGCCTTCTCCAGCTATGAAATAACTATTGTCTTGGGCAACTATGTATCTCTAACACATCGCCTTTACTGCACTAAGTCCTTCAAAGATCTGTAGTCCTTGAAATTTCATTTATCATGTCTTGATGGTCAGAATTTTATCTGGAAAAATAGGACCAGGAAACAACACCAACATTCTAAAGCCAGAGACGAGAATGCGGACCCTTAGCCCGGCGTAGAAAAGTTATGCCCTAAGTAAGTTCTTTGTATAAACACTGTGTTGAAACCCAGGAGGGGGGTATAGCATGTCCATCGGTGTACTATTTCAAAGCACGTTGTAGAAGGCCTGCAAATCCAAAGGCCATAATTATGACTTCCCTCGTCGTGTATTAATTTATGAAATTCCTCAGAGTATGGCAGAGTTTATTAATCGTTTGCTCGGCCTGTGTCTGTGCCGGTGAACACCGAAACCTAAGACAGCGGCAATAACCTGCCAGGCCGCTTCCAACTTTGTTTTTAATCCTGGGGACGTAGGCTCCAGGAAACCCAACGTAGCATCCCACCAGCCAAATAGGCTACATGCCAGAGAGACTTAAGAACACACTGAAGCTTGTCTCAACATCCCTGTAGCTGTAACATGCTGCGGGCTAGTCAGAAAGGCTTCGGCTCCATTTTTATATATGTAATCTTTTGATTCTCATGTTACAGGCTCTGGAATCAAAGTATTCTAAAGAGACATTACTAACGATAACAGATTCGGGCTTTTTTTTTTTTTCAGGAGGTTGAGGGAAGGCTACATATTTTCTTGGTTTTGTTTAAAAAAAAAAAAAAAGCCCATATGCTGACTACTTTTCATGAAAGCAATTCGACCAGCCTACTGCGGCTCCGCCCTGGAAAGCTCTATACTTACTTTTCTTACAGTTTTTTTTTTTCTTTTTTGAGTGACGCACTACAAAACGACCAGAAAGGGAGGAAAAGCGGCAGCCCTCTAAAGCAGGGCGTCTTCCGCCCTGTAAACTTGGCAAAAAGCACACTGGACTGAAATACAGCACTCTCCATATAAGGCAGCCCAGCTAAACATGTCATGCGTAATTTATGGGTGGCAGGCAGAGCATTAACCTCTGCGTGCACATACTTGGCCCACATGAAGCCAGTGCTGGATGGCAGCCCCCCGGCAGGAGGATGCGGGCGCGGCCCGGGACCCGCGCAGCCGGTGACCGTCCCCGCCGTCCCTGGCAGAGGTCACCGAGTTCAGAGCACTCGGCCACGCACCTGCCCCCAGCTCCCCCGCTGCCAGTGCCGATCCGCAGCGCCCCCCGGGTACCCGCAGCGAGTCGCGGGGCCGGACCGGGAGCCGCAGCGCGCCGCCGCCCCCATGCGGGCCGGGGACCCCCCGAGCGCCACCCCGGGTCGCCGCAGCGCCGCCCGCAGCGCCGAACAATGCGCGGCCGCCCCGCCACTCACCTCTCACGTGGCCGTGCAGGCTGCCCGCCGGGGCCCCGACTGCCCGGGGCATTGTGGGATCGCGACTCCGGGATGCCCGCCACGGGAATGGGAACTGGTCGGGTCGGGTCACGGGAGCATGGCGAGCGCCCCGACTCGTCGGGCAGCGGCGAGAGACTGTGGCATGTCGCCGTGCAGCCTCTTATCGCCGCGCGCCGGTTTCCGCCGCTGCGCGGCCCCTCCCCCGCGCCAGCCCCGCCAGGAAGGCGCGCGGACGCGCCGAGCTCCCACGCGCAGCCCCGGCCCCCGCCCGCCAGCCCGTCCGCCCGCTCGCTCGCCCGCTCGCCCGGGCCCGCGCCGCCGCTTACCGCCGCTCCGGCTCCGAGGGCTCGGCGGCCAGCCCGGGAGGCCCGCAAGGTTAGACGAAAGGTTAGAGTCAGCGGCCCGGCCTGCCAGGGCAGAAGCGCCGCACCGCCTGGAACCTGGAGGGCGAAGGGCGGGAAAGAAGGCGCAAGGGTGTTGGTGGGGGATTTTCCTCCAGCAGTCAGCACTCCACAGTTTCGGAGTTCTCCGGGAAAACGGATCGTCTCTCAAGCACAAACACAGGCCACCTTCCCATCTAATCAGTAAATCAAACTTGCAACTGAAAGGCTCCCTGACTTCCAACTCTGCAGTGTGCAGTGCAGAAAGCAGGGCTCCCTCTTTTAAAATAAAATAACATCTTAGGAGATGCAGAAGTACTCCCACGCAAACAAGCCCTGGGCAACGGCCTGAGCTAACGAAACCCCAGCCCCCTAGTTCACTGGGTACTGTCCTGTAACTTGGCTTTAAATGAAAAGAATCCTGAGTTTCTGAGAAGAGATAAAGTTTGAAGATTTGCGGACGGGATTTCCTGTTAATTTAAGGAATTCTGATAACTTGGTCAAGGATGCTTTTTAACTAAAAACGTTTGTTCCGCGGTTTGAACGTGATTCAAGGGAGATGCAAACCCAAACCTTAACAGGATTTCTCCCTGTATGTTTGTACTCAGAGGGTGAGGCTGTCTTTCCCAGGAGGAATAAAAATATCAGGAAAGGTGTTAGGTGCGCAAGTGGTTTGCAGAGATATCAGTCACAGACCCGAGTAACAGATCCTGTGCTTGGTCCACGGAACACTGACTTAATCCTGATTACTGATCCCTTCCTGAACTAATTAATTACCTAGCGCCACTTCTCAGCGTTAATCATTAAAAGTCCCCGAGTCCCCAACAATGGAAACAATGTAGAATTGACACTAACATTCTCTCAGCCGACAGAGACAGGGAGTTTCTAACTGACAATTAGTAACCACCATGGCCCTGGGACTTCCTTTCTTCTCAGTATTTATTTCAGCAGCTGGGTGGAATGCGGGCTATGGCAGATATGTTAAGTATAGGTGGGATGGGGGAGGGGACCTTAGCCAAGGATTGTGTTATGTGAGCAGCCTTCCGCCTGCTGATAGATAGGTGCTATGATGATAGACAACCCAAAATGAGCCCGAGACAGGGAGAGAAAAGGGTCCCTGGAGGAATTTCATATAACGAGTGCCTTGAAAGATGTGCAGAAGTTAGTAAGATAAGAAGAGAGTCGAAGGGCTAGCGAGATGACTCATTCTTAAAGAAATGTGCTCAAGCCTGAGGATCTGAGCTGAAATTCAAAGCACCAGGGCCAGGTTCTGTAATTAGTGCTGGAAAGGAGGTAGAAAATGGGAGATACTCAGAGTCCATTGGCCAACACTGACTTCAAGGCTCAATGGGAGACATCAAAAACTAAAGTAAATTTCAAAAGCGACCTGATGTGAACCCATGACCTTCATATGTACGCATACATAGGCACAGGGAGGTGGATGGAGGTTGGGACAGTGGAGAAAAGAGCAGAGAACGTACAAGAAACCTATCTGTTCAATTCCCTGTAGAATGACTACATTCATCTTTTTCTAACCCTTCTGTAAAAGGAGAAAGTGTGGGCAGGAGAAGAAGCCACGAACTTCAACTTTACTCAAAAAACCATGGTGAACTAGTTTGCAGGACCAGGGAGATAGGGTGGAGTCTGGACTTGCATTCTAGAAAGGTCTTTGGCAAATGCTTAGAGGGTGACTAGGAGTATTCAGGGATGTTGGCAGAGGAAGGGTGAATGGGTGTAGACACTCTGGAAAAGTGACTCATGCAGGGACTGAGGAAGGGAGGGGCTTTGGGAGACTCCCAAGGTCCTAGTTTAGCCCACTAGATTGCTACTGGCCTTTCAGTTGCTTCCCATTTTCTGCCAACAGAAAAAGCTCTGACTTCCTGATAAAATGGCTACCTTTGTACCTACTGTGCTAGCACCCGGTGCCTCTCTGATCAGACAGTTCAGTGAGCTTCAAGACCTCCTGTTTGGCAAATTAATTTACAGTTACGCTCAGACCCCTGTCTCCTTCCAAGTTAGAGACTTCCTGATCTTTTTTTTTTCATGTGCTAGAAAACATGCCCTTTGCAACTGAACATAGTAAAAAGCAGGACTTTGAACCTATGCATGGTACAAGAGGAGAAACTGCTCGAACTCTGCAGGTTGGGGAACTTCTAAAAACAAAAGAAACATTGAAACAGACACGAATTTTGTTTCACCAAACAGAACAAAAAGGAATTCAAGAAAAGCACTTAATGTTAGAAACAATAGAATAAACATTCTAGTAAAGTTTTAAAAGAAAATGTTATTTTACAAGATAAAGAGAAAAAGAATGCTATGATGTGTCATTCAAGCCAATCTAAACCTTAGAAATGAGCCAAAATAGATTAAGGTCTGAAACAACATTGCCAGGGAATAAGCCTAACCTGTTATCATTTAAACTTTTGAACCACTGAAGCAAACATAAAGCCATATGATAAAAATATTAAACCATGTTGTTTTCATCTACCAATAGCCATCCAGTCACTTTTCAAATTGTGGAAACTACTAACAAAAAATCATGATTGTAATAAAAAGCTAACAGCCCCCCATTTAGAATCTACCAATACTTCTTCAGTGCCGGGAGGCCATTTAGGTTTTCTCGTACACTGTGAGGTGATGTTCGAGTTTTCTGACTCATGAATGCACACATCCATAAGCACAAAGTGGCGGTCATTTGCAGGAAGAAAGGGAAATTACAGAAACAGTTTCAGATGAAATAAAACTACATTCTCTTGGTAAAGGAAAAAATTATCCACGGCAGGTTCCTGAACTGTCTTAGTTCTTTCCAGTCTTCATTATACCAGTGAGTCCAGCAGTACTACAGTCAGGGGACATGGATTCTGCAGACAATGTCAGCTCCTTGTTTTCCAACAATATAGATTTAAAAATATTTATCTTTCTCAGCCAAGTGGAAGTCTTTAAAACCCATGTAAGAGTGTTTGTGTTATACACTCTGTTCTTCTATATGGCGCACTCACGTTCAGCAGGTCCCACTACTGCCTTTCAATATAATGTCTTTCTGCCTCCTCCTTCCATAGCCTCCAAACCCAAGAAAGAAGGTTGTGAAAGCAGAAATATAAGAAGCACTTATCTACAATTTATTTAATATAGCAGGATAAAATAATTATAATAATATAGTTACATAATATATGACGATACAATATATGATATGATAATACTGATTAAAATATCATTCTTAGGTAAAAATAGTTAAGAGGAGAAGCTACTAGAAGTAACAAAAAACACTGTAAGCACCTTTGTACGGAGAATCACTATTAAGCCTATGCATCTGTACCCATGTTATATTTCACACCAGGAAAAAGGCAACTTCTTCTGTATTTTTAATTCAAACTTGTTCACAGCTGAATATCTATACTTGACTGACTTATATGAATCTATTTATTTGTCTGTTTATCTTCAAGGATAATTGTACATTTCACACAAAAAGTTATTTTAATATAGATATAGATAATATATCTATATATAGAGATAATATAGATAACATATCTTAGATATTATATAATACAACATGAACCATATACTGGTTATTGTATGCGTTGTAAAAATATTTCATATAAAACCCATAAATTTTCAATGTTTATAAAATTAGAACACTTCAAATATTGATTTAATCACACACTTTCTAAGTTACCTAAAAGTTAAGTCTTGTGTATAACTATTTGAGGATATATCAAAATGAAGAGTTTAGTAACATGGAATGGTAGTAAAGACCGAAGGTCGGGACCACTGGCATGTTCTCGGAAGAGGAGGACAGTGTCATTGAAGCAGAGCAGGACTGGCATTGGTGCTGTCTGACTCTTAGTTCTCCTTGTCCTCTGTGCTTAAGGCAATGGAAACAATATGAAGACCTATCATAGGCCTGTTTCCTCTGTTGAATGTGAGCATCAACTGCTTTAAGCTTCTGAGTGCTCTTCCTTCTTTCCTTTCTCTCATTCTCTTGTCCATCCTTCTTTTCTTCTCTCCTAATAGAAAATACTACCCCCCCCAACAAAGCTTCCATTCATTGTACAAGTATTTAGTGAGCATCAGCTTAACCAATCAAGCATTTTTAGGTTCTGTGTTTAGAAGTGAACATAGAGGAATCACTTTTTTTCCCAGGGGTGGAGGGTGGTGGGGAGAGACAAGCAACAAGCAAATAAATAAAAGGAAAGCATAGGGATAATTGTATATGCAGATGAGCAGTTCTTAGTAAAACCAAGCACACAGAGAAATTGTGTTATGTAGAATAAATCCAGACTGGGGTGGCCATGTCCTAATCCTGAGAAAACAAAAGGCATAAGCTCATTGTGTGATAGGCTGGGGGCAAGTAAACAGAAATGGGCTGCCTAACCTCAAGGAATTTACAGTTAAAGGAGAGAACACAAGAATCTGAAACGAAGCACTCAGGAACCGCAAAGCTATGACCACAACATTTAGGCTCCGTGGGACACATGGATGAGCTGGTTGTTTTAGAGGTGAGATGGGCAGACACACATGGCCCTAAAGATGACCGGCTTGTTCTCCCCTGCCATCCGATATGGTCTGGTCTAGAGCAGAAGGCAGGAAGCGCCTCAGTGCCGAGAATGAGCAGTGCTATCAAGAAAGGCAAGTGGAAGCAAGCAGCAGGCAGGGCAGCCATGGAAAGGGATTTGGTTAAACACCTTTAGCAATATAGTCTTACAAGTGCTGTGGATTTATTCCCTAGAATTGAAGAAAATGCAATAGTCACCTCTGTGCTCTGAGGCAAGTGAAACATGGTGTTTCTATGTGCAACCAATCTCTTACTTGGGACCAACACAACAAAGAAAATTCAGAATTACTGAAGATTAGAATATCAGAATTGGTTCAATTGGTGGGTATTCATGGAGCCCATGGACTAATCTTCACCTACTTTCAACCTTCTTCTTTGAGTCAGGGTATCTCAGTCATTATATGACTAATCAGCCCACCAGATTGATCCAGAGAGCCAGAGTCCCTGGCTTCTCAGTAGCAGACTTACAGGCAGGCTGGTAGGACCACCGCGCTTTTGTGTAGGCTCCTGAGTTCTGAGCTCCATTCCCCGTGCCTGCTTGCTGCTTATGAGGTGCCCTAGCTTCTTTTGTTGTGATGGAACCTGACAAAAGGCAGCCTACAGGAAGGAAGGGTTGACTTGTCTTTCAGTTGTACTTACAGTTCATTATTGCAGGGATTTCTAGCAAATAAAACGTGCAAAGGGAAATAAGAAAAAGGTAGCGGTGTAACATGGGCTTTCACACGTACAGTCGAGAGCAGAAACAATACACACATCCTTGCATGTTTGCTCTCAGCTAGCTTTCCCCTCTCTTAGAACATCTGAGACCTTGCCTAGAGAGTGGTAGCCCACAGTGGGCTACTCTTTCCCACACCGACTAACAATCTAGCCAACCACCCTCAGACATGGTCAGGCCACCTCCTCTAGACTATTCCTCATGAAGTGTCTCAGGTGATCTGAGGTTATATCACGCTGGCAGTTAAAACTGACCAGCGTACACTGCAAGCACTTTAGGCCCTGAGGCATCTCTCCACCCCAACTGAAATGTCTGATACAACCGTATGGAACAAACGCCACCCCTCATGTCAATCACATCGTCATCATCTTCAAATAATAGAAGAGAGGCTCTAGAGTCTTCTCTCACCAGAGCCTTGCAGGGAATAAGACATCAAGCCTCCTGTGCTGCAGAATTCTACCTGGAATTCCCAAAATCTTGAAATAAGAGTCAGGTGTGGGAGATTCTTAAACCAATGTATCTAAGATAAAAGTGTGTCATGGGAGGGAGAGGCTGTAATTAAAATAATTAAATATGTAATATTGGCATTTTAGTAAATAAAAGATACAAGATTAGACATGAAACAGGGAGTGGGGAGGCAAAAGTAGATATTTTATCTATTTCTGCTTATGTTATGTAATTTTATGTGATGTTGTGAATCACTTTCTAGTATGCCATAAACTTATGTGGTATTGCCTAAAAAAATTCTTGGCAAATTTTTGTTAATATACATATGTTAATAAATATTTTGAATTATAGTACACAAATGAACTAAATTATATATGTGTATATAGATTTTTAACATTGTTCATTATAGAAAAATCTGTGACCTTTTTCCTTAAAGATATGGCCACAACCTTATTAATTCTTAAAGCTGATACTCCTAAATATGACAACTACCGGGGTTATTTTTCAATCCTGAAGTATATTCTAATGGGTATCTAATTATGCGTAACATTCCTTTCTTTTGATTTTATAGTATTATAGTATTCTATATCTCTGTCCTTTTTCATTCATTTGTTTTCTCTCTCTCTCTCTCTCTCTCTCTCTCTCTCTCTCTCTCTCTCTAAATCATCCGCTGTGGCATCCTATTACTTCTTACTTTTCTGGCATCTTTGAAATGCTTGAAATGCCTTTAAGCTATGTGTATTTTTTTTTTTTTTTGGTTTTTCGAGACAGGGTTTCTCTGTGGTTTTGGAGCCTGTCCTGGAACTAGCTCTTGTAGACCAGGCTGGTCTCGAACTCACAGAGATCCGCCTGCCTCTGCCTCCCGAGTGCTGGGATTAAAGGCGTGCGCCACCACCGCCCGGCTCAAGGGATGTATTAATTCTTGACTCTGAATAAGAAAAAAAATCATTATCACCTCAAAAATTGATACAAGTTTCATAGACACATTCTTTCCACTTTACCTTGTTCAAAAGCATGTAGACTGGGAGATATGATTATAAAGTATTGTTATTTAGTATGTGTGTGTGTGTGTGTGTGTGTGTGTGCCTGCACATATGTGCACATGTGTGTATTTGCCCAAAGAAGTCAAAGATCTCCCATTTCCTGAAACTGGAGAGTTTAGCAGTCAGTGTGAGCTCCCTAACACTGATGCTGGGAACCAAACTTGGCCATAGTGCTCTTAACTGCCATATCTCCGGCCCTCGATTTTAATATCAGTGCACTGGCCATGGCTTATTAATCCATTTAACAATTATGTATTGATCCCTGACAATATGTGAGGATTTGTGACTGGTGCTAAAGCAGCGTGTGTTTTCCTGTCTTCCTCTAGGTGTTCTCTAAGTCTGGAGCTGGGGAGGATTTGGGAGACAATAAAGATGGAGAAGCATGTAGCAAAAGCAGCAACTCAGTTAAGTTCATCAGGCCTTACGTGCTTATCGCGCTAAGCAGGTGGCAAGGAGGACAGACCTGGGCAAGGCCTTGGTCCTCATGGGCTTCTAAGCCACTGGCAAAAGGTAAAATTATTCAACAATTGTTAACTGCTTCATGGCCGAGGAAAAAAATCAGAGAAAGGTCATGAAGGATCAAGAGACAGACAAGTGACTTGGTCAGATGCATAATGCTAACACTACCACCCTGCGATGTGAAGTGGTAGTGTGGGCTTCAGAGTCATCATATTGCCCTATGCGTGTTTGTCATGCTTCTATCCTGGAGGCTGGGCGCCAGACAGCAGCATCCTAGCATTTCTGCTGTCCTATGGGACCTTGCAGCGTTCTCTCCTCCTCCTGAAACCTAAGTCACAAATCTTTTGGAGGCGACAGGAGATTATCTGATCAGAGTCATTTGCACTAAGGCAAGGATGGAGGCTTACCTTCACAAAGGACAGCTTGTTAGCCCTAATGAACTGCTAAGAGAGGAAGCTTTGTGCACCCTGGGGAAGGATCCTGGCCCCTCTCCTTCTCAGGCTCCCACCACACTTCTCACCCTTTCTTTCCTGCTGAAGTAAAGGGATTAGAAGCTGGTGAATTCTCAGACATCCTGACATGACTTTGAGCCTCCCAGAGGTAGACAGGATGCTATTAGAAGTGGGGTAGCTAAAATTAGGCCTGAGGGCTCTCAGCATTTTGTGTCAATATAAAAAAGCCTAGACCTACAGAATCAATTTTCTGGGAGTCACCCCTGCATATTGACATCACAAAGCCCCCCCTAGATGGTTCCAGTGTGTGGCTTACTTCTGCTGAGCCAGAATTCAGAAATGGAAGTCATTCGGGATCAGGAGCAATCCATGGGCGTGTTCAACTTGTGATGGGTAAGATTTAGTTGACTCAATAGAAACAAACAGTGGTAGTATCTATAGGAAAATTGTTTGGGCAAAGTGCTGCTCATATGCTTCTAGAAGTTGGGGAGTTAGGATAGCTGTGCAGAGCAGAAATGGTGAAGGAGAGGTACATGTAGTTGCACACTTGCTTCGCAATGATGCTTCTCAGGCAAACAAAACAGGTGTACTCTATTCGGTATGCCATAATGGTCTACAGACATAAAAGCAAACCAGACCAGCCACTGAGATCACACAGACGATACTCCCACATGTTTTTAAACGCTTAGGTTGATGTTGCTTTCAATTCCCTGCCTTATCTCTGCTACAGAAACATATCCCCAAATCTCTTCAAGAGATGTCAGAGTATCAGAGAAAGTAAATGTGTCCCGGTACTTCCTTGTGTGCACTCAAAAATAAGCATTCCAAAACCACTTTTGCATATGATACTACATTTTATAAATTTACTTAACACATTTATATACTTAAATCATACACATAACTTAATAAGAAATGCCTCACTTGATTTCTTTTGAGGTTTTTGTGGCAGATTTTAACGCACAGTACTGTGAGTTTGCCATCAATGCAGATGACCCACCCGCTGGAACAGGGCTGATCTGAATATCCATGCTTCCTCAAAGGGCATCAAGAGCACCGAATTACAATAGACTAACCCTGCAGCTTCCCTGTGCTGTGCATCCTTAGACAAGGAGGAGCCCTCGTTTTCCTTTCCAGACTTTTCAGGTTGTAGCTTACCAGGTGACCAGACAGTGAGGCACTTTTGTGCTAGAAGTTACTGCCGTCAGTTTTCCTATCTGGGCTACACGAAATGGAATGGTTGGCATAACCTCAGCTTCCTCTAGAGGCTGTGGGCACCGGGTCAACAAGGGTAGGCTCCAAGCACCGTGAAAGACACAGTCTAGCTGTGACAATGACTTTGAAGGCATAGGTTATGCCCAATTTTAGAAACTATGTGACTGTATTTGTAATATGTGAGAGAAATGTGTACAACTAATGGGTCTAATCAGACGATTGTTTTTTTTTTTTTTTTTTTGAAAGTATACTTTTTTGTTTCTGTTTGCTTTTTTTGAGATGGGGTTTCTCTGTGTTACAGTCATGGATGTTCTGGAACTTCTTTTGTAGACCCAGCTGGCTAGAGCTCTGAGAAATCCACCTGCCTTTGCCTTCCTAGTGCTGGGATTAAAGGTGTGCACCACCATGGCGGGCCCAAAAGTGTGTGTGTGTGTGTGTGTGTGTGTGTGTGTGTGTGTGTCTAGAAAAAAAAAGAAGCAGACTCACCCAGGAGGAGTAGAAGACTGGAAATAGTCAAACTGAGGGCTGAAAGCAACAAAATAGAAACACAGAAAACAATCCAAAAAATCAATGAAACAAAAAGCTGGTTCTTGGAGAAAATCAACAAATTGACAAACCCCTATCCAAACTAATCAAATGACAGAGGGAGAACACGCAAATTATTAAGATCAGAAATGAAAAGGGTGTCATAACCACAGACACAGAAGATATTCAGAGAATCATTAGGTCTTACTACAAAATCCTATGTGCCACAAAATTGGAAAATGTAAAGGAAATGCGCAGAAGCTCTCAAAGGCAGAAGAGGGAATTGGAGCACCTTGACTTGTCGTTATAGGCGGCTGTGAGCTGATAGGTGCTGGGAACCAAACCCTAGTTCTTTAAGTGAGAGCAGGAAGCACTCCATCACTGAGCCACTGCTCCTGCTTTATCATTATCATCATCATCATCATCATCATCATCATCATCATCATCATCCTCTCCTGCCATCAGATTCAAACAAATGTCGAGCCTTATAGACATACGAATCACCAAAACATGTATGCTACACATCTAGCTGCCCTCTTCTTTTCTAGGGCAGAATTCTATTACTAGTTGGAGGAAAGAGTGAGTACTTCTGTAAGGAGTCTGTGCAGTCTTCCAGGGCAAGCTCATCAGCACTCTGTGGCTGATCTCTTTGACTACTGCACGCTGTCCCTTACTGTGTTTGCTGGTGTCAGTTTCATTCATTTTGTAGAATCACTCTTTTAAAACTGTGACATCATATACTTTTGTTGTATGATAGGGCATTTCTTGGGAATATTCCCCCCCCCAAAAAAAAAAAACCAAAGTGAGTTCAAGGCCAAAACAAACAAACAAACAAACAACAACAACAACAAAAAACTGTGACATCAACAGACAAACATTGCTTCTCTTTAACATCCTCAAGGACTAGAACGTGTAAGCTTTGAAATGATATTTGAAAAAAAAAAAGAATATCCAATTGTGTTATCTTTTGTTTTGTCATAGATAATAGTGCCTTTAAAAATTGTTTGGCCTTGATGTAGTTACCATTTATCTGTTCCTAGATATAAGGTAATATGTGCTTATTTCAAATAATATAACAAGTGCCTAAAATAGGAGTGTATTGAATCTTTTCATGGCGGCACAGTAGAGATATTTATGCGTGATTATTCTCAACTAGTCCATAACTGCCACCCACGAGCTTACTCCCATGCAGAGATAAGTTCCTTCCACAGTTTCAGACGCCCACTCTCCACAAAAACACTTTCCTGCCTGTCATTTACTCTTTGCAATTAAATAACGTAAAAGCTAACTGCATGAAAGAGGCTGGCCACGCTGCTCCTCCTGCAGCAGTGCTTTCTAAGGGCCCTTTAAACTAGAAACTGAGTCGGGACACCTGTTCCCATGGGGAGATTTTGGTAGTCTGTTTATCCTAGCAAAGTCCTAGTGGGTCTGTCTGCTAGAAACCAGAAGTAATTTTCCGGGTCCCCAAATACCAACTACTTCGTGAAGGCACCGAAATAGTGGCTTTGCTAGATCAGTCTAGAGCATGTATAGATAAAAGGTACCTTTGGCCTGACGCCCTGCTTGTACATAGATAGCAGCCTAAAGTATTAGGAAACAGAAGCGCACACGTACTTGTGGCATAACCAGAACTGTCCTTACTTAGAAGAAGTAGCCAAAGACAATATTTTATTCACCCGTAAATAGGTGCTCAGCAATTCAGGCTGAGCACTCACAGTTGGAATTCCTGGCAACAAGTGTCCACATGCTGAATACAGCACTTGAGCCATTTTCCACTGGTAAGAGTCCCTGGCCTGCTGGCTTGTCTTTGGCCTCCACAGGTAGCAGGGCATACCCGTGCCCCTTCCCCAGTCTGGTGGACCTGGGCCTGCCTGTGTATGCAGCAACAGTTCTGGCAGAATCAGATCAAGAAATTGTGGCCCTTTGTTTAAGGAAGTAACAAGGTCATTGGTTCCTGTAACCGAAGACTGCACATTCGTTTCCCGGCCGCCCAGACCCAAATGATACTCCCATTTTTGTGTGTCTAGAAGCCCTCTTTAATTTTTTTTCTTAACTTTTTTTAGGTCTTAAGTGGATCCATGCCCCAGACAGTGGGTGCAACTATGTAAGCAAAGATTGCACGTTTGTTTCCCAGTCACCTAGACCTGGATAATACTCCCGTTTTTGTGGATCTAGAGGTCCCTGAACAATAAAGAGGAACAGGATTCAGACAATCTCTTTAAATTGCAGTTTCCAGTGAATGTTATACACCTCTAATCCTTGAAATTATGACCAGAAATGACTTCGTGATTGGACCTTCAATAAATTACAGTTATTATTGTTGTTTTATAAGTGGGAAGTAATTATTAATTTTAAAATATAAATCATTTTTTAAAAAATAGTGCCTATTAAAATTCACATCTGTTCAAAATGCAAGGACTCGAATCACATTCCAACGTTTAAGAAACATTCAGCAATGGATTGTAAGGTAGTCCAGTCATAGGGATAGAGCTTACTTGAGGTCTGCTAAAGGATCAGTAGGATATGCTTAACAGATGCCTGAATATTTTCTTGAATGAGAGATAATTGAGAAACATCACTCTGGTCCTGCCCCCCCAATACCACCAGTGCTGGGGTCAAACCAGGGCCTTTGACTAGGTAGAGGAAGCATTGCATTGCTCTCAGTTGTCCAATGCACACCTTTCTTTTATCCAACACTCCTTACCTGCCTTATGAGCAAAAATATGAGAAGACAAGTCAAACTAAACCAAGAAAATCTACCAATTTAAAGAATACTGTGAACCACTTTCTTTGGGACATAAAGGGTTTATTATATGTCCTTTATTTTATTTATTTATTTATTTATTTGTTTATTTATTGATTTATTTGTATACACTCAAGGAATTTGGTCCAGGATAGAAAATTCGGTCACCTTTTGGTGTCTTTTATGGAACATGAATATAGCAGCTGCTCAGGTCTCTGAGGGGGAAATAGTGGTTGTGTTGCCGAGGACCCATTTGTACCAAATGCGTGTGCCACAGGAATGAGTGACTCACCCCAGGAACAATTCAAGTTTGAAAGGTATTCTTTTCTGATGTGGTGGATTTCTAATGAGAGGGAGGAACAAAGCCAAATAAGAGCGATGATAAGGGCCCTTTACTTTCGGGAAGGCATCCTTGGTAGATACTGCTAAAAGACACTCACCAAGCTAAATTGTTGGGCCTCAAGGCAAGTGCTCCTCCTGCCTCCTCTTCCTAGTATCTAGTTCATCTCTACACATGTGTGCACTCTTGTTATTCAACTGATATAGCTTACATCAACATCCGAAGGTGTATGCATTTATCACACACAGCACAGTTTCTTGAAATTAGACATTTTAGAATTGTACCATCTAGCTTGTTAACATATATGACTTCCCATAGTTGCCATTTGTGTGTGTGATGAGTACATTTAATATCAATTATCTTAAGTACCACCTCCCTCTGTTTAGAATGGCTATCATCAAAAAGACAAAACCTAACTATTTTTGTTAAGGTTGTGGGGAAAAAGGAATCCTTTGCACTGCCAGTAAGGATGTGAATTGGCCCAGTATGAAGGGGCCACGCAAAACTGAAAATGAAACTTGTATGATCCAGCAGCCTCGCTACTTCCTGTACATGCAAAGAAAACACATCAGTATTTTGAAGAAATATAACAGTGTTATGTTCGTTGCCACACAACTTAAAGTAGTCCTTGTGGTAGCAACCTGAGCATTTGTCAATGGATGCATGGGTGAAGAAAGGGCATAGCATTCCAGCTGCAGAAAATCCAATATTTTCAAGCTCCCTTGCTTCTGGATCATTGTGCTCTAGCCAGAAAGTGCCCTAAGTATCATCATGTCCTCTCCTACCCAGTGTAGATATTCATGGGTTTATTCTCCCATATATGTATGCACTTGGGATCACATAAGCCCTTCGTATTAAGGAAAAATGTGGTAATATGGTGAGTCATCATACCAGATAGGACTATGGCAGGATGGAATACATTGATCAATTAGCTAGTAAGCTCTTGATATCTCTGTTGAACCTGTACAAAAGTTTTGTTATGGCTTTTTCTATATATTTAAAGGGTAGCAGGAATGTTCAAAGCCGAGTTTACAGACTTACGTTGTGTGTGTCTGTCTCCCTAAGGGAAGCAATGAGCACAACTCTCTAGCCTACCTAAGGTTAGCCTTCTAACACATACTTTGTCCAAGACCAGTGAGTGGAATCTTATTGTCAGATGTTGACTCAAACCAGGAATAGAAGAATCCACTATTTCATGCCACTAGCTTTCTGAGTATGAAAGACATTTTTGGTGTCGGGCACATGGGCATCTGCGTGTTGTGTTTACATGTGCCAGTATGTGATGTGGTGCATGTGTGGAATGTGTGGACACCATTCCATGTGCATGTTTGTGATGGCCAGAGATCCACCTCAGAGCTCAGAGTTTTTCTTCAGGCACCATGTACTATTTATTATTTATTTATTTATTTATTTATTTATTTATTTATTTATTTATTTATGTCTTTTTATGCAGGGTCGACTACTAGCTTGGAATTTGCCAAGTAGGCTAGACTGGCTGTCCATTGAAGCCCCAGAAATTCTCCTGTCTCCAATGGCCCAGTGCTGGGATTATGGGTGTGAGATCCTAGTGTTACACAGACATTTTACCCATGAAGCCCACTCCTCAGCCCGGGCATTTGTTCTTGTGGTCCCTCACTAACTGATATCGAGGATATTAGATCAATTAAAAACACACTTTTCAGTAAGAAACGCAATAGCCCCTCCGCAGTTCCCACCCCTCAAGCCTTAGTTCAGTCCAGTTGATGACTTAAAGGTGACTCTTTGGATTGTTTACATCTCTTGGGGTAATTGTAACAATCAGAGGAAATTTATAATCAATACTTACGGAAATAGCATGCTGACACTACTAGGGTTCAACAGCCATTGAAGCTTTGGAAAGAATAAAGGAGGGAACCTCAGAGAGGTTGTCTCTTGGGGCTGGAAAATAGCTGTTCCTACTCCATATGCACACAGAAATTAAGATTCAGGATGACCCTCGCATGACACCAGTGTATATATTTTCAAATGGGCTAGGGTGATAGTCAGTTATTCTGTAACAATTTCCTTTTAAAACTCTTAAGCTAACAAATTTAAATAATTTTTGAACCCTTTTCACTTTTATCAAACTTGACCTATTACTGAAATTAAAGGGCAAAATGTGTAGTTAACCTCTGAAGGTTAGCCTGTCTTATCTGCAATTCATCTAATACAATAATTTATCTCCAAGGAAAATTCTGACCTGTATCATATTTGCTGCTGCCTCTCACACCCAAGTATTTCCTGGCCTATGTTAACCACCAATAATGAATCTTTCAGTGCATTTCTGCCCGTAGCTCATGCATGTACATCACTGCAAATGTTTGCTCCCAGTATACAATGTTGCATCTTTGGTTTTTCGAGACAGGGATTTCTGTAGCATCAGAGCCTGCACTAGAACTTGCTCAATAGACCAGGCTGGCCTCAAACTCGCAGAGATCCGCTTGTCTTTGCCTCCCCAGTGCTGGGATTAAAGGTGTGCACCACCACCGCCCAGCCTGTACTTAACTGGCTTATCCAGTGCTTCTCCCTTCTAGACTGCAGGCCCTTTGAGGATGGAAACTGATCTAAATTATCACGGCTTCTCTGGCTCTAGAACCATGCCCAAAGCAGAGTTTGGTATAAACGTGCACAGAGAAATGTACTTCAAAATGAAAACAAACATTTCTCACATGAGTCAAAATCTTCACCTAATGCCATTAGTGTCACCTAACAATTCTTGGGGTAGGAATGCTACACGGAAAATGGCTCCATATGGCTCCATATTGAAGTCACCAAGTATTAGAACTGCTTCTTACTTCTTTGAATTGTCTCTGAAATTTCCTGATCTCATCTTATCTAATCAGTTTATGTATATGTAGATTTTTCTGCATCTAAATAAATAATGCAGGAATTTCCCTTTAAATAATTTTTTATTTGTTGAGACATAATATAATTATGTCATTTAGAGTGCCATTCTCCAAGAGAGCCTTCAGTGTGTACAGTGCTGACCTACATCGGGCTTCTCTAAGACAGAGCTGCAAATGTCAGATCCTTGCCTGCATCCAAACCAGAAGTTGGCCTGCTTTCCTTATCAAACCTAAGTAGTAGAGGCAATGTCCGAACACACTGAAGATTCCAATTAGAGATCAATATGCCAAGATCAAGTCTTGTGACTTTATCCACCCATCCAATCCCTGAACTTGTATGTTTTTCTTATTTAAGAAAAATGTGAACAATAGCTCTGATTTTACAGAATTACTGAGAATATTAAGTTAATACATAATATGAAGCACCTGAAAAATGATGGCACAAAAAAATGTCTAACACCTCATCATTATCATCACATCCTCCTCCACCTTCTCCGCCTATCATCCTCCTCCTCCTCATCCTCCTCCTCATCATCATCAGGCTTCTCATCCTCATCCTTTTCATCCTCATCCTCCTTGTCGTTATCTTGCTTCTCTTCATCATCATCCTTATGTTCATCCTTCTCCTCCTCCTCCTCCTCCGCCTCATCCTCATCCTTATCATCATTTTGGGCCTTATAATCTCAAGAACCAAGGCACATGTTCACATCTTTCCATTTTACATTTTGAGCACACAAGAAAGTCAGTTTCCCTAGAGTAGCTTTGTAATTGTTTTCAAAATCAAAACTCGGTCCAGGAAGCATTAAAAAAAAAAAAAACAGCATGCTTCGTCAGGAAAGCATTCTGACAGAGAGAGGTTTATGGACAGCCATGACCTCTAACTGTTAAAGAAAAGTATCGCTTGGATTTCTTGGTGGTAGGGTGGGTATTAAGTTGAAGACGGTGGGGAAAGCAACACAGAGTATTACCCTGCCCTCTGGGATTCTGAAATGCTAGTGGCAGACACTGTGAACTTGTCTGTTTTTAGCTCAGTGGAAAAAAGCCAACACAGGAAGAGAGAGAGAGAAAAAAAAACCCTGAACATCTTGGTCTATTTACTGTCTCCTGGGGCCACATTTCGGTTTCAGTTCCGTTGACTCAACTTGGACAGTTTCTCCACCTGACAACTGCATGGAAGCTTCGAGCACAGCCATAATCAAGGCCTCACCCAAGTCACCTCGGGATGCAGCTATTTCTATTTTGTGGGGTTGATTTGAATGTGCAACTCAGAAATGGTGAAATATTGGACTTATTCATCATTTACCTATGAAACATGGAATACATACAGTACAATTTACTAGAAACTGGGGACATAGCGTAAATAACTCAGGATCTTGTCGTCCAGAAAGAAAAATATACAGAAAAGAACAGAATTTTTAAAACAAATTAAAACCAGCCATGGAGGCCCATTCATTCCTTAATCACAACACTCAGGAGGGCTTGGTCAGGTGGATCTCTGTGAACTTGAACCCAGTCTAGTCAACATAGTGAGTTCCGGATCTGTCAAAGCTACACAGGGAGACTCACTCTGTCTGAAAAGCAAAATGATAGACAAAGAATAAAATTGTATTTGCTATTAATAATAGTAAAGAGGGAGGAAGGAAGAGAGGAAGGGAGGAAAGATGGAAGAGAAGGAAGGAAAAAAGACAGATCCCAGGGACATGTATGCACTGCAACCGTATTTCCAGCAGTTGGGAGGTTGAGGTAGGAGAATCATTATCTAGGCCAGTCTGAGCTACATACTGAGGCCCTATCTCAAGCAAATAACAAAAATGAAAACAGCAAAATGGTAGAGAACTGTTGGGCAATCTACTGCAATTAAGTAGGAAGCTGGTAATGAGAGACAACGCCTAGGGGGAATGTTTGCGCTGAGGTGTGAATAAGCTGTTGTATCCCAGTGTATGGGAAGAACATGCTAGAGAAAGAGAAATGACATGTGAAAGAACCCTTGGTCAGTAATTAGCTGGGATCCTGCCATGGTCAGAAAATGAAGAGTCGAGTAAGGAGAGTAAGCTATGAGGAAAGGCGGGTAGGTAGAGAACGAGACAAAGCCTCATCTAAAATTTTGGTTTTCTTCCAAAAAATAAATAAAAAAGCCTTTAGAGTAATGTGGGATAGTTTATAGACAAGAGTGAAGAGTTTCTTAGGGGGGCTACAGGAACAAAGGCTGCCTTGTTGTGTTATATTGTGTGCACAGTGTGGAAGGAGAACCCACCCAGACTCCCGTTGGGCCTAGTTCACAGTCCCGCCAATAGGTGGCGAGCAGCTGAAGATAAGGCTGTCAATCAGCTGAGTAACTGGGATAAGGGTCTGATTCCTGAGAATTACTCTAGCTGGGGAGAGAGTCACCTGGGCCAATGATCTTGGAACACTGAGGCTGGGTAACCGGAGATCGCAGTCAGTAAGTAATGAATGGAAGCTGAAAATGAATCTTTGTCTCCCCAACACAAACATTAGGTTATGTTTATGGCTATAAATTCCCGAGTAGACTATGGGAAGTCTTAGTAAAGGGATGTCCTAGTATTATAGATAAAATGACAGATTTTTCAGTGTGTATAGAATGTGCAGATTTATGGTTTCTAGTTTTCTTCATTACAGAATGGTTTCTGCAACTGTGAGTCTATGTGCACATTCAGCATTAAAAAAAAAAAAACTGGGGCATGATAAATCTATAAAGTTTTCCAGTAAGGCTACAGGTATTCATTTTATTTTCTGGAGATTACATTTTTTTGCAATATCAAAATAACAATTTGAGCTAATATAAAATATAAACATGCTAACATAAAAGTAGTAAAATAAAAAATAAATCCTAACAAATAACTTAAGCAGGTGTTGCTGATTTATAGCCACAATATTTACGTTATAATATATTGAGTTATTAGTATAACTGGCTGTGGCAAGCTGTTGTGTCAAGTTGAAAAACAAAGAAAATACTTAACAAATTAATGAAACTAAAAATAAAATCAAGAAGAATGTAAATGCTAAAATCTCCCTAAAATAGAACTACATTGAAACAAGCTTAATTAATAGGAGAGTTACCCTGATAGGAAAGGGAGTAGAATATAGGAAGGAAGCACTGAGCCAAGTAATTTGTAAACTACTATCTGGTGGTAGTGGGGAGGATGGCAATCTAGTGCACAGAATCTTTCTCTGGGTTCTCTTTTCAGTAGAAATTCTGAAATTATTCTCCCTGTATCATATAGAACTGGGTCAATATATAAGCATGCCAATTTTGTCAGGCCACAGGCTTCTCCCCATGAAAAAATAAACAACACACATAGGAGAGGGTAAGAAAAAAGCCCTATGAAGATGGATTTACCTAATGATACAGAATGAGCTCGGATTACCCAAAATATATAGGAATGTATGCACGGATAGGAAAGTTTCACATATGTATGTTGATAAATGCATATACACTTATATGCTTGTGTTTGCACATGAGCACTTACACTGTTATACTCCATACAAGTGTCATGGAACAAAACCACTAGTGTGGCAGGGACCATGTCTTATAGAGCCACCAACCAAAGAAATGATGAATGAGTCTAGAAATCCAACCAGAAGGAAGTCGAAGCAGCTTAGGGTAACTTTTTACACCCAAAGAAAAGGCGCACTGATATGGTAGATGAGCATCATAAGGACATAGAAACCAGAATGAATGAAGTTGTGACGGTCACGTGTGTAAAAATTGGCAGCAAATAATTTAGGCAATAAAGAATTACAAGTCACAGCAAAAGCTGGAAGTTCCTTGAACCTATACCAACCACATAAACCAAGACATAAATGAACAACTGTGGAATAAAAGATTCTTTGGTCTACAGTAACTTGAAAACCACGTGCAAGCATAGGAGGTGATGTCAGAAAATATATGGCCAGGCCAAACAGGAGGTGCCATTTGAAATGTATGGCCATCCCATGTAGGAGGTGATGTCAGACAATGTATGGCCACCCCAAACAGGAGGCAATGCCAGAAAAACACTCCACGGAAACATGCTAGCAAAATTAAGAATGTTATGGATAATAGTTATGTATTTTTATAAAAAATTATCAGAAGAGATTTTGAATGCTTTCCCCATAAGGAAATAATAAGTATTTGAGATTGATATGCTTACCCTGATTTGAAGATTACACAATGTATTCATGGACCAACATATTACATGTAAGACATTTCTCAGGTGTGTACAGTTTCTGTTTTATATATCAGTTAAATACAGTTGTTTTACCAGAATTTTAAAAGGTAAAGAAATATGTTGTTGAAAGATTATATCCTTTAAAATCTTTAATTTTACCAAAGATAATGGTATGAAATTTTTCCAAGCCAAAGAGAGCAAGAAGGCAAAGAATTCAGCATAATGACTGTTAATTGCATTGTATAGTATCTGTGGAAATTGCCAAGAAAGTATAACTTGAGTACTTTAACAATAAAATAAAATAAATATGTGCAATAATATATAAACTAATTACCTAGAATTTACCATTCCAAATATACACATACTTTAAAACAATATGTTGTACACAATAAATATAAGTAATTTTATTTGCCAATTAAAAAACAAAAAGAGAAGTAACAATTAAATGTGATCATCAACTCTTGATTGAACTGATTACTGGAGGGATAACGTTATAAATGATATTATTAAACAGCAAAACTTAAATAGGGACAGAGATTAGAGAAAAGTAACTCTCAGCACAGATTTATGAAGTAGACCTTGTATATATCTGCTAAGAAAGACTGTACACTTAGTGACTGCACACAGAAGTCAAGGGACTTCTTCTTAGAGGGGCGGAACAAATTGAATAGTGACAGAAAGAAACTTGTGTTATGAGACAAAAAAAAAAGGGTATGATGCACAGATGCCCCTTGAACTATTTTATGACACTTTCAAGCTTGGAATTATTTTTACTTTTTGTTTTAAAGGCCTGCTCTCACTTTTTATACAGCCTCGAACTCATAACTTAGGCAGTCTAAAAAATCATAGGGATTCTCCGCTGGGATTACACGTGTGAACCACTCAAGTCACGATTTTGAAAATAAATAAAAGTTAAAAAAATAGTGAGTAAAAGTTGCTATTGAGTATTCGAAGCAGATAAATTCTCTTTGCTTGCCAGCCTTACCAAGAAGAGTACCTTTGTGGCTCTTCTCATTCAGGTCTTTCTGCCATGAAAGAAATGGACAAAATAACTCGCTTAGAATCATTTTCTTGTGAAAAGACAAATGAAGTGAATGAAGTGTGCTCATGAGTGTCTACGATATTCATCCAGAATCAAAACCGGCTGCAATGAGGTTCTCAGAGACCACATGACAGCACTTGTTTCCAAGGTGAAAAGAGTTTTGAGGGTGTGGTAACAACAGAATAAGGCAAAAGTAAAGGCTCACAATGAAATTTCTATAAATGCAATGCTAACGGGGAAGGAAAGTTGCTCCAGTCCAGGTGCTCTTACCAACAGGCTGACTTCATTCTTATTTACTTATGACATTTCTGAATTTATCAATTCTAATGACATGTTATATACCCTTGGATTTGTATTTTAAAATAAAAAGTAGTATTTTTCTCAGTAATATTCAAAGAAAAAGTATATCAAATAAAAAATTGAAAACCATTTTCAGTTTTGTTTATAATGATGAAAATAAAACTGGAAGGAACACGGACAACATTAACTCTAAGAACCAAGAAAATGTAATGGTCATTCCCAAAAGAAAATTTACATTTTTTAAAAAATGTAAAAGCCAGGATATAATACTTTCAACTTTTTTACTACAGCTCAGATGTGTACATTAAACTCTATGGCATTGAATTTGTAAAGATGGATATAGTCAGTACCAAAATGGGCTTGCTTATATCTTATTTTTACATAAATAATTTCATAGATTGATATTCCCATTCTTTGAATGCATTTATTCACAGCGTACATTTCTGTAAACATAATAATGTTGCCATTTACTCAGAACATATTGTGTATATATAGTAACTTTAAATATGTTAAGGTTTGGCGCTTATTTGTAAGCTACATTAATAATAAATGAGAATGTCCAAGGTCATGTGGTTTTGAAAAGCTAGAAGACCCATTTTTTTGTTTTGTTTTGTTTTTTCCCTTCGGTTTTTCAAGATAGAGTTTCTCTGTGTAGCTGTGGCTGTCCTGGAACTCATGCTGTAGACTGTGTTTGCCTCAGACTCAGAGATCCTTCTGCCGCTGACTCCCTAGTGGGAAGCTGAAAGGTGTGTGCCTCCACTGTCCAGCAAAAGACCCAAATATTTTAAAGCAGAGATTTCTAAATTCAAGTCATGTCATTTCCTTTTGTTTGCATATAAATCATATTCTATCAGACAATGTAGTTTCTTCTCTTTATTCTTGCACATGTGATAATGGCTGAATGAAGGAAAAACAAAATATGAAAGAAAAAAATTAAAAAAATAAAGAAAGGGAAAGAAAGAAAGAGAGAGAGAAAAAGAGGGAGGGAGGGAGGGAGGGAGGGAGAAAGGAAGAAAGAGGAGGTTCATAGTTTTCCAGTGTTCTTTTGGAAGTCTACCCATTTATTAAAAAAAAAATAGTCTTAGTATTTCCAAGCAAAATAATTTTTGAAAAATACATTTGGCTACTGGTTAGGGTGGGATAACACTCATGACAAGCAGGTCACTTTCTTCCACAATGGGTAATTTGGGGCTGGTCAGTGTGAGAAAGAAAAGAAACACCTCCTCACTCGGAGCTAATCAGTATCAACTCTGGGCCTTCAATCTCACACATCCCTGAAGCATCTCCCACGTGTTGCAAACTGGGTCTTCTTAAGATTTGGTTTACAGCAGCTATGAAGTTTCAGCAACCATTCATATCTCCAACAATGGAGATATGTATCACATGCATGGAATTTAACGAAACACTGAAACGTGTGTGTGTGTGTTTATCTTTCTCAAAAGTTAAAATTTGTTTCTGGAAATATATTACAATATTCTTTCTAAATCCACTGAAAACATTTTGATTGGGGACAGACTCTAAATGCTCTGCCCAAGTGAGTCTCTGGGAGAAGAAACACAATGCTAATATTGTCCAGTATATCCCTTCAACGTTCGCTTGTCTCCTGGAAACAGCCAGTCAACCACTCATGTTTCCTGTCCGTAAATAGATTGTTTTCAAAGAAGAAATTCTAAACTTATGTTCCACGATCTAGAAGCCGGCTGCTAATTCAGACTTATAATAATTCACATCAACAATGTCTGCCCGGCCAACAAGACAGCATGTTCTCTACAGCCTTGGCCTTCGTTTACTGCTCTGGGTTACAGTGGTGATCAGCTTAGTCCATATTTTTTTTCTTGGTTCTTATCCAATATCCAATATACACAGTAGTGCCTCATAACGTATCACATACTCTCAATACTTAGTAGTTCATGATATCTAGATATCTCATAGTTAAATGTGCAGATATTTGAAAATACAGGTATTGATAAAGTAGACATTTGAAATAGTATTGTTGCAGTAACATAACCAAATTTGAATAGAGATATTATTGAGTTAATGTGTGAGATTTAAAGATGAAGAGGCACAATGTTATGGGATTCTCAGCTATCAACTTACTCTGGTTAAAATGTCCAACTTTCATTATCAATTACTTTCCTGAATTTACAATGTGAAACATTTGCTTTCCTGAGTCTATCATAAAAAAACAAAATCAAATCAAAACAAAACAAAAAACAGTGAAGACGTTTAGGATCTAGTATGTGAAAACAGTTTTAAAAAGTCAATAGGTACCAGTAGCTGCAACGGAACCAGGAAGACATCACTGCTCCGAAACACTAAAAACGAGATCCAGCAAGAAATGAGATAGCGCGGGTTTTCTTTGCTGGAGGCCATGATTGTCTATTTTAAAAGTAAAATTAAATGTGCCCTCAGATAGGCAAGTCCGGAATGTTTATTTCAACAAATCTCAAACAGTGAATATGTAATGTGTGTTGTTTCCTTAAATTACTTAAGTTTTGTGAATTTCCACAGGCAAACCATGCAAACCACAAGCGTGTAACTGAACAGCACTTGAGCGAGCGCCATTGTTCTTCCTAAACCCTGTTTGTTGACTTCAGTGTGCTATGAAGAGTTTTAGCAAACTTGAGGAAACCAAGAGGTCCTAAAAGGAAGATTGTTAAGTTTCCATATTTGAATACACTTACTTTGCTTGGACAGCCAGCTTCTCACACTGGCACAAATGGGAAAAGGATATTTTCTACACGACTTACACTGTTTTCAGATTTGACTCATAAAACTAGTGTAGTTTGATTTGTAATTACTAATATGAATTATCTTTGTTCTATTTTTTTCTCTACTAAGTATCATAAATACAAACTGTTCTTATTAGGAAAGTTAAATTTACTTATTTCGATTTTAAATTCATGTACTAGATTTACATTTCAAATCATTTTTCAACATTTAAGTATTATAATGTAATAATATGAAAAATCCCAAACACTACATGTTAAATAACATTGTTTTTATAGCAGGTAAAAAGAAATATATTCTTTTAAGAAAACTGTTTAATAAATGAAGCATAAAAAGAATAAGAGACTGTTGGAGGATTTTTGAATGTTAGGAATCAACTGCTGGGGGAAAAATAACACTTGAATTTATTATTAATTCAAAAACTTATCTAGCAGGTAGTTGTATGTGGGGCTACCTATAAATGAGGAAGATAGTTTATTTTTATTTTGTAGGTAAAATAACTTTTAGGTTAAAGAAGAACTTTAATTTTTTTACAGCTTAGTAAAAGCTTACATTTGAAGCTAAAACTTGGGAAATTGCTTAAACTTTTTCCATTTAAAAACTTCTACTATTTACATGAGAAAAGTACCAGGCTTACACAGGCTAGTTTGTAATCTGGCCAGCATGCATAACATTGTACCATTGGCATAGAAATAGAAATCCAAACAATAAATTTAAAAGTAACAAGTAACATGTTCTTCTTACCTCTGGGACTTGTTTACTGCTGCTGGTCTGTCTGCTCCATCCGTGTTTGACGGGCAGCACCTCCGAGAGCTCTGTTCTCTGCCAGACTCTCTTCACAAGTGGCAAAAGCACAGAGCTTTTGCTCTGCAAAGGGATAGTGCACAGAAAGAGGAAGTTGCAAAATACCAGTCATTACGCTTTACAAATTCTACAGAGAAGAGAAATTATTCACGAGGCCCTTATAATCATGGGAGCTGAACTATAATTTGTGCATCCATTCATATGTAATTAATGCATATGCATATTTATTTAAAAATTTAGAGAAGTCGAGTCATTGAAGTTTATATTTTGTCAAGTAGTGCTCACTTGTATAAGGAAAAAGCTGCTTGAAGCTCTATGATTCTTACAGAAACACACAACCAGAAAAAAATGCTGTTCTGTGTAAGAAAGGGAATAGCCAACACATGACACATAAATTTGCTTTGATAGATATAATTAATTTAAAGTTATTGGAGTATGACCCAAGCACTCATTTGACTACTGGGGAAAGAGAGTGGTGAAGGAAGGGAAGGAGGGAGGGAGGGAGGGAGGGAGGGAGGGAGGGAGGGAGGGAGGGAGGGAGGGAGAGAGAGAGAGAGAGAGAGAGAGAGAGAGAGAGAGAGAGAGAGAGAGACAGAGAAAGATAGCACATTTTCCCAGAACTGGGGTAGTGGTTCTTTACCTGTAAGTCTTAAACTTCCTTTCTCATGGCAGTGGTCTGTTACATGGAGATAAAGCACGACAGAAATGAAACCGCTACTTATCCACAATCTCCCACAACTTCAGCCACAAGAGTGAAAAACAGGCACAGATCTCATGTCGCTGAACACATCGATGGCTGAGTTCCTTACCAGTAAGGAGAGCAAACGGAAATATCTGAAAGAAGATGGCTGAAAGAAGACATGTTTACAAATATAGGGAAGGGCTAACCAAAGTATCAGCTCTAGACAACTTCCATAGAGGTCTCTCTATGCAGATGGTTGTGCATGTGTATTTCATATGTACATACGTGTTCTCTCAGATTCAGTCTGACAGATAATATAAGTCAATGGTAGCCAATGGGTAGCACTTTCTCCCCTCTTCGCTTGCTTATTGGGGAAGAGAAGGGGGTGGATTGCAAGAATAACACATAAATTACGCAACGCTTCACACACTCTAAGAACCACTTTCTGGACTTTGGAAACCGCTGTGCGGCGGGCATCATACTAAGCCTAAGCTTTCTTTTCCTTTTTTTCTTTTTCTTTTTCTTTCTTTCTTTTTTTTTTGGTCTTTAAAAGCAATTTATTTTCTTTGTAGATTGTAATATAATTATGTCATTTCCACCTTCTGTTTCTTCCGTCCAAACTCTCCCATATCCCCTCCTTACTATTTATCAAGTTCATAGTCTCTTTTTGTTAACTGTTATGTGCATATGTGTGTTTATTAACATATTTTCATGAATACTTAGGTATTACCTGCATAATATTACTTGTATGCTTTCAGGGCTGATGGTTTGGTATTAGATAATCAGTGGACGTGCTCTTTCCTGGGAAAGACTATTTCTCTAGCTCCCAGTATTCCTTAGTTGCCTGTAGTTCTTTGTGTAGGGTTGTAGTGGATTACCTACAATATAACCCTGCAACTATGGTTCAAAAACCCTTGCAGAAGATAGCAGAAAGAACGTAAAAGTCAAAGGATTGAGGAATTTTCTGTGAGATTGTCTCCTAGGCACGTCAGATGTTATGCCCGGAAAGTCTCACTAATGTAACTGCCAAAACACGAGCACAACAAAAGCAATAACAGATATGCTAACAGGGACTGAGGGAAAGCCCAAGAGGCCTCACTCAACCCCACACCCTAAGCTTTTTATTTAATCGTGTGGCCAAAGGACCGATGTTGGGAATGATTAAAAATGGAAACATTTTGCACTTTACTCACACACGTATTTAATGCGAATTGGCGAGAAGTAGAATCGAATAAACCAAGCTAAGAGAACAGCCTGCAGTGAGATACCACAAAAAGAAACGCAAACAAAAAACTCCAAACAATAACAACCTAAGTGTCATCGTCTAAAAGTTGGGTTGAAATCTTCAGTGACAACCTGGCAGAATCGCCCATGAGGGAAATGCTACTGATGTGAACAGGGCCCAGTCTCACCTCCTTAGCACCCATGGGTGCACTTGTAACCCTTCATCTGTCGTTTTCCTATCTACTGCTTCAGTTACAATCGCAGTCCAAAAAAATTTCACGAAAAATTACAGAAATGATACGTAATTTTCAGTTGCCAGAATTCTGTAGCATGATAAAAAAAATCTCATCTGCTTGTTGTATAGAACATGAATCACCTGAGTGCCCAGTGGATCCACATTGGGGGCGCTACCCCCCCATAGTCAGTACTACCCATTTATGTGATCAGAGTCCTGTCACATTGTCTTAGGGCCTACGCTGAAGTCACCTTATTTTACTTAATCACGACCCCAGCATTCTAGAACAGTGATGCTCTACCCACTTTAAAATACCAAAGAGAAGACAGGAAGTATTCCTTTAAAAGGAAAAGGTGAACGTTCTTGGTAATTCAGGAAGAAAATAGATCTCATGGTGGCATAGGTGTGGTTCATGTAATGAGAAAGAAAACGTTGGCAGGCATGGGGAGATTTTGACCTCTGCTGTGGGGAGATCTTGAAATACATCCTGAAGGTTCATGGACCACTACAATCACCTCCTTTTTCATCAACACTAGTATCCCCTTTATCTGAGAGGCTGGTGTCCATGCTTCTCCAACAGGAACTTTATTTTGGCAACTGTGCTTGAGCTTCTGCCAGCTTCACAACGTCACGAATGACCTAACCCAACCTATTGCTCTCTTTTTCTTCCTCTGAAATTTTCGAAGTCATTGCCAATACTAATTCTGCTTGAGTCCTCCTCTCCTTCGGTGTTAGTCTCAAAATGTAATACAGATCTCACCATTTTAGCCATTTCATGTGTGCAGTTTGAAGTTATCAAGGACATCCTCACTGCAGAACGCCAGCACCATCAGCCCCCAGGACTTTCTTATCCATCTACACTGAAACTCAGAGCTCACTCAACAACAACCTGCCCCTGCTCCCTCCCTGTACTCCCTAGCAACCACCATCTACTTCCAGGATTTGACTACTCTAGATACCACAGGTAAAGGAACACATATGGCCTTTGTTCCCCCCATGCCTGGCTTATTTCATTAAGGTCCATAAGTTTCTACCATCTGTCCAAGCTATCTTTCCTCTTCAAGGCTGAACACTGTTCTGTTGTATGCATAGGTCACATTTTATTCCTCATCAGGGAACGGTTGAATTGTTTCTTCCTTGGGCTTTATGGATGCTTCTGCTGTAAACAATACTGTGCACGCATCTTTTTGATCTCTGCTTCTAGGTTGGCTATGCAACCTCAAAAATGTATGTTGTATGACAAAGCCAGGGTTAGCATTTGGAGGGAGTAGCAGATTACTAAGTCCCCCTCGTGTCATACTTTGTCCTTCTGCATTTGGATTCCCGCTTCCTCTATTCACCAAGACTCCTTGCTAGGCAGGAAATGAGCTCCGTGTTATCAAGCTGCAATGACATTTAAGCCCTCTCTTGCCATCTTTTCTCAGCACATGCCCTCTACTGACCGTTTCCTCTCCCTGGACTTGCTTTCTGAGCTCCATTTCTGGGCTTCCCCATCACCTCCTCTGACTGAGCATCAGCTTCCCTGATTTTCTCGTAGGAGCTTTGGCTCTGTACTATCTAGATTCTGCTTTTGCTTGGAGTTGGGTCTGGTAGATCTCTTCATCCCACTGTCTCCTTAACACACTTTTACTAGCAGTCTCCATGAACAAAGACTAACAAATGCTAAATCTTTTAGTTCAAATGTATGTTTTCCTGAAGAAGTTCTGATATAGTGAAGTCCCAGACCATGTTTCCCAGTGAAGGGGGAAAATGAGAGATCGGCTCTACTATCCGTTAAGTCTGACAAATCCACGATCATTTTGATGTCATTTTCTCCTCTGTAAGCGGCCCTTAAATGTTCACCTAAAATGTTATTGAAGATTACAAAACAAAGTTCATTCTTAAGGACTGTAGTATAACATGAATACAATAGCAACATCCATTAGAATTTTCTCCAACTTTTTTTTCTACACATGATGTAAGCACTATGTATATATTTGGTTTATGGTCATAACACCCCAAACATACCCTATCTCATCTAATATATATATACATATATATATATTTGATCCCCTGGTTCCTATAAAATTATATCTATCTATATAATTTTAACATATACAAAATTAAATTTTTTTGTGAGTCTATTTAAAGTTACATAAAACTTCACTGCATATTTTCTCATTGTGTCTTTTAAAACATAATTTCTAAGATTGTGTGTGTAGCCTCCTCCGCAGTGCTAGGATTATCAGTTCATATCCCTGTATATGAGATCTTATATTGCTCTAAGACATACTTTTGAAATAATTTATATATGAATTTCCTTCATTGGCTAAATTTTACAATTCAAAACAGTGGCACAGAAACAGCATCATGAAGGCCTCCCTACCAAAATCCTCAATTCTTTCCTCCAAGAAGATATGAGAAATAGGATTATTAGGACATATGACATAATATATGTCACATGACAACAACTAGTTGTCCCTGCTGAATCACCTTCTCATAAAAGACTTTAAAATATAAACTGTCATCATCTTTAGATCTTCCATGTTGTTGCTAATATTATATAAAATCAGATATTAAAGATTTGTCACTCTTGGGTAAAAAAATGATGTCTTAATAAATTTTAGTTTGTATTTCTAGTTAAAATAGTAGAAACCGTTTTAATGTTGTATTCTTTATTGCTACTGATTGCTATTTCATAAATGCTCATTGGTGGACTTTGCTTGCTTTTATCTTGGGTAGTTGGCTGATTCTTACTAACTTGCAGGGTTGGCAGTGCATTCTATTTTAGCGTGTTGTTGCCCCTTTCAGATGCTGCTGTAGTCATTCCTGCATCTCCTTTAGGGCTTTCTTTTTCACCACGGAACCTTTTGAGATGACTCTCATATTCCTTGATAATGCGCATGCCTTCTGGCACAAGATATTTGGGCTCATTAGTATATTTTCTACCTGGACCTAAAGTCATTCACTTCTCTAAAGAACCATGGCTTCTTTTAGTAAAATAGGATTTCAGGCAACTGCAATTAAACTCCTGTGCAACTTATTACTAACTGAGTTATTGAAAGCATTTGGAAAAAATTTTGTTTATTTATTAAATCAATAAAAATTGTCTTGGGGTTCAGAGTAGTGGTTTATTAGTAAAAAGCTTGTACTACTTTTGCAGAAGATTCATATTTAATTTCCAGGCCCTATGTAGGATACCTCAAAATCATCTGCAACCTGCAACTCCAACTCCCTTCAGAGTTGGTACCTCTAGCTTTTGCAGACACCTATACTCATATATACATACCCACAAGTAGTCTCAAACACACACACGTTCATAATTTTTTTTTTTTTTTTTTTTTTTTTTGGTTTTTCGAGACAGGGTTTCTCTGTGGTTTGGGAGCCTGTCCTGGAACTAGCTCTTGTAGACCAGGCTGGTCTCGAACTCACAGAGATCCACCTGCCTCTGCCTCCCAAGTGCTGGGATTAAAGGCGTGCGCCACCACCGCCCGGCCATAATTTAAAATAAAAAATGAATATATAAATTATTTTAATTTCTCCTATATGCCAAGCAATACATTCTTTTATGCACACATAATCATACATATATACGTCTGTGTATCAGACATTCTATAGCATGCATGAACATTACATCATATATAGTATGAAATAATTTACACCGATAATTTCAATGTAAGAAAATATCTTATAGACTAAAGTTGGGCACAATTTTTATTTAAAAGGATATTTTAATGAAGAAAAGCAATAAAATAATTATTGATTTATATTTAGACTATAGTAATAAACTAATAATAATTAGACTACTACTAATAATAATCTAATTATTTTGATGAATCATAATTGATATAATCTTGCAAAGAAATTTGAAAAGTCATGTAGTTTGGAAGAGGAGCACAGGTTCCTTGCTTTCCATGGTTTTAATCCAGATTTACTACTGCAAACCCACTTCCCATTGCTATTCCTCCTCCTCTTCCACTCCCTTTCCTTCTCTGTTTGAAGGGTAGGAATCTCTAATATGAAAACCTAGAATCTGGAATATTTCAAAGCAGAACCTCATTTGAGTGCTGATATATGGTTACCTGTGGAAAATTCTACTTCTGACTTCATATCATAGATCATAGTCAAATATTGCAGAAATTATGTTTAGAATTTGTGTATAAGCTATGCATGAAATGTAAAAGAACTGAGAGTTTAGGCCTAGGCCCTAATTCAACATTTATCATTATGTACAAGCAAATATTCACCCACATTTCAGATAAGGAGTATTTATACCAGGCCAAATTATCAGGGGAGTACAGTGATTTCTCAGGAAATAATGAACTTATCCCACATGTGTGAGGCCAGGGGTTGGAATCATTAGAACCCACACAAAAACCAAGTTGGTGCAGAAATCTGCTTGAAATCTAGCCTGCCACATACAAAGAGGTGGAATTTCCTAAGCAAGTGCATGGCCAGACCTACCCAAAAGATGAGTTCCAGGTTCAGATACACTCTACCTCAGTATGAGGTAGGGTATTGTCAAGAAAGACATCAGGCATAAATACTGGAATTTTACAAACATGCTATGCACACACATGCATGTGCAAATACACACACATACACATACAAACATAAATATGCATGCACACACCACACACACATACATATACAAAAATTTATCACATGACTGTGCTTATTTTCTTGGAAGGAGATTTCAGTTCAAATGAAAGACAATCATAGTTTTAGGCACGAGTTTCTTCCCAAGCACATTTTCATGGGACTCTCAGAACACAGAAGTAACACTATTCCAGTTGCTATCGTCACAGCTTAGTGGTGAGGGATGAACTTCTAGTTCACTGATTTTAATTTTAACTTGTAAAGAAAGATTTTTATATTCAAACATTGATATATATATATATATATTCTGATTTTGCTTTTATTAAATGAAAGAATCAGAGGGGAAGGCATGATGATTCCAAGCATCTCTGACCTCATTTTGTCTTCTTTATAAACTGTGAAGGAGACTTCCAGTCAATAGACTATCAAAGACAGAGAGCCAAGATGACTCTGTTACCAGATAAAATGTTACTAGTGATTTCCAAACCTAATTTGAGATATAGAATTCAACAAATATTTATCATGTTGGTCAGTGTGTTTTTTGAAACATTGCAAAGACTTAAAAGTTAAACCTGATTGCAGTAATGTTGAAGATCTTTAGAGAGGCATTCACCTACTTAATATTTTTCTCCTGCAATTTGTATAGAGGTATAATAGCAAAGCAATGGGAAGAAAACCCATTAGTAGTCTTTGTGCCCTTGGCAGTCCTGCTCTCTGGTCCAGATGCTGACCTCTGCATACCTTACCAGGCTGCCTTGTCCAGTTCCTTCTGACTGATCTTGGCCAATGGAAACACTAATATAAGCATTGGGTGTAGGCAAATTTTGAATGCCTATATCGTCATAATCCTGCTAGGGCATGCATTCAAAAGTTACTATATTTCTCTACCTATAGCTTCCAGTCTGGACTTGTCTCCAGTTCCTTAGCTACAGCTCTGTCTAGGTTCCCACAGCGTGAATCTTCCTTGATGTTCATGGGTGAGGTGGACCTGCCAGAGGCTTGTCATGCCTCAAGCACTCCTGGTCATGTCAATACCTCTAAGAGTTATTTTTTTGAACACCCAAAATTGTTATTTCTAAATGCATTCCTTAAGGAGACCTCATTCAGGATATATATATATATATATATATATATATATATACCCTTCCATGCAATCAAATTTCATTTTAGTCTAACACACTAGCAGGTGTACAGTATCAGAGGAAAAACAAAGGAGCAAGTTTAAGGAGGTGTGCTAAGTAAAGGCACACAGTCACTTAACTAAGACCCAAAGAAGGAGTAGGTCTGTGCAGGTATTTGGAAGGGATAATCAAGTCGGAGAGGATATGGCAGTCAGAGAAAGAGTGTCACATTCACAATGATGTGTAAGGTATGCTATTCAGGAGGTATCGACTTACAAGCTAGTAAAAGCATTAGCAAAGAAGGGCTGCAGATCCAGAGTAGGTAATGTGTGATATTGTTAGAACAGGCTTGCTATACATCCTCTGAACAACAGAATAAAAGAGGCAGACAAACAAGCAAACAAACAAACGTAAAAAAGCAGGGCTCAGAATTGCATCTGTGTTTAGCACACAGGCTCCGGTTTCATCCCATACCATAGGAAAACACAAGGAGTCGAAAACAACTCGTAGTGTGAACAGTTAGGTCTTTGTATCTTCACCTTTTCTTGCTCATTACTGTTTGCTTCTTGCAGAGAATCTGCAAGAGATTTCTCAGAGAAGCAAGTCCTTGCTTGATGCCTGCCCCAGTGCGGAGTGAGACATTGACTTCTCAGACTTGTTAGCACTGCAGCAAACATGTGATCCCTGTCTGTAAAGAAATTAAAACCTTTTCATTTGCCAAAGCTCTGACTGCTTCCAAAATAATTGCATGATCCAAGTCAAGAAAGAAGATCTAGTACTGGACATCCATGTTCTCCTTTTAGGAAATTCTGAGGCACCACAGTAAAAAGAGAACTAGGAAGAGAAAGAGGGGAAGGTGAAAATGAATTTTGAATAAACAGGTGACAGAAATATTGATAAAGTATTTTATTTAATACTAATAAATATAAAATAATAAATTTTATAATATATTAATAATATAAAAACATAACTATTTCAATAGAAATAAATACACATGGGAATACACATGTTATTTCCATTTTTAAATATAAATTTAAATCACTTAAAACTAAATCCAATAAAAAATTCAACATTTAGCCACTCCAGCCTAGCCTCATTTCAAGTCCTCAGAAGCATCAGACAACACCATCCTTCACCGTCATTCCTCGAGTACAACAGGAGTAAGCTGAGAAAAGATGCAGATGACATTATGTTTCAATGAAAGAAATCCCGGAGCTACAGCATCCAGAAAGGTTTTCTATGGGCAAACATTTGCTTATGCCTTTAGAGTAGGGCAGCCAGAGAACGTATCTCACATCCTGCATTGTTTTCTTTCTGAGAAGTTGGATGTTGTACATTGGGCTCTTGTAGGCTGTGCCCACCGTACCACCAAACTATGCCCCAGTTGGGAAATCTCATGTTGACTAGGGTTCTCTCAATACTTTTTTTTTTTTTTTGTTCACGTCAAGACTTGGAACATCCTATGCCAGGTAGGGACAATGGGTTTTGCTTCAAGGTCATCAAAAAAAACAAAACAAAACAAAACAAAACAAGAAAGAAAGAAAGAAAATGGAGTCAAATAAGGAAGGAACAAAAGAGTAAAATGTTTTCTTATGTATGAATTAACTAAAAGATAAATTCTTATTTGAGAACTGCTCAAAAAGGAAAATAATAAGAGTCTTTGAATAAAGACATATACTATTACTTATATATACAAAGATGATATTTATACAAAGGTGTATAAGTAATCTAAAGATTCCTGACCCATCCCATTTCTTCATCATTGTAGGGTCTCAAAGATTATATTTGTTTAATAAAACAATTAAATTATAAAATATAAATACTATCCCTTCAAATCTTATTATATATAATATCAATATTATACTTTAAAAATAGTTTTTCCATTTTAAATTTGATTATGCTTAAATAGCCTTAATTAGATTTTTCTGATTTATGCTTCACTTTCTTTTTTTGTAAATATAAAATAATCTAAGGATATAATAATTTTTATTACTGAGAATTTGTTAAATTTTAATAAAAAGGTTACATAAATTCTAACCTTAGAATTCTCTTAAAAATGAATTACACTTGAAAAGTCAAATCTCTCTCTCTCTCTCTGTGTGCGTGCTTAGAAATACTTTTTCCATAAAAGCATTTCAGATAGACGAGCCGATTTTTGTATAGTAAGTGAAATGCTTCCTTTCTGCCAACTGGATGAAGAAATGTTTTAAAATTCCAAATTAAAACAAAATAATCAATACATTTGCATAACACATAACCCGCCAACACCGGGGTATGTGTGGCAAAACGGGAATCAGATCAAGAAAAATAGTCCCTAGAGTGAAGTGTTAGAAAATATCACACTTACACCCAGAGGGTTATGCAATAGCCCACTATGGCAGCCACAGCAAGACAGAGCCACTGTGAAATGCTGGGCTACTTTCCTCATCAGAGTTCCAGGAAACAGCAGTGCCATTAGTGTTGGAAGTTCTCATAGCACGATACATTAGCTTCAAGCATTTGCTTTTTTGTTTGTTTGTTTGTTTACTTGGAGCTGTGGTGAAATTTGCATTTGGAAATGGGGAGATTCACAGTAACACATTCTGAAAAAATGTAGTATTTCTAGGTGGGGAAGTGGATCCATGTTTACTGAAAGCAGCTGCCTTTCTCAATATTTTTGGCATTTGGAGAGCAATTCCGACAGTGGATGGCAAATACAGCCAGTCATCTGGCCACTGCAGCCAGCCTTTGGACAGCCATTCTGACACATTGAAGAGCTTTACAATGCACTATTTTGTTGCAAAACACGAAAAAAAATGGAAGCTTAATGCATTCTTTTCTTCCCAAAAGCCAATTACCAGCAGCTACACGGCTTTTAAAAGGTTTCAAGGAAGTCAGTTCTGTTCTATGGTGACTGGACATTTACAAAGTTATCAAAGCTCTAATCTATGGCACATGCTACAGAAGTTAGTTTATCATTCTGCACTCAACTAATTCAGTGGTTTGCAGTTGTTTTCCTTACTCTCATGATAACGTACCGTGCCCTGTGGAAATACTTTTTAGGAAAGCATGTGTGCATAAATGTGCACACAAGTAGTATGTGCATATAAACATGCCTATCTACTTATCTATATCGACATTTATCTATCTGTATCATGTTGGGAGGTATAGACTGTGATTATCTTTAAAATTTGGAAAATAAAGACAAACTGCGAAGGCTAAAATTTATTTCAACCATTTGGGGATAATTACTATATTTCAATGTACACTTTTTCAGACTCATCTTTATCTATAGTTGTCTGTCTATCTATCCTTCATCTATCTATCATCTATCTATCTCCTAGATCACAAATTTAAATATGAGATTTTAATATTCTCTATATTAAATTACATCAGAAGCCTATGAACGGCTTTCCTTTTTTATTATTTATAGTGTGAAACTGGTACTATATAATGATAGGGCTCCTATAAGTTTAGTAACATTTCAAAACATGGGGTAGGGTTATAGCTCAGGTAGAGCACCTTCCTGTCACATGCATGGGTCTGATTTGAATTCCAAATGCCAGACAACATTTCCCCCCACTTTGAACATTTAAACAGTGGTGAGCATTCCTTTATAATGTTCTGCCAACTGGATGATAAGTTTGAAACTTCTTTTCTTTCATTCATTCTTTTTTTATTTTTGAATGTCTTAAAGGCTTTTTATCTTTTACATACAAAGACAAGTATGATTAGTTTCACTGGGTAGATGGAGGCATGGCAAGAGCGAGAACCTTGGTCCGACTTCCTTGGTTTGATTCCAATAGAGCTTTGGTGACCTGTCTTGCCTTCAGATGGTCAATGAGGGAAAAAAAAAGACATTATATTAAAAGAAAAAATGAACGTGTGTGCACAGCACACAAGCTGCACAATGAAGGTGTGTGTGCACTATAAAGTGAGGATAAGATCACGAAAAATAGTCCCATAGGGCAGTATTAGAGAATATGACACCTATATCCAGAGGGTCATTCAGTAGCTCTCAGCGGCAGCCATAGCAAGCCAGAGCCTCTGCGCAAGCACACACAAACACACACACACACACAGAGAGAGAGAGAGAGAGAGAGAGAGAGAGAGAGAGAGAGATTCACACACACACTCAAGCTATATAATTATTTGGATATAATTTTATAATTTGAAAAACTTTTATAAAACCTGTGACTCACAAATTTAGAGCAACTGATGTAAATATTTTAACACGTCAAGCTTGAGTGATCATGTTGATTGCTCTATGTTCTAAGCAGTGTTAATTGCCACAGCTTCTGTTGTTAACAAACACACACAAAATATCTGCCCTAAACTAGGATGGGCCACAGCTTGCAAGAGTCAAGCCTGGAAATCAGCAAGTGTGTGGTTTCAGGAATTAGGGATTAATTAGTACAAGTGGATACACAAAGTGTCTTGTTTCCACAGAATCTTCAAAGGCTTTCCAAAGGCAATAATGTCTAAAGAAGATCCTGAAAGAATCACAGTACTTCAGGGACTCAGTTCCAGGGTCTACATGGCTACAATTTAAGAAATGTCCAGTGAGATTTAAACTGAATTTAACCAAGTGTTTATAGCTGAAAGGTGAATTTATCAGAAGTAACTGAAAAAAATGCTTAGAAAACAATGAGGCTCTTTATAATTTTATAACAAAATTCCAAAGTTCTGAAAATGACCAGTCAAACACCTGAGAAATTATTATCAGAATAAAGAAACATTGCTCTTTTCCGTAGGTAGCTAAATCTTTTTCCAATTCAGTTGAAAAAAAACAAGAGCAACTTTGAGTTGCAAGGAGTACCTGAGGATGTATTAGGCTGTTATCAAAGAGACTGGGAGAGGCATGAATTCAGTGATGCCAAAGCCACACACTTGCTTTTAGATGAATGACTCACTGAATCCATTCAAAACTGCACAGACTCACCAATGAAAAGAAGATGATTCTGACAGGATTCAACATGTTCTAAGCAATTTAGTCTCAATAGTCATTTGATTATAACTCTGAAACTGATTAATTTCAGAATTACAGACAGACTTCAGGTTTCATAGAGATTTGATTCACATCTTTATGTTAGTTGTTTACATTTGATTCTCAAGAGCACAAAGGGCACACTTTGTTGTCGTTGTTGACTCTTGAGGATCTGATGAACACAGTACACAACAGCCAAGATTTCCAGTTCTTTAATACCCGATATGTTGAAGTTAGTAAGCTCTCTCTGTTAATTGTGTTAGGCATCACTACAATGGTATGGTGATTTTATTTTTAAGAGTTCTAAAGTGGTTTTCTGGTATTTCTATTTATAGCTATATAAATATATATAGTTTCATGTTCTGTAAATTTCCACAGTTGTCAAGCTACCACAAAATTTGGAAACAAAACCAATTTTTTAGTAGATTGGAAATGTCACACTCATATAACATGGCTTGGTTCTCAGGACATGTCTTAAACTGCTAAAATCATGGTCTCAGCATGGCTTCCTTTCCGTCATGTAGTGCTCAATATGGTGCTAGTTGTGGGCAGAGAAGACTTTTCTTTAGCTTTATAATTGAGGCCCCCCACTCTCTAATTTGTTTTTTGATCAGAACAATGCACAAATTCCACTCCTTACCACCATGCTCCTTCCATCTTTGAAATATTCTTGAATGATTGTGCTCTCAACCCCCCCCATGATATTTCATATTTAATCTGTATTTCTGTCTCTGGCTTCTAGATCAAGTAACATGTGTATTTAGATTAGTCCAAGGTATTCTGACTTTGTATGTTCATTACCTTTTCAAACTCTTTAAGAGTGGTACCTACAGAGTCTTTGATTAACTGGAAAATGTGAGTATTCAGCCGGGCGGTGGTGGCGCACGCCTTTAATCCCAGCACTTGGGAGGCAGAGGCAGGCGGATCTCTATGAGTTCGAGACCAGCCTGGTCTACAAGAGCTAGTTCCAGGACAGGCTCCAAAGCCACAGAGAAACCCTGCCTCGAAAAACCAAAAAAAAAAAAAAAAAAAATGTGAGTATTCAGGCATCTAGGGAACTATGTTAGATTTTACTTCCTCAGTTTTTATATCATTAACATGCAACAGCACATATAGCTACTGAACACAAACATAAACATACATATGTACACTTATATGTATATAGGCATATGTATATATGCATATATATGTACACATATATGTATACATACACACACAAACATCTATGAGACAGAACAGTCTTATACATGGGATTTGCATTTATCAACAGAAAAGAGCAAAGAGTACTTGTGACAAATTTGATAAGATATGAAAAGCTGTTAAAACTTAAACACGGGGAGTTTCTTTTCAATTTTTTTCTGGTGCTTTTATGTTTGAGAGTATCAACTAAAAAGTAAATAAGTGCAAACTCTCCCCAGCACCCCCAAAATATACAAATAAAAAGCCCCAACAAAATCCAAAGAATCCTTCTCAGCCTGAACCTCGAGTCCCAACCTTTGTTTTCACCACACCATCAAGGTGTCCTTCCTCCCACATTCTTTGGATCTTGTTCAGTCATTCTTTACCTCTTAGACTGGGACTACGTTCCTAAAGCACTCCCCAAGGCACAAAATGGTAGCCATGGGAACATGACTAAGTAGCTAGCATTTTCCATGAGGAAAGTACGTGCGGCAGAGATCTCTAGTCGACAGCATCAGTGACCAAATGGTCCTTGATGAGGAGGGAAGAAGATGAAGTGGGGAGCTCTAATAAACACAGGCTGTCTTCCATACAGTTCATGTTGTGGCGGCCCCTGGTCATGAAATTATTTCACTGTTACTTTGTAACTGCAATCTTGGTACTGTCATGAATAATAATTTAAGTATCTGATATGCAGGATATCTGATATGCATATGAGAACCCCCCCCAAGAATGTCAGAAAAAGATTAAATCCTGCTTTATGTACAGACATTTAAGCAGTTTTAATAGAAAAATCCAAAAAATGTTATACAAAAAGCCTGACTAAATCTCACTGAGCTATTATTGATGAGACATATTCTTTCTCCATGGGAACATAAAATGTTCCTTGGAAAAGACAACAAGCTAGGAACAGAATTCTGTTAGAAAAGAATTTTAATACATCAGTATCTACTTCTTGAATATGTCTATGCCTGTATTACAAAATGTTATTTTCTGTATATTCTTATTATAATCTCCTTCTTTTTTAGTATAAATTTTACTATTTATTTAAATTATCTGGTATTTAATTTTATCTTAATTTTCTATTTAAAATATATTATATGTAAAGATATGAGGAAAGAGATAAAATAAATAATATTTCTATACTTCAGAATTTTTTCTTCTATTTCCAACATAAAAACTAATATTTAGGAACAAAGAGGACACCACACTGGCCAGAAGACCAGAGAGGAAAAAGAAACCAAGGAACAAAGCACCCAATCAACAAAAACAATTTCTATTAGCACCTAGACTTATAATTACTCCATATCCAGATGCCTAGACACCAGCATAAGAACACAATCACAAGGGCCAGGGCAATATGTCACCACCAGAGCTCAACTATCCTACTAGAGCAAGGCCTGAGTATTCCAACACAAATGAAGCACAAGAAAAAGACCTTTAGGAAGATTGGGGTTCTTAAAGAGGAAATGTATGAAAGCATTAAAGAAATCGAGGAACAGACAAACAGAAATTGGAAGAGGAAATGAATAAATTCCTAAAGGAAAGCCAAAAAATAAATAAAAAAGAGTTTAGGAAACCTAATAAGACTGTTTAAAACCTGAAAATAGAAACAGAATTAATAAAGGAAACAGAAACTAACACCTCTGGCTGAAGCTTTTCTCCCCATCAGAGGCCAGACCAGCATCCTGAACACCAGAGGACCTCCAGCCAGATCAGAGGACATGAACATAGCCAGAACTTCAGCCCCAAACTTGGGTAGCAACCTCTTGCTGGATCAGAGGCCATCGGGATCATCAGAAGTCCAACCTCCAACACGGTGGAGACCCTCTACTCCATCATAAGCCACCATAACCAAAGGATCAGAGAGGAAGCAGAAACCAAGGAACAAAATACCCGTGCAACAAAGACAAACCAAGAAATCTGCACCTAGACCTGAAATCACTCCAAATCCAATGCCTAAATGTAAGTGTAGGAGCACAAACAACAACAGCCAGGGCAATATGTCACCACCAGAGCCCAACTATTCCACTACAGCAAGCCTGGAATATTCCAATACAGCTGAAGCACCTGAAAACTACATTAAAACCAACTTTATGAAGATGATAGAGGTTCTTAAGGGGGAAATGAATGAATCTCTTAAGGAAATCTAGGAAAAGTCAATCAAAACAATTGGAGGGAATCATGCCAAGAAAATCAAGAGGAAACAAAAAACAGCTGACAGAAATGAATAAATGTATTCAAAGACCTGGAAATGGAAATAGAAGCAATAAAGAAAACACAAACTGAGGTAAATTCAGGAGGTGAAAAATCTAGGTAGTGAACAGGAAATACAGATGCAAGTATCACGAACAAAATAAGGTTGACAGAAGAGATAATCTCAGTCACTGAAGATACCATAGGAGAAAAAGACAAGTCAGTCAAAGATAATGTTAAATATAAAAAAAGTTTTGACAAAACCCATCCAGAAAACCTAGAACACTATAAAAGATAAAGTCTAAGAATGGTAGTAATAGAAGAAGGAGCAGAACTTCAGCTCAAAGACACAGAAAATATTTTCAACAAAATCAGAAGAAAAATTTCCTAACCTAATGGAGGAGATGCTTATAAAGGTATGAGAAGCTTACAGAACATCAAATAGAATGAACCAGAAAAAGAAAGTCCCCTCACTATATGATAATCAGAACAGTAAACATACAAAACAAAGGAAGAATATTAAAAGCTACAAGGGGGAATAAACAAGTAACATATAAAGGGAGGCCTATTAGAATTACTCTGACTTCTCAATGGAGACTTTGAAAACCAGAAGGGCCTTGACAGGTTCCTGCAGACTCTAAGAGACCACAGATGCCAGCCTGGACTACTGTTTCCAGAAACCTTTCAATCACTGTAGGTAGAGATATGCATCTTAAATTATATCAGCGTCCATATTATACGAGCTAGTGCCTGTAATTAATTCTATGTATATCCCAATGGCTCTTCTTCCTAGGAATCTGGATGAACACAACATTTAAGCAATGACATACTAATTTTGGATACATTTTTCACATTGACATATTTTGAAATTACTATTCTTTTAAAACACTAATGCATTCTAAAATAACAATTCATTACACAGTAAATTAGGATGTTGACCGCTATGTTCTGAGGTAGTGTACGAATAAACCAAGTCAACCAGCACATTACATATCATTATATATATATATATATATATATATATATATATATATACATACATACATACATTCAAATATGCATACACACATAGCTCTTGAGTGAGTTAGTAAACATACCGCCCTATTGTTCAGAATTATGAGATTTTAGTATCAAGCTTCTGCGTACTTCTCTTATTTTCTAATGTTTTTCCTATTTCAGTTTCAACACTAGCAAATGTTTTACTACTGAAGCATTGCCCCTTGCTCACAGTAACAGAATGTGCTTAACAATGCTTAGCTAAACAATAAGGAACAACATTAATTCTACCCTCTCTCTACTCATGTGCCAAATTCACATCTTTGTCTGATTTACTTGCATCTGTTTTATTTTAGCTTGGTCAAGAAAACAATTGAAGCTGAACAAAAGACAAGAAATGAGGCTGAATCCATCATCCCTCATAACTGCTATTCTTGAAAGGGATGTCGTTTAAGAAAATGTCCCTTAGCTAATCGCAAGGGAGAAGAGAAAGCGAAGGTACCTTTGCACATGCTGTTTTTGTAGTACCTCCATCCATTGACCTATTGTGGCATCCTCACTCTTTCTGTGTCATTTGCCTGGGAATTTAAAAATGAGTTTATGCTAAATCACTGTTAATGTTGCCAAAAGGTTAAGGTTAGAATTTACTATAAACATGTTGCAGTGATATTTTTCTGTTTATCTCAATAAATTTGTTTAGAATTACTTTTAGAAAAATAAGAGTATTTAAAAATTACTCTTCACTGTATGCATGTAATTTATAAATATTATTAGACTAAGAGCATCCTTGAATATAGGATTTGTGTCAAAGTCAAAATATATTTGGATATTCTTGCCAATCTCTGTCAGTACCTGTCAACTTTGTACTGAAAATTGTTTTACTTGAGTTTTACTATAAAGGCATGAACACTATTGAGAAACCACATGTACAGAATAATCTATGTACCTACCACTTGCATCTGGCAAATATCCTGACTCCACTGGAGCAGGGATTTAAACTAGCTGCCTACTGATTCTATGAGATGTTGAATCTTCTACTCTGAATTTCAAGGCTATTTCCCCATTTCTCTACTTCAGGGTAAATAACATGATGATCTCCTGCTTGTTGGATCTGGAGCTCATTCACTTCCAGATTTGGAATGAGTACTAACCACCCCACTGCACAGTTCTGTTGAAAACCATGGTCTAGGCACTTTTCATATAAGAACTTATCACATCAACTTGATTTTAATTAAAATTCAAAGGTGCATAAAACTCTGAGGAGTTTAAAAATCAACAACAGTGAAATACTCCATCCGTTATCTTCAATTAATTATAATAAAGTCATAATAATAAGCTTCTATTTTCACTAAGAGCTAGTTCCAGGATAGACACCAAAGATCTATGCAGAGAAACCCTGTCTCAAAAAGCAAAAAAAAATGTATTTTCAATAACATTTAAAATTAATTTTCTTGATGGACAGAAATGGAAGGAAGCATTCCTAATAAATATAATTATGAGTGGACATATTCTTATCCCCCAAATAGCTTCATGTAGTCAACAAACATCTAGATCAAATAATGTTTTAGATTTTTCTTGACAATATAGAAAGTCAGTGCAATAAGAGAAAGCAAACACCTAGGGATATTTTATCCAATAGACATAAAAATCGTAGAGGAAACCTTCTATGTCACCAGAGTGAAATCACAGCATAAGAAGCCATGTTTGAAATCTAGGGGATTTCTGATTCTGGCCACAAGGGAATGGCAATACATTTGTTTACAAACAAACAATCATAAGACAGGAGAAAATGTTTGTGAAAAAACACCCATTTTTAGAAACTGGGCAGCTTAGATGAAGAGTCCTAAAGCAAAGAATCAAACCGGTTGTGATTCTTATTTGGAGGCAACTTCTGAACTTTGTAACAAAGTAATAGGGAAGTGAAAACAAACATGGCAGTCTCATCAAAGTTGGGGAGACAGTAACCCCAACAGGAAGATGTAGAAACAGTTAGCATTAGATATAGAAACAATGTAAAGAAATACTTACAAAAACTTGAATGTAACTAAAGATTCTGTAATACATGGTTGCAAATATGTACCCATACTGTGAAGCCCCATGAGTCCAAGCTAGGAATATCTTCTAGGTTCAGAAAAACTGTGGGAAATATGAGGAATAATGCACATGATTCTTATGCTGTGAGAGTTATCAAGTAGAGAAGAGATGCTCTACTGAGCACATAAAATAGTCAATAAAGCTCAGAGGAAAGTCTGTATCTGCACAGAAGTGGAGCTAAGATCTCTCAAAGTGAAGGCTTTCTATCTTCCCTGAAATAACTGAAAAATAAGACTCAGAGATCATCGTTCTAAACCATGACCAAACCATAAACATCTTTAAAGGAAGACAACAAGACCTGTCTCAGCATCCTAACATTCACAACATTTCACGCCTGGAAAAGCCTGGTGAGCTTTGTAGCTCACCCAGAGAAATGTCATTCACCAGAAACAATTCTTGAAAGCAAGAGATGGCTGCATTGGTGCAAATACTTTGATTATAATGATTCCCCATGACATTGAGAGTCGTAGAGAAATCTTAACAAGAGAAAATAAAACAGAATGTGCAATGGTGAGATTGAGTATCTTGGAAGAGAATTTCACAGGAATTCAATTTAGAAGAAAAGTTTAAACACAATAGAAATCACCTGAAATAGAGGCTGTTCCAGAACTCCCCATCAATAAGATCCTGTAATCTACAAATCCTACTTCTTCCCCAAACCCACCCATTCCCAGAGACTTCAGTGGCTCCTTGAGATACTGTGATTACACAGAGAGGATCAGGAGGTAAATGACTACCCCCCCCCCCCCCGCCCCAGCTGAACAGCTCAGTCTCTAGGCCCTAGGCTCCAGGGTAAAACTCTGGACCCCGCCCCCAACTCACCTCAGCTGCACTAGCAGGTCAACAGGCAGGCCTTCTGCAGGCAGGCTGCTCCAACAACCCCCAATTGGACCCAGTAATCTATTAGTCCCATTCTGCCCCCAAACCAACGCATCTCAAGAAACCTCAGAGGCTCCCAGGGACACAGACATTGACTGCACAGAGTGGACCAAGCAACTGTACCAATAGGTCACTGAAAGGATCCCTGAGACATAAACACCAACTACAAGGATTGGACCAACAGGCAGAGACACTGCCTGCACCAATTGGAGGAAGAGATGGGTAGGCACCAATGCAAGAATGCCCTTCAATGGAAGAAGGGATGAAGAAAGTATGGAATATATACATATCAGAGTACTACTCAGCAGTAAAAAACAATGACTTCTTGAATTTTGCATGCAAATGGACGGAAATAGAAAACACTATCCTGAGAGAGGTAAGCCAGACCCAAAAAGAGGAACATGGGATGTTCTCACTCATATTTGGTTTCTAGCCATAAATAAAGGACATTGAGCCTATAATTCGTGATCCTAGAGAAACTAAATAAGAAGGTGAACCCAAAGAAAAACATATAGGCATTCTCCTGAATATTAACCTTCATCAGGCGATGAAAGGAGACAGAGGCAGAGACCCACATTGGAGCACCGGACAGAAATCTCAAGGTCCAAATCAGGAGCAGAAGGAGAGAGAGCACGAGCAAGGAACTCAGGACCGCGAGGGGTGCATGCACACACTGAGACAATGGGGATATTCTATTGGGAACTCACCAAGGCCAGCTGGCCTGGGTCTGAAAAAGCATGGGATAAAAGTGGACTCGCTGAACATAGTGGACAATGAGGACTACTGAGAACTCAAGAACAATGCCAATGGGTTTCTGATCCTACTGCACGTACTGGCTTTGTGGGAGCCTAGGCAGTTTGGATGCTCACCTTACTAGACTGGGATGGAGGTGGGTGGTCCTTGGACTTCCCACAGGGCAGGGAACCCTGATTGCTCTTAGGGCCGACGAGGGAGGGGGACTTGAGTGGGGGAGGGGGAGGGAAATGGGAGGCAGTGGCAGGGAGGAGGCAGAAATCTTTAATAAATAAATAAATAAATAAATAAAAATCAACCTAAAAAAAAAAAAGAATGCATTCAACAACCTAAAAAGAACATGGCAACACTAGAACATAGTGGGCATATAACAGGAAGACCTGAACATTCCAACCAAGAAGAAATAGAAGAAAACGACCTTAAATCTAACTTTATGAAGATTATAGAGACCTGTAGAGAGGAAAGGAAAAATTTCCTTAAAGAGATGGACAAAAAGACAACTTGGAAGAAATCAATAAGCCTCTCAAAGAAACCCAAGAAAAAACAATCAAACAGGCGAAGCAAACAGTTCAGACAGTTCAAGACTTAAAAATTGAAATAGAGGCAATAATGAAAACACAACCCAAGGGAATTCTGGGAATGGAAAATACGGGTAAACAATCAGAAACTACAGATGCAAGCATAACCAACAAAATACAAGAGATGGAAGAGAGAATCTCAGGTATTAAAGACACAATAGAGAAAATATGTTCATCGGTCAAAGAAAATGTTAAATCCAACCAATTCCAAACACAAAATATCCAGGAATCTGGGACACCATGAAAAGACTATAAGAATAACAGGGATAGAAGAAGGAGAAGAAATCTAGCTCTAAGGCACAGAAAATATCTTCAACAAAATCATAGACGAAAGCTTTCCCAACCTAAAGAAAGATATGCCTTTGAAAGTACAAGAAGTATACAGAACACCAAATAGACTTGTCCAAAATAATAAGTCCCTTTGCCATGTAATAATCAAAATACTAAACATACAGAAAAAGGAAATAACATGAAGAGCTGCAAAGAAAAATGGTCAAGTAACATATAAATGCAGACCTATCAGAATTACACCCAAATTCTCAATGGAATTCCTAAAAGCCAAAAGGTCCTGGACAGATGTGCTGCAGACACTAAGAAAACAGTAACAGCAGATATGAAGAAAATTCAGAGAATCATTAAATCATACTTCAAAAACCTGTATTCCACAAAATTGAAAAACTTAAGGGAAATGGACAATGAGTAGGTACCACATAACAAAATTAAATCAAGACAAGTTGAACAATTGAAATCAGCCTATAACCCCTCAGGAAATGCATGCAGTAATTAAGTTTCTCAACCAAAAAACCCCAGGGCTGGATGGTTTCACTGAAGAATTCTACCAGAACTTTAAAGAAGAGCTATACCTATACTCCTCATATAGTCCCATACAATAGAAACAGAAGGAATATTGCCAAATTCTTTTTATGAGGCTACAGTTATCTTGATACCCAAACCACACAAAAATGTAACTAAGAAAGAGAATTACAAACCAATCTCCCTCATTAACATTGATTCAAAAGTACTCAATAAAGTACTAACAAACCAAATCCGAGAACACATCAAAAAACCATTCACCATAATCACATTGGCTTTATCCCAGAGATACAGAGATGATTTGACATATGAAAAATCTGTCAATGTAATCCACAATATAAATAAACTGAAAGGAAAAAGAAACATATCATCATCTCATTAGATGCTAAAAAAGCATTTGATGAAATCCAGCCCCGCTTCATGATAAAGGTCTTGGAGAGATCAGAAATACAAGGAGCATATCTAAATATAGTAAAAGCAATAGACAGCAAGCCAACAGCCAACATAAAATTAAAAGAAGAGAAACTAAGAGCCATTCCCCCCAAATCAAGAACAAGACAATCCACTCTTTCCATGTCTATTCAACATAGTATTTAAAGTTCTTGCTAGAACAATAAGAAAACAAAAGGAGATCAAGAGGATACAAATTGTAAAGGAAGAAGTCAAACTTTTGCTATTGGCAGATGATATGATAGTATATACATAAGTGATCCCCAAAATTCTACCAAGGAACTCCTACAGCTGATAAACACCTTCAGTAATGTGCCAGGATACAAGATCAACTCAAAAATAAAAAATAAAAAACTAGTAGCCCTTTTTATCCAAATGATAAAAGGGCTGAGAAAGAAATCAGAGAACCATCACCCTTTACAGTAGCCACAAATAACAAATAATAATATTCGGGTAACACTAACCAAAGAAGTGAAGCATCTGCTTGACAAGAACTTTAAGCCTCTGAAGAAAAAATTAAAGAATATATCAGAAAATGGAAAGATCTCTCATGCTCTTGGATAAGTAGGATCAACATAATAAAAATGGCAATCATACCAAAAACAATCTACAGATTCAATGCAATACCCATCAAAACACCAACACAATTCTTCACAGACCTCAAAAGAACAATATTTAACTTCATATGGAAAACCAAAAAGCCAGGATAGCCAAAACAATCCCGTACAATAAAGGAACTTCCAGAGGCATCACCATCCAAAGACATCAAGCTCTATTACAGAGCTATAGTAATGAAAACACCTTGGTGTTGACATAAAAACAGACAGACTAATGCAATTGAATCAAAGACCCTGATATTAATCCACACACCTATAAACACCTGATTTTTGACAAATAAGCTAAAATTATTCAATGGAAAAAAGAAAGTATCATCAACAAATTGTGCTGGCATAACTGGATATCAACATATAGAAGAATGGAAATAAATCCATACCTATTCCAATGTACAAAGCTCAAAACCAAGAGGGTCAAAGATATCAATATAAATCCACCCATACTGAAACTCATAGAAGATAAAGTAGCCTTGAAGCCTTGAATTCTTGGGCACAGGAGACTACTCCCTAAATATATTACCAGTAGCACAGATACTGAAGGCACCAATAAATAAATAAGACCTCCTAAGACTGAGAAGTTTCTCTAAGGCAAAGACACAGTCAAGAAGACAAAATACCTGCCTACTGAATGGGAAAGGATCTTCACCAACCCCACATCAGACAAAGTTTATATAAAGAAATCAAGAAACTAGACATCAAAACACCAAATAATGCAATTTAAAAAATGGGGTAAAGATCTAAAGAGAGAATTCTCAACAGAAGAATCTCAAAAGGCCGAAAGACACTTACGGAATTGCTCAACATCTTTAACTGTTGGGAATACAAATCACAACAACTCTGAGACACCATCTTACACCAGTCAGAATGGCTAAGATCAAAAACACCGATGACAGCTTATGGTGGAGAGGATGTGGTGTAAGGGTAACACTTTTCCATTGCTGGTGGGACAGCAAAGTTGTAGAACCACTTTGGAGATAAGTATGGCGATTTCTCAGAAAATTGGGAATCAAGACCTAGTAATACCACTCCCAGGCATATACCCAAAGCATGCACACTCCTACCCAAGGACATTTACTCAACTGTATTCTTAGCAGCACTATTTGTAATAGCCAGAATTTGGGAAAAAACCTAGATGCCCATCAACCGAAGAATGGATAAAGAAAATATGGTACATTTACACAATGGAGTTCTATTCAGTGGTAAAAAAAATTCAGTGGCAAATGGATGGAATTATAAAACACCATCCTGATGAGGTAACCCAGACCCAGAAAGACAGTATGTACTCACTCATGTGTGGATATTAGACATAAAGCAAAGGATAACTGGCTTATTGTCCACTACTCAAGAGAAGCTAAGTAATAGGAGAATCCTAAGAGAGATATACATGGCTACCCTGGGAGGAGAAAATAGACAAGTTCTCCTGAGAAAATCGGGAGTGTGAGGGGTGGGAGTAGAAGGGAGGGAAGAAGAGGAGGAGTAAGGGAGAAGGGGAGGAGGAAAGAGAACATGAGGGAATGGATGATCAAGATGGGGGAAGGACAGAGAGGGAGAGCAAGGAAAAGAGATACCTTTATTGAGGGAGCCATTATTGGGCTAGCAAAAAATCTGGCACTAGGGAAATTCTCAGGAATCCACAAGGATGATTCCAACTAAGACCCTAAGCAATAGGGGAGAGGGTGCCTAAACTGGGCTTTCCCTCTAATCAGATTGATGACTATCTTAATTGTCATCAAAGAAACTTCATCCATCAACTGATGGAGACAGATTCAGAGATTCATAGTGAGTCACTGGGCAGAGCTACCAAAGTCAAATTGAAAAGAAGGAGGAGCAATAATATGAACAAAGGGGTCAAGATCATGATGGGGATATCCACAAAGAGCTGACATCATGTAGTGAGAACTCACTGACTCCAGACTGACAATGGAGCAACCGGCATAGAACCAAACTAGATCCTCTGAATGTGAGTGACAGTTATATGGCTGGGGCAGTCTGTGGGACCACTGGTAGTGGGACCAGGCTTTATCCCTAGTACTTGAGCTGGTTTATTGGGGCCAATTCTCTTTAGAGGGATGCCCTACTCAGCCTATATACAGAGCAGAGTGCCTTGGTTTTGCCTCAAAGTGATATGCTAGACTTGTTGACTCTCATGAGAAGTCTTACCTTCTCTGAGGATTGGATGTGGGGTGGGATAAGGGGAAGGTGGGGGCAGCAAGAGGAGGGGAGGAAGTGGAAACTGAGATTGGTATGTAAAATGGGAAATGATTGTTTAAAAAATTTAATAATAATAAAAATCACCTGAAAAAAAGCACAGAAAAATAACTACTGAAAAATATGTTTGACAACCTTAGGGGTAATTACCAAATGATCTAGTTTATAAATATTTACAGACCCAGTAATGGAAACTTTGCAGAGGTAAGGGACAAAAGTTTCCTACTTGTTGAAAACTATGAAGTTACTGATTAAGAAATCTCATAATCCCTAAGCAGAGTGAACACAGAGAACCATCCTACCATGTAGATTATGAGCTAATTGCTGAGAGAGATTTCTGGGTCTGAGAACAGAGACTGCCATGAAGACAAAGAGGGAAATGAAGGCAGAGTCACAACTTAGGCAAGTTCTAGTCACACCGCGGGCATTTATTTCATGGGTGTCATCGGTCCAGCTGTTAATTTGACACAAACTAGAGTCACCTGGGAAGAGAGACCCCTCAATCAAGACATTGCCTCCATCACATTGGCCTGTCGGGAACTCTGTTGGTTGTTGGAGGACTTAGCCCATGTCAGCAATATCATCCCTGGGTAGGTGGGCCTAGGCTGTATATAAATAGAATCTGAGCCTGGGAGCAACACAGTCAGCCCTCTTCCTTCATGGTCTCAATTTCCATTCTTGCCTCCCAATCCCTGCTTGAGTTCCTGTTCCGAGTTCTGCCAATGACGGACTGCCATGTGGAAATGTAAACTGAAATAAATACTTTCCACCCCAAGTTGTTTCTGTTCACAGTTTTGTTACAAGCCACAGAACACAAACTGGAAGAATGGACTCTCTCTGAGGATTTTTAACAGGCTGCTATACTTTCCCTGTGACTTTAATTATCGCCACAGTTTTATGTCAGATGAAAATAAGCTAAAGCACCAAACAAGGTGAATTCAAACATCTCAGCTTGAAGATGTTATTTATGTACTGGTTCTTCCATGTTAGAAATGTCTCCATCATTTATTCACTAAACCATCAGAGAGCATTTTGCATGGAAAGAAGGGTTTGCCTATAATAATATCGCAGTTCTTCCTTTATATGTTTGTAGTAGTTATCAAGTGTATCAACACCCCCCCAGGGGTTTAGCATTTTGATGAAACAAAGGCCCTCTCATCATTTCAACGATGTACTTAGAGAAGTAAAAGTTGCTAGAAGTACAAAATATGTAGGAATTATTTGGCATAGGGGTCGTCAAACTCATATGGAAGACACCAGGGGCTGATCCCAAGTGGGCTGAATGGCAATGGTGGAGGTAAAGACAGATAAGCTCAACAGGTGGTCCCCTGATGTAACCAAAGCAATTGTGGGTGAGGGCTTAAGGGCTTTCTCTGCCTCAAATTTAATGTGGATTGGCACGACACACATCAACTTCATTTGCACAAGCCTTAAGACACTTGTGCTTGCAAAGCCTCAATTATAATTTCAGGTTTCTTCTTACTCGTTCTTTCTCTCTTTCTTGTTACAGGTGTAACCTCTTAGAAAGTAAGTCTATGTCACTGGCTAAGGTTTTCCAGAAAGCACGTTCCTCCAGGAAAAAGGAAGAACTACTTTAATGCTCAATGCCCTATGCTGTTTCTATAGCTGAATTCCACCTTTGTCTTTGAACAGATATCATTTATGTATATTTGCAAAACGCCTGATATTTATTCATTTATTATTTGTGTGTGGATGTGTGTGTATGCATGTGTCTATGTGTATCCGCATGGGCTTGTGAAAACCATGTGGATCTGTGGAACTCAGAAGAACTCAGAAGTCCCTCCTTCACGAGGGGCTGGACTCAGATCATCACGTTTGGTTGCAAGCACTTCTATTTGCTGAGAAATTTCACCTTTCTCTGTGGAATTTTCTTTTCTTTTTTTCATTTTCAGTGTGTGTGTGTGTGTGTGTGTGTGTGTGTTTACAAGGTGATGGGTGTGCATGGGTTCCTGTGTGTGCCTTTGCATGTGAAGATAAGAAGTCAATATCTCCTGTGTAAATTGGGAGCATGGTTGAAGGGGAGAGGGGAGGTGCTGTAGGAAGTCTGACAGCCAGTGGTTACCCGCCCATTGGTGCGTGGCCTCTTATACTATATAAGCCAATGTAGAGCATGCATCCACTCTTTTCCGGCCCCTCTGTTCCGGCTGCTGGATTTGGTTTCTGAACACTGTTCAAGCAGAGGATTCTGATTTGTGAGTCTACCCCTAAATAAATAGCCATCTTTTTCTCAATTCTGACCTAGTGTGGGATTTCTTTTAAGTGTCCTTCTTTAGGGAGGTAGGGAGGGAAACAGAGAAAAATGTAGAGCTCAATAAAAATCAATAATAATAATAAAAAAAGGATCGACGTTGGGACTCATCCTAGATTGGTATTCCATTTTATTCATTGAGACAAGAAGTCTCAAACTCAGAGATTGTTGATACGGCGAGTCTGATAGTCTTGCTAGTCAGCTCGCTGACTCTTTCTAGGGCTGGAAGTACAGGCTGGTCACCCTGCCTATGAGGCATTTACATAAATTTCTGGAGAGCCAAACTCTGGTCCTCACACGTGGGTAGCAAGGGTGCACAGGGACATCTCCCCAGCCCCATAGAATTATTTGTAATGTATTATTACCAAGGCTATCTCCATGACTCATGTTAGACTTCTCAGAAATACGCACTAAGTTATAATACTCACTGGAACTAAAACAGAAGCAGTAAGTTATTAAATTTTGTAAGAATGAAGATGGAGAAAGTTTCAATATTTATTGAAGCACTGCTCTACACAGTAGCCAATGACCACAGGAGGCTGTTCAAATTTAAGAATTAAATTATTTAAAAATTAGTGAAACACATCATCTCCCACTTTTCAAGGGCTCAACTGCCACATATAGCTATCTGATACTTTATTAGATAACTAAAATACTTTTTTCATTTTTACAGAGATTCTTTTGGCAGCATTGCATTAGAGAGAGAGGGCAAATTGAAGAAAATTGCCTTGTCATTTCTAGGCATAAAAACAACCTTCCTCAGCTCTTGTCATGGCAAAAAAAAAAGTGCTTCTGAGAAAAAAGAAAATCTAGTGTCTTTATTTCCTTCTGATATGTCACTCAGCAGGCACGTCTTCTCTGCCTTATATATTTCCATGGTTCGTCTTTCTTATTCAACCTACATGAAAGCGGAGGGTTGACAACCATTCCCATTCACACCTATCTAACCTGCTAACCAAGTGTTTAAAGCAGTAGTCTTCAAACATACACAGGCAACTGTACCAGTGGGTAGACACTGTGCCTAGAATCATTTGCACTACACAAGTTTAGAACACAGTTTTCTGTCTGTGGCGTGTCTCCAGCGACTAGTATTGCCTCAAAAGATCTTCCAATAATGAAATCCCAATGCTGGAAATTCCAATTGCTTCCGCAGTTTTTCTTTAGCTTACTTTCCCAGTTAATAGCTACTGAGTTTCAGGGAGGCTTTCCTCTCTGGGTGGCTGTAATTTATTGGGCAAGAGTCCTTAGGCTTACGGAATCTAGAATCCAAAGACCTTGGCAATTAAGGATACAGAACCTGGAATCCAAAGGCCTTGGCAATTAAGGAGGTCAAAGTTTGTCAGATGGAGCTTTTATGAAATGCCAGGCTGGTTTTCAAAAATGGAAACTTTCTTGCAATAAAAATAAGTAAGATGAGGCAACTCAACAATTTGCTTTCCTTCCTGGGAGTTGACAAAATGACCTTCAGCCAAGGTCTGCAATGTTTTCTTTTCCAACATTGGAACAATTACCTAAGGTCTCGGACTCTAGTTTTATGCTATTAAAAAGCACCCAACAGTTACTTCTCATTAGGCCAGTACTCAGAAGGCCTAACTTTCACCAAACTCTCATTGGAAAATGGTGCTAGGGAACTGTTACTGGGATTTCCTGCAACCTTCAGTTTAAGTTTGTTAACTTTTGGGTTCTAAATCAAAACAATGAACTCGTTCAATGTTGTTTTCTCTCTGCTTGAAAGACAGGTGCCAGAACCAGGTTCTGACACCAAATTTGAAAACAAAACAAAACAAAACAAAACAAAAAAAACCCATGAGAGCTTCTAGTCCATATCTGAGAACTGCAAAGAATTGGTTCATAGAGGCCTGGGGCATAGCTTACAAGCCTAGGCCAAATTCATGAAAATGCAAGTTTATTCTAGTACTGCAACTAAAGAAAATAAAGCAAATATCAAAAGAAACAAACCAAGAATCGGTTCCCGTGGAACAGTGGACCATTGTTCTGAAGTGACAGATAGGCTGCTGAAGAGTTCATATGAAGGGGGAGATTTAGAATTTAGGACTTGACAATTGTGGATTTATGTGTATTTATGGGGAGGGTACAACGGGGATCAGGCAATCTAGCTGATTCCCTAAGAAATAGAAACAGTGAATGGTTTATGAATCATTTATCATCTTTTGTTTCCTAACATCTACATAGTTTAAATTGACCCTTAAAATTTTCAAGTGCAGATGAAAATTAGTGTATATTTTAGATACCTATTTGATGTTTATGTCTCTCCATTCTCTTTAGGCTTAATTTTTATGTGTCCAACGAAAGACATGTTAGAAGAAACATGATCATAAGGAAAGAAGACAGGAATCACAGTATGAGTGATGTAGAGAGAGAAGGGTCACTGGTCAGGAAATAATCCCCAATGACAGAGTATTACCACTCAACGGATATTGTCTGTGCAGTCATGCCTCTTAAAACAATGGTGTTACAATTTGTAAGGAAATGTACCCCATAGTTCACTCACTGTACTCGGGACTCAGATACTAGCTGATGGGTTTAAGGGAGAAGGCTGCATTCTGAGGGCTGTGGACTAATTCTTACACTGGTGCTTTTATGATTCAGTGTTGGGATATTATTGGGAGGTACTGAAAAAGAGAAGGTGGGGTTGGTTTGGAGGAAGAAGAGAAGTGAGCTGGGAAGATGAGTCTTGTCCTCAGTTTCACCTATGCTCCCTATGAAGTGAGATTTATACTCTTACACTTACTCCCAACTATGTTCTGCTTTCTTGTGCACAGCGTCAGAGAGCAACCGATCCAAGCAAACGCGAACAGGAACATCTGACTGTGTGAGCATGATGAGCGCCTTCCTTCTTAACTGTCTCAAGAACAGGGCACAGCAGCATAAAACTAGCAGCTGATTAGCTAGCCTGTGTAGCACCGTCACCCCGCGTCCTTGCTATCTTGTCTTTTAACGAGAGTCATTCAGGACATTGAAGTGTTCAAGTTTCAAGTGCTCTGGAAACTTGCAGTCATATTTTATTGAAACAGAAACGACCACTGAGCAACCCTAAGCATTTGGAACAAATTAAGAGAGCAGCGAAGTATGTTTTGGTTGCTATGTGGCAGTCAAAATGTGGTCTTGAGGACTGTCACTTCTTGTTGGTTTTCTTCATTATATACAATTACATAGCATTCTTTGTGCTTAGTTCACTTTCATAATGATCATCCATGAGGCCAAATAAAGCTGAGAGATGCAATGAAAGAAGGCTCTTTGAAGAATAAGGTGGTTATACAAGATCAAGCAAAGATATGGAATTCTGAAAGAGTATTTTAAAGGTTCTTTTAATGTTGTTGTTCCCAGAGGAAAGCAGTGTGGAGAGTTCCTGCAAAGAGACAGAAATGGAAAACCAAGGCAGCTAACATGATAAGGATCTACTCTGCGGAATTTTCACTTAACATAGAATACCAATTTTCATGGTGATGATTGATAGATGAAGTGTTGGAGAAACTTTAGACATTACTATTTAAAATATTTGCCTCAGATTTCTAAAACCTTGAAATAAAACTATTGTAAACATTTGCCTCTAAATTATGCTCCTAGTATCAAATGAAAAACCTGCTGTAGAGAGTAGGAGCAATGTAAATAGAATTGTAATCCTGTTGTTCAGAATATATATCAAGAAATGGAAATTCAGGGGTCTAGACTAATTTAAATACAGCTTTAAATGTTTTATACATGTGAAAAGTGGTATGTGTTTCATATCTGAAATATCTACTTGAAAGAGTGACCTAAGAATATGGATGAATAATGCTTACAAATATAGGCAAAGAGTTAAAATAATCCAAAACACTGAATTAAACAGAAAAGTAAAATAAAATTCCTTTTAGGAAAGCATTGCCAGCCAAATACAATTGAAGCATCTAGAATAACAAGAGTTTCCATTTCTTTTATAACAGTTTTCTGAGAAATTAAAATGAATGATTTTTATGCATTAAATTAAAAGTAGTAATAACTACTGCACTATAAAAATTGTAAAATTAAAATAGATGCTTCTTTGAAAAGAATACTTCTATTTAAACTAGAATGTTAATGGAGAGACTTCATTTTTATGCTACCATAATTTTGGGTCATAGTTCAGACTTTTTGGTACCATTTTTACTGGTGTAATAAAAAGAAGGTTTCTTCATCTGCAGCCCAATCCCACCCCTCTGTCTAGTTTGTTTTGTAATATTTATCTTTCTAGACAGTGTTCCACTGTAATTCCTATCACTCTAAAAAATGCTTTCACTTTTGAATAAATACAAATCTGTCAAGGTATATTAGAACTGTTTAGATGAATTCTCAGGGATCCTTATTTCCAAGTTCTTTAGAAGTTTTCTGAAGTGCAACAAATATTAAGTGCAATGAATGCCAAGAATACAATCACTACCCATGACCTGACATTTAAATCTCTACGTGTCGTTAGAACGGAACTGGATTTAACAACTGTGCAAAATTTTATCTAATAAAATAACTTCAGTCTAAATAAATTACTATTCTAAAATCCATGGTAGGAGAGTTCTGTGGAATGTTTTTTGGGTAATAATGTCTAACTAAGGGCATTTTAAATATGATAGTGCCATGCTCAGAGTCTGCCCCCCAGCATGGCAGAGTTTCCTGTGCTGACTTTCATGATGTTTCCCTCTCTAGTTTTACATTTTCCCATCACATTCCCATGTCAGCATGTCGAATATCCAACGCTGTAGTTGGGGTTTGCTTGGATTGCCAGGCCCCACACCATAACACAGAGAGGCTTTTTATTAATTAGGAATGCTCAACAATAGCTTAGGCTTGTTTCTAGCTATATTTTTAAACATTAATGAACCCCTCTCTATTAATCTACGTGCTGCCCTGAAGCTCATTTACCTCACCTAGGTTCTGTCCATCCCACTTTCTTCCTCCTCCATGTCTTGCTGGCTGCACCCCCAGTTTGCGGGCCAAACTCCCTTTTCTCTCTGCCTGCCAGTTCCACCTATCTCTCCTCTGTCTCCTCCTGGCTGTTCAGGTTTTTATTAGACCAATCACATGCCTTAGGCAGGCAACGTGAAAGAACAACACATCTCTACAGAATTAAACAAATGCAGCAGAAACAAAAGCAACACACCTTTCCATAATTAAACAAACGCAGCAGAAACAAATGCAACACATCTTTACATAGTTAAACAGTTATTCGGCAACACAAACAAATGTGACACATCTTTAATTAAACAAATATTCTGTTTCATGACACAATACCACCAAAGCCTTTGCTTTCCTCCAACTTTCTCTTAAGCTTTTTGTCATGTTTATCCATTGAACTTTCATCCTATTTTTACTGTTTTTAATATAAAGTCCGGTTTTGTTTTGAGGAAAAGAATTACTTCTTTCTTTTCAGTCACTGAAAAAAGAGTGGAATTGAGCACTGAGGTTTCTGGGAGGAGTAAGTACCAGCATGATCACAGGCATTCCACACCTTCTTTTCGGAGCTGTGCCTTTTTAAACATTTAAGAGTGACTTGATTATATGGAAAACTATAATTAGTGATAAGAAGAATAATGAAAACAATTGAATACTTGCCATCCATATGGTAGCGTTTTCTTACCTCAGTTTAGCAGGTCTCCAAAATGGGTAATATCTAGGTCTACAGAAATGGCTCAGTGGATAAGTGGGTATATTGCTCTTACAGAGGACCAGATTTGCTTCTGAGCACCTTTCCTGGGCAGCTCACAGCCACCTGTAACTTCACCATCATGGAATCAGATATCTTCTAGCATAGACTGGTAATGCATTCACCTGTACCTACACACACATACACACAAACACACGCACACATGAACACGCACACACACAGAGAGAGAGAGAGAGAGAGAGAGAGAGAGAGAGGGAGAGAGAGAGAGACAAAGAGAGAGGGAGAGAGAGAGAATTGAAAACAGCTGGCAACATCTCAGTTTTGGAATGCAAAACTGATACATGAAGTTAAATCATTTGCTCAAAGTTACAAGGACTGTAGGAGTGGGATACTCAGAACTCAAACTTGAATCTGTTTGCCTGTGTGTTCTCTCTACACTGCCACTCAGAATAAAAATAAAAAAAAAAAACAAGGACAATGAGTATGAAATATTCAGAAGATTTCAATGCTATTGATATTCAATATGTTGACATAGGACTTTTTCCTTATCTGTTAAAAATTCCATGCCTGAAGATTTCTCTCCATAAGCATGTACTTGCTGAACAGATAGCTCTGACTGGGATACAGAAGGCATCAGAACAAATGGCAGCAAAATGGATAAAGTAGGAAACAGAAATCGAGCCTACCTACTTCATGTTTAAAGCTAGCAATGGCTCTGATAGACTATGAATGTATGTAATAGAATATGTATGTGAGCTAAATATGGATTCAAGAGCAGTTGCATTATTTTTGAGTAGTGACTAATGGCAAATAAGAAAACACAGATGTCCTCACAGCAGAATGTTTGAGAGGTATTGATCAGAAAGCTTTCTCTTAAAGTCTGAGCAAGCGTGGGCTTCCAACTCATGCCCTGGCTTGCTTATTAGCTTGAAGGAATGCCAGCAATGTCAGTCTGTTGGAAAGAACGATTGTCTTTTTGCTAGCTCATCCAGCTAGTCTGGGCTCTGAAAGCTGTTTTCACCTTCCTGTGCTTGGCTGTCTCCCTGCTTTCAGTTCAGGGTTTCAGCCCCGTGACTCTGGCTGGAAACAAGCTACTTAATCATTGGGCATTTAGCAATTCAAACATTTATCTTGAGGCAAATGAATTATGCTTTCTCTTTGGTTGCTCCTGAGCGCGGCCTTTTATAATGTTATTCTTTCTTATGCATGGTACTTTAGAGTTCAAGTTTCTAAACTACAGTAACAACTCTAGCTACAACATCAGGCCCTTTGAAAGCATCTCATGCAGAAATCACCTTGTTATAACCCCCAAGGGTCCTAATATAAAGACAGGAGCCCAATAACAGAAATGCTTGATGGATAGAGGATGTGTACTTATAATTATTAATGAATGCCAGTGCTGAGGCCACAGTTCCACGTGCCTATTGTCTTGAAGTTTTTGTAGAAATTAATCTCTCAATGCTCTTCATTTTCCATACTGAGTTTTATTTTTCATAGGCTCTCTCAGTCAGGACTGTTGATCTGAAGAATGACTTTTCATTTTGTGAGAACATTTCCCCTAAGTCACAGTATAAGGAAACATATAAATATAAACTACAATATTGCCAGGATTTTCATGGAGGGACACAAATTTTACTTATTAGAGATGATTGTAATTATACTCACTTAAAAGATTTTACATATATTTTAAAATGGAAAGCAATTTGTATCCATTAAACCTAGCCATCATTTTGTAAAATTCAGAAATTCTCATTGAGCGTTGGGTATTCAGAATTTGTCATGAACACTTTTATGCAATCTTCAAAGTCAGAACCTATCAGAACATGACACTGTTATTTATTGTTGTCATAATCTTTATTTACTATAAGTGATGGAATTATTAAATCTTAAAGAAATTTGCCCAATGTCCAGATAAAGTAAATATTTCAAATTCAGAATTTGAAACTAGAACCTATTAAATAAAACACAATGCAACTATAACTCTTACCACATATACTGCTATAGACTTTAAATTATGAATTTAAAGATGTATCTTGATATACCTTTATTCAGCAGCAGCTCTGCTGAGGTTATCACAGAATAAGCTAAATGAAATGCAGAAAGCAGTCCAGCCAGATTTTACAAAGAACTAATTTGCGTCAATGAGAGAATCAGCCCCTATAACAAACAGTTTGTATCACATTAGCATATTAAGGTAAAAATGCCCTCCCACAGAACTTAATGAAAAAGAGGCATCTATGTGGTAAGGTAGTTGAAAATGCCACGTCCTGATTTTCATATTAGTCCTTACATTTTTTCTCTAGAACTGTCCTTATAGCTGGAGAACAAGAATTTGCTTAAGAGTAATAACTTCTTATTTGTGATGAACCTATGTCTACGGAGACTATCACATAAAAAAAAAAAAACACGAAATACTTACATATAACACTGTCCTGACCTTCGAAGTCCAGTTTAATGTTGTGCTGTCATAAATGGCTTATTTATTTAATGAGATTTTATTGAGTCTCACTTGTGGGTAATGAATTTCAGGCAATGAAAAGGCCATGCCCTTCCTTTGTCAGACTTACTTGATCTACCATGGCACACTGTCAGATAAGACAGGAGGGCTAAAATTAACCCCTGCCACTGATGCCGTTGGACATACTTCTAGGTCATCTCCACCTCAGATGGAAGGTGGATCATTGATTGAGGCCTAACTAAGCAATATTCTTTCTCTTTTTGTTTTGTTTTCGAGACAGGTTTTCCCTGTGAAACAATCCTGGCTGTCCTGGAACTCACTCTGTAGACCAGGCAGGCCTTGAACTCACAGAGATTCACCTGCCTCTGCCTCCTGAGTGCTGGGGTTAAAAGTGTTCACCACCACTACACAGTCTAAGCAAAACTTTTAACCCAAGATACTGAAACCTGCTTGGCTTCAGCTGTTACCATTCCACACATGGTGGAATCTCTCTTGTAGTAAACAGGTCTCAGCTGTGATATCCCATAGGACACTGTGGCTTTGGGTTGTGTCTCTTGCGGAGAACCTACTGACAACACTCTGCCACCATGTCACCCATCATTCCAAATGGCCAAGCCTGAAAGTTCTAGAAAAAAGTGAGCCTAGTCTTCACGCGTCATTATCAGAACTAGAATGAAAGTCAAAGATCAGTTGCTGCTTATTGCAATTACATTAAAATTTCAGAGGAAATTAATGAACTTCAAAAAAAATTTAAAAATTAATTTCTAAAATTAAATTAACAAGAGAACTAATTTTTTGTAGATGTCTGTGAGTGTCTGGGTTGTATGTATATGAGGGTGGCATATGTGTTGAGGGTATAATATATGTATAAATGTGAGTCATGAGTGTGCATGTGTGCTTGTATATATGTATGTAATGTTTGTATGTGTGGTATATGTGTATGTATCTATGTGATTATAGTACATGTGTGTTTGGTATATGTAGATGTATATGTACAGTGGTATGTGTCAGAGGAGAAGGGTGTTATGTATCCTGATCTGTTATTTTCTACCTCATTCTTTTGGGACAGGAATTTGGAGCTGGTTTGTCAACAACTTCCAGAAATCTGCCTTCTGCTTCTCACCATGCTGAGGTTAATGGCCTACATGGGTAATGATCATCTTTTTACAGGGATGCTGAATAACTGAACTCAGGTCCTCATACTTATGTTGCAAATGCTTCCCCTCACTGAGCAATATATCCATCCCTTCGCATTTTCAAAAGGCTAATTAAATAGGAATGGGGAATAGTTGAAATCAGAGTACAACGAGAAAATCCAAGGTTCCTCCCAGTTCTCCACCATCGCTGTCCCATCACACCTACCAGTCTACCAGACACATTTTTAAGTCTGGTAGTATTTTTTGTGACAATATTAAGGACTGAACCCAGAGTTTTGCAGGTCGTAGACAAGGGCTCCACCTCTGGGATATTCCTTTAGATAGAAAAAAGCCTTAACTGGTGATTTAGTCAAATAACTCTGAGTCCTAGGTACCTTTCCAAAGTAATACAACCACTACATCTGGGACCCCAATATCAAATCTGATGTATTAGGTTCACCAGCAAAAAAGAACAGATATTTTGTGAACATAAATGCAAAACTACATTAGTGTGTAGATAAATCTTTACCATAGATCTATATAAAGATTTACAAAGTCAAATATTTTTGTATTTTTGCACAGAAAGAGACAGATTTACTTTAAGGAATTGATTATGAGGGAAAGACAACCCAGAAGACTGGAAGCCCTAGAAAATTTGAGATAACATAATTTGTATCGAGAGGTGATACAAATTATTTTTTGGGAGTGGGGATATTGTTCGCTGTCTCTTAAGGCCTTCAGCTGATTAAATGATGTCCACCTTTACTATGGAAAATTATTTGCTTTATCCAAAACTGTCCATCACATCTAAACAATGTATCTTTACTGTGACATCTATGCTAGTACTTGACCAGGCATCATAGTCTAGTCAAATTGACATAAAATTAGTCCTTATACCAGATCATAATAAAAACAGTAATCTTTCTGTTGTATGAGTGGGCATTTAATAATCACAGATGCCAAGGATGCCAGAGACACAGACCACCTGATATGTTATGCTGATGATCAGCAGTAGTGACTAGGTGGAGATTCACTTTAGCTTTTAGTTTGATTTTATTACATTGGATTGTGTAAGACCACTTTCTTGCAAGTATATAACGTTAGTACGTTGTGTATACTGCATACTCCAACACGACCTCTCTTCCTGTCAGTCTCCCCGTCCCCTAGACAGTTTCACTTTTACTTTCATGACATCTTGTACGCATATGATTCCATGTGTTTATGTAAATTCTAAGACTCTTAAATGAGAGAAAATGTGGAATTTGTCTTCCCAAGGCTGATTTTCTTCTTTATTAATGTGATTACCCCAGTTCCATAAATGTTTTCTTTCTTAAGGCTTGCTAATCTATGCACTCTGGAGCCTTAACTGACACCCACAAGGACACAGATGTGTCTCTATGAACAGACACTGGAGAAGGAGTACTGGTGGGAACCTGGACAGTACCTGAGGCAGAAACAAGGGTTTCTATAAACTAGATACAATGAGCACCTGGGCCTTATTAGGGCCCTTTAAGCAGGAACTCAGGAGGATGGACAGAATCATGAAGTCAGCCAAACAGAAAGGTATATATAGGAAGAGAGAAGAGAGCTATTTAGAAGAAGCAATTTTCCTAGCTTGTGGTTTGGAGGATACTGGGACTAATTACTGTGAAAGCCTTGTTGTTGTCGCTCCCCTCCCCCACTTCTGGACGCTCCTGGGCTAGACAAGAAAGGTCAGGCATAGGACGGGGTGAGGTGAGGCAAATGAGCTTCAGAATCTTATCCGCACAGGTCTCCTCCCAGAAGGGCCAAAGGACTTCATTTCTCTATTTCGTCAGAGTAGGCCCCGTTCTTTCCAAGTCTTTGGCACACACTAACTGATGAGCCTCCTACTTGTGACTACGAAAGCTGAATAGCAAATCTCTTTCAGACACTATTTTTTAATTATAAAGGATGAGTTAGGTCCTGTTAAGTGTATTAAGGTAATCTCAAAAGAGACAAAGAAAAAAATGTTTTCTGTTATTAGTGAACATTAGATTTTTATACTGAGGCATAAAATCATTCATATATGTACTGAAGGGAAGTGGAACTACCCAGGGGGAACAAGAGGGCTATCAGGAGTAAAAAGAGAGAGAAAAAAATGGAACTGGACTTACATCATACATCTGTACAGATCCTTGAAAAAAAATCAATAAAAATAATGTAAATTGGGGGCTGGAGAGATGGCTCAGTGGTTAAGAGCATTGCCTGCTCTACCAAAGGCACTGAGTTCAAATCCGAGCGACCACTTGGTGGCTCAGAGCCATCTGTGATGAGGTCTGGTGCCCACTTCAGGCCTGCACACAGAATATTGTATGCATAATAAATAAATAAATAAATAAAATAATGTAAATTATGAACATAAATTATAGCATTCTCTCCTACATCTATCATAGCAACAGTAAAACTAGATAATTTAAAAAGGGTGGTGTTAGAGAGAAAGGTCGTTAAGCTAACCTGGGATGACAGGAGTTAACCGCTGCTGTGCATAGGGATCAGGCACAACTAAAGACCGACAGAGTTCGCCTGATGACAGTTTTCTTAGGAGTAATCAGCTTCCATGCAGAATGTGAGAGGCACAATTGTACTGAAGACATAGGTGGGAGGAGTTGGGCATCTCATTATCCAGCCAGACTTGAGCTGGGGAAGCTGGGAGGGATGGATGACCAACAGTACAAGTCAATCACAGGAAGTGAGCACATATTGTCTTCAAGGAAAAGAGACAGAAGGTGGCAAGTTTCAGTGCAGTTCAAAGAAAGAGTTGTGAGACCAAGATGTATCTATTAAAAAGAGATCCTGTCAGCAGGAAAATTAGCTGGAGAGTAAGAAAACAGGTAGTTGGAAAGTAATGGCTTGATCACAACTGAAATCCTGATAAAGAGAAACAGGGCCTGCCTCTCTCCATCCCAACTGTCCCCTTTCTCCTTACCTCTTTCCTCTTACTTTCCTCCTACTGTTTCCAAAGAACAGGAACCATTAAGATTTTCTGGAAGGTTGGAACTTGAGGCCACTGGGAAGCACATGGGTGTTTGATGTATATTTTTCATTCTCCCCGTGTATCCATTGATGGTTTACCTTGAGTCTCCTGGGAAGCATAGAAATACATATAGGGCATTTCTTCAACTATTTTTACTGTCCTTTGTCTACTGTCAGGAGTGAGAAATTTATATAAAAATGCATTAGATATGATTTTGAGAAGGAGAGAAATGGATTTTAAAGATTTGTAGTACAATAGACAGTATGAATAATGTCTGATTATAATGTCTTACCAAGTCTATCATGACAAAATGGAGGAATATTTTATTGAATAAATATCTACTTCTACCATTTAGAAATTAACAGATATTTATTTAAGTATTCTGGTAAGAGTTCATGGAACTCCATCCATAAATATTCCCTAAACGCTTTACTGGTGTGACGCAAATATCTCTATGTGTTTCTTCTGCCCTTCACTCCCTTTCCCCATTTACATTACTTTTGTAGTTAACCCACATCCAGACATTTAATTAGAGTTTAGCATTTGTTGAGAACCTGCCTTGTAAACATGGCATTTAACTTTCACAATAAACATCTCAATCTTGGAATGATAGGGGAGGGGCGTCGGGATGATAGCCATTTGTTCAAAGTGATTTATCCAGTCAAAACAGAACAATTCTCTTAATATTCCTGTACCAAATTATCAGCTTAAAAATGCAAATAAAACTGCTGGGTTTTGTAGCCTATAATTTTGTATGCTGTGTCAACTTTGTAGAGGACGAGGCAGAGTGATGATGGGTAAGAGTTGAGGAGGACTGCAGTTTAGAACAAGCAGACTTGTATAATAGACTCATGACATCCGTTGCACAATGAACTCCTGGGACTGGAGGTGCTTTGGAAAGCTCCATCACAGAATGAGACATTGGCCTTCTAGCTGAAAAATATCTTTCCCTGTGTAGAGAAATATGTCATTGTGTAACGGAGCGTTTGTGATGGGTTTAACTTCACTGACCACAAGGAACAGATTCACTGGGAGGCATGACAATGAAAACAGCTCTGTCCCAGTCCTCACTGCTCTTCTCTGGTCCTGGGCCACACCTCGGTGGCTCTGTAGATTGGGAACAACGTATCTGTGTGCTTTCCAACATACAGAAAAGAGTAAGTAATGGTCTTGTCCCTGCATTATCATGTTTTATTTTTTATTCAAAAGGAAAACTGTGTGATAAGCAAAGGATTATACTCAGTATTTACCATAACAAAGGATGACGTTTCAAAATGGTTTGGGATTTAATGGTTTCAATGACTTTGTCTTTTGCCTTAAAATATTCTAAGAACTGGAAATGCATTAAACCTTCAGAGAATATGACAAACATAAACATTTGGACATGTCACAAGCTTTGTATGAGCTAGAGCATGTCCCATGCCTGTTGGAAGGAAGGAGGTTGCTTGTTTGTCCCAGCTGCCCAGAACCAAATTATCAAACAGAAAATGTATTAATTAAAGCACTGCTTGGCCCATTAGCTCTAGCTTCATATTGGATAACTCTTATATTAATTTAACCCATTTCTATTAATCTGTATATCACCATGTGGCAGTGGCTTACCTGCAAAGATTCAGCATGTCTGACTCTGGTGGCTCCGTGGTGTCTCTCTCTGACTCTGCCTTTTTCCTCCCAGCTTTCTGTTTAGCTTTCCCCACCTACCTCTGTTCCCCTACAGCTCTGCTATAGGCCCAAAGCAATTCCTTCATTATCCAATGAAAGCAACACATAGACAGAAGGACCTCCTACACCAATGTCCAATTCCAAAAAAGCTAAATTCTGATTATTTGGTTAATTTATAGAAGAGTGATAATTAAAAATTTTAAAAGAAAAACTATTATTTCCAAATCTCAGGATATTCATATCCCCATTTGAAACAAATATCATAAAATTTAAGCATTTCCTGTGTAAGAATAAGCAACTTAACTTTATTTTAATGTTTTAAAGCAGCACTATAATATTTTAGATATTCTCTTTTATGTTGAGATCATTGAAGTATTTTATCTCTAATAATGAGACTAAAGGTAAACTAATCTTTAAATTTTATTCATTTTATTTGAATATTTTTGGAGTTTTGCATAATATTGAACACTATCCAAAACTCAATATTCTTTTCCCTTTTATTGAAAATCTATTTTTTCTCACATAATATATGTTAATAACAGTTTCTCCTCCCTCTACTCTTCTCAGTTCTTCCCCACCTCCCCTCCCAACTAGATTCACTTCCTTTTTTCCATCTCTCATTAGAAAATAATCAGGCATCTATGGGATTATAATAAAATAATATATAATAGGATAAAACAAAAAGTAGCACATGGGTATCAGGCAAAACAAAGAAGGAATGATTCCTAGAGACAGAACAAGAAACATAGAAAGACAGTGACCTACTCAAGGGACATTCAGGAGTCCTATAGAAACACTAAACTACTCAGAGAGGGTAAGGCCTCCTTTGGGGAGTCAACAAAGTCTGACAGACCAAGTTGATGTAGAACCAAACCCCTCTGCCCTGTATCAAGGCTGAGCAAGGTATAGGGAATGGGCTCCAAAAAGCCAGTTTATGCATCCAGGATAAGTCCTGGAGTCACTGTCAGTCGTCCCCCTCCAACAAATCAAGCCACATAACTGTCATCCACATTCAGAGAGTCTAGTTCGGTCCCATGCAGGTTCCCCAGTACAGAGTTCATGAGCTCCTGCTAGCTCAGGTCAGCTGTCCCTGTGGTTTTCCCCATCATGATCTTGAACCCACCTTGCTCATGTGATCCTTCCCTCTCCTCAGCTGGACTTTGGGAGGAAGTAGGGGAGGTAGGAGAAGGGGAGGGAAGGGGTTGGTATATAAAATGAAAAAAAAAATAAAATAAAATACAAAAACGGAAAACAAAACAAAAAAAAGCCCACTAAACTAGAAGAGATAATATATATGCAAAGGACAAGCAAGGCAAAAAGAGAAAAGAAAAATACAAATAAAATAATAAATAGTAAGATAAAATTAAAACCATCAAACAATCAGAAAGAATCCTAAGAGGACATTATGAAACAAGGAAAACTCCAGAGATGAGGTTGAGATCATTTTCTTTTTGCCATCTACTTCTGGGAATGCAGCCTACCCTTAAAGAGTTGTTTGTTTCCCCAGTAAGACTCCCTTGGAGGGAAATAAATTTTCATTTTCAAGAGGTTATCAGCTGACAGTTGCTTCTGAGTCAGAAGGCAGGCATATGTTTACTTCTTACTCTATCCGTTGCAGATCTGCGCAGGCCCTATGCTTGCTACTTCAGTTTCTGTATGTTCGCTCGTACATACGTGCATTGGTCATGTTGATTCAGAGGGCCTTGTTTCCTTGGCGTCCTCCATTCCCTCTGGCTCTTATCTTCTTTCTGACTCCTCTTCCATGGGATTCTCTGAGCATTGGAAATCTCAACATCTTTAAGAAGGGGAAAGCCTCTGATTCATTCCAGCAGCCCATAGCAACACCTGTTCACATGGCACTATACATAACAGCCTCAGGAAAACTGCACATGATACTAAACATCACAGCCTCAGGAAAACTGTGCACATGATACTATACATCACAGCCTCAGGAAAACTTAGTAATCTATCAGCCCAGTCATACTTTTTCTTTTTAACTTTTTATTACATGTTGGAGGTTATCTTGGAAACATTCAGTAACCTCTAAATATTATTATCAAAAATGAGACGTAAGCCGGGCGGTGGCGGCACACACTACTACGCAGCAGTAATCCCAGCACTAAGAAGGAAGAGACAGGTGAATCTCTGAGTTCGAAGTTAACTTAGTCCAGGAATACACAGAGAAACCCAGTCTCGAAAACCAAAACAAACCAAACTACAACAAACAAAAAAAACAACAAAATAAAAAGAGATAAGAAAAGAAAAAGAAAGAAATACAAACTACTCTGGTAAAGAGAAACGGTGGCGGTTAGCTAGCTAGGGACCTGGAAACAATTTCCTGAGGGCAGCACCTTCAGCATCAGCGCTAACAGGATGAGGATGTGGGCACGGGATGGACAGAACATGTATGTGACATTCACCAGCACGTTTTAGAAACAGCAAAGCAGTCAGGGTGTTTGAGGCAGATGTTGAATGCTGAGCTGAACAAGGACTAGTGAGGCAATCTGAAGCCACATTTTAAAGGATATTTTAGACCAAACAGAATAGATTATTTTAGGTCTGTTTCAGTGAGCAAGCCAGTGAAGAGCTTTAAGATGCAAACGTGATGATATAAATCTTTTGAAACTAATCTCTTCAAATTTCAAAACTACTGAAAGGGCAGCTAAGTGTCTCGTGAATCAGTGCTCGGCCATCCCAACAGCTCTGTGTACATTTGGCACCAAATCCAACCAGTCTGCTCATCATCTCTGCCAAGCTTGTCTGCCTCTCTTCCTCATGTCTGTAGATGAACCCCACTTAACAGTTTTCAGCTAAACTTTGGAAACTTAGGATATTGAACATCCGTATTCTAGCTTCTCTCCTTCTACTAATGCGTTCCTTGTAGTGGTGGGCTTTTGAAGTCACCACGAAGAACAAATCAAATACACCAGACAATTCACTCAACACAACTTAACCACGACCCATTATCTACTATAACAAGTTGTTAATATAGTTGCACATGAATGCACAAGCTTTGGCACCACAGTGGCGCTGTGATGGGCAAACGACTCTACAGTATCAGAGATCAGCACAGAAAGACAGAAGTGACATCAGCACCCTCACTGGACTTTTATCTTGAAAGGTTTGCAAACACTACAGCTGACTCCTTGCCTCAGTAGGACAGAGAGCAGAAACTGCCCCAGGGATACTGCTTTCATGGCATTTACCTGTTTCACGGTAGAAGTCATAAAATGATCAGTAGGTCTTTTTTTTTTTTATTTATTTAAGCTGGATCCTTTAGCATTTGCAATTTAAAATACTTCATATAAAATTAAGATTTGTGGCTTCTGTTAAAGATGAAGACAATCTGGCTATGATGGATCAATACTTCATGTTCCATGTAGAAGAAGGGCAGATAATTAAAAGGGAACCACCATTTCTCTTTTTGCATCTCAATGAACTTCTGTCTTCTATTATAACTGCAGGTCCAGTGAGACAAAAGAGAAGAAGGATGAGAAGGGGTATGAAAAGATGCCTGGAATTGAGTTTTTCTGTCATCTAAATAAGAAAAGGTTTTCAAACAATTAAAGTTTTGCACATATATTAGCAAAAGAGTATTTATTGAATACTTGTACTGGGTATAACATCAATTTTCTTGGGTGGAAAGCAATTTTTACCCAAATTTCTAAGTAACTCCTTCATTAATCCATAACTCTTAGAAGAGAACCATGAGATTATGGTAATAGAGAATAGATATATAGTCTTAATTATAGAAATCTAAAGAAGTAAATTAAGTTGGGAAAAATAATAGGTAGAAATCTAAAGAAAAACTGTTCCTTGACAAGCGAGATAGAGCAACAATTCCAGGTGAGCTAAGATGTTAATAAGGAAGGTGAACAGGAGATTCTACTGTTTTAGATGTTTGAACTAACCCAGCCTAGAGCACAACAAAGGGTAGGCAGGAGAAACCAACAATCCTACAACACAGCCGCGTACTCGTGCAGTTTACTGGTATTCGCCTTTAGTTAGCCAATCTGGGTTCACGGGGAAGAAAGAATTTCCTTCCTGGATTTAAAAGAGCTGTGCTTACACCTCTTTTCCTAAAGAAATCTCATTTTCCCATAGTGCTGCCTATAAATTTTTTCCTTGCCTAAACCCATTCTGCAAACATATAAGAGCTCAGTATTGGAACACACAAAAGCCAGTCATTTCACAACATTGTTCTGTGTCCCTTTAATTAACATGTAGCCTAGGGATGGATTTTCCATAACATGTACTTGCATTGCTCTGGCCATGGGCAGCCCGAGACCCTGAAAGGACCTGATTTAGTGTATTAGACAGGATGGACTTAAACAGGAGAGTGAGGGTACAAGGAAAACTGGAAAGGAGGTACAGGCTAAGCGAGGCAATGAGGACCCAGGTTTTTTAAAAATTATGTTTTTACATTAAGGATATTTTGACCTTAACCATTGATTTCATTGATCTCAGAGGGAAAAAATTTTTCCAAAAGAAGAAAATGCTTCATGCGTATTTTGACAAAAAGCTTTCATATTTGAATTTAAATAAAAATGCCTCTTCATACAGAGATGTAAAAGAATTTTAGAATGGCTTAATTTTCTTTTTATTAACTGGAACAGAGATGTAATTTGATTTGTATTCCAGTTATGGTCTCTTGCCTATAATGTAGATTGAAAATTATAGTTTGAAAAGAAATGAAGATAATCCCTCAAATTTCTCATTGTTACACCTGAAAATGCACAGCTTTGTAATGTTGAGATGCTGTAGTCCACACAGTTCTTTGCAGGTGAGTTGAAGTATGTATTACTACAAAAGCAAACCGTTCTCCTAGGCATCATTCATATTTAGAGTTTGGACAAGTTGGCATTCTCTGTCAACTTTTCCTACATGGGTCATAATTCCAAATACATTCTACTAATTCCAAATTTAAGAATTTTACCACTTATATGATATCTGAATACATAAATCACTGTGATTTGAAGGACTGAACTGCTCTATTATAGAGAGTCAATGAGTCCCAAGTAAAAAGAGTATTGGCACTGTGGGATTCCAATCATTTATTATAGTTGTGGTTTAGCTAACATCCATGCATCTACACTTGCCTTAAAGATTTTGGAATTTTTTGAAGTGAATTATAAGTTATATATTGTCCTTCTGGTTCATTAACCAGACAATGAAATGCATTATTGCAAATTTGGCATTTCTGCACTTGAAAGCCAACATCACAGAATCCTCTCTTACCACGAAGTGAAAAATGGCTACGAGGTTTCAAATTAAAGCTACATTCAAACATGCTCTTTATTCTTGTATACCACTGTGCATTTTATGAAGTCACTTTTAGTTCTACTCCACTGCTCTACGTTGCTTTAGATTGATATTGGTGAGATGTTCATTTGACTTCCCTGAAACACAGCTGACAGAGTGGAAACCACACTTCCCCCATAACTTATGATCTTCTGGGATGTCTCACTACTTCTTTGGTTGGAGCTGGCCAAGACGATTGCTGTTACTATTTTATTTTAGCTTTTCAGTAAGTGCCAACAAACAAAATTATATTCCTTCCCTTTTATGGCTTTCTTCAAGGTCCTGGATTGCAGAGAAGGCATTTGCAAGGCAGAGAACATTCAAGTGAGTCTTAGACAGCTTATATTTTAACCATACAGAATTTGCAGGTCATATCTATACATATTTTGTTTCTTTGCCACAGAGTTATTTAGAAATGGGGAGGGGAAGCATACTCTATCCTCGTTTCTTTTGTTTTTGTTCTGGAATGAGATGACATATTTAGAAGCTTCAGAGAAGCCTCTTGGTTTTGAAGAGACAGGAAGAATCGAGTTCGCGTGGTATGAAAATGAAAGTATAGGCAATCAACACCTTTTTATTTATGTTAAGTAATTTTGGAGCCACAAGCTAAGTTATTTCTCTTTGTCAAAGAGTGAGGCCCGCTCAGCTTCTGCTAAAGACAGACATGAACAGTGGCACGGAAAATATTCCACTGCTTGGAAAAGTGCAAAGGTTTTGTTTTGTTTTGCTTTGTTTTATTTTTTTTCTCTAGAAGCCATGGTAGCTTGCCATTAAAAACAGTGGCTGGTCCAAGATGTCTGTGCCCAATGCCAGACACTCTATCAACAAAGCAGGGCAGCATGGTCTCAGACGTACTTGCAGACTTTTCCTGAAGGCATCTGAGTGATCTTTAAGATAAGCATGGAGAGCACAGAGCCGTGCCACTCATAACTGTATCACCAGGAGTCGGTTGGGACCTCTCTGTCCTCCCTGTCATAGTTCCTCCACAGCCCATCTAAAGGTGACAAAGACAGTTAATAAATAATGTGTTCATCTACAGGATTATCAATTTCTGCCATCTTCCTTGACCAAATATCTTCCTTGACCAAATATATTGAGATTATTTAGAAGCAATAGAAGAGTACGAAGTGTACTTAAGTAAAATAGTTAAAAGGTGTAGCTGGTACCTAATAGCGCTGTAACTGCCAAAAGTACTGCTCACAGTAAGCCTGGTGTGGACTGTCATGGAAACATCAAAACAGTTCTTTAATACCTAATATTGTAAATTACTGAAATCTAGATATTGTAATCTCCCTCATGTAGATGTGTATTATATAAAAGGAGATTTTTATTCATGGTGTCTTACTGAAATATCTATTTGTTTGTTTTTTTAACTAATTGTACACTAAAAGTTCTGCATGTTTTGTGTCTATATGTGTAGTATATTATCAGCAATGATGATTAATTGTGGTTCTCAACCAATTATTTAATATCTGATGTTTTAATGTAACTAATATTAAGTAGCATCTCTGAGACAGTAACGAACCAGGGTACCTCAATAGCTTGTAAGATTTCACAGCTGGGCAGTGGTGGAGCATGCCTTTAATTTCCGCACTTGGGAGGCAGAGGCAGGTGGATCTGAGTTTAGGGTCAGCATGGTCTACAGAGCGAGTGCCAGGACAGGGTCAAAAGCTACACAGAGAAACCGTGTCTCAAAAAAAAACCAAAAAAAAAAAAAAATATATATATATATATATACTGCTTTTCTTGTTGTCTTTTAGAAACTATTTAAATAATCTTTTGTAACCCAAGGATAGATGATTTTAAAGATGGTAAGTACTTTTTCCCTTTTTTTCTCATCTATCTATCTATCTATCTATCTATCTATCTATCTATCTATCTATCATCTATCTATCTATCTATCTATCATCTATCTATCATCTATCTACCTGTCTATCATCTATCTATCTATCTATCTATCTATCATCTATCTATCTATCTATCTATCTATCTATCTATCTATCTATCTATCATCTATCTATCTATCTATCTATCATCTATCTACCATCTATCTATCTATCTATCATCTATCTATCTATCTATCTATCTATCTATCTATCTATCTACCATCTATCTACTGTAAATGGAGACTGCTCGTTTGCTCTTGGCCACCCAGACACGAGTACACGAATAATCACATATAAATTATTCTAATTACAACACCACTTGGCCAGTGTCTTAAGTGTATTTCTAGCTAGTTCCTACATCTTAAATGAACTCATTTCTATTATTTTATATTTTACCACAAGGCTCGTGGTTTCTTACCTCTTGCTTCTCAGCAGCTACGTGGCATCTGCTTCCTTTGGCAGCTACATGGCATCCCCCTGACTCTCCCTACTCTCTCTCTCTCTCTCTCTCTCTCTCTCTCTCTCTCTCTCTCTCTGTATCTCTATTCAGATTTTCTGCTTGGCTTTATTCTGCTAAGTCATTGGCTGAAACAGCTTTATTCATCAACCAATAAAAGCGACACACATACAGAGGAGTATCCCACATCAATTTACTTATTTTTTGCAGGTCATGGAAAACAAATGCAGACTGCATTCCTACTCTATCTGTGAGTAGAGACTTGAGAGAGCACTCTGACACTGAAGCAATAAAATATATTCGAGCACCTTTACCGTCCTCTTTCAATGGCAAAACAAGCTTCTATCTACGTGTATTTCATTTTAGATCAGAAACTCATTCTTTTCCTCCTGAAAATTATTTCCTTTAATATAAAATTATGCATATATGTTTCTTTTATTCTTTAATTATCTCAAAAATGTTTATAGAACATGATCTCTGTGTTGAAGAGATGAGTCAGTGATTAAGAACACTTGTTCTTTCCAATATCTGGGTTTGATTGGCAGCACCCACATGGTGGTTCAAATCTGACTCTGGAACCCCAGTTTCAGGGGATCTGATAGCCTCTTCTGACCTCCATGAGCCAACACACATACTCACACAGTACGCATGCGTACACTTAAACAAAACACTCATACATAAGAGAGAGAGGAAGAGAGAGAGAGAAGATTGCTACCCCTACAAAAAACTGAATGGTATATCACTGCATATTTTTCTAGTTGGCAGTCAACAGCTTGTAATTGAAAACCTGTCGCTGTCATGACATGAGAGCGCATTTTTGCCACTTTAAACAACTCCTCTACAAAGCCTCAGCTATACAGTGGCTGTGGACTTTCCAGCTTCTAGGTAAACAGCCGTTGAGAGGCATTAGTCTTGCTTTTGTAGCAGTGGCAGCTGACATAGATGCACTGGTTTTTCCTTAGGGGGATTATAAACTTGTAAACAAAAGAAATATAACTGTATGATGAAATATTGTATAACCTTTTAGCACTCTGCTGTTATTTTCTAGTCTCAAATGATAAAGTATACATTATGATGTGAAGTAAAAAGAACATTTAGAAAACAATTTTAGACACACAACTCATATATACACATCTATACAGAGGATTTGGTTTGGGAGGCTATTTTCTTTTCTAAATAAGTGCCTATATTTTCATATCTTTTATAATTAGCAAGTCTGTGTAAATAATTATGAATATTAAAGCTAATTTCACAAAAATACGACCACTGGAAGTATAAACCGGAGTGTGAAGAGGCCTTGTGGTTTTACATGGCTTGATCTTGGCTGGCCAATAGCTTGTTTTCTCTAGAATATGGGTTAGTAAGTATTATAAGAGGCGATAATGAAACAAAAGATGTTTTCTCCCCCTCGGCAAAAGATTAGAAGAGTTGCAAAACAGACCAGCGGAACAGGAAATCAAAGTTCAGGGGGTAAGATAAAGGAAAGCTGAGAAACAAAGGGGAGTGACTCACAAGTAAAATAATATTTCCGGAGTGGTCTTGCCCATGAGGTGCCTTTCAAAGAGGGAGAAGCAAATGCTCCCTCTGTCAGACATAGAATACGGTGGGACTGTGCCTGATGTCTTGCTTATGTCGTCACCTGCTGTGTGCTGTGCTGTGCGGGACTGTTTGATATCATTCCCCTCACCCCGGCGTGTTAGCTGCAAACACAGAATGACCTGAGGTAGTGAAAACCAATGTGAATCCGACCACGTGATCCCAGAGCTTACACGTTTTGTGTTTCTCCACCTCTCAAGAGAATTCTGAGGAAATAGTGTAAGGTACAGTTTGACTTTTAGATTTTTTACCATGGAAATAGTTACAATACTGGAAGTTAAGAAAAGGCAAATGCAGGGTTTTTTTTTTTTTTTTTTTTTTTTTTGACAGAAAAGTAGAAGCAGGGAGAGGCTTAAGTTAGGCACGGTTTTTACTGGTCTCTGGTCTCAGTTTTCATAAAATGAATGGTCACTAGAGCATGAGTGGCATCTTCAATTCCTAACCCCGGCACTGGCCTGATGGCCCCAACAGATAAAATTAATAGTTTGGAGTCTCAGATCCCTCATCTGTGAAAGGCTTTCATGACGCGATCTTACAGAGCAACAGAGAGGACGAACGAGGCGCAAGTCAAAGCATCACCAGAATCGAGCACACCATTGTCGGCCGGCAATCGACACCCCTTCCCTTTTCCTTGATGGCAACCTTGGGTGTGTGATGAACTAAGTGCCTTCTCCCAACGACTTTTATCAGTGGCACCAGCATCCCATAGAAGGTGGCAGCTTACTCTTATATTCTTAGGAATGGGAAGTGACTTTAAAGATACCTCCCTCCTTTTCTCCAACTGTCCATTGTCTCTTTATTTATACTATTTGAGTTTTTTTCCCCATTGAACGATCCAACATCACCATGACTCTCAGTTTTCCATTATATTGGATTTTTACTTAAAGAGAACCTCAAGTGTATATGAGAGGATTCAGTTTTTGAAGCAGACAGCAAATGAGACTCATACTGGTTAATATTGTCCAGAGTAACATTGATCTTCCTTCTTTTTCTTCTCAATATACATTTATCTATCATCTCTATCTCTATCTCTATCTCTATCTCTATCTATCTATCTATCTATCTATCTGTCAATCATTTATTATATGCCTACCTACCTATCTATGCTTCATGTAGGACATTCTCTCTTTCTGCACTTTTGGTATAGCCTTGTCTCACATTGACACTAACCATCTGGATTCTCTCTCTATTGGTCTTCAGAAGTGCTGGCAACACTTACATACTAATTAGAATTTCCTGGGCCTAATGCCATGTCATTGGATCAGAGACCTTGCTAAGGGGTGAAGCAATATGTGTTTAAGAAAATGTTTGTCAAAGTTGGAGCATCAGTAGGTTAAACAGTTACACTTAGTCAATGCTAGCAAATTTTTGACACTAGCAGTAAAGCAAGTCACCAAGTCCCAGCATCTGTTCTTCTTTTCCCTATGAAGCTACCATTATGGCCGCTCTTTCCAAGGCAATTTAGGTGTTCTGTAAAGTGTTAAATTAGTTCATGCATTCAACAGTCTCACAATGTGACATGCGGAGTAGGTCTGCATGACTTTCTTTCTTTCTTTCTTTCTTTCTTTCTTTCTTTCTTTCTTTCTTTCTTTCTTCCTTCCTTTCCACTTCCTTCCTTTCAACTTCGTTCCTTCCTTTTTCCTCTCTCTCTCTCTCTCTCTCTGTCTCTCTGTCTCTCTGTCTCTCTCTCTGTCTCTCTGTCTCTCTCTCTCTCTCTCCTTCCTTCCCTCACTCCTACATTCCTTCCTCCCTTGCTTCCTCCCCCATCTCACTTTTCTTGTTTTTCTTGACAGGGTTTTTCTGTGTCGACCTTGTTCTCCTTGAACTCACTCTGTAGACCAGGTTGGCCTCAAACTCAGAGATCCACCTGCTTCTGCCTTCTGAATACTGGGTTTAAAGGTGTGTAACACTACCGCCTAACTGTACAGCTTTCTTAAATCATGTCCTTAAGCCTTCTAGGGAGGAGAGAAAAGTGTTTCACCTTGTGTTCTTTTAAACATTGACAATTTAATATCTTCTTGGTGTCAAGAACCTGTGACTCACTTTATATATCCCAATATTAAAGTCAAACCTCAGTCAAAACAAACAGGAAAAACCTCCAAACGAAATGATCAAAATGACCAGAATTTAAACAGCTCACAGATGCACCTGCCTTCCACAGACATAGTAAATGTTAGCAACTCTCTGGCTTGGCAGTGGAGGAGTGAGGGTCTGTCTTTGTTTCTTACATCTCATGAAGCTTAAGCACACACCTGAGCTACATCACTTTCTGGTGTAGCTGTCAATGTGGCCCAGACAGAGAAACATTTGTAAAGCAAAGGAAAATGAAGGACTAAGTTGGTTGGGATTTCTGTTTCCACTTGGTGGTTTGTTGCCCTTGGTCCACTGTCTCATCCACAAACTGTGGTTTCCAAGTCAGAGAAGCTGTTCTCTCTGCTAAGACGGGAACCGGGAGTTAGACTGTGAGTTGGAAATGAAGCTGTCCAATTTGTCTCAAGCTTCTTGTTGTCATTGATGGTGCTTCAGAGAATTTGTTGGAGTGTTTTCTCTTCTCGCACAATGTGACCAGCCCCGCCAGTGGATTTTCTAATTTATCTAAACGTGGCTATTTCCCCTAAGGTTGATCATACTGTATAGTTTCTTTGCCTAGATTCATTTATCAGAAAAATGAGCATCAGTTTAGGAGCAGTTTGCAAAATAATTTTAAAGCACAAGTTACAAAAGTTAAATACAAGAAGGATGGATACAACAGAATTACCACAGAAACACGGAAAAGCGATTTTCCAAAGGACATTTACTGTTTCCCTCTCTCCTCAAAAGACTGCGGAAAGGCCAATATATATTTTTGTGAGGATATAAGAATTATCTATTGTTTGTATTGTCAGTGGCATGTATTTAATTAATTCAAACTTTAGGAACGGATTATATAATGTGCTTGTTGTGAGAAACAAAGCATTTTAGTACAACGACCATTTCACACACTAAGGCCACACCTTCAATATTGTCTGGAGCATGACTGACGTAGAAAGCAGAACACTTAGGATTATTTTCTCTGTGTTAGCCTGTTATCATTCTCACTCGGCACAGCCCTGGACACGTTGTAGACTGCCTGTTACTGTTGTCCCTTCGTTAAGGATTTGTGTAGTTTGAAGGACACTCTTCAAACCTATAAAAACCTATAGAAGAGGTGGCTTAAGTTCATTTTCACAGATTACCCGGTGGGAGTTTATAGACTGAATGGCATCAAGAAATAAGATTAGGCATAATATCTGAGCGACAGTCTCAGTAAAGAAGCTGTTAAATATTAAAGCATGTTTATAACATTTTAAAACAATAATAAATATTAATACCAAGCAATCCCTTTACTAGCATTAAACTTACATGTTATATGAAGCAGCAACTTGTCACTTGTCAGTTAGAGAGTACACAGAAATAATTCTCTTTTTGCAATAATCTAGCATTCTTTCTTCTTGTCATAGAGATGGTTGCACTTTTGCCTTATGCTAATCTGGGAGGAAAGTCAATCCATTGATTTATGATAGCTTGTAGAATGCTCACACACATTTTTTTTTTTTGCTTATCTAACCTGAAAAAGTTCTTTTGTAGGACTATTTTTTCTATAATTTTTTTAGTTTCAATATTTTTTTTGTATATGGGATTTTCTTTTCATTAAAAATTTCCAGTGATTGGGAATATTTTCACAATCCATTTGGAAATTTACCCTAAAAAGTATAAGCTAATCAAAAGTAGGCCGTGATCTCCCATGAGAAAGAATGAAACCAAAGGACCAGCACACTCGAACCTCACAAGTGTTTCTTATTTAAGGCTCCAACTTTAGAAAAATGAACCAGGGTTTATTAACTTTTCTATCAATTAAACAACTAATTGGGTGGGTGGGGGAGATTAATTCTAAAATTGTTTCCAAATACTGGAAGTCTGATGTTTATATCCAATTTTTGTGGTAGTTACTGTTTTGACTGTTTGTCCTCCTTTTCATGCGTGTCACGACAAAACTGATGCAGACAATTACCTCTTCTAGTAACACAGAACAGTGTTGCCTTATTGCTACAGCTAGTCACATGATCATTCCCAACCATGGTGGCTCCATGACACTCTGTTTTTATTTCCCAGTCATGTCAAAAGTCTAGCAACATAGACTTTTCCACTTCCAATTACAGATGTCAGGCTCATTCAAATTTTTATTTCCACTTTTTCTGCTTTCATCTTCTTGCTCGTGTTATCTACCTCTAGCATATATTTTACATTATTATATAACAGATATTATTTATTTCATAACTACTTGTTAAATGCTTTCTGACTCTGACCCAAAGCCTGGTGTGCATTTACATGCCAGGATAACAGTAGTGCAGAAAGGGTCCTATATTTACCAAGGTTTCAACAAATAAACACAAAATCATCAAATTAAGTACAAAATTAAATATTTATGATAAATCTGGAAGGCAAGATCTGGAGATCCGTGTGAACAATGTGAATAGATCTCAATGAAATTTTGGGATGCCTTGATTAGACATCAAGTAGTTTCAAAAGCAATGGAAATTTTCATAGAAATGATAGCATGTAGTTACAATTCTGGGGAGAGAATTGTCTATGGTGTGTCTGACTTTATCTCCATTTTAAGACAGCAAAAGTAAGTTTTTTTCATGAGGACAGTTTCAAAGCAGCTAACTGAGATGGTCCATCATCACAGACTACTCTAACCAGGACTTAAGACTTGCACTTTCCTTTTAGGCAAAGACTGGGCAACAAATGGTACAGCTAGCTCTTTCAGAACATGATAATTATCCTAATTTTTCAGGTTACCCTTAAAGATGCCATCACCCCCAGACAGCAGCAAGTAAATTTAAGAACACGATACTACATCTTCCCAAGAGGGATGGTGATAACCTCCAGAAGTTCTTTTATTGTACAGGATTGTTTAAACTGTACTGGGTTTTTTTTTTTTTGTTTGTTTTTCCATATGAAGTTGAATATTGGCCTTTCAAGTTCTGTAAAGTTTGGTGTTGAAATGTTTAATGGGATCACATTGAATCTTTAGATTGTTTTTGATAGGATGACTATTTTTACTATGTTGATACTACTGATCAGTGAGTATCTTCTATCTTCTTTTATCTTCTTCAAAAACTTGATTTTTTTTTTGGTTCTTTTAGAGACAGGATTTCTCTGTTATAAGTTTGGTGTCCTAGAACTTACTCTGTAGTACAGGCTGGTCTCAAACTCACAGAGATCTTCATGCCTTCGCCTCCTGAATGCTGGGATTAAAGGCATGCACCACCATCTCCTGGCAAGACTTGAAAGTTTTTAATCATTATTTGACTTGCTTGGGAAGAGTTACTCCAAGGTATTTTATATTATTTCTGGCTACTGGGAAGGGTGTTATTTCGGTGATTTCCTTCTCAGTCTATTTGTCATATGTATACAAGAGGGCTACTGACTTTTTTATATAAACTTGTATCCTATCATTTTGCTGAAGGTGTTTATCATATGCAGGAGTTCCCTAATGAAAATTTTTTTAGTCATTTAAGTACACTATCATACCATATGCAATTAATGAGACTTGGACTTCTTCCGTTTTAATTTGTTTTTTTTTGGTTTTTTTTTTTTTTTTTTTTTTTTTTTTTGGTTTTTTCGAGACAGGGTTTCTCTGTGGTTTTGGAGCCTGTCCTGGAACTAGCTCTTGTAGACCAGGCTGGTCTTGAACTCACAGAGATCCTCCTGCCTCTGCCTCCCAAGTGCTGGGATTAAAGGCGTGCGCCACCACCGCCCGGCTTTCCGTTTTAATTTGTATACCCTTGATCTCTTCCAGTTGTCATATTGCTCTAGCTAAACTTTGGGTACTGTATTGAATAGATATGGAAAAAGTGGAAAGCCTTGTTTTGTTACTAATTTTAGTGGAATAACTTTGAGTTTCTCTTTATTTAGTTTGATGTTGGTTGTTGGCTTGCTTTACATTGCTTTTGTTATGTTGAGGTACGTCCCTTGTATCCCTACTCTATAACATACTTTTATCATGAAGGAGTGTTGCATTTTGAAAAAGGCTTTTTTTGGCATCTAATGAGATGATAGCATGGTTTATTTTCTTTCAGTTTGTTTCTCTGGTGTATTCCACTGATTGGTTTTCTTATGTTTAACCATCCCTGAACCCCTGGGATGAATCTTGGTTAGTCATAGTGGATGATCTTTTTGATGTGTTCTTGGGTTGTGTTTGTGAGTATTTTGTTGAGTAGTTTTGCATCAATGTTCATAACGTAAATTTGTCTTTAATTTTCTTTCTTCATTGAATCTTTGTATGGTTAGATATCAGGGTGACTGTGGCCTCCTAAAATGAGTTTAGCAATGTTCTCTTAAATTTCTTCATATTTTTGAATAGAGTGTCTTATATTTTTTATTTTGTAATGAATCCACAAATTATGTTGACATTTGGATGGATAGCACATTCTACAATGAATGAATGATTCAAGAACCAAATGGGCCAAATAGGAATACTTCTAGAAAACACTTTTTTCTCTTGGTGTGTCACTCCAGGTATATGAGTTTCAGTGAAAGCACTGTTTCTTAAATAATACATTGAATTATATACCGACATTGCTATTTGTGATATTTTTTGGGGAAAAAAATCTCAACTAAATCATATGCCTTCATGAATCTACATTCCCAACACTGCTGAGAAAGGAACAAGACAGCTTTGACACTCTTTACTAGACCATCCATGCCCCTTCTCTCTACAAAATTTTGTTGTCTGCTGCGTACAACAAAAGCGAGTGAGATTTACTAAGGTGGAGAAAACGTTTTATCCAGGATTCCAATTGAAACAAATGTGGAGAGCTAAAGAAAAGAGAGGAGCAGCAAAGACGTTAAGTAGGAAGGATTAATCATGCTACCTACCTGCCTGGCAGTGACTGAGAACTAAATCTATGGATGACATGTTTGGGAGAAGGGGAGGTACAAAGACTAGTTCCGTTCTCAGTCCAGACAGGAAGGGTTCTGTGAATCATTTGTGAGGATTTCAGCTAAACACTAAGTTGCTGACTCAGTTCTTCTTGTCAGTGTTGAGAAACCCCTTTGAAACCTCAGAAGGATTTTGGCTAATTCACCTAGTCTACCCAGCTATGACCAATATACCATCATTCTCACACCAAGCCTAACCACGACAAGCTGGGGTTGTCCTGATCTGTCTGTTCCATTATCTGTGGATTACCAGTTGGCAACTGAAAGAATCTTCTCTAGAGGAGTTGTAGAGTTTCTTATAGTATTGAAGAGAAAAGTTGCCTGAAAGGGAAGCCATTAAACAACAAGCCTTTTAATTCATTGTCTGGGATACAGTGTAGTGATTCCAAGTTAGTTGTATAGACCATGGTAGCTATGAGCTATGTTTTGGGCTCCAGCTCACTCTCCATGATAAACAAATGTTACAATAATGGCTTAATACTTTATTGGATTTCCGAGGAGCTGCAAACAGATCATAAAATTAGTGGAAAAAATATTATTCTGAGAGATGGTGAAATGTAAGCACATTGACCCAAGTGTTGGAACACGGTCCACGAAAGGAGTCACACGAGGGGAATTCTGAGCGCTTGTGAGAAAACTCCAAGAAAACAAGACATGAGGGTTTTGATCGCAGGTCCTCCATAACACAGCATTGTCTGGGAAATGTGTTTTCATGCTCCTCCAAGGTGTAGCAGGCAGGAGTCAGCTCACTTCACCTGCTGCTGTTCATATGCCTCTTTGGATAAACATGTTTTTGTCACATGTGACTGTTTACTTTTCTTGGTGTTACTCTTTTTAGTCCTCAGGGTATAAAATGTCTGATGCTTTGAATAAAGTTGTTTGCATGGGGCTTTAGTCTGCCTCATTTTCAGGCCCTGCTCTACATGGTTGATTCCACCAACCAAAATGGTAAATGCCCAAGTAAGATTAAATAAATATTAAGTCTACTGGGTTACTATCTGGAGTAGGGAGATAGCCACTTGCTAACACAGCACATACATGTTGTAATTGTTAAGATAAAGTTTTTAAATTATTTATGAAGAAATGCTATCCCTCAATTACTTTTTCTGAACTGGGTCACAGACAATTCTCCTCTGTACCTGTATGCTTTGAAGGACTTCTTATTTTTTCCTTTGGCTGATTCAATCTTTCTGTTTGCTTGCTTTACCATTTTACCTCATACTCTCTAGGTATTATCTCTGTGTTTATAGCCATCACCTGTTCTGTAATGCAGCTGTCTCCTCAAGGCTGAAGACCAATATATCTAATTACTATATAATCTAGATACTATGTTTTAATATCTTAAAGCAAAGTTGTCCTGATGATATCCAGGAGGCGCTTGGGGGATTCTCCTTCATTGATGGAAGGGGGAAGCTCATGCCTAAGGTCCATGAAGCTCATGAGACATTCATGAGGCCCCTCCCCACCAAGTGTCAAGCACTGCTCAGTAAGAGATTAAACAAATTGGGCCAGGACTTCTGAGTTGTGACTTGTAAGGTACTTGCCAGTTGGGTAGGTTCAAGTGAATCACCCATTGCTGTATAGAACCTCCAAGAACTAATTGAGTCATGAAGCTAGACTTGGACAAAATCATTTTATTGATCTGCCGGTACTCTCTCTATCTGAGGGAAATAGGTGATTCTTGACATCTATACAGGAAAAGCCATGCAATAATACATTTATAGTTTCTACAAAATAGTCCATGCTTACTAAAGGAACAATGAAAAGAATGTGGGCATTGTTTTATACATTCCATAGCTTAGAGACATTCTATAGTTTAGACAGCAGCTTAGACACATGAAAGGCAATCTGAGCTGATAACTTAACATCAGGTTCGGGGGTGGGTGGAGGCACATGTAGGCACTAGGTTAGAAGGTGCTGGAAAGCAGACTGCTTCTTTTCCAGGAGATATTGATGTATAACTTGAGGGGTCAATGAATGAAGGTTTGGCAAACCTTTAGCTTGATGTGAGTCACAGCCTGGCCTGGCTGTGGCTGCACTCTGAAGTGTCTCGCTTTTAATCTAATGTTTCAAAGGAAAAACTCACTTACAGTGGGCTTTTCAGGAGGCACGGAGAGCCATCATTACACTCGCCACACCGACTCTTTTCGTGTCTTCGATAACCACTGATTTAATGAAAGGAATTAGGAAGAATTTTCAAAGTAATGTTTTGAATTTATAAAATTCTGTGAGCAGACTGTCAAGACACTCATCTAGAGAAGTAAGCATCTTATTCTTCCGCTCGTCTTACAGGGCATCTTCTAAGGAGAGTTTCCTCTAAACAAAGTCAGTCTAGGATTTGTTCATTTCTCTCTGGACAATCAACCTTAGTTCCTAACAGAAACCTATGCTTGTAAAAATTGGTCTAAAATAGTTACATGACAGAGAGAACTTTCATCTGTAGAATCCATTACATCATCCCGATGACAGTTGGGTAGAGACAGAAGAATATTGACCAAATTGTTATAACCCATCACTCCAATCCTTCGACTTGCTGTTTATTGAACACTTTACCCTTTTCTTTCAAGTGTTCCCAGTGTCCTCTAAAACTGATTTATATAAAATTCAAAATTTTGTGGTTATTGACAACCTTAAAGTATTTTTCACTTACTTCTATTTTCTCTAAGATCACTTCAAACTTGTATTTTATTTCTTTGCAGTTATTATTTTATTTTTCTACACCTTTACTAGAAAATTTTAGTTTTAACATTGAAATAGTTATGGCTCCTTCCAACTTCTGACCCTTCTATAGGTACACAAAGCAATGATTTAGTGAATACTTAGGGGTCATTTACTTTAGGAAAGTATAGCATTTCTCTCATTAGCTGGTGAATATTAGTTCAACATGATTTCTTATTTTTCTAGAAATAAAAGTGGGCACATGATACAATTCTAGCTGGTAAGATACAAAAGATACAAAAGTTTGTTTGAAGGAACCTGGGAAATAATTACTTTCTAAAACACAATCTAAACACACAACCTAAGGGAGTCTTTGGAGACTGGGGGCTGCTAAGAATGAATACTGGGAGAAGCTGTGGGCAATTTACTAGATGGATTGGAAGAAACAAGTCAGAGGTTAAACTCAAGGGATAAAAGGGCCACAACTCCTGGGTTGATGGTAAAACATCTCTTTCAGTGTGTGAGTAATCAGTTGTCTTCTGTTGAAAATGATTTTGAAGAGCAGAAGCATGGACTGCTCCAGTGGACAGTGTCCTAATGGCTGGACGGTTGGCTTCATAGGGAGAAGTGTGACATCAAGAGACCCTCTTTCTTCACTATTCCTTACTCAATGCACAGGTTCTTAGTTTAGTTTATTGTTTAGAAGAAGACATATTAGACTAAAGAACTATAATATCAAGTATCTGTTGCTATGTTATTTTTGGAATTGTTTTAAGACTTACGAGTCTATAGTCATAAACTTAACCTACAAGGAGTTTATATTATTATCTGTCATTTATCAACTTCATACAACCTTCAGCCTCTAATTGGGTTTGTGTGTTCAGAAAATGCACTCTATAGTCACACGTCATTGGCCTTTGGGGGAAATCCATTGTATTTTAAAAATTCAAGGAGTATGTAGATTTCTTTGTCATTTTTCTGGTTCGTGCTTTATTTCTCTTCCTAACACCCTAACAAGCAGCTCTCACCCGGCATCTTTCTGCTTTAGCACCATAATGCTTGTGCCATGCTATGTTGGGGGCTTTTTTTTTTTAATAACTATGAGTTTAAATAATAAAAGAAGACAATCTACTCTGTAATATGACTTAACGTCATTGTATTGAAATACTCTAATATCTTCTAGTATTTCTTATAGTGAATTTCTATAAAGTCTAAATTAATCAGACCACCAAGTCAAAGCAACCTCAACTGAAATACGCCTTAGCTCATGCCAGCTCCATTGAAGTCACCTGGTAACGCCATTCCTGGCATGAGTTGCTCTGAGTTGAAACTACAGAGCCTGCTTACCGGCAGTTTTTGCGGTCAACTCAATTGTTTCAGGTAACCTGGTGTGGTCCTGAGATGAAGAGCAGCTTTCCAGGCTGGATTTGGTGTGAGGGGAGGAGCCACCCTTCAACAACAAGGAAAGGCCTGCCACCATGACAGGATAACAAGTGGTATCTACCGACCTCTTAGTGTTTGACGCAGCACTCTGCATTTTCCCAAATGACGGACGGTGGGCTCCTCATTACTAGAACATTCATTCCCATTTCTTGGGAAATTTTTGACTCAACACATCAGGAAATCATTTTTCACTGTATTTGCAACATAGTTTAGTTCCCTGAATCCCCATAGCAACTTCACTAGAAACATTAGACAGAGAGAAGCAACTTTGGGATCTCAAAGGTATATAAAGGCTTAGCAATTCCACAGTCCCTGATGCTACTGCACAAAACTCAGCCACATTGCCCTGTTAAGTATTGACACGCACTGCACAGTAGCCATACAGTAGCATTTTTCAGTAACAAAAATACTCCCTGTGGGGCTCTGCACATGACACTCTCAACCGCCACATGATATTGTGGTCACTATAGCATCATAAAACCCACCGTACCTCTGTACAATGTGGACTTTGGCGTCGCGCTACATAGGCAAGTCTGAGCAGTTCCTTTCTCAAGACTTACTTCTTAATGGCCCTTTACTCATATATTATTCATATAATAAATATTAATATTTAAAGCATATAAATGACAGAGCTGACACCATACCGTTATTATTGTACTAAATAAAGACTAATGACTAGAAATCTCTACACACAGAGCTTTAGTAGTGCTAACTGCTCGTCGTCTTAGTAGTGCTACCAGGGATAGTTGTGAAGATTGCATGATAAGATAATGAAATATTTTTATAAAGGTTCTTGTTGATTGAAGGTGTCTCTCATAAAGCATTTGCAGCAGGTGATTTTTTACCTTCTGATCTTCTAATAGATGTTTATTGTCATGAGGTCGAAGTGGGAGACATAAACGGAATTCAGTTAATCCGAACTTGAAACAGGTGTCTCTAAAATGTACTATGTATTCTTTTCTCCATGAGCGTCTAACAGATCACTATGGACCAGGAGGAACACCCAAAACCAGATGTCTTGAATGTCTGTGGAAATTATTCCCATTCTAAACGATGGCCAACTGGATTACTTTATGAGGATAACTGAGATAGATCCTCCTTAATTTCCAATTACTATATTTTCAAAGGCATCTCTTGGGCTTGTAACAATCACTAGGTGATTCTACTTAATGAGAAACAAGTGCCCGTGCCAAGCTCAGTCATACGTAGCATATAGAGATAGAATTGTTTGGAATTACCCGACTGCAGCAGCAGCTACAAACACCCTTTCTCTGCCAGCCTCACTTCATACGTGAGTGCAGTCAGCAAGCCTTAACTGAGCCCACGATTGTTCCACAAATTCCAAGCCAGAGTTCAGCAGGTACAGTGATGTATGATTTAGAGTCTGTTGCTGAAAATAGGATATTGTGGCTTCGAGAAATATTTGGACATTCCTTAAGCTAACCATTATGGGATTGAAATGAAAGTCTAAATGTTATGACTGGAACCAATTTTTTAAACAGTCCAGCAGTGGAGCACATGCACGCACACATGCGCACGCGCGCGCGCACGCGCGCGCGCACACACACACACTCATGCACGCACACTGTATATAGTATGCCCCAAACAACAGCATCATTCATGTTTTATGTGACTCCAATTTCCCGATCTCACTTATTTCTGAATTTAATTGATCCATCCCAACTTATTTAGAAGTGACAATTCATATCTGAGCATTCAAGAACTCTGCTTGCCTCCAAACATTCCTGTCAAAGTCTTCATATCACAGTATCTTAAACACTTTCTGAAATCCCTCTTTGGAAGCTGTAACTACTACCCTCGATCAACTGCCCTCTCACCTATGATCCCTCTTGGGACTCAAAGGTGCTTATGACAGTCTAACCCTTAGCATCTCTATAACCAGGAGGAAGTTTGCTCTTACATGTAGGCAGCATGTGTGTCTAAAGAAGCTTTGGGATGATTTGAGATGATAATCTGCAGTTCCCTGTTTCTAGTATGAACTTTCTTTGGAGTCCTTTTTAAGCGTTAATCCATGTGAATGTATTGTCTTCCTGTCGTGTTAACCTTGACGTCTGTATACCTGGATGAGAGAGCACACATTCTGACAACATGAGAAGATACTTGTGATGAGATCTACCAATGAATGATGGTCTCAGCTTAGTTTCCAATGACTCTGTGCCCCTTGTACCAGGATCACTAGCATTCATCTGGGCTCCACCTGGTGATGTATCCCGTAGCTCTTTCTCGGAAGCAACCTTGTCCCTGCCCAAACTAGTCCACATTCCAAACTTCATACCAGGTGCTCAATTGGTTCAATGATTTTTCCCCATGTTATATAGCAACCAAAGATAAGTAGAAAAGTTACATCTGAGAATTTCATATGAACTGACATGATCACACCTTGGCCCCAAAAGATTGGGGATCAAGATCAGGAAACATTTGATGTTTAGCTCTGTTGTTTACTGTCCTCTCTCCTTTCTCATTTTCTTTATATCTTTCTACTTGGTTTACTTTGTCTTTTTGTTGTTGTGATAAAATGCAAAGACCTAAAGCAACTTGGGGCAGGAGGTTTTCTTCAATCTTATAACCCTCAGGCCAGAGACCATTATTAAGGGAAACTAAGGAACTCAGGTAGGAACCCAGAGGCAGAAACCAGAGTAAAGACTATAGAGGAATATCTACACACAGTGGGCTAGGACTGCCCATATTAACCATTATCTAAGAAAATGCCTCCCCTAAAGATGAGCCCCTTACTTGTTATCTAAGACAAAATGGCAGCCCTGAAATCATATACACAGAAACCCACAAAACAGAGTCAGTAAGTTGTACTTATATATGTGTTTACATACATATTTATGCTTTAAATATAATAAATAAATAGAGGCTATAAATTTGAGAGTGAAAGAACACATGAGGGTTGGTGGGACAAGGTCTGGGAGAGGCTAGAGGGAGGAAGGGGAAAGGCAAAGCGGTATACTGTTTTAGTTAAAAACATAAAAATTTTGAAAACTAAAAAGATAATTTTTAAAAATATAAAAATATGTAAAAATTACACATTTATATTGCATAGTTAAAAATAAACTAAAGGAAAAGGGGGAAAAAAGTTCTGTTTTCTTTCCTGTAGGCAGGCTGATGGAGGTATATGCTTTCTCAAGGTTTCTTTTCCCAGTTCACACCAGCTTTTGTTAAGGTGACAGAAACTGATCAGGAGACTACTTTCTTTCCACCGTCTCCTTTGTCCCACCTTCATTTATGACTCTGACCTCTTGGCAAACCTTAAGTGCTTAGGACATCTTCTCTCCACTGGAGGAAAATGTCGGTACTAATCCTCTAGGCTTCCTTATTAAGACACAGGACGCTGAGGGAGACAGATGAGGACAGTTTTCGCAGGCCGTTTTTCAAGACCATATCCTGGATTATAAGGCAGTTTCCTTGCTGTGGGATCCTATTTGCATATCGCAAATGGAAGATCTCCTTCCTTTTCACATTCCAACTGTAATAAATGGTTTCCTTTTGTCATCCATCCCAATCTTCCTTCTGCAGATGGTTACTTTAGGTCTATTAGAGCCAGGCTTATGAGTTCATGGATTTAGAAAGGCAAAAATGGAAAACACGTTAATGATTCCAAGGACGCCAGGTGCTCTCCTTCCATGTTCCCTTCCTCTGGCCTTGATGCTGAGGCGGTAGCGTGTGTGATAAATGGTGGCGCCTCGAGAACACTGGGTTATTGTCTGGCTTCCCTTCTTGTACCTAAGGATTAATCTAATGCATAGATTATTATTACACAGCCACGCATACATTCAGCCAAGGCATTAGTGGACAGTGCTGCCGTGTTCAGATCCAGAGACTTTCTGTACTCACTCCGTGGTCTTTCGTTTTCCCGCCCTGAATAGAAACTGGGTAGAAAGCACAGGTGACAGGTTCGTTTTCAGGACAGGCAACGTTCGGGAGGTTATTATTAGTATGTGGAACTCAGAGAACGGGTCTCTATTCAGTCAGAGGTCAGAAGAAACGGAATTAGGTTGCAAATATAGCATGTTTCATTGTAGCCAAAGAAAAGGAACTAAAGACCCATAAAGAAAAGGAACTAAAGACCCCTGAGGGACATCCAGTCAATAGGAAGCAAGACACCAGTTCCACATACAATGAAGTCAGGTAATTACTGAAGGAGGAATTCAAGGCAGGAACACGGAAACAAAGACGGAAGCAGAGACCATGGAAGAATGCTGCTTAGTGCCTTGCTCTCTATTGCTTGCCCTGCCTGCTTTCTTATTTCCCCATTGAGCACTATCCAAAGACGGCGCTGCTCCCAGTGAACTGGGTTCTTTCACATCAATCGTCAATCAAGAAAATGTCAAGGAGACTTTCTTACAGGCAGGTTTGAGAAGAGTGCTTTCTCAGTTGAGGTTCCCTCTTCTCAGAGGACCCCAGTTTGTGCCAAGTTGGCCAATAAGTAAAAAAACAGATGCATAAATAAACAAAATAATAAAAGTCAAATCAAAGCAAAACCATCCAACACAGTGACTTACCTGTCATATCCCATTTTCTTATCAGACACCAACCCCAAATGGTACAAACCCTACTTTATTCCAGAGGGTATTTTTTTTTAAACTTGCTTTATTTATTTATTGCTGTTAGTTTTTGGTCAATGTTATTGGTGTGTGTGTGTGTGTGTGTGTGTGTGAGAGAGAGAGAGAGAGAGAGAGAGAGAGAGAGAGAGAGAGAGAGAGAGAAATGGGTGCATGCTAAGGCACAATGCAGAAGTCAAAGGAAAACTACTTCTGGGGGTTGCTTCTCTCCTCCCACCACGGGTTCTAAGTACTAAACTAGGGTCACTAAATAAACTAAAGTCATTTAGTCTCTAATCTAAGCTAGTGCCTTTATCTGCAGCACCATATTGCTAGTCCGTTACACCATCATTTAAGTTTCAAACCTTGGGACAAATGGCTGAGCTATCTATTTAACATAGCAAAGCAGACCTGGCTGCCAGGTTCTCCCAACATTCCTAGTTCCTATCAGTTACTGGGAATGACTGGCATACCCCACCCTCTATCTCAAACTTTCCAGGCCAGGGGTTAAGCTGCCCTTCCCCCAGAGGCCCTTCCTGTATAATCCAGCCATTTTGATTACCCACCCTTTTTGTACCTTTGCCCTCTTGACTGCTGTATCTGGTTTTCTTCCCTCTCCTCTTCCTTCCCTTCACCTCTCTCTTTACATTGCTCAGGATCAGGTGCACGCTGGAATCTTCCAGATGTCCCTATCTCTGGCTATGCTCTTTCTTTTATCTATAATAAGCCTCCTCTTCCACAATACCAAGGATCAGTCGTGTCTTTCCTTTTTAGTCTTCTTTTTTCATTAACTAGATGTTCAAGAAAAAGATGTGTATTTTTTCCAAAGATGTAAAGGAATACATTAGAAAATTTCATGAAATTGTCAAAACAATGGTATATGGCTGCAAATCCGGGCTAACTGTCCATTAATAGAATAAACTTGAATGGCATGGAATAATTTGTATGTACATGTGCATATGTGCTAATAGAAACATAGTTTTATAGTTTGTTTAAACAAAATATAAGGAAATAACAGCATTAGGAGAAATGAAAGCAGTATGATGGGGGTAGTTTTATGGATGGTCTTTTATAAAATGCAAATATTCCTGGAGGGCACTCTGAGAATCTCTTCATGGGTCATAAAAATGCGGTTGAGAAAAGTGAATTACTAACACATTGGCAAACGTGAAGGCAATGCTAGATTGCAAGGAGGGCACAGGAGGACAGGGCACTTGACAACACTGAGGTCCTGCTTAACAGATGTGTTGGGGAAAAATTAAAACCTGTTTGTAAGTGGTGTTTCTTTGGTCTTACAAGGAGAAGTATGAAGTCCAGTGTGGCTGTGACAGTCTGGATAATACTAGCTCTTTAGGCTCCAAATTACCACAAAATACTTTATTAATTTCATGGAAAATATATTCTTGCTTTTTTTCACTTCCTTTGTCTAAGACAGAAGAGTGAACAAGGGTTCGGAAATGAGCCTTTTCAGGGAGTTGCTGCTTCTCTGCCTTGCTGGCTCAGAACTAGAGTAATTAATAGTGGGGAATAAACAAGGTGTTGTCTTGCATCTAAGTCCTCCCATGGGTTGAGTAGTTACTTAACACCAGAAAGAGACACAACTAAAGTAGTCTCCTCTGTCTTCTGAAGATGGCTTCTGGATTCAGAGTGATCTGATGAATATCTGAAAGCTTGGTAGATACTTACACTATCCCAAGAAAGACTGTGTATTATTATAGCATTACTGCCACCACCATACCAATATTGAAGAAGAATCATCCTCTGTCAAAAAAAAAAAAAACTTGGCTACCAATTAGATTTAACCAATTTAGTAAGCCCAGGAAAAACTCTACCTATTTTCTAAAAGTTCCATAATAAGTCTAAGGAAACTGGCTAATAAGTTAATCATTCTAACTTATATATTTTTCAGCCATCTGATGTGTTGAGAGCTCCACTTTTATTTGGTAACGAGAGATCTGAACCCAGATCTTCTTTCTTGCCTGCCAAGCACTTCACCCACAGGACCTTCCCCTAACCCTCAAAGCCTCCAGCACCTAGCCCTTCACAGCTGCCTGCCCCACTTCTACCCCTACCCTCTAGCCATTTCTTCTATAAGTACATTACTTTTTGATACGACAAAAGACGCTGGTGTTTCAAAAAAATGTCTTAGCAGAGTAAGTTGATTTTAAGGACTGAAGATGAAATCATGAAAGATCACACACACAAAAGAACACACATATACTGGCTTAATCATTACAAACTTGAAATTTCAGGCCTTCTTAATGATAGCACACAAGATTTCAAGTAGCATGCAGCTACCGACCAGGTTTGAACATTTTCATCTGTTATTCTGAAAAATGTAGAGTGGTTTTCACGTTCAGAGTCAAGAAAAGTCATTTTAGGAGATTTTTCTCCCAAAAGATGCATACCTACCATGAACCACGTGTGTTCCTATGATTAAGATAGTTAAAATTCAATATTAAAGAAGGGACGTGTGCTGATCTGAGATTTAAAGACTTTCCCTTCTAATGTGTCTGAGTCTTAGCTTTCTCAGAAGTCAATGAAAATGTATGCTGAATTCCCAGTTCAAAATTCCTTCTCTCATGAAGGCATGTTTATTTAAGCGTTGCCCACGGTATGTATCTGCAGCCTATTTTGTATAGAATTTGATAAACCTTCTTGAGCCTAGAACCAGGGTTGTTAAAAATTCTTTGTACTCTTTTCATACAAGCATACAGCTTCTTACATAAACATCATCGTTTTCTCATCTTGGAATGATTCACAAAGCCTCTAATCCCATGGTATGATAGGACACTGATCACTCACACAGCCAAGGCATGAGTAATTTCACAAGCCAGGGAAAGTGATAAGTGTATTAAAATGATTCTGCCAAACAAGTTTCAAGGAGAGAAAGGATAAAAATGGAAGTGAATGCAGCTATTGAAGATTTTCTCATTGTGAAGAAAGGTGTATTAGATCTGCCAGTCAGAGCCCTTAATACATAAGCCTGCACAAGTCATTCTGGCAGTCCAAATTCTTCTTCATGTGCACGTGCCTATAAATATTCAATTGTATTTCTGTTAACTATGGAGTGAGAATTGCATAAGAATCAGTTTGCAGTGAACGAGACGTCAGAGAAGCTGTGAGGAATCTCATTTATCCTTTCTTTCAGGGTTGACTTTTCAGAGGCAGAGTGACTGGTGGCTCCTAGGATTTGAAGTTTGTCATTAGTAGCTGTATGTTGGACCCCTGATGTTTGGGAGGCAGGCTGTAGCCAGGTGAATGTTGGGCTGTGATGTCACATGAGACAGATCTTTTTTTAGAAACAGAACTACATAGCTAAATAACGTCCTTTGTCCTGGATGAGAAAAGCTAAAGATAGAAAGAGGTTGGCACAGGCAGATTGTTTGAATAATTACATAAGGCTTCCTGGATGAACAGACAAATTGAACCTAAAACGTAGTCTAGATAAACAGAGATGGAGAAAGATAATGAGATTTAGACATGATCTCATAAGGAGAAACAATATCACAGATGGCTGGGGATTGGCATACTTAAGACCAGTTTGCAGAAATCTTAGATGCTAGATTTAATGATATGAAGCTGTCAAATTTGTAGAGCAGAGTCAAGGATCACCATGATAATAAAGCTCAAAACGTGCATGGTGGAAGACAAGAATGGATAGGTCTAGTTAATAAAGACAGTGTGTATGTTTTATAATAATAAGTGGAAAGTAGGGTATAAATTTGAGAAAGAGAAAAAGTGGTACAGGGAGGGGTTGAAGAAGCAACCTAAAAATATTATGAATCTTAGACTTTTCTAAGACTCCAGGAAGAATAAATGTTTAAATTTTGACTAGCAAATGAACCTTTATCATTTGATTTTATGAGTTTGGTGATAATGAATATATACCTAACTAAATGTTGTTCCTTCTTTTAATACATTTAAATAAAAATACTAGTACTTAATTAAATTAAATTAAAAAGTAACTAGCTCTAAAAAGGCAAAATTGCAACTATTTATCTGGTACCCTGTGATGCTTGCTTTCATTAACCTTTTCTTTAACACTTACCAAGTCTTGGCTGAAACACTTAAGATCTTTTTTGTTACTATTGCTGGTTACATGAATCATGATTAATTAAAACTCAGAGAGAGAAATTGGAGTTCCACCTGAGGATCCAAAAAGTAAAACAGCCAGCCATTGGCTCTTACTTCTACCCCAGTCCAAAATGACAACCTGCATGCAGGAATCTCAGAATAAAACTGTGTCTGTGAGATGATTCCTTCTGTTTTATAATTGTCTCTAGGGCTGGGATTAAAGGCGTGCTCCACTGGGATTAAAGGCATGCACTGCCTCGTTTCTATGACAAAGTAGTGTGGCTATTGGGATTAAAGGTGTGTGTCACCACTGCCTGGTCCATAAGGCTGACTGGTGGGGCTGTTTCACTCTCAGATCTTCAGGCAAGCTTTATTTATTGAAATACAATCAAATGCCACTACAGTTACACTATGATGTGGGCACACAGTGAACTTGTTGCACGTGACTTAGGGAAAAGAGGTATTTGAATTAATAAATTCATCTCCATTCTTCAACCTCTCCTCAACTCTCTTGCCCACTGACACTTCCTGCCTCTGAACTAACACTCTCAAGTCCTATGAAAACACGTTATATATTTCAAGCATAAATGAGATTATGTAGTACTTTTCTTCATGTTAATTCTCTTTTGATCAATTCTAATTTTTTATTTAACATTAATCCAAAGATTATTGCTATAAGTGAGATAGCATAAAATAGCATAATTCTTGCACCTCCCTTTTAAATATTTTTTCCAATACTTTTTCCTTTTAATGAAAATAGATTCTTTTGTCTTACAGTATATCCTAATGGTGATTTCCACTTCCTCTATTCCTCCCTGATTCTTACCACCTCTCCTCCCCTCTCGGTCCACTCCCTTTCTGTTTCTTATTAGAAATATCAGTCTCCTAAAAGACAACAAACATGACAAAGTAAAACATAATAAGATGACTTAAAAACTGTAACATCACAGCTTGACATGGCAACCCAACAGAGAAAAAAAGAGTCCTAAGAGCAGGCACAAGAGTCATTCTCACAGTCAGGAGTCTCTTAAAAATACTAAACTAAGAGCTATAATATATACATACATATATATATATATATATATATATATATATATATATATATATATATATACAGAGAACCTGGTGCAGACAGAGTGTTTGTTTCTTCAGTCTCTATGAGCTCATAAAGTGCCCTGCTCAGTCGATTCAGATTACAAGAACAACGGTAACCCTGGTGTTCTCCATCCCCTCTGGCTCTCACAATCTTTTTCCTCCTCTTCCTCATCATTCCCTGAGCTATGAGGAAAGGGATTTTATGGAGACCTCTCATTTAGACTCTCTCCCAGAATAATGTCTGGCTGTAAGTCTCTGCATTTGTTCCCATATGCTGCCAAGGAAACCTCTCTGATGATGACTGAATAAGGCACTGATCTCTGCATATAGCAGAATATCATTAGGAGTCATTTTATTAATACTTTTTCTTTCTGTAGACCAGTAGTGTTCGGTTTCTACTCTCAGTCCCTGGGCTACCTATTCTCTGGCTCTTGGTTATCCAAACAGTATTGGGCATGGGCTCCTTTAAATGAAATGGGTCTTAAATCAAATAAGACATTAGTTGACTACTCCCACAAGTTCAATGCCACCATTGCCCTACCATATTTTGCAGGCAGGAGAGATTGTAGGTTAGAGATTTTGTGGCTGAGTTGGTGTCCATGTTTTTCTTTCAGTAAACTTCGGAGTACCATCCTGCATCAAAAATACTAGAACACAGGGGTGAAGACTCCATGTAGGCATCAACTTTATTTCTCTGAATTGTTTGGGGTTTGTCCTTGGTAATGGGGCCTCTTTGTCAGTTTGCAGAAAGCAATCTTTTGACTTTTTTATTTTAAATTTTAATTCATTTTACATACCAACCACAGTTCCCCATCCCTACCCTCCTTCAACTCCCCTCCCCAAACTCTCTCCTACCCCCATCCACTCCTTAGAAAGGGTAAGGCCACCCATGTGGAGTCAACAAAGCCTGGCATATCAAGTTGAGGCAGGACCAAGTCCCTTCGCCTGCATCAAAACTGAGCAAATCAACTCACCATAAGGAATGGGCTCCAAAAACCCAGCACATGTAACAGGGATAGATTGTTGCTTGGGAATTTTCATGGGGCCTCCTTGGCCAACAACTCAATTAAATACAAGTCAGCCCCTCCTCTGGAAGTCTTGTCTGGTGACAAGAGATGACCAGATATTCAAAGAAGAATTAAGAATTAATGCCAACATTCCTAAAATTTTTCCACAAAATGGAAACAGAAGGAACACTGCCCAGTTCAGTTTATGAGGCCACAGTTACCCTGACACCCAAAGCACATAAAGACTCAACAAAGAAAAAGAATTACAAACCAATTTCCCTTATGAACACAAATGTAAAAATAACTCAATAAAATACTTGTGAACTGAATTGAAGAACACATCAGAAAAATTATCTACCACAATTACATAGGCTTCATCCCAGAGCTGCAGAGATAGTAAAATGTATTTTTATATTGAATTTATAATATAATTATAGCTCCCTCCTGTTTTCATTTGCCCCTTCCTCACCTTTGATGCATTTCCCTTGCTTTCTTCCAAATTGTGGCCTATTTTTATCTAATTGTTGTTACAAACACACACACACACACCACATTGTAAGTCCGATCTCAAACTTTTGCACATTTTATTGGTATATAACAACATATAGTCCTTAATACACCTGTTGAATGAGGTAAGAGTCAGATATAAACTTCGTCATAACTGTTTGAGTTTCAACAAACCGTTTTATAAAATACCTGTTGCTAAATTCACTTAATTGTTCTGTAATTTGATCAATAATTATTAATCTCAATTAAGTGATGTCAGATACCATGATAGTTATACTGATGTTTTGAGCATTCACTATTTTAGAACCTCATCATGCTGTTATTATCATAACATTCACTCTGTAGTCTTATCCACAATTTTCATGTTAAGCGAAGCCTTTATAGGGTACCTAAAATGTATATACTAAGCAATATCAATGTAGTCAGATGTGCCATCTCCTATTCTGCAGCACAATTTTTGGAAATAAATAATTAATTGAATTATTCTTATATTCTAATACAAATGATATTATAAAATGTAGATCAGCAAGTTTTTATACAAAGGGTCAAATATCAAACATTTTCTAAGAGATTGGAGCTACATATTTGTGCCAGTGTCCCTGCTACTCCATTCTACCATTATAGAGCAAAGCTGTGATGGTCAATAGTTTAAAACATAGTTTATTGTGCCTACATTTCATGAACACCTTTTTAAAGAAAATTTAGTAACAAGGTAGGTAAGCCTGATTATTAGATTGATAGCCCATTTTAATATGTCAATGTGTTAGCAGTAACTCATTGTCTTCTTAATAACACTTGAATGTGTAGAGAGATTGTTAAAACAATGGGAACTACGCACAGGAAAACCCGGGGAGGAAATTTTAAGAGCAGCGTTTTCTCTGAAGAAAGTGAATTAAGTCATTTTGTACATCTGACGGCTTTTAAGAAGAGAGAGCTTAATTGGTTGTTAGAGACAGCTGTGGGCTGAGTGTCTTCTCTGTCTCCCAATCCATTTGTTGAACTTCTAATTTATAAATGTGATAGTATTTGGAGATGGAACCATTGAGAAATGAGTACCTCATGGAATGTAGCCATGAGTGAGACTGGTGCATGCTCCACTTATCGAGACAGTTTTATCCTCTTGGCTCTCGAGAACGTGGGAAGATGGCGATGTATATGAATATTGTTGTCTTCCCAGACACTTCATCTACCGCACCTTGACATTGGCTTTCCTAGACTGCAAAACAAAGCTAGCATCCATTATCTACTACAAACTTCACATTCATTATACTATTGCTGAGGTTCATAACACGTTTCAGTACTGATATTATCCCAATATGCTTCTGAATTGTCTTCAGGCTTGGAACAAAAAAACAAACAAAAAAAACAAATGTTGCACATCATCCAGACTCCATGACTCTTGAATTTTTTTAATTTGGTGCATGAATATTTACTAGAAAAAGTATATAAACACAGTGTCCAAAACTGTTCTTAATATATAATATATTAAGCACTTATATAATATAATTATGAATGTAAAAATAAACATGGGAAACTTCATTCTTGGAAGAGAATTAGTCTGGAATTCTGTGGAGTTCATGTGCTATCTCTCTTCAAGTATGAAGCAGTAGTAACTTCTCACAGAAGGAAGCGAAGTAGAACAAACAAAAACTACCATATTAAATACATACATGTATTACATATATGCATGCAGGTAAAAAACTCAAACATAAAAAATAAAATTAATTTTTAGAGTGAACTCCCTCTTCTTTTGGCTCTTACAATCTTTTCATCACTCTTTCAGAATGATCTCTAGACTTAGTTGTTGGGGTTGTGTTGTACGTATATCTTCTGGGACTGGGTCCCATAATTCTGCATTTTGATTCATCGCTGTCTTCTGTATTCGTCTCCTCCTGTTGCAAAGTTTTCTTGACGAAGGATGTTTAGAATGAAGTTAGGGATTGTGCTGGTTTAGCAAAGTTGGATTTGGAGGTTCTTCTCTAGGATCCATGATTTCACTAGCCCTTGGTAGTTGGCTAGGCTTCCAGCACCAGACATGATTTCCCTCTTGTTGGTTGGGTATTAAGAGCAATTAGAGGAGTATTGGCTGCTGCCAAATCACACCACTACTGCACCCTTAGCGTTATTCTTCCTGAAAAGTTAGAAGTTATAATAAAGTCTCACCAGTATGACTGTCTGAACATGAACTGAACAAAGATAATAATATTCTTGCTAATGTTGACAAGGGAAAGCTAAGGAGGCCTCAGACCTACACCGAGAACTACAGGAACACTGACGGTCAGAGCAAAATTTCCTTACAGAAGATTACACCAACTGGTTACCCAATACTAAACATTCAGCCCTGAAAACACATAAAAAAATAATTAATCGAAAAAGAAAGAAGCCATGAATTTGAAATATAGCAAGTAATGGGTGTATGGGAAATTTTGGAGAAAGGAAAAGAAAATTGGAAATGATGTAATATTATAAACTCTAAAAATAAAAGCAAGAATTAAAATAAATTTCTAAACAAACTTAAAACTATATAATCAAAAAACATCTATTTTAGAAGAATTTTATACTCAGAACTATTGCCAAAATAGTAGAGCTTTAGTTCTCTGCACTCAGTTTCAAATTTTAGCCACCTTTTCAGCTGAGCTGCTCTTGAGTTCAGAAATTATTTGTGTATTGTAGGTACAGATATTTTATCAGATATGTGCTTTGTCAACAATTTTGTCAGGTTCGTAACTTATCTCTATTTTTTGAAGCTGTGTTCTTATAATCTTTCCTCAGATCCAGGATGCATTCAGAATACAAATTGCACATAAAAGTCGTGATTCCTCAGACGCCTCTGATTTTAAATTTCTCAGCCCTTTTGTATCCTTAGAAAACTACACACTGCTGGCCGTAATAAATGTGGCGGTGATTTTTAGGAGTAACCTCACTCAGTTAAATGCTATTCTCGTATGCATTTTAAAGAATACATGCTATTAATATCAATATGACTTATTCCTGATGTTAGGCTTCATCAATGAGCTTGAGGTCCGCGATGATTGCCTACTTTGAAATCACTTCTTCTTCTTTCTTCCTTTATGACATTCATTAGCACAGAGTCACAGGGTACAGTTTACACTAAAGCAGAGAGAAGAATGTTCTACGTCTTTAATGATCTTTGTAGCTCATTCAGCATAAAGTTCTTCCCCATTATAATGTATAAGGCCTTTCTCACTTATTTACACAAATATTTGTTTATATTAGTGCAGTATTATATACATATATTCATAGATATAGATTTCATTTCTTGACTCAGCCAATTCTCCAAGGAAACATGACTAATTTTTATACCATTTTAAAAGTATTAAATGCCAACATGTGAGCACCAGGTCTTCTCTGACTGCCTTTTCTACTTGGATCTCTTATCTGACAAAATAATTAAATACACATGTATATACTGACACACACACAAGTATGCATACATTTAGCTTGTAATAGATACTAACATATATGTACATGCACTGTAAATATATGTATATACGTATGCATGTTGGCATACATATACACATGTACACACATGCATATATATACATATCAAAATCTACAACAAACTGAATATAAGTTTTGTTTGACAACTCCAATCAAACCCACTACTATGTGAATTCTTCCAGGCTCCTCCCTTGTTTATTGAAATGTTTCACCTCTTAGAAGGATGCCTGATTCCAGTTGTCACAAGTGTGTCTTCAGTAATTAGACTTCAGGGTGTGTACTTGCCTGTCAAGGTGAATTGTGGGTAAATGACCTCAATTTCTATAGCACAATGATCAAACACAATCCATTTCTCTGTTAATCTTAGAGATTTTGCTCACTTTCAAAATTATGTAGGTTAGTAGATTTTCTTTTATTAGCTACAGTGGGGGTTGTTTCACACTTGAATGACGAATTCTGCTATTTTACACTCCACATTGGAACCCTGTAAGCTATGTTTTTGAAATTTGGATATAGTTCAGTTTATTCCTTTTGTTATGAATTCATATGAACTTTAACAAATGATTATATCTTGTATATACCACTACTGAATAATTCACAATAGTTTCAACAACCCCAGTACCCCCCATATGTTACTAATTCCACCCTTCTTCCCCTAATACCAATGGAAATCCTCGTAAGTGCTAATCTGCTTTTGTTATAGTTTTTCCTATTTTCACACGTTTCTGTGATTGGAATAATAATATGTAGCCTCTTTATATTTCCTTATGAGTAATATGTACTTGTATTTCCCATATGTCTTTTCTTGGGCTGATAGTTCATTTCCTGTCACGGTTGAATATTCTTCCATTGTATGATATGCCCGGTTTGTTTACCCATTCACCAATTGAAGGAAATCCTGTCTGTGCTAAGTTTTTGATGACTGAAGTCCAGGCTAAACATTTATGTGCAGGTTTATAGAGGTTATGGGTTATGATTTGAATGTGAAATGTGCACAACAGGTTATCTATTTGGATACGTGTATATCAGATCTAGCACTATTTTGGGAGGCTATAGAACTATTAAGAAATAAGACTTGAATGAGAGGTAGGACTCTCAGCTGTGGTCTTGGGATGCTATTGCCTAGCTTGATTCTGATCTACCTCGCTGTTTGTCTAACAGTGATGGGAGAAGCAGTTGATTTGTGCTGTGCCACAATGCCTTATTCTGTAGGACAGACTTAAGTCCCTCTGAAACCACGAGCTAAAATAAAGATTCCATCAATTAAGTTGTTTCTTTCGGGATTTTTTGTCACTACTGTGATAAAAATACTTAATATGAAACATGGTGCCAACAGGTTGGGCCATTACTGCAATACATCTATCTGGCCATGTTTCTTGGGCCTTTAGAATTAATTGTGGGAGAAATTGGAAATGTTTAGAGCTGCAGCACAGAGAAGTTCTAAAATCCTGTAAGTAGAGCTTAATGGGACAGTCAATTATAGGGATTGAAGTAGAATACATATGGAAATACAGTCAAGGAGTAATACTGTCCCCATAGGGTCTCAGATGGGAATATGTACACTGTCTTGTTGTTTTATTTGGAATGTTAATCTGTTTTGGATTATTTCTAATTTGGACATTTTTAGGCCATGGTGCTCGGAGATTGTGGAAACTCTAGGATGTAGATGCAATCCTGTGGAAGTAGATTTATGGGGTTGGGTTTTAGAAGGTGATAGTCTAAGCCTGATCTGCTCTCTAGTTACTGGTACGATGTGAGAGAGCTTACTCCTCACTCTGCAGATACCATCATGTTCTTTATGCATCTCTATAGTGAACTGATAATCCCCTGAAACCGTGAGACAAAATGAATTCCTCTGCAATTTCTGCATATTATTATTCCAATCACAGGAAAGTAGGAAAATAAAAAAAAAACTTTAAGAAAAGCAGATAAGTGCTTATTAGGATTTCAGCTGGTTTTGGGGGAGGAATGAGGTAACATATGGGTGATTTGGAGGTTACTGAAACTAATCCGAATTATACAGTAGTGATATATACAAAAAATAATCAATTGTCAAGATTTATATGAATTTATAGCAAGAAGATAAACTGAACTATATCCAAATATCAATATATAAATATATCAATGTTTAATCTATATGAAAAGTCTTTCTCCTTTTTCACCCTGTCTACTTTTCCCTCTTACTGACAGCAGCCCACAGTTAAGAGCTTAACTTGAGTCTCTTTGCATCAATGTTCCTGAGTGAGATTGGTCTGTAATTCTCTTTCTTAGTAATGTCTTTGTGCGGTTTGGGTATCAAGGTAATTGTAGCTTCATAAAAAGAGTCTGGCAATGTTCCTTTTGTTTCTATTGTGTGGAATAATTTGAGGAGCATTGGTATTAGTTCTTTGAAAATCTTGTAGAAGTCTGAGCTGGAACCCTGGTCTTTTGAACAAAGGTGAGATGCTTAAGATTGTGGGAATTTTGAGTTAAACTGAATGAAATTTACACTAAGAGATGGTTATAAGCTTTTGGGGTCCAGACATGGGATTATATCTGAAGGTGAAATGCCAAAGTAGACTGTGGTGCTATTTGAGGAGACTGTGGAAACTTTAGGATGTAGATGTTATCCGGTGGAAGTAAATTGATGGGATTGGGTCTTAGAAGGTGAAAGGATGTGAGGAGTGTTACCTCTCCCTTACGCTATGGATATCATCATGTTCTTTATCCATCTTCACGGTGCACTGAAATTCCCCTGAAACCATGAGGCAAAATAAATCCTTTTGCATTTTCTGTCAAATATTTTAATCACATTGACAAGAAAAATAACTAATTCAGCATAAGCTATTGTATCATTTGAGTAAATACCTTAAGGTGAAAATTCTGGGACTTGTGGTAAGCCTGCATTTAGCTGCACAGTTAAGAGCAGAAGCATGCGGGCATACCATTTATGCATGGCCACCCATCAACAATGGCTGCAAATTTTTCAAGCATTTGATGGTTTCAGTGATAGGAATTTTAACCATTCTAACAAGTGCATAGTGATATCTCAATGTTATTTAAAGTTTTGATTTCCTAGTGATAAATAAAGCTGTATATCATTTTATATATTTTTGTTAGTGTAAATTCTAAGGCTGAGCCTGTTCTGAACTTTTTTCTTATCAACAGTTATTATTTAATAGGTGTTTAATATTTTTAGCTACTTTTCTAAATTCTTTTATCTAAACTAAAACATTTATTTTTGTATTAAATTTTAAAGTAATAATAAAATCATATCATTTTTGCTTTCTATTCCCCTCTCGTCCCACTATGTCTCCTCTCGCCACCTCTTCCTATGCCTTTCCCCTCTCACAAACTGATGACCTCTTTTCTTTGATTCAGAATTTTTTATATCTCTCTTCAGGTATATGTTTTACAGATATTCTTCCTTAGTTTATTGATTTGTGTTGAACTCTTGAACGATATTATTTGTAGGAATTTTAAAGAGAATTTTATGTTAATTTCATTATGCTCACTCAATTCTCTATGTAAGATTTTTTTTTTTTAACTTCCCTATTTCTTGTGTTACTGGGGCAAACGCACGGTTTTGGCATCATTTCAAGTCTCTACCTCTAAAGTACATCCCTAATCCCACGGAGTATTTTTAAAATATGCGATTCATTAGTATTTCTTACATTCTTAATGTTGGGCGAGGGCCAGCACTCCCAGGTTTCAAAAATGCTAATTACTCTAAATAGAAACTTGATATGATTAAATGATGTCTTAATTCTGCTCTCTGCTACCTCACTCATGTGAGTTACAATTTACGTCTTGCATATAGAAAGTAGCTTACTATAGATAGTCAACATGAACAAAGTCATACAATATATATATATATATTTCTATTTTCATGCTGTTTCACCTAACATGTTTTCAAGGTTCTTTCTTTTTGATACAAGCATCAAGCTTGAATCATTTTAATATTTTTATTGGCCATTTCTCTTTTATTCATTTGTTTGTTTCCATTTGTGTTTCTAAAAATTGGTTCTTAAGGCCTCTATCTCCCAGTTATAAAATATTAATTATACATATTACCTATGTTGCTGCTCAACTTACAATTTATTGTTCCTCTGATGGAGGACTATTCTTTCAAATGAAATATTTAATACTTTATAATGATTTCATGTTGAATATTTGTGATGACTGTGGGAGTTTATATTCTCCTTAAGAATGCTCTCCTGAATCATGGTTTTGTACTTATGTGTTTCTACTGCTCATTTGATATTTTTGTAGTTACTGATATGTGGTTCTTAGTTTCTCCTAACTTTTAGTACTTTTACCCAGTTGAAAAAATATAAATCTTGCGTGAAGCACTTACTGGATTTTTACAAACTTCTTGTCATGTGTACAAAATATTTTCATGGTCTTCTGCCATCATAGCTTTGAATTCCAGTTATGATTATTCTATTTCATGTACAGACAAACCTGAAGCTTTTGGGGTTTACACTCAATTCTCTCTCTCTCTCTCTCTCTCTCTCTCTCTCTCTCTCTCTCTCTCTCTCTCTCTCTTTCTCTCTCTCTCCCTCTCTCTCTTAGCTAAGGACTAAACCCAAAACCCTTACTTGCAAGAAAAGTGCTTTGCTACTGAACTAAATTCCCAACCTCTACACTAAATTATCTAATTACTCACCTTAGGATATCATGATATTTTGTTTGGCAGTGGTTTTACCATTGCAGTAATGTTACGGATGGGCTCTAGATTGCCTTGGTGGGGACATTAGCATGATTGATGGGCACGACTTTTCAGTGGAAACTTGTAGGGTTGTAGTAGTTTTAGTGTCCGTCTGTCAATAGATACTACATTTGATACAGGTGTTTTTTCATATCTTTTAACTATTTAAAAAGGTGAGCGTGAAATAAACGCAGTCTTTGGACAGTTTTAATAATTGTTCCAAGGGCGCACTCTTGGAAGAGTTAATAGTTTCCACACTAGCAATGTAGGCTCGTAATTGTGTGGGAAGTGAAGGCAAGGGAGGAGCTGCCTGCCCTAGGGAAATTCTGCCGCTCCCAAAAAAGTACCAGGGTTTCTACACACTGGCACCGGTGCAGACGATATTGAGTCAGTTGTTCTGTGGTAAAGAACATTATGTAGGCTTCTTTATGTTCATAAGACCTGTTTGTATTTTACTATGACAATATTATTTAACCTTGCTTAGACATTCAGGAGGAATGACTTTTGTGGGTGGTGAGATAGAGACTATTTTAACAATTAGAAAACGTAGCCAGTTATTACTCCAATATGCGTGTTCTTCAGATTGCACTGAATAGAACCCTGGGAATCTGGTGGCAGATTCTTCTGAAATCTCTTTTAGCTTGTTAGAGGTTGCCAGTAGATTCCTCTACAGGGAAATTAGAGTGTGGTTTGCCTGTTTGGAAACTGGACGGTGATGTATTTTATTTTCTCCAGGAAAGATTTACTTGTATGTTTTTCTCTAAACTTGGGAGGGCTGATTTATGTGTTGAACACTCCTGGACTGATGCCAGTCTATCTGCCTGGGGCACATACTCTGAGTTACTTTACAATTGAAAGTATCCAACTGAAAACTCATGGGGTACACACGAAACCAAAGTGAAAAGTGTCACTGTGTTTGCAAATTAAGAGTTTTATAGATAATTTTAGAACAATTGACATTAGGAATATTATTAGATCGCTTTAGTTGTTTGAAATTCTGAACAGCTTTAAAGGGACAGATATCTCTTTCATATCTATATAAAATTTGGCATTTAAATTTAAATTTCTTTGACAATTGTCACCTTTTTTTTTTTTTAAGTTGCCAATCTGGTCTCCTTGATTACACAGGGCTGCACAGATTCCCAGAATAAACCTTTTCCTATGACACGAGTGTTCTATATCACACTGTACATGCCAGGCCCTCTAGTTAGATAAATGAAAATTACGGGTGTAAACTCATGTCTCGTCCATTTATACTTTTGAATGAAGGTAAAAAGAAAAAAGTACACCAAGTTACAACAAGCTATGTTATCTTCAGAAAGATCATTTCTGAGCTCTAGTCCTGCAACCATCTTTCCTGATGAGTGGATTTCTGGAAAATACTCAGGTATGTGTTCAGTACAAAAATGCTCTCTCTGCATGAAGAATCTTTCAAATACTTTCACAATTCCATATCCATTTGCTCATGCTAAGATGGGGATTACACTGTGACATGGAGTAAGAGAATTATCAGACCCCTCCCAGCGGAGTCCTGGGCAAGTACAGGCCTCTAAAGTCTGGACAATCTATTCTCTTGCCAGATTTTCATCAGGGATTTTGCAATGCTGAGGAATATCGCAGAGTTGTTTCCTATGGTGATTTCTCAAACTTTACTGAAGTCAGGTTTAGAGCACAGCACCCTGGGAATTGCAGTACTGTTACATGGGGTGGAGAAAGGGACAGAAGAATTAGCTAGCTAGACAGAGGCAGAGTTTGAGCAATGTTAAAAATAGGAAACTTCATGAATTGCCAGGAACTTTTACAACCCTAAGAATCTTGCATAATTGCTATTTTGTATCTCTGGGGCATGCACAAGACAGAACCTGGTAGCAGAAGACAGAGAAGGAGAAGAAGATGCCCCATCTCTAGGCTAACCCTTACCAAAGTATCTTCATCTATTTGGTTTGTGTTTTGTTTTTTAATTCTAAGGTGTGGTAACAAAAATATTTCACATTCTTTCTACTCCATATCTGAGGAGTCATGTGTGTTAGTGTTTAAGATAAGTCTGAGAGTCTATAATTCTCTAGTTGTTAGGGGTTGTTATGCCTTGGCCTGAATCATTTAATAAAATGTTATATGCTAGAGGATATAGAAGAATCAAGACAGAATGATATGTAGTTAAAAATGATATATAGTTTTCGTGGCAAATATCCTCAAGACGATATCTAGATATTTTCAATATATAAAACCAGCTTGATAAAATATAGAAAAAAATTTACAGTTTTTTATAACCCACAAAATAAGCAGAAACTTCTCAGGAATAAGAAAAAACAGTCAGCTAGGGTTTTATTATTACTACTTCACACTTACTATTATCTTAAATACAAAAGTAACACTAAATATAATTTCAAGTTGTTTTAGAAACATAAATAAAATAAAACAGGATTTTTTTTTTAAAAGATCGTTCAGCCAAAGACCTAATAAGGGCACAAACTCCAGAAGCTCGGGCTGTCCTGTGATTCCTCAGAAATGAAGCAAGCAGCTTCCCGGGGCTTTATAGACTAGTGTGGTCACTGAAACTGTGTTGCTCATCAAAGCTTCATGGAGAAGAACATGGAAACGAAGTCCCAGCTAATGCAAGAGCATGGGGAGCATGGAGTGGACAAGCCTCTAGCTGTTTAGAGGTGCTGTCGACCTTCAAAACACTGCATTGGCACCAGAACAAAAAGCGATTGCTAAAGACTCTGAATGAAGAATAATGACAAAAATTAAACAGGTCTGTGGAAGGATTGAAAGGCTTGTGTCATGAGTGTGTGATAAAGAAGCCAGAATACAGAAGTCACCATCAAGGGCTGTTTATGGAGTTTCCGAGAAAGCACTCACGGCAAAGCAGTGGCTTTGGTTCTGTTTGCAGAATGGCAGTCTGCTCGTTCCTTTCTCAGTATGACTGGAATTCTGATTTCGCTATGCGTAATAAAAGGTCAAGTACTGTAATACACCCACATAAAATCTGTCTTTATTAGGCTTTAAGGTGCATGCTATGAAAGTCCATTGTATTTTGGGTAAGAAGAAAACAAAAAAGACGGACAGTCAAAAACCCGCTGTAATAATGTTGACTCATTTTAGGTTTTGAGCATGAGCATATATTGGCATGAAATTTCACATATATGCTGCTGGGTGTTTGGACCTTTGTGCTATGGAGTGGTTTGCTGTGACCAAATTAAAACTGGGGGCAAAAGGGGAGACTTTCTAGAGGAGACATTTATGACGGAAAAAATCCTTTTTGTAAATTGCTTCCATTCTTCGGAGGGTAAACCTAGTACCTATTAATACGTCTTTGCTGCTATTTTTTTCCATTTCATTAAATGGAAATTTGTGTATCAATTATTCGTCAATAATCACATTAATTTAACAGACTAGAAGACAATGGGCAGAAAACTAGCATCTTTAAACTCCAGCACGCTGACTTCAAACAGAAAACTGAAGAATCTGTGGAACAAAACCGCAAGAATATGGAATCACTATTATTCCTACCTTCTTGGTGGAGTTTTCTGGACTCTGCTCCAGAATTCAGGTCAGGATGCATTTGCTTGTATATATAGCATATTTGCTTAGGAGGATACAAGTGTTTCCAAGATAGTTGTATCACAATTTTTTACATTTCCAACATATTGAACATGGTGTCTACATGCGATGATGCTTAACATTAATTATCAAGTTTACAATCTAGAGTCACCTTGGAGATGAGCATTTGGGCATGAGGAATTGTCTGTACCTTAATTGATGTGGGGACTCATATTGGCTGGAAGGAGACCCATTCTCTGGACAGGGAGTCATGAACTTTATAAAATAGAGCAAGTAACTTGAGCACTCCCATTCATTGTCTCTGCTTCAGACTGATTATGCAACGTGACACCCCCTTCAAGCTCCTGCCATAATGGATTCCCAGCTATGATGGACTGAATCTTAAACCATAAGCCAAAATAAATCCCTTCTACCTTAAGTGGCTTTTCTTGAATATTTTATTACAGAAATAAGAAAAGAAACCAAGGTACATTAATAATCATCTGTAAGTGAATGAGAGGCAGATATTATTTGGTAAAGTTTTAAATATTAAAGAAATGATCCTTTACAACAGTAGACTTTAAATTGGGATGCAAAATACAATTGTATACATATGCTCATATATCTGAAACAGCAGTCAAGAATCAGTACAAAAATAAAACAAAAAGGAATCTAGCTTATCTTATTACATGCCCTTCTATAAGATTTTCTTTTAATTTCTTTCCTTAAAACATTTTTACAGGGTTAAATTGGTTTTACTTGAAAAAAGTTTGGAAACAAAGATACTTGATTAATTAGGTCACAATACAGAATCAGGATGTAAATTTGGGAGGTGGTGGCAGATGTGATAAAGGTAAAACAGTTTTTTGTAAAATGTCTGGTTTTGGTGACATTCTTCTTTCAATAATTCTCCATCTGTCATTGTTCATTTTATCACTCAAATTTATCTTGTTATAAATGATAAAACTATGGGAATCTGTAAGTCTTATTCTCTTTGATAACTGGTAGTTTATGTTCGTGTCTGATCTGACGATGACATGACCTCAGGGAACAGAGTCATTTGCATAATGGAGCTAGGCTAAACCTTAATACCTGCATTCTGTGCTAGCAGGCAGGCAAACATGCTAGACGTCAGGTGAACCCGAATGTTCTTGGTAACTATGATTTTCATCACACACCATTGCTGAAAATCAGCATACGATCTTGGTTAAAAGAAAATAACCAGTCAAACCAGTAACCATAACAACAACAACAACAACAACAGAAAGTGTTTCACAAGAAGCTAGATACAAAACCAAGCAAATGTTTGCAATATGACACAAAATGTGACCTTAGTTACCATTTATCAGTGAAGGCAATCAAGAAGTTTTATAAGTAACACTTTTTACAGTTGATACATTTTACTATCATGATTTTACAGGAGATACTCACCACTTCAAATGACTACTTGTCATTTCAATCACTTTTCAAACTGAAAAGACATCACTATGAGTTGAGCAGCCAAAGGAAAGCAACTATACTACATCAACATGACGATGCTGAGATGATTAGATTTGATTCACCAGGTAAGTGGCTGCTCTCACAGCTGCTGGATATACTCAGGTATATCAGCTGCTTACTTGGACGTTGTTAATGAAGAACTTCCTATAATACTTAGTAACTATAAAGCAAATTTTTTAAAAAAGACTTCAGTCTATTTCACATATTGCCACCGATCCTCTGGCATTGGTCCAAAAATGCAACAAGATTTATGACGTAGCAAGTTCACATAAAATCCATATGAGTTGAATCAGAAAAATGTAGCCAAGTTAGCTGAACAGATTTTGTGTGTGAGGGGGCCTCTCTTGTAGGTGATTCACAGACTAGTGGCAATTGTGATCCTATATACCTTTGAGGAGTGCTGAAGAAGGCTTTGCTGGAGGAACCAATAATCTGTAATATTCTTAGTAGACATCAAAGGATGTTCTATTGAGAGCCATTTCCTTCTAGGTATTAGTGGCTTCAAACCTGTCTTAAAGTGTTCTCTGAGTATAAATACTAATAATGATAACCTTTAGGAAATAAAACCCAAGAAACTGTAATGGGCTACTTAAAACTAAAAGAATTGACTTTCATCAGATAAAATACAGTGGGATGTAAGTAACCATTATTACCCCCATGATACTCTTTGAAAACATTCTGCAGATTAGTAAGAACATCTAAAATACTATTTTCCCCAAGTGACGAGTCTTACAAGGAACTAATTAGTCAGAATTGAGCTCTCGTCTCTGTTAATCTTTTTGAACTGAGTTTAAAAGGCAGAGGGAATATGACACTAAATATCACAAATTCCACAACCTTGGTGCTGTGGGAGCACATTTTGCTCCTTCAGCCAATAGCCCTTAAGATACCAGCCCACTTGGGCGTGGTATCTTATAGTTTAAAAAGCAGCAGGAACTGTGCTCCAGCTCTCTTGCTTCTGGCTCCTGTTCCAGGTTCCTAGGCTCTGTTTCCTGTTTGTTCTCAGAGGACTGTTCTTTAGGATGGTGATCTGTAAGTTTTCCCCCTTAAATAAATAACCCTTTTTATAATTAGTAATTCTGAACTGGTGTGGGATTGTTTATGGCATCACCTTGCCATGGCTTTATACAACTGTGAATAACAGAGGTTGAGTCCTAAGAATGAGAATGCCCCCAGATCTTTGGAACTGGGACAGGACTTCTGGTTTCTTAGTACAGTTATCATAGTAAGTTCATCCTAACAGTGCCAGCTTCTTAGCACCACAAAGGAAGCAAAATCACAAAGGTAACTGTGCATGACTGGAGCAAAGACACTAGTGTAGCCGTGCCAGACAGACATCAGAATTACAACAGATAGTATGGGGAGCATTTCTGGATCCCTGGACATTTGGAAATTGACTCTCTCTTACAGCAGCATCAAGCAGAGTTTGGGAATGCCAGCCACGGCAATTTAAACAGAATGCAGACCTGGACCTACTGAACATGCTAGCCTCAGTAAGTCCAGAAATAAATGCTCCCAGGCCACCTAATCAGACTCCACATCAAGACAAGGTTGAGAGGAATAGGTGTCAGCTTCCATTGCCTAAAGGGAGAAGGATAGGCATACCTGTCCAAATTCCTTTGCCTTTTTCTAATCCCAAGACTATAATTTAAGTAATCACTTTTTGTGTCTCATCCCACAAGGATATGATTAGTTCAACTTTGCTTTCAAAACTCTTTTTAAAATAGTTCTTCTCAAGATAGTGCTTTTTCTCTACATAGTTTGAAATCAATCTGCAAAATCCTCTGGGAAGTGGAGAGGCCTTGTAGACCTTGTAGAGACTTCTTGCCTTACTTCTAGATAACATTCTCTTCTTTTAGTATTTCTCACCAGCAGAATAGCAGAACCTGAAGGATTCCCTGGGATTATTTACATAAAGCTGTGGGAACCTGAAACTCATCACAACGCTTGGGCTCTGGAACTTTTTATATGGCACGTCATGCTACTGAAGAGGGGGTTCTGTACAATCTGTGAACATGGTCAGTAATGGCTCAAAATAACTTTTAGATCCCAGTCCATTTTTCGCACAAAGCCAAAGTCTCATGAGTCACAGTAAATATATTAGCAAAAAGACTTTCCTAGGCTTAGTCAGACAAACCTCTCCATACAAAGAACTACAGTGATTGTAGAAACACGGGCACAGGCTGCCCAAGATGCAGAGGACCAGCAGTGGTTTTGGATGCAATCCTAAATAGGACATTAATGGCTGTTGAGCCTGTTGAAGCAGGATCCATAAAAAGTAAGAGTCGCAGAATGTCAGCTGACAGGCTACAAAATGCCATTCTCCGGAATAGACACGATGATTTCAATCAATTTCTCACAGATGTTTTATGAGGGTTTGGGGGTGATTTCCTCCAATGAGTTTTGATCACATCCATGTTCCACTTTGCAAACTCTTCCAGCTTCATTCCCCTGCCCTACTTGGTGTCTGCGGTGGTGGTTCGAATGAAAATGTCCCTAGAGACCCATAGGGAGTTGCACTTTAGGAGGTGTGGTTTTGGAGTGGGTGTGGCTTTGTCGGAGGAAGTGTGCTACTGGGGGTGGGCTTTGCGGGGGAGGGGGTCTCAAATGCTCAAACTAGGCCTACTGTCTCACTTCCTCACGTTGCCTGCCGATCTGCATGTAGAATTCTCGGCAACCTCTCTAGCACCATGTCTGCCTGTGTGCCACCATGCTTCCTGCCTTGACAATAATGTACTAAACCTCTGATATACAAGCCAGCCCCAATGAAATGTTTCCTTATAAGAGCTGCCGTGATCGTGATGTCTTTTTCACAGCAACAGAAACCCTAACTAAGACAGCATCCTTTTGCTTTAAGCACATCAACTCTAATTTGTGCTACCCATGTATTTGTAGATATGTTACCTTCCGTGAGGTATTCACTTTTTAGAGTAGACACTGGCAGAGAAAATCAACTCTCTCTCACCCAGCAACTATCAAATGTCACTAACATCTTAGCTAGGGCTATGACTTTGTGTCCTTGTCTCTCAAAACAAAAAGAAAAACATCTGTATTTACCTGAATTAGTCCCATAGAGGGAGAACATGTACAACGAAGTCAGGACCACGAGGGGTGCACCCAACCACTGAGACAGTGGGGCCGATCTATTGGGAGCTCACCAAGGCCAGCTGGACTGTGACTGAAAAAGCATGGGATAAAACGGGACTCTCTGAACATGGCAGACAATGAGAGCTGACAAGAGGCCAAAGACAATGGCAGGGGGTGTTGATCCTACTTCAGGTTCTGGCTTTGTGGGAGCCTAGACAGTTTGGATGTTCAACTTCCTAGATCTGGATGGAGGGGGGAGGACCTTGGACTTTCCACAGGGCAGGGAACCCTGACTGCTCCTGGGACTGGAGAGGGAGGAGAAGAGGAGTGGGGGGAGGGGGAGAGGGGCAGGAGGAGGGGGAGGGAAATGGGAGGCGGGGAGGAGGCGGAAAATTTTTTTTTCAATAAAAAAAATGTCAAAAAAAAAAAGAGAATCCATGCTTAATACCCACAAAGGTTTAATACTCATCATTACATTTTTTTGTTATTGAAAAAAAAATATTATCACACTCACACATATTTGTGTGTACTGATATTTAAAAAATAATGTGTGTGTTGACTTACTGGGTAAATTTATAACATATGCCGTCAATCATAGCTCTGTAGCAACAGTGGAAGCTTTAGAAACACTGATTTGTCATTTTAAATCTAAGTATATCAATTAGCTGCCTCTTTTGTGATTTAGAATGGTTAGGTTTATACTTTTTCTAAGGTGATTTTTTCTCAATCAGCTATACACTCCCTTTACATTTCTTACCAGTACAGCACAGCTGCAGACAGTGGGCAGAAGAGTCAGTGCTGCCACGGATTGGCAGAAAAGTGATTGACAACTCACCTAAGTCCTCACATTCCTAAAGATGGCACAGTTGCTAGCATCTCTGCTTTATTTTGCAAACATCATAGACACAACTAAGATAATTAAAGGAACCTGATTATGTGGGAGTGTGTGTGTGTGTATGTGTGTATACATCTCAGAGACAGAATTATTCTCATCATTATAATGATAAAAATGAGAGAATTCAAAATCTGAATAATGAATACAAGGAAAGCATTTCTATATTGAAAGCATATGGGAACTCTGAAAGGGAGAAACCATAAACTGTCCAGCTGGGAAAATTTGAGAGCACTAATCCTGCCGGAGGCAATGCAGGGTGTGTCCAGGAGTGACACTCGTGTCTGGTAACTTTGAGGAGAGTTGATGGCAGGGAAATCGCACCTCCCCTGCCAGTCCTTGCAGACTTAAATATTCTCTGCTGTTTCAAGCAGCTGATAGTCTTCTCTGGGAGGAACGTAGTAGGCCAGGGCCTGATGATCTGAGCAAGCCTTCTTTCCTTGGATACAGTAAATGTCTATTATTTGAAACCGAACACCAAAATGGAATGGCTCTGTGATGCCATCGTGAGCAGGGTGGCAGTGCTTTCCTTCCTCCACCACGCAGCATCTCAGGTCCACCCTCTCCTCTGCAGAAAAGCTTCCCTGATGCCCCTTCTCAGTCAGGTTCTTCTCCAAACTCTTTCTTTCTTTGCAGTTCTGCATTTATCCTGCAAAACACTTATATCAGATGTCTTTTTACACTTATCTATAAGCTTGTTTAATGTCCCCCTTGATCACTGGGAAGGGTAAGTTAGCCATGATTGACAGCTTGTCATATACATGATTACTGAGCAAATAAAAAGTTTCAAAATTACTAGGGAAAAAAATTATTAGGGATTCAGTTAAGTTCAATCTTCAGATAAACAGAGCAGTTACTCATGTCTAGAAGCTGCACATATAAAATTCAAATCAACTGGACATGTTGCCAATTGAACTATTTGTTTTTTTTACCATGGTTGTATCTTCAGGACTTGTTTGATTATCTATTAGAGTTCAATTTTAGTGTCTTCAATGGGAGAGTGAGAGAGTGCAGAAAAGAAAAAAAGAACTGTGAATTTTTAGACTACTATTAATACATGAGAATACATAGTTGTGTACTTAAAGTACATTGCCTCAAACATTTCCTTGAAGTAAATTTTATTTTCTTATTAATATTATTTCTACCAGGAGGACTGACTCTGGCTTAGAGTTTGAGAGAGTTCAGGTCATAACAGTAGAGAAGGCACGGAGGCAGGATGCTGAAGCTACCTCCTTATATCTTGGTGTATCTCACTCGTCTGGTTTTCTGCTTTTCCCCTTTGCATTTGGAATGAGCCTCCAGGCCACACCATGGTGCCACCCATGTTCAAGGTAACCTCCATTATTAGCTTGAACATGTAATTAGGCAAAAAATGACAATAGTTTATTATTATATGGTACACAGCCCTATTAAAATATCCATGGGACTTTGAGAGGTGCATTACTGAGGGATCCTTCCAGGTTTGAAAGGTGGTTGGAAGTGGAAGGCATATATTCTGTTGAGCTTTATGTGGTTGCTTAGGCATCTAAAATGAAATATTAGGGGCTATAGCAACTGTTGACCCTCAGATATGTCTCCTTACATATGCTGAGATAGAAATTGCTAGCAAGAACTTTTGGGGCCATTATAAAGAAAGAGACTGCTCACAGTTATGGGCCAGATTCTCCAAGGAAAGGCCACGCACATAGCTGGCAAGTAAGATTGATGTCAGTAGCCCCTGGAGAGTATAAATGAGTCTAGACAGGGCTAGACATTCTGGACAGGGTTTTGCACACATGGAGGAGGTGAAAACACTATAAAAGGACTGGAATTAAAGACAAGGATGATTGGGAAAGCCAAGCCACATTTCTTCCAATTAGGAAACACAAGTGCTCATAATATCTAAGAGTGGGCAGAGGAACATAATCCCTGGGGAATGGTAGCCTGAAGAAGAGGGAGCAGTGTTGACATTTGTCTACAATTGGATCCATAAAAAAAAGGGTTCAGTTTGATATCTTTCTGTGTGTGTTCTCACACTTAAGGGGTCAATAAAGCATCCTCTTCCCACAAGACAGGTTTTTTCACTTTTCTGCAATGCCTTAGGAGATGGGCTGGGATAACCTGGTATTTCTACACTGCTTTTTGCTGCGACCATGTTGCTTCTGCTGTCCTTTTCCTTACTTAACAAAATGGTTCGGGGACCAGGTTTGTGAGTGCCAGAAGTGGGGAAGATCTTTATATAAACAACAGATACAAAATAAAATCTTCTAACTTTAAAGCTTTATTTTTAAAGCTTCATTATTTATTTGTTTTTCAAAATTATATATGCATATGTATGCACAAGCACATATAATCTGTGTCTGTGTGCAGATATATGCACGATTTGAGGTGCCTGTGAAGGGCAGAGGACTTGGATACTCCTGGATCTGGAGTTACAGGTAGTTTTAAGCCACCTTTTCTGAGGGCTGTAATTCAAACTCAAGTTCTCTGTTTTAGCAGAACAAACTCTTAACTGCTGAGTCATCTCTCTATCGCATTTCAAAACTTTATGGCAGAACTTCTAAGGATCTAATGAGCTGACTCGAGTTTTCGTTTGATGTACTTAAGAACAAATAAAAAGACAGTAAAAAAAAATGTAGCTGAATTGCCTACTGTAGATGACTCACAAATCATGTACCTGGGTAATCTGATCTTGTAGGAGAGGGAATGGGTTTAGGGGGAAGAACTTCTTAGACTGTTGTTGCTCCGAATAGCTGGAACTACACAGTGGCCAACACTCCTGATTTTCCAAAAATACAGAATGTTCTCTAAAGTGAATAGTCAATAGGACTAAGAACAACAACAACAACAAAAAATCCTAAGATACAGAATTGTGTATAAAAATAGTCAATAGAACTAAAAAGTATTAGTGGCTGAGTAAAGGGATTAATGAATGGGTTGTGGAATGCGGGAAATAAATTATTATATTGCTATCTCTACAATCAATGGTTGAGAAAGATGAATTGCATTTCTTCTTGCATATACTATAGCAGATGATGCAAAGGCGATTTCACTGATGGTTTGGAGACTTGACAAGGTTGCTTGGCATTACTGGAGAATAACATTTTTCATGTAGCAAGCCCATGGCATGACTTAATTATCAGTGATAGAGGGGACATTGGAACTTAGCAGTTAACCGTCCCAGGATCTTTTGCATTCAGGTTCTCAGGCTACATCTACTGGCATATGATAATATGATATACCAGGGGCAGTTTTTGCCTATAGTGCTGATACTGATGAAAATCAAATTAAGCCGCACATGATATGTACTACTGTGCAAACAGGAAAAGAATGGCTTATAGAACAGCCACTAGCGAATCTTAATCAGACTTCCTCATATGCAAATAAGAGTAAAATCAAGCTCGAAATTGTGTTTGTTCCAGTAACATTGGTGGAAAGACTGGTAGTTTTGTTTAGAATTATTCCTGCTCGGCACTTGCCCCTCCAAATGAGTATATATTTATAAAAGCATTGCTGATGAGTATTAGAAACACTTTCCTGAATGCAGATGCTCAGACCAATATCATGGCTCTGCTTTAAGAAAGCCTTAGACAAAAACCAGAGACTGGCTTTTGTAAACAAACAAACAAACAAACAAACAAAAATGCACTTAATTAAAAAAAAAGGTTTGAATTCTGTCTCTGACTGTCTGACAGCTGAGAAATAACTTCTATTTTTTTTGAATTTCTTTTCCTTCCAGAATTTACTTATCTATGCATCAAGTGTGTGCATGTGTCTATGTAGGCTCACGCCACAGTGTTGGAGCTGGTTCTTCCCTTCCTCCAATGTGGATTCCAGCAAATGAATTCATGATGTCAAGCTTCGTGGTAAGTGGAGGCTTCATGAACCATGGAGCCATCTTGCTGGACTATCTCACCTTTGTTATTTTTGGTGGACTCCCTGGAGCACATAGAATATCAGTGCTAGAAAGGCAATTTATGGTAGGCTTTTGGGCCATATGATGTTAGCTAGACACCAGAAAGTGGGAAGCTAGGACTGAGTTCAGTGAGTCGATCAATTATTAACACACTGTGAAATCCTCAAAACCATAATTTTAGCATGATGAATCTCCTTGGGTTCAGAATGCTCAATTCATATTGTTAACACCCCCCTTTTTTTGCTGTGAGAGACATTCTAATGATGATTGAACTTTACTTGCACTAAGAATTCTTCTGAAAAAAACTCTTTTGGACACTTCGCCTTGTGTTTCTTCCCTTAGACTCATTTTAATGAATTTTTTCATATAATAAACAGTAACCATGTTTATTTTATAATAAATAATAGTTTAGTGAATTCTGTAAATCCTTCAAGAGGTCTTTTTACCCGAGTGTGGCTTCTGTGGCCTGGAACTTAAGTTGCTGTTGGAAGTCCTAGGTGAACTTGGCAGCCAAAAATTTTATGGTCTTAAGTATGCACAACTTCAGTGTACTCAGAAATGAAGAAGTCATTCTTCCAAAAAATTAGGAATATGCTTACATTATTTAACTATCCCTATAACCATCTGAGGAAGCCACAGAACAAGGCTTGCAAGACTTATTTAATAAAGGCTAATCTTGACTTTATGAAGAAAATTTGGGCAGAGACTTCTCTATGCCATACAAGAAAGAATTTATGTCCTGAAGTGAAGCTCCACTTTTCGCCTTGTTTGTTGGGATAATTGTTAATTGCTATTAGATCTAAATTCACAAAATACATGTACTCCACTCTCTACATCATTTTGACCAGGGAGATATATATATGTGTGTGTGTGTGTGTGTGTGTGTGTGTGTGTATCAACAGGCTATATAAACTACTGATTAAAAAATAAGAAAATATAAAATAAAATTAATATTCCATGCAAAATATTATGTAAGTAAAGAATTTTCTTTGAATTTCTGAAATTTCAAACACCCTTGTCAGAATGTCTTATTTGAAAATGTCAGCAGAAGACAGTGACTGAAAAGAGGGAACAAAATAAACAATAAACCTGGGTGCTATCCTGTGTTCGTTTACCAAAATTCAGAAAATATGGCTTCATCTCTAGTTCATGACAGATTCGTTGTTCATGTGTTTTCCTTTCTTAACCAAACCCGCCCCAGTGGATCACACATCTCTTGGTCTCAGTTGATATCTTACTGGTTTTTCCCCCAACTCACTTTTGCTGATGACTTGAGTCCCCAAGTCATCATCTCTCAAAATCTCTGCTACTGAGTCTCTAGAAACTGACATCTCCTTATGCATTTGATGTGGTACTGATACTGCCTTCTCTGCTGTATGTAGATGAATGTTGGCTTGCTGAGGCTTAAGAGGCTTTCCTCAAGGTTTGCTGTAATACATAAGGGAAGATTCACAACTTCAAATTGGGTCCTTATGGCGTCCTCTATCTCTTTGAATCATCTGATACAAACCTGGGTTTTTAGGTTTTTATTTCTCTCTGTGTGTGTATAAAATATTTTTAATTAATTTACTTGTTAAATAATTAATTTTATATACCAGGCACAGTTTCTCCTTCTTCCTCTCCCCCTGTTCCCTCACTTCCCTTCTACCCCCCATCAGATCCTGCTCTGTCTTCATTCAAAAGGGGTAAGGCCACCCATGGGAGTCAACAAAGCATGGTATATTGAGTTGAGGCATCAAGGCTGGGCAAAGCATCCCACCATAGCAAAGAGGCTCCAAAGAACCAACCTGTACATTAGAGATAGGTCATGGTCCCACTGCTAGAGGCCCCACAAAAGACCAGTCTGCACGACTGTCACCTAGCTGCATAGGGCCTAGGTTGGTCCCACGCCAGCTCCCTAGCTGTTGGTGCAGAGTTCGTGACTGCATTCACTGATGATAACAGACATCCACAATACCATTTTGAGTGTTAAACCCATGTGTCTGTAAATTGTCAAGGCAATGTACTGAATACATTACATTTCTGTCATCTGCTTCCCCTTTTCTCAGAATGCTTCTCTTTGTCAAGTGATGAATATAATTTTTAAGGATGAAATTCTGCCTCTTTTTTCTCACAGGACTGTCTCTCTTCTTTCCACATCCATATTAAAAGTTCTTTACCAGTAACTGTGGTAAAATTCAATGTCTAGTCCTATTGTCAAGCTGCATCATGTTTAACCACTGGCACCATCTCCCTGAGCATCATTTAAAACAAACAAACAATCTCCTTAATTCTTGATTTTCTTCTATTAACCAAAAAACTCCATTGCTTTTTTATTTTTGAGCTTTCTATGAAGTGCATAATTTCCTCTTAGAATGTGGGAATAAGAAAATAGGCTCACGAAACTCTTCTGATTATACTTCGGCCCCTTCAGTAGGCAAGCTCAATTATCGGCCCAGCTAGCTCATTTCCTCTTAGGGAAATCTTACATAACTATTTTGGGGCAGCTCTTTGAGAATATGAGTCATAAGAAACTAATTTACCTTTACCTGACAAGAATCAAGAATTTATCAAAAAAATTTATCAATAAGCAAACTGTGGCTTTAGAATTAATACATGGATTGAGTCTAAGATAATTTTTCATTAGTCAATAATGTAACTTTTCTAAGTTTACTGTGTGATTGCACTATTGTAGTTGCTATAGATAATAAATATTCTGTGCATGATACAACAAAACTATAAGGTAGGTTTGGTGTAGGAGATCCTTCTATCTATGTGTTGTTTTCATTGGTTAATTAATAAAGAAACTGCTTGGCCTGATAGAACTGAACATAGGTAGGTGGGGAAGACAGAACTGAATTCTGGGAGGAAGAAGGCAGGGTCAGAGATTGCCTCCATCGAGCCAGCTGCCAGGTCAGACATGCTGAATCTTTCCCGGTAAGCCACGACCTCGTGGTGACATACAGATTACCAGAAATGGGTTGAATCAAGATATGTGAGATAGCCAATAAGAGGCCAGAGCTTATAGGCCAAGCAGTAATTTAATTAATACAATTTCTGTGTGATTATTTCGAGTATAAACTAGCTGAGTGGGAAGGAACATGGTGCCTGTGCTCCACACTACATAGGTTGGTGCTGTAATTATCTCCATTTTATAGGTGAAAAGATGGAGAAGCAGAGGCTAAGCAGTTTGCCTTGCTTCCTACATGTAGGTTGACATGGAACCAAGATTTGGACCTTGGCTACAGATAAGTGTGTCAAACCTATCAATGTATTACCACTTAGTTCTCCTTCTGGTCTACCTCTGGCTCCACCTGCAGTAGAGGTAGCCCATTTCCAGAACATTTGCTCTTTCTAACAATAAATTTAAATATTTATACTTGTCAACTTGAGAAATTTAGTGCTTGAGTCTTTATCCTTAGCAAGATGAGAAGCTTCTCGGCCTGCTGTTTGAGGGCTTGCTCAGCTCTTGTATGGAGAAGATGAGACATGTCAGATCTTCAGTGCCTACAGAGGAACTCTGTGGAGGGTGGTTATAAGTCCTTTGGTCTCTCATAGCTTAGGGGGATGTTCTGAGTAATGTTCGAAAAGGTTACCCCAAGATTCCCAAGTAAGGGAGTGCCTGTTCCTTGCAGAAGCTGGTCTCCCATTAGTATACTCTTGTCTCGCTTTTTCTTCTTTTTCTTCATACCCTCTTTTTAATTTATAATTCTTCAAACCACCTGTTAAAAAGTTACTTGATTTTTATGGTGTTTCACTATTAATGGGGAGAAATGAACAGAAACTTACTCAGCCTAGATTAAAAAAAAAATTAATAGGCTAAAGCAGGGACACCATCAAAGTCCAGCTGGATGGACAGATGAATATTATTAGATTCCCTTACAGACATATGAATGAAAAATTACTTATAGGAACTTAAATGACTCAGACAGATGTACCCCCCCCCAAAGCCACCCAACATGGGTAGTAACTTGGAAAGGATCTCTTTCAGGAAGGTCAGATGCCCTGAGCATCTTTCAGGCAGCTTGGAAGAACACCTCCAAGTGTCTATCAGAAATCCTTACTGCTTATATAAGCTTGGAGAGTGAGTGTCCTAGTGAATCTGACCAGTGACAGGGACTGCCTGAAATGATTGAGTTGTTTGTTTCCCGAGTTTAACAAGCTTTCCTACAGAATGGAATGCTTCACCTCCCCTTACAGCATTCTGTGTCTTAACAAGGCTCCCTTACATGTGGAAAGCTTTATTTTGGAGGAAATAGCTAGACTATATCTCTTTGACATCTTGGGTAGATTTCCAAATGAGGCAAACTGTAGGAGATTTGGCGTAGTTGTGTGCTACATTGCCTCTCCGGAATCTTCTTTTCTTCCTTTATTTACTCTCAGCTCATGAAGGCATTCCATCCCTATGCAGATGAGAATATTTAGTCAGGAAAGTGTAGGCTCGTATGCTACTAAACATCCAGAACCAAGAGTCTCAAGATAGATGTGCAGTTTGCTTTCTTATATAACATTCCAGAAACAGGAGTTACTCGTGACAGTGTGAAACCTTCTTAAAGATAGAGTTCAGGAGCACACATCCACGTTATTGAGAGGACCAACAATATCACAAACTCCATGTTTATGCTGCTTCACATTTCTGCCAATAAATAAAAAAGGAAAAAAAATTGTTTTGATGATACGATACATGGTGAAAGAGCTGAGAAACGAAACTTCTACCCGAATAGGCATTTTTCTGCTAACAGTCATTAAAGTAGATATTGAGAAAAAAAACGTGACTGAAAATAACACCCATTTCCACGTATATTTTATTTCCTACTGTATGTAACTATATTTGTGTCATGTTTAGAAGCCGATATTGATTGATCTGCTTTGAGTTGGTTATCCCCACTAGAATATAAATGACAGTGGAGAGTTTGAGTAACTGGCTTATTTGAAAAATAATTTGTTATATTTTCAAATTACCCCGTGGTCAGTAGTATACCAGATACACATGACTACAACAATTTGAGGTTTAGAAATTTGAGTAAATTCAACCACTTTCATATTTCAAACGATGTGAGTTCTTGTCTAGTGTGTAAGTTAATGTTGTTAAGAAGAGTTTAATTTCAAGTAATTGCTTTTTCTCTCCCCACAAGATATTGTAATATATTTATTCCTATATTTAGCTTTTATAATACTCTCTGTATGTAAATAATTGTTCATAATTTATAATGTTCTAATCTCTATTATTTGTCAAGCATAGACATATGCTGACAACCTCTCTTCCTCTGGCTCTTCTCTAACTCCTGTCAATAAAAAAGCAGAGCTGCAAAAGAGAAAAAGATGCTACATTTATTTTTTTTTTGAGGCTGTTGTAAAAAAAAAATACTAACTCAAACTCAGTAACTGAAAACACAGAAATTTAGTCTTTCCATCTGGAGGCTAGGAGTTTGGCGTCTCTGTGACCATTTTCTCTCTGGGACACTAAGGGACCATCTGTTCCTTGCCTCTCCAGCTTCTGGTGACTGTCCTCACATTTCTGGGCCTGGGAACTGCTTTCGGCTCTCACCCCCTTCTGTGTTTTGTCTTCACCGTGTATGTCAAACACGTCTCGATTTTTCTGTCATACTGATACTTGCATTGTTTTTATTGTCCACTAAGATGACTCCTGATCATCTGCTTGTTTTAACAACCTTAACTTTCATACCTGAAAAGATCTTCCTTTCCAAATAGGGTTATGGTTATTGTTTCCAGACACTCTATGTGAGTATCTGATTTGTTCTTTTGTTTATTTTCTTTTTTGGCAGGGAATATTTTCTTTTTAATTCACAATACACCCTCTGTATTAACATCCATTTCACATGGAAAATACACCCCTCCCGCATAACATCTACCAATTGTGTTTTAACAAATAAAGCTTGCCTGAGATCAGAGTGCAAAGCTAAGTCACTAGAGGCCAGGGAGTGGCACAAACCTCTAATTCCAGGGTTTGATAGACAGAGGCAGAGAGATCTCTGTTAGATCACCCTTGTCTACACAAGATTGAATCTGTCTAAAAGAGAAACAGAGCTCATGAAAAGGTGATCCCAGCACTTAGGATCCCACACCTTTAGGGAAGTGGAGACAGGAGTGATATGGCTGGGCAGAGAGAGGAGTATAAGGCAGGAGGAGGCAAGAGTTCAGTGCAGTCTGAAGCAGTCAGTCAGAGGAGTAAGTCTGAGGAGTAAGTCTGAGGACAGGATCGTCCCTTGGGTGTGAGCACTGTAGAGGTCAAAGGTCCCTCTAGTTGCTGGTCGCTCTCCTTCTCTGACTGATCCCAGCTTTCACCCCCTAATATCTGACTCTGGGTTTTTATTAAGAACAATTAGAATTTGTACTGCACATTACAGTATTAACTCAATTTAACGTCTCATGCAAATCTTATAAGCTCAAAAATCTCAAATACCATTCACTCAAGCAGAAAATAATTATGCTCTCTTTGTGATTCATCCTAGATCAAAGTTTCTCACCATCTCCTAACCTTTACAAAACTAGAAAATAAACTGTCTCATTAAAATACGGGCATAGATTTCCAAACATTTCTAAATACTGATGAGCAGATAATAACATTAGGCTATTCCACTGTAAATCCTTGCTGGGAGGTAAGAGAGACCGAAAAAGCTTCTTAGGTTGTACATTTCTGGTGATAATGGAGATATTAATGACCTTTTTGTCTCATAAGGGAAAGCACAAGAACTCGCTGGCAACTTTTGAGGGAGAAAAAAGGGAGTGGTGGCTTTAGGGAACAAGCTATCCCAGCCAAACAAAAATGAGAACTTAGGAATCCTGAGTCATGAAGAAATATTCAAAGGGCTGAGAAGTAGTGGAGAACTACGGTTAGGCACAACGTGAACCCTCAGGACAGTAAAGAAAGGGGAATGCTTGCCATCCAATACCAAATTCTTACATGTCCATACTGAAATGCTTTGAATGTTCATCAAAAGTTTATTAACTGCAATAATCTCATGAAATGTTTGGCAGGGGAAAGAAAGTTCAGAGTGTGGAGTATAATATGAAACAAACAAACAAACAAACAAACAAAAAAACAGTACTTAAGACATGCCAGTAAGAGGCAATTGATAAATAAACCAAAGCTGTGAGCTGTAGAAATGTTACTAACTCATGAAAAAAAAAAGTTAGAGACCTGGAATGAAATCAGAATATTAACCCCAAATGCTAGTAATTTAATCTTCCCCCCAGTTTTCCAAGATTTTCTTGGCTGTCTTTTTCTAGGAATAAATATTAATGTTGTATTTATCCTGATTAACTCTTCCTACCAAAAATACATATTTGGGGACATGAAGTGAATGCCAAAAGTTAATTTACACTCTGCACATATTTCTAAAATTTTAAGAAATTGAAGAAAAAGATTCCAATATTCATAAACATCAGTTAACAAAACTGTATCTTGATAGTAACAAAAAACAGTTTTACATTCTCCTCTGTCTTTTTATAAAGACTTTTCTGAAACATGTCCAAATATAGGTTCATAATGAAACTTCTATATAAACAGTCATAAGAAATCAAGGTTTAGTATTGACTTTTAGGCATCTTAAAAAGGATTTGAGGGCCTGAAGATATGGTTCATTGATTAGAGCACTGGCTACACTTGAAAAGGGCATGGTTCAATTATCAGAACTACATGCATGTATCATACAACCAACTGTGACTCTTTTTCCAGGGAATCTGAGGCTCTGTTCTGTCCTTTGTGAGCACTGAGCATAAAACTGGTGCACAGTCATGCATACAATCTGAATACCCATAAACATAAAATAAAAAGGCAATAAAATTGAAATAAAATAGAATTTAGCTCTCCCTAAGAAACTCTTTCCATTTGAAATAAAACAATGTTTAGCTCACTCATAAAATATATTGATGAGGAAGACCTTGGTTCAATCACTCATGTGTGTGCAAACACACACAGATGCACACACACATATATACATACAATGCACATATAGACATGTGTGCAAACATGCACTCACAGTCCCAAAATACACAAAAGTGTGCACACTCACACACATATGCATGAACACACATACACAGGGGAGCATCCCCATGATCCACATCCACACACTCATGCACATGCATGCAATACATGTACACACATGCACACACAAACATACACATGGATGCAGGCACAGATTCACAAAAATGCCCACATAAGCACACACACATATGCACAATCACACACACGTACACACAGATACATAGATGCACACATATGAACATGCATACATATGCTCACAAATGCATACACTCACATGCACACACTCATGAGTACATATGCACACACATAGGCCTGCAAACACACATGAACATGCAAACATAAGCAAGCATTCTCTCACACATGCATTCATGCACATGCACACACATGAATGTATACACACATATGCACAGACACATAAATGTGCACATACCCATATGCACTCATCCACATATGTTCAGATACACACAAATACATTTGAATGGTGCATGCACACACAAATAGCTGCAGCACTAAAAATGTTTACATAACTCTATTTAGGCTAAGGAACTTAGTTCCAAATTCCTTTAGTTCATATTTAGATACTATCAAAGTTCCCCATCATACTTCAAATCTTTGTTAGTGATGAGAAAGTATCCATATTTGTTAATAAGGGTCAGCAATAAGAGTAGAGTCTAAGATAAATAAAGTATGTCTTAAATATAACCAAGAAGTCTAAAATGTAAGAGGCCAAAAGAAAAGATGCTCAATGTCAGGTTTTGTACAACCTTCTTGTGTTTGCATGTGGCAAGAACAGACCCTCACAGTGGTGGACTGTCTCTGTGTGGAACTTGTCAACACTGAGTGCATTCAAGAACCACAGGAGTCTTGTCCAAATGAGAACTAAGGGAGGCACAGCTCGGTTTTCTACTGTGTCTATGAAAACCAAAGTCAGACAGAGGCCTCTTGTGGAAGAGACCAGGCTGACAGGACAGAAAGGTAAGAACAGGCCATGGATTGCTAGAAGAATGTAACTGTTGGGACAAATCTCCATAACCAAGTGAATGTCCAAAATTCATCCATCCTACCTCTTGGGAATGTCAACATCATATCGTTAAATTTACTTCCTGATGTCTGGGGACAGGATTATCTTTAGGGGATCCTGAAAAGAAAAAATTGGGTTAATTGTTAAGTCCGTGGAGAGGTAGCTCTATTATTTGCTGTCTAGTCTCTGCAAAATGGGAACGTATAGGGTTTGTCTCAAGTTCTGGCTAGAGTAGTTTGTTAGGCTGGATCAGCTAGCCACCTCGAAACTGTTCTGAGCAGTTTGTAGTCCAAAAACTTTCTTTAGGTGGTGTTTGTCAGATTAGTGGTGCTGTCATTGACTGTTATTATGATGGCCATGGAGGAATCATCATTGTGGGACCCCATTCTCCTTTTGGAGACTTTAAAGCCATTGTTAAATGTGCTCAATGTTCACAACAGAAAACTAATAAAGACACAAACCCAAAATCATGTACAGGAATGTAGATTAAACCTTTTTCTAGAATTAGTCATCTCTATGACCATTAATATCATAACAAAAAGTTATATATATAATTTTGTACCTTAAGAAATACTGTTTAAGAGGCAATATAAAACCAAAGGATTATGACATTAATGGAAGCAAAATAGTCCTTAAATTTTCTTTTCTTCTGTCCTATATCAGGTGGCTCTTCTGACATGAGACAGACTTTGGATTTTGTTTTTAACAAGCATGCTTGGGTTTAGAGAAGGAGAGTGCCAACTCCAGAACCAGTTTTAATTTTTAATTATGCTGGGATGACAAAAAGACTATTTGCATTATATATCTGTAGAGAACAGCAGAAACAAACATTTGATCCTGTTGGAAATTTGATATACCAATAGGTCAATTAATTTTTTTTCTTGAAACTTTTTTTTCTGAATGATTGTATCTTTTTCTTCAGATGTTATATTTGTCTAGTATTCTTCAGATTCCTTAGATGGACACCTTTATTCTCCTGAAAAGACAAAAACAAAGCCCTTCTCCAACCATAATTGTGGGAAAACTATCTTTTGGCAAGTTATATCTGAGCAAATGAAAGGCATTTGTTAGTTTTATAGGTTAGTTTAGATTAAACATCCATGCTCTTTAATGAACTATCATCTCTTCTAATTAAGAGGTGTCTCTTGTTGAAATCAAATCTTTATCAATTATGATGGTATCTATAGCTTTTCTTATCCTGTGGAAACAAAAGCAAAACCCCTTCTCCAACATAGTACATGTCCTGGTTTCCATTCTGAGGTTAGTACATTATCAAAGTATATCAGCTGATTTAATCCTGCAGATCTTAGTATAATTAGTTTCCTTGGGTTGGGGTTTTCCTTCTAGTACTTTCTGTAGGCCTGGGTTTGTGGAAACATATTGTTTAATTCTGGTTTTGTCAAAGAATATCCTGTTTTCTCCATTGATGGTGATTGAAAGCCTTGCTGGGTATAATAGTCTGTGCTTGCATTCATGGTCTCTCAATGTCTACAGCACATCTGCCCAGGACCTTCTAGTTTCAGTGATTTCCATTGAGAAGTCGGGTGTAATTCTGATAGGTCTACCTTTATATGTTACTTGACCATTTTCCTTTGCAGCTCTTAATATTCTTTCTTTATTTTATGTGATTTGCATTTTGATTGTTATATGGTGAGGGGACATTTTTTGATCCAGTCTATTTGATATTCTGTAAGCTTCTTGTGCCTTCATAATGATATCCTTCTTTAGGTTGAGAAAGTTTTCTTTTAGATTTTGTTGAATATATTTTCTGTGCCCTTGAGCTGGAGTTCTTCTCCTTCTTCTATCCTTATTATTCTTAGGTTTGGTTTTTTCATTGTGTCCCAGATCTGCTGAATGTTTTGTGTTAAGAATTTGTTGAATTTAATGTTTTCTTTGACCAATGAATTAATTTCCTCTATAGTATTTTCAACACCTGAGATTCTCTCTTCCATCTCTTATTCTCTCAGCTATACTTGCCTCTGTAGTTCCTGTTCATTTACCCAGATTTTCCATATCCAGAATTCTCTCAGTTTGTGTTTTCTTCATTGCCTCTTGTTCAGTCATCAAGTCTTGAACTGTTTGCTTCACCTGTTTGATTGTTTCTTCTTGGTGTTCTTAGGTTTGAGGAACTTATTAATTCTGGCAATTTTTGTTTGTCTTTTCCTCCTTTCTTTAAGGGAGTTTTTTTTTTTTTTCATCTTTAAAGGTCTCCAACATCTTCATAAAGTTACGCTTAAAATCATTTTCTTCTGCTTTCTCTGGGTTAGAACGATCAAGTCTTCCTGTTGTGTGACCTCTGTGTTCTGGTGTTACCATGTTGCTTTTTAGGTTATTGGATGAATTCTTCCTTTGGCACCTATCCATCTCTTCTTTCAACTGATGCCCACGGTGTCTTTGCGTCTTGGTCTAATCTTTGCAGTGGTTGTCTGAATCTTTGGGAATTGTTCTTGGTCTGTTCTGTTATATCAATGTCTGTGTCTCAGGGAGCCACTGAGGTCTTTCTTAGCCTAGTCTCTTGGTCTTCTCTCCTGGTTTTTTTTTTTCTTAGTCCACTCTGTGCATTCACAGCTTGTGCTTTAGAATTCCTCTCTTGGTCCTCTCTTTTGGTCCTCTCAGCAGAAAATTCTCCTGCTGGCTATTGTTCCTCTCTTGTCTTTCTCTTGGTTCCCTTTGTATTGTAGCAAGCTGTGTTTCAGAGTTCCACTGAGAATGCAGGAGAATAGGTGAGTTTGGGGGTGGGGTGAGGATAGTAGATTGCAGGGTCCCATGGATGGGGTTGAGTTTGGGGGAGCCTACCTGCAAGAAACTCTCCTGCTGGCTGGCTAGAGAAACTGAGGCAATTGAAGGAGGGGCTTGGAATTTTGCCCCATTATGGAGGTCCTAGATGGTGGGGTGTTCTCATTCACTTCTTAATCCTTTCTGTATTGTAGCAAACTGTGCTTCTGAGTCCCACCAAGGATGCAGGAGCTGCAATCATATTCTTATTTGAAGCCTTTGGAGATTTTTTTTAAAGGAATGTGAAGAATTTTAAAGCTTTGGACTGGAAAGTCATTGAGTGTGGGGTGGAGAATTTAATGGGCTCTTCTAATGGGAACTTGAAAGACAGTATTGATGGCAGAAATGTGGACAGTGGAGGCACAGTTCCTGGGGCTTTAGAGGAGAGCAAGGATTATACCTGGAAATGGGTTAGGGTCATTATGTGGCATTTTCATGAAGAATCTGACTTCATTCTGCTATGTTCTGAGAACCTGAGTTAAGCTGAATTGAAATATAATGGGCTAATTTGTTTTATGATAGAAAGGTGTGTTGGCAAGCTTCAAGTTTCACAGGCAGACAACACATTGCTGTAACTATGAATGAGATTGGTGCCATTAAAGACAAACCTGGTGCTCTGCACTAGCCAACAGGAAAGAAAACATTTCTTTAGAGTGAGTGCAAGAACGTTCACATAACTCTGGTCCAAGCAGGCTAAGCCATTGAGCTGCAGTAGAACTAGACAGCACTGTCCACATGGTAGTGGCTTCAAAAGCTTCAAAGATGAAGAACTGAACTGAGGTGGTCATGGATCACATGCGATTGGCAGCCAATGTGCGGCCGGGCTGGAATTCCTGTGGGGAGGCCCTGAGAGGCCAAGCAGCAAAGCTGTGATGGTGCAGCCTAAGCTGCAGCAGAAATGACAGGACTATGGCCGTGAAATAAAGATAGGTAGGCACGTGGAGCCTGCCTAAGTCTACATGTGCTGAAAGTGGGTAAGCTGAAGGGAAGAAGTCAGAAAATTACATCATGAAACCCAGATACCGAAATGAAATGATAGAGCTTTGTTTTTGTTTATTTCTTCCTGGGTTTTGATTTTGCTGTGGTTTGACCACTCCTGGATTTTCCCTTTGGGAATAGGGATGTCTACTCTGTGTCATGAAACATTGGAAGTACACAACTTCTTTGTGATGTTGTAGAAGCTCTAAGTTAAGGGACGATGTGGTTTTTTGTTTGTTTCTTTTCTTCTTTCTGGTTTTCACTTATTTTTTTTTTAAACAGGATTTTTCTGTATGACAGCCCCAGCAGTTCTGAAACTCACTTGGTGAACCAGACTGTCTTGAACTCATAGGAATTCACCTGTCTCTGCCTCCCAAGTACAGGGATAAAAGGCATACACCACCACTGCCCGGCTTGGACTTTGTACTTTTAAAGTATTGCAGCTGTTAATGTCTATATGATCTTTCGAATTTGAATTTTATTTTATATGATGAGAAAACAAGAGAATATGAACAAGGGTGGAGAGTTACGGCTTAAAAATGATGTCTTTGTGTGTCAATTGATGAGTACAGAGCTGCGACGGGTGGTAATAACTGTAAATTTGACAAAACCTAGAATTATCTGAGACACAGGTTCTGAGCATGCCTGTGAGGGAGTGATTGTCCTGAATACATTAATGTATTTGGGAATATTTGTATTAACTGTATCAGAGGATCCTGAACTGTATTAGAAAAAGGACGTGATCCAGTTTTCTTTAGTTTTGACTGCAAACCAAATGCGATCAGTTCCCTCAAGTTCCTTTTGGCATGATTTCCTTGCCTCAGAGCACTGCAATCATCCACTGTGAGCTCAATAAGTTTTTTTTTCCTTATATTACTTTTGTCAGGGTATTTTATCAAAACAACCAGAAAATAATAGTAGTCGCCCAGTATATTTAAATTCATTGGCTGCTTTGTTTTCTATAGAAGTTGAAGCTCCTCCAGCTACTTTATTGTTTATTCTCTCCTAATCAGATTACTATAATAATTTTCAAATAACAAATCAAGATTCATGATAGAGAAAATGTGCTAGAAGTAATATTTCATAGTCAAGATTAAGGGTGATTTTCTCATGGGTTCTTAGCCAGCTTCAGTCTTTGAGGCCCTTTTCAGTGAAGTAGAATGAGTTTTGTAAATGTTTGGACCAAGAGCTACAAAGCTTAGTAGTGAGGCTGTGTCTGTGAAAGGAGTTTGATAAATTGCAGAAATTTGTACTCAGATAACCCCAAATATCTGAGGACAGAAATGGTCTGGACTGTTCTTTAGCAGAAACAGAGTTTCCTTCAAGTCAAGTGTTACTTCTTGTTACCGTTTATATGCATGGTTTTAAAGACATTTAAATGCTAGGACAGTAACTTAAGGGAAACTAAAAAGAATCACGTCCTAAAATTTTCATTTTTTGTTATTTTCATGTTAAGTGTCATAAAAACACAGTGCAAATTTCCATTAAGTTATATTAACAATTTCCAAAGGTCTTGAGGAAGAATTTTATTTATTTTCGCCTCTGGAGTATTACTTCCAATTTGTAAACTATATGATATAATCTTATAGCTAAAAACTATAGAATCCCACAAGAAGACCAATATATATATGCAAATAAAGACATTAAGTGTGAATAATGAGAAACTAAATATGAATTGCCACACTTCAATAAATACTTCAACACTCAAAAAAATGTATGTTCCCTCCACTGAAATTATCAAATGTGAAGAGTTTTTAGATTTACAAAGTCAGACTCGTAGTACACAGAATTTTCTTCAAAAATAACTTTGAGTGTGGAATATGAACCTTTCATTTTTGTGGTAGAACAATAAAGCTCAGGGCTTTATACACAATAAGAAAACAGTCTGCCACTGAGCTACACTCCAAGACCTAACTATTGATTCCAATATTATGAATGTGAAAGTCTACACACTCCGGATTGAGAAGCAGTAGATAATTTTTATAATTCTCCATACATTTATTAGTTGGTTATTTATTTGTAGATAACATACGAATTACATGTATTAATTAGAAAGTCTTTAATTTTTAAATGTTTTATAACATATAGTTGTAAAATATGAATTGAGCAATCATCACTAGTTCTCAGGAGAGAATTTACTGACATCCAGCTCATGGACCATCAGTGTACCAGGAGCTGGACATGGCTGGTCACTGAGCACATTCACTGTACTGACTTACTTTAAAACTCTTTAAAAGTTTGTTCCAGGGAGAGGAATTTTATACACTGAAAAATTTCCCCTTTTTCTTCTGTTTAAAACTCTACCAAATCAAGTCATTATAGTGTGATTGAATATGTAAATTGTGTTGCTATGCATAAAATAAAGTGTTATATGATTTCTTAGAAGACTATTAGTCATGGAAGATCAATCATGAAATCCTTAAGGCTAGACTATTAAAACATATTTATTGTAAAGTATTTTTGAATATTTATTATTAACAAAGGGATGGTGAAGTATGACATAAAAATAAATATTTTAGTATTCACTTTATATTAGTTGAGTTATTGTATTACCCCACAGTTTAATTTCCTTGAAACCCAATTTTCTTAGCATTAAAAAAGAAAGTCATATTCCAAAGTTTTATTTTTACATTTTACTGACTTAGCATAGTTCCATTGTTTCATCTTTTCATTTTAATTGATAATAAATTTTATAGAATGTATTATGATCACAATATTTCTTTACATGTAAGTTTTCATTCAAAGAGTCATTGGCCGGATTCAAGGCCTCTGGTTTCTGCTACACTATTGATGCTGGGCACTCACTGGGACTCCTCTTGGACATCCTGTTGTTGGCCTGTGTTGCAGAGATCCTGCAGCTTTGAATTTACAGGACAGGCCCCTTCAAGTTCTCCAGCAGATCACAGAGAAGGATGTTGGGGTGGGCCAACTATAATCCTGGTTCTGGGCTTGGGTGGCTGCAGCTCTCTTGTCCTCAGGACCACAGAGAGCTCTTCAGTATTGTCCTGACTAGTTCACCCCTTACAGTGATGAGCTGGGGCAGGGCCAGTTCTCCTGCTTTCACATCCTCAGAGCCAGCTCTCCTCCCACACCTACACCATCAGGGTCAGCTCTACTGTGCTGCTACAGCGAGGTACAGAGTTAGGCAGACCGCTTAAGTAATATATCAGTGGAAGTAGCTTTGGAGAATACAGAAGAGTAAGTAATATTGACCTGAAGAAAGAAAGAGGAAAGCCAGACAAACATCTCTAATGATACAAAAAGAGGGCATTCTGGGTCTTGTAAGTTCAGCAATGGCTGATTTACAGAGAACAGGAAAATTCTCACAGGTGAAGGCTAGTGGCAGTTATTAGCAACTTATAAATACTAGCTAGCATATGGCATGCTGTTTTTTATTATTTAAAAAATGTTGATAAATTATTTTCACTTGTAAAAAGCTCAAGTAGATTTCTGATAAGGCAGCAGATGTGTATCTGCTTTGTGAAAATGAAGGAGACAGAACCATAAAAAATGCACCAATAGCTACATTTATGTCCAATAATGTCATCTAAATATAAATGTTATTCCAAAGAAGGAGAGGATTGTTCAGCTCTGGAAATTCTTGAGGGAAATAAAAAGAAATCAGCAGGGACAATCACATGGCAGAAAGAAAACAGTTGTGCAGGTCCTTGGTGGGAGAAGGGGGACTAGGGAATTCTCAAGTGGAAAGAACACCCAATTTGTTACATCTTGAGATCCAGAGGGCAGTGGTGTGGCCTTATCTAGGGAGAGAGCCTATTATTAAAAAGACTTTGTTTGGCAAAGAGTAAATCATTGGACTTGTGTATCCATCTATTCACTGGCCCATGTAACACATGTTTAGTTTGCACAGAACTAGAGCACGTCACAATCTCTTTTCTGAAATGTGGCACACGCTTCTCCCATGAGAAAATTGTCTATGTGCTTCCTATGGTGAACTGGGCTTTTCGAAAAGGTGCTGTAATATGTTCTTATGGTGTATGGGAATCAGAACAGTATGTGACACGAGACCTAAGCCTGTGTGCTGGCTGAACAAGGTGGTGAAAGAGGCCTCAGTGGTTCATTACACCCAGCTTCAAGATCTCCCTTGACGTAGCTTCTCACTAAATGGTCTGAATCAGAGTACCTTCCCTGACTGCGGCTCTTTCCAGAGACTACGCAGAGTGATGGTTAATGACAGTATTCAGTGTTCGTGGATGATACAGGAAATAGATACTGACTTGTGCAATGAAATTGTGGTTTGCCATTTAGCTGACATAGTTTCCGAACATGTTTATGACTTATGAGCTACCTTCGGTTCTGCTTAAAGTTGAATGTGATTCTCACCTTGAATTCCAGACAGAGCATGCTGAACTGTGTGAATGGAGACAGGAACTGGATAGCACCTGCATCCATCACCCTGCTCCAGATTGTGACAGTGATACTGTCAGCTGTGACCCAGAGCAAACCCTTGCTCCTTTAACTTGCTCTTACCACGGTATTTGATCACAGCAATAGGAAAAGAAACTAAGACACTGGTCTATCTTAATATAATCCTAATGGAGAGAATTCTTAAACACTCAGACTAGTAGGTCTGATTTTATCCTACAATTTGCTAAGATAAAACTATTCCTCCCGTGTTTCATTATTTAAAGCAAGCATTTCTTACTCAGTTTTCCTCTCAAAGATCCTTTGTAAAGTGGCTTGATAGAGCATGCTAACCATAGTCCTGGGTTTTGTTCAGTGTCTGAACTCCAAGGTAGTGTATCAAGGAGTAAAACTATGAATATTTTTGGAATGTGTAAAGAACAGCTTCCTTTAAAAGCAAAATCAAAACCCAAACCAAACCAAAACAAAACAAAAAACCAAAGAACGAAAACAACAACAACATTTTAAAAAATCAAAAAACCACCCCACCCACAATTATCCCTGGTTCTGCAACCAATTTTGGTATGTTCTTCTGAGTTCCTTTAAGTCAAGCTAATTAATTGGTAAAAGTAACATGGTTACTTCAATGTGTAGTTAATTTATTTAAAAACTTTGGTTTCCCTCTGAGATTTACATTGTATCCAGAGATGGTATAAAATACATTCTGTCTTAGAAGAGTTATTGCCTTGACTTCTGACTGTTAGCTTTTAAAATGAGAATCCTTACCATCTTAAAATTGGGAAAGTTTTTAACAACAACAACAACAAAAAAAAAAACATTTAAATGGTATTTCAACAGAATCTGAGAAAAAACCAAAATATTGCTTATTTGTTCATTGGCTTATTTACTCCTTGCAACACACATTACTTCTACTTGCTTGGGAGGAATTTCATATGTGACATGGGCTTTCTCTATTGTAGACACAGTTCAGTTGCTTAGCTACAGAGATATCATCTGAGAAATGTGTCATTATACAGAAACATGGTCCAGATGGCATCACTTTAATGTGCTGTAGTTTCATACAAGTAGCTACATACTAGGTGTACTCACACACTACCACAAAAGCATGTGAGTAATGCATTGTGTTATGACACTGTTTTAACTACTGCATCCATGCAACAGGGGTTTGTTAGTTCTATTGTAATCTTTTGGGGGGCGTAATTCTATTGAAGTTGAGACCCAAGGCCTTGGACAATATTGGACAAACATTATCCCACTACATCCTCAGCCCTCAGCCATATAATAATCTTATGGAATCACTTTTGTCCATACAGTTGTGACTTGTCATCAGCCAACTTTTCAATATGTGGTATACATAATTTGACTGTAAAATGGTTAAAAGGAAAATATGGAATTAGGCTGAGATTTTTAAAACCATTCAAGGAGTCTAAAACATATTTTATTTCTCAATATTGATTAATAATTTATCTTGCTTTTGCTACAATGTGCTGAACTGTGGCCCAGAGTTTTGAACAGGTATAATGATTTCTTTGTAGCCAATCATAAGGCTGCCCCCATATCCTACAGACTTTGGTGAAGTTTCAGTGTAGTAGGTAGGAGTGTCTCCTGAGAACTGGTAAATCTGGCATCACCACAGGCTCACCCATACAGTGCTGGCAAAGCATAAAGTAAAAGGTGGCCAGACTATCTGTATCATACATTTTAAAGACTAAATTCAGTAGCACATAAAAAAAGGTTTGTTCCTCTTTTTGGCATGTTAGAACCTGACCAGTCACTCCCAGTTCATTACATGTTGAAAACTTCTTGTGGCAAGAGGAGTCACTATTTGCTCTTTAATATCACAATGAGCAAAACATAAAATGTTCTCTTTGTGTTTCTATATGCAAATGAAGTGAGAATATCTGCAAATCGCATCTTCACGTGATTTCAACTTATTTCTATTTTTAACCAGCTCAACAACCTTTCTTTCAACTTATACAATTGACTGTGCCTTCTATCACACTCATTCTGTGCTGTCAATGTCCTTTTTCTGAGGTTGTGGCCTGTTTTCCCCAGGTTTCTTTAAAAGAAGCCACCATGACACAGACTATACTATTTCTTGTATTGGACTCCCTGGAAAGCTTCCAGTCTTTCTGTTCATAATTCATACATACATACATATACATATATATATGGTATATTCAAAGTGGGAGCCAATGTCCTCTCTTCATCACCCCTACCTCTCATGCTCCTCTGCCCACATTCCTTTTTCTGGGAGGTAACTCTGGCATGGGCTTGACCTCCTGATTCCATCTTGTAGACATTCTTGATATTTCCTTTGTCTTTCTTACCAGGTCTTTCCTATTCAATTCAATTCTATTTATGACCAGCACACTCTTAAGCACAGTTGTTGTCACTTATGCAATATTATGCTCCTATCCTGATAATTTCCGTGTTTAAGCCACTAAAATTTTCTCTGAACAAGTACAATACATACAGCTTCTGTTTTTCAAGTTCTTGGATAGGCACTGGGGCTCTTGATATCTGGTCTACCCTCTTTCATGACTGGTGCCTATGCTTTGCCTTCCTTTGAAGATTCATGGAAGCAAACAGGATCTGCACCAGATGCTCTTGGTTTCCTTCTGAATTGTAGCACACCATATTTTTTTCCTTTTTAAAAGGGGGTTGCTACAGTATAAAAATACCTTTGGCATAACTGAATAGTATAACAAACCTTTAAACGAGAAACTGCTGCATGTAGGACAATCACTATTACTATGCTTTTTAGCTTGAATCATCCATGGCTTCAACCAAAAAAAAAAAAAAATTGCCTACAGGTTTGTTTAAAAACTGCTTGATTCTTAACAAGTTGGCCTGAGAATTTTAGAAAGGCTTCACTTGTGGAAATAATATTTAAAGTTTCTGACCATACACATTAAGTCATATTTAAGATTGTGATTCTTTTAAAGGTCCAACGTTGTTTAGAAAGTAAATATGTTGAACAGAATGAATTTTATTTATTACTTAATAAAATAAAAACAACATTAAGAAAAGTAGAATGAAACTCCAGTATCCCATATATTCTAAACATAGAAACTAATTTCTCCAGCTCCTCCTGTTTCTCTGCCCCGAGATGAACCCTACTTTAACCAACAGTGTATAACTCAAAATAAATCTTAAAATTTTAACCCTCATATAATTCTTGATCAAGAATACTCCCTGCTCTAAAACCTGAACTTTCTATTTCATTATTCCAGAAAAAAATTCTCTACCATTCAGGTTCAGCAATTATCTCTGTCCAGAGTAATGAATATATATAGGGTCATCAAAAGTCAATTTCTTTCATGTAAACATCCTTAGATACTAAATCACAGAAAATCAGCATCAAATCAAATGTTATTTATGATCACTTTGAAAGCTTCAAACTCTATGATGGAAACATTGAAGAAATAGAAATATAAATAAGATAAACACTTCACTTTTAATTTGTTACTAAACTTAGTTTAGTACATTGGTAGAATGTACTTACACGGGGAAGAGCTGCTGTGTTGGGTGGCAACAAAGAAGTTTCTGATGACAAAGTGCATTTAGGTTGCGCTTGGAATAGGAGAAAACTTATCTAATCAGTGTAGTAGATATGGTGTCTAAGATCCACACTGCTTACAGGAGCTTACAAATATTCCTTATTTTTTATATTTTATTTATTTGGTTTTTGAGACAGTCTCTCTGTGTAACATTTCTAGCTGTCATGGAACTTACTCTGTGGATCAGGTTGTCCTCATAGATATTCTGCCTGCCTCTGCCTCGGGAGTGCTGGGGCTAACGGTGTGCACTACCATGCCTGACTTTTATTTATTTTTTTATCAGAAAATTAAGGTAACAATAATGAGCCCAAACACTGTAGATAATTTGTTTAAGCAGTCCTGAAACATGATTTAACACTTTAGTGCATGGAAATTTCCCTTCACAGAAAGTGGTCGGGGCATAGGAAGTCATACAGTTTTCCTTACTGGAATCAGACTATGAAAATAGTCTACTAACATTCTTAATGATTGGTTTGGGAAACAGCAGATGAATTGAAATATTATAAAATATTCCACTGGGGAGGGGGACTAAGAATTTAGTGTCATCACAGGAAAAATCATTCCTCATTTGTTCTGCATAGTTCGAGGAATATCTAAAGTAAAACAATAAGCATCGCATGGCTATTTGCAATAAAGCTTCCTCCTACTTTGATAAGTTTTATCTCTGTCTCAAGGATATATCATGATCTCTGACTTGATGTATTATGTTCTCCAGTTTTATGTTAAACCATAAAAATGCTAAAACAGCAAAACGAAGAGATTAGTTCTGGAAGTTTAGCATTGATTTCTCCAATAATTCCACATCAACTACAAGCAATTAAATTAATGCTAAAATATATAAAAGAAAGATTCTATTAATGAAATATAAGCTTTGAAAGCTTCAGGATGTTGTTTCAAGGTCAAACATCATCTGTATTTATGGAGGCATTAGTGATATGACTCAATTTTATGTAATTATAAAATGATAAAACAGTAAGCCTGAGAGATTTGGGCTATTATGTAACCTACATGATAACTGTAGATATAACAATATTCTAAGGAAAATAATGTTATTTATATATTTTTTTCACATTCATTTTTTCAAATGGTTACAATTGTTTTAGGGATGTTTTTGGAATCTCAAATGACTTTCCAAATTTTGTCAACAGAATTAATATGATCCAATTTACGATGAAAGATTGATTACATAAATTACTTAAAGTGGTTCTCCCTCTTGTGAATTATGAATAAATACTAATCACATTATACTTGAGTAATGCCATTCAAAGAACTGGACAAACAAGAATTAATCTCTCAGTCAATCTATTCAAAATTTAAACTGAAAATTCTCAATTTGAAGAGAGCAAAGTGAGTCAAGGAGACTTAAATCATTAGTTTTATGCCAATTTCTTACTTTACAAAGAAGCAATGAGACTAGGACATTCACACAGCAATGAAGATATGAATATATTAATACATGTACATATGTATAGAGATAAATAATAATGGATAAATAAATGATAGATGAGACAAAGAAGAAGGGGGAGAAAAAGAGAGAGAGAGAGACAGAGACAGAGAGTGTCCGACCTTGAACTTACTCCTTAGCCATGACAGATTCATACTTATGGCAATTATTCTGCCTCAGTCTCTCAGTTTTAATCATTTCAGATGCTATCAAGTAATCTTGCCCAACAATGAAGATTTATAAAATGCAAATTAATTGACAATTTTTGGATGAAATGATTGTTAACTGCTTTCCTTTTTTTGTCAAATATACATCAAAAATTACTGAAGTACTAAAGTCTAAGAATGTTAGCATCTAATCTTTTAAAATAAATTTTAATTGGAGGATTTGGTTATGTCAATTCTTGAAGTGTATTTCAGTTATCTCAGTATGTCTTACTGTAATGCCATGGCATACCCAAATAGAACCAACATGTATCAAGACAGAATTCTCTTCTATATCAAGAAACATCTATTTTTGGTTCGCTGAGAGATTTTCTAGGACCATATTATTTATATATATATAGAGATATATCTATATAGGAAGATATATAGATATACAAGTATGGGTTATATTAAACAATTAGTTATATTTTGTTTCTTCCTACTACCCTCATGTAAGGATTTGTAAAGCATTAGAAGAAGATGAAGCTCAGGAAAATTTTGTATTCTTGGGAAAGGAGACAGATTTTATTGGCCCAAGAGGCAATATTTGTAGTGGTTGAGGGCAAATACTGAGTCTGATACGTATCTTGGAGCAAATTCAAGCTCTGTGCTTTCCTGGATACAAATCAATTTGTTTCCAAGCTCTTTACTTTTTCCGAGCATTACCTCACCTGGAAAATAGTCCTATAATATCTTACTCACAGGGTTACTATGAAGATGAAATGAGGCATTATGTATAGCTCTCTGAGTTTATTACATGGCATTTAAGTAATCATTTGCTATTTGTGGTATATTTTTGAACTGTCCCATTTCATTTAATTATTTTGAATCATTTGCCATAAAAATCTATAATTTGATGACAAATGTGTTACCAGAGTGAGACATCAGCCCAGTAGTCATTAGCAAACTAACTCACGTGATTTTTGTTTCCTATGCAAAAACGTGACTCTAAGCCATAACATAAAAATGTTATTTTAAATGAAGAAATCAACAAGTATAGGGGGAGCAGTTCTTCAATAGACACCATTGGGGAATCCTATTTTCTGAAGGAACCTTGGGAGGGATGGTAAAAAATATATTTAAAATTTCAACAAGAACCCTGCCCTTTCATAGTGTAGCCCTTTCTCTTTAAGAGGGGTAAGCTAATGGTCACTTTGTCTTCTTAAGTCTCAACTGGACTTGTTGACCTGTTTGCCAAGAGAATACTTCCAGTGATGTTCTGTGACTTTTGGCGCTGTCACCACAGTCTCAAGCTTCCTGCCAAATCTTCTGGAGCATTTATTCTTGGGGTGCCACATCAAGACAACAATGACCATTCTTTGATAAGATCATGCCACCCAAATATTCAGGCACAGTTGTACTCCACTTCTCGGTTCCCCATTGGCAATGACATCAGTTAGTAAGCCTGTGATTTCAGATAACTGTAGCTCCAGCTGGCATAAGACTGTAGCCTCGTCTTGCCGGGCGGTGGTGGCGCACGCCTTTAATCCCAGCACTCGGGAGGCAGAGGCAGGTGAATCTCTGTGAGTTCGAGACCAGCCTGGTCTACAAGAGCTAGTTCCAGGACAGGCTCCAAAACCACAGAGAAACCCTGTCTCGAAAAAACCAAAAAAAAAAAAAAAAAAAAAAAAAAAGACTGTAGCCTCATAAGAGGCCATCAGTGAGGAGTACATAAATTAACCCCATAGCCCTCAGAAGCATATGATAAACATGCAACTTTAGGGCATTAAATCGTGGTGTGTTCTCTTGTGCAGCCAGAGTATCAAATTGTCTAAGAAACGTTATCTACCAGGGCCTTGGAAGAAAGTAAGCACCCTCAGTGACTTCCTTCCCCAGAGTCAGCCTATCCATCCTCGGAACATACTTTGTACATAGCCAATTCTTTTGATTAGGACTGATATTAATGTTTAACAGAGTTTTAGCTTTATATCACACATTAATCAGGCAAGGTTTGTGGGCTTGGCGGGTAGCTTGGTTGGTAAAGCGATTGCTTGCTATAAATGCAGTCAATTCCAGTGTTAGAAAGGTCTGGGCCTGGTAGCACAGGTATAATCCCAGCCCTGGAAATGCCTCTGAAAATGGCAGGTGTTCAAGGCTTCCTGCCCAGATAGCCTAGCCTACCTGGTGTTTTCCAGATCAGTAAGCATCTCTTTCTAAAACTAAAAAGATAAAAATGTATAAAGCACTTAGGGAAAGATAGCTGAGGTTGTCCTCTGACCTCCACATACACATTAGTGTACGCACATTCTGAAAAACAAATGCCCACAACCACCTGGAAGACACATGCACATATACCCACAACACACATACAATCTGTTCATATTAGTCTTAAAGCATGACTGAATTTTAAAATGTAGATAAGAACTTCCATTTTAATTTCTTAAGTCATATTGGGAGGTCAGTTGAAATTTTTTCTTATATACAGGGCATCATTATTGTTTGTTTATTTTCACTAATATATGGATACTTAAAAGACAAAAAGTAAATGAATTAGCCACACAAAGATTAGTTTCCCTTCAAATACCATTAACTTAGATTTTGTTCTAATAGTTTAGTCTATGAATATCCCCTTCCCCCACCTTCCCAGCTCACCAGGTTACTCCTGCTTCTATTATTTGACAATTACAAGGTCAGCCTATTGTAAATATATTGCCCAGCTTATTTGGAATTGTATAATGACCATAAGATACCATTAAAGAAATAGTTTTCAATTCCCCTCTCCATTGCCCATCTCTGGGGTGTCTTCCTTTCTGGAAGAGCTGAATGCTTTCTTAGAATCTATGCTTACCCACAATTCAGTCAGTAACAGTTAGATGCATCAAATGTAGAAATACATATTAAGGTCTAAATGATGTGGGATTCCCCTCTGTATGCTGTGAATACCATTGGTTAATAAAGAACCTGCTTTGGGCCTGTGGATAGGGCAGAACTTAGGTAGGCAAAGAAAACTAAACTGAATGCTAGGAGAAAGGAGGCAGAGTCAGGGGGAAGCCATGGAGCCTCCGCAGAAGACAGATATGCTGAAACTTTGCTGGTAGGCCACAACCTCGTGGTGATGCACATATTAATAGAGATGGGTTAAATAAAGATATCAGAGGTAGCCAATAAGAAGTTAGAGCTAATGGGCCAAGCAGTGATTTAATTAACACAGTTTCTGTGTGATTATTTTGGGGCTGAGCAGTCAGGAACCAACAAGCGGCCTCATTTCAACAGTCTAAATTTTCTAGAAGAAAGGGCAACAGAGCTTTGTGTCTATTCCTCACAAGTTTTGTATACTAGCTGGCCAGAGGCTCCATGCCCTAGCTTTGTTATTTTTGCCAGATCCTGTGTTTACTCTTATCCAAACAGCATAACTAACTCATGCCCAGTGATGCCCCCTCTTAGTTACCTTCCTCAGTCTACCCAATCCCATTGTTTTAACTCCAGCATTTATTTTAACCCTATGATGGTTTGAAAGAAAATGGCCCCCAAAAGAGTAACACTATGAGGAGGTATGACCTTGGAGGAGTGTGTTAATGTGCCACTATGGGAGCAGGCTTTGAGGTCTCTTATGCTGAAACTTCACTCTGTGTGACATTCAGTCGACTTCCTGTTGCCTGCAAAATGTAGCACTGTCAGCTCCAGCACCAAGTCTGCCTGCATGTAGCCATGCTCCCCACCATGATGAAAATGGACTTAACCTGTGGAACTGTAAGTGAGCCACCCCAATTAAATATTTTCTTTATAAAAGTTGTCCTGGTAATGGTGTCTCTTCACAGCAATAAAAACCTGAATTAAGACAAACCTTAATATTTTTAACAGAATACAATGTAATATTAGTACATATAAATTTCCCAGTGATTTATACAAAATTACTCCCTTTTCTATGAATTTAATTACATTTGCAATTATAGGCAAAGTTTGGTTAACCATTATATTACATTTTATTGTATTTTTATACTTGTGGTCTTATACTGAAGATAAAATCCCAATAACAATCTTTTCTTCTATTTCTTTAATGAGATTGTGGTTCCAATTTAATGTTGATTTATTTTGTGCATCCCCTGCATTGTATGTATTAATTACCCCCCAGTGAGAAAGGAAAATAATATTTAGCCACTGAGATTAGTGAGAATTAATTTATTTGACAGTGGTTTTCATTGGCAAGTTAATGGGAGCTACATAAGAAAATTGGGGCTTTGATAAAATAAGTTCAAGGTATTTATACAAAATAGCTAATGTTAAGATAATGGGCAATATGCATTTCTCTTGGGAAATGACTATTAAAAGGACATTTTGTATTTGATTAAAAATATTATGAGAGTAAACAATGCTCATATTGGAAAGTCCAACCACTTTTTTGCTTCCTTTTATTTTCCTAAGAAATTTATATTTATTCCACTCCATTCCTCCCCCGTGTGGAGGAGATAAACAAGTGAGATCCAGTGCCTGAGCTGAGGATTATGCAGAAGGGACTGATGGGAAATGATCACAATTGTTGCTTGTGGGACATTGTCAGAGAGGGAGGGTGTGGGGCCATGAGAAGGTTCAACTACTGAAACAGGACCTGTGGGAATTCAAGGAGATGTTGTCGGGGGAATTTAAGACAAGAACTATCATTGTACTCTCAACAGTCATTTCTGAGAGTAACAACCCTAGAGAGGTCTGAGAAGGGAAAAGTCACATGATGCAAGGGGACAAAAAAACTTCATGTCACGCCCCAATACCCCCTCCCTCTATTACTATTGCTGTCACCACCAATATCACCTATGTTGTTGTGGTCTCAATAGAGTCTTTCAAACAATCTTCAGTGGATCCTTTCTTGACTTTTATGGACTCTACATAAAGGTCCACTCAGTACCTGGCATTGAGAGAGCAGCATTGTGTAGTGAGTATCAATCTCGCTTTAACTGATGATGGAGAAGACAGCGGTCTTTTACATGGGATGACTGTCTGAAAAGTCTCTTGCTTATGGAGGAGTTGCATGGTGGCACTCTCAGATTTCCCTTCTGGGGACAATCCTAGGCAAGTGTAGGTGATGTGTGTACAGACATCAAAAGACAGGGAGAAGTCCCAACAAGGGAGCAAGCTACCTCGCCCACATGGATACCCAATGGCAAAAGTGCTTGCCCAAGTTAGAGGATGTTCGGGGCAGCTGATGGCATTCAGCAGAGATGAACGCAGCAGTAATATCACTGTCCCCAAATATCCCTGACAGTCTCATCATTGAGTGATGCTCACTTAGGGAAAACCCATAGGTTGAAAATGACTGGTATTAAACTTGAATGCCAACTGAGCTTTAAAATGAGGCAGGCATATAACTTTTATTTGGCTGTGTTTGTTGTATATAGGTGCCTACTAGATTCTATGATGTTAGACTCCCAACGTGTCATTCTTGTGGTGATCAATATATCATGAAAATAGTAGCATGCTGGTTTTTTTTTTTTTTTTTTTTTTTTTGGTTTTTCGAGACAGGGTTTCTCTGTGGCTTTGGAGCCTGTCCTGGAACTAGCTCTGTAGACCAGGCTGACCTCGAACTCACAGAGATCCGCCTGCCTCTGCCTCCCGAGTGCTGGGATTAAAGGCGTGCGCCACCATCGCCCGGCTATGCTGGGGTTTTTTTGTAGTTGTATTTGGTATCATTCATCTCTTCCTATCCGTACATCCTGGGAGTCAACATGCTGTACCTTTAGTTAGACTACAGCAGGAATAGTTCTGCTGTAGAAATCATCACATGCCACAGACTTCTGTTTAATTTGTTGTTTTGTAGCTTATACCTAAGATATTTTGGGAAGAAATGCTTGTATTAAACTTGAAGAAATTTTCTCAGAGCCACTAGATTGTGAGGGACACACCATTAAGAGACTTACTACCCTGCTCCAAAGTTATTTTACTAGATCTGTTCAATGCCACTTAAGGTACTGATCAATGAGTCACATTGGTGCATTTATCTCATTTTATTTCTGCTTTACTTGCAAACCTAGATTGAATGACTACCAATGTTCACTTCAAAACTATATTTATTGTTTAGTTGCAGCCATAAACTCTCTATAGGTGTCAGATTTTAACAAGAATTGATGAAACTGCTTATAGAAAACTTATTATATATATAATTGTGTGTTTTTATTTATAAAGTTTATGCTACACACTTTGATTTTAATCTTATTTATAAAATTTTCATTAGTGTATATTCTTTGTACAAATAAGGTTTCATCATGCCCTTTTCATACATCTGTATCATGTACTATGATCATATTTCACGTCTCTTAGATCTTCTTGTTTCTACTCCTATCTCCATATACTTCCTCTTCCCAAATAGTCATCTTTATGCTTTCATGTGCTGTTATTATTTAAAATCTAGATCCATCAGATGAGAAAAAGTACGGTATTTGTCATTCTGACTCTGTCTTGTTTTGTGAACATGATGATCTTCATTTCTACCCATTTCTACAATTAACAACTTTTTCCTTCCTCATGGTGCACTAACAACTCCACACAACACACTCCATCACACATTATTTGTCCATTAGTCTCTTGGCTGGCACCTAAGCTAATTTCATGATTTGACTGTTAAGAAAAGTCATGTAATAAACAGAGATGGACATGTGTTTACATTAGTAAAATTATGTATGTGTTAATTTTACAAAGCTGTATGAGTCTTAAATTAGACAACACAGTATCATAGCTCTTTGGAGATATAGGAATTTTTAACATCATTTTCACACTCTGTGGGAAAATGTTGATCATAGGGGAGAATAGCCAAAAGTCATTTCCAGAAGGAAACTTTTATAAATAGACCTTTAAAGTAAGGTGAATGGATTTCAAATAGTAGCAAGCTGTTATGAAGCTAATGTGATCCTGGGCACCCACACGGCTATATTCTGGATCCATTTATTTCTAAGGAAAGAAACAGTATTACCTCTGAAGAAAAATGAAATATGATGCAATACATAAATGATTCCAAGTAACTTCTAGCCATAGAATTCTCTTTCTCCGTTCCACATAATCACACCCTTTGGGGGCTACCTTTCCTTCTTTGCCCCTTTTCTCTCTTACAATCTTTACATTTTTCCCTTCTTCACACTCCCCTTGTCTGAATGCTAGCAAGAAAGTCCTGCACAGAATACATTAGACCGAACAGAAACAGAATCCTAGACCCCAGGTCAGTTTATTCAGATCCCACCTCTCCAGCCTCCTCCAAAGAGTACCAATATCTGGAGACAAGGCATTCAAAGACATGGGGGTGACATCTCAAGTTCAATCTCTTAACACTCTAGTATCTCAAAACCCTCTGTAATAGGTCCAATTTCAGACAGATCATATCACATCACGTCCATATGATTCGCTTTCTATTAGGTTTGGCTCAGATTTTCTTCTTTGTGGCTTTATCTTATGGCAAGTTCATTCCACAGTGGGTAAAGTGGAACTCTGGCAAGATCCTGGAAGCTAAATATTACTGTGGCTAATATCTCATATTCAAACTTCTTAACAAATGCTTCCACTGACTTGTGTGCTCTTTGTCAGACATAAAGATAATGTTCTCTGTATTGTTAAGAGTACATCAGACACCATCCTTGGTGTGGGATTGTATTTGCTTGCACATGAGCCAAGTGCTGCTGACATAATTTAAGCATAGGAAAATGTCACAGAAAGAGTGGATCATATTAAAAACAGAGAAGAAAAGTCAAATAAAACCTAACAGACAAAAATTTCACACACACACACACACACACACAGAGAGAGAGAGAGTGAGAGAGAGAGAGAGATCACACTGTTATGCACTGAATTGTGCACCATTTAACTATATGTTGACACCCAGAGTCCAAGAGTTCAATGTGGTTAAACGTCTCTCTCTACTGTTTCTCCCCATATTCTATAATAAGAAGGAAGACAGTCACAGGCAAGTAGGGGAAGAAATCCCTCCTCCTAAAATGAAATTGTAAGCTCTATGGCCATGGATTTCTAGTCTCAAGAACTGTGAGAGAACATATTTCTGGTAGTGAACCCATCCAGCCTATGATGTTTTGTTATGCCATTCAAGGTAGCTAAATACACACAAGAAACTATAGTTTAAAATAATAAAAAATTATCTTCTACATTTTGACAGGGCAGGATCTGTGCTACTATCTCTTCCATGGATATTTAGCTTCAGGGTCTGTGGAAGAGTCTGCTACATGCAGGATATATAGCTTCTGGCGATGTTGAAATCCTTAGTTCTCCTCAGTAGGGAGTCAGTCGCCACTCCAGCCAGTGTCCATTATCACTTGGTTTTTGTTGTCTGTGCTTTCTCTCCTTATAAGGGCACTTGTCATTAGTTCCACTGTTACCCAGTGTGAGCTCATTTTAGTTTGATTATATCTACAAATTTCTTTCCCAAATAAAGTCGTATGTGCGTGTGTTTGTGTGTCTGTGTCTATGTATAAATGTACTTGTATGTGTAGCTCTGAGTACATGTATGTGGAGGCCAGAGAATTTTAAACATGTAGACAATGTGTTTTTATCAAACCCACATTCCCATTCTTTCACCCCCAACTCCTCTCCTATCTGCCCCTGGTAATCTCTCCCTATTTCATGTTTCTATTTTTTTTGTTGTTGTTCGTTTGTTTTTGACTCAGTGAGTCTATTAGTGCTATCAATGTGTATATGGGCAGAGAGCTGTGTACCGGGAGATGGGGAGCCTCTTGGAGTCTCCTGAATAGAAGTGACTCGCCCATTCCCAGAAGCACATATGGACTTACAGAGTTGTGACCACATTAAACTGGCATGAAATCAAGCTAGACAAAATCCCAGCATGGATAGGAGAGGAGTTCATGCAGTCCTACCTTATTTTTTGAGACAGTTTTTTCATTAAATCTGGAACTCACACATTGTTTAAACTGACTGGCCAAGCCAGGCGGATCACTTGCATTCCCACTGAGCCGTTTCCACAGCCTGAGCTCACATTCTTAAGATTCTTAGGTGACTTTACTGCAGCTTATTAGATAAGCACAGTTTGACTAACTATCTTATGTTATTGAATCATTGAATAATGGTATTAAAGTGGGGAATATTTTCCCTTTCAGCATTTCACTTTACTGGTTCCTATTAATAACAAGAATCATTTATAGAGGAAAATTCAGAAGTCCTAGTTTGGTGATGGTGTTTCCCATGATAATCCGACATTTCATCAGTAGGGCGTGCACATTAGCAGTGTACCAACTCTTTAATCACTTAAAATTTATTTCCTCATTTTCTAATCTATATTCACCAAAAAGTGACTTATTCCTACCATTGCCAACTCTGCAACTTAAGCTAGGTATCCCATGCTTAGCATCACTCCACTGTGCTGAAACTACCCGTTTAAACAAATCTCAAAGTATGACAGAGGACAGAGCACAGAGGCAAATATTTTTAGCTTCTTCCATTTAAAGTCACTCTGGTATTTGCAAATCAGACAGAGTACAGGTCGCTTCAAGTATTAGGTCACGACGCTTGCAGGAGCCTTCCACAGCCATATCCAGGGTAGAGTTCTAAAGCTTCCCTTCTTCAGACATCACAGCCGTGTGTGCAATTCACCTGCCTTCTTAAGCTGCAGCTTCAGAACTGATGATTCGTGTTTTCTTATTTTCTTTTCTTCTTCAAAATGACTAATTATTCTTATATCAGTTTTTTTTTTTTTTTTTTTTTTTTTTTTTTTTTTTTTTTTTTTTGGTTTTTCGAGACAGGGTTTCTCTGTGGTTTTTTGGAGCCTGTCCTGGAACTAGCTCTTGTAGACCAGGCTGGTCTCGAACTCACAGAGATCCGCCTGCCTCTGCCTCCCGAGTGCTGGGATTAAATCAGTTTTTACTTGAGATATTTGGGAATTTCACTTAAATATTCAACATGCTCAAAATGATTTTGTTTGTGTCCAAGGCCTCTTTTACAAGAGGACATTTCATGCCTTGAACTCTAAACCTGGCAAAAAGCCCATCATGGCCAAGGAAGCTGTAGATCTTGGGGTAAAACCTCCTATTGTTTTTTTTGCTAAATCATCATCCTCACAAAGTTACATCTAATTATTTATGGGTATGGCCATAGATCTGAACGGTTCACAACCTTGGTTGGAGAAGCTTCCTTTTTGCAGTGGGTAACAGTCGATAGAGAAGCGCAGAACTGGATGAAGTGCAGAGAATAAGAGACAAGTTGATCAGCGTTAAAGAGAGCATCTGTATCAACGCCTCCTGAACCACCGAAGCCCAGGGAACATAAAGAAGAGGAGTCAGAAAGAGTGTAAGAGCTAGAGGAAGAGGAGGAGTCTTGCTGAATACTATTGTCCTGATAAGACACGGCCATTGGCTTGTGAAATCCTAACAGCTGTGGTCACCGGAACAAGAACTACACAAATTCAACCAGCCGCCCCCCCCCCCAAAAAAAAGACATGAAACTGGAAGGGACCTAGGACACAAGAGGAGTTAGAGGGGTGAAATAAAGGAGCAGATACTGTATATGTGTATGAAATTCTCAAAAATAAAGAACAATTTTCTTAAAAAGTGTGTAGAACAGGTTTCAAAGCCTTTACATAAACATATTACAAGTATATGTTGCTCAAAAATGACTATTGTCTTGTTCATATTCTTTCATTTTCCAACTTTATTAGGTACATTACCTTTGAAAACTGAGTTTCAATCAAAACTATGATTCAGTGTTCTATAGCTGAGGTGCATGCAAGGACCAGGATTGGTGCGTGAGATGGAGGGAAAGAGGATGGATATGAACATATATGTCTTTAATGGGTTCCTAATGGAAGACTATCGTGTCTTTAGTGGGTATAAATGAGAGGGCTCAAGTCAGAATGGAGCAGGAGCATGAACACCTTGCCTGATACTGGGGTCAGGAACTCAGTGCTGAGTAGATTCCATACAGAGAACAGGAAGCGATAGTCTCCTCAATCACTGGCCTAGCCAGATGTTAGGGACAGGACTTTTCTTTTCCTGTGTAAGAACAAGTTCTATAGTGTTGTTAAACATTGTATGAACCAGGTATGGGGCCCCTCTGGTCAAATAAGGCAGGTAGTTATGTGGCACAAAGTGGGAGTCAATTAATAGAAGCTGTCTGACAATACAACACTCCAGGTATGATAAGCCATCCAGCTGTGGATATTCTGACTGGGAAAATGAATCAGTGTTTTCATTGGCATTCATAGGAGAAAGAAGAAAACACAGGGAATATGAGTGCCAGACCTGCAAGAAGGAGGGGGCTAGAAAGATTCCAACAGACTTCTTCATGGAGAGATTGAACTGGGAGTTTGAGTAGATTAAGGCAGCTGGAGTTAGAAGACCTGAGTATCAGAGAGAATGGAGCAACACAAATAGAAATTTCTAGAAATCAGTAAATGTTAATACCCTTGTCTTTTTCTACTTCCCATGAAGATTAGATACATTGACTTTGAATGTTAACTTTGTTTATTTTTAAGATGTATGAAAATATTGTAACAAAAAATTTTCACATAAGTATAATGAGATGAGATAAAAATAAAGAATGAATATAAAGACTACTGATCTTGACAAGAGGCAATTCATACTGTATAGTTTTCATTTTAAAAACCAAATACTTAGATATTTTAAAAATTGAAGGTCAGTATGGAATTCCCCACAAAAGCAAGCAAACCAAACCAAACAAAACAAAAGAGAGTGAGATTTAATTGTTACTTTGCATTATATAAATTTAGCATACTATGTATCAGATTCCAAAGCATAAAATGGTAAAATATAGAACTAAAAGTAAGAATAAGAGAAAATATTTGGGACTTGAACTCAGAGTATTACATATGGAAACAAACTATGTTCCACAGGTAAACCAATCTTCAAAATTAAAAAGTAGTTAATGACATGGTTAAGAGAGTATAGAAATAAACCACAAAGAATTAAATAGTTCCTAGTTCCAAAACTAACACTTATGAAGAATTCTCAAAATACAATTATATTTAAAAATGAATATTATTGCCAAAATATTGTGAGAACATTCTTACATTAGCCTATAAGAAAATTAGAGTAAAAGATGAGCTGCCTGTGATAATGACTAGAATTAAAAGGATTGATTAATGTTAATTAAATTTCATAGCTCTGTATCATTCTGGCAATGAAATAAGGGAATGGAAATCCATAAACCAGTGGGATGAAAACCAAATCAAACTGATCTGAGAAAATTTGAGCATTTTCACAGCAGTTAGTACACACCTGTGGCAGGACTCAGTCACTGCCCTCCTCAGTATTTTCTCGAAGTCAGTGGAAACACGTGACTATACAAAGAATTATGCACTCATGCCTGCGTTCAGTCCATATTAGGTATCTACAGCTTGGGAATAACTCAGATGTCTACCAGCAAGTGAAGAGGTTAATAAACTGAGGTATGCTGCACAATAGAATACTTTTCCACAGTAAAAATAAAAGAAACAGTCATGCTACAAAATGAGTGCATCTCAAAATACTTATTCTGAGTAAGAAAATTTAGGTAAGTGTGTGTGTGTATGTGTGTGTGTGCATGTGTGTGTAAACTCCCATTATAATTCTAAATAATTGTAAACTAAATTATAAACGATTTGTAAACTAAGAAGCCATTATATAAAATACATCAATGATTACTTGGATATTGAAAATTTACAGGAAAGATTGACTGGAATTAGTTCCAGTGACACCTTGAGGATAGAGGAACATATTTGTTGTCTTGATAATGGTGATGGCTTGTTGGAGTATGTAGTTGAAATTAATGACATTTTTTTTAATATGTTCTGTACATCTTACGTTGCTTCAAAGAGGAGAATTTGAAAGACAGAGGTCTCAAGATGAATTTTAGGAAGAATTAGTAAAGTGCAATGCACATACATAATCTGTAACATTTTAAAGGCCTGAATGTTCAATGGTGGGAAAGTCAAATAGAGGAATTTTCTGTCTATTGAGAAAGTTGTCATATCAATAATTGACTTTAAAACACAATTGAGGCAGGGATGTAGGAAAACTATAAATATTAATTTTACTAATTAGTAATTTAATTTTACACACTGATCTGACACACCTGTACTGTGCACAGCTCAGTTCAAGTCTAGATAACATTTACAAAGACAATGTTGGCTAGCATATAATAATTTCAAAAATTAGCAGACACAATGTGGCATTTCAATATACTTACATAGTATCTATTGATCAAATATGGATCACTTATTTTTAATTTTTCATAAATGTTATTGATCTGTAGCATAGGCACAATGTATTTAAAGAAATATTGACTTGTCCAGCAATCATCACTGACAATTTCTGACAGTTTTTACAGAAGAACTCTTATAGACAATTCTAATGAATATTATCATCTCTTACCAATCTAAGTCTTTACTACCATTAATTCTACCTCTGACACTGTATTTTTTATTTTAAATTGTTTTAATTTTAAATATTTTGTTTCTTCTCTACTTTTCAAAGTTCCCCTCTGGTTTCTTGCCAACTAAAATATGTCTTGTTTATTTTCTGGTGTCTTTGGAAGTGTGTCAGATTTTCCAGAACTTCAATAAAATTGCCACTTCCTCCACAAGACAAGCATCTCATATGCAGTTTTGAAGAGGGTATTGAATAAAAATATCTTGTTTCTGGGATGACTTTTCCTTTATTTCAACAGGCATGCTAGTAAGATGAGACATCTGTGAGTGATAAATCTAAAATCTTTCTAGAAACTTGAAATTTATGCACATCACTGTGTCAGCACAGGCGAACATCCATCAACCCTCACCAAAATAATATTCTAGGAATAAGAATACATTCTGTGCTATTTATCTTGTTGTCTTTGCAACTTTCATCAAATTATTCCTGCTCTAGAACCCACATACAAAAATGCACTTTTTAATCTCATGTAGGCTTCTGTGCAGGTTCTCATGAATAGAGAAAAATTATGGTCCTGTTGAAAAGTGATTGGCCAATTTATAGTGAGTTTCTTTTTTTTCTTGTATTTTGGTATGCAACATGGCAAGCTTGAGAGCTGAGAACGCTAAACTCTTTGGAACCAACAGCTGTGCGAATACACTGCCCACAAAGTGTAAGAAGCTCTCTAAGAGTAGAGGAGACACAGATATAAGATAGAGCAGTATTTCAGATAGATGCCAAGTTGTGAATGTCAGAGATTTGAGAATTTTTCCTTGTGTGTCTCAGCACTTAAAAGAATACTTCAACAAATCATCAGTGCTTTTCCTTATTTCCATAAACAGGACAGGTCAGGCATATTATTCCTAGTTATATCAACCATTAAATCATGGTCCTTAAGATCTCATGATGTCAGAGACCATGAAAATATACAGCACGTGGCAATGGATAATTCAGATGTCAAGCCATCAGTGGTGTGACTCTGATGGAGGTTAATCCTGTCAAAGTAAGGCCTGCAGGACAATCTAGTCTGAAGATTGTTGCTCAGTTTTGCTGAAGTAGCTATGTATCTCCCCATTGTCAGGCATTTTCATGTACTGTGAATATGTAATCTCATGATTGAATCTCAATCTTATGGGTACATATATCTGTGGATGGTCAGGAAGATGACTTTTCATACCTATATAATTTTGGTATATAGAATATGTGCTGGAACATGCTTCATAAGTAGATCTATTTGTGCCACGGTGACTTTAGACACTTAAAAGACTACTCTGGTTTGTTTTTTTTTTTGTTTTTTTTTTTTTTTTTTGCTCAGACTAACCACACTTAATTAGCTCACTTTAACCTCAGAACAAGTTCAAACAAGACTAAAGGCTTTTAGTAAATGAGTCATAATTTTAAAACTTTACAACTATGCACAAGGTCAAGTAGCAACCGCACAACCAAGATTGCAACACAAAGCATCCTAAGAAAAGCATTCGCTTGCCAGTCTGCTGACAATAGACCTGTGCCTCAAGCTTTTGTCACTGGGAACTGTGCCTGCTCTGTCTGGTCACAATCTTACTCCCGTTATATCTTGGAACCTTGTGTGACAATGGCAGGCTCCCTATTGTTTATGTTGAGAATGTGCTTTTAACCAATGAAAAGTAACTCTTGTAATTTTTAATCACCTCAAGTCTCCTGCAAAAAAGATTTTTTAGGCTAGAGAAGACACTAGAAGAAACTAGGAAATATTAAAACCAGGATAGAATTGGCATAGAAACAGAACAATAAAGAGACTGATTTGAAAAAGCACATATAGAGTTTGTTCATTCACCCTCAGATACCCAAAGAAAAAAGTCCTTTTGCTTGCTGCTGCATCTAATCTGAACCCTGAAGAGAGACTTGTGGGTGGACCTGAAAGTCTCATGCTACCATGACAGCATTTCCTTCTTTCTTCTGACAGATCCTACACCTTCTTGGGCCATCATCATACTCATTCATTAAATACTTATAAGATCTCTATCACTTAGCATTTTACATACCTTCTAAGAAGAAATTCTGTACTCTCCTACATTTACACTGGGGCTTAAAAACCAACCAATTATTACAGAAAAGCATACGGGGTACCGTGTCACAAGAAAGATCAGAAAAGTAAAGGACACACTGACTTTTTCTCTAGATTCACTTCCTTCTATGATGAATTTTAATCTGTGACTTTCCCTTTGTTCTTGAAATTCTGAACATGGGCCACTAGATAACATTTGTAAAATGTCAAGTTAGTGGGCACTACTCAGCTTTGTAGAGAGTTCTTCTTTGTTATTAGAGTTCCCATTGGGCATCTGTGGGAAAAATATCTGGATGTGATATGCTTCAAATAGAATTGTTATAGGATTGTATCTGTTTCGGGCAGAAGTGAAATTACAAAGAAACAGTCATTAAGTATTGATTATAATTCCTCACTTGATACAGTCAAAAGATTAGAAGATTATTAGAAATTCATCTATTTAAAGAGTTTTTACAATTTCCTTAATTAATGGTGCTAAATTGAGAACTTCCATCATTGTTGATAAACAAATAAAAACAAATGGATGGTAAAATGCTGAAGTAGGAAAGGAATGAGTCCAATGCTGGTCTGATGCAGTGCCTTGAGATCCCAGGTAGGTTTCCCACTGTTTCCTCTGGCATGAGAAATAGGAATAATAATTTATGACAAATCAAAGCCCAAATGCTTAATAGTTACATGGTTCCAAAGAAGGAAAAGAATAATAAAGGTTATAGGAGCATCTATCAATGTAAACTTTTCTTTTTCAACCACATGACATACCTTGCAGGTAGAGGCTACTTCATATACCTTTGTGATGGTGACACTGTCCAAAACTGGTGAACATTTATGAAAAATTTAGTAATGATAATAAAACGAATGACGATACAGTTATTTTAATTTTAAATGGACAAATTCTTAGAATATTTCATAGTAAAAATGAATCAGCATCTCTCCATGTCTCTTTAGGATATTTCATATGCATGATTTGCCTACTCAAGAGGACAACATATACTATGAAGGCCAGAAGATTTTTAATCTCTCGAGGCATGTTGATTTAAATAAACATGCTATTAAAATTCTAATTTAATCTTAGAAAATCTTGCTGCTATGGAAGTCATTTTTACATGTTTCTGTGAGACATAACAGATATTTGAATTTCTACTTGATTTCTTACATCTACTCAATTTCCGATACAAGATGTCAAATCATCGCTCAGTCATGACTTCACAGGAAAATATGATAATGCCAATAACAGAGGGGAAGGCACTGCATTTGTAGCTGTTAGAGTTTACTGCAATACGTTGGCAGGATCAACGAAAATTAATCACGCTGAGCCATTTGTTTCACAGGAGGTGTGGATTACTTCCTCTTATGCACACGTAGCCATTGGTGACTGGGCCTTCTATGTTGTCTTTGAATTCTCAGTTCACAGGGTGTTTCATTTTTATTCTGCAAAAACAAAATATTTACAAGGTCATGGTTTCGAAAGAAAGAGAAACCGCTTGCAAAGTGTCGAAACAAAATACTAAAAATTGATTCCTTGATGAAAAAATTGTTTCTAATTATAGTTTGTCAGCAAATTAAAGAACACAGAGAGAGCCTAAAATTAGGACAATTCTGCAAATGAATAAAAATGTCATTTAAGATGTTGTCTCTGCTGGAAGATGAAAAGAGCTATTTGTCAGCTGTATATAATTGAACCTCATCTTCTTTGTGGCCTTTCAATAAGACCTTGAAGATATTTCCCTTGTCATATATTTTCTCCTCATCTAAGTCAAATCTCATTTTAGATTTTATAGTTACTCATAATCTCTTAAAATAATATCTTTCCTATTGTACATATATATGTATATATACATTAAAACATAAGACATATTATTGTATTAGATTGAAAGCCACAATTACAGTGATTGATCAGGCACTTGCTCTAGCAGCAAATAAGAGCAAACAGAGGAGGAATATTCTTATTTTCAGCAATATACTAATAACTCATGAAGTGGAGATAGAGAAAAAAAGCTCCAAAGATTTTTATGAATCTTTAACTCATGGTTAAGTTTGATTAAATACTAGGCAATAAAGATAGAATCCTACGTTGTTGGATAGTGTTCTATTGCCAACTAATAAACACTGTAGAATGTTTAAAGATGACAGAGATTATGAATTAAGAACTGAGATACATTATGATGTTGAATATTCTTAAGCATGCCATCAGACTACCTTATAACTCTGAGGAAATTATAAGCCTCTAAATCTTCCTGGCGTTTAGAACTAACTAATAACCTTTCCAGTTGCTTTTCAAAAAAAAAAAAAGTAAAATCAACATGTGGTTGATATATAAGGCCTTATGTTCTTCCATAGCTGGTGATCCAAATTAAAGTCGTGATTAATTACATTTTGATAGATGTCATGAAGAGGGGCATCATTTCATCATGACTGACCAGCACTATGATTTGAATAAACTCTTCCAATCTCAACTTAAGAGCAACTTTTTAAATTTGGCATTAGCAAGGAAGGGAACAGTCCACCAACACAGCAAACTGCAGTCCTCTGAGATGAGCACATCAGTGTTTTCAGTACAGCCTAAAAAACTACCTATTTGTGTCTCCATAGAACTGGAATCACGGGTCCATGACATAGCACATGCATTTTGAGGTGGGTAGTAGGCATCTCAATTCAGGTCTCTATTCTTGCATGACAAGTACTTATTTACTGAGCTATCTTCCTAGCCAAATAGATATGTGCGTGGATTTATTGTATGTGCATAATTATCACAGAAATATAAGACAAGTTGGTAGCTAAGATACATAGATCTAAATAATATAGTCATAGGCAAAGAAAGAGAATTTAGATTAACATAGAAAATTTGCCCAGGATTAGACCTATCCATTGGCAAGACTTCTTAAAATACAGTTTAATTACTTGAGACTACTGATTACAAAAAATATAAACTTCTCCAGCTTACCAGGTGTTACATATTTCACTCTGAGCATGTGCATGAAAAAAAGTGATTTAAGCTATAGAAATAACCTGTCATCCCTTTCCCCAGTTTTTCTTCCTTTCTGGCAACAAAGCATTGAAAGTGTGCCTTTCCCTGAACACTTATTGGTATTTTTAAGTCCATAGAAGAAACGTTTGCTAGTGTCATTTAAGAAATTTCAACTTGGTAAATACCATCTGTGTAACATGAAGTCAGGCCTGGAGGAAAAAGCAAGGTCAAGAAATTAATTCAACAAATATCTCAGCTTGCATCCAACAGCATAACCAAGCCCCTCCCCTAACCACGCACACACCAGAAGCCATCCACTGTGAAGAGCTACATTTCAGCATCGGTTAGTTCGAAGCCAGCCTGGTCTACAGAGCTAGTTCTAGAACAGCTAGGGCTGTTACACAGAGAAACCTTGTTTCAAAAAAAAAACAAGCAAGCAAATAAATAAATAAGTAAAAAATAAAGGAGTCTCTTCAACAACGTCTTATCTAGACTGTTTCTTTTTGTGGGGTGGGGGTAGCTTTAAACAGAGACTGTTCATTTATTTCCCAGCTTCCCAGACCAAAATAACCACACAAAAACTATATTAATTACAACACTGTTTAGCCTATGGTTCAAGCATATTCCTGGTTAATTATTACATCTTAAATTAACCCATTTCTAGCAATCTGTGTATTTGGGTAAGGTTTCGGTGTCTGTCTCCTTCGACAGCTACATGGCATCTCTTTAACTCTTCCTACTCTCTCTATATATCTCTGTTAATATTTCCCACCTGGCTTTACTCTCCTAAGCCATTGGCCAAAACAGCTTTATTCATCAACCAATAAAAGCAACACACATACAGCAGCAGGACATCCCACATCAGATAGGTGGGGAGTTTATCACAAAAGCCTTCAGTATCTCCCGATTATGAGTCTGCAGTCATTGAAAGCACAAGAAAAGAAGCTTCCTCGCCCATATCAGTCACTTGTAGCACAGATAGTGAGCTTCCACGTGGCATCCAGTGTCAGCACAGAACATGGACTTTAACATGGCCACAGGCATACACATGTCTTTCAGTGGTAATAAGGACCATGAACACTAATAAGGTTTCACGTGGCAACACAGACCACAGACATCAACATGGCCACCAGTTGGCAGCAGGAACAGACATCAAAATGACCTCTGGCAGCAGCTCGATCACAGATATCTACATCGCTCTCCAACCCTATCCTCAGGCAGTTGCCTGGACCTTGGAAGCCAACATGGCGTCCAGGCACAGCACAGACCATGAAGGTCTTTTGAGGAGGCACAATCCAGACAATGAACTGTTCTCCATCGCTCCATCTCAACCATTGTGCCATTGCTCAGAGTCAGGGTGACCCTTTGTTTAGACAGTGAGTTTGGGGCGAGGGGCAGGGGCTGCAGGAGCTCCAGGCCACTGCATGTACCAGGTTCTACTGTCCTCCCTGAAGCCTGTGGGCAGCGCCACAACCTCATACTCTCCTCCTTATTTGTATTCATCATCTCTCATGCTCCTTTTTTCTTTCTCTCTCCCCAGCAATTTGTATTCTATCTACTATTTAGAAAGAGAGCAGGAGGATGAGGAAGGGGCCAAATATGAGCAAAAGATGACAATGTTATGATGAAAATTACAATTTTGTTCATTAAAAATGGAAAGGTTCATAAAATACTACAATGCAAATATAATATATGCTGCTACTAGTGATGTATTGGCATTTTGATTCAAATACTACATTTTAACCATGGTTTAAAGTTAGTAAACATAGGCTTTCTAAGTAACTAGGCGCGTACACCGAGGTACTAGTGTTTACAAGGTTCTCTTTCCTGGTCTTTTTCTTTCCTTTGTGCTGCAGATAGTTATGCCTAAGGAACACTGAGAAGCAGAGTTTGCTTTGAATTGTTCTTCTCGAAGAAAGAACCTGGGATCTGAGGCAGGAGGGCTTCTGAGAAGTTCATTAAAAATTAACAGCATTGGAAATATATTGCAGAACTTAAAGTGTGGTGGGTTGCAGAAAGTCCTTGATTTTAAGGAAATGTACAAAGTAAAACTATGTAATATTAATGAAGCATCCTCTAGTCTCTTCCTTATGATATGCCAGAGGTAAACATTCCTTTCTGCCAATGTGGGGTTTTAACGCTTCCCAGCAGAACCACACCCACACTTTTCATTCTCCTAGTCTAAACCCTGATGGTCTGACTCAAGCTGCAGCCTCTCTGTTCCCACGTTTTCACCCGAAGTTCACATCCTCACCATGTCTCATGAATTAGTCAGCCAGCCATGCTAAGTCACTGCTATGAGTTATAGTGTATCCTCCCAAACAGATGGATCGAAGTCGTAATTTCCAGTACCTCAAAATGTGACCTGACTTGAAAACAGGGTAATTATGTGTATAATTGGTTAAGATGAAGTCAGGGTGGTGTGGGGGTGCCTCTCATCACATGGATTGCTGTGTCTACAAAGGCACAAACACACAAGGAAAATGACACATGAAAGCTGAGATTGATACAAGAACTCTAGGCTCAGAGAGAGGTAAATTGGGTGGTGCTGTAATTCAAGATACTGGGGAGTCTGAATCAAGAGGTACAGGAGTTTTAGGTTATTTTGGGTTGCACCTTAACAAGATTTTTTCCATACATATATGCATGTGTGAATGATTACACATGCATATATAAATTAAAGCAAAGATAAAATCATGGAATATCTCCCTCCTCTACAGAATGCAGCTTTACCCACACCTTGATTTGGATATCTATAGAAAAGTGAAAGAATAAATTTCTGGCTTTTGAAACCATAGTTTGGGGTACCTTGTTATAGAAGTCCTAGAAAATCGATGTACCCACAGCCTCTCCAATCCTCTACACCCACTCACTCTCTTAAGGAACTATTACGTACTTGTGTGCCTATGTTATCCTCTCAGCCTCCTTTTTTTTTTTTACACTCTAGCCATTGCCATGGCAACCAACTGCTCACAGATGTAACCTGGCAGCAAGGATTCTCCTTCACAGTGGATATCTGTTGCATTTTCCCTCTAGGCTTGCAGGGGATTTCTGTTTACTGCTGAGATTGCACCGCTCTACCCACATGTGGTCAAATTATAGCAGCGAAGCTGTTAGCACCCAAAGCAGAGTTGGCTGGAGTAGAGGTGAGGACACTCACTGCTCTGCAATTGTGTCTCAATGCAGTTTCCTCCCAGAACCACTGGGAGCAAAGGCTGCCAGCCGAAATTCACATTGACTTTCTTGCCCTCTCTGTTTGTTTGTCTTTGTTTTTGTTTTATTTTCTTGTTTTTCCCCATACATCAACTTCTGTAAGCTTCTAATATTATAGAGCTCTAGTTTCATATTTTGCTTCAGGAGGGCAGAATAAATAAGCTAAGGCAATCTCCATATACTAGTTTTCCAGTGTTTGGATCTCTGCCTAGAAAATTCCACTTTATACTTTGCTTGTTAGCTGATGTTCCTGAATCTTCTGTAAGTTAAAGGTCTGGTAACTGTGGCTGCCACTGGTATTGAGGAAGATTACTAATCTGGTTTTAGATATTTATATAGCCCTAGCAGAGCAGAAACAAAATCACAACCAACTAAACAGATAAAAATTAAATAACTGCAAAAATGCCACAAGTAACACACTTATTTATATCAACAATTAAAAGTAATAATTTAACTTGAGAAATGTTATAGCCCATGTTCCCCACTATGGAGACAACATAGCTAGATCCTATTTTCTGAACTATTTTAATGATGCCTTGGTTTAATCTCCTCCAATTAAGAAAATGTTTTTACTAGGAAAAAATTAATATGTATTTATATTATACATGGTTATTTTACATAAATTAAATATTTATATAAATGCATTTATATATGTACATTATTTTTATGTATTTTTTGTTTTTAATTGTTTTTATTGAGCTATATATTTTTCTCTGCTCCCCTCCCTTTCTCCCCACTTTTTTCTACCCTCTCCCATGATCCCCCATTTTCCCAATTTACCCAGGAGATACTGTCTTTTTCTACTACCCATGCATATCTCTCTTAGGGTCCTTTTTGTTGTCCAGGTTCTCTAAGATTGTGAATTGTAAGTTGCTTTTTCTTTGTTTTATATCTAAAAGTCACTTATGAGTGAATACATATATTTGTCTTTCTGGGTCTGGGTTACCTTACTCAATATGATGTTTCCTAGATCCATCTGATGTGGGATTTCCCTCTGTATGCTATGAATACCATTGCTTAATAAAGAAAGTGGCTTGGCCTGATATGGTACAGTAGATAGAGCTAGGCAGGGAAAACTAAGCTGAAAGCTGTGAAAAGGAAGGCAGAGTCAGGAGAAGCCATGTAGGCCCACTGGAAACAGATGCCCGAACTTTACCCTGTAAGGCACAGCCTCATGGCAATACACAGACTAATGGAAATGGGTTAAATTAATACGTAAGAATTAACCAATAAGAAGCTAGAGCTAATGGGCCAAGCAGTGATTTAAACAATACAGTTTCTCAGGAGACTGGGTGGCCGGGAAATGAACAAACAGCCCCTTATGACTACATCATCCAACCATGAGCCTTCAAATTTCAAGATATCATTATATTTTCTGCTGTGTAGCACTCCATGTTGCAAATGTACAACATTTTCCTTATTCATTCTTCAGCTGAGGGGCATCTAGGTTGTTTCCAGGTTCTGGTTTTGACAAACAATGCTGCTATGAACATAGATGAACACATGTCCTTGTGGTATGATTGAGCATCCTTTGGAATATATAGCCAAAAGTGGCATTGCTGTGTCTAGTGGTAGGTTGTTTCCTAATTTTCTTAGAAATCATAATACTGATTTCCAAAGCAGTTGCACGAGTTTGCACTCTGGTCAGCAATGGAGAAGTGTTCCTTTTCCCCCACATCCTCTCCAGCATAAGCTGCCATCAGTGTTTTTGATCTTTGCCGTTCTGACAGGTATAAGATGGAATCTCAGAGATGTTTTGTCTTGCATTTCTCTGATGGCTAAGGATGTTAAACGTTTCCTTAAGTGTCTTTCAGCCATTTTAGATTAATCTGTTGAGAGTTCTCTGTTTAGGTCTGCATCCTATTTTTATTGGATTAATTGCTCTTTTAATGACCAATTTCTTGAATTCTTTATATATTTTGGAGATCAAACCTCTGTGCAACTTGGAGTTGGTAAAGATCTTTTCCCATTCTGTAGACTGCCATTTTGTCTTGTTGACCATGTCTTTTACTTTACAAAGTATTTCACTTTTCAGAGATTTCATTAATTGTTTCTCTTAGTTTCCTGTGCTATTAGGGTTGTATTTAGGAAGTGGTCTCCTGTGACGACGTGTTCAAGTGTACTTCCCACTTTCTCTTCTATGAGGTTCAGTGTGGTTGGTTTTATATTGAGGTCTTTGATCCATTTGGACTTGAGTTTTATACATGACAAACGATATGGATCTATTTTCATTCTTCTATATGTTGACAACCAGTTATGCCAGCACCATTTGTTGAATATGCTTTCATTTTTCCATTTTATATTTTTAGCTTCTTTGTCAAAAATCAGGTGTTCATAGGTGTGTAGATTAATATCCAGATCTTTAATTCAGTTCCATTGGTCTTCCTGTCTGTTTTTATGCCATACCAAGCTGTTTTCAGTATTGTAGCTCTGTTCTGAGTTTGAAGTCTGGGATTGTGATGCTTCCAAAGGTTCCTTTATTACACAGGACTATTTGGGCTATCCTGGGTTTTTTGCTTTTCCATACTAAGTTGAATATTGTTCTTTCAAGGTCTGTGAAGAATTTTGCTGGGATTTTGATGGGCATTGTGGTGAATCTGTAGATTGTTTTTGTTAAGATTGCCATTTTTACTATGTTAATTCTACCTACCCAAGAGCATTTTTCTGGTGTCTTCTATTTCTTCCTTCAAAGACTTAAAGTTCTTGTTACACAGGTCTTCCACTTGTTTGGTTAGTTACTCCAAGATATTTTATGTTGTTTGTGTCTATTTTATGCTATTTGTGGCTATTGTGAAGGTCACTGACTTGGGCCTGCTCTGATGGAAGTCACTAACTTGGGCTTGCTCCCATGGGTGTCCCTGTTTCAGGCCTGCTATCACAGAGGTCACTGGCCTGGCCCTGGCCCACAGAGGTTACTGACTTGGACCTGTTCCCATGGAGGTTGCTCACTGGGGACTCCTCTAGCAGCAGTTGCTGGCTTGGGCCTGCTCCTGCAGATGTCCTTGGCTCAGGCCTGCTATGATGGATGTCCCTGGCTCAGGCCTGCTCTAACAGAGGTCGCTGACTTGAACCTGGTCCCATGGAGGTCTCTCCCTCATACCTGCTCCTGTGGAGTTCACTGACTCAGGCCTTTTCCTGTGGAGGTCACTGACTTGGGACTCGTCTGGTGGAGATTGCTCACTCAGGCCTGCTCCAGCGGAGGTAGCTGACTTGAGCCTGTTCCCGTGGATGTTCCTGTTTTGGGCTTGCTCCCACAGAGGTTTCTCTTTTGTATCTGCTTCTGCAGAGGTCACTGGCTCAGGCCTGCTCCAAAAGAGGTAGCTGGCTCAGACCTGGTCGCATAGAGGTCACAGGTTCAGGCCTGCTTCCTAGGAGGTCGCTGCCTCAGACCTGCTGCTGTGAAGGTTGCTGGCTCAGGCCTGTTCCCACAGTAAGAAACTTAACTATTGTAATTTCGTCTATATTATTTTACATTTTTCTTTGTCATCTCTAATGTACTTAAGCAGTAATTGGAAAAGGCAATATGGGAACATTTATTAGACTTAGTTATCTGCTAAATGGTTCATAAAACAAAATTTAAAATCACCATTTTGTCTTGTGCAAAAAGTATATACATTACAAAGTTGTATAAATTTCAAATCTTAATTATTGTGTAGCATTGAGCAAGATTCTACCAATCACTCACTTATTTTGCTCATTTTTACTCCATGAACTTAAAGCATACTACTTATAATTCATCATCATTAAGTAGTGTTTGCTAAGTATCTCTTCAGAGAGCATTTTTAACTTACGGTTGTTTATTATTATTTTTGGTTTTTTTTGTTGTTGTTTCTCTAAATATTGGCTGAAGGAATAAAGGTATTAAGGCAATTAAGGTACTTTTTAAGCTCCATTTAATCTCATCCTTCTTTCCCATCCTTGATATTTTTTTTTCTGGACAAAGCAAACTTTACTCTTAATCAAGAAGGTGTACTGAGTAGAGCCAGGAAACACACTGAGACAGGAGGTAGGTTTGGTTTTTATTCTAGCTAAGGTAATGACTGCATTTTTACCCATTGTCTGGAGTCTGCCCTCATAGTTCTAACATCTTTATCAAGAATTTATAAATATTATAAAAATATGAATAAAGTCATTGCATTTTTCTGTTTTTATTGGTCATAATATATATATATATATATATATATATATATATATATATATATATATACACTAGAACTACAAATTTTCTGCATGGTTTGTAGGTAAAATAAGTTGGTCAGTTCAAATCTGAATAAACAAATACGCTTCTCAATTAGAGGCCCATGAGTTAACTCCCCAGTTGGATTTAAGACTCACGCAACAAGAAGGAAATCATGCCTAGTATGGGAAACTTTGTCAAATACCCAGGGCTAGTTGAAGTCATGGACCTTGGAGGAAAATCTGTAACTGCTACTTTACTAAACCAGCATAACCCCTAACTGTAGCCTGAATATTTGTCCTTATACCTACAGATAAGTATAGTGTTCCTCTCTCATCAAGGAAGTTTCTCTTTGCAACTGGCAGAGACCCTTACAGAAAACCACAACCAAGCAAACTGCACAGTTGTAGAGACCAGTCCCAACTGATACACCTCCAACAAAACTCTGAACCTAAGTTCCAAGGATCATTGCAGAAGAGGGGCCAGAAAGACAATAAGAGCCATAGAAACATGGAGTTTGCTGTGGGATTGTGTCTCCTAGAAATTTTAGAGACAACATCCATAAAAAAATCTCACCAACAAGGCTCCCTAAACTTGACTTGAACAAGAATAACAACAATAGACATGCTAACACAGATAGGGAAATGCTCATGAGACCCCAATCCTACACAAAGAACTATAGGTAGCTAAAGAATGCTGAGAGAAAGGAGCCGTCTTCCCCAGGGAAGAACACACCAAATGTTTATTCAATATTAAACACAAGTGACACTATAAGGACCAAGTAGGTTGTATTTGTCTATTTAAATATATATTTGCATATATGTATGTATAAACCATCAAAGTAAAGGCTGGGAATACAACAGCAGGCTTAGAGAAAGGAAAGGGAAAAGAAAAAAAAAATCATACTTTAGGACCTGAAAAATTTTTCAACAAAGTTTATAGTCAAATAATAAGCCAACTGAAACAATGCAGACATTATTTTTTACATGATGTTAAAGATACTGATGAAATATGACTAAAATATTTCAAAATTTATAGTTGAATACAAAAAGAGGAAGTGGTATTCTCAATCAAAATTTTGGGTCCATAGGCGGAGTCATAGATCATCAGTCTTCTCATTTTCATATTCTGAGATGAAACGATTAGCATCACACTTTTTATCTGGCAATTGATGTGGCACTTACCAAATAGAGCAGGATTTTGACACTAAGGGGCAATGACTATACTGCATTTTGTATTCCAGCCTAATTAACTTTTCTAGTTGTTCTTCAGTCATTCATGATGCAGCTATTCACAAAGACAGAGAGAAATCAGGACACATTACTCATGATCAGTCTGCAAGAAGCATGGTGAAACATGGTCAATGCTTTACAAGTGTAGATCTTATAAAGATTGTATATGCTTAAGGAATTGGTTGTAACAGCATAGTTTCCAAGTTAAAACTACTCTAGAAGTAATAACTCGTACAGAGAGAAAGCAGCAAAATTATCCATGACTTTTCTAGTGTAAATACCAATAAAAGCAACTAAATGCTGGTATGAATTCTCATATTGCTTTGATATATTTGGTTTTTTTGTCGAGACTGGGTTTATCTGTGTAGCTTTGGCTGTCCTGGAATTTGCTCTGTAAAATAAGTTGGCCTCAAACTCGTAGAGATCTACCTGACTCTGCCTCCTAAATTCTGGGTTTAAAGGCATACACCACCACCTGGATTGATTTTTTAATGCAAGTGAAAAAATGCCAATTTATATATTGAAAAATGGATAATCTTAAAGGGAAAGTCCTTTAAGATTATTTGTACCCTTTCAATTATAGAATTTTCTAACTATTTTATAAAGACCATAATTCTTCAGTTTTACTTTTATAGAAAAATATAGTAAGATACATATTTTATTTGAAATTTATTTTCAATAATTTAGCAATGTAGCTTTACCATTTTCACATACTAATACATTTCACTTTATCTCTGTATGATTAAGGGCTTTTTGTTACTACATTAAATGCATCTATAGATTTTCCACAATCAATATTGAACTGAAAGTGACCGACGTAATAGAAACACTCTCCATGGCTCCACAGGAACATTGACTTTTTGTTTCGATTATAAACTGATGTGTAGATATATGATATTAGTCTTCCCCTTCTGAGACATGGAATTTTCCATTAGTCATCTGTGTCATCTTTCATGTGCTTTTAGCACATTTTATCTATAGAACCTTTGCATATAAATTTGCATAATATGCATTATGCTGTTATTAAATGATAACCTCTCAGTTATATTTGTATTTTGTGTTCAATATTTGTTCACATAATATTTTTCTTATTGTAGTAAGTTATTGACATTAATGAGAATCCACTGAAGACAAACATTATTTGTAAAATAAATCGTCCTCAATAAATTCTTACTGAGGAAATCAATGAAAATTATTTACTTATATTTACGAATAAAGAGAGGAGATATTACATACCTTAAATAAAGTAAAATGAGATTTTTAAGTGGGCACAATAATTACCTTCTTCAGAACACACTAAACTTACTTATATGCAGTATATCCTGAACACATCATCAAGTATGTGGGTGGAAAAAAGGCATCCAGCTCACTGAAAAGCAGTGTCTCCTGTTGTCACCTTTTCCTTGCCTCTCTTAGTCCACTCTTCTTGGTTTACAAATACCGTTCACTAAGCTTCATTTATGAAGCTTGTGATGATCTTCTTAAAAGGCAAGACATTTCCAAAAGTACCTTTTTGAATTAAGAAACCAAGTACAATTTTTGTGAACCACCACTAAATATCAGATAATATTATTCATGCTGCAATTTGAAAGGAAAGTAGGAGAAAATCATGTCCTTTCTGCCTCTGCATAATTCACCCCTGGGAGCATGGAAAGCACCGGAGAACAATGGAAATGGAAAATTCGTGACTCTCTTCACTAATACTTCAGTCTTGAGTGAACTGCAGTCATGATTTTCCAACAACAGTCAGTCACGAAACCAAGGATATTTCAATTCAAAAATGATGCTTTCAAAAGTGTTTGCTTTGCTTAAACTGAAAAAATAAGTCAGTGGAAGATTTTATGCAAATAGTAAGACTGTTTTGAATTGAATTCTGTTTTGGAGAATTATCATAAAACTACAGTGCCGAGTCCAGGACTGATTCTAGTGGAAAGAAGAAAGCAAGACGCCTACTAATCAGAAAATAATACGTCCAAAATCAGGTGTGCTGATGAATGCCTATGAAGCTAACACTCGGCAGGATGAAACAGGAGGATGGAGAGTTGTTGCCAGCCTGCAGGACAGCAGACTATCTCAAATCAACAACAAAGGCCAAAGATGCTCTTGAGCTACCTCAGCATTGTGAGTAATCCTTCCTTATGATGGATGTTTGAACATCCATGGAAGAAGTCAGAAGTTCTAAGTCAGTCAGCTTAGATATAATCATGGCTGATCCAAGGCCAGGTTCATAATAAGTAAACTGGGACACCTTAATCCTTTCTAGAGCAGAAGTCTTCAGGAGGGCCCTATCTCATTCCAATGCTAGATGAATGAAATGATAACACATATCTTGGTAATATCATGTATGATTCAGGGTTATTAAAATGCCCCTGTTGAAATGAATATTAAGCTCCTCTTGTTTGGTGATATGTAGATATTCACAGGCTTGAAGGTCATTGAAATGGATGCTTCCTTCACAATCAGCAACATGTAAAACCAAGGAACTGTAGGTTTCAGAAGAATAGACAAGTGGCCATCTGTGCTCTTGGGAGGAGAGTGACACCCCAAATTTCCCAGATGGTCATTGCTAGGTAATTATTTAAATCTGGGTCCAGGAACCATAAACCTTTGTAGATTATTACATAGCAGGCTGGCATTATGTTAAAGAACAGGAAAGCCATGATTCATTCCTGTTAAATTGAACTCAAATGTTCCTGGTAATTATCTGAAAAGAAAACCCATGTCAGGAAAGCTGTCTGAGAGTTCATACATAATGTGACACCTGATCAAAATGTACATCTGGGTAATAGCCCCTATGATCATTGTTCTTTTTTCAGGGTGCCCTGTCCTCTACTCAACAATAATCTCTTCCTGTCTTTTTTTTTTTTTTTTTTTTTTTTTTTGGTTTTTTGAGACTGGGTTTCTCTGTAGCTTTGGTGCCTGTCCTGGAACTAGCTCTTGTAGACCAGGCTGGCCTCGAACTCCCAGAGATCCGCCTGCCTCTGCCTCCCGAGTGCTGGGATTAAAGGCGTGCGCCACCGCCGCCCAGCTCTTCCTGTCTTCTACATTACTTTCAATGTGTCTTGTCCAAATCATTTGTATGGGCATCACAAGGACCAAGGTGCAGGAGTAGGCCAGAGACTTTTTAAATTGCTGTATCTGTAAATTGCTTTGAGAATTCTTGTAGTGAATGATCAATTGATATTGATTAATGTAGTCTGAATAATTAAAAACATTTTCTGAATATAAGATAATTCAATATTGTTAATGCAATTTTGAGCAGAATTTATTACTCAAATATCTAACAAATTATATATCTCTTCATTTAGATGTGGTGCCTTATAGGAAATTTCTAGTATGACAGATTTTGTTATTTATTTATTTATTTATTTATTTTATTCTTTTTTAATTAAAATTTCTGCCTCCTCCCCGTTTCCCATTTCCCTCCCCCTCCTCCCACACATTGCCCCCTCTCCCCACTCCTCTCCCCCTTCCCCCACTTCTCTCCCCCTCCCCCCACTCCATTCCCCCTCCCTCTTGATACTGAAGAGCAGTCCAAATTCCCTGCCCTGCAGGGAGTCCAAGGTCCTCCCACTTCTATCTAGGTCCAGGAAGGCGAGCATCCAAACAGGCTAGGCTCCCACAAAGCCAGTTCATGTATTAGGATCGCTAGTACCTTGGGCAACTGAGGAGAGGGAACCTGAAATGACCCTATCCTATACTGATGAATATCTTGCATATCACCTTAGAACCTTCATCTGGCGATGGATCGAGATAGAGACAGAGACCCAATTTGGAGCAACAGACTGAGCTCTTAAGGTCCAAATGAGGAGCAGAAGGAGGGAGAACATGAGCAAGGAAGTCAGGACCACGAGGGGTGAACCCACCCACTGTGACAGTGGAACTGATCTATTGGGAGCTCACCAAGGCCAGCTGGACTGGGACTGAATAAGCATGGGATGAAACTGGACTCTCTGAGCATGGCAGACAATGAAGGCTGATGAGAAGCCAAGGACAATGGCACTAGGTTTCGATCCTAATACAGATTTTGCTTTTTAAAGTAGATTTGTAACTCCCTTTAAAACATTGGCATAGTAAATAGAATAGTGCCTGAATACTTAGTTTTTCAGAAACTTGATGAAGAATATAGTCGCCATTGATGGTTTCCTATATAAAATAGTATGGCAACAGCTTTGAACATTGTGTCTTCATTACTGTTCTATGACATCATTATCAAGGCAACTATAATAAAGAAAAACATTTAATTGGAGGCTTGCTTACATTTTCAGATGTTTAGTATATTATCATCATGACGAGAAGCATGGTGGCACATAGGCATACTCTGGAGCAGTAACTGAGAACTACATTCTAATCGGTAGACAGAGACAGAGAGAGACACTGAACCTGGTATGGGATTTTGAAACTTCAAATCTCCCCCATCCCCCAGTGATATACTTCCTCTAGCAAGGCCACACCTATTCCAAAAAGACCTCAGCTTCTAATCCAGGATATTTTATATGGTTACAGGCAGGTTTAGTTGCAGTATCAAAGGGTTATTAGACACAGGGAAGAGGCCTTTTCCAGCTCCTAGTTTCAGTCCTATAGATTTAGCTGATGTAAAGCAAGAATACCCAAGTTGTAAGAAGGGGCTGAACACTCTCAATAGTCAAGGTATATTGAAAATTACAAAGACAGGAAGTAGCTTGACTAGCTTCAGATTGACAAGGCTCTCAGGACTTCTGGGATTTGTAAATGACTTTAGTTATCTTGAGAAAACACGCAAAGATTAACTTATATTTCTGTTAATATGGGTTGGGAAAGGGGCGAGAAAGGTAGGATCAAGCAGGAAGAAGGACAGTAGAAGGAGGAAATAGAGGGAAGACAGGAAGGGACAACAGAAACTAAGGGCAATTTGTGAGGTTGTGTAGAGACCTGATACAGTAGTAGCTCCCTAAAATATATACACATATGAAGGTGATCTAAATGGAATAGCCAAATGATGAGGAAGATGAGCGCCACCTGCACATCTCTTATCATCAAATGAAGCCTCCCTTTCTGGAGATGGGTTACATTTAAACTATTTTGTTGCCCAGAGAGACACCATGGTAACCCCCAAACAACCCAGGCTATTGCCAATGTAATTGGTCACTCTCCAGAAACTGAGTGTAAGACTATTGCTGAAGACAACACCTGCAAAATTCATTGAGCATGGAGAAGTTGATCCAGTGCCTACCTAGAACTTCTATTGTTACTAACTAGTGATCATTATATTGCAAGGTACTCTGCAAGCTACCAAAGGAGAAAGGTAAGCACCAAACCACCTACAAACTCACAGTGATGGCCTAGTACAATAGTGACACAAAGATGCTGGAGTGACCTACCTATGTCTTACCAGCTCTAAGGCCCACTCCAGAAGGTAGAACCCATCCTTCTGGTCAGGAGGCCACGAACCTGAGACTAGATAGGAGAGAGACCTAGGAGAAAACCAAACACTACTATTCTTTTACAGGAATATGACCATAAAATGACTGTTAATGACATTCTACTACACTCATAGCTCAGCTGTCATCAGAGAAGCTTTTTCCTGTAGGAGATGGGAACAAATGCTGAGACCCACAGCTCAACACAGTGAACAAAGAAAGCATTCATCCCTGAATGGGATATCTCTTTAACACCACCCTCACCCCAGAAATCAGGAAACCCTGTAAAAGAGGAGGCAGAACAATTATAAGAGCCAGAAGGGATGGGCAGCACTAAAGAAACAAGGCCTTCTAAACACAGCAGGTCCTATTATATCAAATATTAGTTTACAGGCATATGGAGAGAAAATGCAATATCTGTACAAATGAGTACTATTCAACAATAAAAAAGAATAAGTTATGGCCACATAAAACAATTTTGATAGACCTCAAGATCTCGTTGCTAATGGAAAGAAATCAGACACAGGTAAACACATGGTGCAATGATTTATCTTCTAGAAAGTGTAAACTAAACACAGCCACTTGTTGCCTGTTATGGAGAAAAATGAATGAACAAAGAAGAACAATGAATCACTTGGGAGTGATAGCAAAATCCTGACCTTGTTTGTAGTGGAGTTGGATTGGTTGGTTTCATGGACATTAGAAACTCAAACTCATAAAATCACACAGTGAAAATAGGATGTAGTTTTTGTACTGACAGTGTTCTCAGTGGAGTCAATGTATCTCCTGAGAGCTAGAAGATTCTTCTGTACTAGAAGAGAATCTGAGAGAATATTTTTCATTACTTTAAGTGGGGAAATCTAGAATTCACAGCAGGAACATAGATAGCACATTACATATATGCATGGTTTAATACTAACTTTATTATCAATACAGTCAAAGCACAACAGCAAGCATGGAGAAATTTGTAGTATTGTGAGCACATAACATGTACGTTTGCTTATTTATTCTTCAAAACTGGGTATCACTCCTTGTATAGCTCAGGCTGGTTTTGAGCTTTCCATCTTCTGACCCCTTCCTTTCAAGTACTTAAATGACACATGCATTATCCTATTCAGCTAATTTATATATATATAATTATTTTATACATATATAATTATTTAAATAATAAAAAACTCAATAAGGCCAATTAATAGAAATAAATTATAGTTAGTTCACAGACATGGATATATGTTCATAACTAAATAAACATTGAAAAGACCAGTAAAAACTCTGGTAGTAGCTAAAAACAATTATTAGCTACAATATTTACTATTGGTGTGAGAGCAGCTCTTTTTAAAATCTGTAACTATTTTGTGACTTTTTAAATATAATATTTTCTGTAAATTTTTGAGAATTTCAAAGATGTTTCCTATATGCTTTGATCGGTTTCTTGATTAACCTAAATAGGTTGTATGTGCTTTGGAGAGCCATTGAGGATTTCCCTGAGAATAAGAAAGCCTTATAAAACATGATTTCCTTATCTAAACTTTTTGGAATTTATTTTAATGTTGAAACTGAGTACACAAAGATATGTATGTGCAAACCATAGAAACAATATGGTTTGTATTTGATATACAAAGAATATAAGAAAAAATATACATTATGGATGAGATACTTAATTAAATTATGGAATATATTTGTCTTAAAAAATAGGGCCTTCTAAATATTTAATGCAGTTTCTTTTTGATCCTATGATCACTGTTCATGTACCCCATAAAGTCTGTCAAACAAACATGTAAAAGTAATATAAAGCAAAAGGCCCTTGTATTCTATTATTCTATTATAAATATGAAAATATACATTTGTATATATATTTGCAGTGATATTTCATGTGTATTTTTAAAAATAAAGCATTCCTGAAGTTCAGAGATTAAAGCAGCTGCACTGGTCAGCCTTACAGACCAGGCAGTGGTGTCACACACCTTTAATCCCAGTAGCCACACTAGTTTTGCTATAGAAACCAGGCAGTATTGGTGCATGCCTTTAATCCCAGTACTAGAGAGGATTATAAGACAGGAGACAACTCTCACATACAACCTCATTCTGAGATTTCTGGAGGTACGATTGCCATTTTGGACTGAGGTAGAGGTAAGAGCCAGTGACTGGCTATTTTGCTTTTCTGACCTTCAGGTTGAACCCCAAATTCTGTCTCTGCATTTTTATTAGTCATGCTACATATATTCATGAACTATTTCTGGAGGATCATGAAGAAATGGAAGCTTGAGATAAAATAAGGTTTATTTTATAACCTGTGCTTTTTGTATTGCTGCAACTTACTAACTACATATTATGTTTTTTACTTAATAATAATAATCTATGTTATAATCTGGATATATAATATATGATATAATAATATAAATACTGGTACTTCAGACAGCAAAGCAATCATGACTAATTCAGAGTTATGTAACACATCACTTTGTTTCCGGTGTTTCACTTTTCTTATGTATTTTCCTCGGAGAACCATTCCCCTACTTTTTTCTTGTTGGAACTCTACTCAAATTTTTTTGGTCTTTTCAGATCTGTTACAACTGACCATAACTTTTCCTTCTATACTTCGAGGATTATTTTAATTTTTTAAATGGCATTTCTGAAAATAATTATATGATTTAATTTCCCACAATGAAAGTATACACACACACACACACACAATGTTTTCTTTCTTTCCTCCTTTTTTGGATGGGAGTTATTTACACTTTTTCCTGCACATCCTAGGCAATAACTCTATCATTGAGCTATATCTCTCTATTTCAAGACAGATGTCTAATGAATAAAATAATATTTATTATCAGTTTATTTTTAGTATAGCTTAATGAATTGTGCAGAGTAGGAACATTTTCAATCATTCATCACAATGATGCAAATTGGCTTCCTAGTAAAGCAGCATTTTATGAATCTTGAACCGGATATTAAAGAAGCTATGGTTTTGCTTCTCTTTTGCATTATAGCTGCAATGTTAGTCCAATATTAACATCTTTCTAAATAGGAGGTGGCAAAGTAGTTTCTCTTTGTCTAGAAAATAAAAATCACACAATTTGTTCATTTCCTGAGGCAGTTATTTAACCACAAGGCTGGAGATGGCCCTCTAGGTCGTGCACAAGCTTGGGCCACTGTTCCTGCAGTGAGCTACATCTCCAGGACACAGACTTGCAGGGCTCAAGTGCAATGATTGCAAGTGCCTGGGTTTTTAGATAAAATCATATCTGTATGCTGAGAGTTACTGTTTTGTATTTACCTCAAGTCTAGGATGTTTTTAATTTAGACTAGGGTTAGGAAACCACATCATGCTTCAGGAGCTATACAATGTTTTTATTTTCAAATGTTATACTTAATGCTATTAGTGTGACCTGGAACTATTGAGTGACCTGAAACAGGAAAAAAAAAATCTTGATTCTCAAAAGCTCTAAAAAAAGATAAACTTTTTATTAAGAAAATTATATGTGGGCAGAATGGTTTCTCTGATGCTATTCTGAGCTCAATGGCTGAGTAGAGAAAGAGGGCATGTAACTGACAACCTAGTCAAAAACAAGACACGGCAACTTAGGAGCCCACAGTAGGAGAAATCTTCCTTCTGGAAAATGTCAAAGTACTTAAAAAAGAAAACAAAGCATAAAAATGAAAAGATTTTTACATATGGATGTTAAGATAAAAACAGTACTTACTTTCTCACTACTTTGTATTATTTTTTTGAATTGTTTTTAGACTATATACCTTAGATTGAAACTCCTTCCTGTCAAAAGACCCCTCTTCCTTTCATAACCACTTATACCAATTCAGAGACTGGACACAATGACTAAATATTAACAGATTAATTTAAACTCATTTAAAGGAAAGGGATATACTATCCAGGAACTGTTGGGCTATTCCTCATTCATAGAGTCAGATTTTTCATAATACAGTATGAATCTGTGTTATATTATGCTAATACCATGGGCACAAGGGTTATACATCAATTGGATGCAGTCTGGACCTTCATGTAACTTCTGTTCTTCAGGAAGAGATGCCAACTAAATAGTTACAGTGATGATATACATATTAACTACAAGTGTGGACTCTTTCTGGTGACATTATCTATGAGGTGGACAGAATTCTGGTTGGCAGTCCAGGTATAAACCTCTGTCAACTGAGAACTGAACATGAGCAGGAGTTAGGCTAGCTGAAGATACATATGGGGCTTCTCAGGGAAAAACAAAGTTCAACAAAAGACAAAACAGCATCCAGGGAATTTGAAAGGCCTGAAACTGTTGTACCTTGCACGGGAAAGGAGGCAGCGGTTGAGCCACACAGAATCTGCATTGCACTCTGAGTTAAACAAGATGTAACTGACTGTGAGTTCGAGTACAATAGCAGAATTCTCTGTCAGAACATGCAGTCTGATTCTAATATGAGCCATAAACTGGAGATGAATGTGGTGGAAGCAGGGGTTGACTTAGAAATCTGAAGCAGTAGCGTGGGCAAAGGATCACATTGGCATTATCTTCACAGGACAGTCTCAATTTCTGAGTCTCACACATACATGCTCAGCCAAACAAGAAAAAGGTAATATTTTCCTGACTTGAAATTTATTGACCCCTATTCATGAACTCACTAAGGACTCCAGAAGCCCAGAATCCTGTCATTTTCATATGGGTCAGCAACCTATCATTGTATCAACCTATGGGATCTGGGAGAATTAAGTACTATGAAGTTGGAACCCTGAGTTCAAAAGTTTTTTTTTCTGCTATACAGTCTTTTATATTCATTGCTGTCTGGCATATTTGTCTTTATTAAGGTGTTGGGTCTCCCAGAACTAGAGGTACATACGGACAGTTGTGAGCTACCATGTGGGTGCTGGGAATTGAACCTGGAACCTCCGGAAGAGCAGTCAGTGCTCATAATTGCTGAGTCATCTCACCAGCCCCTACAATCTACAATATGTATAATGGTTAGTTTTATTCTAAATTTATACAAGCTGGAATCTTTGGGAAGAGGGGATCACAATTGAGAAAATACCAATATCTTATGAAGCAGTTTCTAAACCTCTGGTTTTATTGTCAGTCAAGCGTGGAACAAAGCAGCTGACTCTTACTGAGGACAAGTTCCTATTCATAACCAATTTGTAAATAGCCTTTGGCTTATATTCATTCATAAATGACTTATCATAGCTAACATTTGGCCTATGTTCATTGTTTATGGTAAAGTAAAAAGCAGAGAAATTAATTTTGGCAGAGAATAATTTCATTGCTTAATATTTAAGACAAATTTGAAATAATTTCCCAACTGAGAGTGGTAGAATGTTTCCCTGGTGGATTCAAAGCTTTGGGTTTATTCCTGTGTGCTACAAAGAGAGAGAGAGAGAGAGAGACAGAAACAGAGAGAGAAAGGGAGAGAGAGAGAGAGAGAGAGAGAGAGAGAGAGAGAGTAAGAAAGAAAAGAGAAAAATGGGAAAGTGAATCTCTGTAATCATTTTAAATAGTAATGATAGAATTGGTGCAAAATCAATCCTTATTGCAGCTGTACTATTCTTGTACAATAACTTATTATATAAATTGCTAATCACACCTTCCCCTTGGCATTATTTTGGTCTCATTGACCAAACATAGGTTTCTGGGGGGAAAGTAGCATAGAATGTAGCTGCTGATGACCCTGGTTTACAAGGAGGGCTATACCAGGAGTGTTGTACAATAAGACTCCTTGCAAGTTTCTCCAGGCAACGGGCAGGTGTCAAAGCCCTGGAAGAAGGAGCAGCTACATTAAGAAGGGCATTAATACGGATCGAGAGACTATTATGTAAGAGAAATTTTATAGAAGTAGAGAATCTTCCTCTCCTGTTTTTCCCTGTCTGGATCCCATTAATTAAAATAGAGCCTGCTCATGGTAACTATTTTTTAGTGCTCTTTCTGCATCCCAGGAGCCAAAAGCTTTGAGTTAGTTCTGGCTGCAATGGCCCTAGTAGTTAGGACATGCACGCCGGTAAATTATTAGGTACAGTTTTGAATTATTTGTTCCTTTGAGAAGTCATTAGTTTTCCCTTCAACAGTGTTTATATGCAAGAACAAATGGAGCAGGGTTAATTATAATGTTTTGAGCAATAATAAACGGTTGTTGAAACCAGTCCTTCTGTTTGTTATTCTAACACAAAGTACTATATTTTCTGGCAAAAGGATGGTAAGTAATTAATAAAACAAAAGCAGATAGTGTAAGAAAAGCAGTGGGAACTGGTGTTCATTCAGAAACAGTGCTGAATTTTAGAATACTAGTTCTTCATAAATATTAAAGATTTGGCAGCAGCCATTTCACATCTTACTATCCTAAATCCAAATTATTATACCAACTATTTTATGGGACGAGGATATGATTTTTTAGTAGTAGTAAGTTTAATTTTCTCTTCTTATGTAAGTTCCATAACAAAATCCTGCATTTCCATATCTAGATTAAATTCACATGGGAAGTAAGTTTCATCCTCTTAAAAGCTAAGCTTAGTCCTTAGTGTATGATGAAAACAGATTAATGATTGTGTTAGCAATGCAAAAGTATGTCAATATTAGTTTGTTAAATGAGTTTAAGTTAGTTTAATAATACAAACTTTAAAAAAATCATCAAAGGATCTTTTGGATAATAACTCTGTACTCAATGTATTCACCACTACCCCCATTCCTGCTCCCTAGTTTAAGGAAAAAAAATATCAGGTTGATTAAGAATAGATTAGAGTTTCTGGGAAGGTTGATAAGTCCCTGGCTTGTGAACGATTTCATCTTCAAACTACAGATAGAATTCCTGCTTTGCTATGGGAATTCACTGTTAAGAGGTTTTTATTAATGAACTGAAGGATGATATGGACCTATGCAGTTGACATCAGCCAAAGGTTACCCAGAGAGAAGAAACTAATAGCAAATTGTCAACAGACTCATTATTCCATGAGGAGGTCTAAAAAGAGGTGGGATGTGTTAGATTTGAAATTCATGATGGTAATTTTATGCTTAAATGTATTTATATTGCACAAAAATTTTATTAGAATAGAAGTGAATCCAGAAATTCAGGTTTCTCCTGAAATTGTGCTAATAGAATCTACTCTGTTGCTTCCAGTCTGTTCTCAGATTTTGAACAGCTCTGGCAGACTCAATGGGGGGACTTCTTTGAAGATGTCAAATGTAAATTCATTAAAATATTATGAGGTGGAAAAGGATAGAAGGAATTATAAATGATCGCTGACATGTGAATCTGTGTGTTGATAGGAAAAGAGATTGTGACATCCCAGTGATGAGGCGATAGGTCTATGAGAGAGCCAAGAATGGGCACAGAAAGGAACAGCTGTGGGTGTGCATATTAATATAAATATTATTGCCAATGTTTCCTTATAAATAAACTGATTCTGAAAAGTGAAAAGGTCTAATTAATGTGAGATAACTGTCATGAACATCAGATCACTTCAGTGGTTCTTTAGATATCAGTTTTGCTCATCACAGCCATCCTACCCTGCCCTGGCTGAAGAATACACACAAACACACACACACACACACACACACACACACACACACCTGATATCTATTAGGAATGATAAATAGTGAAAAACACACACACACACACCTGATATCTATTAGGAATGATAAATAGTGAGATAACTCTTGGAAAATATATTTCCATCTTATACTGGTCATGAACGAAAAGGTCATCTTGTTCCCTAGAACTCTTTACCCTACCGGATGATTTAAAAAAAAAAGATGTTGTGAATAGTTAAGAATGAAAATCACTTAGGAATATATCTGTACATTATTAGTCATCATACATTATGTATGAACTAAAAATGCATTTTCAAAATAATATAACTGAGAGTAATAGAGCATAACTATGGGAAATTTGAATAAGAAATTTTAAATGTTTGATGGTGAAATTGATCTAGTGGAGTTAATCTAGTATATTTTGGAGCTAATTTTGACTTCTTAAAAATATTACTTTTAAAGTAAAATTTCCAAATCTAACGACTTCACTTTTTGTAGAGTAAATGTAAACATTTCATTCTCTGAAGCGCTTTTACTAGGCGGATTAAATCAGTGAAAAACAAGATCTTCTCTAAAGTTTGCTGACATTTTCGTCTGTTTTGAAGATAGTAAATATCAGGCATTTCCTTCTCACTGTTTTGGAGTCTGGGAAGTCGAAGATGAAAGAACCGCTGGACTGAGTGTCTGATGAGGTGAACTTCATGGTTCACAGATGGTGTCTGATTGCTGAGTTCTCACATAGAGGAAGGGCAAATGTCATAGAGCAATATCCCCTTCTCAGGGTAGGTCCCCATCGTAGCCTCAGAATCCTCTTAATACAAAACTCTGTTGGCTACAAGGTCAACACGCAAATAGGAGAGGGGCTTCACAACAAAGGTTGTGTTTTGATGCTGTTCTTTCAGACTGCTGCAACCAAGGCTGCCAAGGAAGAGCTCTTCCAGGCAACCTGAGCCCCGATCAGATCCTACTGTGTGTTCAATGCCAATGCTTAGTGAAGAAAGCAATGCAGTGGAGAAATCAAGGCTTCTTTGCTTGGTAGCCATCATTTGCTCAAAATTTCTGATTGCTTATTACAGGTTTATCCTGAGCATAATTGATAACGGGTTGCATGGCAACACTGTGCTATATTCTGTGAGGTTTCACCACTTAGTTGGATTTTCAATACTTGATGAATGAGTTCGAAAGCTAGAGAGCAGAGCAAACCATTTTGTCTTGGCTTGATATTTGACTTGGGGTCTTAGGCAGGAAATCTGATACCCACCCTTAAGCCTTAGCAAACCCTCACTTCAGGGCTTGGTCATCTTCACTTTTAGCTCAACCGTAAGGCTGAAAGCTCAGCCAACAAAACCATCAACACTGGCTGCCGTGTATACATGAGTGTTTATGTGCTTGAGAATGTTTGTCTAGGTTTGGTTTTTATAGGCATCATAAATCATTACTGGGGCTGTAAATTAGCAAAAATAACTTAGTAGTTAGAGGACAGAATTTGTACACTATGTACCGTACTTATTCAGAATTAAGAAAAAACACAGTGTTCATTTAGGTGACCTTTTAGATGCCTTTAAAACTATGTACCCTCTGCTTTGTGTAGCCCCTCTGTAATGCTTCTTATCTACCTCCGTTAATCCGTTCTTCCTGAAGCGTCACCTTGAGCCTCTACTTTTGTAAACCTGATATGCAATAATGTTATTTGTTTCTATATCATTCTCAGCCTAACACTAGTGCTGGTCTCGCTGTTTCAAAGCTTCAAACATAACAGAAGGAGAGCTTGAGCACCATTTTTAAAATCGAATGGTTTTTCTTAGGAGGAAGTCCACCAACCTTAGACTCCTTATAATTTAAAAATGCTCTAGAAATCTGTAGTCAGCAATAAAAATACTTACTTTTTTTATCTATGATATTCATATGCACTTTCTCTATACCCGACTTTTGTGGAGCTTTGAGGGAGGAAGGGAAAATATGCATAATTTGCCAATGTACTAATGCACACAAAGACCAGAAAGGCACTGATGGTATGATTTGAAGGTAAGGCGGGGTCGATAAGACAGCTTGCCTTGCTCTGTAAGGTGCTGAGAGACTTTGTGGAGAGGGTGATGATGACTGAACTGGATTGTAATGTAAAACCAGAAGATTGTGGAAGATTTTGTAAAATAAGCACAGGAACAAAGTGATCCCGAGACTAAAAATGGACATAAACAGAAGCCCAGGATGCTGGGTAAATACTGTATTTCAACCTCCTGAAAACAAATTGCCCAAGGAGGTGGTAGTGATCTCTGGATCCAGAGGGACTACAGAAAGCTCACTCACCTGCTTTATTGTATATGTTGTGAGGGCTTTTAACTAAAAAATGACACGGTAAAATTTGCTGGGCAGATGCTGGAAAAACAAATGAGTTTGAAGGGATCTGCTGGGAGGGCAGAGGAAGGCAGTGTCAATAAGTTGGGAAAGACAGAACCATTACGTGATTCAGTGTTTAACCAGCAGACTAAAAAATGCTAGTATATTGGTGGGTAAATTCAGCAATTCCTACCTTAAACAGGGCAGAATCAGACCTTTCCTGAAGGGACATGGATTGCTTTTCTGTCTTTCTTCCAGGAGGCAAGTCTGGGTCAATAGACGATAGTTAAGTTTGGCTGCTGGATTTTGTGTTCCGTGTGTCTAGGATAGTGAAATGGGATTTTTTTAGTCTGCTCAAGGGACTCTTTTTCTCTTTATTGTTTTCTGCTATTGAAACATGTCTTTCTCACTGTACACGGTTTTCAAAGAGTTCCCATTTTTTTTTTCTAGTAACCCTTAGACTTTTCTGAACAGCTGAAGCTTGGTATTTGCAAATTTGGAAACCACTGAGCAAGAGGGGAAGAAGACATCAGTAGGGGAGAAGGCATAAAAAGGTATGAGGAGAGGGAACGTATCCAGTGAGAGACAGAAAAGGTAATTTCTCACCTCCACCTTGAACTTTGACTTCTTTGTCTAACCAAGGCACACCCCTAGGATTGCTGTCACTTTCCAGTGATCTTTCCTGCAAGCAACTTTTCTCCCTTTCTTTAATTTTGCCTAAACTAGCTAGGGTCCCTTAGTTTTTGAAATGAAAGTTGCCTTAAGTTATACCTGAATTGAGATAGGCCACTATGCAAAGAAAAATATTTAGAAAGTAATGCTAAAGTGTGAGTATTGATTTAGGTATTGTCAACTAAGGTTTGGCAGCTGAAGGCCTCGGAGTGGAAGAAAATGTCCAGAAACAGTAAGTGAAGTGATCAGTAAATAGACTTGAAGGCAAGATTTAGTAATATAAACACAAAAGAGAAATGCTTTTACATAGAAGGGGAAAGGTGGAATGGGTTGACAATAGCCAAAAGGGAAAAAGGAATTTCAAGTATGAGGTGTGGAGAAGTGCTTAACATTGTAAAAAGGTTCAAAAGCATGAAGGCTGATAAAAACTATTGACTTAGGCAAGCAAATGAGTATTGCTCACTTTGGTTAAGTGTGAAGAGTTTCTGTGAAGTGAGAAGGATATTGCCTAAAATTGGGGATAAATAATGAATGAGAGAAGCCTGCTTTTGCTAATTGTGTTAAGAGATGGAAAGGAGACAGCAATTAGAAGAAGTCATTTCTTTGGTTTGACAAGTGTTTGATCTTACTGTATGGGAGGTGTGAGACGAAGCTACAGGATAAAACAGACACTGTGCCTTCCGGCAATTTACAGTCTAATGGGGGAGGCTCATAAGGTAAGTTTCTAAGAGATAAAATTAGAGGAAAACACACTTGACTATTCTACAGTTATTTTGACTTTATAATGACACATCAAGTTTTGTATATATATATATATATATATATATATATATACACACACAATTCATATAGTCTAAGATAAATATTGTACTTCAAAGCAAATAAATCGTTTAGAACTTCTTGTCTAGATGTACAAGCTAACTTCCTGGACAAACTGAGATATTCAATGGACTGTTCTGTATAGTGACATCCTTTGCTGACCAATAGCTTAAGAGTTAATTTTAATTTCTTCTCTTACATGACAACTGTGTCATGTGAGGAACAGAGAGCTGTAAGTACTGCCCCTCAGACAACACAGTGTTGAAGACTATTGAAACAGATAGAAGTATTCAGCTAAATCACACCAGAAATGTTAGTGTGATTATTTTATTTTCTTAAATAACAATGAAAACTATCTGTATTCAGTCTCTTCACTTGAGTGTTTTTCTAAGTAACATTAAAGCTTTCGACAAATGGGATATTTTAGTATTTTAAGGGCACACCCAAAAGTGCCTACTGTTTCCAACAAAAGAATGCCAAGAACAAAATTCTTCAGTTGGGAGGTTCCTGCTTATGAGTTACCCAAATTATATTTGCAGATATTTAAAAGGATCCTTATGAATGACCATTTTATTACTTAGCTAGTGTGTCTTTATTTAGTAATGTTAAATGCCTGTTGTCAACAGTGCTCAAAGACCACTGAAACCCTAATATAATTTTTCAAGTATTAATGTGGCATAGTTATATATATTTAGAAGTCATAGTTTTACTAATACTTTACGAATTTCAAACAGTGTATTTTGATCTTATTCACCCCATGCCTCAACTTCTTTCAGATCTATCCAACTTAAACAAACAGCCACCATCAAAATAGCCCATCAAATCCCATTGTGTATACAACTAGTCTTGTGAGTAGGGCCTGCCCTGAAGTGTGGTCTACCTAACAGGCTCACATCATTTAAGAAAACTCACTCTCAAGGTACCAGCTGGGGACATCTCCCTGGACACCTGCGAACCCCTCTAGAGTCAAGTCTCTTGCCAACCCTAAGATGGCTCCCTTAGTTAGGATATATACTTCGCTGCTCCCGTTATCCACCCTTCCTATATCCCAACCATCCCAATCCCCCGAGTTCCTCCCATCCTCCCCTTCTCATGTTTCTCATCCCATTTCCCCTTTGCCCCATGCCACCTCACCCGCAAGTTCCCAGTTTTTGCCCTGCAATCTTGTCTACTTCCCCTCTCCAGGCGGAGGACTGTACGATTTTCTTTGGGTTCACTTTCTTATTTAGCTTCTCTAGGATCACAAATTATATGCTCAATGTCCTTTATTTATGGCTAGAAACCGATTATGAGCATGGCAGACAATGAAGGCTGATGAGAAGCCAAGGACATTGGCACTAGGTTTCGATCCTAATACATGAACTGGCTTTGTGGGAGCTTAGCCTGTTTAGACGCTCACCTTCCTGGACGTAGATAGAAGACCTTCGTCTTCCCGCAGGGCAGAGAATTTGGACTGCTCTTCAGTATCGAGAGGGAGGGGGAATGGTGTGGGGGGTGGAGAAGAGGAGTGGGGATAGGGGGAGGGGAGTGGGGGGAGGAGGGGAGGGAAATGGGAAACGGGGAGCAGGTGGAAATATTAATTAAAAAAGAATAAAAAAAAAGGAAAAAAAGAAAACTCACTCTCCTCCTCCCAGAAGCTACCAAATTCCAATAGTTTTTCTGTTAAGAGTGGGATTTGGTATACAGTCCCCTACTCCTCACATGCCAAGATTTTTTCTGGTTTAAGCTTATATGGGTTTTGTGCATGCTGTCACAATCACTCTAAGTTCCTTTGTGCATTTGTTCATTATATCTGGAAAATACTCTTTCCTTGAAGTCACCCAACACCTCTGGCTTACAGTCTTATTGACTTCTCTTCTGAGAAGATCACTATGCCTTTGTAATATGCATACCTGTACTATGGGTAGAATAATAAATCATTAGGAGATTCTCTAATATTATGCTCATTCAGCAGAATAATGATATTAGGTTCCTCCCCAGGGTGTATGAGTTATTCCATCATAGATTCTAGATCTTGTTGCCAGTGCCAGAAATGGCTTCTACCTCATAAAGAGGGACTGATATCCAATCAAGAAGTGGATGGTTACTTGCTATAATAATATTCATGCCACTGTTGTGTCAGCGGGGATGTTTGCTCAGGCCAGTCATTGTTGTTGATTCCAGTGGTCACATCTGGGGGAGAATGAAGATCCATGTAGGATAGAGGTAAATTAAATTCACCTTATAAAAACAGAAGTATATAACAGATAAATGTACTGAAACAAAACCACCAAACCACCTCAGATGATTTTTTATACTCTTCAAATTATGATATATCAGTGAGAGCAATGAGAAGAATAGTAAGAAACCTGAAGGTTTGTGGATTCACATGATTAGGGTATTGATGCTAGCTCTCACTGGGAAACTCAGCTGGACCTTTCCGATGCACTGCTTGCGCTTCCTCGCAGTCTGAAAACAAAGAAACAGCAGTTACATGTGCAGCCTCTTCCAATATCTGTCCACAGAAGGCATAACCTTGTCACTGTTTTATTCACAAGCCATCCAAGCTTAAAGGAAATAAACACAGACTTTAATACTGTGAAATGTATGATGAGGGTACTTGTAAGCAAACTCGGGTCCTCTGAATGAAGGTTATTCATTCTTAAACTCTGAGACAATTCTCCTGCCCTTAGCTCTTCCTTTTTTAGGTCATAAAATTCTTAACTTCAGTGGAGTGATTTAACAGAGCAAAAGGAATTTTTAAATGCTTTTATTATTTAAGACATTTTTTAATTTAAATATATTTTGGTCATGTTCTTCCCCTCTTCTGAGTCCTTCCAGATCCTTCCCCATTCCCACTCACCCAACTTTAAGTTTTCTCAAAACACAAACAAGAATCCAATATAGCAAGTCCCCAAATCAATATAACAAAAAAAAATCACCCAAGAAGAAAAAAAACATTCCACCAAACTGTAATCAAATAAAAGTGTACACACACACACACACACACAAATTTCTGGAGTCCATTATATATTGATCAACTAATCCTAAGTATGAGACCTTCCTTGGAGTGATTGATATACCCAATCTCAGTCCATTGTAGAAAACTGAGATTCCCCCTACGAGCAGGAATACATGACAGTTCAGTTGTTAATTTTTACCCTGGTAGCTAGGTATTCATTCATTCAAGCATTTGTAAAACATAAAAAAATAAATGAACCATACTAAGTTAAAACAAAAACTGTCACATAAAAGTTGGACGAGACAAATCAACAGAAGGAAAGAAGCCTATAAAGGCGCAAGAACCAGAGGCCCACTTATTCACACACCAAGAAATCCCATAAAACACTAGGAAGGAAGCCAAAGGCATAATATATATGTGAGGACCTGATGCAGACCCATATAGGCCCAATGCATGTTGCTTCAATCTCAGTGCGTTCATAAGAGCTTTGCTCGTGTTGATTTAGAGATGTCCCCCATCCCCTTTAGCTCTTATATTTTTTTCTACTTCCTCTCCTGTATGATTCCCTAAGCTCTTGGGAGGGATTTCAGGGAAAGAACTGTGTGTTGCAAGGTCTCTCACACACAATAATAAGATTTAAAGCAAAATTACTAATATTTTAAGATGTTTATAAGTTATATCAAATATGATAATTTCCAGACCAATTTATAGAAGATCAAAGAGACAGAAAGTCAGTGGATTAAATACTCACTGAAAATATGAAATGGACATATAAATTTGGGGATGATATTATATTTAATATGCAAATCACACTAAAAGACCATAAGAATGTATCTACAGGCACATACAAGTTAGGTTTATACAGCTGTGATGAACACCATGACCAAAATATACTTAATGAGGAAAGTGTTCATTTCATTGTCTATTTTTATATTACAATGTAATATCAAAGGAAGTCAGAACAGAAACTCATGGCAGGAGCCTGGAGATAGTCTTAAACAGAAGCCATACAGGGATGCTTCTTACTGGTTTGCTCCCTCATAACTTACTCAACCTGCTTGCTTACAGAACCCCACCTGTCCAGAAGGGGCTCCACCCACAGTGGGTTAGACACTCCCACATCAGTCATGAAAACACCTCACAGAATTGCCTACAGGTGATCTCATGGAGGCATTTTCTCAATTGAAGGTCACTCTTCCCACCTGACTTTAGCCTGTTTATGTCTACTTTATTTTACTCTACTTTATTTCTGTCAAGTTGATGGAAATAAACAACCAGGAAGTACACACACACACACACACACACACACACACACACACACATTTTCCAAAAACACACCTTCCTTAGTTAACAGTAGCATATTTGTAATTTGACTATGGAATGCTGATTATTTGGCATTCACAATTCAAAAATTTAGGAGTCAACTTAGAAATGAAATCTGGGGCATTTTCATTTGCAATAATATTTTTTTCTGTAGAGAATTCTCTTTGTTTTATTACCTGCTTATTGAAAAGCCCTTAAGATCTAGCTCAAATATTCTCCACTCAGTTTCCATGACACCAAGCTCTGCTACACTATTCATCACATCTCACTCTAGTGATTGTGGAATATGAGTTTTCTTATGCCTCAGTCGCCCTGGATACAATGGGGGCCACATCAAGAGAATGACCAAGATTGCCTCAGTGTTGTGTCAACCGCATCAAGACTTAGTTCCCTGAGAACCCCCTGTCAAACGACCCTACTTCTCCATCACCACTGCATGTGCACACAGGCAGGCACCACAGATTCCACCAGGATGACACTGGGGCTGCCACCTGTACCATCTCCTGCTAAACACCGTGGTGTCTGCTGCTGTTCTGATAGAAAACCATGTAAGATGCAGCAGACAGAATTCCCATAAAACCACGAGGAAGGACATGCCAAGCAGAAGGAAGAATTCTTATCTCCTCCATCTTTTGTGTTAGTGTTATTATCAGCTCTTAGAGTTCTTTACCTTCCTGGGATTATTTTTTATAAAACTAAATATTCTTGTTATTTGGACAACAAACATCTCCTAAAAGCAATATTTATTAGAGGCTTATTTGCCAACTGATGAAACTTGGGAAGAAATTGGATTATAAAGGCTCTGATGAATTCGTTGCTGGATTCATAATTAAATGAAAAATTAGGAGTTGGTAAAACTATAGCAGGAGGGGCATAATTAGTATGTTACTGGGGGCATGCCTGGCATATTCCCCAGGCTCCTTCTTTGTCTCTTGTTGGCCGCTATGTGGTGAGAAGACTTGCTCTACAATAAACCCTTTTCTTATGATTGTCTTTATCACTACAGACCTTCAATGACAAAGGACTGAAATCTCTGAAACTGTGAGGCTGTTTCCTCTGCTGTTAGCACACTAACATACCGCTTTACCACTGAAATCAGATTCTATTCTATATATTTTCTCATCTTCCCAGTCCTAGCAGGTAATACTCTATCCAATCTCTTCTCTTCAGTCTAAACAATCATGTATCTTTATATACTCTGCTCATATTTAACACATCTAATCTCTCCAACCAAGCCATAGACATGAACTTTCCATTACTGTTAAAAATAATGCCTGAGATAATTTACTTAAAAAGTGGAAAGGTTTGTTTTGGCTTACAGTTTGTTGACTCACAGTATTGTTGATTAGTCTATTGATTCCAAGTCTCTCGTAGTGCATCGTAGTGAGACTTCACGGCAGAAGAAACTCATTCATCTTGGACCAAAAAGAAAGAAAGAGGAGCAGATGTTGGTGTTGATGGAGATCTCAAGGTTCCCTTAAAGACTGTGTTTCCAACAGCTGGGCAGTCTCCTCTCTGTTCCATATCTGAGTTTCCACTAGTTCTTACCAGTCATGTGTTGAGGCCTGAGTTTAAATACATGAGCCTTTAGGAGACCATCTAGACACAAACTGTGGCACCTTCTTAGATATTTCTCACTACCAACTGAAGGTGCTTATGCTACTTGACAAATTTTTAATGTCAGAAATTTATATGTTCTTGAACACATAAGCCAAGACCCACTCTCTTCTTTGCATTGAGTTGAGAATAAACAATTACATATTTAAACAAACTAATGTAATTTCTTAACTCAAAAGGACCAAATATGTTTTAGTTAGTTTGCACACTATAAAATTAACCCATCACAGTATTATGATAAAGCAGCAGAAAGGATAAGATTGCTGTATAAAAAACAAACCAGTTATTGCTCATAAAATAACAAAACCTATGAGACACATTTTTACTTGAAACCCCCTTTCCCACTGAGTGACTCTGGTATAGTTGAGAAGCCAAAGCTTAGCAGCCCAAATATTTTAGGATGGGTTGCGAAAATAACAAGCTTCTTTTCACCCATGGTTAGAGAGAATTTTTATCATACTCAAAGCTACTGCGGGATGATGCTCTCGTACACTGTAAATATTTGTCACTCATATTGCTTTAATAAACCACTAATTGGCCAGTAGCTAGGCAGGCAGTATAGACACAACAACCAGACTAGGAGAATTCTGGAAAGAGGAAAGACAGAGACACAGTCGTCATCAGAAACGGGAAGTGAGATGAGACTGCCTTACTGAGTAAAAGTACCAAGCCACATAGCTAAACATAGATAAAAATTAGGGGTTAATTTAAGTTGTAAGAGGTAGCTAATAATAAGCCTGAACGATAGGCCAAATAGTTTATAATTAATATAAGCCACTGTGTGTTTCTTTAGGAATCAATGACTGTGGGACTGGGCAGGACAGAAACTTGCATCGACACCAAGCAAATAAATGTGTCCTTTCTTCTGGGATTCTTTGATTAGAAATTGAAATGTTCTTTCCTGATGCTTATGTGTTGACGGATTGGTCCTCAGATGGTGGCACTATTTTCAAAGTCAGTAGAAATTTTAGAAAAACAGCTTGACTGGAGGAAGCAGGTCACTAAGGGTGCATCTTTGGGACCTTATCTTGCCAATAGCTCCTCTGTGCTCTCTCTGATCCTTGTTGGTCATGAAGTGAGCAGCCTCCTCCTCTAAAATCTGTGTCGCCCTCCTATTCTTACAATTTGGCTCCCTAATAATGGTCTGGATCCTCTGAAACTGTGGACCAAAAGAAATGCTTCTTCCATTTATATTTTTCTGGTCAGATATGTGGTTACAGTGACAGGAAGCCTGTCTAAGCAGAAGTACAAGGAGTAGGGCTGTTCTACATCTAAATTCCTGTGCTACTAATTGTGCCTATGTCTTAGCTCTACTATGAATAATAGATGCCTGTGCTAGAATATAAGCAAAAATGCAGGAGACCTGTGGAACATGTCTCCCTACAGTATCAAGAATTAAACTCACCTCACATTCCTAAAGCTATTAAATATCAACACTAACATGCACGTCTCCAGGCACATGGTTTAGACATCTTTTTAAGTAAAAGATGGGCAGTAAAGGAATGTTATGGCTTCACTTTAGTCTCATGAGTTAATGGCAATAAACAAGTCCTTCCTGAAACCCTGAGCTAATGCTAATAAACAAGTCCTTCTTGAAACGTATTTTAAAAATTTAATATTGCTATGCTAATTTGCATCCCATAATAAATATTTTAGTACTGATGTGAGTTTTAAGTCTCTTTCTAAAGCTTTGTGTATTGTGCATTTAAAATATAGAAAGCAGTGAGTATGGAAGACAAGGACACAAAAAGGTTTTGACGTTAATAAGTTAAAAATCTAGGTCCCACAGGCTTCAAGGACAGATAATTACATATAAGACACAACTAAACCTGAGATTCTGTTTTGCTTCAGCATTATACAGTAGAGTTATTGTCAGATAGACGACAGAAACAAAAACCGTCATCATTTGAAAAGCTTACATTTTATGAAATAGTGTCTGGGGGAAATTTACCAAAGATAAACAACCAGTATGACCCTGAATAACATGTTTGGCTGAGTGGTGTCTTTTGGTCTGTTCTTGGGTGTGGTCCAGCCTGCTACTGTGCAGCTATGAAAACACACTGACCTGGTCTCCAGGAGAGCCTCGCTGTTAACTCATTCCCTTTCCCAGCATGAGAGAGGGTGAGATTACAGTCCACTCTCCAGTCTTCCTTTCTCTGAGCTATCTTGTCTCAGCCTCCTTACGTAGGGAGAAAGCCAATATGCCTGCAGATGTATTGAGAGGAATACTGGAGGAAGAATGAAAGAAGTTCATGCACCTTTTCTAGTTTCCGATGCCTTATGATGAACAATGAGGCAAAAGCAGACATGTCCCTATCTTACTTAAATTTAATTAAGGAGTTAATAAACAGGAGATGATGAGTGTGTCAAATGAAACTACGGAATTTCACAATTCAATCAATAAAAAATGTTTTCTGTCATCAAATATAATTTAAGAAGTAGAAGATGGGAAAGAGAGGAAAAAGAAGAAGGGAAAGCAAATAGTCTTAAAAAGACATACACCTTGGTTTTAATGTACATATCATGAGAAAATTTTGCACTTTAATAAGCTAGTAAGGACGTTTGGCAGCGTAAATAATTCAATGGCATTTAAAATTACAGGAAGAACTGAGTTGGGCTTCAACGAGTCCTTATGGTTTTGCATATACAAACATAAATATTTATAGATAAATTGTTACTTGGGATTTGCTTCACAGTAATTTACCCTCCTGTTGCCTAGCCAGACAAGCACTGAAAACTGTTTCTGGGTATTCTATCTACTGGGTTTGACTGCCACATAAGCCTTTTAACAGGCTAAGAAACCTGCCTAGTGTTTCCTTCACGCATGCAGTGATAATAGCTTAGACATCTTGGCAGTGTCGCTGGAACAAAACTGCATGTTAAAGAAATGTGTCAAACTCTAAATCAAGGACCTATGAACAAAGCTGTTCTGAAGTGTCTATAAAGTTAACTGCAAAATATAGATACCAAACAAGACAAACAGAGGAACTCCCTGATTGAATTGTGTATGAAATTTCCTGACTGGCTAGTGGTTCCCCTCATATCTACTTTTTCTGAAATTAAATCAAAATAATTTCAAAGTGTTATTTATCCATTGGTGCCATTAGTGGCTATTTTTTAGGCACATGCTAACACAAATAACTTATGTCTTCAAAATAAGTCAGGCAAGACTCTATTAGAGAAAGAGAGAGACAGACAGAGAGGTAGAGAAAGATTACAGATGAGCCTGCCTTCCAAAACCCTGTAAAGAAAACCCAGGAGTTAGTGAAGCAAGCCACAGTGATGTAGACATTTTACCTTTTGGTCACAACACATTGGTAGTGCTTTCAAGATATGGTTTATTAACTGTAGGAAAGCTAGTCACTAAAGAGCATTCTGCCTTACGGGGATGTAATTTAACTAGTACCCAGAAACAAAAATAATTCCCAATAAAGCAGCATTTAAACAAGCTATGTTTCTAAACCAAAATGGGAATATTTTTTAAAGCAAGTTTAAAATTATGATTTTATACTATCTAAATAAAGTCATTTGAGAAATCCACTGCAGTCTTAATATTAGGCTAGTACAACTATTTCTTTCCCTGTTTTATAAAAGGGTTATCATTGGGAAGAATGTGAGTTTCCCAATGAATTCGCAAATCCGTAGACTGTGTTTCCCACTGCTCTGTGCCATGCAGTTATCATACCAATATTAAAATGGATGGAAAGATAGTGCCTGTTATTATTGGCTTCTACTTCCCAGAGACACTAAGCAGGACTGTTCATTGGAACAGGATTTCCTCTTGTAGAGGATCCAGCAGAGAAACACCCACTCATTCTCATGGCTGTGGTTGGTGACATGAGCAGAGGAAATGCATTCTGAGTGGACAGAACAGAGATAAAAGAAAAGTGGACATTATCAGGTGTTTACGTCATCTCAATATTGAATTGAAGTTCATTTGAGAGGTGCTGACAACAGCAACAAATAAGATGGGGCTTGGTGTACAGTGTCATTTATGCACATATATACACATATGTATATATAGTAATAGTCTCATTACTAGACATGATTATTAGAAATAATAGTAGATTGGTCACATAGATGAACGATGAGGCTACTTGGTAAAAATAACTCTATTCCTTAAACTGACTTTTCCTCAACCGCTTTTGCATTTACTGATAGTGCTAGAGAATTTATTATCAGTCATCAAGAGCAATTTGCTCACATAGAACATCACGAAACAAAAGAATCTTAGTACTCCTGGAAGAGGGACAATGTACATTTGAAAAGAAGACAGAAGTTAACAGTGGTTTCGAACTCAGTCTTGAGCCAGAGAGATAACTCAGAATGTAGAGGTAGCACCTGCCAAGGCCTGACAACCTGATTTCAGTCCCTAGGATTATGAGATAAAAGGAGGACACTGACTCTGACAAATTTTTTGCTGATCTGTACAAGTGCACACTGTGGCATGTATCACCACATAGGTGCATACACACACACACACACACACACACACACACATACACACATGCACTCATATGTGCAGACACACATACTTTCACAGATACACATACATGCACACCTACATACACATATACAGACATATGTACATGCACGCACAGTCAGATGCACAAACACATACATATATGCACACACACACCATAATTATACATAATTAAATTGTGCCAGATGAGGGAGAATCTAATGTGGGGAGAAAAGCTTATTAGGTCATAAGCACTTTCTTCATCCTTGTCTGGTAGAGGGTGGTTAAAGGGATAATTTCTTAGGGTACAAGAGCTTGGGTAAATGGACACTTTCTTAGGGTACAAGAGCCTGGGATTTTTGTAGCAGAAGGATGCTCATTTATTTCCTGGTTTTCCAGACCTGAAATAACCACACAGAAACTATATTAATCACAATACTGTTTGGCCAGTAGATTAAACATATTTCTAGCTAGCTCTTATATATTAAATTAACCCATTTCTATTATTCTATATTATACCACGAGACTTGTGGTTTACCAGTAAGGTTCCAGAGCATGACTGTTTCCTCTCGGCAGTTACATGACATCTCTTTGACTCTGCCTACTCCTTGATTATCTACGTGGAATTTCCTTCTTACCCTACTATGTGCTGCAATAGGCCCAAAGCAGATTCTTTATTAGCCAATGGTATTCATAGCATACAGAGGGGAATCCCACATCAGATTCTGATTTCTTCTAAGTTCCCAAATATTGTTGTATAGCCCACCATTTTATGTGGAGTGAAATACATTGTTGTTGTTGTTGTTTTATTGTTATTATCTGAAAGCTTTTTGCTCCTGATGCTAACGTTTGAGTAACTTGGATGTGGGTACAGGAAAGGCAACAAGTTCCCTACAGGACCACAGCTTTAAGGCTTTAAGTGGCCAGGTGTCTGAAACCTCACTGATGGAAAGCAATTGAGCTGCTGAGGCCTTCCACAACCTGCTGATGCCCTCAAGAGAGTTCACCATGGGCACAGTGGGGATAAATTAAAGCAAGAGCCTGTAGCTGGAATCCACTGGGGAGTGAGAGGGAAAACAAGACAGTAGTGGTGAGAGCGTCAGAAGGTTTAGATGGGCCCTGGGAAGGGTGCCAGACTGAGAGACTCATGCAAGTCCAGCCTTTGAATACTGGCTATCCTGTGACATCCAAGGTCAGAGACAGCCAGAACTCCTGCTGTCCACAGGGCATCCTGACACCCTTCTCTCTCCTGATTCCCTCCAGCTTGTTAGCAGCTTTAGGACTGAGGCTGAGAATGACAAGATTCAATATGATTGATTTGTTGCACAAAAGGCGATCTGGCTGTAATTATCCAGAGACTTGAAATAGATAAAATGGATGAAATGTGTGAAAATGACCCGAAAACCCACTAACTGAAAAAATTGACTTTTCCCATTTAACTTCCACATCGCCACCTGGGGATACGGGGAAATATTATATATGATTGCATGATGATATCCTTGAGATTTATCAGTTTCATCCATACTGTTTTTCAAAAATCAAGTTTCTTCATATTCAAATTCGGTATAGCTTTAAGAAGTCAATTTATCGAATATAATTTTAAGCAGTAGTTGCTTTCTAAAAGAGCCATTAATGAATACACTTCTGTGCTGAAAAAAGTTGGTCATCATTTAAAAAAGTTATCGTTCAATTCTTTGCTGGGCAACTAATTCTTTTATTGGCCATTAAGTACCTCCCACCCATTTCTGTTCCAACTGCCAAGCTAATTGGGCAGTATGCTTCAGTGCAATTAGTAGCGACTTAGCTTCAAAAGTGATATTTCTTATGCACAAGTAGAATTCAGCTGTTTCTAGTTTGAGGGATTTGGACAAGTAACTGAGTTTTTCATGCGATTATGTGTTTGTGAAATACTGTGGTTGTTAGAACAACTGTGTCAGGACAGGTGTTAGAAGGTAGTAACGCTAGCTAGCTGCACTAACACTGCTGTTTGTATGCTAGTAACTTGTGTGCATTTACTCAGGTGGAACAAGAGTTTTATTAACAATATTTCAGTCATACCAAACTTTTAGCCATATCATCTACTTGCCTGTAGATATAGGCCAGCTTGATTTTCTTCAGATCTCCCTTTCCATTTACCAAACAAGGAGAAAATCCCCTGCTTTAGAGTTTTCTCTCAGCTGGGAGGCTATAACCAATTGCCCAACATATGTAAGATGTTAGCCAAGAAGGCCTATAAATCCACAAAATGTTCCCAGTATGCAACATTTATTTTTGCCTTTGCTTTCTTTTTTTCTGCCCCAATGAGTCTGTCTTACTGTTGATAAATCATTAAAATTGAAATCGGCTGTCATCATTAGAATTCCTTGAGCTTCAACTTGGTCATTATATTCAATGTCCTTTCACTTTTTTTTATTTTTTTTTTATTTCTTCATCACAGTTCCTAATCAGTTTTTCCTAATTTTTCTCCTTTGAAAAGTATGGCATGAGTTTCAGTTCCTGGGTGCTGTGACTGTCGTTTGTGCAGTCTCTCTTTCATCTGTAGCTTCCCATGTTCTACTGTGCACAACAGAACTATCTGAGCATCTTGTTAATATGGCACAGTCTGGTTGAAAACCCTTATTCAATAGTTCCACATGAGTAGCAGACTTGAAGATGCTGCTGACCCTGGACACAGTAGGTACGGTCACAGACTCAGACAAGGTCCTCCACAGCAATTCAGGTCCAGAAAACAATATGGACCCTGGTGGCAGTTTAGGCCTCGCAGGTCTGTATGGTCCCTGCAGCTGCTTGACCCTCAAAGGCCAATGTGGCCTCAGGTAAGAAAATATTTTAATGCTCTGTTGTAACATCCTGCTATTAAAACAGTCTATCACTTGTTTATTAATATCATGTTAAAAATTCATGTATTTAATAATTATTTTATTATTTTCCTTAGTACAGAAATCAAAAGATAAGTGAAGAAGAGGTATGTGAAACTCACTGTCCAGTGTGCCCTCCACTGCCCACAAGGGCTGCGGGACAGCTGATATGCTATTGTCTGAACTGAAATGAGCTCAGCCCTCAGCTTAACTTGTTAGTATCAAACATATGCTGGGTTCGTAAAACAGGATATCAAAAGAAAATATTTCATCCACAATGTTCATAATTTTTGTTGAGATAAAAAAATATAAAATTTGAGTGGATTAGAATAATTGCAAATATGTCTTAACACATATTATCACCAGTTTCTGTTTCCAGGCTAGTAGAAAAAATAAATATCTGTCTTTGACTTTTATTTGAACTGGACAACATTTGTGTAAAGCTTGAAGTATAGGTAGTTGATCATACACTTTTCACAATTTGCTGTATTATATAAACAAGTGGATTTCACCACGAAACAAGACATGTTTAAGGCTCTGGGAATGTGGCTGTGCATGGGAGAGGCCTGTGGGTAACCAGATGTCTACAAAGTGGCTGACCATGTCTGCTTCCTTTGACTTTAGTATTTATTCTGTGACTGTGATCCAATGAGTATCTCAGGGTCTCTGTTACTGAACTGTGACTTAGTGTGCCTATTTTAATATGAAAATGCTTGGATTCAAACCATGAAAGGGGATTGTGCATTCTCCCAGGCATAAGTTTGTGTAAAATCTGAAAGAGTACACAAGGTTGTCTTTAAATTCGACAGTTCTTTTCTAACAGACTGTTTAGAATAAGAATTTAGGACAGGATTCCAGGCAGGGAGACAGTGGTCATACCTAGCAGGATCACAGATTTTCCTACCAGGTAGCATATAACCACCACACTCTCCTAAGAACCAGAGATGACAACAGAAGCCAAGGAAGAAAAGCTCCACCCAACAAAGAGAGGAGCAGATATCAGCACCAAGAACTGCAAACTCCCCAAATCCAAATGTCTAAATGATATTGTAAAAATACAACTAATACCAGGAACCCAGCAACCCTACCAGAGCAGGCCATGATTACTCCAACATAGCTGAAACACTAGAAAAAGACCTTAAAACAACCTTTATGAATATGACAGAGGTCTTAAAGAGGAAAGGGATAAATCCCTCAAAGAATTCTAATAAAATACAAACAACCATAAAGAAAAAAATGAATAAAACAGAATCTAAAATTGGAAATACAATTAATGAAGATTATGCCTGTAAAGGGATATAAGGAAATGAAAAATTTAGGAACAAAACTTTCAACAAAACTTCAGAGGCAAGATTCACCAACAGAATACAAAAGATGGAAGAGAGAATCTCAGGAACTGAAGACATGGTATAAGAAGCAGGTAATTTGGTGAAAGAATAAGATTAAAACGGTGTTTTTATGGGATTCCTGAGTTTGGAAATGAGTGGGTTTTTTATTCTTGTCCTTTTTTCTTGGACTCTTTTCCTCCTGTTTGCTTGTTTTCTCCAATTCCAATGTGTTCAGTTTTTCCTTTTATCTTATTATGTTTTATTTATATCCCTCAGGATCCTGTTTGCTTTCTAGTGAGAAACAAAAGGGAGGGAAGTTGGAGATGACTTGGGAAGATTAGAGGAAGGGAACACCATGATATTAATATATTATATGAGAAAATAGCTTGTTTTTTATAAATGGGGAGAATATATATTGCTGAAAACAAGAAAAAAGAGAATTTAGGACTGGAAACATATTTTAAACTCCATAGTAGCAAGACAGAGCAAAACACGTATTTCTCTCCCAGGTGCATGAACCTACTTTTTGGAGCCCATTACTCAGCCTTGTTGGGGGAGGGGCTTGGTCCTGCCTCCAGTTGGCATCCCAGATCTTGTTCACTTTCCAATAAAGACCTTACCTTCTCTGAGGAGTGGATGAAGGATGAGAAGGGGGGAGATGGAAGTGGGAGAAGGGGAACTGGAATTGGGATGTAAAATGAAAAGTAAACTTTTTAAATAAAAATTATGGAAAAAAAAGAGCTATGTTCTAAAGTCTCTCCACATGATGCATGGCTCTGGGTTTCAGCATTGTTCCCACTTGCTGCAAAATGGAACCCTTTATGATGATGACAAAGCCATATTTTCAGAATGCACACACACACACACACACACCGTTATGTTGCTTAAATTCACAAGCTGTACATCCTGGATGACCATAGTTAGCTTTCTTTGTGACCTACTACAAGGGAAGTAGAGTCTCGGCAACAAAGACTTCCTTCCTGCATTTCTAAATTTTTTATTTATTTATTTATTTATTTATTTATTTATTTATTTATTTATTTTGGTTTTTCGAGACAGGGTTTCTCTGTGGTTTTGGAGCCTGTCCTGGAACTAGCTCTTGTAGACCAGGCTGGTCTCGAACTCACAGAGATCCACCTGCCTCTGCCTCCTGAGTGCTGGGATTAAAGGCGTGCGCCACCACCGCCCGGCTGCATTTCTAAATTTATAAAATTCCAAGTAAAACTCATTGGAAGGGACATCCCAATTTTACAGGTCTCGCAACATTAACAGTCAGTCGTGATCCCTGAGTTCTGACCAGGCTGGCCTTGTCTTGTAATTTCTGTACCTCAGTCAGAGGTGAGGGATGGCTGAACGGAGGCTTAGTTTATACTTAAAGTTCAAAGTTAATCCTGTTTATTTTAAAAATTCTCATGCAAGAATTAGACATGTTTGCTTTTATAGAATGAGATCATGGGGCCAGAGATTTTAAAAATTTATCCAATCTAACAAGATAGCAGAGCCAAAATTAATGACCCTACATGTGTAACGAGTGAGGTGAATTTTTTATCCAAACATTAGAAAAATTAGTTTCAATTCAAACAATTACTGACTTAAAGCTTTTTATTGACCAGATTTTACAGATGCATCTCAGTCCCTTGAAATCTAGGAGATCATTTTGTTCTAGGCTTTGATTTTGGTTTGGAGAATAATTTGTCATAGTATAATCTGAAATCTTTAGTAGCCTGTTTGGTGACTATTAAAGGCTCTCTGACAAGAGTAAATAAAAAATGCAACTGTTGAAAAGTAACTGTCCTGGCATGTAGTCTTCCTTGGATACCTGCTAGTTTCGGAGTGTTACACATGTGTGCATCACTTTTAAACTTTTCGTTGATGAATGTGAGTCAGTTTAATAGTTGCTCACTAAACAGAGAAGGAGAAAAACAAAAACAAATACGTTTGAGAGAAAATGTAGTGTTGATGTAACAACGTGTACTTTTGTCTTGACCCCAAAGATTTTGAACCAGACGACAAAAGGGTCTGAAAAAAATGATAAATTCTTCACAGGGCTTGGTAGAACTCCCAGAGCATAACGGGGTACAGTTATTTAACCAGCAGGTCACTACTCATGTTCTCTTCTCTGCTGTGTGCAACAAGGTCTTTTGATATTATAAAAATATTAGCATGGATAGAATTCATTTCAAACATCTTTCAAATGTTTGAAAGCTATAAATGGTCTTTCAAATATTAAAATATTATTTAATATCAGTCTGTGCTATGATTTGCGATTTTTCTCTTTTATGAGTTTAATTTTACTGTACTTTCGAACTGCTCACTCTCACATCACAGTTTTTCTTTCAAACAAATTAGTAATCAGTCCTTTACTTAATTAAAAGAATAAGTTAGTTTCTCAGTGGCTCTTTTTGGTTTTGTTTTTTCCCTCTTAGATTTTTAAATTGATCTATTACTAAGTAAAAAAAAAATCTTAATCTAAGACTAAATGGAGACTTCCTTTATGGAAAACCAAACAAACAAAAATCCAAAAATAACATGACACTGGAGTTACCCCAGCAATCAATTCTTCAGAAAGGAACATTTGTGTTTGAAGGTGTCCATGATTGGCAAGAGAGAACACAGTGTACTTGGATGATGAGTTTTCACTTCCTTTGGTAAGGATTCTCTTACACTTGAGGCAGCATTTCCATAAAGGTCAAGTTAGCTCTCTGGGTGGTGATCTGCTCTCTCCTGGCCCATCCTCAGCTATCAAAAACCCATTTGGCTTGGAAAAAAAAAAAATCCATTCCCAACGGGGGTGTGGATAGTCATAAAAGTTAATTTGGTATACAAGTCTAAATATGGATTTTTTAGTGTGATAACTTCTCACAGAATGTACTCATTTTTCAAATATTTGTGCAGTTCTTAGTTTGGGTGTTCTATTTATTTTCTTCCTATCTCCTTCACTTCTTTGCTTGATTGCTGAATAAACACAGCTTGGCTCTTGACAGACTTCCTGACCTCTCTTACAAACCACCTTAAGAGGAAGTCGTCGAAAAAGAACAGCATTCTATCTTAACTCCCACTCTTTCCCACTAGGGATTTCCTTGCAAGACACACGATACGAATATGTTATAAGATAGGAAAAAACAAGCCGGGCGGTGGTGGCGCAGCCTTTAATCCCAGCACTCGGGAGGCAGAGGCAGGCGGATCTCTGTGAGTTCGAGGCCAGCCTGGTCTACAAGAGTTAGTTCCAGGACAGGAACCAAAAGCTACGGAGAAACCTTGTCTCGAAAAATCAAAAAAAAAAAAAAAAAAAAAAAAAAAGATAGGAAAGAACATTAAAACTTAGATAGAACCCCACTACAGCATAATAAACACCATTAAATGTTGAGGTATTTCTCTTTCAGCTGATGTATATGTATGTTATCCTTAAATATATGCAAACCATATAGTGATATCAATATATGTATAGGTGTTGAATATATTTAAGCTTTTAATATAGTCATAAAAGTCAGGCGGTGGTGGCGCACGCCTTTAATCCCAGCACTCGGGAGGCAGAGGCAAGCGGATCTCTGGGAGTTCGAGGCCAGCCTGGTCTACAAGAGCTAGTTCCAGGACAGGCACCAAAGCTACAGAGAAACCCTGTTTATTTTAATAATATGGGTATGAGAATATGTTATTTTGGAATTGTTTGTAGACTGAGTAAATAAATATTTTTGTTTACCTTTAAAATAGTTTATAGTATAAGTCAAGTCAAGTTAGTTTTTAATTTTTGATGTTAGAACCAAAATCATGTCAAAACATGTGTACAATATTTTGGAACCATCTTTAGAAATTCACCCAAAGGAGGGAGAAAAAGCTGCTGGAACCCATTTGGTTGTGTCAGGAAAACAAAATGAGACCAAGCAGGGGATTAGAAGGTGACTAACATGGAGTGACAAAGAAAAGAGGACACACAAGCTTTAGATTGAATAGATAATTTTATAGAGAAAGAAAGTTTTGTTATGTAGGTTATTTATAGATTTATGGGTTTTTTTTTAACTTTATCTTCATGGTTCTGTGGTATGTGAAAGACAAAATTGCAGAATGAGTTCCTTTTTTTTTTTTTTTTTTTTTTTGATTTTTCGAGACAGGGTTTCTCTGTAGCTTTGGAGCCTGTCCTGGAACTAGCTCTTGTAAACCAGGCTGGCCTCGAACCCACAGAGATCCACCTGCCTCTGCCTCCTGAGAGCTGGGATTAAAGGTATGTGCCACCAATGCCTGGCTCCAGAATGACTCTTACCCTTGAGGATTGGTGTTCTCTTTACTATAAGGTGAAAAAAAAACCTTACTTTCTGACATGAAAGTTAGACTCAAAACCAAGTATCCTGACTTGTGCCAAGCATGGTAAGCTAAGGCAGGATGTTCACAGATTGAGGGCTATCATGGCCTTCCTAGTGAGTTCGAGAACAGACTAAGCAAAGTGAAATCTTATATCAACAAAACAAAATAATAATAATGAGCTAGTTTGCAAATTTTGCCAAGCCATTGAACTCAACCAAGTCCTTTAAAATTTCAGGAAGCATAATATCCCACCAAGTGAAAAATATGAATTTCTAGGCCATACTGCAGATTTATTTCTCTTAGGTCATCTCTTTTGGGTTGAGTGTGGATGAGTTTGATAAGATCTGCATCTATCTGCAATTGGCACACATCACTTTCAGTCACATGCTACCGTGGCATCACTTTGCTCGATCTGACTATGAACCAGCTTGTATACTTAGAGACAATGGAAGTTTGAAGAGATATTACAATGGAAGTTTGAAGAGACATGATAATTTTCCCATCCTTTCGAGGGATGGAGTAGCCCTTCCTGTAGTGTTAGTTATGTATTGCTCCCTGCCCCAACTGCTCAGCGGCATACACCTGCCACTGTCTAAACTGGACCAGTCCAATTTGAATTCACATTTTAACAATTAGACAATAGAATTTATAGACAGCTTCCCTGTGCAGCTGGGACTTTATCAATTAAACTCATAATGTTCCATGAAAGAACACGTGAGTGAGATGGGAAAGAAGCCAAAGACCATACAGCACCAGATTGCTGTGGGGTTTCATTATTGATTGTAGACTTTTTGAAGATCTGACCAGTTACTCTTACTTATTTATGAGATGACTATATCCCATTAAAGCAATTTAATCTTCAGTAAGTTAAGTAGCTGATTGATGTCATGTTAAAAAAAATGATATTTTAACGAATATACAGTATGTTCGTGGAAAAATCTCCACTGATGAGGCAATTACTCAGTGATTCACCTGCCATCCATTCAGGAAATTCTTTCACGGAGGATTTCCTCCTCCAGAAAATATCACAGTGATTCACAGTTTCCATCATGTACTAATGGCAGCAAAAGCATTCCAGAAAGATGACAGCTCTATTTATGACAGTGAGGGTCATGTGTGATAATGAAGATGATGATCAGGTGACACTAGGTTTTGGATTTCTGTTCTGCCTGAGCTGGCAGTGCTTACTACAAATTACGTTGTCTGAGCACAAGCCGAAATGTTTTGCACCGACTTAAGAAGTTGTCCCTTTTGCCAACTTCTCGAAACTGTCCATAGCTGAGAACAACTAACAACACAAAAAGTTTTAGGAAAAAAAAAATCATCCTTAATCAAACAGATCCTGATGGGCCAACATTGTCTTGAATTTCGTTACATGGTGTACTTATACACATATCTTAACTGAACTGACATTTAACTTGATAGAAAAGCTAAAAGATAAGATGCTAAATGTTTTATAAATATTCCTGTGCTTCCTAATACAGGTAAAAATGTCAGGGACGATCCAGCTCTCTTCATTTAACTCTACTTAACCAACTCAGGCAATTTTTCTGTGTCTCCTTGGCAGATAAGAGAGTGCTTAATTGAATCATGCTTTACCAATCCCTAGAATTAACCATCGTTTTCACCCTTGCCATGTTACGTAGTGACAGATGACCATGTAAGTTTGTATGCCTAAAGCTATGGATTTCATTCTACTGTAAGCAGAAAATGGTGCAGTTTAGTAGAGAATGACCAATCATTACCCTGAGGTTGAAAAACGAACAAGAATTTGTCAGAGTCCCTCTCTCTTTCCTCTGCCCCCTTCTCTCACATACAACTTGAAAAGAGACTAAAGAAGAAAATATTAATATTTCCATATGGGTGTGTGGTATCTGAAATAGTGAGCAAATTAACCATGTGCAAATGAAAATGCTTGGCTATTGTTCAATGACTTTAAAATCACAGATATTTTAGCTTAGAAGAATCAGTGATTTTAAAATGATAGTCTTAATTGGCTTTTTTGTGACTGTCTTTCTATTCTGAACAGCTTCAAGTGGGAGCTTCTATCCTATCTCTTGATGATACTTTGAATGATATTCTCTCAGTTCATACATAATTGACAATATTTGATTTCATAGAAAATTATGGTCTTTCTTTATGTGTTACCCATAGAAATTCAGCTACAGAAAGAACTCACAATTACTCAATGAATCTATAATTTGTTCTAACATCTGAGAAATAAAGTGGCTGCAAAGGAGAGCTTCTTATCCTGGACTCTAACGTGATTAGTAGTTGGTAGCAAAAACATTTTCATGGGGAAACAGACTGTCCTGTACTGTTATAGGTAGAGAGTGAAAATGACAATGAATTTAATTAAAAAGTGATGATAAAAGTAACAATTCAGAACACCCAACTTAAAAAGCAAATCTGATACATACAAAGCAAAATATTTAAAATTTTTATTAATATAGTTCTCCATAATAAAGAATGATCAAATCATAATACCGAAACCAGAAAAACACTGTTGAGCAATGTTTGGGTTAGAATGTAAAATATCCCACATAAGTGCCATGTTTCAAAAATCTGATAAGGTTTGGAGAAGACACTGTATCCAGAGGGCATTGAACTAATTAAAATATTAAATCCTTGATAGCTTCATACTGTGGTGGATTGGTCGGTTTTGGTTTGTAGCCGAAGAAAGTAGGTCACTGAGGCATGTTCTGGAAAGATGTGTGCTATATTTAGTCCCTCCTGTCTCCACCTTCTTCCTGGGCAACAGGAGTTGAACAATCTCTGACATGGGTTTCTACAAATGACTTTGTGCTCTGCTTCCAGCCCAGAGTAGTAGATCTCATTGAATTTAGACTGAAATAGATGAAATATTGGCTCTCAATAAATCTTTCCTTCCTTTGAACTTCTCCTCGCAGGTACCCGCCATAATGACAAAAATCTAATACCAGAGACTATATACCAGAGCAATACCAGAGCAAGCAATGAGGTAAAAGCAGATCAGCATGAAAATGTCCACCAATCCATCATATTTATGAAATATCAGGTAGTTAGATACAAATTTCCTCAAAATGTGGCTACAAAGTGTCACAGCATGTTAAAATTATAGGAGGCTGGGAGAGGAGATGGAAGGCACCTTCAACACAAGTACTGTACCTATATTGGTCATAGTTACAGAATGAGGAATAAAATCATGATTCAGCATGCATATAAATGTGTGGTCCAACACTGAACTACTCCACTGAGATCTGGATATCTGAATCACAGAATGTTTTTATTGCAATTTTGGGATGATGTGGCACTCAGTATTGTGAAAAATATAGTAAGAAAGTAGATTTATCTTTAAAATCATACATGAGGCTAGGAGTTACAAATAAAATTGATTTAACATCACCCCATGAAAAATGGGAAGAGAGAACAATGCTACCTGACTAGGTGTCATGGCTTTTTTAAAATTAAGAAACAAAGACCAAAAGAGGCAAGGAAGAGAAAAAAAATGTCCTATTCCAAACAAACAAAACCAATTATAAACACTGGATGTATGTCAGATGTATATGATGAATTAGACATCAAATCTTGGGGATAAGATGGGTTACTTATTATTAACAGATTCAGGTATCGAGATGGAAATGAATTGCATTTGATATGATGTCAAAGAGTAAATGAAAATTGATTCCAAATGAAAGGAGAATTACAATTTTATGTGGTATTATGGAATGCAGCTATTTTATAGCATCAAGATAGGAATGCCTTAAAATAAAATATCAAACAAAACCTAATTATAAAGAAAATGACTGAAAAACTGCTTCATTAAGATAAAACTACCTGTTCATCAAAAGAGATTATACTGAAAATGAAGTTAAGGTACTGAATGAGGCTAGGTATTCATAGCACGTGTACTGAAAAGGGTTCATATCTAGAAGATATAAATAATTCTTAATTTGTTTACATATTTTATTTATTATTTATTTATTTATTTATTTATTTATTTATTTTAATTCTATTAGTGTTCGGCCTGCATGTACATATCACGTGTGTGTCTGCTACCCAGAGAGATCAGACGAGGGGTCTCAGTCCCTTTGGACTGAAGTTAGAAGTTGTGAGTAGAGTGTGAGTTCTGGGAACGGAACCAGGATTCTCTGCAAGCAAGTGCTCTTGACTGTAGAGCCAAATCCCCAGCCTCAATTTAAATTCTTTAAAATACATTTCACTAAAAATGTATTTTAGGGACTCCAGGTAAGGTTCAAAGGTCTGCTGGGAAGTTCCACATCTTGCCATAAGCAGGAGGTCCGAGCTCAACCAGGATAAAACTTGTATTAGTGTGGACACTTCCACAATTTTCTGTGATCCAAAAGATGAAGCCTACACAGTCCTAGAATAAGACCCACAGATGCAGGGGATTTTAGAACTTCTCTATCAATTGGTAGACCCAAGCAGAAGTCCTAGCCGACCAAGGACAGTGATTGATCCTACAAAGAAGCCTGGACTAGAGCCTCTGACCACAAGGACCACAGCCTATAACACAAGAACAGTATGCTTCCTTTCATCACACAGCGATGGAATTAAGGGAACAAATGCTGCGATTATTATTTTTGCAAAGTATCAATGATAAGCATGAAATAAAATAGGAAATAAAATCGCATAGTGTCAAACGGCCCTCTACCTAAGGCCATTTGCGCCCATTACAGACACTTGTTTTTACAGAGAGCAACCCAAACTTCTAAAGTTACTGCCTTTAAGATCCCACTTTTAAACAAAAATTAGCTTACTACGCTCCTGCAAGCTCCAGAGTTAAGCAACATGGAATGGACAAGCAGTGTAGAGAGGTAACATGGGCCAAAGTAAGTACAGTAATTTATACAGTCAAGTTACTGAGGTTCATATTTTACAGTACCTTCCAGGGATCTGGAATTTTCCTCTCAATGAACAATTCTGTTAAATTTGTAAAGACCATAATTCAGTTGTTACAGACAAAGTTTTCATTCTTTTAAAAAACTGAATACTTTATCATTTTAATTAACGCTTTTAAAGTGTGTTAATGTAGAATAACACCAATGTATTTCTATTTTGATTGTCAGTTTCCTGTACCATCAAAAAGGTGGTAACTTAGATTTACTGCTGTAGTCTGCTGCAACAACCCAGCAGCTAGAGTGCTCTACCCTTGGCGTATTACACAAGTTAATCAATGTTTATATGTCTACCATCGCCTACCATTTTTGAAATAGTCTACCGGGAGGTATAAATAATAAATACAGGTGGAATGTGGGGAGGGATATAAAACATATAATGGTTTTCAATAAAGTTATTTACATTTATTTGAAGTTTATAGAGAAATTGGGATTTTTTTAATTTTTTTTTTTTTTGGATCCTTCAGAATACCACAAGGATTTAGGGCCAAAGGAACATTTTATATGAATTTTGGGAGATGAAAACAGTTTTTAAAAGAAGGAGTTTTCAAAAAGAGAGAACAACATGAATGAGCTAAGACTCATATTTGAACATTAATGACGTTTTAGGAAAACAAGGCTTAAGTACACACTGTAATACCCCAGAGAAATAAGTTGAGCCCGCGCACAGAGTGCTATAAAAGCTGCTCTAACTCCCTGCTGTTATTTAGTTACCGAAGGAACTATTAATTGGCTTTGAAAAATATTTCAGAAATGCTTTGAAAATATTTTAGGAAATTTTAAATTTAACCCATTTTTTTTTTCTGAAAAAGAATAGGTTAGGAAAATTTTAAATTTGTGCTAAGGCATGCATAGTGTTTTTTTTGTTTTTTGTTTTTACTACCATCCAGGCTTGTGCATGCCAGGAAAGCATCCTCTGAGTTAGCTACACCCGGCGGCCTACAGTAGCCGTTCTGAAACACGTGTACTCTCACACAGTTATTGACCAATAGCTGCCATCTACAGATGGAACGCCAAACACAACACTTAAAAATGCACACTCATTAAACAACGACTCTCTCTCCCTACCTTAATTTTGGGGTGCTACAGATTGAACCCAGGCCTCAGACATTCTAATCAAGAACTCTATCCCCAAGCTGCAGCTCTAGATACTCACTGCATTTTAAAAACTTGAAACAAGATCGAAGTTATTCTATCTGGCCCTGAATTCCCTGTCTAGCCAGGCAGCCATCCTTCCTTGGCCTCCAGAGTAGTAGGCATTATAGACCTCTATCACCTGGGCCCAGCACTTCCGCGAGCTTTGTTACTTTAACAAGTAACAGCGGATGTAAAAGGCAAAAAGGTGTCAGAGGTTGAGTGATAAACAAGACTCAACTGCTATCTCGGTTTCATATTTCCTTCCTGTCTTTCTCCACAGCAAAGAGTGTTTACATTCCCTGCATGTGACACAGGGGTCTCAGATAGTGAGGAGATTAGGAGAGAATATGCTTGAATACACGAGATAGCTAATTGATTTCACTGCGAAGATGCCTCGTAGAAAGGAAGCTGGTCCAGTAATTCTGCCTGGGAAACATGAACACAAGGGCTTTGGGTGAGAGATTATTATACAGTCAGAACACAAAATGTCTGTAAAGGTAATACAGTAAGAAGGAACAGGATTGTCTTCAAGGTCACCTCTCTGGTGTATTGGCAATGCCAGGGTCCAGAGGAAAGGTGTCTCACAATCTTCTAGTCAAGATCTACTTCACTGCCTCCCAGGGGCTCAGATGGCTAAGAAACCAACAGACACATCAGTCACCTTGTGTACACAAGATAAGCCAATAATTTTTGCTATTCATGCATATCATATTCCTTCAGGTTCTAGGTTTGAAATATCATAATTAAATATTTAGCAATATGTAGCCAAGAAGAAGATTCTATGTAAGAACAGGTGGTCATATATAACCACAGTATTATAGAATTTCCATAATTTATAGACTTTCTATGGGAAAACATAAATTTACTTTTATGAATTAATTCACAGTCAGCTATCAGATAAACTTTAACTTGAAGATAACTTTGTTTTGTAATTGGAAACATGAGAAGAATGATGTAAATTACTCAAAACTAAACAATCCCAGTTGGTAGAGCAAATTAGTTTTAATTTGCATGAAATTTTGTTTGCCTAGAGATTTAGGTTCTGAAAGAAGCATTTTTTTTGAATAATAAAGCAATTGCAGTTGATTTTATTTCTTCTGTTTGCCTGATAATGACTTTATTACTGTCTTCATCTTCTCTAAGTCTTTATAAAGCTGCCTTATTGTTTTGATTATGGGCATTTGAATTTCTAGTAGGATAGTTGAATTCTCATGATAGAAGATGCCAGTGATCTTTGTGTTGCAATGACCTTATTGGGTGACAAATATAATCATAAAAACATGAGCTGGAGGATAAGAGCCTCATGTGACCACACATTCCCTCCACAGGAGCTGGCTTTTATGAGTCTTAATGATCCACTGGGAAGGATAAACTGTTAAGTTTGGGAAACCCTATCTGCCAAAGTCTTGAGGTTGTTTCATTTGATATCACAAAAGTAACCTGAATAAAATTCTGGGCAATTTTTGTTACCAACCAAGCAAGATTGACAAGGCCAGATCCTTAAGATAATCTTACAATATAGTGAATATTTTGCTTATTTTGTTTTTGTGAAGTAGATAATACTTGATTCTCATAACCTCTACGGACATTCTTCAAGTTACAAAGAATCCAGAGATAATTGAGCTGTTGGAAAATTCTTCTAGACTGTTATTGTTGGGCTGTGTGCATGAAGGTGGTCTGATTATTTTCACAAAATCTGAAAAGACCATCCTTTTCCCCAGATAAACCACACACACACACACATGTTCACAATCTGTTTCCAGAGACTTATGCCTTCAATTCCAACCATATACCCCAAATAAGACCTTGAAATTTAAAGGTTGGAATCTTTATATAATGAAATACTATGTATTACGTCTTTCCATATGTTCCAGTATTTTCCCACTACTTCACAAAATGGAAAACATGCCAAAGTCAGCGTGATTTCCATCCTGTCTCCAAAACGGCTATTTTGAATCTACCTAAAATATGGTCTAGCAACTATCTTCAGTATAACTGATGTGGGATTTCCCTCTGTATGCTGTGATTACCATTAATGAATAAAGAACTACTTTGAGCCTATAGCAGAGCAGGGCGGGGCGGAGCAGAACTAGGCAGGGAGGACTGGACTGGATGCTGGGAGAAAGAAGGGCGGAGTCAGAAGAAGTCTTCAGGGCCAGAAATCTCAGAAATCTCAGATATCTGTCTTGGGGCTGTAATGCTGGCCACTGTTGAGACCGAATAATGCAATACGTAAATCTGCTCCAAAGCTGAAATACAAGCTGCCCCCAAGAGAAAAAAAAAAAAAAAACTCACTTCCTAGGCCAACAGGAGATCACTTGTAGATAAAGGTTTGCGTCCAGCGCCTATAAAAGACTATAAAAGCTAGACTCTCCAGCCAGCTGCTCTTCACACCTGCCTGCTGCTGCCACTCACCGTTATCAAACACAGAGTAATATAAAAGCTGTTAAAGGCTAGACCGTGAGGAGACTCTCCTTGCCTACATACAGCTCCTACAAGAATAGAAAAAAGGCCCCAAGAAGCTGACTAGTAACACTACTGCCAATTAAGGTGTTCTTATGTGAAATAAAGGAGTATTTTTGACATTTAAATCTTGAATATTTGATTTACTCTGTTCATAGTATCTCTTTTGCTTTATTCTTTAAATTATCACTACTGACAGCTGCATATCTATGTAGTGTAGAGTAACCGGATCATGCTGTGAGGACAAAATGCCAAAATTTTAGAAGATAAAAAGCCCATTTTGCTTTGTTTTAAGCTCTAACAACACACTTCAAAGATAGTTGTTGAGGGACAGGATACTGGACCAGAAATAGGTCTTCAGGGGAGACCTCTGTTTTTCTCTGCTTCTCAAGCTGACAGCTAAGTCAATGCCGAGCATTCTTGGTCTTTATCCCTCAGCATCCTGTTGTAGAATCACTGTCTATGTTAGATAACAACCGGTTCTAAACCAGTTCAGTTACTCTAGTTAGCTAGATATTCTCCCAAAGGTATCTAGGAATGAAATCACATTGTACTTTATGACTTCAGAATCTTCCACACCTGTTTCCCATGGTTACTCTGGAACTGATCTCCAAGCTTTCTGAGGTAGGAAGAGAGAGTGGAGGGAAGACAATGAGAAGAAATCCGTAGCTCCTGAAGTTACATACGTAATTTTCCCTTACATGTCATTGTTCCTTTCCCTGTCATAAGCTGTATACGTACTTGCAAAGAAGAGATGGAAATAGACTTCATTTGAGACCAGAATAAAAGGAGAGTATACAAAAAAAAAAGAAAAAAAAAGAAAAAAAAAGCTTAGTAAGAATTCAACCTTTGTTAAAACCGCCATTGGCCCTACAACATTGAACAAACACATGCCCCCTGAGTTATGGGCTAAAAGAGAAGCCCTGTGTGTAAAGAGTCTCATGGCCTTAGCCTGGAATTGTAAGGAAGTGACATCCTTGGGCCACCATTGCAGCTTTTCAGCAAAAATGGGAAGAATTAAAAACAACCCCCAAAAGTCATACAAAGATATAAAATGCAGCTGTTCTGAACCTTACTGAGAAATTAATGACTGAAGAGAGATTCCTGTATTTCTTTGTTGCCTCAGCCATCTTAGCAGAACACTCTCGCAGTCTGGTCACTTGAATAACAATTATTTTTCTTACAGTCCTAGCGATGATGAGACCAAAATAGTTCTGTGCTTAGGGTGAGTTTCTGGCAGGCTTCTTCATTTAACAGAAAGATGGAAAGTCTCTTAGATGTAATCTTATATATGGCTTCTGCTCTGTGAATATGTAGAAGGAAAGGAAGAGCAGGGGGGAAGAATGGAGAGGGAGGGATGGAGAGGAGACAACATGCCAGAAGAGAGTGCTTTGGCATCTCTTTCTTGTAAGGAAACTAGTCTTATTGGATCAAAGACTACAGTTATAACCTAATTTAAGCTTAATCATCTCCCATAAGGTCCTATCTCCAAATACAGTGATTTTGGAGGCTAGCGTTTTAACCCAGTTAAATCCATAAAAGAATAACGAAGTCCCAAGTAGACTTCTCAGTACAGCAGGCTAACTCAGCCATGCTAATATGCACTCAAGTTGTCTTTCTTGCTTGTCTGATAAATTTTTCTTTTATGCCTTGCTCTAAATGTGCTTTTTAACTTAATTTAAAGCAATTACCAAACCTCGTTTTGACTACTAGGTATATTCAGTTGTCTGGAAATTATTTTTTCTGTCAGTGTTTGATTTTCCCTAGGCAGACAGGGTTGGTTTTACAGGTCGTGTTCTCTAAATTCGGTTAATAATTATCTGCTACTCTTGGTGTTATTCTTCATTTGCTGATTCTTCATAATCTCAGCAACAAGATTCAGACTCAATTCTGAATGATACTAACTGTGTCGAGGCAAAGGACCTTACAGGCTCTCGCTAAAGTGCTTAGTAGACTCAGGGCATCATCCAAAACACTGTATTTACATAAGTCTCCTGAAAAACTGCAAGTTCAGGAAGGTCACTATGACTTCACTCTTCTAAAAGCTGGAAACAAAACTCCCTTTGAAAGATGCCAACCCAAGATGGGGAGCAGAGGTAGAGAAACATCTATGCAAAAAGGCTCTATTAAAATGATGTGCTTTCCTATATTCTTCCTAGACATTTTAGATATTTTTATGAAATTTGTTCACTTGGCTTAGGATAGCATGTTAATGGACACACAGATTCTGCCTATATTTTGAGTCTTCATTTCCATGTTGGGGCTACCATGTACATGTGAAAATACTCTATGCATTTCTCTTACTATTTGATTTCAGGTTGTGCTGGAGGCCCTGTGAGAGTAGAGAAAACTTTCCTTCTCAATGGCCAGTCCCTTTTCCCTAGACTATACTTAAGTTATTTTACTATGCAGACTCTTACCCAAATTCACAGGGAACCACAAATCCATCAGACCACTACATATGCTATATGTAGTATATATAGTATATTTTACATTATATATTTAATACAAAAGTCTATATGTGTATATATGCATATAATAATATACAAACTATTAGAATAAGTCTTAAATATATTATTAGCATAAATGATTGCAATATTTATAATTTATAAACAGGTTCTGAAAATTTGGAGGTGGGACATATGCTTTGGGGGTGTGTATGACTCAACACTCTACAATGCTGTAACAAATGGTTATAAAATGAGTGGCTTAATACAATCTCACTGTGGAGTACGACATGAGCTGCAGGGCTGTGTTCTTTCTTATTACTCCAAGAGTAGGTTCTTTGCTATTCTCAGCTCCTAGACGCTGCTGGCAACTCCTGACTCACAGTTTCCTTCTCTTTCACTGGCAGCCTCTCTGCATCGCATTTCCTCAATCTGACTCATCACGCTTTAGAAAGGTTTTCCACATTTAAGGAATTATGCAATTACATCGGCGAGCAGTTTTAACTTAACAATATCTTTTAAATAGCCTTGCCATGTAAGATACTCAGTTACTTCAAAGACTAGTGCGTGGATGATTTTATGAAGCTGTATTCTGCCTGCTCTACAAGGCCAATGCTATTTCAGAGCCAAATTTGAAGGGTGAATTTGAAGCTCAGTGAGAGCTGCTGTTTTCCCAAGAGCTGGTGATAGTGTCTTCACCAATGTAAGCAGGCTGATACATTCTAGGCAACAAAAACCATGCTCTGTCATGGCTCTGGCCACTGTTGTACCATTTACCTGCTCACCACCATTTTTGATACAAGCTGTAGGCAATCCATGAGAGCCGAGGAGCTTGAAGACGTTTTGTTGTTAAATGCCTATTAGAACTCTTCTACAGGATTTCATTAGCCTGCAACAAAGCTACACAGAGATTCCTCTGGGTTTTACCTGCACATGCATACACACACACACACACACATACACATAGACACACACACACACAAAATTGTTTCATTAGTATTATAGTTATTTCAATGCATTGACATAAATATTTATGTAAGTGGGAAGGTTAATCAGATGGCTGGATGAAAAGGCAGCTCAATTGTCTCCTGACTTATAAAACCCAAACTATGAACCTTACTTTAGCTACAAGCCAAACAATAGATCCTGATTTTTTTCTATAAAAGGTGATATGGCCTTTGCTCAGGTTTATCTTGGTCTCATCAAATAGGATTTTTAAAACTACACTTAAAGATTTATATGCAGCCAATTTCCTGAAAAATGTGTTTACTAATTTAGCCAGAATTACCTTCTGTTATAGACTTTGAAAAGACAACTGATATAGTAACTATCCAATCTGCTGAATATACTGGACATTTTTTAACACAGAAAGCTACAGTCTTTAAATGTGATATTAATTCTCTCAATTCCATTTTGCCTCCATATGTTGAAGCATTATCCTTATGATATTGCTGCTTTCCATTGAGCTGGATAATCTAATATGCCACTTCCTTTTATTGTCTGACTTGTAACTAAGCTGAACCAAAGGGGAAAAATAAAGAATACTTGTCTGAAATGTGCTGAAAGTAAAATAGATTTGTGACAGAATGTCCTAGAAGGGACAACATTGTCTATTGTGATGGTTTTTCACGTCTTTAAACTTTCTAAAATACTTTATCATGACAAACAAGGAAGAGACAATAAAGCATACTCACAAACTCATGCATCTAGTATTTGACAATTTCTGATAATTTTGACAGGATTATTATCTTCCATGATTTTTAAAGATTTGTTTTTTTATTTTACATATGTGAGTATTTTGCCTGCATGGCATGCATATCAAGTATGTATCTGCTACCAATGGCAGTCAGAATAGAATATTGGGTCACTTGGAAGTGAGTTCCAGGCAGTTACAGTACCATCTGGGTGCTGTGAACCCAGATATTTTGCAAGTGTAGCAAGTGCTCTTCATGGCTGAGCCATCCCTATAGCCTCTTGAATTTGTAACATGAAATTAGTAATTTTGAAAGATAAAATTTGGAAGACTGCCCATCCATACCGTATGTTTATTGAACATTTGTGACCTTACAAAGAACAAAAGATAATGTCAGATATTCATTATACATTATCAAAACTCTCTACTACTTCCGTGTATAAAAATGACCTATTCTTTAGAAAGATTTCTATTTCAGGATGAAGTAACTATGAACTAGCAGGATTCCTGGGTAGCCCAAAGAGCTTAAGAGCCTAATTGATTACATCATTGTCTCTCTTGCTCCACACCAAATAAGTCTGCATTGATCTAGAAGAGTAGAGAGAAGCAAGCCTCTGATGGGATACTTAAACATTTAAAATCAGCAATTCCTCATATGAACTCTGATGTGTATATTACACAGGCTTCAGTTAGAGAAGCATATATTTCTAAGTATTTTAAACTGTAGGATTTGGTTGAACAAATGATAAGGTAGCTAAAATGTCAGAAAGCAACTATGGCCAAAACCTGAAATTGTCAGTAGTAGGGGATTTTTCTGAAGCCTAAGATTGTCGATCGAAACATAAGCTTTATGTAACTTTAGGTCTAAGGTCCCCCGCAAATTTGGAAACACATCAGGCTTGTCTATCATGGTCTAGAATCATAAGCTTGGTCATGACTGAAGACATAACCCTAGGAAGAGAAAGAGGTTATGCTGATTTCTCCTCTCTACTGCACTTGAGTCTCTCACAGCCTCATGTTGGCTGAACCAGACCAAAGCATACGTGATCTCAGGGCTCCATACATGAAATGTACAGGAACAAGTCCCTGTGAGGAAAGATGAGCACAGGCCTGAAAGATGGAGCCCAATGCTGAAAACTTGAGCCTCTCAGCCCAGAGGGGTTTCTGTTTCTGTCTCTGTTTTCTTCATCAGAAGATCTTTTAAATCAAAATGAAACAAAATGAACACAGCTCTTAGAAATACTCCAAAGAGGAGGAAAGGATAAGAAATCTCAGGAGAATCCTTCTACGTACAGCAAATATGCCTTTCTCTACCAAGCTGAAATCTCCCGCCCCCAAGCTGAAATCTCCATCAGCATCAAACCACTGTGATTTTTATTTTATTATCCATTGCTATCATCCGTGGTGATTCAGGTATGACTGCTCCACGATGAATCCTTTGCAGATGATTTAACGGCCCAGTCAACAATGTTCAGAGATGGAATTTTTAAGAGCGATTAGATCATAAGAGCTCTGACTTCATGCATAGATCAGTCTGCTGAGGAGTTCACAGCTGAATGTGTTGTTGGGTGTGAAGGTCTAATTAGAAGAAGTAGGACACATTAGGGGCCATTTCCCTAAAGGTTCTTAAAGGGCATTTGGACTCTGTTTCTCTTTGTCTCTCTCTGTCTACCTCTCAGTCAATGTTTCTCTCTCTCTCCCTCTTTTTCCCTCTCCCTTCCGTCCTTCCGTCTTTTATCTCTGTCTCTCTTTCCTCTGGCCCCACCTCAGCTGCTATGATGGATGTGAGCAGCTTTGCTCTTCCTGTGCCCCTGCCTGATGTTCGGCTTTACCCATGCTCACAGTAATTGGCCCAAAAGAATAAAACTTTTCTCCTTTGAAAAGAAACAATGACAGGAAACTGACTAACTAACTCTCTTATGCCTTCCTCTAAAATTGTTCTAGAACTTGCTAATGAGATTATGTTTTATGCTACCAAAGATCTTCTTGGGCTTAGCATTAAAAGTCCTTCAAGCTAATGTTGTCAAGTTGTGTCATTCCTCCCTCACTGAATACTGTAGTTCCTTCTTCTTGCTCTTGAAATGAAGATACACTTCCATAAATTGACCTTAGAGTCTCTCGGTCTGGACTTTGACTACTTCCTTTCAATTTGAAAAGGTTCTTTTTTTTTCATAACTGTTTTTATTCTATTAATTTCTTTTTTCAATTCTGGTCTTTTTACAGATATAAATAAACTATATCACTTTTCGTCTGATGATCAACACATATAATAGTCTCTCTGCTTAACCTTCCTATTTTCATATTTAATTTATTTTAATATTCTGTCATACTTTAACTCTGATTTTTGTGTTTTTTGTTTAACTCTGATTTATTTATTTTGAAAAATCAGCAGAGGGAATTTCAACAATTTACTACTTTCTATGCAACAATTTCAAACAAATAATTAACCATATAAACTATAAAATGCTTTACATATGTATATATGTGTGTGTACATATTCAAAAAAGAGTCCAAATTTTACCATTAGTTTTAGACTTAAACAAATAAAGATAAGTCACATTTGAATATTATAAATAACATAAAGATATAGCAAAAGGAATCCGTTAGACTAAAATTATATGTAAAAGTGACATTATATGAAATGTAAAATTTTCAATAGTCTTCTGTAGAGGAAACACTTTCTAAGTCCCAATCATTAGAGCAATTTGTAACGATTACATTTGAAAATTTAGCCCAAATATTCAAGCATCTTGACAGAATAAGGAGTCTTATGAATTAACAATCCACTCATACCAAGAGGAAAGAAGATACAGAGAAAAAAACTAACAGGAGGAAAACTAACGGTTAGTTAAGGTGTAAATGACTTTTTTGCCACATTGCACTGACTGTCCTAACACTAAGTACTAGAACCCTCGCTAAGGATGAGGTAACCACAGAGTAAGATCCTTTGAAATTCATACCCTGTCACCTCTTCATCCTAGCTGTAAGAAAAGCAAAAAGGGCCGGGCGATGGTAGCGCACGCCTTAAATCCCAGCACTCGGGAGGCAGAGGCAGGCGGATCTCTGTGAGTTTGAGACCAGCCTGGTCTACAGAGCTAGTTCCAGGACAGGCTCCAAAGCCACAGAGAAACCCTGTCTCGAAAAACCGAAAAAAAAAAAAAAAAAGAAAAGAAAAGCAAAAATAATACAGAATTGACGCATGTCACTTGCCAACACGAGGCTCCATCAGTCAGAAAGCATAGGGTAGGGCAAGTCAATGGGGTGAAGATACTTATTTCTTCAGTCTTCACATTACCACAGTGCCTTTCATTGTCTGATGTTCTCTGCTAATGAGAATCACTTTCACTGGAACCCCTTCTCCAGCTTGCTTACTGGAGGTATCAACATGACATAACTGAATATATATCTCCAATGTATGACATTCTTGCTGCTGTGGCCAAATACTTGACAACAAGCACCTCAAGAGAGGAAAGGTTCATTTTGGTTTGCGGTTGGAGAACACAAAGACCACCAATACAACGAAAGCATTGCTGCAGGAGTACTGTAAGCTGCGATCACTCTCCAGCTCTGCCTATGGGCTTTGCCTGTCTTTGAAAATGCGATGCCCTCTGCATTGAGCTTTCCTTAACAACCTGAAATGCTCTGTTTCCTGCTGTTCTTGTTACAGCTGTTTGCCTGATACACCCATAAAATATCATATATTACATAGCAGTAGCAAAAAGAAGACCTTCCAACAACAATGTTGGTCTCCATGGTGCAGCCACTGTTGGGCCATTACTCCACAATTCACAACGGGGAAATTAGTAAGAAGGACAAAATCTTTTTCCTTGAGGGGGCACATACCATTTGTTTTATATATTGTCTGTAAATTGGAAGATGAGCAGAGCCAAGGAAGTAGCCTAGTGAGAGATTGCCTGTCAGCTACCCATGAGGCTCTGTGTGTAAACACAACATGACAATTTATTTATTACAAATAGATGAAGCAAAATGCACATTTTAGGTTGAGCTACAGGTTAAGTTCTAGTAGGATGCATCCCACAGGATTTGCATAGCTACACTGAGGAAAATAAGTGAACCTGTTTTGTTTTCCAATAATTTTAGATGACTGTACCTTCAATTTTGACTAACAGCCCTGTTGAGTATTTACTCAAAGTGCAATATTTCATATACATATATATTTATTTTAAATTTATTTAAATGTGTGACATATTGTTTCTAGTTTATAGCATGTGTTCATTCAAATCCTGTCAGGGTTTCGAAAAATTAGCTATTTCTAGGTTTTACTAAATTTTTGCTTCCAGCAAACCTGATCAGTGATTGTACAGTGTCGTATCTTCTTGAGAAAAGTGCATGTTTTTCCCAGTAAATGATGCTCTTGATGCTGTAACTACACTGCTGTGTGACTAAGACTACAGGTCCCACCCTCGGCTCTGCAGAAATGATGATGAGTAGAGACTTTCCCTGTAATTTTAATATAAAACATACTAATATCAAATAATATACTATAACAACTATGTATATAGTGCCTAGATATTGTACATATCCAGATATTTTTCTAAACTTAAAAATTGGGGTATCTTCAAATGCTCTATCAACTTTGAATTCTCTGGTAAGTCATATGGCAATGATCCATTTAATATATTTAATCATAAATATTTATTTAACATTAATATACTTTTTAAATTATATATTTTTATAGGATTGACATATCATCCTGAAATGTTTGATATACTTAGCCAAATAAAATCATACAAGCATAGATTTTTCTTACGATAGCCTTAATTATGGCTTTAGTTCATTTTTATTTAAAAGCCTATCATAAATTTTTATACTTTTGAAATTTTCATCTTATTTACATTAGTACAAATTTCTTTTTTTATCAGTTGCCAAATTTATGGAAATCTTTTTGCAGTGTTCCTTTACTGTTTTTAATGCCTTCAGCACCTCTCATTCGTCTCCTTTTATTCCTGCTTTTGAAATTAATGTTCTTTTACTTTAAAAAGTAATTAATATGCAAGCTGTGTAGGTTTGCGCATATGCAAGTTCACATGTGTAGAGTGAATTTCACATATATGCAGGTGCTCATGGAGACCAGAGGATAGATAGATAACCTTGGATGTCATCCTCAAGAACACTAAATACATCTTTTGAGGTAAGGTCCCTCATTGGTCCAGAACTCAGCAATAGGCTATACTGACTAGGAGCCCCAGATATCGTTTATTGTCCGTCTTCCCAGCACTGGATTTCAAGTGTACATCTTCAGCAATTTTACATCCGATCTGGGGTTCCTACCCAGGTCCTCGTGTTTGACTTCCAAATGCTTTATTTACTAAGTGAACCACCTCTTCAGCCCGTCTGTTCTTTATTTTTGTCCTTTACCAAAAATAAAATGCTGTAGTTTTCAAAACAGCAATAAAAATAATAAATATCCATCTGTGTTGAAAAGGCTGGAAGGACGGGGAGTGGAAAAAAATGTAACCGTAATAGTTTGCATTTCAATTGCTTGGAGCACACTAAAGTGAATTCTCTAGAGCAGAGTCAAAGATGAAGTTCTGGCACTCGGAAGAAACCCTGGCTGGACGAGACTTGGCTCTGAAAGCAATCAAAGTGGGTTTATCTGCAGGAGAAGGCAGTAGGAAAGTGCAGAGGTCGAACTCTAACCCCGGATGTGTCGGCAGAATGAGGCTTCGGTAGCCATTGTGCACAAGACTCCATCAGGAAAGGTGGTGAACCAGGCAGAAGGATCCCAGGGAAGTAGGGGAATTCCCACTCTCACCACCTGCTCACATTTGGCAAGTGTTAATGTTTGACGAAAAAGATTCTGAGTCACCACCAGTTAGGTCCTCCGTGCTGTCAATTATTCATAGAACAAAAATTAACTCGCTGCAATTTTCAGCTTGACATACTTAAAAATTCTATTAAAAGTTCAAAAAAGAGTTTTTTATTATCAATAATTCTAATTTAAAATTTATATAAACTTCAGGAATTGAACAGCCTAGAAAGAGCATTCAAAGATATCCATAGGGAAGACTCCCCTTGTCAGATGCAGTCACTACAGAACTGTAACATTTCATTCATGTTTGTTCGTTTTCCTACTAAGGAATGAAGGGTTAGGAGTCTGATGACAGTGAATAGCAACACAAGCTAAGAATTCATTATTCTCGACAGGGCTGTTGTCTTGCGTCAGTCTTATCTGCATGTAGCTTGTCATTCCCATAATTACTACCAACAGAGCTCCAGGTTGACTTCTATAGAATAACAATAAACAAAAAAGAACTGCAATCTTTTACAAACTCTTTTCTTTATTAAAAACAAACTCCATCTACTATAAAGTCCCAAACACAAATTTAAAAGTGCCAGTTAACTGTTACTGGCATTTCCATCACTCTTAGCCTTTGGCCCATTTCTTAAACAACCCCCTGCAAGGTTGTTGGTGTTATCAGATAAAAGGAAAGACATTGTACCAACATTGCTTAACTTCAATTTTTTTGGCGGGTGGGGGGCTGGCAGGCTGGCAGTAGGCATCTTTTCTGGGAGCAGATCTGTGGAAATCGAAAAACAACATGGCAGGGCTGTTGGCAATGCCACCTTGTATTATCTAATGGCGTACATTGTTTAAAACATGGTTGTAGGTTAATGTCTTTTTCTTGAATACATTTTCTCAAACCATTCTATTGCTATTGCCCAACTACTTTTCATGAATTTGGCATAACCATTGCAAGCCTCACTCCTGATAAAGAGCCAAATAAGTCAGACCTTCTCTCAGTTAGCTCACTATTAATTTTTAGGTTTCTTGTGATTTGTTCCTTGACTTACATTTAGAAAAATATGACATTGAAAGAACTTAAAAGCTAATATTCTAAAAAATTGTTTGAAAAAACATTTATGATGTTTTTAAGTACAAAAGCACCATAAAACCGAAACTCTAAGGATTGGGAGCATGGGGACTATGGCAGAGGGTTGAAGGGGAGGAGAGAGGCAGGGAGGGAAGCAGAGAAAAACGTAGAGCTCAATAAAAATAAATAAAATAAATAAATAAAAATTTTAAAAAATGCTGAGGGCAGAAAAGATAATTTACCATAGAAAGCAAAGTACCCCCCAAATACAAATGCGTTATGAATGAACAAATGGTGGGTGTAGAAAGAAACCATATGATGTGTTGGAACTGTGCAAATAATTTCAGAAAGTGATACAAAATTTATTGGCTTCTCTTAAGGATATAGACAGATGGTAGTTGGATGGGCAGACACATGGCAAATTGTTTTCAAGTATGATCTGAGATGCAAAATGGACAGTGAAATCCAATGTGTACAGGAGGAGTGGACAAAGGTGACTGAAGCAGGCAAGACAGCGAAGAGTGAGAAAGCAGAATGTCAGTATCTTGAAGCTGATGAGTCAATAGTGATAAAAATACTAGACTGAAAAATACAAAATTGGACAAAGATAAAAATTTTCTCAATATTTAATCTCCACATCTTGCTCTCCTGCTATGACAATGTAAATGCATTTTAAAACTGTAAGGCAATGTAGGCTCTTTCTTAGGAATTGTGGGTCATTTTATAACTCTCTGTGACAGTCTATTTAACCTGAAGAGGAATATTCTGTGTGCTCAAGTGAAGTTTGAGCTTAAAACTATACAATCATTATTGTGTGTATATTTATTTCTTATTAAATTAAAAATTCAGGTAATCAATCCTTTTATGACCAATTACATTCAAATAATCAAACTTAATTTACTGATTAAAAATAGAAACACACTAATGATAATCAGTAATACTTCTGTTGTATTTAAGTAGCAATATTTCACGGGGAAAATGTACTATAAGAAGCCCATAGACAGGGACAGTGAAGCAGTATAAATTGTCATATATATGCCTTCCTCAAAAAGCATTTATGTTTAAAACCCTAACAAATCATGGTTTATAGTAGTTGTTTTAGAAGAAGAGTATATCACCATACATATATTTTATGACTTCATAAAGCTAAGTATTACTTAAATGTATAAAGGGGTTATTAAGTCAACTAAATGACTTTCTTCCCTGGAAGAAGGTTTTAAATATCTGAGCTGGGCAATTACTTCCTATCCTGTCCCTATCCTGAATTTAGAGAGAGACTATTCTGAAAGAAGGAGTTTACTGTTTAATCAATGGTAGTAAAGTTGAAAACTGAACATACTTTTTGTTTTTCCTTTGACAATTTCAATTTCAAATAATTTTGAAGATGAAAATGCCATGACTTGAAGAATTGTCTGCATAACAGTCAGAAAATGTGTGCTTCTTAATAAATCTGCAAATTCCCATCAAAATAATTGAGACACATAATCTACCAAATAAAACATTTCATGGATTTTTATCAAGGAATATTTTCATTTATCTCTCATCGAAACAGCTCAGCAGATATACTCAAGAGTTTTTAAAGGCTAATTCAGTTTAACTGAGTTCAGTAAATATTTGATAGTTTAACTAGTACATATTGGAGAAATGAGAGATGAATGTGTCTTAGTTCACATCTTTGGAAAATTTCTAATAAGACAGAAATCAAGACAAATCTAAATAACCAGCCATGCCCAGGCCAGATGAATATATAAGCAAACTGCTGAGGAGACCCTCATGAGTTGAATCAGAGTAACCGTTGCTTAGCAACTGTGAAAATAGCCAAGACAGTCAGAGGATGCCTGTACCTGTGAGCAAGACATATCTGCATGTAGAGTTTAACTCATAAGTTAGGAACAAGAAAATAGCAATAGCTAAAAACAAAATTAAAACTGTAATATAGTAATAGTTAAGATAATTCTTCTCTTTCACACACACACAAAACTTTCACACACATACACACTCAGTTATACAATAGATCTTGGCTCCTCAACCTGGAATTTATTTTCTTTTGGTATTAAGTCTGGAACTATTCCTTTTTCACTTAAAAGTGCCCCGCAATGGCACACCAGAATATCCAGGTTTTCTACTTCCTGTATTTTGGAGTTATCACTAATAAAATAAGTGTCACTTGAACAATGTCACTACTGTGATATCACAGTCTACTAGATGACTGTTGGATAGACAGGTTTTAATGTGCGAGCTTGGTAAGAGCTTCTAGATTCTTCCTTGTCTTGAATTTAGAAAGTCAGTTCTGAAAGAAGTGTTTATATTTGATCAACAACATTACGGTTAAGCTTAAGACCACTTTTGTTTTTCCTCTGACAGTGTGAAAATATCAGACAAGTCAATACAATGTCCCTGGTAGGGTGGGGTGATAGAGTACAAAATATCAACATGCCATTTAGAATAGTGAAGAATTTAAAACTTGTGAATTGTTTATCTCTGGAATTTTCCACCTAATATTTTCAAACCACAGTTGGCCGCGGCCAACTGAAACTTCAGAAAGTGGAACTCCAGTAAAATGGGGTTCCTGTATTTTCCTTTATAGAGGCTGAAGGAGGAAAATTGGAGCAGGAGGTTGCATTCCAGCAAACTGACTTCCAACAGTTTGAAAGAGTAAACAGGTAAATTGAAGAACCAACAAAAGTCAAATCATTAAGGTATGGTATTTTGAAACTTGTGCAGTGTGACCTCATCTGTGGATTTTTTGCCGGTTAGCTGACTCACAGGGATAAGGTTCTCCTGGCCTGACCAACAGTCGGTAGTCAGCAGTGTGGAGTAAGGCAAGAACATGAATTCCGTAGCCAGGCTTATGTTCTGACTCTAGTTCTGTGGCTATGAATTGTGTGAACTTAAAGTTCATCCTATTTGAGCCCAGTATCTCACCTATGATGTGAGAATATCAATAATTACCTTAGAAATCAATTGGGAGAAGTGATTTTTAAAAGTTTATAAATTATATATATATGTATATATATGAAAAAATATATAAACATATATGTATACGTACACATACACACACACATATATATATAACTACAATTCTGAAAATGTTCTATTAATCCATAGAAAGGCAAGAAAGAACAATGGTGTTTCAAACAGAAAATTAGAAAACAAATAAAATGAGACTAATAGACGACAGAAAAAATGAGACTTAAAGGTAACAGCCTCAAACTTGGAGCATCCTAGATATTGTTCAGTGGGAGGATGGTTAAATAAACCTGCTACATACAAACCCTGAAATACTACTCAGCCTTAGAAAAGAATAAGACAATGAATCAAACGATGGGTCTCAAAGGGATGATGTTTTGTGAAATAACTAATGTGAATGTTATCATGCGAATTCATTTACATAACATAACATTCTTGAAATGACAAAATAATCTAAATAACAGATTAATGGCAGAAACAGTTTTGGTTATCAAAGACAGAATATTGATGCTTAAACCTATACATGTGCTCAAATTGTGTAGATATAAATACACACATACATAAACAGCCACACACAGAGTGAGCTTAAATTTGATGCATTTCAGGAAGATCCGTGGATTCTGTTACTATCAACATTCTTGTGATGCTGCAATGTCATTCTGTATAACATTCCCAGTTCCCATTAGAGAAACTAATGAATAAATAATTCTATGCAAATCTGCATTATCTCCTTGCAAAAAGTAGTATTAAAGTCAAGCTTTAAAGAGAAACCAAGGAATTGTAAGGAGCTAATGATACTCAAGTCCAGTTGGGCATAACCTCCAGGGAATAACAACCATGAGGAAAGCAAAGCAGCTCCGAGGTTCTGTGGATGTTGAGAACAGGAGGTAGAAAGAACTGCTGAGCTAGAGGTAGAACAAGCTGCCTCATGGAGATAATTACTGCACCCATGAAGTCACAGCAGCTGTGGCCATCTACATAAGTTCCGTACAGGATGCGTTTGTCGTGATTTCATCACAGGTGGAGCTCATGCGGTATCCCTCCCAGAAACGTTACTGGAAGTTAACAGTTGCTGTTGGAGGAGGAGTCCTTTTCTTCAGTGCTGTCATTATTGTTAAGTTGCCAATGGACCACTAATTACCCCCCCCCCCCCCATGGAACTGTGTTCATACCAGGAATCCTAATTAACCTCAGGGAACCACAAAAATAAAACCAAACCAAACATGCACACTTGAAACCTACTATAAAGGTGGGGCTGCTTGGGGAGAAGAAGGGGGCTCAGTGGGAGTGAGGAGGGCATGAGAAAAAGTCATGGGATGTGAAAATGAACAAAATTCATTACGTACACTGTCAAAGAATAATAAATGAAAAATATACATTATGCACCCCTTCAGTTTTCAACAGCTTCCATAACACAACTGTCTGCTAAGTGTCTTCAACATCAGGGCCTTTGTTTTTCAGAGTTCTGGAAACTAATAGTGAACAATTAATTTGTCAGTAGGTTTGGGATACGGTGAAACCTCAGTCCATGGATTGCAGATGGCTGTGTTCTCGTTGGGCTCTAGCTCAGTTTTCCTCTGTACGGTTGTGTACATTTATTTTCTTAAAATGATCCTAGCATGCTACGTTGGGCCACATTCTGAATACCTTATTTCAATTTTGCTCCTAAAGACTGTGTCTCCAAAAATTTTTATATTATGAGGTATCAGATATTAGAATTAAGTATAAGAACTTCAGAGAGATACATCTTAGACTATAATAGATGTAACATTATAAAGGGTCTCAGCACAAAGCTTATGGGAAAATTCATTACATTGTGCTTAAAAATAGCTTTCTGAATACGTCAATAAAAAATTTAAAAAGACTACATCCAAATTCAGAATTTCTGTTCTTAAAAAAACACAATTAGCAGGGTAACAAAGCAACCCCTGAAACAGGAGAAATACTTTCTCAGTGGAAACTCATAAAGAATTAATTCTCTGAACCAATAAGAAGTCCGGCCTCTCAATAACTAAACAGGAAACACGCTGACTTAAAGATAGGCATAAAGTAACTTTATACAGACTACAGACTGAGCCAGTTACAATTAGATATTTAGATCTCTCTCTGTCTCTCTCTCTGTCTCTGTCTCTCTCTCTCTCTCTCTCACACACACACACAGACTATGCACACACACACACTATGCACACACACACAGAGACTATGCACACACACACACTATGCACACATGCATGCAAGCACATAAGTAACATGAAAGGAAAAGGGGCCATGAATTTAAGAACCCAAGGAATAAGGGGGTAGGGGGAAGAAGGGGAGGAAAGAAAGTTTCACAGAGAGAAGTGCAACCTGGAAAAATGCCTCTTGTGACTATGATTTAATTTCTTCAAGTAGATGAGACTCACCGAACAGCTATGAACTCATGACCTAATATTTCTCAATAGCACCACCAGCTGGGGACCAGGCCATCAAGAGAGGAGCACTTCAGGACATTGTATACCCAAACCATACAAGCATAGAGAGGCAGTTTTAAAAAGTGGAAGAGTTCATGAGTGGGAAGCATTGACAGTAGCATGACATGAAAATGTAGGTGCTACTTGTAAGCTGTAAACTGAAAAACGATTAAGACGGCAAAATTTTACGGCAAATCTATTTCCTACATTTAAAATATCTCAAAGAGATACCAAGAAAGCTGTATACAAAGAACTGATTTTAAAGGGTTATCTGCCGCATTTTCCCCTTACAGACTCCCAAATGGGTGTGAGTTTTATCCATGCTGAACCCCTACCTGTCATGGAGCTACACGCTTTTAGTTATGTCCACTTGAATGCTGGGCATTTGAGTATGGGATTTGGTCAAAGGCCATTCAGTGTATTTTTCTCCATTTAGATGGAAGAAAGTTGCTGCTTCTCTCTAGTCATATAGCTCTAATTTTTATGTGACAGCAAATTTAATCACCCGAGCATGATAAGATAATAAGTGTTCCCATCCTGTTGCTTGGATACCATGGCATTAATATTCCGGAGGTAATGAAACAGAGGGAACAAGTTGGTTTTCTCCCTACGGAAAGAATCGCATCTAATGAAACTTTTATTTTCTATTCTTTTAATGTAAAATATTTGCAGTTTTCTCTACCCTACATGCTACAGTTAACTTGTGACTTGACCATTGGAACCAGGGTTTCTATGGAACTGAGTGGACATTTTACAGGTCCAAACAGCTAATGTTTTACACTCGCCCTTCTTGGAGAATATTTTGAAGGACTGAAGGATATTAAAATATACTTAAGAGATTATACTGTTAAACAAATTAAGATATCAAGTAAGCAGTGTATTTACTTATTTATTATTAAATGTCTCAGAAACCTTATGGAATAACTTATGTGTACCTTCCCTAAGCAAAAGATGCCATAAATGAAAATTCTGAAACTCAATTATACCATATAACACTATTTCTTTTTAGATTCAGTCCATCTGAATTGATAAAACATACTCTGAAATACTCTACAATTTAAGTCTGGGATAGATGAGGGTGGGACATATGGCTCATGAAGAAACAATAATAAAAAAAAATCCTTAGGTTATTTTTTTCCAACAGGAATGAGACAGGGAAATATTGGCATTGTGTTATTCAATGAAAATGTTGGTGTCATATAGTTTACAGAGGAGAAGTTTGAAGGTGTTAACTTTCCTGAGGTGTTGACTAATTTTTACCAGGGTCTGGTGGGCATTCAAAACTTGTCTTCCTGGAGAAGAATAATAGAGAATTAAAACACTTAGGTGTGAAAAGGCGAGGAAATGAAAGGATTCAAGACACAATGATGTAAAGGACGCATAGAATAAATATAAAGAAAGTAAAAAGGAAAGAAAGAAAACAGGTACTCAGCATGTGAACATGAGTAATTACAGGAAAATTTGCTTAAAATAATTAGATAATACGACTTAAAAGATACAACCAAAAACATTATTTTTCGTGGTAACAATATGTAAGTATGTAGAACCTAATCAAACAAGACATGAAAGAATTATTCATGAGAAATCATAAAGCTTTAAAAAGGTTTAAAAAACATAAATTACTTACTGGTCTATTTTTTGACGTTCAGTACAGTTTTGAGGATCGCCACTTTCCTAGGTCAACCCAAAAACTATCAGGAATAGTTTTGCAATCTGAGAAGACTGTTCTAACTTTTAGATGGGGAATGTCAATGACAAGAACCCCCATAATGCGTTTGAATAACAAAAGTGAGAAATCCATGCTTTCCTGAATATTTTTGCAGTTTTAGTCATTAGGAGATCCGTATGGCTAGAGATATAAAATAAACCAATGTATTTAAGAGGAAACTACCATAAATGAGACTTTGATACATGAACGAGGAAGCACTGTATATTAGTGAGAACACAGAGGCCCATTAAAACATAGTTAACAACACTTGAATAGCATTATAGATGGAATATGGCTTCAATTTGTAATATGCAACATAAACATTGATTTCCAAAAGTTTTGGAAGAAATTACAGTCTAAAATATTGTAATGTTGGATGCATAGAATTGTCTTACATACAAAAAGGTGCTAACCCAGAAAGAAAAAGAACGTGGTACTGTGTTCTTTTTCAATTGATCAATTAAATATGTTAACCAATCAAAGAGTCTTAAAAATACATGTTGATAAGGTTGCCAAAATGGAAAAACACAAGCCACAAACCAAACAACAACAACAGCAAAATTCCTCATTAAAGTACAAACTAGAAGTAGATAATTGTAAAGAAAAAAAAAAGAGGCTGGGCCAGATTGGAGCTTTTGCATCTCTGCAACATTGACAGTGGCTAAAAAGAACGGAGGGATGTTTGTGTGAACCATAGATGCTCCTGGCAACTGTTTCCAGCAACATGGGGTATGTTAAAAATGTTCCTTTTCCTCATTGTGTCTGTCTGTTTTCACTTGTGACAATTCTCTAGTGGGCCACTTCTATCTTTTCTGGCTCCGTGTTTTAATAACTACCTTCCCTGCCAGACAGCAGAGTAAACTGTAATCCATGCAGATTCATAAAAATAGATCATTCTGGGACAACCGCCTTCAAGTCTCTGGAGAAAAACGTCTGAGAAGCACAGGATGAGGAGAAAACTCAGCACTTAGAGGAACAAAGTTGTTGGTGTGGGTGTGTATCTTTCACTCACCATTTCCAGCCAGTTTACAATGGCAGCAAAGGATCAATTTTTTATTTCATTTTAAAGTTATGAGCTTTATGGGCTTCTGCTCAGAGCCGAGGAGTGCCATTAAACAAACCAAAACCAAACTAAATAAAGCAAAGCAAACTCAAGTAAACCAAATGAAAATCTAGTGCTATTGTCAGTTTGAAGAGGGAGAGAGACCATTCTGTTCTCATTTGTTCATTCAATCAGCCATTTATTGATTGCCAAGTATCTCTTTTATAAGATAATAGGAGCTGATTCATATTTCTTTGAACCATGGTCCTTTTCTTCAGAGCTTTTATATAGTAGGATTTATTCAAGTATGTTTAAAAAATCAAGGTTTCCTTATTTTATTGAACTTAGAGAAAATATTTACCAATGTTAACCTAAAATTGAAGGTTGATCATCAAGCAATTTTGAAAAAGAAATTCAGATATTTGATCTTTAAGACTCTTGCAAGTGCTACAATATCATATCAGCAAATTGTACCCAATCTTTTTATTTCCTAGCATGGCTAAAGAAATAAAATGTAGACTATCTTTGTGAATCAACATTGCTAAAATAATTGTAATATTTCTGAATTATCCATTACTATTTAGCCTATAAGTTACCTTTCAGGCCATGAAACCACTCAAATAGAAATCAGGTTGTTGAAAGAAAGTGAGTTCAAAGAGATTAGATCACAAATATGAATGTAACTTTATCCTTGAAGAAGTCAACATCCTTAATAGTGCCCTGAAGCTGTGAGCAGAGCACACCTCTCCTGGCAGAGTCCACCATGTTTGTTACTTCAAGTTCCATGAAAGGCTGTGTAGTTAGCATGCTAAAGAAACAAACAAAAAAAAAAAAAAGGAAAATACTTAAGCAGAATTAATACAGAAGCAACAAGATGGGGGGTTTTCTTAGAATGCTTACTTCTCACCAGAATGAAGGTATTTTGAAAATGTTTTAATAAAAGACATAATTGAAACTACTTAGAGACTAACTGAGTGAAAATAATGAGATGGACCATGTTCAGACCGCTGGGGAGAGTCAATTTCATCACAAATTTGACAAAATTTTAAATAGACAAAAGTGAAATATGTAAATCAGAAAATTGAAAGATCAAAAACTTGTAAAAGTATATCTTTAAACCTTTATTTTCAAAAGACCTTCATTGTTTGTCTTTTATTCTGATCCGAGGTTTTGGATTGCCCATTGAAATGGTTAAGCAGCTACAATGTAGAGTCTCCCGAGAATGTACTTTTAGAGGGCTCAGACAGACAAGGTTTGCTGCAAGCCTATCTCTAAAGACTATCTTTGCTGCACTGGTTGATGTGCCCGCCATTGTGGGCAGTGCTCTTCCCTGGATTTGAATACTGGAATGAGTGAAGAAGGTGAAATGATAGAAAGAAATTAGCTCTAAACCAGAGCCCTAGATGGATTAGCAAGTGAGCATCAAGAACAGGCCAGTGTTCACATAACACACAACACCCTACGTCCACTGCTGGGGTTGCAAACTTCACCACTGTGCCAGGCTTTTATGTCGGTGCTGAGGTTCAGAACCCAGGTCCTTGGGACTGCATGGTGAGTGCTTCCCCCACTGATCTGTCTTAACTCTTATATGTGTTTTCCAAATAGTGTCCTTATTTTCCTGAGATATTAGTTATAAACCTCCTCCTATAAAACAAAAAAAAAAGTATATAAATTCAAGATTCTAGGAAATTCACTAAGACTCAATAATTATAAATGAGCAAGAACTATGATCTTTTTCCTCACTACTATTTTATAAAATCCTTCAAACACACCATGAAGATGAGAGCATTTGACAGTGAGTACCAGCAAACGCTATTTGTCATTAGCTTTTAATTTCATTTATTGTACACACACACACTTGCCAATTCCCCTCAATTATCAATCCAAGACACTTTATTTTGTGATACATTTCAAAACAAGTGAAATGATTTTCTGTATTTTTGCGTCCATCATTAATTAAATTAAATATTTAGAATATTTTATATATTAAACACTTGCAATGAAATAGCATTAAGTTCAATCATGACTAATGAATGCACCCAGTCGTTCATTATGCTACTAATATCCACAATATGATGTTCCCATCAGAAATTCCCCTGTGTTCTTTCTTCTTAATTAACCCCCACCTTCATTCAATGAGGAAAGTACTACTCTGATTTCTCTGTATTTTTGATAATTAGAATTGCCTGTGAAGAGATTCATACAGTGTGTATTTGGGAGTAACCTTCAGCCTAATGATCTTGAGGCCAGTCTGCAATTTTTCATGTGTCAGGAATTTTTTTTCTTGTTAGAGGTAGTGTATTGTATGAATAGACTAGAGATCAGTCTTCTGAGGTGGCTTCTGAGGTGTTTGCATCTTGTATCTACTTAGAATTATGTTGGTATAGGAGTAGGGTTCTGGGAATGGCAATGACGGTTTTATTAATGCAGTGAGCACTGGGATTGTGATTTTCAAAATCAAGACATAAAGCAAGTGCACTAAAGAATGACTGAAGAGTGGGATTGGTTGGACAGGCAACTGCCTCATGGGAAATGTTTTCTTCTCTTGCATTTTCAGAAGAGATGGTACAGATCCAGAAACAGTTTTCAGAATCCAGGGAGGTAAATCTTCTCAGCCCTCATAAATCGATCCCTGTGAGGATTTATCCTGAAAAGCAAACTCCACAAAACAAGCAAGCAAGCAAGCAAATCGGACAAACCAACCCTGTCGCGATGCTGCCAAATATTTGAGACCATGCTACACACATCCTTCAACTCTAGCTTCAGAGGGGGCTGCACAGGGGGAGGGGAGTGTCTGAAGGCATCCTGTACACAAATTGTCTTCTATCATCGGGTCACTCAGAAGTTCTGGCTTTGGAGAGGCTTTTATCAACCAATTAGCTGAAAACTCCAAAGCAGCTTGCCCACTTAACTGTCGGGAAACTCTGAGGCCCCTTTGATGTTTGGCCTTGGCACGCCAAGTGGTAATTCATAGAAAGATAAAAAGATTTATGGCGCTAAAAGACTATTCTTAGTAGATTAAAGCCTCATTGCTAGTTCAATGACAAAGGTCTTTCAATATATATTTTCTTTCCCATCTAGAGTAAATATGCAGTCATCTTATGTAAATAATGAGGGAAAATTACAGCACCAGAGAGGAAGCCACAGGGTTGTATGGTTTGAAGACTGATGAAAGAGAATGAAGTTAAATAACAGTCTAATACTGTAGGAAAAGACCATGTTTGCTAAGGTAAATTTAATTTCTTATTCTGACTCTTCCTTCATTAAAATTTAAAGGTACCAGACATCTTTCTCATAAACCCGTGCTCTCTTGGTGGCCCAGTAGCTATTGACTCTTGAGTCCAGTCCCTCTGACCTTGACTTCATCCTACTTAACTATAATGAAAAAGTTGTCCCTCAAAAGAAATTTAAGTAGAGAAACATAGGGCGACAGTGGAAACTGTTGCTATGAACACTGACAAATACTAAAGCCTTGATGGTTGGACTGAAACTAAATGAGTGCAATGCCTTGAAATAGGCAAAGATGGACAACAGAGAAGGGATAAAGAGCAGAATTTCAATATGAGCGCTCACAATGGCATGTGGCAGTCGAAAGTCAGACCCAAGGAACTGGCTGGGCAGAAAGGAGGTGTTAGAGAGCCAGCCAATAGTGACTTTCAGGGGAATAGAGAGGAGGAGGGACACCTTGCTTGAAGATTTGCTACATTTCCTGATATTCCTGTGTTCACTGGAGAATAAATGTTAAAACAGGTGCAGCATATTCGTTTGTAGAGATTAGTGGGTAGTTTATTAACTAGTCTATCTGCTCTTTGTACTGTGTCAACATAGACTCTTGCAGCCTTTGCATAACTGAACAATTCTTGTTTCAGAAACACCACTACCAGTGTAGATATTACAGTGTTTCCTATTAAATGTGTCTGTCAAATATTTGGATCTGAGCACTTTAAACATAGAAATAACTCTACTTTTGGTAGAGAAGCTTTAAAAACAAAACTTTTACAGGATTTTCTTTTAATGGAGTCTAAAATTTAGCATTGTTGTGTTTTTATCTAGAATGATAAAATATTTTGCAAACTGCCTTCTGAGTATTTTAACATTCTTTCCACTATAACTACTTGTCTTTTTAGGTTTTAGAAAGAAAAAATTTGGAGAAGTATTAGAATGTACGAAAAAAGGAAAATCAAGCAAATGTTTAAACACAACTCTGCCTCTTTCCTTGTGGTATGAGGTATTGTTGTCTTGAACAGTCTATGAAGTTGGGCATTGTGTAACTGTAGGAGAATCTTTACAGAATATTTGCTGATTTAGCCTTCTCTTTGGACATTGCATTTTCTGTTTTACGTTGTCCTGTGCTTAGGCAGTTGTCATCGTTTAAAGAAAAGAAGCATATCCTGTTCCCAAAATTTCAGTTTTACTATTTGGCCATGTTTTTCCAAGGAGAACTGGACATATGAAACACTGTGTTCAAACGGGGAATAGACTCCAGGAAAATGAGTCTAACTTGCAGAAATAAATCTTGATCTTTTCCCTGTGATCAAGTTCTATACCTCTCTCCTTTCATTCACGCTAGGAACTTAGCCTGATTGGACCTCTGCTTCCTAACTTAACAAAGATCACTATATTATATGATTACTCTGCTTCCTCTCTGGGCTGGTATTTTATTTTTAACAATCATGAGAATTATTGAAGAAACAGACTATGAAGTCAGAAGAAAGTGTCCTGGAACCCATAGAACAATTAGTGCTGCAAGATACAAGTTTTGGGGAAACACAAAGGAGCTGCTATGCTATAGTATTTTGATGTCTCAAAAGTCAATTTGCTCTAATTACAGTGAGAGATAAACATTATATGGTTCACTTATTGAAGTTTTCTCCTAGTATGATAATGTGTTATCACGGAAAGGCTTATTTGGAGTGAATTGCCTCTTAAATTTGTCTCTTTTTTTGTTAGTTTTGATTTTTTGTTTTTGGTTTTGTTTTTTCTTTCTTGTGGAAAAAGGCATTGCCAGTGGGACATATTCTTAAAGTTATTTTTCCCAAGACAAATGTGATTATTTATTGTATTATTTTTGTGTTTCTTACTGCTCATGACCTATGGAGGCAAAGGCTCGGTAGAAGGCCTATCACCGAAGGGAGGAGGAGCTGTGCTCAATTCTTTCTATTCAGGATTTACATTCATTTATCTTTCCAAAACTAGGAAGTCCCAGATAATCTCTTCCCCAATGCAGACAGTCCAGGCTGTAAGTGGCTAGCTGTATTTCATTTGGGTTTTTGGTATGTATTACATTGTGCCATCAAAATTATTTTTCAGGGTACAATTCTTCTGCAAACATTGAGTATGTCACTAGATGATAATACTTCACTGGACTAAGCATTCAAATATATAAGCCCATGGGGACCATTCTTATTCAGTCATCATAGACATAAAAGTGACCCTCTCTTCTTCCAGGACAGAAAATGTATTTCATGTTTAGTAGATGCTAAAAAGGGGTGTCTATAGTTATATTACACCTTACAGCCCAAGGCTACTTTGTTCAACCAGCTCTCCAAAGTGTTGGCATTCAAATTTAGTTTTACAAAATTAAAGGAAGGCAGGCCTGGTTGCTGCCTTTTATAACCAACCAATTAGGTGTGTGTGTCTGGAGTCACACATAAAAAGGCTATCAACAAGATGATGTTGACATGGGGGCATAGCATCTAAAAGAGGAGGAACATACGGCCAAGAAGAGAGTCAGACCAATCTGAAGCTCTTCACTGGAATGAGGAAAATATCAAGAGCAACAGAGACTATAATTCAGGGTTTTGAAGCTTCAGAATAAATATAACAGGCATACTCAGGAATATTATCTGCCATGAAGCAGATGTGAAGGCCCCTACAGATTTATTTTCTCCATTATTATAATTCAATGTTGGGAATTTAATTCTGAAAAGTAGAAAAGAAACAAATGTTGAGTAAAGACATTTAGAATACAGTTTTATAAAGGCTTTGGTCAGAACCCATGTAAGAAACAAACTTTTTAAAAAGAAAAAAGAGATGAGCTAGAAACCTAAGTCATTTTTCTAAGTGGCTTAGAGAAGCCTCTGGGGACAGATAGGAACCTCTGGAAGTGCCAAGAAGAAATATTTCACTCTGTTGCAGCATCTGGGAGGATGTTTGAAGAGGTGATAATGGCTACAGGATGAGAAGATCATTTTACATAAAATAAACTAAAAAGGCTGAACAGAAAGCTGACTTTCAGAATGTCAAGACTTAGTCATAGTGGAAAACAATTCTGGGGAAAAATTGGTAAGGATTCGCATGTTACCATCTTGAAGGTCTTCGGCTTGTACAATAATGAAATGAATTAGCATTGTGAGCAATAAAGAAATAATTACCAATTCCTTCATGACGCTTCCATTTCAAGGTGGGGAAATAAAGACCGGTTTCAAGAGGGGAAAATTTACATAGTGATTTGGGAAACATATTATGAGCATTTATAACTTCAGGGGAAATAACTAGAAATTTTGCACCAAAAGAATGGAGATAAATAGAAGTTTGAATAAGACTTAATGTTCCATTGCTTTATTTTGTTGTGTTCCAGACCTATACAAACAAACACAACAAAACTTTAGCCTTCTCCCAGCAGGCATTCCACATGAACAGCAATTCACTTACCAAGAACTACCACACTCATGTGAGCAACTTCAGTGTCTGCTTTTATTATAACAACATCCAAAATGTATTAAAGGAATCAGGAAGAAAATGACTGCCTACATGACTCCATGTCTCTTAACAGCAGGACAGATGAGAGATGCTCACAGACTAGTGGGTGGAGACCTAGGTAAGACCAGGTCTTAGCCTTGAAACCCAGTACCACTCCTGCCATCATGGAATCTGGTGCTGGACGATGCCTTGCAACCAATGCTCACAGACCCCACCTAAGAACTGTTGTAGCTTAGGCACTTGAAGATGATCATTCCTCTTTGAAGCTTAGCCATCAGAATAGGGTGAAGCATGATTAACAAAAGGTCAGAGAGAGAACTTAGGGTTCAACCTGAAGATCCGAAAAACAAACCAGTCAGCTCTTGGCTCTTACCTCGACCTCAGTCTGAAATGGCGAACCTGCCTCCAGGATTCACAGAATAAGACTGTCCTTGAAAACTGTCTTCCCTGGTCTTATATTCCTCTCTAGGGCTGGGATTAAAGGTGTACACCACTGGAATTAAAGGCATGAACCACCCGATTTCTATGGCAACTAGGGTGGCTACTGAGATTAAAGGTGTGTGTCGTTGTGATTACTGGGATTAAGGTGTGTGTTACCATAATCTGGTCTGTGAGGTTGACCAGTGGGACCGTTTTACTCTCAGATCTTCAGACAGTCTTTATTTATTAAAATACAATGGAAATACTACTATATTCCCCCTTTTTGTCTAAAATAAAAAAGGCCATAACTCATATAAGAAAACTATATAGAATAAGTATAATGACTATATATGATATATACAGACAATAAATACATCAACAATATCTAGTCCATTTGAATTTGACAAATTCAAAGAAAATATTTCATATCTATCCTATCTTGGTGAGTCCAAGGTCTTACACCTAATTTACTTTCTATCATAGCTTGCTTTCTGTGTCTGGTGAACTATAACTATCTAATCTTCAAATCCCTCAGAGACCCAAGAAGGAAATCATATTATCTGAGTAAGCAGGTAGTTCAAGAAAGCAACTTCCAAAAAATGTGAGAAATGACAAACAGCTGACAGCCTGGACAGTCACCAAAGATGCTCTGCAAAGTTGGGGCATCCATCTTTGACCTACAGGCCTAGTGAATTTGATAGACTTTTCTGTGATGCAGGATATTTTGTGACTTGCTTGTCTAATTAGGACAACATAATGTCAAAAGTTGAGGTGGGGGCATTTCCTTGCCCACTGGCTTACTTAAGCAACATATAATGTATATGTGTATGTATCAAAGTATCACGTGGTATTCCAATGATATATATAATGCTTAAAATTTACGTATCATTTAAGAATAAATAAAACAAATTACAAGCTGGATAGACTGCAAGAAAGATTTATACAGTTGACATACTTGAAGTGAAACTATCTCTGTATTAAAAGACACATAACCCAATCTGTGAAATAAAAGAGCATTTTCCCAAGTTTTGCTTGTGATAGCAGGCAGAGCCCTGGCTTCATAAAAAAACTACTACTGCTTATGTGTATGCGACTGTCAGTCAGCGTCTGTAACACACCTTCTGACTTAGGCAGCTCATCTTCATCGTTAATTAAGGTGTTTCAAGGGACAGTGGAGAAAGCTCTGCTGATGCTTTAAACTTAATTTTCTTATGTGCTTGCTTGAAAGTTAAAAAAAAACATTGAAAACCAATTAAGCTAAATTCATTATTCAATTTGCACTTCAACTGGCTACCAGATATATTTTTAAATATCAAATAGCTGAAAATGGGGCCATTAAAAATAATCAACACTTTTCCTACCCTGAGAGAAATCTCTGAAACATCTGGCACTAATCTTCTGTTCTCTTACAGCACTGAAATTAATCTGAATTTAAGTCAGATTAAGTCTACAAGTTATACTTCTGATTTTTACCATAAGAATTGTGTTGTTTTAGATACATTGCCCTAATAGGTAAACTTGTTTCTTTTAGATAAAAGACAATAAATTGATAGCGAATTACACAGTAACTAATCACAGCCTTTCTGAAATGGTAAGCAAACCTTTTACAACTGTCATTAGTATTCACCACATTTCTTTCATCAAGTTACCATATTTACCTCAACAAAATATCAATTAATTAGATACTTTACAGAACTAGAAAAAATAATTTAAAAATTCCTATAGAAATACAAAAGACCACAGATAGCCAAAGGAATTAAACAAAAGGAACAATGGTGAAAGTATCACAGTATCCGACTTTATATCGCTGAGCCATAGTGACAAAGGCTGTAGGATACTGACACACACAGACACACACACACACACACACACACACACATACACATGACCTTTTATACCAGTAGAACAGAATAGAAGACTCAGAAAAAAAAATCTCATACTGTTATTAACACCCAGTTTCTAACCAGAGTGCCAAAAATATACTCAGGAAAGACAGTCTTTTTCAACAGATTATTCTGGCAAAATTATATTGCCAATTTCAGAAGAATGAAATTAGATACATACCTCTCTTATCCTTTAAAAATATTCACTCAAACGGGTCAAAGACCACAATTTAAAATCTGGAATGCTGAAACTACCATAGCAAAGCATGGTAAACATTTGAATATATAAGCATAGGCAAGAACTTTCTGAGTAAGACTCTGAGAGAACAAGGAATAACTCCAAACACTGACAAATGGGGTTATATAGGGAGAAGTAGAAGGAGGAAGCCCATTCCTCTACAGTCCTGTCCCAAATAGAGAAGAAGGAAAATGTGATTGCCCCGCTGAAAAAGATACCAAGCCATGTGGCTAACATAGATAAGAATAATGGGCTAATATATGTTATAAGAGTTAATATGGGTCAGTTGGTCGGAGAGCCGCGGCCTGAGGCGTCCTGCCTATCCCGCCCCCTTCCCGGCGCTTCGGACGCAAGACCATTCATCAAACAGAGTGCATTCAAGAGCTGCAAGTTTGTTACCCAAGATGATGAATGCTGACATGGATGATCTTTCTGCAAGAGTAGATGCAGTTAAGGAAGAAAATCTGAAGCTAAAATCAGAAAATCAAGTTCTTGGACAATATATAGAAAATCTCATGTCTGCTTCTAGTGTTTTCCAAACAACTGATACAAAAAGCAAAAGGAAGTAAAGGGTTCACCTTCCTCTTGTCATGGAGTTGCTGCTTTTTTTTCTTTAAAGCTTGGATATGATCCAGACACAGTATCCTCCTTTACTTCCTTGAGTGTTTATAAAGAGAATGTCAGATCTAGGTAATATTAACTGCTTAACAGGAACCATCCCTAAGTTAACATTATATGTATTATGTTAGTCTATGACAATGTGCAAATGTAGAGACTTTATAATTAGAATTACAGATATTTATGAAACTTGAAGATGAATGTTTTGCCAATTTGCTTATATATGTATAGGTTTAGCACTGTCTTTTCATATGCCTAACTCGTAAAATACACAAGAGAATAACCATGTTGTGACAAAGTGACCAAAACCATGTACTGAATGCACAGCTCTGTACCTTGTCCACCGTCGTGTGCCTCTCCTCCATCTGCCTCTTCCTGCCCATCTCCCTGAGAGTAACCTGAGTAGTTGTCACCTACCAGAGCAGCCTGAACTGTAATTGTTGATTCTTAACCAAAATAAGACACTTTCTTAGCTAAGCTTGCCGTTTGTGATATTTAGTAATAAGATAGGATTGCTGGTTTCTCTTTAATCAACTGAAAATAGATTGAAGCTATAAAAAAATGAAGATTTTCTTTGAAATGTAAATTGTCACATTGAGAAACTCAACACTCTCTTTTGCACAAAATAGCCCATTCAGTGTTGAAAAGATGAGAGTGCTGGTCACATGTATGTGAAAAATAGAAAATCTTGAGGAAAGATAGAAAGAGGGGGGAAACTGGATAAACAGAAGTAACCAGCTCCAGATCCTTTCCCTCCAGATGTGTTACCTCTGGCCCACATTGCACTTTGGGACAGTATGAGAGCAGACTAAGTCTGACTGACATAAGCGGGTTAAGTGAGCCACATGTCAGAGAGAGACCAGTTAAGAATTTGGTCTCAAGGTTGGTTTGTACCCAGGAGATGAACTTTTGCAAAACGAATTGAGAGTATATTAGTATCAGAATCATGAATATAAGAGAGTTTTGTATATGTGATACTTGTTAACCTTAGTATTTTATCTCAGTTGTTTTCCCAGAAATTTTGTAAACTCAGCTACGCTGTTTGCAGAATTTTAGTCATTTCTTTTAATAATTTTTAAAAATTTAGTTTATAGCTTTCATTTGATAAAGGAGTTGATATTGAAAGTAATACTGAAATGTTATAATAGGGAAGATCCACTAATGCAGCTGATGGCTCTTAGATTGGGCTGTGTTGACTCGTGGAATTATCTAATGTATTAGTGGTGATAGCTATATGGACATGTAATCCTCACATTGCAGATATTTTGTAACCCTTTTGTGACTGCATTACAAATATTTAAAATTGTGCTCAGGTTATGCTTTGCTGTTTAATAAAAAGCTGTTTCAGAAAAAAAAAAGAGTTAATATGAAACCTGAGCGAATGGGCCAATCGGTTTATCATTAATGTAGACGTCTGTGTGATTTCTTTGGGACTAAATGGCTGTGGGACCTGGTGGGAGGACAGAGACCAGGAAGGACAGAAAACTCAAACTACAACCCCAATTAAATATTTTCCCTTTATAAGAGTTGCTGTGGTCATAGTGTTTCTTCACAGCAATAGAAACTCTAAGATACACACACACACACACACACACAAAGCCACTGGTTCAATGCAGTCATCAGACAGCTCTCAGAAAAAGAAATACAAGTTCTTTATGTTTTAATTTCTTTTCCTGTTATGAAAATCAACTTAGAGGAAAGAGTTTCTTTGGTTCAGAGTTTCATTTTATAGTCCAGCATAGCAATGAAAGGAGTTTGAGGGAACTGGTATTACCACATCCATTCTCAGGACCAGAGAACAGTGAGTGTGTGCAGGAGAGTGTTCAGCTCACTTTCTCCATCCTTATACCCTTCAGGATCCCCTGTTTGAGTATATTGCCACCCACAGTGTGTGATCAATTAATGTAATCAAGATATTACCTCAAAGACAAGCCACTAGCCAACCTAATCTAGACAATCCCTCATTGAGACTTATTTTCCAAGTGATTTTATATTGGGTCAATTAGCACCGGCCATTACAATTTAAAGTGTTTTTAAAACTGTTTAACCTTAGCCATCACAGAAATGTAAAGTAAAACCACTTTCAGAACCTAGCTTATCCTAGTCGGAATAGCTATCATTGTAAGTGTTATAGCTCTGAAATGAAAGGTATCCTGATAGCCAGAAGACATGGAGTACCTACAGCTCAGAAGGGAAAGGTATCCTGGCAGGGAGAAGCTAGGGATTGCCTACATCGTGGAAAGTTGTACAGCTCTGATTCAGTCGGGATGGTTTCCCCAGCGAAGTGTTACAGTCCTTGCTCCAGGAACAGTTTCCCTGATGCAACTCCAGCAAAGAAGGTTTTTCCCAGGGAAGTTGTCACAGCTCTGCTCCCTCTGCTCCAGAGAAATGTAACAACTCTGCTCCGCTTCCCCAGAGCGTGATAATTCTGCTCCAGTAAAGGAAACTTTCCCCAGTCAAAGTGTTACAGGTCTGCTCTGCTCCTGCTCCACTCCAGTGACAGCCATTATAACTCTGCTCTGCTTAGGGACTTTCCCCACAGAAATGTAATAGTTCCGCCCCACTCCGGGGAGAGCCATTACAGCTCTGCTCTGCTCCACTCCCGTGAAAGAAAGTCAGTGCCACAAACCTCACTCACGAGATTTATTGGGAGGGTGGAGAGCGGCTGCTTCTGCCAGGGTGGAAACAAGGCAGCCTCAAACTGAACAGGTACAGGACTTATATAAGATTTATCCAGGGGTGGAGATTTCCAAGGTGGATATTTTCGGGGTGGGGATTGGTAGGATTTCAATTCTTTAGTTTGGGACAAGTTCGGAGATTGACTGGATTTCATGCTCTGGGATTGGTTGTTTTCGTGCTCTGGGATGGATTGATTTTCCTGCTCTGGAATTGTTTGTGTTTCAGTTCCTGAATTGGTTGTGGGCAGGGTGTGTTTCTTTGGCTCTGGTCCCAGGGCCGGGGTTTTCTTTCACTGGCCCTTTTTATCCTACAACTGTCTAGCAAGCCAATGACAATAAATGTTAGTTATGATGTTGGAAGACGAGTGGCGACTGCTGCTGGGTGAATAAACTGCCACAGCTCCTTTGGAAATTAGCCTGGAAGTTCTCAAAAGGTTAAAAATAGAATTACCCTACGACCCAGCTAAAACACTAACGGGTGTATATGCGAAGGACCCTTTATCGTATCTCAGAGATACTTGCAAATCTATGCTTGTAGTTCCTCTATTCATAATAGCAGGAAAATAGAATCACACTATGTCCATCAATGTGGGACTGAATAACAACAACAAAAAATGGTACATATACACAGTGGAATTTTATTCAAAAGTAAAGGAAAATAAAAAAAAAAGTAAGAACGTGAATCCATCTGGAAATTATTATATTAACCGAATATTCAAAAATAGAGACAGCACCTATTCCCTCATGTCAGACCCTGCCTCCCACTTTTTATACGGGTGTATTCATGTGGGAGTGAGCATAGGCAAAGAATCTAGAAAGGGAAGGGGAAGGAGAGGCTTTGAAGACACAGGATGAGGAATACAATAGAATAAATGTGATATGGAAGGGGAGGAGGGAGCACAGCAAGGGAAGAGGGAGCACAGCAGGGGAGGAGGAAGCAGAGAAGGGGAGGAGGGAGCAGAGAAGGGGAGGAGGGAGCAGAGCAGGGGAGGACCAACCATAGCAAAGTGTGTCTGAAAATGCAAAATGGAACTCATTACTTTGTGTGTCAATTTTAAAATACATTTACAATGACAGAGCTTACAGTATCTTGGGTAATTCCAACCCATCCTCCCCCCCCCAATAAAACCCCAAAAACACCAAAAAAAAAAAAAAGAAAAAATTGTGTCAGACTTTCGTATGTTACTTTAAGAAACCTTAAAAAATCCATATGCTGTGGGCTTGGTCCGTGATGGAGCATGTAAGTAATAGAGAATTTGGGATATAACTATACCATGAAATTCCTTAGCTATTCAAAAGGTTAGTCCTTTCATGAATTTATAATTTATTGACATTGTTGGGAACTAATGGGAACTAGGAGGAAGGAATTCTCTTGCCCTCTGCATTGGCAAGTACTTCTTGATTTTGGTCCCATTTTCTTACTTTCTCTGCTTCTTGGCCAAACGTGAGGTGAGGAAATTCTACACTGCTGTGCTCTCTTCTGCCTTTCCTCAGTCCCAAAGTAATGTGTCATGTCTACCATGAGATGAAACTCCTACAACCATGAGCCCAAACAAATCATTTATTTTTTTAAAATTGTTTTCTTGGGTATTTTAGTCACAGTGAAGGGAAGCTGTCTTGTCTCATCCATAATGCTGTTTCTCTGCTGAATTTGATAGGCAAAGTATGCATTTTATTTTGTGGCCAAGATTAAGGAATATTTTGAAGCAAAAAGGGAAATTAGAAGATTCCCCACCAGATAATAATCCCACTTATAGTCTGGGAGTATGGTAAATTAATATAACAACCAATAGGCCAGAGGAATTAAGTAGAAAGAGTTCCAGACACATGTGCAATTTTGACATTTTACCGGGATGCTATCACATGTAGAAATTCTACACAGAAGAAGAAAAAATGGGAAAGAAAACAAACAAATGATAAATCCAAAGCCCTAGCATACATTTTATGCTATTTTATATATGGTGACTCTCAACCTATAAGTTGCAACCCCTCTAGGAAAGGTCAGACAAGCCTTTCACAGGAGTCATACACCAGATGTTTACATTATGATTCATAACAACATCAAAATTACAGTTATGAAGTGGCAATGATGTAATTCTGCGGTTGGGGTCACCACAACATGAGGAACTATATTAAAGGGTTTCGGCATTAGGAAGGTTGAGAACCACTGTTTGAAAAACTTCAATCACGCTAAAGGATTAAATGTGAAAGATACAAATACAATTCTTCTCAAAGACAATTCTTAGACAATCTTACAGAATTCAGTCTATTGTGATTTTAAGTAAAATTTGAAAAAAATAAATTGAAACAAAATACAAAATGTATAAGAAGCCCCATAGAAAAAGTTAGTATATTTATTAAAATCTCAAAATTATATTTAGTAAAATAGCATGAAAAAATGTAAAAATAGTCCTAAGAAAGCATTTTACTACATATAATAAAAACCTACTATCCTGATCACATGGACTTCTTATACAAATTGTTAAGAAATAAAAAATGAGCATTAGAAATTTGGGGAAAGGCTGGGCAATGGTGGTTCATAACTTTAATCCTAGCACTTAGGAGGCAGAGACAGGTGGATCTCAGTGAGTTCGAAGCCAGCTTGGTCTACAAAGCAAGTTCTAGGACAGCCAAGATTCTTACACAGAGAAAATCTGTCTAAACCCCCCACCCCCCAGCAAAAAAGGAAAAATATTGGGGGAAAAGAGGTAATTGAAAATTAGCCAGCAAACATGAAAAGGTACTTTACAGCAAAAAAATGCAAATTAAGAAATTACAGTGACAGCAAAGCTGCCTAAAAGCTCTTTAGCAGAGGGTTTAAAATCTGATATGTCACGTATTGGCATACATATGAAGCAACAGGGCTATCTTAGTTTGGTTTTCTATTGCTATGAAAATAAAAGAATGAACAAAAATAAACAAATAAATAAATAAAAATAACATGACCAAAAGCAAGTTGGAGAGAAAAGGGTTTATTTGGCTTACAGGTAACAGTTCTAATGGAAGCAGGAACTGAAACAGTAGCCATAAAGGAATGCTGCCTACTGGCTAGCTCTCCATGGCTTGCTCAGCCTCCTTCCCTGTACCACCTATGTCCACCTGTCCACAGGAGCACCACCCACAGCTGGCTGAGCCCTCTAACATTAATCAAGAGATTGCCCCCAAAGACTTGCCTCTGGGCAATCTGCTGGAGGCATTTCCTCATGAAGTTTCCCCCTTCTCAGATAAGTCTAGCTTGTGTCAAGCTGACAAAGTGTCGCAAGGAGCTTTAGGTCTGTACCCTGTGCTGAGAAGAAAAACTTCACTCAACCGTGTTAGAATCAGCCTGGCGTAGCATGAGTATCTAGTTAGGGTTTTGATCACAAGATAAAAATACCACAACCATAAACATCTTGGGGAGGAGAGGGTTTATTTGTTTATACTTCCAGGTAACAGTCCACCACTGAGAGAAATCAGGACAGAACTCACAGCAGGAACTTGGACGAAGGACTGAATGCAGAGGTCACAGCTTGCTCACTGGCTTGCCTACTTTGCTTTGTTATATAGCACCCAGGACCACTAGCCCAGGGTTGGCACCAACACTCACAGTGAGATGAACCTTCCACATTAATCAGCAATCAAGGAAATGCAACACAGGTTTGCTCACAGGCCACTCCGGCATTTTCTCAGTTGAGATGTCCTCTTTTTAAATGGCTCTGGCTTGAGTCAAGTGGACATGAAACTATTCAGTACCATGGGACAGTTGACTGCATACATAAAATTGAACTGGAGTCAATGTTTAGGAACATTATCAATAAATTCCGTAAGTAACTCAGATAAAATTGCAGATACAATGTAATGTTAAAATGGAAGGGTGTTGATCAGAGACACAACAAAAGACAGCGGCATGCAAACTTCAGACACTGATGCTCCCAAATCTTGTATTGAATGAAATAATAAAAACAAACAAAATGTTACACAGAATATAAATTCGTGAAGCTGAAAAATAGGAAAACTAGATCTGTAAGTAGTAAGATCATTTAAAACAAAAGAGAAATGTGATGGCCATGGTAAAAGCTGGATTGATGGAACTTGCTGGTGAAGGTCAGAGGTCAAATAAGTGGGGGGTGGAGATGCAAGGGCCTCAGGAAAACTTGTTCAGTTGCTGTTTCTTAACTTCACAGTAGATAGCTCACACATCGATGTGTCATTAAAATCTTTTAAGACAACAAATACATTTATATGCTCTTCGCTCTAGGCTTCAATAAAACAAATGGGAATTGCACAATTCCCACCTTCCTACAAAACCCTAAACCTGGATCACTCTGCTTTTCCCGTGCTGCATGGAGATAGGAGGCTATTTGGTTATCATTTTTCTCAGTAATCCATTCCAGTCTTGAACTCTTGACCCTTTAAAATACCAAGTATAAATGCACTGTGGTATTTTGTTTAGGAATATATAATTAAAGGGGCACCACTAAGCTGTGGTAGTGTATAATGTTTTCCAACTGCAGGAGGGAGAATACACCATTGTATGGTATAAATCTGTTCTTACTGGACTTTATTTCATAGATTTATGTTTTGGAAACCTGTCTTCATTCTGCCACACTCTCAGTCTGGGCTCACAGATTATAAATAAATCATTGTTTGGGAAAAAGTCAAGAAAACGTTTCCACAAAACTGGTCCTTCATTCTAGAACATACTATGCACACTTAAATGGTAGGTTTTTAAATCTAAAATTTTCAGAACTTTATTGCTTTATTTGTGTGGTATTGTAGTTGACAAAGTCTGATCTGGACTATGAGAAGAAAGGACCCCATCCATTCAATTAAACAAGAGTAGCCAGTGAGCATAGAAATGAACCGTGATCTAACTTATTTCTACTCTGTTGCCTTTGACAGAAAACTCTTCAATTCAGTGTATTTCCAATGCCAGGATTTGCTCCTTTCCTGTGATTCCTGACTATTCTGTCTTTAAAAACTAGAAACATAGCTTTGAGTTTTCCTCCTCAGATAGCTAATTCATGCAAGAATTAGTAAATATTCCTTGAACTCAGTCCAGACTTTGAGAAGAGAGAGCTTCTTTTTACTACGTTTTATGAAACCCTTTGTTGGCTAGCTCCTACATCTATGAATAGATACATTGATCTGAAGGGTTAAATTCATCACTGTTTCGTGCGAGGTAATAGCAAATTAGGAAATGGATGTATTTGAACACTGGCAAGAATTCCTGAATGCTGGTCTCTTTCTGTGTGAGTCATGAGTATGCTTTATGACTCGTTTGCAGTAGATGTAGGAGTAATGGTGTTTTCCTGTGTGATACAATCATTGCAGTGTTCACAGAAAAGCCACTCTTGGCATTTAATAAGGTGACAAAATCCACCATTCCTTCTCTAGAGAATTCTACTACCCCATGCAGAAATGTACATAGGGAAGTAGGCCACAGACCCCTTGGAGTTAACGTTTAAAACAAGCAACATAAGCTGGAGCATTCCCTTAATACTCTGGAAATTAGAAGCACTTAGAACTTTAGAAACTTATACAGAGATACCCATAAACGTGTGTGTGTGTGTGTGTGTGTGTGTGTGTGTGTGTACATACTGACTGATTTAGTAAGTCTCCCTACACAATCAATTGAGATGCATTCAACCTCATTCTGAGAGAGCCAGATAGTGTCACAGGGGATATGTGAACACGGGTTTCTGAAAATTTGTTTGGCTAAATGCAGCCAGTGTTCCACTCTGTAGCAGGACTTAGCCTCAGTAATTCAAATTGTGCATTATTATTGCATTTTATCTTAATTTTGACCATTATACTGAGCTATATTAAGAGCATGTAACACACTGTATAATGTATACATGTGTACAAAAGTACACAGACCATAGGAAATAATTTAATATTTTTTCACAAAATAATCATAGTTTGTACTTTTAAACAGAAAAATAGCACATCTTAGAAGTATCCCCTTAATTCCTTCCAGTCATTATTCTGTCATCCAAGAAGGCAGCACCTGACTTTTCATACCATAGATTTATTTTGTCTGCCTTTAAGCAGTGTGTAAATCAAATTAAACAACCCACACTCATGTTTTCAGGTTTTCACTACCCGATATTATCTTTGTGAGATTGTTCTTATTTATGTTTTGTTCACATACATTGTTATTTAGTATAAAATAATGATTTGAAAGCACAAAATATTAAAACTATAGAAATGGTGCTTAAGCAGTAGCATTTAAATGTTAACAAAGAACATTGGCTCAACTCTCAGGGTATAAAATAGATCAAAGAAGCTAAAGGAAAGCTAGCCTGAGCAATTAGTTCTTTTTGACTCTTCTATCCTACAAAGAAAAAGTACAACTCGTTTTGATCTCAAACGGCAAACTGCTATTATCAGAATGCAGGAATTTACCTGATAGCCCATTTACCCCATCTGTTTGACTCTCCTTACTGAGGAGAGGATAAGGGTAGAGGCATTTCTTTCCCCATCTCTTCATACGCTTGTGTCATCTGGCTTGCCTCTGGGTATGAGTCTTGGAGTTTCAGACACCCTCTTGGTGTATGAAGTAACGGTATGAGACTGAAACATAATGAAGAGAAGAAAGAGCAGGGTGCCAGAAACGTGCATTTCACTTTCACGGTGCTAAGCCGCTTTTTACAGTCATTGTTAAATAAGAACAGATTTTTCTGATAAGTCAATACTAACACAGGGATTTTCAGTTAGTGCAAGGAAAAAGCATTGCTTGCATATTTCATTCAATTAGAATAAATTAGAATAAAACCATGATCTTAATGAGACATGCTTGGAATTGTGGTGAATTTTACACTGATTCCCTAAAACTCAGCAAGGTTCAACTAGTGCAATTTGGTGTCCAGTCCCCAGATGAGTGCCACAGTTACGTTACATTTCTTTCAGATCACTGTTTCTTTCAAGAAACGTCCAAAATTCCTGCCATCATAGTGGGATTTAAGAAAAACATCCAAACACTTCCTGACTGGTCCTATGGGGGATGCCAAGAATCACCGTGCTTTAGGTGTGGTTGTTACATTGGCAGTAAATGGGATTTATCTCTCTGCATTTTCCTTCAGGAAGGCAGACTACTGTAACCTGTAGTCTGAGATGACTTGTTGCCTGCTTACATAAGAGTGTCCCACAGATGTGGGGTGTGGGGTGAACCTTGTAAGAGAGGGAGGTAGAGATCCTAGACCAGAAAGAGTTCATACTCCTTTCCTGCTAGAAATGAAATTGGCCACACCTTTATCTGTAGTTAGTTATTGTCTCTTGCACTGAATAGCTCTTTATTTTGCATGCATTTTTTTGACATTTAGGTCACAATAAACTTAATTTTATGCTTAGTTTTCTTTTTAAAAAAAATAAAACATTTTTGAAATTAAAATAGTAATTCCATAATTTTTTCCATTTCCTGTTCTCCTCCTGACTCCTCCCAAGTGCTCCTATATTCCTTATCTTTCTTGTTTTCTTTAGACTTAAAGTAACCCCACTTTATGTTAGAGTAATTGGCGTATCTCTTGAGGAATGCCGGAGTCTGTGGATCCTATCATGCTATATGACATCAGACTAACAGCTTACATGTGTGTGAGGCCATCATGTATGCTGTGGAGTTAAGCAGTACGAGTAGAAAAGCTGCTCCACACCACACAAGCAGGAACATTTTAGCTGTTAAATCACAAGGACAAATTATATTAATTTTTTCTTATGCTCCTTAATGAATAACTAATTATGTACAATTAAGGACCTAATTAATACATTTTAAGTTTAGCTTTCTATTTTATAGAAAGAAAATCAAGGATTTGGGAGTCTTTAAGAACAAGCTTAGAGCAATGTTAAGCAGCAAAACCATCTTTAGGCACTAGCTTCTGATCAGTGTAGACTATTAAAATGGGCCCCACACTCAAATCAAAAGTCAAATTGTACCATGGAAACAAAGTCAAGTATTTCTCAGAAATTCCCAAGTGACGAGTTATCAATGAGTGTTCATTCTTCTTACAAACCACTAACTGTAAACACGAAGAAAGTACAAAAAAACAAAAGTTTTGAACTGAGCTTTCTAATGCACCTTTACACTAAAGCTGCCATGTTTCAATAAATTTGGAGAGATGAACAGAAAAATAAAATCTCTTGTGGAAATAAATATGTACGTTTCCAAAATGGACCCAAGAGCTCCGGGGTTTACCATCATGTCCTTAGGTAGGCACCTCCACAGGAGGGAAGGCAGCTGCTGGCCAGCTTTGGCATCTTGACAACAGTCATATTTCTGGAGGCACGGATTTACTCTGAATAACTAGTCAAATGTCTTGTACACAGATAGGGTTTTATTTAACTCTTCGGGTATGTCATTTTCTACTTACATTTCCTGGAAAATGCGTGCATATTTTGTAACCGATCTATGAATAATGAAATGTCTTCTAATGAATAGCAGAATTCAGAAGGTTCAGAATTTTAGCCTGGGTAAACAAGCACTTATTTGTATGTCTGTCTAGGTTTATGTGTGTTCATACTCCGTTCCATAAACCATCACACAAAAAGGTTTCTGAAGTCTTTTTCGGCCGCCCACTCTCCACATTTTATGGCGTGGTGTGTGTGTGGAGGAGGGGAGCTCTCCATAGGAGTCCAGTTATGTGTTTTTCTCTTGAGACAGTGTGGGAAATTTTAGGAAGTAAGGCGTGTATCCTCTCAAGGTGCTCTCGCAGCAATAATATTCGGTCAGAAGAAGAAAGAACATTCTCTTTGTTTACCAGATAGATCTGTTCCTGTAAAAACACATGAAGACTTTAGCTATGTTGAACAGTATGAAGGAAGAGAAGTAGATTGTGCTGTCTGTATCAGCCAGAGTGCTGGGCATCACAGAGAGCCTGGCTTCGGGGTGTTGGTCACTCCTGCCTCTTCAGCATCTCACAATTTATTTTTTCATGTGTGCATCTCAAGCCTCACATGCCATCCCACATGCAGTATAGGAAGAAAGGGGTATTTATGGGTTCCTTTTTTTTTAAAAATACAGAATATAGATGGTGTCTACACGGGGCTAGGAACACGACCTGGATTTTCCACTTACACTCACAGTTTTTGAGATTTCTCAGAGAGGGAATGAGATGAAAACTACAGCAGGAAATTATGAAACTTAATCCCCGTTTACTATTGAAGGACAATGACACAGATGTAATCATAATTTCTATGTCACTCAGACACTATCCATTGCATTTTACACTCCCTTTGAGTTTTGGTTTGCCAAGCACATTTGGGGCTTGATTTTTCTCGTGACTAATGTATTTTCAAGTTGGTCTCAATTAGTGGGATGCTGTGATATCTAGGTAGGTCTTGTCTGCATTGTATAAGCCTTGCAAATGAAAAACAAAAGCCAAGTCAAGAGGTGGTTTAAAATGCAAACATGTAATTATACACACACCCTCTGAAAATGTACATTTTAATCTCCCTTCGTGTGTATTTTACTTATCTGAGTTTTAAGTACTTCAAAATTCTCCTCTTTTGCCAGTTTTACTAGATGATATTAACTAGAAAGAGACGGTGAATGGGGAATATGTTTATGCCTGAACACCGCTGTAGAGGCTTAATGGAAATGTCAGCTCTGCTCTGCTGAACGGAGCCTGGGGTTTTGTAAGCATTGGTTATACAATAGTTTCAGGGATGGATCAACTACGTAAAAGGGGTTCCTCTAATCACATGGGCGTTGTGAAACAGGCGGTAAACCTGATGGACAAGGAAGGAAAGGGAACTTGTTACATTGTTACACCGTTAAGAAACACAACCATTGCATTTAAAAGTAAAAAGGCAGCCGATGATTAAGTAAAACTTTCACTTACTTTTGCTTGCCTTGTGTTACAACACCATAGTCCAGCTACAGGAGATGCTGGCATCACTTACACACCCCCGCAGGTCACTAGCAACGTTGCACACCTGTGCGAATTTACATTCATCACCACCCATTTCCACTGCTGGCCCTGAGGGGACAGGACCACTGCCTGGATACCTGTGACCACAGAGGTCTCTTTAATCGACTCCCTTCATTCTCCCAGTACAAAGCTGCTGTAGATCTCATATTCCTTTTAGATTTCCCCAGGTTCCTCTATCACCTGGCTCTGCCAAAGCCTCATGTTTTACTTCACGTCCCTGGACTAAAGCAGTAGCCCCTGAGCAGCCTCGCATCTGCTCCTCCTTCTGCCAATAGTCAGCCACGTTTGTTCAACGCATTGGGTTCTTTCTTCTGTCATTCAGGCCTTGAGGCGACTCTGCACCTGCCACTTACAAGGGACTGAAAATACCAAACGCAGTTCTGCTTCTCCATCCCAGGCAAGAGCTGGCAGGCCCTACAGGTCCCCTGGATGTCCCTCATTTCTTATGCTGGTTTGCTGGCATCACATCTCCAAAATAACAGGATGATGAAGCATCTCTGGAGAAGACCACTGTGACTCCTCTCCCAACCCACACCCGGGGTTAGATGGACATATGTTTTCTGACTTTCCTATCTCTTAGTACCTCCTCACACATTCTTGTTTCTGTTACTTTCCCATCTATCTTCAGGCATTAACCGTGAAATCCTCCTGAGAAGGGGCCTTGTGTCACCAAACTTCTTGATTGTATTAGATCCTCATGCCATGACTTAACTCTCAGTGTTTGGTGCGGTGTTGAGGGGAAAACAAAACCAAGCCAGGGAATGGATGACAAACATCATAACAAATTTAAAGCAATATGATGCTGGGACTGGGAGATGGCTGAGAGGTTAAAGCCTCTTGCTGTTTGAGCAGACAAGCGGAGCTGAGTTCCCAACCCCCTATATGAAGTGGTTCCCAAGCCCTGTAACTCCTGCTCCAGGAGGATCGGGTGCCTCAGGTCTCCAAGGTTTCCTGCACTGACATGCACTCACCTGCACACACCTGCACACACCTGCATAAAACACACACATATACATAATTAAGAAGAAAAGGAAAACCAAAACATGTCTTTTAAGAATATATAATGGTAAGCCCCAGTCTCTGAGGTCCGTTTTGGACATTTCCTTTTATACTTTCTGAAAGGGTGTTGGAATCAGGTTGTAAATATTCTTAATTGGTAAAAGTTACAGAAAACAGAACATGCGGTGGCTGGAGAGATGGCTCAGAGGAATAGAACACTGGCTGCTCTTCCAAAGGTCCTGAGTTCAATTCCCAGCAACCACATGGTGGCTCATAACCATCTGTAATAAGATCTGGTGTCCTCTTCTGTACTGCAGGATACATGAAGGAAGAAACCTATATACATAATAAATAAAAATATTTTAAAAAATTTAAAAAAAAGAAAACAGAACATGTTTGTGGAGAATGAAAATAAACAGAGCCTACATAGAAGCCTCTTTGCAACTTTTCTGTTGAGAGATTCTACACAATGCCTTCCCCTTTTTGAGAAAGGAGGTGTTTGCCTTCCCCATAGCTCATGTCTAGATCAAAAACTGGTTGGTTTTATTCTGGGCAGATGAGAATGTGGCGTGGTGCTAATGGTGATTCCTGCCCACAAGGCATGGGCTCTAAGTCAGAGTGGTCCCCATACAGCAGTCTTGTGGTTCTGCTTTTATATTTAATTGCCCATCGGTCAGCTAAGAGCTAATATGGAAAATTCCAGGGAAAAGCAATTACTAAATTTTAAATAATTTTATTATACTATATTATCTAATTGTTTTACTTCAGTATTGGCTATTCATGCTAATTTTTCACTGTATATAATTTCTAAGTTAAACTTCCCTCCAGGTGTGCGTGAACAGGGAAAAGGCTATCTAGAGCCACCTAGGTCCTCCTGGTCATGAACCCGACTGATCAGGAGGTTCTGGGTACCTCTTTCCCTGACAGTTTTCTGATTCTTCTCCCAGGGTTTGACCTGCCTTTTTCTTCTCCACCCTCCTGCTTCTCTTGGCGGAGGAATGTGCCTGGGTGTGCGAGGCAGTGGTTTAGAGTTCAGCATAATTGCTCTGATCTTCCAGAGGATGTTTTTCTGAGATTCTGTCTGCGGAAAGAACATTGAATCCACATGTCTTGTTTTTCTCCTGTTGTCATTGACATCCAGCAATCAGCATCTGGTCTGGTTTTAGTTTTATGCCCCCCCCCCCGCCTTTTTTTCTTCCTTTTAGTTTTAATGTGGCCTCCTCATTTTTTAAAACTTACCCCAGATGCCGAGACAGTCTAAACACTGACCTTTTCTGCAGGTCACTGAGTGAGGATTATTACTTTGGTCTGTAAAATGAAGGATAATAATCCGTATTTACATTCTTTTGAGCTCTTCGGGAGATAAATTGATTTAACTGAAGTTTTTTTAAAGTTGAATTCTGTGCGTTCTTAATTAAAGGCATATTTAAAAATATAATTGGTAAAATATAGCCTTATCTATGACTACAGGACTGTAGGTTAGCCTTCATCTCATCTTAGTATGTTTCTTCTTGATTTTGCACAGGCTAAGGAATTAATTTTGCCAGTGTCAAACTTACTCATCTCTGGCTAATTTAATACTTACTAGATTAGCCTCAAACTAGTGACAATCTTCCTAACTCAACCTTCATGGTGGTAGGATTTTTGGCATGTACCACGGTGCCAAGTTGTTTCTCAAGACAATTTTCTGTTGTCTCTTCTTTCTTCCCTCCCGACAGAGCTGTAGATGAACTCAGATGTGCTAGGCAGGAGTTGGGTGGAGGAGGGGAAGCTGTGCACAGGGTGGAGGAGAGGAGGCTGAACTATTCTTTCTTTCTTATTGATATTTATAAGGCTCATGTTGAGACACGCCTTGGAGAGATTCGTTGATTCAGTACTGATCTTATGACCTTATGTTTTGCTGAAAATAATTATGAGTCTCCGACTTGCCCTAGTTTCAACTCTAAAACAACCACAATTCTCTGTTTCTCTTTAACCTGCGCGGACTGCCTGAGTTCTCAGCTGGCTTTATTTTATATCTGGAAAGTACCGGGACCACCCTGAAAAGGGAGGATAATTTTATCCTTCAAAAATATTAAATAAACATTGATTTTCAGGAGAAAAAGGGAAGCCACAGACATCCACACCCAATAATTAGCTAATCGAGTTTGAATGCCCGAAAATAAATAGAAAAGTTAAAAAGTAGAATGTGACTTTTATGGACAACTTGACAAGTATGTAAAATATTATAACCACACCTCAATTGTATAGGGTTTAGGCTGGTAAAATGCTCTATTTCTCTGTCTGTAAATAGTTAATGAATTTTTAATAAAACTCAACATAAAATACTATTTAAGTAACCCTCTTTTATTGCTCATTCCTTTTAAGTGCTTTTTAGTAAAACACAAATAACTCATTTTTGATCATTGAAAAAGAATATTTTGAATAAAATAGTACTTGAAAGTTATTTAGTTTTAAAATGAGCGTGAATACTGAGAATAATTCACACTTCTTTTCTATCGTGGTCTTACATTCATGTGTATATAGTGCTACCATATTGAGTATCAATATAGTGGCACATGATCTTGGCCATAAAGGAAACTTTAATGTGTATTCAAAGTTCCCATTTGCAGATTTCATTTCTGAGAAAACTAAAGCCTGTGAAATATGATTTGATGATGAGGATTCTTGGTGGAACATGCTCCAAACCCCAACCCAAGGTCATGCTGTCTTTTCTATCAATTCTACAGAGATCCTGATAGGATGCCCTTGCTCTGTAACAGAAGCTGCCTCAGTAATTGGAATGCTCCTCGTCTTTCTAAGGATGGGAGCAAGCACACCCACTTGGCTTTTTCAGGTAAGTCCTTATCTGGAAATCTGATAGCTCCGCCCGTTGCGTTTCCATCCAGGATTTCCTGCTTTCTGGATTTTGGCAGGAGTATTTTCGTCTTTGAGGCAGATTTTACAGATCCTCTCTATTTCTCCATCTGATCACAAAATGATGCATGATGAAAAGATAAAATATGAATGAAGAAACCTGTGTACACTGACGCCTTCATGCTGAGTTAGAGGACCCTTAACTTCACTTTGCCCCATCCTTTTATTTGTAAGTTGAAGGCAGGAGGGAAAGGAAAGGGCAGTTGATTGGGTAGGGGGGTCTGTTATATATATGCTGACTTAAAAAGTGTGTCCATTATATTATTTGACTCTTTTCTTTGCAGATTATTATTATTATTATTATTATTATTATTATTATTATTATTATTATTATTTGGTTTTTTCGAGACAGGGTTTCTCTGTGGTTTTGGAGCCTGCCCTGGAACTAGCTCTTGTAGACCAGGCTGGTCTCGAACTCACAGAGATCTGCCTGCCTCTGCCTCCCATGTGCTGGGATTAAAGGCGTGCGCCACCACCGCCCGGCTGCAGATTATTTTTAAAAGTAACTCCTTTCCAAATGGGAAAGTCAAATAAAGTGTGTCTTTCTGTTGTCATTGGTGATGTTGTCTACTTAGCATGTCCATACCCTTCTCCTGGGCAAGGAACCTGGTAAAAAATTATGCGTTGTTCTTAGTGTCCATATAGGTAAGGAATCACTGATCCTTGCTTATGCATGCATGTTTTATAATGGGATAAAGACTCATAATCTTGATATTGTCAAAGCCACCTGGGATAAGGCATGCAAAGACAGAGCTAAAGAAACATTTCCCAGTGCAGAGAAAACAGATCCAGAGTCAGGGCTTCAGGCAGTCAGTGGTGATGGCAGGCAGCATCTGGGGTTGACATGGGAAATGTCTGACACCCTGCAGCTGGGATCGTAATGTTCCGTTCACTCTTTCTTGAGTAATCATTTTAATTTTATTCTTAGTGCTCAGACTTTCTTTATCCCTACCCATGTTTTGAGTCTGATGTCCAGCTTTTCTGGAATTTTGTTCAATATTGAAAATTCCTTTAGGATCAATGAGACAAAAAGTAGTTGGTAGATTGCCTTACAGAAGAGGGCACCGGGGACAGACAGGGAGAGGATGTAAGAGAAGCTAATGGGGTAATGAAACAGATAGGAGATGATGAAGGAAGGTCATTGGTTAATTAATAAAGAAACTGCTTGGCCTCATAGGTTAGAACATAGGTGGGTGGAGTAAACAGAACAGAATGCTGGGAGGAAGAGGAAGTGAGCTCAGATTCAGGGCAGCTCCTCTCAGAGCTAGAAGCGATGCAGCCAGCCGCCAGGTCAGACATGCTGAATCTTTCCCGGTAAGCGCACCTAGTGGTGCTACGCAGATTATTAGAAATGTGCTAAATTAATACTTGAGAATTAGCCTAGAAGAGGCTAGATATAATGGGCCAGGCAGTGTTTAAAAGAATACAGTTTGTGTGTTGTTATTTCGGGGCATAAGCTAGCCAGGCACCAGGAGCTGGGTGGCAGGAATGCAGCCCGCAGCTCCCACTACAGAATGGCTGCCCAACGTGTGGACAACTGAGTCCACAGAAAGCCTGAGAAAGCTTGGGAAAGAATAGAGTAAAGCATGTTTTCTTGGTAGCAGCATTTTCTCGGGTCTGCTCTGCTTGCTAGAGGCAAGCAAGCACTCTTATCTAAGAAAGGCTTCCTGAATCAGCTTTAGCTGAAAAACCCTGCAGCTCATTAAGAGGTCCTGCCACGAAACAGTTAAATGGTATTGATAAAAGCTGACTGAATGCTTGTTTGTTTTCAGCAGTAGCAGGAAAAAAGTTGTGCTGTTTTAAAATGCTGGCTTTCTGGGCTGTCCTGCCAGGGCAAACTCTGACTCTTTCAGTCCAGTTCGACTGAGTGTGGTCTATGAGCAGAATGCTGCAGCTTACTTGTTGGCAGGGACCTTGAAATGCCATAGACTTGTGGCAATAAACATGGCTACAGTCGGTACCTCAGCCAAGAGGCTGGAAAGCTAAGGAATGGGCTGGATCCAGCTGCCAAAGCCACGGCTTTAGTCCTTACCGATATTGCTTGGTAAATTAAAGACTCATGTGGTCAGAAAAACAGAGAGAGATACAGTAAAAAAGAGCGTCAAAAACAAAGAAAACTTCTAAATGATTTACAGTATGTTAAAAATATATGCAGGCTAAAAGTTAAAGTTCTTAAAAGTAAAAAAAGGAAGAAAGAGAGTAGTTGGGTGTGGTAGTACACACCTTTAATTCCAACACTTGGGAGGCAGAGGGAGATTGACCTCTGTGACTTCAAGGTGTGGTAGCACACGCCTTTAATCCCAATGCTTGGGAGGCAGAGACAGAAGGATCTCTGAGAGTTCAAGGACAGCCTGGTCAACAGAGTTATTCCAGGTCAAAGATATACAGAGTACCTGTCTCAAAAAGTTAAAAGTAAAAATAAATGAAATAGAGATTAAAATAAAGCCGCACAAAGATGGAAAATACACAGAGAATCTTGATATTGTATGCTATTATGTTTTCTTTGAATTGTTTGAATTCTGAGGAAGAAACATCAGCTGCTAAAAGATACTTTTTTATAAATGCTGCTGAACTAATCCAACATAGATATTTGGAAAATACCTTGACTTCAGAATTTGGATCTAAGGATATGATACTTTGGAAAAGAGTTTCTTCTTTTGTTTTCACAGAAGATGAAACCCTGTGGATTGTTTCTATCCCAATATGGTATGATAGACCACACCCTTCTGAAAGGTTGCAGTGAACACCTTCAAAAAATTACTTTACTCAACTGCCGACTGAGATGAATCTAACAGACAGGTTACACCATAAAAGACCTAATTAACAGCGCCCCTATACAGCAGGAAGCAGTTTGGAGAGAAATAACTGCGCCCATATTCCCAAATATTGTTTATAAATATTCTTTTACATTTAAAGGGGGATATGATATAGGTATGAGTAATTTGCATTAGTATAGATTTTGCTTTATTGATAGAGATTTAAGGTCAATTTTGTTATATGTATATGTATTTCTAATTTTGATTAGGGTATTGTGATTGTGAAGTTCATTTAAAATGTAATGTATATAGGTTGTTAATAGATAATCATAATAGTCAAGTTTGTAGTCATGTTAGTTAAGATTTTCTAGATGTACGTAGATATATTTTAGATAGGCATTCTTCATATCTTTCAAAGATTATAGAATATGGCATTTTAAATGTTTTAATAATTTAGGGTTTTTCATGACAATGAGACAAGTCTGCTCCTGGCAGCACCAATCTACTTCAAGAAGAAGATGGGCATTGAAGAGGCACCTTATGGAGTCTGATAGCCATTTGGGCAAGAAACTGCTCTTGCCTGGATTATTGCATAAACTGGACACAGATAACCCTCAGAGAGAGGACTGCTGAACTTGCCTAAAAGTGAGATGATTTTTCAGGGTTCCTGATTCATATAAGAGTCTGCGAGACTTTCTACAGGACACAACAGATAGTGACTGAACTGCCTTTGAAATTTCCTGCTTCATGGAAATGTCTGCTGGAAACTATGGGCCTGTAGGCCGAAGATGGATGCCCCAACAGTACAGAGGAACTTTGGGTGACTATTCAGGCAGCGAGATGTCTCTGTGATTTCTAGAGTTTTGTAAGTTGCTTACTTCTCATTTACTTAGGTAATATTATATCCTTTTAGAGTCTTTGATGGAGTTGAAGAATAGATAGATAGTTATAGCTGTTTTCCTTTGTTATGATAAAAGATAAAATAGATGTAAATATTGTAGCTGTAATTCTTGCTTGGTAACTGTTTTGTTATATGTAATTTTGCTATGTTAAAGTGAATGCCTTTCCTTTTTGTTTAAACAGAAAAAGGGGAAATGATGGAGGAAGGTCATTGGTTAATTAATAAAGAAACTGCTTGGCCTCATAGGTTAGAACATAGGTGGGTGGAGTAAACAGAACAGAATGCTGGGAGGAAGAGGAAGTGAGCTTAGATGCAGGGCAGATCCTCTCAGAGCCAGACGCGATGCAGCCAGCCTCCAGGTTAGATATGCTGAATCTTTCCCAGTAAGCGCACCTAGTGCTGTTACACAGATTATTAGAAATGGGCTAAATTAATGTGTGAGAATTAGCCTAGAAGAGACTAGATATAATGGGCCAGGCAGTGTTTAAAAGAATACAGTTTGTGTGTTGTTATTTCGGGGCATAAGCTAGCTAGGCGGCCGGGAGCTGTGGCAGGAACGCAGCCCACAGCTCCCACTACAAGGAGAAACAAGGTAATAAAATCTATCACTTGTACAAGGGATAGACACAACTCACAATTTAAAAGGAAAATCCTTTAAACAGATAGGAGAAACAAGGTAATAAAACCTATCACTTGTACAAGGGATAGATACAACTCACAATTTAAAAGGAAAATCCTTTAGGTTTAACTTATTTTGACTTAGATAGTCACTTCCTGTAAAAATACTTCTGATAGCTAAATCATTTGAACAGCCTTCTGAGTGTGAGACTATTTGGTGGATGCATTTCTTTTGCTACAAATTCTGCTAAGCAAGGGTATCAGAGCCAGATCTCCTTCACTTGCAAGACTTGTCTTTGGATTTCAGTCTCTTCAGGATATTCTTTTCATAATCAGCAACACACAGAGTATGGTTTCCCATCTTCCCCCATCTCTTGCTTATATTCTTTCTCAGGTGTGGACTCGGGACCTCCTTCCTGTCAGGTCCTCAAAGGCTTTAGTGTAAACCTTTGGGCACCAGGTAAAAAATGTTCATAATTTATTAAAGGTTTATCATTTTCTTTGCCTTGCAGAGCACCAGGTCAGAGGGGCTGAGTACAGGCTGGAAAACACATTCACTGTTCATTCTCCAGTTCTCTCTCACCTTAGAGAAGCTTCCTCCACATAAAATGTAGAAAAGGAAAATGGGAAAATGTGCCTTTTCTCTCCTGATCTACCAAAGCAGCATCATTATACACTTTTAAATGAAATATAAAGGGCCAATAAAAGAAAAGTAAAAATAATAAGCCTGTTTTCTTTTGGTAGGAGCTCACGAAATATAAAACTCAACTTCATTTTGTGCACAGTTATACAATCAATGAGTAAGTTCTAATCATTGCTTAGGAAAGCTAAATGCACACAATTCAGAAGTTTTTAAAGAATTCCATTCATTAAAATAAAGACAGGAGCTGTGCTGTGCGTAGGCAGAGCGATGTTTTATTTTACGAAGCGCTAGACTTGTAATTTTCCAACATCTGAAGGGAGTTAAAAAACAATCACTATGATCATTTTGGTTACTCTGAAGCCAGCAATACATGAGTAATGCCTCGGCCTTTATTGGTCATACAAAATCATTCAGCAGACCTTCAGAAGTGCTTGCAGTAGTAACCACACCCTTTTTTTTCCCCTTGCATGGAAAAAAAACATGTAAAAACCGACTCTCAGTGAAGCCAGAATTGTAAGTTACAGACACCCAGTTTATTTTTAGAGACTGGGTTACCATTAATATATATTTGGAGACATTTCAGACTCAGGGAAACACAATAAAATTCTTCTCAATTATTTATACAGCAAGGTTTCAATCCCCATCCTATGTCCTACAGAGGATATAAAATATATACAACCCAATAATAGGAGAATACTTAATTAATATATTGGTAGACTCACTTTCAACACAATTAATTTGCCTCAAGCAGTACTCACTTTATGAGGTCTTAAATTTTCAGAAATAGAGAGGCATGCTTGGCCCCAACTTCAACATGAGGCAATGGAAGATATTCTTTTTTTTTTTTTTTCAAGTTTGCTTTGTATCATTTCCTAGCTATTTAACACCCCCTCAGTGAGGACTGGCCAGGGGCTTCCAGCCCACTGTGGGTGGACTCTCCTCTAGGAAGCCTGTTGTGCTGCCTCGGGATGTCTCCTTTTGCTGGAAGTTGACACTGTCCTAATAACTGCTGGCAAGGGGCTGTAATTAAGAATGGAAAGCTTGGGAGGATTCAGGAGAGGGAGTTAGTTCCTTGTTGCCCTTGAGCGCTTTTAGAAGGCAGAAGGTACTTTTCACTTCTAATTAAACCAGAGAATGAAGGCCAGTACAGGAGAGGTACATATTTGGACAGGATTTATTCCCAGGGCTTGCTTCATTTGGAGCCTAGCTTTTTGGGTTGTTTTTAGTCAGGGACAATCAGCTTCGTTCAACGTTTCAAACAAAGAATAAAGTAGTCTTGGCCTTGAGAAGAGCTAGGTAGGCTGCTGCAGGAGTAAGAAAGTAAACAGAACCTACACTGGTCCACGTGTGTTGGGAAGGAACGGTTTAAAACATTAAGATGAGTACTACTTCGTTTGGTTTTTTATTCTTAAAGCATTTTTAGGCAAGAGTATAATTCTTGCACATAGAAACATGGATTAGTAGGGAGGAATAATCTGGTTTAAGGCTTTTGGTCTCGTCATGCACCAGCATCTATCTAGATGGAGGGTGCTTGGGTATGCTTGATGCAGTCCTCAAGGATATGTTGGTCAAGTGTTGAGCAAATGTTGACCACATATCCTAGGAAGACTTCTCTCTGTTGTCTGTCTTGCCCACCTTTTTCTTCTCCCCTGCTAAACCTTTAGATTTGATTCCTAAAGCAAGCTCACAAGATCTATTCCCTTATTTGGCCATTGACTCTCTCCTGAGGATTATCACGAAGGTTCGACTACCAAAACAGCAAGGTCCAGCAATCAAGAGTTGTTATTTGGCTACATTGGCTAACGTGTCCGACCAGGACTTACCAACTCATCCTAATACAGACTCCCCCGCCCCCCCCCAAAAAAAAATCCTGTAGAGACACTTGCTGCTGCCTCTGCCAGATCCAGAGACTGACCCCTCCTACTTGTCCCTTTATGGTAATAAATTTTTTTGTGCCAACTATTTGGTGTCTGGGTGTGTTCTGTCCCAAATCTAGGTGGCAGGGGTAGGAATGGGGCGGGGTGGGGAGACTCAGAGGTAGTGTGGAACATTCTCATTGAAATCGCTTAGTGGAAGGAATCTCATGTATGTGACTTTAAACAAACCAGTGTCTGCAAGAAATTGGCTGCAGTGTGCACAAATCAGTTCATAGGATTCTAAGGAAAGCCATTTATAAGACAGCACAAGTATATACTCTTGTTTAGTGTAGTTATCCTCCATGCCTTCTTCAATTCGGTCAGTGCTCCCACTTGCTCTCTCTCACTCCGGAGGCGTGGCTGTTTCTATGTCTTTCAATGTGCCACTTCCATATCTCCATGTGTGTGTAGGAACATTTATTTCTCCAACTGACCTCAGGCATGCAACTACCCACAACTCCTCCCAGATTTTCTGTGCCCTCCTTCCCTCCCTCCCTCCCTCCTTCTCTCTCTCTCTCTCTCTCTCTCTCTCTCTCTCTCTCTCTCAATACAAATACACAAATTATTTAAAAAAAACATGTGGTCTACAAGCCAAAATTAGTACAACACAGGATAAGATATAAAAACGATATTCAGCTGTACTAAAAACATCACATTTCAAAAATTCACTTTTCAATTCTGAGTCATAATGTAAAAAGATCAGTGGGAGTTGACTCTGAGTATTTTTAACAGAAGAAAATGAAAATGTAATCCATTTTGACCCAAGAGAGTATGAAAGAGTATTATTTTCTGACTCCTATACTGAGGTATATATTTTTGTATTTAAAACTGCATTTACTGATGACTAACAAGGCCTATATTTATTAGCATGAATTTTTGGAGACTCCCAGTAAATACCTCAGTCTCATTTTGCAATTTTTCTCCAGGTATTTACATTTTAGCCATGGTTTCTAGAAAATCATTGTGTGGGAAAACTTTTAATTTTTTAAAAGAATTTCTGGCAACCGGTTTACTATGAATCCTTGACTCTTGAAGTTGTGTTTAAACATATTCTTTGGCTTTGGAAAGGGAAGTTTAAATGATATTTGCACATTTTAATTCCTTCTAATAGCATTTTCTGTGTTTTTGTATTGTTCGTTGTTAACTTTCAAGACAGACTCAATTGATATATGTTTAGACAGGTTTGTTTGGTTTGAGCTGATGTGCAATTGTCTCTTTACTTCTCCAGGGACACACAGTGTGCTCCTCAGATCACAACTTCCCAGACACGGGCCTTCCCTTCTGAGTCTCTTTCTGCTGTCCTCTAATTTTCAAAGCATAGCGTGAGCACATCCAGGAGTGTAAACTAAACTCTTGTCATATTTGTTCTTTTCTCTAATTCTCCCAAGCAGAACAGCGATTTAGAGGAGAAATTCAGGCTTAGCCTTGTCAAGGGAACTACAGATGAATGTGACATTTGATACAGATTTGGTTGCTGGTAAACAATACTTAAGTAGAGAGATTATTGTGGGCTTTAATGATGAAATCACAATAGTCTTCAAATACTGGCAGCTTCTCCTTCTATCTTGCATCTCACAACTGTGATGCTGAAGTTAGTTTTCCCTCCCTCCCTCCCTCTCTCCCTCCCTCCCTCCCTCCCTCCCTCCCTTCCTTCCTTCCTCTGTTTCTCCCTTTTTCCTTTCTTTTTCTGCTCCTTCCTTACTTCCATCCTCCCCTTCCCTCCCTCCCTCCTTCCTTCCTTCTCTTCCTCCCTTTTTCCTTCCCTCCCTCCCTCCCTCCCTCCCTCCCTCCCCTTGTCTCCCTCCCTCTCTCCTTCTCTTTCTCCTCCTCCTCTCTCTCTTTCTTTCTCTTCATTTTTATATGTATGGGTGTCTTGCCAGCATGTACAGAATGTGTGTGCCACTGTGTACCACTTATATGCAGTGTTCTCAGAGGGGAGACAAGGGTGACCTAGGACTGGAGTTACAGACAGTTCTGAACCTCCATGTGCGTGCTGTCAATCAAACCCAGGACCCCTAGGAAAACATCCACTACACTTAACCACAGATTTATCTCTGCAGTCCCAGCTCTTACTCCCATCTCTGTGCAAAATAAGGTGAATGGCCTTGGAAGTGGACAAGGCAAGGACCTTGAATGTCCCCTATGACTTCAAAAAAGAAAAGGAAGCCTATAGGTTCTTAGATGTTAGTCCCACGGTGCTTACTTTAAACTTCTGATTCCAGATCACTTGGAATCAGAAATAATGAATTTGGCTTGTTTTGCTTTTTGAATGTCCATTTATGGTGTTCTTCTAAGCAGCAATAGGAAGGTAGCACCCAGGTAACCCAGAATCACAGCAGAGTGGCTAGCTGGAGCAGAAGACACAGGGGCCACAAGCTAGTTAGATTGCCAGGAGGGTCCTTTGCCAAATTTCTGGTGGCTAAGAAGTACTGAGGCCACAGGTTTAGCAAGGATTCAAGACTTTCTTGGATGCAACCTCCAGTATCCCATCCAATGTTGTAGATAAAGAGCTAGAAAGAAGTCTTGAGGCTTTGGCAGAAAAGGTAACGTTATTCACTGTGCTCTGTCTATAATAATGAACACCACTGCAGAGAAAGAACATTCGGCTGGGCCCTGCAAAGGACTTGCATCCGACGCTGGCTCTCTCTACTCTACTACAAGCATAAAAAGGCTGTGGGAAAACTATTAGTGAGGGGCAAAGCTCAGAGAGCAAGGTGACAAAAGAAGACACTGAGCCATAATTACCCTATCACCACTCCAGGGCACCAGCACAGCCACAGTGACTCAGAGGTAAGAGGCTGTAAGCAGGAGTGCTTGCAGAAGCCCAAAGAAAGGAGGTGAGGGATCAGAAATGAAAGACAGATTTTCCTGAGAATGACACAGCAAGCAGGGAAGTAAACTCTGAAGAGGTGAGAATAAAAACAGTTCCAATTGACCATGATGATCTGGATCAAACCTCAGAGAGTCTGATGCCCGGTGGTTTGTTCCCAACATATTTAAACATAGTGTAACTCGGAAAATAAGTTTTCTGGTGTACTAGAATCAGTGGTGAACAAGGAAGCAAAGTCACACTGCAACTCAACTCAGGGCACATGTCATTTCTCAGAAGATGATGGGTTCCGGAGATAGGCTACCTCTGCTAGCTTAAGGGCCCAAGGGTCTGGCTTGGTCTTAATCACTGAGATAGCTTAGAGGTCTTCTGGGTGATTAGCACCTCTGGTCCTGGTTGTGGGAGCTTGGGGGAGGCTCTGGTTGTAAGGATCATTTAGATTACTAGTCACCTCTGGTCCTGGTTGTAGGAGCTTGATTTGGCCTGGTCCAGCAAATAATGCAGCTCACTAGGCTGTTACTTAATCATACCAAGTCCCAGCTTTCTGGGTGGAACAACAGGTTTTACATGTTTCCCTTTGGAAAGACAGTTTTGCAGGCTCAACATTCCTGGTCTCCCTGAAAATCTGTGGGCACAAGGACCTTTGTACAGTGTTCCCAATATTTAGTCTTCTGATTCAGTATTTACCATGACATTCTGTTTTATGAACTAGGAAATGGACCTTAAGAAATTTACAAAGATTAAAAAAATCATACACAGCATATTTTCAAACCATAAACTAGAAATTAATAACAAAGTGATAGCTGAAAATTCTCTCCAAAGAGCAAAAAGCAAATACTAGATTTCCAAATAACATGCAAGTCAAAGGAAATCACGGGAAATCAAGGCATGTTTTGAACTAAATGGGACACAGTTTATCTGTATGAATAGGCAGTAGTAGAAGAGCTCCCAGAGGAAGACAGAGGAAGATCTGCAGGGTTAGAAATATATGAGAACAAGGTTGACACAAGCTAACTAGGAGGTGTGGGTGGCCAAGCCTGGAATCTATTTAAAAGTTGTTAATCTTCCACTTTCCGCATTAGATTGAAGTTGGAGCCATCAGCATGAATTCACAGAATATCCTTCCGTCAGGCACCTGCTGTTTACAGCTACATGGGATGCTCAGATCTCAGAAAAATTATATCATTATTCGTGTTACCAACAGTACTCTGAGTTTTTAAAATTTCCTAATGGATCTTCTTTTCTTGGATTTTTCTGATACTCATTAAGGAAACAAAACTGCAGAATCTTTCTTATGTGATCAAGTCTATGTGATGTATACTACATATATTAGGATGAATAGGAAAAATAGTTTGTTTCCATATTTTATGGAAAGACACCAGAAAAGAAGAAGAGAATTTTTTTTTTTGTCTTCAGAAATATTAACCCCTGAGTCCCTTTTATGAAATCAGCAAAGTCTTACAGGGGCTTAACACAAAAACCAGGGAAGTAGAACAGGAGGTTGGAAGCAAAGACCAGTGTCCTTGTTATCAACAGAGCATCGGCTGTAATGGGCTAGGCTCTTTGCTATGAAAACGCAACATGTTCGCATTTTCCCTTGACAATGTTTCCTTCTGACCTGCATGGAGAAACACAGTCCTGGGCACCTGGCAAATGTAAGCAGCCTATGTCACTGACAACCTCTTTTTATCCTCTACTGGAAAGGAACAAGCAACTACCGTGGAAATCAGAATCAAGAAGGACACCTCTTCCCAGTGAGCAGACAGCCTCACCCTTGTGAAATGTCTGCAGACATCACCCCTGCAGAGCAGGACTTGAGGCCCAGAGCATGATTGGCAGAGTGGGGCCTGTTATAAGGAACCTGGCAGGAGGTCAGCTTAGCTGGCCAGGGCTTTGAATCTCACCCTTCCCTTGTATTGAAAGCAGTCAATTTCCTCTTACAGAGTCATCTGGTTAGCCAGGAGCTGACGGCCCTGACATGGGGGGCACACACTCTCTCTGCAATATTGGACACACACAAGTTCCACTGTTTTTGAAACTTGTTCCTGTTGTCATAAGTAGCTTCAAAAATTTTAACTTTCCGGTTAAGAGAAAAAAAAATCATTACAGCTGTTAACTGAATGTCAACTGTGTTAAATAATTTTTATTTGTATTTGTATCAATTGTGGAAAATTACTTTTATTGGCATTTGAAAATAAAGCTTATGTTGTCTATCAGGAATATGAAAGGACAATCAGGAATCTCTGAGCTATTTCAAATATAAAGCCTATATTTGTGATTTATAGTTGTGATGTTTAAACTTCCTTGTCAACTTAACTGGGTTTGGAATCCCCTGAAAGGCACACCTCTAGGTGTGTTTGTAAACATCTCCAAGTACTTTTAACTGAGGAGGGAAAACCCACCCTGAATGTCCATGGCAACTTCCTATTGGTTGGGGGCTGTCCTAGGGTTTTTATCACCGTGAAGAGACACCATGACCAAGGCAACTTTTATAAGGAAACATTTCATTGGGGTGGCTTACAGTTCAGAGGTTCTTTCCATTATCATTGTGGTGGGACAAGGTACTGGAGAGGTAGCTGAGTATTCTGCATCTTACCTAAGCAACAGGAAGTGAACTGAGACACTGGGCATGGCTTGAGCATATATGAGACCTCAAAGCCTGCCTCTGGAGTGACACACTTCCTCCAACAAAACCACACCTACTCCAGAAGGGCCACACCTCCTAATAGTGCCATTCCCTCCATTTCCTATCAAACAACTGGGGTCCAGATTGAATTAGAAGGGAGGAAAAAAGAAAAGTAGAAAGGAATGCTAGGAGCTAGCGGTGCTCACCTCCTGGCGCAATCTATCCAAACACCTCGAGATCTTAACTCCAATTCCATGCCTTCTTAGCTCTGTGAGCTCACACAGACCCCTCCTCCCTTAAATTGTTTTTTATCCTGTATTTTGCCCCAGCCACGAGAGAATTAACTCATGCAGTAATACCAGAAAGCCATCATTAATATATTGAGACTATTTAGTTGCATGTTTTATAAAATTATCAATTATTAATCATTGAAATCACTCTAAAATCGAACATTATGCCATCACAATTCAATACATCCAGGAAACACAACAGGCTCACACCAACCTCGGTGTGCAGGGAGGCCATGATTCCAAGGTTTACCCCCGAATGAAGCAGAGAGTTATAACCTTCTCCATAGGCCTTGATGTGAGGCATGAGCGGGAGAGCTGGTTTGTAAAGCATGATGCTAGGAAGATTGGCAGTGACACATCTGGCAGCCCGCAACAGTGCACAAGACGGTATGCAACTGGACCCACTGACTCAGTAAAAACCTTTGAGAGTGGCTGGGGAAGCTGTGTGCTAACAGGGTGGGGAAGGGGGGTGTGTCCAGAACTGTTTAGCTCAGGTCATGCTTGAGCAATAGGGAATCTTGGCATAGACACCTTGTGTCAGGGCTTAAATGTGTCCCCAAAGCTTATGCTGCAAAGTAACCCTAAAAGTAAGTGAGTGAGTCATGTGAGTGCTGCCCTTCAAATGATTCGATGCCGTTACTTATGGGAGTGGACTAGTTATCCTCAGAGGAGGGTCTTGATGAAAGGGTTCAGCAGCCCCCTTCCTGACCCTGCTACATGTACTCTTGCCTTTTTACCTTCTGCCGTAGGAGACAGTCATATATATACATTTCAGCCTTTGACTTCTGGCCTCCAGAACTATAAGGAAAAATAAAAAACAAAAACAAAGCAAACAAACAAAAAACCCAGAATTTATTTTTAAAAAAATCCCACAAATGGCAAACAAACAGACAAACAGACTTTACACGTAATTCCAGGTGTTCCTTCACAGCCTTGTGACCTAAACAATGATGCCCATGTTGGCACAGGCTGTCTTCTGATGTGGCAACATCTGGACACTTCTCTGTCCTTCCTTAGCTTTGGGGAAAGAAGGCTAATGAGAGTCAGCTGTCCTGTAATGCCCAGACCAAGTCAGGCTGAAGAACCAATGGCCCAGGAGCAGTGTTCCCAGGTACATTCTGCGCAGGGGGCCGAGGTGGAGGATCAGGGTAAATCGACAAGGGCCCCACCGAGTGTCAGCAAGCAGAGGAGAATCAAGGAGGACCCTCTGGAAACATGGTGGTCTGTTCATGCAGTGCTGCAAGTCCTTAACTTAAGGGACAGCACAGAGAGTGTCCAGCACTCCAGATGTTCTGTGCGGGAGAAAGGCAGGGGAAGAACTGCGTTCACAGAGGATCAGAGCTTAGGACAGAATACTGAAACACACTTGATTTAGAAGAAGATGTTAATTCTCCATGCAAGCGTCATCATGGCCAGTTACTGACCAGCTGACTTAGAATTCTTGCCAACCGGGACTGTTTTCTGCTGTGCAAACATCAGCACAGTTCTCTAGGCAAGCTTCTTGACAAATCAGTACAAGACGAAGTATTGCAATTACCTAAACAATGCAACCTGGAGTAGCTCATTATTTCATTATTGAGAAACTATTTTAGAATAAAAGAGAGTTTATTCTGAACTTCCTTTATCAAATAGCCTGCTGAGGACTTGCAGAAATACCTTTGCAGCCAGAGACATTGCAGTGGCAAACGAAGACCACAAGGGGGAAGTAGAAGCACACAGCTTGCCCTTGTATCGTGAACAAGATTTTTGTCCGCAGGGAACTCCTCCTTTGTAAACCAACCGGAAAAACATCAAAACATTAGCGCGCTTATTTTCATTTTGTTTACCTCCATTTACATTTCTTACATGACGACTTACAAAGACTGTGATTCTGGAATATTATCCAATTAACAACGAGTCCAACTTAATCTCATTGTCTTTTAGGTTCACGAAAGCGGATTTCAACATCCAATCTCAGGAACGTGGCTTGCGCAGTGATAGACTACACACAGTGTTCGATCTCCCTGAGAAGTTTGAAAAAATACACAAAATTAGTTGTCACCACATCAGCGACCATACAGCATCCTTTTGAAAGGATGCTTCACTTTTAGAAAGGGCTTTCATTTTTTTTTTTTTTAAAGTCATGGTGCAGAAAACCTATTGTGCTGGTATTTAGCTCCTTACTTTGGAATAAAATTCCTTAAATTATAGAAAAAATAAAAAGTCAAGATCAAAATTATTTTTCTCTGTATCCCCCAGAGGGTTTCATTTCAATGATTAAGATTTTTTTTTTTTTTGGACAGTCTGGAAATGTTCAGCAATGTTTTTGAGTAAGACCCCTGCTTGTCATTCTGCACAGACCACCACACATCACGCAACGTCTACATGCTCTACAACAGGACTGTGCCTCTGTTCCAGCTCTCAGTTTAGGACCTCCCTTCAGCCTCTTTTTAGGCAGATTTTATCTTGGTTAGGGTTTCAAAATTAAAGAGTCCATTAATGGCTGGCGAGGTGACAGAATTCATGCCTGGTATACATAGGGCCCTAAACTGAATCCTCAGCAACTCTAAAACAAAACAAAACAAAATAAAATAAGGCATGCATGTTTTGTCAGTGCAGTCACTGCAAATACCCATGGAGTCCCAGGTCAGGCCCTGTCCTCTGTTTTGCTGGCGTGACTCAGAGAGTGTTCTGGAGCAGCTTCCTCCCCTAAAATGTCTTCTGGGCTTGAGTGAAATGCAGCATCATGGCCCTCCCTTCAGAGGACACTCAAAAAACCAGTCTCCTAACTCCCTGCCATTGCCTACTTAGCCCTCATAACCCACAGCTGGGTAGGAACTTCAAGTTTGACCCTTCCAGCTCTAGGTCTGCATTAGGGTTTAGACTTACTGTGAAAGTTTCAATTCTCGGTCTCTATTTTTTTATTCTCAGTTTTTATGAAACCCAAATAGAAATGAGGACAAATATAACCTCATACAATGGCCAGCCACATCATTCATAATAATAAAATATCATGTAAAATTGGAGATTTTGAAATTTGAGTGTTTATTTGAGAAGCATATTAGGTGATCTCAGTTTTATGAAGCTATCAATCTCTATGTCAGTGAGAGAGAGATGTTTCATTCAGGGCTGTCTTAGCTGGGGTTTCTATTACTGCGAAGAGATACAATGACCACGGCAACTCTTACGAAGGAAAAACATTTAATTAGGGTGGCTTATACTTTCAGAGGTTTAGTCCATTATCACCATGGTGTGACATGATGGCATGCCAGCAGACATGTGCTGGAGAAGGAACTGAGAGTTCTGCATCTTAACCCGCAAGCAACAGGAAGTGGTCTTAGTCACTGGGTGGTATTTTGGCCATATATGAGACCTCAAAGCCCACCTTCACAGTGATATACTTCCTCCAACAAGGCCATATCAGGGGACAGCCTCGACAAAAATACCTTTCTCCAGAGTGGAGGCATGGGAATTTAGAAATATAGTAAAGAATATGAAGACACAAATGAAAATATTAAAATGCAGAAACATAAGATAGTCTCAGGAGGGAATTTTTCAGTGAGTACTGAAAATTTGGCTGTGTTTAATTTCTAACTGGTCAGTACATCCCTGACCCCAAAAGGTAGAAGTAAAACGAAAGACTGCATTAACATACAAATTGAAAGTCACAGGCTACATTCATTACTCATGCCCTAGACTCCTGCCCTAGGCCAAACACTCTGTAGGCAAACCACTCCCTGGGTGGGATCCCAAGTTATTTCCAATAATGATAAGCAGGCAAACAGATAATACTTTGTGCTATGCATACTTCATTGGCTATTATATCTCCTTATTAAAGGAATAGAGGATCACCAGAGTTGGGAATGCCCACTTGTGAATTGATCTAGAGTATTCAGCTGCATCAAACTCTAAATTTGTCTTATCAAACATAAAATTCAAGAATTAATTGCTAGTGTCAAACTTTTCTTAGACAAGTTCTAATCATTTTCTAATCATTAACATCTTATAGTGAACTAAAACATTAACAGATCAATACCATACATAATTTAACAGGTCAATATCAAAACACAACTTAACAAATCATGATTCTCTTAAATCCATTCTAACCAAAAGACAAAAGACTTTTGTAATGGGAAGAGTCCAAATGCAATGCTGCTTTTAATCAACTCTCCCAGTCTCTGAGCAGCAGAAAAACCCTTAGGCTACCCTCCTCATATCTGAAAAGGGCTTTCAGTCCTTCTTCCCCTGAGCAGGAAAATTGAGATCTCAGTTCTCAGGTTCTCTTGACTGAATACCTCATTGTCAATCTGAGTTCTGTGTTTCTAGTCTGGCTCCAAAGTAAACAGCATTCAGACTGTAGCAAGTTGCAGCAAGGTCTGGAAGCAACCCAGCATCCTGCTGTGCAGAATGGCATCTGCTGTGTAGAATGGTGGCAGCAGGTTCTGTGAATCAGGCATTTCTCTCCATGGAGTCAAATAAGCAGTAAGCAAGACCATAGACTTTCATTTCGACTCCTCCATGGGGGCGTTAGCAGCTACGATGTCCTCCAGTCTGGTGTTCTGCTGGACACATTGAACCAGGCGTTCTGGAAGCCATCTTGCTTGATCCTCATCCTGTGACTAAACACAGACATATCCTCAATCCCAAATAAATACAGGTTTGGGACCTTTCCATTTTCCAGTGCAAGGGTCTCTCCACCTTGCTTTAGCAAAGGTCACTTTTGTGCCATTTTTCCATAATCTGTCTGCCGTTGATCACTCATTGGCATTTATATTCAAGAAGTTTAATGTAAATAGCGCATGATTTAAGGCTTATGTGGCATTTGATAATATAATTCTCCTGATATTATCTTTTGAAGTTGTGTCTTTAAGGAGCTATGAGCATACTCCACAATTCTTTGCCCCTGAGGATTATAAGAAATACCAGTCTTATGTTCAATATTCCATTGGGCACAAAATTGCTGAAATGCTTTATTGACATATCAGGATCCATTATCCGTCTTTATTATTTTGGGGGTTCCCATACATGAGAAGCATTTTAAGCAATGAGTTATTACATGCTTGGCAGCTTCCTCAGTTTGTGCAGTGGTCATTAAGAATCCTGAATATGTATTGATTGTCACAAGCACATACCTCAATTTTTCAAACTCTGAGACATGAGTAACATCCATTTGCCTTATGTGATGAGGAAGTAGTCCATGGGGATTTAGCCCCAAAGAAGGTACAGGTAAATATTGTGGGCACATCTCACATTGCATAACAATTTGGCGAGCAGCTTCCCTTGTTAATTTAAATTGCTTTCGTAAACTTAGACTATTTTGATGATGCAAAGCATGTAACTGCCTAGCAAGCTCAACCTGTGATAGAGTGATTATTTTTGTAAGTTTATCAGCTAAAGCATTACCTTCAGCTAATGAACCAGGAAGATTTGAATGTGCTCTGATATGTCCCACAAAACATGGTAGCTTTCTTTGTTGTATGGCCTCTTGAATCTGTTGGAATAGCATCTTAACTTGCTTATTGCTAGTCCCGATATAAGGGATGGTCTCTAGGACCTGAAGAGCAGTAAAAATATATTGGCTGTCAGTATATAGATTAAAAGCTTCATTTGCAAAATGTTGAAACACTATAGCCACAGCTCACAGCTCGGCTATCTGAGCTGAGGATGGTTCTTTCTGCACCACATGTCCTTTACCATTAACGGCGTAAGCAGCCCTCCCATTAGAAGAGCCATCAGTGAAAATTAACAAAGCATTCTTTAAAGGATCTTTTGCTACTGTTTTAGGGAAAATGAAGGAATGCAGTTGTGTAAAATGCAGCAACGGGTCAGCTGGGAAAAGATTATTATTCTGGCCTTGAAACTGAGCAAATGCTGTTGCCCAAGAATCACTATTTTGGAATAACCACTCAATTTGTTGCTTAGTATAAGGAACATTAATCAAGCCGGTTCCTTGTCAAAATATCTCCTAGATTCCATCCTGCTCTTCTGTGCTAAGCGAGCTACTGCTTCAAAATAAGGGTTTAATACCTTAACTGGCGATACGGAAAGGTGCAACCATAAGAGTGGCCCATTTTGCCATTTTGTAGAGCAAGTTTTGCAGGTAATATACTTGCATGCCAATGTTGATCATAATTTATATAAGGTACCTGCTGTGTAGCATGCTCTCCCTGGGAAAGCACCTGTCTGGCAGCATCTGAAAGCTGTCTATTGGGAATTTGGATCACTATCCCCTTTAAGAATTTCACTTAGAGGATTGAGGTCTCCTGTAGAATACTTTAAATAAGGTCTCATCCATTGGATATCGCCCAACAACTTTTGGAAATCATTTAGAATCTTTAAATCATCCTTCTTAATTTCTAATTCTTGAGGCTTAATTTATTTGGGGTATAACATTTGGGGACCTAAATATTGGAAAGGTGGGTGCCTCTGCACTGTCTCTGGAGCAATAATTAACCCTGAATAGCTAAGGCTCTGTGGTAGTAGGTCTATATGTCTCAAGTAAAACTCCTTCATCTCTATGGGCAAGCAGGATATCAGTCATATAATGGACAATATAAACCTGTGGAAATTGATCTCTGACATTTTGTATGGCCTGAGCTACAAACTTCTGGCACAAGGTGACACTGTTTGCCCTACCCTGAGATAAGACGCTCCACTGTTATCTCTTCATAGGCCCTCTGTAATTAACAGAGGGGATACCAAAAGCAAATCCTTGGCAATCCTGTGGTGCCAAAACAATCTTTTAAGTCTAAAATGATTTTATGGGTGTCCTTTGGTACAGCTGTAGAAGGCAGCCCTGGCTGTAATGCTCTCATCAGCTTCATTGTTGCATTAAGTTCTCTCTTTTTTTTTTTTTCTTAAATCCTGAATTAATCTCTACTTCCCTGAATTCTTTTTAATCCAAACTGCAAGTCTGTCTTCCTAGCTGACAGGCTTCTAACTTGCTCATTTACATTTTCATAGACACTTGACTTGCCTGAAACTGCAGTTTTCTGAGGCTACTGTTTTGCAGCTTGGATTTCAGTCTTGGATCCTGGGATCTGGACTTGAAGCTGGGCCATATGGCAGGGCACAAGCCATGCTCCCTCTGCTGCTTGGCAGTTCGGCCTGGGTACTTGGGGCAGGTGATCAGTCCCTTATTGCCTGCTCTGTCTGGGCTAGTCACAGGCCATATTCAGCAGTCCTGCTACAGACTATGACCAGCTGGCAAATTTAGCTCAGGTTCTCAGGTGTTCACAATTGTAGCGGCTTTGAGACTGCTGCGTGCGATCACAAGCTTAGGCGTGTTTAACCATACAGATCTTTACTATCCTTGCTTTTTTACTTTAAATCTTGTAATCATAAAATTAGGAGAATTCCTAAATCCTCTCATCTGTTTTTTTTTCTTTATAATAAAAATATTTTTTAATATTGCAGAAAGCCATTAAAGAAGGCACCTCATGTCAACCTCTGACCTCCACAGGCACACATACAGACTTGTGTGCACACCATACACACACACAACACACACACACACAACACCCAAAACTATCTCAGAAGTGTCCAGTGACTTCCATTCTTTTTTTGTTTGTTTTTTGATATTTTATTCTTTTTTTATTAATTTATTTATTTATTAAAGATTTCTGTCTCTTCCCCGTCACTGCCTCCCATATCCCTCCCCCAATCAACTCCCCCTCTCTCATTAGCCCTAAGAGCAGTCAGGGTTCCCTGCCCTTGGGGAGTCCAAGGACCTCCCACCTCCTTCCAGGTCTATTAAGGTGAACATCCAAACAGCCTAGGCTCCCACAAAGCCAGTATGTGCAGTAGGATCAAAACCCAGTGCCATTGTTCTTGACTTCTCAGCAGTCCTCATTGTCCGCTATGTTCAGTGAGTCCGGTATTATCCCATGCTTTTTCAGACCCAGTCTAGCTGTTGTGGTGGCGCACGCGGTAGGATTTGCTGAAGGAGGCAGAGGCAGGAGGATCACGAGTTCAAGGCCAACCTGGCCTCTCATCTGTTAAAGTCATAGATTTATCCATTTAGGCTCTATGGCTCATTGGTCAATTATCTTTATGTATTTTTATTGTTCAACTTTGGGAGCTGACTGTGGGAGGTGTAGATAGCCCTTTAAACTTTGTCTCCTGCCGCCTTTCCTGGCTCTACTGCTCAGTGTGGATCAGACTCAGCTGGCCAAAGTGCATGCGTGGACTGTAACCTAGCCCAATCCTGGGTCAAACACCACAGTCACATTCCCTACACTCTTCCGAACTGCTCAGCAGCGGTAGAGGTCGTGGCTCGGTACCACAGCACCACAGCTTGCAGGGGTGAAGGCGAGGGTCTTATTTTGGCCTCTCCAAGTCCCGGAGCAGCCCGAAGTCGGTGGTGGATAAGCCATCAGCACGGGGGCAGACGCACGCATTTAATCCCAGCACTCGGGAGGCAGAGGCAGGTGGATCTCTGGGAGTTCAAGGCCAGCCTGGTCTACAAGAGCTAGTTCCGGGACGGGCACCAAAGCTACAGAGAAACCCTGTCTCGAAAAAAACAAAAACAAAAAACAAAAACAAAACAAAACAAAACAAAAAACTCTAGAAATCTCTGCCTTTGTTTCTGCTTCTTCTCAACTCCTCTAAGCTATCAAAATACATCCCAGCAACTGTTCAAATAGTTGAATCCTATTTCTTTGTGCCATATTTACAAATATTTACAGTTTACTCCCGATTTTATCTTTCCTGCTTCTCTCTTATTTTTAAATTCTACTACTTATTTCTCAGCATTCATTACTACCTTTCCACCTGCGGTACAGTTCTCTCTTGCCCGTTCCTCATGTTCTCCGCTATACATCTGGTCACAATTTTGTGTTTTTCGTGGTTCACTGGTTAGCTCCATATTGTGGCACCATTTGTCAGGGGACAGCCTTGACAAAAATACCTTTCTCCAGAGTGGAGGCATGGGAATTTAGAAATATAGTAAAAAATGAAAATATTAAAATGCAGAAACATATAGGATAGTATCGGAAGGGAATTTTTCAGTGAGTATTGAAAATTTGCCCGTGTTTAATTTCTAACTGGTTAATATACCCCTGACCCCAAAAGGTAGAAATAAAACAAAAGACTGTATTAACATACAAATTGTCACTTGCCACGTTCATCACTCATTCCCTAGACTACTGCCCTAGACCAAATACTCCATAAGCAAACCACTCCTTGGGTGGGATCCCAAGTCATTTCCATAAAGGGAACTAAAGCCTAGTTGGGTCCTTAGACTTTTGTTTTAGGTAGGAACAAACTACTTCCCTATTTTAGGAGCACGGGGTCTGGTAACTAGCTGCACCTATTGACAACAGCCTTGAGAGAGCAGAACTCTCTGACTTACTACTACCTGGGACCTTTGTTTGAGGTAGATATACAATAACCTTGAATGAACAAGAAACAGGTCCCAAACTTTCTGACCTTTGACCTCTTTGGGTCTCCACAGCCTTATCTACTCCACCAAAGCTATACCTCCTAATAGTGCCACTCCCTTTAGAACCCTAGGTTTTTCAAGTCACCACAAGGCGGTATCATTACTTACCTTTCCACCTGTGGTACAGTTCTCTTTTGCCCGTTCCTCATGATAGTAAGTTCTGTTGGAGGGCAAGTTACCCAGCTGGCCCTACAGCCTTGAGGCACTCCCAGTTGGAAGCTAGGAACTCAGGACAATATCAAAATATAAAATTCATGGCTAAAGACTTGGCTCAACTGTTAAGAGTACTTGCTGCTCTTACTGAGAACCTGGGTTCAGTTTCCTGCACCCATATGGCAGGCAACAACCATCTGTAAGTCCAGTGGGAGGCAGGCATCCGGAACATTTTTGGTGCACATACATACATGGAATACATTCAGACATACACATAAATTAAATATAAATATTTTTTTTAAATTAAATAATGTGAGTTGTGATGAAGTAGGGACAGATGCTGAGAAACACAAGCGGGCACTGAGGAAGTGTATCTGGATAGTTTAGGAGTGGCTTGTTGATGAAAAGCTATCTGGTGAAATATGAAAAGTAACTTCAAACCAAAGGGAAAACTTGATTCAGAGGCTGTGGAACCAAATCAGATCCCAGGATAAAGGCTTGAATGGAGCAAAGTTCTGTGAAGGAAGAAAACTAAAGCATAAACAGTGGAAAACAGAACTAAAAGAAAACAGTGGACAGTTAGACCCAAGAGAAACAAGGTTGAGAAAATGCTACAATAGAAACTAATACCAAAATACCTGTCATGTGAAAATAAATAACATTATAATTTATATTCCTGTATATGTTAATAATTTTGATTCAACTGTCAAACAATAGAAGTAAACTTATAGAATTAGGCATTGATTTTATATAATACACTTGGTGTTGGATGCAGGAACTTGTCTGCCATTTTCCAAATGTCATTACTTAAAATTCCTGAGGTAAGTCTACCTAAAATAATTCTGAACAGAATAATGACATTAAATTCTAAGTGACTGCCTGTGTAAAGTAATTTAAATGAACCCATCAAAGACTGATTCTATGCTATGTGAATTGTTGATGGGAATATAAATGGTGTATTTTTGGACAAGGGACTGGAAGTTTCCAGTAAATGTACCTAACCAATTTCCTAAGAAGTCTTGCTTCTACATGCATATCAAGAAAAGTGAGAAGACCTATTTTCCAAAATAAAGTATATATTACAACTCAGTTCATAAAAACAATAATACCCTGAATGGATAGTAAACCCGAGTAGGGACTATCCATTGTTCTGTTGTGGCAGAATCGAGAGCTCCATGACCCCACACAGTACAAGGGAGTAGTGTTCACAATCACTGTATTAACTTTTCCTGCTGTATTGTGGTGGCAACAATTCATATGTTTGGAAACACATATTAACTCCCTTTACACAGACAAAACATGCTCAGGTTGAATGAAGTGTCATGATCATGGCGACCAGAATTCGTCAGTGTTCTAAACACAGAAAGGGAATGCGCATTCATTAACAGATTTGATGGATGAATTCACTCTATTCAATGCCAACTTGCAAAGTAATTTTTCTTTTCAGGAAACAGCCACACTTTGCATAAATGTCCTCTGTGTATATCTTCTGTCTCTGAGAGGTGTCCTTCCTAGAGTGCTGACATTCTCCTCTCAGCAGAGAGGGGAGGTTTTCTGAAGTGACACCAACCACTGCCACAGCCTATGTTTTGGACAGAAGGCCTGCAGGCCACATGTCGTTCATGATAGATGATTTTTTTTGGAGCTAGGGATAAATTCCTCAGGCTTCTAAGGAAAGTACCACATACTCTGAAGCTCACTCCTCCCTTCCCAATCAATGCTCTACTATCAGAAGGTCATATTTCCCTAGATTCCAGACTGTTTAATCCAGCCACTCTTAAGAAAACCCGTGGTGAAAGCCTAAAATTACCAATCACTTCTCTCCCACCCTGGCACTGGGAGGCCCACGTCAGTTTATCAGCCTAAAGGGATTATACCTCCACACATGTCCTAGGGTATCACTGATCTGTGGCTAACACCTGCCTCAGCAAAGAATTTGTCTTTTCCAGGAGGCCTGTGTTAGCAACAATTCCAGACATTCCATGCTCACCACTATGAGCTATAGTGTTGCCTTAGCCAGTTGGGACAGTGAGGACTCATCAAAGAAGTCACCAGCTGCTGTTGAAAAGGCCCCCAGGCACATGCAGCTTGAGTATACCATCTGGCTTCACTGCTAAACACTCTGGTTGTGAATGGAAGGCTTTGCTTTTGATCATGGACTAGCAAATTCTTAAGAACTTAATTTTTTCAGCATGATATTTTTATTGAATATTTGGGAATTTCATATCATGCACCCCAATAAAACTTACTTCCCAGTTCTCCAAGGTCTACCTCCACTCTTGTGACCTACCTCCCTCAAGAAAGAAGAAGGAGGAGGAGGAGAAAGAAGAAGAAGAAGAAGAAGAAGAAGAAGAAGAAGAAGAAGAAGGAGGAGGAGGAGGAGGAGGAGGAGGAGGAGGAGGAGGAGGAGGAGGAGGAGGAGGAGGAGGAGGAGGAAGAGGAAGAGGAAGAAGAAGAAGAAGAAGAAGAAGAAGAAGAAGAAGAAGAAGAAGAAGAAGAAGAAGAAGAAGAAGAAGAAGAAGAAGAAGAAGAAGAAGAAGAAAAGGCAATTTGTGTTGTCCAGTCCATATACTCACTGGAGCACATTCAAACTCAGTGCCCATCCCCTTAAAGGAAAGTGAGTCTTTCAACACCCTCACCCCTACCAGAAACCATCAGTTGCAGAGAGCTACACTTCAGCATCCTGATCAGTGCTTTAAGTGGTTCTCTTCAATGGCTTCCTGTTGTTCTTTTGTGTGTATTGAGAAGGTGGCATTAAGAGGTTGTCACCGAAGCCTTCTATGTCCCTATTTCTCAACTGTGAATCTGTTATCATTGACGCCACTGCAGAAGTAGCTTTCTTGCCCTTTAGTCAGGGGGAGCATGGGTTGTGGACTCACACATTGTTTCTGGTGGGAGCACAGACCACAGCCATCCACATGGTCTCAGCAGTCAGCATGGACCATGGACACCATCAAAAAGCTCTCAACAGCTGCACGGCCTCAGGTTGCTGCACAGGCCATTGACATCAGCATGGCTCCTGGTAGATATCAGCGTGGACAACATGCCCCATGGACATCAATCAACATGTCTTCAGGCTGCAGTAGGACCAAGGATATTTGAACGACCTTCAGTGGTTACATGGGCCACAGACATCAACACAGACATTGGCCAAGAACCCAGATAAGGCTCTTGTTAGTTGTACAGGCACTCACATCCATATGGCCTCTGGCAGCAACCTGGACCGTGGACACTAATATGGCTCCCCATGATAGCACAGACTATGGAAGTCCACCTGGCCTCTGGCGGGATCAAGGGCCTAAGACATCCACATGACCTCTAGTGGCAGCCCAGACCGTGGGCATCCACATAAACCTCAGACTTCAACAGGCCCTTGGGCAGCAGACCATTGATACCAACATGGCGTCCAGGGCTAGCACAGACCAAAGAGGTCTTTCAAGAAGGTTCAAACCAAAAGAAACAAACCGTCTTCCATCTCAGACATCCTGTCTTGTCTCAGAGCCATGGTGATGGTGCCACTGGGCAGCATGTGTAGGAACTGAGTTTGCGCAAGCTCCTGGCTGCTGTGCACTATGCTGACATTTTCTCCTGTCCACCACAGCCTTCCCTCTCTAGTGCCACCTCTCCCCACCATGCAGTCACCGCTCCATTTCTCCGCTTTCCCACCTCCCCATTGCGTGTACAAACATTAGAGTGGCACTGGAAACTGTACTGTGTTACGTAAGTATATTTGCTTGCCCAAATAATCTTATATGCAAACATGCATTGCAAAGGACTGTTGGTCTGGTACTAGGTCTCTGGGCTCTGAAGCACCATAAATACTGGACCATTGTTGACAGTCGTCTCTGATAAACTGCTATTGCCCAGAGTCCCGGTGATATTGAGGCTAGGCGGGGCATGGGGAGAGGGCAGGATCTGTGTTAGGTCCTGGCTGCTCTACAGCTCCCCTCTCTCTGCTCTCCCAAGGCTCCCAGACTCCAGCTTTGTGTTTGTAGCAGTTCCAATGCCCATGTTCTCCGTCTCCCTACCGTGCAAGCAGCAGAATCTGCAACCATGGTAGCTCCATGTTGGGAACTTCTCAACAGGCATAGCGCTGGCCCTATTCAGTAATGACCTGTTTCTGAGGGAGTCCCAGGCCACCCTGTCGACAGTGCCATCCCAACGGCTCATCAAGCACAAGTTTTGTAATTGCAGCCTGCTGGCTGAGGCACCTTGGCAAAAGGTATGCTTATCTTTACTGTGACTCTGCTCCTCCATCTTTCAAAAAAGCAGATAGAATTGGTGAATAAAAGCCAAAATGAAATAAGCTAAAGTTCAAGAGCTCATTCAAGCAATGAAAGTCTGATGGAGAAGTCTCACCGATGGGACGGGTCATCTGAAAAACAAATTACAAGGCTGGAAGATAAGGTGGAGGGATTGAATGGCCAGGTAAAGACCAGCACAAATTCAGAAAGGGAAATGAAGAGAACGTGGGGAACTCTGAGAAACTGTATGACCTAGCATTCTGATACAGGTAAGATAAAGAAAAGTGGCATATGGATGTCGTAGGAAGTATTTTCAATAAAATCAAAGAAGAAAAATTTCAAAATTTTGAGAAAAACATACCCATTCAGGTAAGAGGCCTCAGAACATTGAATAAACAGGATCAGAAAAGAGACTCCCCATGGCATAATGACATATTACAGTGAAAGCATTGAAAAACTGAATAAAGAGAAGATTGTAAGGGTGAAAGAGTTCACTTGGTACTGGATAACAATTGGTGTGCTCTTTCCTGGGAATGAGTGTGTGTGTGTGTGTGTGTGTGTGTGTGTGTGTTTGCACATGCGCACATGCAAGCTTGTGCCTGTAATCAAAGATGAGGTCATCAATTTGAAAGACAGTAAGAAGGGCTATATGAGAAGGCTTTCAGGGAGGAAAGAAAATGGGGAATGTTGTAATTACAATTTCAAAATATTCTTTTATATTTAAAAAAACGAAGGAGAGAAAGGTCTATTGCCATTGGTCTTGGTTGTTCACCATAACTAGACAAATAAATAGAGAAATGGTTTTGAATTAATGAGGACTTTCTCACCCTGATAACTAGCTTTCACGGTGTAGAAGGAGATCTGCAGTCTCCTGGGAATAAAAGGTGTCTGTGGTCTTTGCCCAGCACTGGACACTAGATGCTACAATACTGACCTGTCACGATAGATGTGCCCACTGCTACAGTAATGGCAGAATGTTTATGGAGGTAACCCAAAGCTCTCTTAATTTGATCCGAGGTCTTCCCACTGAACAGAATTTATTCTGGGTCATGGTCAAGACCCATGGCTAGGGAGCTCAAAAGATTTCAGGGAAGTACTGCTAATTTTTTTAAATGATCATGTTTTTTGGGGGGTTTGGATTTTATTGTTAACGTTGGTTTTGTTTTTATTTGTTTTTCTAGACAAGATATCTTTGTGTAGCTTTGGAGCTTATCTTAAAATTCTCTCTGTAGACCAGGCCAGTCTTGAACTCACAGAGATCTGCTTGCCTCTTCCTCCCAGGTGCTGGGATTAAAGGCATTCACCACCACTGCTCAGAAAAAAAAAAAAAAAAAAACAACAACAACAACAACTTTAGTAGCCATTGGTTAAGCTGCCTTGTGGGTATCTATGGTTTAGCCTACAAATTTGCACTGCTCTCAACCTTGAGCAGAGAAGTTTCTTAATACAGTGCTCAGAGGTTAATGCAGAGTCTCATACTGTTCATAGTATAGAGAAAAAATGACCCTGCGTGCTTAGCTACAGGTAGGACTTCTCTAACATCTCACCCCACACCTCCTTCTCAGTGCAGCAAGGGACATTGGGGGAGAGGGGTTAACACTGTAGAGCTGGAGAATAGGGGCAGACCACCGTAACGTGCTGTATACTAGATGTGGCATGACTATCACACATGTGAACTTACTGCAGGTATTATTACCTGTATAAGATCAGCACAAGAGCAGCCAGTTAAAATTCCAGCATGGAGTCAAGAGAGGTTACTCACGCTCAAGCCCTAGATGATGAGCGTGGGAATAGATGGCTCTCTGGGGACAAAGAATCACTTCCCTCTATGGAAAGACAGCCACTGGAAGCTGCCTATACCCCAGTGGGTAACCTCACAACCATACACTCATTAAGTGTATTAGCAATACTTAATGGATTTAGTGGGTTAAGAATAAATAAATGCACACGTGAATAAGACATGAAGTTGGGATGGAGCTGTTTGGGAGGCTCTTGGGTGAGTTGCAGTGGGAGAATGGAGATGGGTATGATCACACACAGCACAGTGTATACGTATATGGATTATTTTTGAAGAATAAATAAAGATGATCTTTTAAAAATACTCATATGAGCCAGGGATTTCAAAAGCCAAGCATAATAACAGGTAAGATTTTGAGAGCTCCAAGACTGAGCTACAAACGACTTATTCTCCAGAGGCTGCTGAACATGGAGTTTTAAGGATGAATAGGAGAAAAATGTGGGTTGATATGAGAACATTTCCTACATAAAAGGGAAGGAGGTCTTATGAGGAGAAGACTATTTTCAGCAGGATTATTGTTAGAGTTTGAGTACTGATGGTGATTGACCATCTGGGTGGTAAAATCAAGAGTTCTGGTGGATTTTCAGAGTGCGTGGAATGAAAGAGACAACTTTTCTATGGAACCCGAATGAATATAAACTTGAAAGTTATGACTTCTCATTGGACATGTACCCCATTAAAATGCTTCTGTAACTGTGGAGGAGTAGAAGCAGATTGTTTAATCAGAGACAGTGAAATAACCGAAGCGCTTCATAATTTTGCACTACCAGACAGATGTCCAGATGTCTGCAGCTGGAGTGGTGGTGCATAACTTCACCACAAGTCAGAGCACTCGCAAGGCAGGGGTTGGTGAATTTCTATGAATCTGACGTTAACGCTGCCTATGTACTGAGATCCAAAATAGCCAGGGATAATAATGAGACAAGAAGAAGAAGAGGAAGAGGAGGAAGGAGAAGAGGAGGAGGAGGAAGAAGAAGAAGAAGAAGGCAGAAAGGAAAAGAAGGAGAAAGAGAAGGAAAAGTAGAAGAAGGGAAAGAAAGGGAAGAAAGAAAAGGAGAAGTTGTCTGAATGCCTGAGATAGATATGAGACCCTGAAACCCCATCAGAGTAAAGAACAGAAGGAAATCAGTACCACCACGCAGGTAAGTATTGTCCACTTTGGTCAGATGCACTCCCAAAAACAGCCACAGTCACCTATGCACAGCCATTGAGAAACCGAACAAAACCATTAAAGTACCCATGATTAAAGTTCAGTCATGAAGTTTTCACAAGTAAGCAAACTGCAGAGAATACAGGCAATACCGAGCCCTTTGCCAAAATGCATAATCTAGTATTTGCCGTGTTCTTGTTGGAGATTTAGAAACTAAGTATAATGTCCCTGGGTTTGCGCTCAGCGTGGAGCTGAGGATGGGCCAGTCCCAACCTGAGCCCAAGAGTAGAATTGTGCCTAGTTCTTTACCAGTCCTTTACTAGAAACATAAGTGAGCAGAGGCCCTGCTGTGGCACGGGGGTAAGCTTTAGTCTGGAACTGGAGCAAAGGCTAAATGAACTGAGACTGATGCTTCGGTGGTGCTTTGGACTGAAGTTGGATTTGAGCCTTGATTTCCATAGCAAGGAGGAGTCAAGGGCGCTGCTCAGCTATGGAGCCTTGACCCTGATCAAACTGAGAAAAACTAAAAAAAAAAAAAGAGTTCTTTACTTAACTTTTGCAAGTGTGTGTGTTGTGTGTTTTGTGAGTGTTGGTGGCTGTGTGTGGGTGCATGGATGTGTGTTGTGTGTGTGTGCGCACTATTTGCGTTGTGTCTGTATTTGTGCATATGTGTGTGTATTGTGTGTATGTAGTGTGTGCGGGTACATGTGTGCATGTGTGTGTGTTGCATATGAGTGTGTCTGTATGTGGGGCATATGTGTGTGTATTGTGTGAGTGTGTGTATTGTGTGAGTGTGTGTATTATGTGAGTGTGTGTATGTATGTGTGTGATATATACATATGTGTGTGTGCTTGTATGAGTGTGTGTATGTGTGAGGGCACTTGTGTGCATGTGTGTGTATGTGAGTGTGTCTGTATGCTTGCATATGTGTGTATTGTGCTTTTGTGTATATGTGTGTAAGGCTCAAGTTAAATTTAATAATTTGTGGCCATTTTGTATTCTAAGACACATGCAATTGTGTCTGCCAGTCTGTTTGTATTGAAAGAATGCAAATGGATTTTAATACTGAAGTGGGACATTTGCAAGGAAGGAAAATCTGTTGTTAAACACCCATAAAATTCATCTAGTATTTGTATTTCACTTTGAATAACATTGTCTATGATATCAGTTCATCTTTAGTAGCACAGAAGTTAGAAATACAGAAACATAAAACATATATGTAATTTATATTCCTTATCATGATCTTTCCTAATATTTGTTCTTCTAAGCTAGAATTATTTAATTTCTTTGTTAATTTTGTTTTTATTTTATGGAGACAAAGATCTCACTCTATAACTATGGCTTGCAGAAAAATCACTTCCTAAATACTCCTATCAGGTTGGGTCAAACTCACGCCCATCCTCCTGCCTCTGGCTTCTCCTGTTGGTATTGCAAGCCTGAGTCACCTGCTCAACTTCAGCTGAAACATTTTGATCACGGGAACTGTAATATGTACATAGAAATAGCATGTTCAGTGGCTCTGAATAAACATGTCAAGGAGGTTCAGGGTCATGAGAAAATCATCAGCCATGACTTCTATGAGTTAATAGCGCCATGAAATTCAAGAATGACATTGGTAAAAACTGTATTAGTGCTCAAAACAATTAAAAGTTTTATTTCATTTAAAATTGTGTGTGTGTGTGTGTACATGTGTGTGTGTGTGTGTAAATGAGTGTGCAGGTGTCAAAGGAGTTCAGAGGCTCCCATGCAGCTGAAGTTACAGAGATTTGTGAGCTGCCTAACAGGAATGTTGAGGACCAAAATCAAGTCCTCTGCAAGGGTAGCAATCTTAACCGTTGATGCAACTTTCTAGCCCTTTATAATACTTTTTGCTTAAGTGTTAGTAGGAAATTTTATTGAAGTTATTTCTTAATGCTGTCCTTAGCCCGAATAACATAGTTAAAATGATTGTCCTTGCTGCTGTTCAAGTCACAGAAACTTGATCTTTGAAATCTCTGAAATCTCTCCTGAAAGAACCGAAGATTCTTTTTTCTGCTTTTTAAATTATTATTAATTCTCACTCTGTGCAACCTGTGGATAATAAACCATTTAATTAACTAGCCTAGATTTGATTATTACAAGCACAATGCTAATGAATGATGAATGGAGAATGGCTGAAGAGATTTTAAAAAATATCAAGTGCTGTGAAGAAGAGGTAGAAACAAATTGTGTGGTCAGAGCTGGACTGACACATGCAACTGTCTGAAACAGAACTGCTGTAAGTTCTCTGATGTGGCAATAATAAAACCAGAAACTAATTGCTCCCTACCATCTCATGTCATCTCTGTTTTCCCTTTGGAGTTTTGTAATGCTGATAAGTCTCCCTAAAAGGTATGCCATTGCACAACATGTAGTATACAGAATCCACAGAGGAGAGATGCAGTCTGTTGATGGGTGAACCTGAACCAGAGACACTCCTAACCCTGTCTGCTGCTTTCTCTGGAGCTATAGGAGTCTTCTCCTACAACTCTGCTCCGTCCTTCTTTAACTGTGCAAGCCTTCACAGCACACTAGAACTCAGAAAAGCCTTACCTTTCTAATCCTGAAAATGAAGACAAGAATACCTACTCGGAAATGTGTTAGGAGGATGCAATGATTCCATACTCTTTGTCTACTGATATTTGCAATAGTAAGCACTCAATAAATATTATTCCTGGATGAGTTTAAATGGTATAAATAGACTCTGCATAGAGCAATGACAGTTTGAAAAGGAGCAAGAAGTGTGTGTATGATTTGTGTGTGGGGGGGGATTGCTGTATGAACTTATAAATATGCATATAGGTATGTGGCTATGCATGTGAGAACAAGGAGTGCAGATTGAATGTCTTCTATAAATGGAGACTTCTCTGTGCTGCAGCCACTTCTAAATAATCCCTCAGAGGCTTAATACTAATTACAGAATCTTTGGCTATAGTTCAGGCTTATTAATAACTTGCTCCTATATTTAAATTAACCCATTTCTATTAATCTAAGTATTGCCACGGGCCGTGGCTATTGTAGGAGGCCACTTGTGTGTTCCTGGCTGCCCAGACTCCCAAAATAATCACTCAGAAAATATTAATTAACTCTCTGATTGACCCATTTGCTCTAGCTTCTTATTGGCTAGCTCTTACATCTTAACTTAACCCATTTCTACTAATTTCTATTTACCAAAAGCTCAAGGCCTTCCAGCAAAGTTCCAGTGCATCCGTCTCTGGTGGTTGCTACATTGTGTCTCCCGGATTTGGCCTTCTTTCTCCCAGCATTCAGTTTAGTTTTTCCCGCCTAGCTCTGCTCTGCCCTGCTATAGGCTCAAAGCAGTTTCTTTATTCATTAACCAATAAAAGCAACACATATACAGAAGGACTTTCTACATCATGTGGCTTTACAGATCTGCTGCTTCTTGGGCGACTGGCTCGCATCTCTCCAACTCTGCCCTTCTTTCTGCTCATATTTTCAGTATGACTTTCTTACCTGGCTTTATTTTGCCTTGCTATATACCAAAGAAGCTTTTTTATTACCCAGTAAGAGGAATACATGTTCCCAGCATATAGAAAGATCATCCCACAGCAATCTTCCTCAGTCCCTCTCTGACTTCTATTTATGAGCCATTGAACCTTAAGTTTATTAACTTGGCTAGGCTAGCAGGCCAGTGAACTTGAGGAATCTGCTTGCCTATGTTCTCCTACTCCCAACCTATGCTGGAATTGCAGGAAGGCACTCTCGTACCCGGACTTTTGTTTTTACATAGATCCTGGATATTCAAACTCAAGTCCTCATCTATGCACATCATGCATCTGGCCAAATGACTGATAGCCCCAACCTGATCACGTTTTTAAAATAATTGCTCAATTGACTGCAGGTACAGAACTTGGAGTTTACTTTCTATATAAAGTGATTTTAATTATAGGATCTCCAAAAAAAAAGAACCTAGGATTACTCAGATACGTTTGAGATAGATAATGCCTATAGTTGTGGTGCTTATTGCTACTCCAGTAGCTCCTTTCATTTGCAGACAGTCACTGAAACAGAACTGGCTGTTTTCTCGAGCTGGCATAATCTTTTTTTGTTGTCAATTTTTTCTTGCAATATATTTTAACCATATTCTGTTCTCTATCCCAACTCCTCCCAGATCTTTCCGTCTCCTTCCCTTCAAGTTCTTTCCTTCTCTCAAAAAATAAAAAAAACAGCAACAAAATGAATATCAAAACAAGCAAACAACAACAAAAAAGCAATTAGATAAAATAGCAAAGTACAACTAAACTAAACTAAACAAAAGTACACTCAAAAATAATCATAGAGTTTGTTTTGCATTGCCCAACTACTCCTGGATATGAGGCCTATTGTGAAGTATGGTTGATATAACTTATTCATTTCCTTCACCAACAGGTATCAGTTGTTAATAGCTCCTTAGTTATGGGAGGAACTTAGTGTCTATTACCCCTTATCAGTACTTGAAGTTTGGTTTGAACCTGTGTTGGGAGTATGAATGCTGTCATAATCTCTTTGAGTTTATATGCATTAATTCCTGTTGTGTCTGGAGGATGCTGTTTTTAAATTTTATGCTGCTTACTGGACAAAGCTCTGCCTCATAGCAATACAAATTCAGTCTAATTCCTTCTTATTTGGTAGATCTTTCAAATATTCAAATCCTTAGCCCACTCCACCCACTAAAACAAATTACCTGCTAATAAACTGCGAGACTTATAGAAAACAAAAATATACTGCTCTTAGTTTGGAGTCTGAAAAGTTGAAGATGGAGATACTGTCAGATTCTAGGTGCAGGGTGCTTCCTGTTTCACAGATATCTTTCTCGATATCTTCACATGGTAGAAAGGAGAAAGAAAGATCACTGGCTACTCTTTTATAAGAGCAATGATTCCTCTTATGAGAATTTCACCCTCAATGCTGTATCACCTTCAAAGCATTCACATCATAATATCCTCACTAGGAAATTTGTTAATAGCTAAGAATTATTTTAGTAGCATACAAATTTTAGGAAGACAAAGTCTAAAGCAATAGTCTCTGTTCTAGATTCCTTTCTGTTTCTCTGACAAACAATATGGCTAAAAGCATTTTACGGGAGGAAAAGATTTACTTGACTTTTACTTCTAGGTTAAAGTCCATAACCCTGGACCACTTGCCCAGGGAACAGAGCCACCTGTGGTGGGATGGGCTGTTGCACTCAAATAACAATCAAGGCAATCCATCACAGATGTATCCACAGGCTGGTCTGATATAGGAATTAGATTCTACAGAATTCTCTGTTTATAGTTGTCTTAGCTAGGGTTACTATGGCTATGCTAAAACACCATGACTGAGAGTAAGCTGGGAAGGAAAGGGTTTATTTGACTTATGCTCCCATATGGGGAGCTCAAAGTGGGCAGGAATCTGGAGGCAGGAGCTTATGGAGAGGCCATGAATGGATGCTGCTTACTTGCTCACTCCCTGTAATTTTCTCAGCCTCCATTTTTATAGAACTCAGAACCACCAGTTGAGAGACAGCGCTACCAACAGTAGGCTGGGCCCTGCCTTATTAATCACTAATTAAGAAAATGCCCTACAATATGATCTTAGGAAGGCATCTCCTCAACTGAGGCACCCTCCTCTCAGATGGCGTTAGCGTATATCAAGTTGACATGAAAGTATCCAGCACAATAGTGCTAAGCGCATTAGCTTTGTCACCCATCATCTCTCTGAAGTTACCTCTGAGGCAAAAATGCTACTCTTTTACTAATCTTGCAGAAGGACATGACTGTATTCAAATTCATGAGTTTGTCAGTCCCTTGAAACTGGACATTCTTTCCTAACCTTAGCATTTGTCTAGCACATGTAGCGGACAAGGAGCACAGTTGAGTCTCTCTGGTGGTATGAGCAGTACCACTCTAGGGCAGGGGTCCTTCCCAATGGCAGCATTTCATGCAGTTTATATATTTACACTATACATTTTATACAGACTCTTTAATACAGTTGCTCATGCTATGGTGATCCCAAAGCATAAAATTGATTTTGTTGCTACCTCATAATTGTAATTTTTGATACTGTTAAGAATTATAATGAAGATACCTGTGTTTTTTTATGACCTTAAGCAACCCCTGGGTAAGTCAGCTGATCCCAAAGGGGTCGCAACACACAAGTTGATAACCACTAGTCTAAGGTATGTGCACGACCAAATTTATATAGGTAACAACAGAGACTCCAGAATGGTAGGGTACGCTGCAAAGGTGCTGTCAAGTTCCTGAATGAGTTATTTTAAACTAGACTGATGTGAAGACAGAAGCCATTACACATTCCATTAGACTTCTACATCAGAAGGACTTCCTTCAGGTATAGTTTTTAACATTTATGGATCAAGAAATACAATAGCCGAGATGTCCTTTTAAATAATCTCGGTGAGGGAAGAGGGAGAAAAAGAAATCTTGAGGCTATCTCTATAACTATAGCTCAGCGGTTAAGAGCACATACTGCTCTTCCAGAGGACCCAGGTTCAGTCCTTGGCACCTGCAACACAACTCACATTATTCAGCAAATCCAGTTCTAAGGGATCTGACGTCCTCTTCTGGCCTTCATGAATATTGCTTGTACATTTAGCACAGACAAGCAGGCAAGTCACCTATAAACAGAAAATAAAGAGAAGACATCTTTGAAAAGTTGTCTTCATGAACTGATAAATCTTGAGCCTACATCAAAGCAATATTGAAGGTTCACTTATTGTTTTTGTTTGTTATTTTGTAATGTGGTGTTGGAGACTTAGGCTAGGATCATGTGAATGTTAGCACTATTGTTTGGTTATCATTATTATCTTACTATTATTATTTTTCTTTTTTCTAAGTTAAAAAATTGAAGGTTTTTAGATTACTAGAAAGCTAATATAAATTTCTGTCAGGTTTAGATTCTGGCAGTTAGACAAAAGCTAGTGTTCTTCGGGAACTTGTGAAGCCAGTTTCCCTCTACCAAAGGATGGGGTTTCCGTTTCACACGGAGAAAGGCTATGTGTGATGTTTATTAACATACCAAAGTGCACATGGCCTTCAGGCTCCCTAGAGATCGCAAGTACCTGTTACACATTTCAGAGTCCATGCTAGCGTCCTGGCTTTTCTCATATTGCCCTTTATCCTAAAGCTTTCCATTCCATGAGCTTCCCTCTCCCCAGCTACTCACAGCTCCTTATAATCCTGCTATTTTGATTTTATGCTCTCTCTTTTGTTTTCCTCTTTTAATCCTCTCCCTATGCCTTCTTTTGGTCCTCACTCTTGGTCCTTTTTGTCTTCCTCTCTCATTAGCCCCCACTCTCTCTTTCCTATCATGGTCAGATGCAGTTTCCTGGCCATTTTCAATCTACAGCTTTCTCTCTCTGCTCTGAACTCTTTCAGGTACCCCTTGCTACACTCTTTCTCATGTCCATAACAAAAACTGTGCTTACCCTTGGAGCAGCTGTGCTGTCAATTTATACATCTCACGACATAACCATCAATTTATACAGTTTCAGTATTCCTTTATCGTGCATACACCATAAAATTTTAAGCAAATATTTGTCTAATTTTCCCATATAGACATGTAGTTAAACAGTTAAATACCATCTTGGGAAAGAAAGATTTCTAATAAATGACATGACTTATTGAAAATGAGGTAGTTTTTGAGTTGTGAAAGCCTGATGAAATATTAAATGGTAAAAAAGGTCACCAAAAGTTCACTGTGAGAAACTTCTGCGTAAGATATGTTACTAACACAAGTGAATGTTTTTCAATAAAGCTACTTCATTCAAAAATCAAATATACCTCCAAATACCTACTTAGCAATTATTCAGTGACTTTGCAAACTGAATACTTTTTGGAAGTCTTTTCAGCATTTCAACATTACTAAATGCAGCATAGAAGTCAATTTATAATCCCTTCTCAATCCCAGCATAATATAATTGCTGTGAAATTTTAAAATTCTTTTATTATGTTCTCAAAATAAATCACTTTATATTAATGTTTGGCAATATGATATTGTAGGAATTATTTTACTGTTCATTCACATACCTAAAATTTAATGTGTTTCCTATTTGTTATAATGTTCTTTTCTAATTTAAATTTTTAATTTTTCTGAGAGTTTCATAAGGACGTACTGTATTTGCATGATTTCTATTCTTCCAACTTCCCCCATCTAACTCCTCCCACATCCCCCCTCTGTCTCAAGCTCAAAATTTCTTAATTATCATTATTACACACATTATATATGCACACATTATACACGTATATCTAAGTATATAAGTTGTGTGTGTGTGTGTGTGTGTGTGTGTAACCTATCAGGGGGCTCTTCACTGTAGAAGACTGATTCTTCCTTTCTCAGTAGTAACTGATTACCTGAAGCTCTTCACCTACTAGTGGGCTTTCAAAATTTTGCCTTATATTCATTGTCATGTTGACTGGTGTTGGCATTATTTAGATCTTGTTTAGCCAACCACATTGTTAAGAAAATTCACACTACATGCAAAAGTCAATGCATGAGAATAAATTTTCTGAGAGAAAAGCCAAGGAAATGAAAGAGTGCACCGGAGGCTGTTTACGCTGAATAATGCCAACAGAGAAAGTGAGACAAGAGCAAGATGATGTCCTGATAAAATAATTACTTAACCATCCAGTAGGTTTTATTTTCTTTCTTATTTAAGCTCCCCCAAACACCAATAGCAACAAAAGAACCTTCTAAAAAGCTCTGATCTAAAAATTCTGGAAAATTCTGTATATGCTTCAGTGCGAGCTGCTCAGTCTTCAAATGTGACAAGTCTCTTTTCCCAGAGACACCAATGATGTCTGAAACTGCACACTGGTGGAATTACGTCTTCACCAGATTGTCCCATTCCCTTGCACAGGCTGTGTTCCCCAGTTCCACTCTCTGTTCAATACTCTGGACCATGAAAGACCTCTGTAGAACTTTCATTATCCCCAAACTTATTATGTCTCTTCTTCCATGCAATTTTAGCCATCCTGGTGCATTTCTGCGTTTGTTTAGACTATAAAATCTATGCCTTTTTAGCACCCTGAGTTAATCCAAAGGAAGTATTGTTTATTTATAGCCCAATATACAACAAAGTGTCTGGCAAATATCAGGTCTCTCAAAAGACATTTATTAAAAAGCAGGTTTATTGCAGGATTAGCAAGCTGTCACAGGATTCTACCTGTCTATCAAAACACAACTTTTATGCTTATTTTTACTGAATTAGGATCCATCTCCACATCAGTAGTTTATCTTTTCAGTCCCTCCTGGTGTTTGATGAGCAAATGGGACGCAGGAAGAAGATGATTGTTTGGCTGATATAGTGGGACTGTCAGCTCCACTCATTTGTGAACATGATGGAATTGTAAAATGTCAATGAGTTTCCCCATTTACGTTGTGCCCACTGGGAAACTCTAAAATCCTGAGTGAGTATTAAATGGGGCCGCACATGCTTGTGAAAGCACACGCCTCCACCTCAGGTGCTTTCTCCCGCAAGCTTACCCTTCGTCTTTGCTTTGCTCCAGATTCATCTGCATGCGCCTCCTGGGATTGATAAATCCAAGGATTCTGACTAGTTCCCTAGTCCCTGATACATCTTCCCTTTCCTCTCACATCCCAGATTGTCACAGTTACCACAGCCATGACTGGATGCTTACACAAGGCATCTGTGTTTCAAAATAATTTACTGGATTTTAGGTGAAGTGTGCGAAAATATGTGCTTTGGTCTTTTACTACTCGGGAGTTTGGTACTGTGTGTACTGCTTGTTTACTTAGTTAATCCGCCGGTGCCTCAGTGCTTTGCAATATCTGAAATAAACAATTCATCTGGAATCAGGGTATATTTACCTTTATTCAAATAATTCAGACTTTAGTCTTGTAGACTCCGACCAGATGAAAACTCCACATGACTAACATCGTGCCTGTCCTCAGCTCTGCCTGTGTTCTCTGTGCAAGCCTGTTCCCCTGGATGAGCTACAACTGAATTTGCCTGTGTGACTGTGTTTAGACAGTGGTGTCATTTTGTTTACCCTTCCGAGAACCCTTTTTGCATGCAAACCACATGCTTCTTTTCCCGATGGCAGACACAGTTCATGGTAAGTGTGGTAATCATCCCGTAAGTAAACGTTAGTCTTTCAGAATTCACTAACTTTCTGACAAAATGTTTATTATCCACTCTGTCACGTATGTGAACCCCACAGGAAGCTTGCGCAGTGTGTGTGGGAGATAGGCAGGGCTTCAGCAATGGCTTATCAAGTGTAAGGAGGGCTCCTCTCCCTCATCCTTCCCCACTATCATCTTACAGCTGGCCCCGAGAGAATTGGGGCCCAGGCTTTTTATACACATACCTTTGTAATTTAACTTAATATACCATTCAACAGAAAGTCATGAAGCTAACATTCCTTACATTGACTTCAAGCTCTATTCTGGATGATTAAACACTATATGACAGAAACTACATTTTTTTTCCAGGAACAAAACAATTGAAACTCTTTCCTGAGATCAGTTCTTTCATAGATCAGCTACGACCCATAGTTTTGCAAACACCCCAGTACTTAGATCTCTCTAGATTAAGTGGTCATTTGGAAAATGTTTCACAAGGAAATGCCGTGGGGAGTTCGTGTTCAAATAAAATCCTAGAGCAAGATTCTGGCATATGTGGAAGTCAGGCAGACTCAAAGTCAACTCTGGCCCTGTTTCTGAAAACTTCTTTATGAAATCTCTTAAGGCCTGTTTCATCAGTAACACAGTGGGCATAGGACTGGGCCAGGACTAGTGTGTTTATGTAGCAAAGCTAGAAACTAAACACAGAATATTCCTTGTTTCTTTTCTCCATAAGAATGGGGCAAATATATCACTGTAACAGTACATTTTACTTACTGGCCCACTTAGGTTGGGCCAATGCGACATGAAAGTTGATGTGAAATAATTTACCTTCTTTAGAAACCAGGTCCAATCACTATTTTTCTAGCTAGAGCTAGTAGCCCTGGAAATTTCGTGATGTAACATGAAGTTATTTTCAATAGAAAGCAAATAGAAGCATGTCTTCTAATTAAGTGGTTTTTTATTGTTTGATTAGTGGGTGGGAGAATATGACCATAGCTCATGGATTTTCCTGGAAATCTTACTAAAACAGGGCTTTCTGTGTCATATGGCAGGATTGCATTACTTAAAACCCTTGCTTTATACAAACATTACATAGCTAGTCATTATTTAGGATAAAAAGTTCTATCTAGATAAGATACATTTTCCAAAACTTATTTTATGTTGTAAAAATGTTATTACTGGGTTCCACCCTCTATGGGAAGGTTAAGAACTATCCTGCTTGTGAACCTGAACTGCCTCTGATAGGAGCCCGTCCTCACATGGTTTTGGAGTCTTCGTCCAGAGTTTTAATATCAGCAGATTTCACTGAGGTGAATTATGGGATGCTCTTCAAAGTCAGCAACCTCCCAGTTGATGTGAAACTGACCTGAAAGTATTATGCCTTCATTACCATTGCAGTGTGGTGAGTTTGTATAAGATCATGGTCCCTCAACTTCAGCCATATGACCCTAAGGCACCACTAAGCTCCACCCTCGGGTTTCTGTATCTATTAACCTCCCCTAACTTTGATGATAGTTCATATACAAAGTATGCAAAGTGACAGAGCCTGGCATACTTTCTCATTTTTTAAATATATGTATGTACCTATGTATGTACATACGTATGTATGTATGTATGTACGTACGTACATATGTGTGTATGTATTACACAGCCTGGCCCCAGCTTCCCCTCACTCCTCTCCTCCTAAACTCTCCCCACTCCTCCTCTCTGCCTCCTCCATCCACTCCTCCTATGTAATCTCTTAGAAAGGGGCCCACCTCTCATGGGTTTCAGTGTCGAGGACCAGCCTCAACAAAAATGCTTCTTACAGGGTAGGGGTGTGGGAATTAAAAAAATGTAAGTAAAGACTATGAACACCATAAAAATAGTAAGACAGAAAACATAGAGAGTATTGGGAGGGCATTCCAGTGATTGAAATCCTGAAATTCCCATGTTTATTTTTTCACTTTTATACCCAACATTAATGGGGGAGAAGATAACAAAAGACTTTATTAACATGATACATAGGATAACTCAGACAGTCAACTCTGCGACAGCAAATCGTTAGCATTCTGTTGTCTAAGCAGCTAAGGTGCTCTAAGTCACCTCTGCTGAAGAAGGCCCTTCCCTGGGTGACCTCATCGTTACATAGAAGGAGCAGAAGTACATTTATTTGCATATCCTGACCATCCCTCAGGATGACATTGCGCTATCTTAATTTCAAAGGAGCCAGACAACCACTTCCTGAGTTAGCAGGTGCGATTATGCCTTCACTCTCCGAGCTCTCTGTCAGACAGGGTGGAAATGGGCCTGCGTTTTTCGGCCTCCACATTTCAGAAAAGCCTGGCATATCCAGCTGCTATAAGATCAAGCACCTCCCCCTGAATTCAGGCTGGGCAAGGCAATCTTGGAAATAGATTCCCAGGAGCCAGGACATCCCTGCTCCCATTGCTAGAAGTCCCACATATAGGCCAAGCTACCCAACCATCACATATATGCAGAGTCCTTGGTCGCTTCCATGCAGGCTCCCTTGTAGTTGCCTCAGATTCTGTGAGTTCACATGAGCCATGCCTGGCGCACGTTAAAGTTCTGCCTGAGTATAGCGCCATCATTTAGATTAAATATTTAGGATGACTTCTGATCACTAATACGTCTTTCCCTCTAAGGTTCTGAAAAGGAAGTTTCTAATAGAAATCCAAAATAAAGAAAAAGAAGAGAACGTCTGGTTTGTTACTAATCACCACGGTTTAGAATGTGGACTGGACCCTAAGACCACAGCACGGTTTCTATATGAATTTTCATTTATGAATCTAATCAGACACATCACCTGGGAAACCTTGGGTGTTGATTGCTTCCAGATCTCTTCAGAAACAGAAAAAAGACCATCTCAGGACGGTAGGCAGGTCTGAGTAAAAACTGTTTTGTTTTTAATGGATGTGCACGAGTTGCCTTGTTGTTCCTGACCTGATGCACTCAATACTCAGCAGCTCATATTCTTTACTGAATGATGGAATATGCCTCCTGCTAATGACATTTGACAGGGGTGGGGAACTGAGAAAGGAACATGCTACATTCCACTACCAGCGTAGCTGACGTGACTGGACTTAATCTTCATGTGGTCTTAGAATGCGGTCCCATCATTCCTGTGTTTTGTCCTCACGCCTGTCTCAGTTTCTTTCCTTACCTTCCCATGGCAATGACTAGGACAGCATTTTAAACATCTCTCCTCAAACAAGAAGAATCTGAGAGATGGGAGGGAAATGGGAGGCGGTGGCGGGGAAGAGGCAGAAATCTTTAAGAAATCAATCAATCAATAAATAAATATAAAAAAAGAAAAAAGAATCTGAGAGATGAAGAAATTTCAAATCCCTTTGGATTTCAGGCAATAATTTTTTTTTTGGTTCCTTGCATTTCTTTTTTTAAAAAAAAAATCCTTTGGTAAGATATTGGGGCAGCTAAGTAGGTTTGATACAAATAACAAATTGACTTTTCCTGGGTGTGCCTATGCTGAAGAGATGGGAGGGTGATCAGGAGGTCAGATATTGGTCTTCAATAGTGTGCGTGTTAGGATCTATGGCAGGGACTCATGAAGGTTAGGGACACGTTCTGCCAGGCCAATGGTGGGAAAAGCAGATGTTGGTTTTTGTTGAAAGTAATTGCAGAAGTTGGTTTCAAAACTTCTGAAAAAGGGGAAAAAGACCAAGCAACTTGAATAGATACATAATCTAGAAAGAAAAGATGGGCAAGATGAAGTATGACCATGAGACTTTCCCCCCTTCTTATAAATCTGACTGGGAATTTGAGCTAGTGAAGGATTTAGAGTTATCTTTTACTTTTAAGCCTATCCCCTTCTGGGGGGAAATGATTCAGCTAATGGTTTAATGAGTAAAATTTAGTCACATTTCTTATGAAAAAAAAGATGTCTGTGACATCTGAGGACATATGAGAAACTATGTGAAGAGGTCAGGAGTGAAGACATAAGCCAAAGGGAGCATAAACCCAAGAAGAGAGAACCGCTCTCTGACTGACATTCCTGTTCTTTGCAAAATAACTCTCAGACATTTCGCACGGGCTACGTTCAAGGAAACTACCCAATGAACAGGGAATGGATAGTCCCTTGCCACTTGTTTGCGAGGTTCTGAAATTAATCATTTTGTTTTCTTTGATAGATGTATTTATTGAGTATGTGTGCCTGTTTGTTTGTATGTGAAGCAAGTGTAGGCGGGTGCTCAAGGAACACAGAATGTGGCATTGGCTCCCACGGAGCTGGAGTTACAGGGAGCTGGGAGCTGCTCAGTGTTGGGTGTTGGGAACTGAACTGAAATCTTTGCAAGAGTAGCAAGTGCTCTTCATGCTATGCTCCGGCCCCAATAATGTGTTTTAAAGTTCTTTGCTTCAGGACGATGGAAGTGATGGGGACTTTTACTATATTTCTGTGTTCTGGACATCGGATTGTGACATCAAAAATTCCAGACAGCATGCTCGTCAGAGAAACAGTGAACTCATTTTGGTGTGCTTTATTTTGCTGTGAGTTTCCAACATATGTAGAGTTCTATAATGGTGGAATTTCTGAATCTGTTCATTACATGTGTCTTCAATATTTGAGTAAATTTACTATGGACTTTCATCATGGACAAATTTTGTGAGAGTCAAATTAGAACATACCCATTGTTGAACATTTTACATCCCACTAACCTAAACTAAAATCCTTATTTGTTACAGCCCATCTAAAAGAAAAGGATTGGTACATTAATGATAAATTACAGTTCATGATCAGTATAGAAAAACTAATTAGATTTCTTTACTAAGATTTGCTGTTATTTACATTTTTCAAGAAAATAACTTCTAAAAATTACAGTTAATGGTGTATATTGAGTTCTATTTATTTTTCACATAATGTTTTTATATTGCAAGAATAAAAATAGCAGAGAATATTTCCTAAACATGTTTATCAACTTGGCCAATTATGCAATGCATGCAGCATGATAATCTTTCTATCTATCTATCTATCTATCTATCTATCTATCTATCTATCTATCATATATCTTTTATTCCTTTTACACTGATAGAAAAGTTATTAAAAGTTCCGAGGTTTTGGTTCTTAAGTGCCCAAGCATTGACACCATTAGTTCACCTTCTTCAGTTCTTAGGTGAAAGTATCAATACTTTTTAATGCATATTTTCCCATATTTTGAGTACAACCCGAAAGAAGGACAGATAGTTGTTTTTCTGGTATATATGCACCTATTCAACCAAAATAGTTGGGTGTCCAGGCACAGTTTCTACTCCAGCATTGTGTGTGGCAGGGAGCTAAACCCTGGAGACTGTGGTTTACTTGGTGCTTACTCAGCTGCAGAGCAATGTGGCTGAGTGAAGCCCGGCAGCAGCTCATGACCTGAAGGACGTAAGAGACTTGAAGTACTGTCTCAGTTTATTAATCAGCATCTCTCTGAAGTGGTCTCCCATGAGAAAGTAGAAGATGGGGTTGATGGCACTGTTCAGAAAAGCCAGAGGCCGGGTCACAATGTATAAGGAGTTGATGACTTCCTTTGAACATCCCTCTGGCCAGCTATCCAGGCGCGAGGCGATCCTCACATTGCGCATGATATGGTAGGGTGTGAAGAGTACAGAGAAGATGGCCACTGCCAGGACCACCAGGCGCAGAGGCTTGTCCAGGGGCACAGCAGTCACCTGCTGCTGGCTCCTCCTCTTTAGGAAGGCTACCATCTTGTAATAGAAGAAGCACATCACAGCGAGAGGAATGAGGAAGCCCAACAAAGTCAGGCACAGGCTGTAAATGAGGCTGTACTTAGGAGTTCCAGAGCTTGCATAGTCTCTGCAGCTGGTGTCCTTGTCTGTCTTTTCTTCGTTGATGAAAGGGAATATGGGTAGGACTTCTAAGGTCACCAGGACCCAGACAGCTAAAGAGATTAAAACGGCAAACTCCTTCTTTTGCAGAATGTGTTCTCGGAAAGGGTGCTTCATGAGCAGGTATCTATCGATGCTGATAAAAGTGAGGAAGAGGATGCTGGTGTACAGGTTGGCATGAAGCACATAGCGGTTGCCTATGCAGAGAACATCTCCATAGATCCAGTTCTCATTGGCGTAGCTCCTTATCAGCATGGGAAGCGTGCACAGGAAAGCAAAGTCGGAGATGGAAAGGTTAAAGAGATACACGTTGCTGCTGTTCCAGTTCTTCAGGCAGAAGAGGTAGCCGAACACCACTGTGATGTTCCCAAGCATCCCGACCATGAACTCAATCCCGTAAAATGTGGAGAGGTAGTACTTTTTCAAGATGCTCTCTGCAGTCAGCCAGTTCTGACAAGATGTGTTCTGTGACTAAAGCAGAAAGGAAATACAAGATTCAGCACTAGACTGTGACCAAGGACAAATGGTGGAACAGTAATTGAACAACCTAACATTTAACTGTGGAGAGCTGATGAAGAATACATACATTAGTCATGTATGATGAGGTATGCCTTTAATACCAGGGCTGGGAAAGCAGAGGCAAGCAGGTCTTTATGAGTTTCTGGACAACCTAGTCTACATAGGGAGTTTCATACTAGCCAAGATTATTCAGTGAGACCCTGTCTAAAAAAAAAAAAAAAAAAACACATGTTCATACACATTAGTATATTATGTGCAAACACATACATTATATGATTATATGACTATATTATTTCATCAAGGCTTCATTGAGCATCTTCAAATTGCATCCTTATCACTGGGTGTGATGGCAAAGAAGACAGCAGAGTGGCTAATGAGAGGCAATGGATGATTTCCATAGGAAGAAGCAGGGAAAAATATACAGGATGCTATATTAGAGATATGAACAAAAGCAGGTAATAATTAAAATGTTGGAAGAAGAAAAATGACTCGTGAAGTTTTGGTCTCTCACCTCCACACCTATACCTGCTTATGTACACATGTGCACGCTCATGCACAACTGTGCACAAACAAATAGTAAGCACAATGAAAATGTGAGCTAGTTTAAGGATGGAGTGTCGCTCGCTGTCTGGGGAATAAGAACCAGATCTCTACCTGAAGAAGAGTTGTTTCCAGACGCAGGAGCAACATGCGCCAGAACTCAGCATAGAAATGAAAAGTGGGCTTAAAAACAGGTAAGAGAAAGCGACCAAATAAGCACCAAGAGGACTCCAGCTCATCTTTGTATCTTCAGGGTCAAACCCAGATCCTTATACATTCTGCTGAGTAAGACTGAATTGAGCTCTAACCCAGGAAAGGGAATAGGGTTGTTGGATACTGTTGTCTTTTTAAATAGTTTTTAGCTGGTTGTTCATAGTAAACAGCTGTTTCTTATTTTATTGAACTTAGAACAGATTACTTAGTCCACCTTAAAATAGAGTGCCTTAAGATTTAAAGCAGGACACTGAAAACCGTAGAAATAATAATGATGGCCTCGTCTTGAAAGCTAACAGTGTAACCATGCATTGTGTTCACCACATTCCAAGGATGGCTTCACTTAATATTAATAAAAATATGAAGTAGGGGATGGTAGTAGAATCATCTAAGACACGATTCCACTAAAGTGGAGACGCTTCAGTATTGCCCTATTTTAGTCAATTCCAGTGGCTTGACCAGTATATCTTGTGATGGGCAATCTAGAAATAATAGAACTATTTTACTTCCTCACACAGTTAGGGAAGTAAGACGAAAGTGCAAGCAGATTCACTGTCTGGGGGCGAGTCACGCTATTCTCCCGGCAAGGGCAAGAGCACATCAGATCCCTTCGTCCTCTGTTACAAAGCCATGATCTGCATCACGAAGGCAAAGCCTCTGCATTCACAGAAGCTCTACCATTCCCTACAATTAGGTTCCAGCATCTGAATTTTGAGAGCACCTTATTGAGACTTAGTCCTTGCGGAGGCCACCTTCCTAACGTTGCTAGTTTCACGTCTGCTGCTGAAATAGAATGCCCTGACAAAAAGTCACTTAGGGAGAGTTTATTGTAACTCACAGTTCCAGTTCCCAGTCCATCATGGCGTGGAAGCCTTCTAAGGACATGACATTCGCAGTCAAGAGTAGAGTGAAATGAACGCATGCGTACTCATTGTCTCAGCTGGATTTCTCCACTTATTTAACAGCTCAGGCATTTGTCTAAGAAATGGTACTGACCACGGTAAGCTGGATTTCCAACAACAAGCATGCCCACAGACCAACTCAATGTAGACAGTCTCTCATTGAGAATCTATGTCCAGGTAACTCTAGGTCATGGCACATTGGCCTTTAAAACTAACCACCACACCAACGAATAAAACATAGTAGTAAGACCCTCTGAATACGAATTCAAACTTCAAATATTTTGATAACTTGTCTTCATTCTCTGGCAATAAGGCTACATTGGAGTTAGAATATTGCAAAGACTTGAATGATCTGAAAGTATGTCGAGTCTATAAAATATTGGATCTTAATTATTTCTAATAGAGAAAACAAGCTTGAAAATAAAATTAGTTACAGTGAAAGAATTATTTCATTACAAATACAAATACCCTGACCTATTTCAGCGAAGCTTTCAATGAGAAAGATACACAGAAAATATATCTACTTTTGTCAAATTCAGATTTCATTGAAGTTGGTTTCTGATATTTTGTCAGAGTTTTATTTGTGAAATTACATCCCAAGTTTGTAGATAACGTCAGTATTTTATCGTTGCTCTTATGAGGTGTGTCTGCATGCGTGTGTATGAGTGCATCTGTGTTCACACAGATAATTTGTACATGTGGAAACCAGAGGATGGCATATATTTCCTCACCCACTACTTGACTGTTTGAGCCAGGCTTTCTCCCTGCACTGGAAGCTCAGCAGTCAACTACAACAGTTGTTTAAATAGCATCAGGTATCCTCTTGTCTCTGCCTCTCCAAACTTGGAATTGTCCATGCCCCACCCCTCTTTTTAACATGGGCACTGGGCATTCACTTTAGGCCTTCATGCTTACACATTGCTGTCAGATGCTCCCACAAACACGGCCGGAGAGCCCAGCCTTGTGTTTTCGCTTTTAATTCCTCTGTAGAGAATGGCATCCCTTATCACGTTTCTCAATTTCATGTTTTTTTCAGCTTCCAGACTTCTTTCCAGCTACTCCACCCTGCTCACCACAACCATCAGACAGCTGCCTTTGCCTCTGAGCTCACAGAGATGGAGAGTCTTCATTGGCTCATTCTGGAGCCACCCACCCTCCAGTCCATCTGCTCCATAGATCACTCCTTCTCTCCATGCCTTATCAGACTTCTTCCTTAGAGGGTGGACTTGCTGATGTCACACCCCCAATTTTCTAGTTTCATTTCTGGATCCATCCATCTGTGCCTTGTCTACCATCACTTAAACACCCTTATCTATCAATCTAATAATTTTGTCACAGGTTTAAAGACCTTCCCCTGCATCCCAGGTTGCCCTCCTCTTCAGGCTTGGTTTCTGCAGAAATGTCTCTTATCAAGGGTTTTGACATCTGCACCCATTTTTCTGTCTAGCACTCCCTAATCTGGTTTGGAACCCTGAGTTCTTCGAAGAACCACCACATTCTCCAATCCAGTGGTCAGTTTTCAACAGTTGATTCATTAGCCTGCGATAAGATTGTTAGGAATACATCCTTCATTTTCCTTTCGTGGCAAGGCAGAATCCCGACTTTCTTTTCCTCTCCCTGACTTCTTTCTGCATCTTTCATGGCTCAACAGTGAGTCGTTGATGTCCTACTTCATCCTCTATGGTCGTCTTGGGTGATGTATCCATGTTCAAGCTATAATGACTCTATCTACAAGCAGCTCCTACACTTGTAACCTGTCCCAGATTTGTCTGATGAATTCCAATGGTTTATTCTATTGCTGTGGATTGGTTTCTCATAGGCGTCTCTGACTTTAGAAATTCTAATTTCTTAGCCGATCTAGAAGCACCTTTGCCAGTGAAATATTTTTTTCCATTTATCCAAATGCTTACCACAGATATTCTCACAGTCAGCTGCAATTTTACCTCCATCAAGAACTAAATATCTTATTTATTTGCGTGTTCTCTCTCTGTCGTTTAATTAGTTTGGATAGGGGTTTGTCAATCTTGTTGATTTTCTCCAAGAACCAACTTTTTGTTTCATTGATTCTTTGGACTGTTTTCTGTGTTTCTATTTTGTTGATTTCTGCCCTCAGTTTGATTATTTCCAGTCTTCTACTCCTCCTGGGCGCGTCTGCTTCTTTTTTTTCTAGAGCTTTCAGGTGTGCTGTTAAGTCCCCAATGTATGCTTTCTCCGTTTTCTTTAAGTGGGCACTTAGTGCTATGAACTTTCCTCTTAGCACTGCTTTCATTCTGTCCCATAGGTTTGAGTATGTTGTCTCTTTGTTTTCATTAGATTCAAGGAAGACTTTAATTTCTTTCTTAATTTCTTCCTTGACCCAGGTGTGGTTCAGTAGTTGACTGTTCAGTTTCCTGGACTGAAGTCTCACGATCCAAAGGAGGAGCAGAAGGAGAGTGAGCACGAGCAAGGAACTCAGGACGGCGAGGGGTGCACCCACACACTGAGGCAATGGGGATGATCTATCGGGAACTCACCAAGGCCAGCTGGCCGGGGACTGAAAAAGCATGGGACAAAACCAGTCTCGCTGAACATAATGGACAATGAGGACTACTGAGAACTGAAGAACAATGGCAATGGGTTCTTGATCCTATTGCACGTAATGGCTTTGTGGGAGCCCAGGTAGTTTGGATGCTCACCTTAATAGACCTGGATGGAGGTGGGTGGTCCTTGGACCTCCCACAGGGCAGAGAAACCTGCTTGCTCTTTGGGCTGAGGAGGAAGGAAGACTTGATTGGGGGAGGGGGAGGGAATGGGAGGTGGTGGCGGGGAAGAGGCAGAAATCTTTAATAATTAAATTAATTAATTAATAAAAAAATCAGCAAGAAAAAAAAGAACTAAATATCAAGTTTTGTTGACTTCAATTTCTATGTATTTCTCAATTCTGCCGCTGTTCCTCACCGTATATGGAAGAGAACAAATATATATATATATATATTCTTTTGTTGTATTCTCACACAGTTTCTGCCTCTTGTTCGTTTCACCTTTTTGAAAAGTAGCTATTCTTGAAAACTCCAGAGCTCAAAAATCAGACCATGTTGCTATCCTATGTTAGAATCCTTCTAAGGACTAAAGTTCAAATTCTCAGTGACAAACCCCCGCCCCGCACCAGCATTCCACTTCAGCCTGCCTGCTCTGCTGCAGCTCACCTCTCCTGTCCTCTGACTGCACAAAGCAGCCCCGCTGTGCTAGCCCCGGCTGCCTGAATCTCTGCACTGCTGCTCTTCCTCCCGTACCCACACACTTTTTTAGTATCTGTATTCCTTTCAGAGATGGTTCCCCGAGATGGCTGTCTGTCTACCAAACCTAAATAAACTAGGTTCCCCCACTGCATGCTTTCCCACTGTATTACATTTTGTCTTACCAATTTTTACAAAGTTTGTTTTGTTCATTATCTATTTTCTACATCGACACAGTGGCTAACAGAGAGTATGTGGTCTGGAAGTGCATGCTGAATAGAGAATGCTGGAAGTCCGTTTATAAAGCAGTTTCATAAATACTTCCTCCAAGGCTAGAGAAATAGTAAATCCACAAAATGAGATCTAATTATCTATTCCCCCATAAAAGCTTACCCTGTGCATAATAGGATATATATATATATATATATATATATATATGTATATATATATATATGTGCAAAATCAGTCACTGTGGTAGTAAAACCTCTGATTTATAAATAGATTTGTATAAAGCAAACTTTGATATATAACTTCTAGAATTGGTTTAAAGATTTAAGGACATTTAATTAGAGTTTAATCTGAAGCTGCTAAACATGTAATAATCTGAAAAGATATATACCAAAATACTAACGGTTCAAGCCTTATCAGCAAAATTCCAGATCACTTTTATTGTGTCACTTCTCCTTTGGTTTATCTTGATGTCTATCTGTCTGTCTGTTTGTCTGTCTGTGTTTATTTACCTTTTAAAAATAAAACAAAGGATGAAATAATCAATAACATAAAACTTTTAAATTATAAGAAATTAAAAAATTGACCCTGGACTTGGGAGGCAGAGGCAAGCAGATCTCTCTGAGTTTGAGGTCAGCCTGGTGTACAGAGTGAGTTCCGGGACAGCCAAAGACACACAGAGGAACCCTTTCTTAAAAAACAAAAACAAAACAAAACAAAACAAAAAAACCCTATACATCAATCCAGTCAGATAAGTACAACTCTTACTTCTTATTAAACAAGTTCCTCTTGGGAGACAGAGGCAGGCGGATCTCTGTGAGTTTAAGGCCAGCCTTGTCTACAAGAGCTAGTTCCAGGACAGGCTCCAAAGCCACAAAGAAACCCTGTCTCGAAAAACCAAAAAAAAAAAAAAGTTTCTTTTTTCCTGTATGGAGACTAATTGCAGATATCCACAACTGGTTAAATGTGAAGAATAAGTAACCATGGGTTGCCCAGCCCCAGTGAGTACATCTACAGCTTCTAAACCTAAGGCTCAGAGAACTTGTGGAATGGGGACAGAATGACTTAGCAGAACAGGTGTAGACCATGAAATAATGTCTTATAGACATGGCAGGCAAGTTGCATCCAGAAAACCTCAGCCAAATAGCTGCCTAAACAAGACTTAAGTAATGACAACACCTGTGGACATGCCCATATGAACGGGAGAGATTTCAGAAGCAGCTGCCTTTAGATGAGCAGATAGTGGCAGTCTACAGCTATTGGGAGAGGGGAAAATCAGTTCTCTCTAGACATGAGCCCCTGATGTGATTGAATCCCAAGTGATCACCGCTAAGCATGTGTGTGTACAAGCAGCACTAGATGGGCTTAATGGTGGGTTGTGTATACACTATGCATTTACTAAATATGTGTCTCTCTATGTGTATACAGGCCTGTCTGTTACAACAGTTACAGAAAATTTTGAGGAGTGGAAGAACACAGGAGAAGTTGGATGGGGGGAAGACAAAGGAGAAAATGATGTAAGGAGAGCACTTGTGTGAAATTTTCAAAAACATAAAGAAGTAAAAAAAAATAGGGGGGACACATGGGTTTCTAAAAAGCTAACATGTATGGATCATTAGATGGCAAACACTTCTCACTGTTAGACTCATTGCTGCAGCTCTCAGTGCCATTAGTGTGGATATCTTTTTTCTCCTTGACTGCTAGAACATTACAGACTCTTTTTCCTTTTCTTTATCTGCCCATTTTTTTTTTTGTCACTAATCCTTGTTTGTCTAGACTTTACTGCTGGAGATCTCCAAGACTCAGTTTCTGATCTTTATGTCATGTGGGAAATACTGAAGCATTGGTACATGCATTAAATGAAAATTAAGACAAAGGAAAGTTTCCTTCAGCTAAGAAACCCATTTATTTTACTCTGAATTTCCTCTTTCTCTTTCTCTGATTATGCCGGATATCATTAAGCTGAAGAAGTGCCACGGGTTTATGTAATTTGTATGGATCACCAAATGAAATGGAAAATGTATCCATGAAGGCATGGGCAACTAGATGCCCGGCTGCCAGGAGCTACCAATCTGCAAGTCAGGGGCCAAGGTGAAGTGATGGAGAATTCTGTTTTCTAGTAATCCAGAGAGCTGGAAGACTGAGGGTTCAGTAAAATCAGAGAAAACCAGGGCCAACTAAAGAAAATAAATGGCTAAATTAATTGATTACTTTCATTTATTAATCCATACCTTTGTATAGCTTTTCCTAGAGCAAATCTTGCTTTAAGAACAAACACCCTCCACCACAACGTCCTAACTTTGAAAGTGTTTATTTTCAGGTTGACTGTGTGGTTTTGGATAAGCAGTTGCTCTTCCCAGGGTAAGACCATTGTTCCCACTCTCTGCATTCCTTAGTTGGTTGTAGTTCCTTGTTGGGGTTGAGACCTCATGGTCTTTCCCCACTTCAGCATGTTTATTGTTGATGTCCTTGTTCAGCTCAGTTTGGGCAGTCATGTTGTTGCGATTTGTGACTGCAGCTTCTGTCATTACTAGGAGACACAGTCTCACAGGAAGCTCCCTGATCTTACAACCTTACCGTCTTCCTGCCCCTCTTCCACAATTTCCTCTGAGAAATTTTTTGTTTTGAAAAAAAAAATCCTTTGTTACAGGAGGTGTTTTGTAAATAACGTTATATGGACTGAATAGACTGTATTTATGTGTATATATGCATGTACATATTTATATGCATGTGACAGCAATTAATGAAAAAAGAGGCCATGAATTTGAAAGAGAGTATGAAAGCAAAAAACAAACAAGCAAAAAAAAAAGGTTTAGATGGAGAAAAGGGAAGAGAAACATAATGTAATTATAATATAAAGGACAATTATAATCTAAAGGATATGTATATATATATAATCTAAAGGATATATAAAGGACAATTATAATCTAAAGGATACGTATATATATAATCTAAAGGATATATAAAGAATAGTTATAACCTAAAGGACAAGAAATAATTAAACAAAAACATAAAGTATGTGGATAAAGTATGAATTAATTGTGTAATACAGTGAATACAAATAACAAAAGTCAAGGAAATTTTGAAACAAATCAGTCCTAGTATTTTTATATCCCTTTCTATATGCACAGCACTAGCAGGGTATGGTTTTCTAGAGATAAGCTGTCCAATACATGTAAGTTGCTTTAACTTCATGAGAACATTGTGTTCCAAATTCAGTGCTGTGTACATAGGAGAATGCTTTTGTTACCACATAATTATATAAATTATGGAAGTAACGTGTGTTCATTTAAGCAAAACTCCCAATGCAAGGGGGCATTTCCCGTGGAGTATTACTCACCTCTCTCCCGTTTCCCGGAAGCCATTCTGTTTTTAGGCAATGGGCGTGCTGACTAACATGCTGTTGCTTCTCCGGGTGAACTATTAGCACAGCATTTTCTTTAAGAAACACATTGACCACTGACGTGCAATCGCTAGCTCCTAGCCCCCACGCATCACATCTGCTGGAGCTAATAAGCCACAAACAAACTGGGTGCACTCACATGAGAAAATTGCTAACACTCACTTTTATAAAATCAGTACTCTTAAATGTGAAAATAATGTGTGTTCTTTACTAGAAGTTTTGAAATTTGACATTAATAAAAATCCCCTTATTCTAATAAAGATGTTATTCTATATCCTTGATCATTATAGAGAGCTTAACAGAAATTAAAATTTCAGCTGACCCTGGAAAGTTGCATCGTAAGGAAGATATTACAACAAGCTACTTTCATTACTAAACAACGCAAATGGAACTGTCTTTGTATGTATAAAAACACAAGCATTTGGTACTTACTAATTGCTTTACTTTTCTATATTCCACAAATAACACCAAAGCATTAAAAATTTTAGTTTGTATCAAGTCACATTTTTCATTAAATTGTTAGAGAGTAGATTATACAGTTTAGACTGTTCTGGTGAGTAACATTCCAAAGCAATTGCTTCTGCAACCTACCATTTCCTTTAGTATATCTTCTCTTAAATATACTCATTTTTGCTACATGTAAACACAAAATTTAAAAGTTTGTAATGATTAGAAATTCACCCTATTATATTTTTCTTAAAATTTACATCTTAAATTATTTTTCATGATGAAAGATTGTTCCCCCTTTCTGTAAATACTTGTATTTATTCAAATCTTTGTGATTATTTTTTGAGACATTATCAAATACAGTAGACCTCTTAAAGTAAAATAGATGTAGTATTTAGCCATTAAATCAGTGCATTTAGAGCCATAGAAAGTAGATACAACAGTCAGATGGGACAGCCTTGCCCCTTTGCTTCTTCACCTTTGCTTAAGAGTAGTTCCCTGAGCACCCTTCAGGTCACAGGCCACTTTGAAAAGTAACCCTCACCAGAAAGCCTGCCCTCCCTTAGTATGTCGGGGAGGCAGAGGCTGTAGAATCCCTTACCATTCTGCTGAAGGCCTCTCTCTTGACAGAAACCCTGCCAGGAGCTGGAGACAGCTTCTGACCCAGTGCTGTGTCGCTAGACATGGCCAGGGCAGTCTGATTTGCATATCATGCAGCCAAGATTAATAATTCAAAAGGCAGGGGTAATTTATTCAGATAAATCCCCAAGTCATGCAGAGGAACTCTGGAAGAGTCAAGACACACAGCCGATGATTCATTTTGCAGGAAACACTTTTTAACAGAGACATTTTGAGAACCCTCTAATTGAAATTATTGTATACACTCCCAAAGTAGCCAAGACACATTCTTTCTTACCATGTGTATGCACGCATTTAAGTAGTAAGGAACAGCAAACATTTTATGTTTAGTATATAGCTGATTTCATTTTTTTTCTTTGTTTTTCACATTTTTGGTGACTTCTGTGTTAAGCATACAGTAACTAAACTGCTTCGTAGAAATCCTAAGGGAACTATAAAATAAATCCTTGGAAGGCATCTGAACATGCACCCTGCCAGTGTTAGGGGCTGTTAGAACTTTAGATCCTATCCATTTTATTTTCGGTGCTTAAGTTCAGGAGACATAAAAAAGTACATCAGATGGCTAGGGATTAAGGAGAGAGGCACTATCTAAAATGACAATCTCAAGAGATGACAGTGGACACATCCCAGTCGGTGCCCTGAATAGCACCCAGAAGAGCTGAACCACCATTTCAGACAGGAAACACACCTGGCCTTTTCTCGGGCTACATCAGTTTTATATTCAAGTAAACATATGGTTTGCTTGACCCGAATCATAGGGATTACACTGAGGAGGTCGCTAAGGTCTGAGAAGTAATCACAGGCATTTGCTACTTACTGAGGGAAAAGGCTAGGGATTACTTTTAGGTACAGTTTTCAGAAACAAAATACTTTGGAGTAGCCAGTCAGGCCGGTTCGTTTTAGATATCTCTTCTGTGGACTCCTCCAAGCTAAAAAGGCACAAAAATTTCATAGTTTTGACCACCGTTGCGAAGTGGGCAAGGTGATTGCCTCTTTGTGGGTGCCTGGAGTCCCCAGAGCTTCCTGTTTCTTTGCCCTATTTCCTGATAGCCCGAAAAAGTGGTTGGTACTTCTCATTTATTTTATAGGACTGCAACCAGAGAGCTCTGCCGTTCTGCCACGTGCCTCGTGGCCACTGGGCAGACATGATAAGCAGACTGCTCGCTACTGTTCTTTTCAACCGTGCTTCCTTACTCAGGATCACAGGGCACAGGTACAGAGGGCGAGGGTAGACCAAGAGTCAGTCAGTCCAGTCGGGCCAGGCTTGTGGTCGTGCTGCTGGGCCACCTCACAGGTCCAGCATACAGACTTCACAACATGGTGTGGTTACATACTTGCTCTAAATTTTTATTAATTTTAAAACAAGGGGCTAAATATTTCCTTGGCACTGGATCTGCCAATTCATTTGTCATTTCTGCCAGGATAGCACACATCTTTCCGGAAATGACTTCTGTTCAGCATATAATATTTCAGAGGACAAATCTGGGTTTTGCTTTCTTTGTTTAGAGAAACATCACGCACTGAATCAGGGCATTGTAGATTCTCTTTCGGTTTTCTTGTCTGTAAAGTAGGGACACTTGTGACAAACCCAGGGAGCATACATGTCTACATAGAAGTGTGTATATTATACTGTAGACTACTGGAAGTTAGCTCAGTCCTGTTGACCAGCATTGTGTGCAATACGTGCTTGCTAAAGATTAATTATTAAAGAAATGTTTGGTGAATCAAACTTCCTTCTGCATGGCAGCTTTGGTTCAATGCTATCAGTTTGGGCACAGGCATATTAATTTTAAATGCCCTCCTAAGAGCCAACAAGGGAAAAAGATCACTGAATCCTTGCATTTTACTGGCTGTGTGAGCTGTGAAACATGCTTGCCTAAGCTGACTTTCTTGTTCAGAAAGGGCCAGTAACTCTATTCCATAGAACTCCTAATGCTAACAGTCCAACGCAAAATAAAGTTCCCAAGGCCAGTCAGTAAGTCAGGCACGCAGGAGAAGTCCACAAACAAGATCAAACTCACCCATCAGGAAAGTCCAGAGAAAGAAATCCAGAGAGAAGAGAGAAACGAAATGTCAGTTCTATCCAATATAATGATTCCCAGTGTCTTTACTGTGTTCTTTAGGGCACTTTCTCTATGTACCAATTCCTATAAACCAAGAATGTGGTTCAGAGCAAACTATGAATGCCCAGCTTCTCAGCTGAAGGAACTTACACACACGGTCCTCATCACACGGCTGATAAATGACTGGGCCAGACCTTCAGGGCTTGTCTTTTCTCTTCAAGCTGAGCATTTAACTTTTTTTCTGGATCTCCTAGGAAAGAAAAAACTGCTTGGTCAAAATGTAAAATTAGCACTATTTTTTTAACCATAATTATGGCAATTTTATATGATTTTTCTCTAATAAAGTACAATTCAAATAATGTTAAAGTTAGCAATTATTTACAAGATTCGACTTTTTATCAAATTTAATAATTAGACTTTCCATCTAAAAACCAGAACATTTTGCACAAACAGGAGTCAAAGATAAAATATTGAAGTGTTTATGTGAAGGTCCTATTAGCAAGGCCTCTTGGGCATGCTTACAAGATACATTCTTTCGTTACAAAAACAGTCTGTATGGAAAAGCAACTGGCCTAAGGGTCACACGCATTTTCACCAGATAGCAAGCCAGGAAAGATGCGGACAATTATCCATGCCAAGAAATGTCCCTAAATCCTTAGGGGGAAATATTCACAACAACCCCAAAGGGTCAAGGGAAGCTAACTAAGAATACAAAGAATGCCTTCTAACAGTGGTTTGGAGGAGATCAGAGCAAAGGGAATGCAGTAGAGAAGGCTGTACTTTCTGGAGTCTTGACTAGAAAATATGTCATTATGTTGTTTGCCAAATTAAATATTATCTAATATTTGACCTTGGAAAATTGAAATCATCATTTGAGTCTTTGTTATAATTCATATGAAGCAAATTGGGGTTGAGTGACAGATGACAAAGAAGAGTTATAAGAACAGTCTTTCTTGGCTCCGTGCTAGCCACAATTTGTCCCATTGTGCCAGAATTTAACAAAAGAAATACCACAAAAACAACAACAACAAAAAAACTTTTCACTACTTGTGAGTTTGAACAGAGTTGATCCACTTATTGTGGCTTTAGTGGTTGTATTGTGTCTGAAATTTTTGTTTAAAAGATTTCACAAAATATCATGGTCTAAATAATGAATGACTGGTTTAATGCTCACTAATTGTACTTAGAATGAACTTTATCCTCTTCCTCTAGACTCATAGGGTCACAACTGAAAGGAATCCAGGGCATTGATTGACATGTTACCACGGTTAATTTTGTGGTATTGGGGTTTGTGACTAATATTTTCTGTTTGTTACACAAGCATTTTCGCTTTCATTCTTTTGTTGTTGTTTTTTGTTTTTAACAGTGAGAAGAATCATGAATATAAAGAAGGACAGGAACCCAGCCTATCCGATGATTTATGTAACATATTGCACCACTTTTGTGAATTAATAGAACCAAAGGGGAAAGAGATCATAGCAGGGAACAGAAATCAGGCCATCAAAGGGTCGTGCTGACTTTGGAGATGTATGGAGGCTGGATCTATGCGCCAGTCCAGTGGACAATGGGAAGGACGAACACACTACGACATCAAATAGGTACTGTATTTGCTAAAATATGCAAATTTCAATATATACATCTTACTTTCTCTTAATCATGTCCGTTTATTTTAATTATTTAATTATCACAGTCTTCTTCATTTACTTCATAGCTGTTAAGTTTTATCTGTACAGATGGAAAATATTTTTCCAGAGTTTATATCCTTTTACTTGACTATAGTTTGCACGCCATGTTTTTAATAAATTCTTATTACTTGCCATGTGTCCATACCTATAAAGTTGATTTCTAGGTGTTCCATTAGTACAAAGTACTACCTACTCAATCCCACCACACACGCTTAGAACAGGGGACCTTATCAGAGCCAAGAATCAACCCTATTCCATTTATCTACTTTTATATAATAATAAAGTTACAACATTCTCCCCTTTCTCTTTCATTCGTCTAAATCCTCCCACCTAACATCCTTTGCTCTTTTTTAAAATTCATGACTTCTTCTTTTTCTATAATTGTTGTTATGTGCATGTGCACATATGTGTGCATGCACACATGTAAATGCATACATGTATATTCATATATATTCCTAAGTACATAACTATTTGGTGCTGACCATTTGATATGGGATAACTACTTGGTGAGCTCTTCACTAGAGAAGATTTTCCACATACCCTCAGCATTCTTTAACAGCCCATTCTCTTTGTAGGGCTGACGTCTCATGGTATTTCCCCTGTCAGTTTTAGCATATCTATTGTGGTTGCCCTTGTTCATTTCATGTTTAGGCAGTCATGCTGCTGAGACTTTAATGGTGTAACATCTGGCATTTCTAGGAGGCGTAAACTCACAGAAAGTGGCCTGTTCCTCGGACTCTTACCATATTTCTGCCCTCTCTTCCACAAGGATCCCTGGGGCTTGGCTGCAGGAGTTATGCTGTGGATGTATCAGTGAGAAATTGTGTGATATTGTAAAGAATTAGATTCTTCATCTTGAAGGGCAAAAATAAACCCATCCTTAAGAACTTCCTGGACCATCTACTTGAAGCTATACTTTAATGAAAATTGAGAGTAAATGCTTTGAGGTTCTCTGTTTTTCTCACAGTCAAGCCTAAACTAATGTAAAAAAGATGTTAAGAACATGAACCATATGTCATTCCATCCCTTGGCGTCCTTACAAAAATATATTAGATACCCTTAAGTTTTAAAATGTCAGGTCATTCAGGCATATGACTAAGTAGCAGGATATTTGAAAAAAAACTGGTTTAAATTTTTATAAAGCCATGTCTACATGTGTGTGCATAGAGGCCACTGACATTTCCAACACCCCAGAGGTCAAGACTGATGAGGGAGCACCATGGATACAGGGCCTTCCAAATTCTGCAATAGTTTACCACAAAGCTTAATTATAAAGTATCCTTTTGGGCTTGCTTATTTCCTCTGAGATTTAAAATCCCAGAGATATAATGTTACAGGCTAAAAATTCTTAAGAATAGCCACAAAAATCATTCAAAATGTTACTTTTAATGAGCAGTAATATATTAGAGCAATTTTGAGTATTTTTAACAATATAAAATCCACATGGTAAAAATCATTAGCAATATCTGAAATTTGGCATAAATGTTTTGAAGATATTATTATCTTGCATTTTCACTTCAATATTTGAAGTTATTGTTTGTTATGCTTAATAGCTACTGTGCTTCCATGTCCTGGGGTATTTGACTCTTTGACCCTTCATATCTTTAAATTCCCACAGCTTGCAACTCAGTGATGTTCTCATGGCAAGAATAACAAGGGTTCTTCTTGCCCTGAAAATCTGGGGGAAAGCAGGACAAGCAGTAGAATTGTTCAATTAAATGTGTGAACCAGAGATATACATTTCAAGCTGCTTATATTTGAATGCCAAAGTTCATAGAAATAGTTATGATTAACATTAACTTTTCTGCAGTAAATTATAACATATGATTCACTGCCTCCCACAAACTGAACAATAGAAACACACTGGCATCCGTACATATTTGCTAAATGATACATATGTTAGTGATGTGCTTAAACTATGTCTACTATTATTTCCTATTAGTCCAGTTGTCTTGAGGAGTGTTAAATATGTTTGAACATGTACCTGTATTAAAACATCTTATTTAATTGTATATTGGAAGCCTTCCGTTTCAGCCCTGGAGCCTCTAAGGATGTAGACTGTTCAGGAGTTACATCTTCTGACTTTCTTTTGGACTAACTGGCACGCAGATAAACAGTTTTACCTAGAAAAATGTGTACTCATGGGGTTGATCTCTACATGCCCTGCATTTCATAATCATTTATGTTTTATATCCATTACACCATCCTGTACAACAAACAGTATTGGAAAGAGAATTTGGATCAAATACAGCCTGTCTTGGCTAACTTTATGTCAGGTTGAAACATGCTAGAGTAATCTGAAAGGAGGGAACCTCAATTGAGAAAATGAATGCCTCCATATGGTCCAGCTGTAGGGCATTTTCTTAATTAGCGATTGATGGGGGAGGCAATGTAGGGCATTGTGGCTGGTGCCACCCCTAGATTGTTGGTCCTGGGTTCTATAAGAAGTTGAGCAAGTCATGGGGAGTAACCCAGCAAGCAGCTCCCCTTCATGGCTTCTACATCAGCTCCTGACCCCAGATTCCTGCCCTGGCTTCATTCACTGATGGACTACACTGCAGAAGTTTAAGCCAAATAAACCCATTCTTGCTTTTTGATCATAGTATTTCATCACAGTAATAGAAACCCTAACAAACATACAGTCAATTTCTTCGATTATAGAGTTTTAAGGATCCTAAATATCCATGAAATAAATATGACCCTCCATGTCAAGTCAACAACAAGATAAAGAGTATGCATATGTAGCTAAAACTTCATCATTGTGATATGAATTTCTGTGCAATATCTTCATGCTAATTTTGCTGAAATTGATAATTCATGAGTTTTATTGACCATATATAATAAGAATCGTATTAGTGTCCTTTGTGGATTACATGAAACCAAAAATATTTCTGAAAGGTCAGTTTACCCAGGTATCATAGTTTGGGAAATATCACTTACAAGCATGCAATTATAATAAAAAAATACAAATAGAGAACTTAAAAATTCGAAAGTCAACTATTAATGAATGGAAGCAATCTATCATCTTTGTATGTATGTATGTATACATGTACATATGTATGTATAAATGGATGTGTCTGTCTTTATCTACGTATCTATCTATCTATCTATCTATCTATCTATCTATCTATCTATCTATCTATCTATCATATTTCTATCCATCCATTCACTATCTAGGTACTCTGAGCTGTAATGACTTTTGAAAGAATTCATTTATGAAGAGCCACAGAGTACAACCACGGAAATGTTTTACAGCAGATCATAATTAAGCCTGAAAAGATTGGAGAAGGAGAAATATTTTAATATAAAAAGATGGTCAATACAAAATAAGCTCAATGATATTTTTATGGACTTATTTTTAAGCCCCATTGCTTTGTTTGGTCGTTGGTCATGATAGTGCAAATGAAGGCCAACTATTGGAAAGCTGTCCTTTGATTGTGTCTGCATTTTCAGTAAATAAACTGTTAGCTGAAAGTGAGAAACATGGGTCAGAAGACTAAGGGGGAAGGAGGTATGACATATGTACTTGTGTACAAGAGGACACAAGTGGAATAGAGAAATGTGGGTCAGTTCTAGAAGTTTAAAGATGCAGTTGGTGTTAGGTGCCGTGGGTGTGGAAAGGCACAGGGTGGTCTGCTTTCCCCTAAATTCATTCTTCTGTGAGTATGCAAAGAGACCATTTTTTGCAGAGAGAATACAAAGACCTGTATTTGGGTGATTAAGATTGTGTGAATATAAGCAGGTAAATGGATAGAACTAGAAAAAAATCATCCTGAGTGAGGTAACTCAGACCTAGAATGAGAAATTGTCATGTTCTTTCTAATATGTGGATAGAGGATTTTATTAGCTGTTAAGTCAATGATAACAAAGCTGAAACCCTTAGAACCAGAGAGATTATGTATAGAGTAAGGGACTAGTGGGGACAGATAGATTTCACTAGGAAAGGAAAATAAAATAAATAGCTGTGGATGTATTGGAAGGAGGTAGAATGGGAAAATCAAGAGGAAAAGGGAAGGAAAGAGACTGACCAATGCAAGTTATATGTTCATTGGATGTATTTTCTCACCTGTTGCTGCCGATGACATCACCTGTAAAAACGAACCAAATACAAGTTCCAAATCAGGGGCTGGAGAGGTGGCAGAGTGGTAAAGAGAAATGACTGTTCTCTGGAGGACCCAGGTTCTGTTCCCAGGACCCGCATGGTGGCTCCCAACCATCTGTACCTCCAGGTCCAGGGGATATAATGGCCTCTTCTGGACTCCATTGGCAGCTGGAATAAAGGTGCTTCACAGACATACATACAGGTAAAATATTCACCCATGTGAATTAATGTAATAATAATTAAAGTAATAATAAATTGTTTAGGAAAAGAAGTACCAAATAAGAAAGTCATTTCTGCTCAATGATAGATATCAACTTAGAGGGATAGAAAAAGATATATGAAACAAATGTATTTTTATAAAAACAAAGCAAATCAAAAAACAAAAGACCAATGCAACAACAAAATGAATATGCAACTGTGAAATAAAAAAAACCACAATCAAATCAAATTGTAGCAACAACAACAAAAGCCTGTTGTTGGTTAATTACTTTTGAATATGAGTCCTGTCCTATAGTTGATATTCAAAATGTCATCATTCATTGCATTGGAGAAAACTGATTTTCCATCTTCCAGAAGATATGTGATGGTTCAGTTGTTAACCTTTACCCTAGGCACTAGATTTTCATTCATTTATTCATCCATTTGCTTTTAATGTATAATAATATAAAAGAAAAACTGTCACATCAAATTGGACAAGCCAAGCCAACAGAAGGAAAAGAGCCCAAGAGAAGACACAATAGTCAGATACCCACTCATTCACACACTTAAGAATCCCATCAAAACACTAAACTGGGCCGGGCGGTGGTGGCACACGCCTTTAATCCCAGCACTCAGGAGGCAGAGGCAGGCGGATCTCCGTGAGTTCGAGGCCAGCCTGGTCTAGAAAAGCTAGTTCCAGGACAGGAACCAAAAGCTACGGAGTAACCCTGTCTCGAAAAAAAAAAAAAAAAAAAAAAAAAAAAAAAAAAAACTAAACTGAAAGCCAAAACGTAAACACAGAGGGCCTGGTGTACACCCCTCCAGTCCCTGTGAATGCTGCTTCAGTCTGTGAGTTCAGATAAGCCTTACTCACGCTGATTTCAAAGACCATGTTTTCTTGATGTTCTCCATTCCCTCGGGCTCTTACACTCTTTCCACTTCATAGCTTTTATCTTTTTTTTCTTTCTTTTTGAACTGTTTTGTTTGGATTTACACTAGGTCTCTGATCTACATTTTCTCGGGTTGCTGATAACCCAGGCAGTGGTCAGGTATAGATTCCATCTCATGGAGTGTGCCTGAAGTCCGATCAGTTATTGGTTGGTTACTCCCGCTGCTTTGTGCTCCCATTGCCATAGCATATCTTGCAGGTAGTACAGCATCATATATAAAGCATTTGCGGATGGCTTGGTGCTTACATTTCTCTTTTGCTAGTGAGCAGACTCCCTTCCTGTGATAAAGATGTTGGAAATAGGGTGAAGTCTCTTTGTAGGCACCACCCTGCCATCTCAGTGGTCAATGAGTTGTGTCGGTGTTGTCTTTAATAGTGAGGCCTTGCTGTCAGGTTTTGGAGGGCAAACTATAGTCTTGGCAAAAGCCTGGGTTTTTACTGGGGAAGGGGTTCCTGTGGGGGACCCCTTGGGTAAAACTCAATTAGATGCTACCTAAACCCAGAACAGGGTGCTTTGTTTGGTGACAAGAGGTGGCTAATTGGAACTCTGTCTTCCCCATTGTTTGGCAATTTCATTTGGATCACCTTCATATATGTATATATATTTGGAGGTTTCTACTGTATTAAGTTTTCATACTACTGCTCAAATAACCCCTAATTTTAGCTACCTCTCCCCATATTCTCACCTATTACCCTCTCTCCTGTTTCCATCCCCACCTGATGGTTCTACCATTCCGTTCACCCCTACAAATAACGCATAAATATCTATTGTATTTCCTTTTTCTGAGGAGATCTGTTCCCTCTAGTCCCTTACTCTATACCTGCCCTCTGTGGTGCTATAGACTGTAGTTTGCTTATCTCGAGCTTCACGGCCTATATACACATATAAAGGATTACATACCATACTCGTCTTTCTTAGTGTGGGATTCCTCACCCGGGATGATATTTTTTTTTTCCTAGTTCATTCCATTTGCCTGCGAATTTCACAATGTCACATTTCTAACAGCTGAGTAGTGCTCCATTGTATAAATGTACCACACTTTCTTTATCCATTCTTCGATTGAGGGGCATCTCGATTGTTTCCAGTTTGGGCTATAATGAATAAAGTTGCTATGAACGTAGTTGAGCAAGTGTCTTTTAGGTAGGATGGAGCAACTTTTAGCTATACTCACATGAATGGAATAACTGGGTCTTAATAATGTATACCTTAATTAATTTAATTAAATTTACTTAATTTAATTTCATTAGTTTAATTAAAATAATTAATACCTTGACATTGTGTTAAGGTGTATTGATTCCCAGTTTTCTGAGTAACAATCATATTGATTTTCATAGTGGTTGTTTTTATTATTCTTTCGTTGCTCCGTACATTTAGTGTTTTGATTACTGCCCAGGGGACTTTCTCTTCTTCACCAGTCTTTTTGTTGTTCTGTATGCTTCTTGTACTTTATTTGGTATCTCCATCTTTGGGTTAGGGAAATTTGCTTCTGTGGTTTTGTTGAAAGTATTTTCTGTGCCTTTGACCTGACTTTCTTCTCCTTCCTTTATTACTATCATTCTTAGATTTGGTCTTTTCATAGTGTCTCAAATTGCCTGGATATTTTGTGCCAGTAGTTTTTTATTAGTATTTTGACTGATATATTTGTTTATGCCATTGTGTCTTCAATGCCTGAGATTCTTTCTTCCATCCCTTGTATTCTCTTGGTGAAACTTGCCTCTGTGGTTTGTTCCTGTTTGAGTTTTTAAATTTTTCATTTCCAGATTTCCCTCAGGTTTGGTTTTCTTTATTGATATCTTTTCATTTCCAGGACTTGAAGAGTCTTATTCCTTTCCTTCCATTGTTTGTTTGTGCTTTCATTGATTTCTTTAAGGAAATTATCCATTTCCTCTTTATACACCTCCACCATATTCATAAAGGTTATTTTAAGGTCTTTTGTTTGTGCTTCAAATATGTTGGAATATTCAGGGTCTGTTGTGGTAGGGATGCTGGGCTCTAGTGCATTCATATTGGACTGGCTGTTATTAATTTTGTTTTTATGCTGCCATCTAGACGTCTGGGATGGTGGGGATTGTAGTTCCATATGCTGATATCTGGTCTTATCTTTGTTGTGTGTGTGTGTGTGTTTTGTTCCCTTGTTTCTTCTGTATTCTCTCAGGTTCTTAGAAGACTGTGGTGGCTATGTTGCCTGTTGGAAAATCTTCTGAATTCCTGATAGGTGGGAGCACAGGGGTTTCAGGTAAAACATGTTTCTGTCTCCTGGGTCTTGAAACCTGGGAATGAGAAAAAGCTGGATGCACAACTGGACCTTGTTAAGAGGGTAGAAAGTTGGGTGTTCCACCAGGATCGCTTAGTTATTCCCCTGAGAATGAGAGTATAGAGTTAGGAGAAAGCTCAGGAGAAGGTCTCCCAGAGAGCTAAGGATGGGTGAGGGACTGGGCTTGGAGGAACAGAGGAGGAGGTGAGGACATGTAGTTGACTCTCTGTTTCCCTCTCAGAAGTGACCTGTGGTTTCCCAGAGAGAGCCTGCTGGAGTTGGGTACTGAAATAAACCAGAGGAGGGGGGATAGTTAGAAAAGGAATATTGGAGGATCAGTTGGAGATAGGGGTCAGAGTGGAGAGAAGGCTCAAACAGGCATTCTGTTGCAGAGCATGGCATGAGAAAAGGGAATATTATCTGGAGGAAGCAAGGTGAAGGCCTGCAGGTAGTCTACCTGCTTCCTGGCAGGAATGCTCCTAGGTGTTCTTTAATGCAGTCAGGCTGACAATCATAACTATCACATGCACAGCAGACATTTATGCAGCCTTAAAGAAGAACAAAATTACTTTGCTTATAAGAAACTGTATGTAACTGTGGACCATCAAAACAACTGTATCAGAAAGACAAGTACCATTCGACAAATGTCATATTTTCCTCTCTTATGTGGACATGCAAAGCACACACACACACCATGAAAATGGAGAAGGAAGATTTTTTGAAAATAAGAAAAGGATTAGTGAAGGCAGGAGAGAGGACAAGGAGAGACTAATGGCAGTTAAATACAGCCATAGTACATGGTGAATTTGAATGGAAATGTCATTGCAAAGCCTATCATTTTATACAGTAAATGCACAATACAAATGATCTAAAAGGAAAAGGTCAGGGGTGAGAGACATGCTCATTATCGTGAACTGGTCATGGTTTCCCAGTAGGCAGCTGTGTCAGAACCGATACCACTGATACCTTTTAAATGTGTAGATAAAGATCACATGCATGGTTAGGATGTGGTGTGTGTGTGTGTGTGTGTGTGTGTGTGTCTGTGTATCTCTCTGTGTGTGTGTTTGTGTGTGCATGTGAGCATCCAGAAATCCTCAAGTGGATGAGGTGGGTTTCTTCTCTCCATATAACTTCACCTTAGTTTATAAAATGTTTTCCTCTTCCAGTTGCTGTTAGGTAATCGTGTCTGTGATTGATGGCTTCAGGAAGGCAACACCAGCTGGTGTTTTAATCTTTTGTGCTATGAAAGCAGAGGGAATAATGTTTGCTTTCTCTTTTGTTTGTGTGAACATCATACAAAATAGGAGGCTTGGTCGTCTGCTTGTCTTGTTCTTTGGGCCAGGTGTGTCTTTCGTCAGTGTTACTCAAAGGTGGTTATTTGTTATCATGACTTAGAAAGAAAGAGGTAAACCAAGTTACATGGACAGATTTAATTTTATCTGAATTTTTGTATTTATTTTAGTGTGTTTGATAATAAATTAACATTTAAAGAGAGAAAGCCATCTTTCATAGCTTAAAAATATGTGTGAAAGATTACGTTTATTTTTTAAATAAAAGTCGTAATTTCAGTACTCATTATATCATTTCTAATATATGTGCAGAAATAAAAATATACTAATAAGAAATAATGTACTCATAGCATTACTTTATAATAAAATGTAAATTTTAAAATTTAAAATGAGATGTAAATTTGTAGCATAGCGGATATTATTTTATAATAAAATGCTTGTTTAAGTAAGAATTTTTATTTAATTTTTAAATAATTATCAGATCAAATAAAATGAGGATCACCTCAAGAAAATAATTAAATTGCTCAATTTAGCTCCAGAAAACCACACATATGTTCTATTCAATTTTTTTAATTATGATTTTTTTGTGGTTCATAAAGTATTTGTGAATGGAAGTCAAGTTTGAACTCCTTTTTTGAGTTGCTAGATGCTTCTAAGAATAACCCAACTGAAATGCACACCTAGCAGTCCATTCATCTTCCTCCTGCTTCTGCCTTTCTGGGTGATTTTTGTGTGACCAGTGAGTGCAGCCTTCATAGTGTGTTTACTCTGGAATTGATAGGCCAGCCACCTGTGTTTGGATCAGTTGTCCTTATGAAATTCACCCCATCCGTTTGCCACTTCATCTTGGCATCAGCTTTATTATTTTGATGTTTTCCTAAAGGATCTTTAGTTCCAATGAAGTAGGACCCCTTAAAATCACCAGCATGCCATGTTTGGCCCCATGAAATCCATAAAAGTTTGGCTCTTCCTTTCTGTCAGAATTTACGACATCCTTTCTTCATGTTTTGAGAAAGAGCCCTGGAGATTTCCACCAAACATGGCATGGGGTTTTTGGAGTTTGACAGCCTTCATCAACGTTGCTACAGCTTCATCACACACGTTTTGAATCTTGTCTTATTTGGCTCATTTTATTGTTCTGAGTGGTTCTAATTGCTGAGAGCTCAACACATGGAGAAAAATGGTTGTTTTTCTTTTCCAGTATGCTGTTTCCTGCTGGGAACTGTACTTACCAAGCGAAAATAATGTTTTAAAATAAACATCAAAAGTTGAAAGCAGTTTGAGAAAGGTTTCTCGACTCTGAAGCCGTGGGCTATCAAAAATACCTTTGAGGACCAGAGAGACTCAGAAGCTTGTATTGAGAAGTACCATCTTAAAGCTCATGGGCTTACGATGGACTGCAAGGTCACACACAGCATTTACAAGGTACCCATCCAAACCATCCCCAATTCAAAGGTATACTTAGAACCATGTAGTTATGAAAGAAAACTATGCAGGTACTTCAGGGTGGGGAATTGTTACAGAAGAGACCAGCATACTTTTCTAAAATGATTGATCAGGCTTTACATTATTATTTTATAAATGAGAAAAATGAGTTTAAAGAAATGATGGGTCCTTGTATAGGGTAACCAAAGGCCTATAGGGCAGACACTTTTCACAAAAATTAATAACAAAAAGTATGGTGTTTCTGTGTGTGTGTGCTGGGTGTATCCGCATGGACACACGGCATTGTTTGCACTCTTGGGTTTCCCTTGGTTTTAGATTTTGAAGTGACATATTACCTTGTCCTCTGCATGTATGTTAAGGCTGTTGGCTTTGAGCTTTTACAGGATTCCTAACAGTGGGAGTGAGTGCATTTCTGACTCCTTTCCCTGCTCTAGAGACCCTTTTCCTCCTATTGGGTTGCCTTGTCCCTTCCACATGAGGGCTTTTGCCTTGCCTTATTATATTTTGTTTTGGACTTTTGGGCTCTTGTCCTTTAGAGGCCTGCTCTTTTCTGAAGAGGACATGGAGGAAAAATCTGGGGATGGAGGGGAAACTGTGGTCAGCATGTATTGTATGAGAGTAGAATGTATTTTCAATAAGATAATAAAAGAATGAAAGCTATTGCCAGACCGAATCTTCTGACCCTACTTAGTGCTGATGCACAACTCTGCCCTAGGCTTAAATGGAATAAGAGATAGTTAATTATGGAGCCGTTATGAGGGGCCATGGCCTGGTTATCCAAAATTCCATGTTCCAACATAGTAACAGTGTCATAGCAACAGAGTAACGAAAACCAGAAGTCAAAACTCTTTAAAAGCATGTTACAGTAACAGGAGGGATTCTCTAATATGGGTCTCAAATGCTAACTGATGACATTCTTTGCTTTTAGGTTTGTAGAAACTGCTGATCTCTTTACCTGCTTCCCCCCCCAGTCACAGGATATTAGGTGAAACATTATTAGTCTGGCAATGAATGACTATCAAGAGGCTAAAGCTAGCGTAAGTTAAGAGTGTCTGCAATGCTCCAATCCCCACAACCACAGAAGTTCTAGTCAGTTAATCTTTTATAATTTTTGACTTAACTGGGGATATTTTTTCTAGGAACTTCTGTTCACATTGGGAAAAGTACATCTTCCTTATATCTGTGTTCATTCTTATTTATCTCATTTAAGAATTCGCTTCCTCACCCAAACCCAGGAAGCTAAAACTCTCGAGTGCCGTTTAAAAGGAAAACATAGCAGCATATGGTGCAGTTCACGAGAGAAGAATGTGCACTGGAGAAGATAAAATGAAACATGAATAAGAAGGACTAAGTTGAGTATAATATTGACATGATATTGTAGCTTAGAGACTGCCTGTTTAAACAGTTAGAGTTTAGAAATCAAAAGACACTCGCCACGTGTAGCTATTAGTTACTAAAACATGTCATGAGGCAGTTATTGCTAGACACGTTTGCAACCTGTAAGTCTGAACATTTAAAAATTAAGCCAGGAACCGACAACCATCTGCTGGAGTCCAAATCTGCCTTGCAGTAGCAATTGCAACACCCAACAGTGAATGCGTAATTTGCCTCCTGCTCCCTGGGATAAAAATAACTCAGTTGACTTTTCTTCCCCCAGAAAATGATAAATGCTTCCTAAAACAATCCACGGTACATTAAATGAATGCAAAAGACCACCTGCAAAAGGTCACCTGCCGGGTTGCTTCCTGTGGCTTTCCTTGTGATTGTCTCAGCATCCGAGTTTCTCAGCATTCACTGAAAGAAAAGTCTTGAACTCTATGAAATGTAACTAGAGCTGAGACTCTGTGGTCTTTCTCTCATCTGCTTTAGTGTGTTTACTAATGCCGTCCTTGTTCAGCTCACATTTTGGAAGTTACGTTGGTGAGACTTTATTGCTGTAGTTCCTGACAGTGCTAGAGCCAAGGTAAGGGAGGAATGCGGCTGGTGGGAGGATTATTCTCGCCGGGCAAGAACACATCGACTGGATATCCAGTTCCTAATGATCAGTTTTGAAAACATACCTACCAGTAACATTGTACAGACTGAGCAGGGTATATAAGAACACACACACAATGGTGGCGCACGCCTTTAATCCCAGCACTCGGGAGGCAGAGGCAGGTGGATCTCTGTGAGTTCGAGACCAGCCTGGTCTACAGAGAACACACACACACAATTGTAGTAACAATTAATGGGGAAATAGTGGCCATGAATTTGGGAGAAAGGAGGATTTATGAAAGGGCTTTGAAAGAGGAAAGAAAATGGAGAAATTACATAATTAAAATCACAAAAAAGAAACAAGAAAGAGAAAAGAGAAAGAAAAATAGCTTATAATCAAGTCTATTTAATTTTCTTTTCTTATTAGGAGCTAAAAGAAACACTTAAGAGTAAACAAAAAATTATCGGAGATAGTTTTGAATGCTTTAAACTTAGCAATTAGATATATATTGATTCAGAGATGATTTTGAGATATTTATAATTTGAAATACTTTTCTCAACCAAGCAAGTGCAAATGTTTTCTTTAAACTCACCTTGACACACACACCTGATCCACGCTTGCTCTTCATTTTAGTTTATGCTGGGCAACAGCCTTGGTTCACCACAAGAGGGCAGAAGAAGCAAAATAATTTTCTAAGTCATGACCAATAGCATAATTTTTTTATTGTTTTATTTACTTTCTAGGAATAATAAACTTGTTCTAAACCTTAGTGAAAAGCTTTGATTATAATTGAGTAGCAATATAACATGTAGAAAAGAGACCTGCAGATTTCTAATATATTAATACAGAGTACATGACCGTACACAGCACATTCTGCTAAAAGTGGAAGAAGACAACTGTGCATTGAGGCTAGGTCAAAAATAAATACATATTTTTTATTGTGCGACTAATACTACAGCCAAAATGAAAGAGAAAAAAAATTCTTTGTTGAAGTAACTCAGAGGGGTGATTACTAGACCTCAAGGGCTATGGGAAGACTCCCTGGGTATCTGCACTTAAAGTGGCTTGGATTAGGTATGCTTTAGTTTTGGTTTGGTTTGGTTTGCTTCTTGCCTCCTCCCAAAGAAAGAAATGTTCACTTGAGACTAAGAACTGTGGAACTATAGTATGCCCACAAAAAGTGGCTTCCTACTCTCTGTGATATACTGGGCAACTTTCAAATTCCAGTTTGTGACAGTCCCCTAAGGCAGGCACATGCTGTGCCTCGGCGAGCCTTTAGCCAATTTAGAAAGCAGGTAGCCACAGAACTTTACCTGGATTCCACGGAGATGCTCTCTGTGAGCATCGGACACAAAGTCCAGACTGTACAAAAGCCAAACTCGAAACAATTTTGGCCCTAACAAAATCTCCTTTACTTTAGGTAGCTCTAAATAGTGTGGGGTGAGGATGGGGTGATCCTCTTAAAAAGCCTGCGGAGGTAGCCCAAAGTGAAAACGAAACTGTGGGTATTTCACTGAGTCTGGGTGTTGGTCTAACACTAATTATCAATCCCGTCAGACCTCAAGCTCTCTAAGAAACATGAGCCAAGAAGCATCAGCTGTGATCCTTGCTGACTCGGCGGCTTGGCATCCACCTAGTGCATTTCTGACACGGTGCTGTGTTCGCCACCTTGTGGACATGCTTTGCAATTGTCCCTAATACCTCATCTGTCCTATAGGCTTGCCTTCTCTGGGTGGAGCCCTGGATCTGCTTTAGAAGAGTCCCATAAGCTCCCTTATTAATGGTCCCACGGAGGGAGGGGAGAACATGGCGCAATGTGTGCAGCTAAGTTACTTGTGTGCTTTGTTTCAAGTTGATTGCAGAGAGCTCAGCCTGTCCTGCTTCAGAGTCTGTAACCGCAGCAAAACAGCATTATAAAACCATTTATTCCTTCAGCGACCCGCCATGCTGTGGATTGTGACACATTATTATAAAGGAAGTTAAGCAAAACCAATCAAGTAGTGACTCTTCACATAAAAAGACTAAAAGTAAGGCTATTCCTGCCTAAGCTTATAAACAGGGCAGTCTCAGAGTGCTGTAATGGCAGACACCTGAGAACCTGAGCTAAATTTGCCAGCTTGTCACTGTCTGTGGCAGGACCACTGAATGTGCTCTATGACCTACCCAGGCAGAGCAGGCAACGAGGGACCGCCCACCTGGTCCCAAGTACCCAGAAAAGATGGCCAAGCAGCAGAGGGAACATGGCTTTTGCCCCGCCGCATGGCCCAGCTTCAAGTCCAGATCCCAGATTCCAAACCTGACAGCCAAGCTGCAAAAAGTAGCCTCAGGGAATTGCAGCTTCAGGTGAGACAAGTGTCTGTGAAAATGTAAATGAGCAAGTTAAACCTGTCAGCTAGGCAGATATGCATTGAACTCTTATTTTGAAGCAGTAGCTTGCTTAGCAGAGAAATGCCAGCTCTGATGATATCACAGCTGCTGCTGATTCCAGTGGAGAAGTGGAAAGAGGTTCCTGAACCTGTGATCCTGAACTCCTCATACCACCATGCTGCAGGGGTACCAGAACCAGTGTTCCTGACTCACAACGTCGTGCTGCAGTCTGAAAAGGCAAAGAAGATCATGGTGATGACTGGTGATTCCTAGATTTTTGATAGACTTGCTATGAAAACTTCCAGACTTAGTGACTCCTGTTTAATTTGGAGCCAGACCAGAAACACAGACTGAACTTTTGACTGTTTTCTGACACAGAAGTCAGATTGCCAATGAGGTATTCAGTCTGCAGTTGAAATGTTGAAAGAAGGAAATAAAGACTTGTTACAAGGAGTAACTAGGGCCCCTCTTCAGATATGAAGAGGGTAGTCTAAGGATTTTTACTGTTGGGACTATTGCTTACAAGCCACATTGCATTTGACCTCTTATCCATTGCAAAAACCTTTTCTTGTCTTTTGGTTAGAATGGATTTAAGAGAATCATGATTTGTTAAGTTGTGTTATGGTATTGACCTGTTAAATCATGCTATGGTATTAACCTATTAATGATTTAGCCCACTATAAGATGTTAATGATTAGAAAATGATTAGAATTTGTCTAAGAAGGTTTGACACTAGCAATGAATTCTTGAATTTTATATGTTTGATAAGACAAATTTAGATTTTGATATAGTTGAATACTCTAGACCAATTCAAAAGTTGGCATTCGCAACCCTGGTGATCCTCTACTCCTTTAATTAGGAGATATATTAGCCATATAAGTATGATTAGCACAAAGTATTATCTGCTTGCATATCCTTAGCTATGACAGAAACTTGGCTCAAAGATAAAGAGTCCAGTTCTTACTCCCTTAACCCTATGTTTACAGAGGTTGGCAGTCAATGATGGGTTTTTGTCCTTTTTCCCCCAGGCACCTAAGGCATGCACTTGCATAGTTTAAATACATGTTCCGAAAATGGTAAAGTGTTCAACCCAAGGCAGACGCAATCATCTGTCCTGTTGCGGAAGCACAGGCTTTATTAAAATTAATAAAAAGGGAGAATTTGTGGAGGCCTGGAAATGTGAGCCTGCTTCCACATTGACCAAAGATCAGAGAGTTTGGAGCTTTCCTCTAGTTCCTTCAATGTTTTTGTGCGTCTACCTCAAAATAAATGCTCCCTGGAACCTCAGGCCAGTTGAGTTACATGGAAAGAAAGCATGTTGGGATGCCATCAGATTGTGCATTGAACTTCCAGTTTCCAGCTTCCATCAGTCGTCACCCATGCTGGAGTGGGCTTTGATGATGCTGCTGCCTTTGAGTCATTTCTGTTCCTTTAAGTAACCTTCCACCTATATTCCTGTAAGGAACTTTAAACAACTCATTGGTTCACCAAATTGAATTTTAGTGGTATCTTTACATTGGCCTGTCTTTGCTTCCCTATCTGGAGTGAAAAGACATTTGTCTACATCTCCCCAGGAATAATGTCACATCATACATAGCTGGAACTGGAAGAAATTTCTCATTAGGGATGCAGGACACTCACTTCTCTGGACAAGCTACATGGCCTGAGTTAGGCTTTTTGGGAATGTGGGGGCATCATGAATAGATGGAAGTTTAGGACACTCACCAGGCTAACCCTGAGACATGTATACACTAAAAAATGGAGTAATTTTCTCATTAGAAAAGAACCACAAGACCATCTCAGAGTAGTGGGGAGACAGAAAGGTAGGTCCCAGCTAACCTCTATAATGATATTTGACCAGATCCTGTGGTCTTTTACAAAGTGACTGTGATACAAAGTATTTCAATTAGTTGCAAATAATTCTGTTTCAGAAAACCATGTGTCTTAGCTCTACCTTTTCCGACATTTTTTCAAAAGTTTTCTTCTGATCTTAATTTTCTTTGGAACACAATACAAGGGGGGGTTGTTGTTAGTTATTTTAGTTAATATATTTCTTATTCATATACATTGAAAAATGAAGTGAGTAGAATTTCTCCAGATCTATTCTCTTAGATGTCTGAATTAAGAAATAGTTAAAACTGGGTGGGGCATTATTGTTCAGTGTAGTACACTTGTTTAGCAAGTGCAAGTCATAAGTTTAATTTCTAGTATGTATGAACACACACACACACACACACACGAGAGAGAGAGAGAGAGAGAGAGCCAGTAAACAACTTCAATTTAAAATCTCCAAGCAGTATAAATTTTTAAATTGAATTAGATTTTCAGACTCGACAAAACTCCAATCTTACAAAATGTTTTACTGTTTTTGATACCACTAAGAAGTAAAAGAGTCTCACTGTCCCAGATGCTCCCGCTGTTCTTCGTATTTTGGCAAAACAGCAAATGCCCTTTGAAACACTGTGTCCACTTTTCAGTTTGTTTAAGCCTCTATCATCAAATATTGCACAATTTGCTCAGTTTACATTTCACTTTGCATAGGCATGGGAAAGAAGTTTTCATAGGAGGAACAGGAAAATTATACTTCACAGATAGTCAAGGAAGAACTTTGCATAGGAAATAGCTCTTATCTGTAAGTTCCAATAGCCTTATTATGTTGCTAGGCAGTTTAGTAAAGAGACTGTGTGTATGTGTGTGTGTGTGTGTGTGTGTATGTGTGCGTGCACATGTCACTGAGAAATCAGGAAAACCAGTATACACATCTAATAACAGCAAGTAATAGACATTTGTGTTTGCATATAAAACAGTTATTACAGAACATTATTCACTATTAATATTGCTTGAGTTTTTTTCTTTTTGGAACAAATGATCATATCTTATTGAGAAAAATTCAACTTTCCATTTCTTATTTCAGAGACTTTTGCATTTTTGTCACCATATATATTAAGTATGATCCTTAGGATAATAACGAATGGAAATAATGACACACTTTTTTTCTTTATTCAATCTTCGTTTTTACTACTTTGAGTAATTTCATTTCATTTTCTCCATAGATACTCTTATTGAGTCCTGAAAGTTTGGGAAATAGTCAATATAATTTCGCTTTTACAGTAAGGAAGAAAATTAGCTTTGGGTTTTAGAATTTTAACATTTTAGACTATTTATTTCTTTTTGTATGTAAGCCAAAATTTGAATTTCTAAGATAATTGCTAGTTGATTAACATACATTTTTAGGACTTTTTAAATAGAATTCAAGCAACTCATTTTGTTACATATTTTTGCCTTTATATTTACATTATTAATTTCTAATTTTCTTTATTATTACATCTTTGGCTTGGTAATGTTGTGTGATATATTCAATCAATGATTTGTATGATTCAGGATTTATTTTGTTTTGGGTCTTACAGCTCTATTTTTTTTTTTTTTTTGCTTAATGTGAATCTCCATTGTGTGGTATTTCTATAACTCATCAAATTCTTTTCTAGTTAGTCTTTGATTCATGAATCTTTATTAATTTTTATTTCACTGTCCCCATACTTTTGTATTTAAAGTGTTTCCTTCGGGGTAAAAGTTGGTTCAGCAAGTAAGAGTGCCTACTGTTCTTTGAGAGAACCTGAATTTAGTTCCCAGCAATCGTGTTGGGTCAGGCACATCGCCTGTAATTCTAGATCCAGGGGACTGAAAGTGCTTTGTGACCTCAGCAGACATCCAGACATATACAACCCCACACAGAAACACCATGTACAAATAATTAAAATGAAATCTCTTCTTATTTTCTTTATTTTATTTAGTCTTCTTTCATATAATACATCCCTATCGATGATTCCTCTCCTTCCACTTCTCCCAGTTTTTTTCCACTCCCCTCCTAGACTGATTCCTCTTCTGTTTCCCTTTAGAAAAGAGTAGGCCTCTTAGGGATATCAACAGAACAGAGCATTGATGCAATAAGACTAGGCACAAGCCCTCATATCAAACCTGGATGAGGCAACCCAGTGGGATGAAAAGGGTCCCAATGGCAGACAAAAGAGTCAGAGACACAACACCCACCACCACTGTTAGGAGTTCTACAAAAACCTCAAGCTACCCAACTATAAGGTATATGCAGAGGACCTAGCATACTCATGCAGGTCCTGTGGTTGTCATTTTAGGATCTGTGAACCTCTATTAGCCCTGCTTAGTTGATTCTGTAGGCTGTGTTCTCTGGGTGTCATCTACCTCTGGCTCCTGCAATCCCTCTTCCCACTCTCCTGTATGGTTCCTTGATTTACACCTATTGTTTGGCTGTGGGTCCTTGCATCCGCTCCCATCAACTGCTGGAGGAAGGTCTAAGCTCTCTGATGGTGATGGGGCTAGGCACTAAATGATAATAGCAGAATATCATTAGAATATCTTTTTTTCTATCCTAGTTTCATATATATATGAATATTATATATATGTATATTATATATATATGTATATTATATGTACACATAATACATACTGGTATTCAATCATTTGTAGTGATGCAAATTCCTACTTGCTGTCATGTTTCTTTCAATAGGTCATCCATATCACTCCCACAGGCTTAGGGAGCAGCAAAAGGAAGGATATAAGCACTGAAAAGTAGGAAGAATGCTACTGTGAAATGCTGTCTTCTGTATATGACATGGCTGTTGCGCAAATAAAATAGTATTAGTTTGGTTACCCTACATAAAACCAACACAAGAGCAATTCTCTCAAAATTTTTAGCATGGATAGAGGGGGGATCTTAGTTTTTCTCTTTTTTTCTGCATTTGTTGCTTTTTATCTTGACTTTCCTCCATGTGTTTTTACAGATTTGTGATTAATCCACCATCTTTCAGAGAAGACCCTCACATAATAAATTTCACTTTTCTGTTTCTTAGTGGATTTTCTCCCTGGGCCATTAATGCAAGAGAGGTGCTAAAATCTCCTCACCATTACTGTATTAATGTCTATAGCTCTCTTTTGCTTATTAATACTTTTATGCATTTAGGTGTTCTGGTATTGAACATATATGCATTTATAACTGCTTTTTTTGCAAACATGACAACATGACATCTTATATAATGAACTTCTTTACTTTTTATAATCATATTTTGTTTAAATTCTATTTCATTTTATATCAGTGTAGGTGTTTTAATCTGCAATAGATTCTGCTGGCATACAAAATATTGTTTCAGTCTCCCACGGCCAGTGCATGATGCTCTTAGTGGTAGACTTTTAAAAATTCACAAGGTGAATTCCTGGTCACCAGTATCCATTTTCTTTCTTTTAAAAAATATGTTCAGTTACCGCATGTCTTTTAGTTGGATGACTTAATTTATACTCATTTCTGAGTACGGTATTGCTATTATCATTTTATCCCCTTCCTTTCTTCCCTCACCCTCCCCTCCCTTTTTTCCATGCCTTCTCTCCTTTTCTTTCTCTCTTACTTTTTCTTGTGTAAACAATTTTTGTCTGGTGTTTTTCTTGATTATTATTTTTGGATTGTCTGCCACTAAAATTTGCTTTTCAGTTACTATGAGGCTTACTGAAATGGATTTTTTGTTGTTGTTGTTTTCTTGTTTTGTTTTTGTACAAAAAGTTGTTTCGAAATGATAGCAACTTAACATCAATCATAGAACCAAGAACAAAGGACAGAAGAAACCAATAATAATAGAAATACCCATGCTTGACTTCTATTCTTTATTACATTTAACACTTTGACATCCCTTTTTACGAATCTCTATATTGACAGTACATAGACATATTTATGCAGGTAATTTTAATTGATTTATTACTGTTCACACTAAAAATGCAATAGAACTATGTTTATGTTCAAACATTATGAGTTTGTTTGAATGATTACTTTTCTAAAATGTCTTGTTTCTTTTTGTTTTCCTCTTTCTCCTTGTAATCTCTTTGTCTCAGATGTCTTAGCATTTCTTTGTATATAGATATAATTTATTACTATTTTGGAAATTGCATGTGTTTTGGTTCTATTTACCCTCACCCTACCTCCTCCCTCTGTTCTACCCAGATCCAACACCACTTTCTTACCCATGCAACTTTCAGTTCTTTTTTTCCAATAAAGCTAGCTTGTGCTGCCAAAGTATTCTGGAATGTTTGGCCTTATACTGGAGCACAGTGATTTATAAATGGCTACATTCTTAGAAAAAGAAATTGACCCTCCCTCTCCCAGCTGCTATTAATTAATTAATTGTCAATAGCTCTTTGGCTGGAGGTGGCAATTAGTGCTCAACTCCTCTCTCATTAGAGAGATGCAACCTATCAAAGAGCAGCCTCGATGAAATTTGTACATTCCAGGATAGGAGCATGAAGCATGAGGATTAGTATGATTAAGCAAAAGAGTCAGAGATGTAAGAAAAATAAGAGACAGAAACAAAACAGCATTGGTAGGGAAATTCAGTGGATACTGAATCCATCTGCCTTTATGTTCAACATCCTTATATACTTCACTCCAAAAGAGGACAGGGAGGCAACAGATTTTATTAGCATCATACAAGGAATAGACTTGAATTCTATGACCTTTGGTCAAGGTAGAGCAGATCCACCCCTATACCCAAAACACTAATTAACCGCACCCTAGGTCAGAATCTCTTGTTTGAAGTCACACCTGTTGTTGTCAACAACTTTGAAAGAGCAAAAGTAAGCTCAGACTCTCTGACCTCCAGTCAAGGTGGAACAGGCTCACATCTGTGGGTCCTCACAATTCCTCCCTTTTATCTTAGTTAATAAAGCCTGTGCTTCTACTACAAGACAATGACTGTGCCTTGCTTGGGGACCTTTTTCTCATTTTCCAGACTTACCTGCCATCATTATACACATTCTGCTATGTCTGTCCTGTCTTAGATTGCCTGGAGGGGGGAGCAGGGGGCAGAAATCTTTCCTATTTCTGACTACCTGCTTCTGTGAATAAAAGGTTAAAGGAGAAGGCATCTCGGCTCTGTGCACCTTTGAGCCAATTTTCTGTCGAGAGTTAGCCATATGCAAGCAGATAAAGATGTTTTGTGATACATATACTTCTATATCTACAACATCTCCTAATAAAGGAGTTGAGGATGATCAGAGGAGGGACTGCCTTTTTAAATTGGTGTAGAATATCTTTAACAGTTTTCAGCTACAATCGAAATCCAAATTTGTCCTTTTAAACATATCAGCAAAGCAAGTCTATCTTCGATGGCAGATCCATGGCGTCTCTCTGACATTCAGTTTTGTCTTCCCTGCCTACATAAGTTCTGCCCTATCAACAGGCCCAAGGCAGTTTCTTTATTAACCAATGAAAGCAACACAAAGACAGAAGGACCTCCTGTACTATGAGGCTTCCTACTGAGGTTTGTATTTGGCTCCCTGAGTTTTTCACTTCCACCATCCTTCCAGTTGGGTTTTCTGTAGTACTTCTCTTTATTGACATATAGTAATTTTGCATCTTGGATTGACTTCTTTGTTTATTTCAGTTCTATGTTTTTGTTACTTTGGGGGTATACTCCAATCTCTCGAGCTGTTTGTACATAGTTACAATCATTTTTTCATTTATTTGCCTGATTATATTTCTAGGTCATATTCATCAGGCCCCTTATTCTGGGATTAGTAATTTTTTGAAGGACACATGGTCTTCTGAGTTTTCATGTTGTTTCTGTTTCAGGGCTAGGATTGAACATCTGAAGCTAACTAGTTGAATAAAAGTGTGGGTTGGGAGTTGGAGGTCTGTAGACTTGAGACTTGTCATCCTTCGAGCTAAGGGAGCTGAGAAATGTAGATTTGGGTCTCAGGATCCAGGAAACTCCTTACCTGAAATATACTTCTATAGTTCTTAATGTATCACACAATAATTTCCCACTGAAAATTTGAATTAATTTGTTACCTAATCCTGTTACTGAGACATAATTGTATCCATTTTACTAGCGCAAGATATATATGCATGCAAGCTCATACAAGCAGAAAAGAGATTAGTATAATGTATTGAACTTAACCACACAATCAGAGCATTTTCATTGAATCAGTAGGAGAGGAAACTAGAGAATTCAGAAATTAATGTTACTACTTTGAGGATCTATTTGTGAACAGAATGCTGTATGCAAAACCTCATTCTCTTGGAAATATAAAAGAAGAACAGTAGGAAATAAGCAATTTGTTATAAGTACATGGGTTTTGAACAAAAAAGGTGAAATTCTCCTCAGTATTAATGAACTGATAAAATGTTATCAACATTAAAATAATTTAAAGTAAGTATTGGGTAGCATGAAACGTCAGTAACTATATAAATTATGCTTTATTTGAAGCCTAGCTTAAAGTATATATCAAGAGCATAGGGCAACTATGATCAAATTTCATTTTAATGATGAAGTATAAAATGAAGTTTAGTTTCAAAATCTAAAGCATTGCTGTTGTTATTACATGGACTTGAGTATCGTTCCTGCAAATTGTATCTAGATTTAGAACATATGTTATTGTTTCAGTTCTTTAAGCCCCAATTTTCTTGCATGTGTAATAATAATGGATAGTAAAAGTACACTGTAGAATTGTTATGGAATTTGGACCTGGACACATTGCCCAGTTGCTAAAGCACCTGCTTCACAAGCACAAGTACATGGATTTGAATGGTCAGCACCTACATAAAACCCTGATTGGCAGGTGTGTTTCTGTAGGTAAATACAGGAGGAGGGATAAAATAGAAAGATGTCTGTTAATAATAAACAACAGTAACAAAACACAGAAGCTACCAACTCCATAGGAACAACAGAGGTTTTAAACAGGATATGAAACCCCAAAACCATGGTTTTTCCTAGTTTATTTATTTTTTGTTATTTATGTATCTTCAACAAATCATTGAGCAGGTTTTGCTATAGATTTTTCATAAGCCAACTCAAGTACTGATTTTGCATCCTGTGGGCAATTTTAAAACCATGAAGGGTAAACGCTGCATGGAATCCATCCTCAATGTGGTGATGTGTCACCTGAACTCCAACATTCTGAAGCCGCGTCACATACATGAGTCCATCATCTCTTAGGACATCATACTGACAAGTGATGATATAGGTCAGAGGTAAGTGACTCAAAGTGTTGTCGTTGGCCAACAGAGGGCATGCCTTCACATCGAGGAATCCTGGGTACTTTTTAGACAGTTCAGAACTACCAGGAGTAGGACTTTTGTAGACGTGACCTTTCTTATATCTCTCAGGGAGTAAGGAACTCCAGTTCACAAACTGCAACAGATGGCTGGATTCCAGAGGTACATGTTGGTTAAGAAGCATGGCTTTCTCCAGGGTTCGATCTGTAGTAAAGTATTCACTCCAAAACCTGGCCAACAAGGAGGTAGTTAAAATTGGAAAATATATACCTTCTTGATATGATGGTAAGTTTATATCAAGAATCTGAAGGGCAGGATATATTAAGGCCTGGACCTTGAGTTTTGTCTTGACATCTGGATCCTGTATGAGCTGAAAAAGAATTAAAATTACATTGAAATGAACATTTTGATTGGTCTATTTTCAATAGTAGTATGTAGAGATGAGATAAATTTGGATAATCAGATACAACAAAAATATCTTACAGAATTTTCCAATTTTCTATATTGTCAGTATCTACTCCTTAATGTAATTACTGACATCACGTAGACATATTTTACACAATGCTCATGATTCAATTTCAAAAATACTAGCAAAAATGCTATGCCATATTTCTCCAGAAAATACTTTTATGACTTCGGCAAGTCATGTATTATTAAACATGTTAACCAGTGAAAAACCAGGGAGGATATTGAGAACCAAGTCTCTAACTGTTTTGAACATTTTTTTGTTTTGACACTGAGAGTCAATCATTGCAACATACTAGAGAGAGGGTGGTTTATGCATGTCCCATGTAGGAGAATGAATGGGGGGAGGTTCTTGTATTTAACATCACAGTTGTAGCCCTGAGTGGGTACGAATACTCTACTCAGGAACAGGTGTCCTTTAAGTAGTGCATGTTACCAAAGACAAGACAATGAATTTAGGATTTACTGCGTGGAATGTCTTTGTCTTGAAAATGTTTCAGGTCTAGAAATGTTCTGCTTCTTTTTAGTCTGTGACAGTCTAGAGCATATTAAATGATATTTTATATAGATATTAAGTATGAGTTTGAAATCTTTTAATATGACAGATGTTGGATTTATAAAAGAAGGGTTTAGAATGCAACAGGGAAAACAAATGCATGCCGATAGTGATTAGGTTAACTGGACAAATCCAGAGTTGAATACTGCTTTACTTCCAAATTTCTTGCCTCTTGATGTGTTACTCACGTTGTACCTGGCTGCCTTTCAGAGCAATGAGGCATATGCAATGTAGAATTCAAACTGTGGAATATATTCTACCCTTGTTTTACAGATATTAGCACAAACCACAGACTTTGTAGTTTCTTTTCTCTGGAAATAAATAAAGTAATTTAATTGTAGCAGTGCACGGCAACAAAATGTCCTCATAGTAGCTAACTATCCTAAAAGTTTATGGAAACTCAGATCTGAAAATTATCAATCATCTGACTAGCAAAAGGTAACTGTAAACTGACTAATTCCATTCTTAGTCCTCTGTACTAACATCTCTCCTTGAGAAAATTTCGTTATTCCATTATCAAGAGATATGAAATCAGTTCTGGCATCCTCCAACTCTCAATATTACTGTTATCATGTTCTCAATTTTGGTGACAAGTAAAGTTGAAGAACTTTACTAGTATAACCCATAATAGGTATAGGATGTTACCTAACTGACCATAACAATATGCAACCAAAGTCCTAGAAATTGTGTATATATATATATATATGAAAACACTGACATAAAACACACTTAGAAACATTATATAGACAAATGTTTCCTAACATCAGTACAGGCATTTCTCTAGTATTTTAACATGGTATTAAAATAGCATGTTTTCACTGAACGTTTAAAGGTCTGAAGCAAATATATTTACATATAGGGTGTTTTACGATCTCAAACAAACCTGTTGGGTCACAGCTGCAGCCAAGTTCCCACCAGCACTGTCCCCAGCTACACCAACTCTTCGAGGATCTACGCCATATCTTTCAAGAATGTCTTCCTGTAAGAACCATCGTAAGGCACTGTATACATCTTCAAACTGACGTGGGAAATGATATTTGGGGGCCAAGCCATAGCTGTTCAAAGAATAATTATTTCAAATGAATGAAATTTAATTTTATATGGCATCTCTCTAAAATAGAGACCAATTTTCCTGGGGCTGGAGAGATGGCTCAGAGGGTAAGAACACTGGCTGCTCTTCCAGAGGTCCTGAGTTCAATTCCCAGCAACCACATAGTGGCTCACAACCATCTGTAATATAATAAGACCTGGTGCCTTCCTTGTCAGCAGTACAGTGTATGCTCAATAAATAAATAAATAAATAACACCAATTTTCCTTTAAAAAAAAACACATTTTTTGTGATCCATATACCCATGAATATGTTTCACCCCAATATCTTGGTTGATTTCATCATTACACTACTAATAACTTGAGTAAAATAATTGAATTCTCCTTGAGGTAGATAAAAGAATGAAAAATACAGCAGGTAATACATTTCCTAATATGTTTTCCACCACTTTCTTTTTACTATTGTTATACTTTATTGGAAATTTGTCAGTGACAAACAAATCTTATTAATTTAATGTTTGAACTTTACCTAATGTAAAAGTGGTATGTGACCACTATGTTTGATTATTAATGACTTAGTTACTCAATTCGTTCCTATCAAATTGATTTCTTAGCAATATTCTCTTGCTATGTGATTTGCCTGTTTCCACATGTAGCTTGAGGATGGATTGCTTTCAGTGATGATTTTGCCATGGCATATGGTAAACTAACCCCTTAAGTGCAGTTTGCCATGACATCCTCAGAAAGACCATGTTGTATAGAAAATACGTGGTTCTCAGTTCACATACAGATAAACTAAACTGAATTAATAGTATGTAACAGGTTCAAAGTCTCAAGGCAATGTTTCAAACCTTATTTGCCTGTGATTCTCTAAGTACTCAGTCTGCTGAAGGAAGCTATGCAGGTCACTGGTACGTGTTATGCACTGGTGTTATTGTGTTCTAATGATTTCTGAACTTTCTCTTTTCAGTCCTGGTTGATTTTAAGTGTTGTGTTTTGTTTGTTTTCTCTGAGTCTATTCTTGCCAACTTGAGTTCATTTTCTCTTTGCTCACTCTCCTAATTTCAGTTAAAATATTCCAGAAATAACCCCCCTAAAAGCCAAAAATGACCAAGAGTGTTAGTTTCTTGCTACACAAAACATACAACTAAACATTGAAGAAGCAAACCATAGTCTTACTCAGTTGACACGACAATAGCATCGAGTCTATCAGCTGTCTTTCTTGCCAGAAGGTCATACAAAGAAAGAGCTGAAATTGAGAAAACTGAGTGAGAGACTGTCAAGTGAGCTTCTGGAAAAGCATGTCATCAAAAGCACAACAGTGCACATTGCTCCTCACAGACAGTTTACAACTGCTTCTGTTTGCAGCACTTCATCGTCATTGTAGAAAATGAATCCTCAGCCATTTTCACATTGATACAGTCAAGGGCTTGCTCTATTAGCTTCACACTGCCTAGTCTAAAGCACTGCTATACTATTGAATATCCGTATCTTTTTGCATTTAGCAAGTGTTAAGTGTTGAAAGTCTACATGAGTATGCCCCTACTATAAGCTACTGAGCTCTGGACTTGCTGAGGCTGATATGCACCAGTCCAGCTGATATGAATGCTCATTGTCCCTTCACCTGCAGCAGATAATCAGATAGTTTTGATAAATGCCCCATTGCCCAATCATTGCCTAGCCTTTCACAGTTCCTGAGCCTTGACTAGCCATGCCTTAGGTCATCTGGAAGCAGCTACAGAAGAGAACACATCATTCTTTCTTCCGTAACAGTTGCTAAATAAGGTTGAGTCAGAATATACTTCCTGACATAGGGGACAAAATAACTATATTGCTAATTTCAATTGATACACAAAAAGTTGGGCTCAGATTTATCAACAGGTAGCTTCATCAATTAGAATGGTTCTATAATATGATAGAACACCTAACCCGCTTTATGCAAAACAAAGAGATTTTCTCTGAATTTCAGAACCCCAGGAAGCTGCCTTTCTATTTTTGTTAATTACTACTAACTCTTACAATATTAATAGAATAGCTAAATGGCAGTATCTATCTTTGTATCATTAGCCATGGTTAATAGATTGTAATGTAAACCAGTTCCCATCAAACAGTCATAGATTTGACCCAGATACAACTTCAGGGGGAAATGTTAGACCTGAAGTAACCTATCAGTTTGTTGCTGCTTCAAAACCTAAATAACCATCTCATCATTATCACCCCTGGAATGAAAGATGCAAAACAGGAGTCCTGGAAAAACTATATCTCACTGAGTATGCTGCACATCCCTTCCTCAGGTCTTAACCAAATTCCAGAACACCTTATGTCTCTCTATCTTAAAATCAAGTTATAAAGATCAAGTTATACTCTACTAATAATATTTTGAAACACATACATTATAAAATATGTAAGATATATTGGCTATATGCGTTATATGTGATTTATTTACATTCAATAAAGTAAAATTATAATAAATACAATTAAATGTGGTAAAATATTATATTATATAATCTAAACAAGTGAAATATATACTATCAAATAAAAACAGTATTTTCAGCTCTGTGATTTTTATAGCTACCATCTTTGTTCTCACTTCCTTCAGTAAGTAATGCTTTATAAAAGACCATGGTCAGCATCTCAATTTGATGATATTTTGTCCACTATTCAGTTCACCTCCACTTTAGTTCTCACTACAGTATTCCATCAATTCTACAATAATAAAACCATATATTCAAGAAGCCCTTTCTCTTCTTACCTGAGACTGTCTACAGTTCTTAGTAGTAATGAATACCCATTTCAGAAAAGAACACGTTCCAAACAATTGAAACACTATTATATCTTATTATATTACTATAACTAACATATATAAGTTTTTAATGTGGAGTGTATCAGATTTTGTGGAACAAACAACAACATTCATAAAAGGAACATACCTGCACTCCCCAAACACCAGCCACCACCATGAATATAAAACAGGCCCCTCCTGAGAGTCTCTGACTTCCTTTTGGGCATGTATATGCGAACAGGAACACTGCTGAAAGCCGTGTCTATCACAGTGACATTTTCATCAGAAGTGGCTGGGACTTCTTGAAGACTCAAAAACAATTGTATTGTGCTCATGAAATGACTGATTCCCAGAATTTCAGAAATAGAAGCCTAAGTGAAGAGGAGAAAAATGATTAAAATTGCGTGTGTGTGTGTGTGCAGACTGCTGAGTCCCTTTAGAGTCTGCCCACTTGTAGATGATGTTCCCTGAGCCTGAGGTATAGGGTAGTTTTGTAGACTTAGCAGTTGATGCCAAGCACCCTCATAGTTAATTTGTGTACTCTACGAACTGTACTTCTTTTCATTTTTTAAAATTTATGTACATTAGTGTTTTGTTCATTAGCACTGATGTTTGTATGAGGGTGCCAGGGACCCTGGAACTGGGTTACAGATAGTTGTGAGCTGCCATGTGGATGCTGGGAATTGAACCTGGATCCTCTCGAAGAGTAGCCAGCGCTTGTAAGTGCTGAGCCATTTCTCCAGCCCCTGTTTTTAAATTAATTTTAGTTTTGTCATTTGTTTCTTTGAATTTTGCTTTTGAGTTCTTTTATATTTTAGGTAGCAACCTGGAATATCAAGTATATAGATGGCAAAGAGTCACTAAGTCTTTCTCTTCATGCAGCTGAGAGTTTTCCTGACTGCTCAGGAGCTTTTTAGTTTTTAGAAGCGCCATTTTTCAATTGTTGTTATTAATTTCTAGGTAACAGGTGTCTCACTCAGGAAGTCCTTTCCCACACGATGTCATGTAGGACTGCCTGCACTTTCTTCTGGCAGTTTCAACATTTCAGGTTTCACATGGAGTTAGCTGACGCATTTGGAGTTGATGTTTCTGTGTTGGATGATAGATAGTGGTTTTCTCTATATGTTCACATGCAGATGTCCCAGCATTATTTATTGAAGATGCTGTCTTTTCTCCAGTATGTGTTTTGGAATCTTTGTCAAATATTAAATAGCTTTTCTAATGTGAATTCCTATTAGTATGCATGTCTGCCTGTGCCATTACCATCTAAAACACTTTATGCTTTTTATAATTTTGTCATCAAAGCATGGCATACGTTCTTTTTATATTTTTCACATATACAATTTCACATATTATTTAGAATATTTTACTTTTGCAATTTTTCTTTAAAGTATTTTTTTTTTTTATTTTCTAGACAGGGTTTCTCCGTAGCTTTTGGTTCCTGTCCTGGAACTAGCTCTTCTAGACGAGGCTGGCCTCAAACTCACAGAGATCCACCTGCCTCTCTCTCCCAAGTGCTGGGATTATAGGCGTGTGCCACCACCGCCCGGCGTCTTTTTTTTTGTTTTGTTTTTTTGAGACAGGGTTTCACTATATTTTGATTATGTTTTCCCTTCCTTCAATCAAAATCTTCCCAACTCCCTACACATCCAACTTTATGCTCTCTCCCTCAAAAGAAAAGAAAACACACTAAATGAACATCAAAACAAACAAGCAAAAAATTAACAAAACAGTAACATGTCAAAACACAACATAACCATACTGTTATCAAAGGCTCAGGAATAGAGTGATATTAAATTGTCCTCTTTATACTGTAATCTACCAAAACATACTTGTTAATGGTCCCAGATACATATATGAAAGATTTAAAATTGATTTTAAATAATGAAGCTTATCCACATTATCTGTATATGATTGGACACTAAGACCATTTTGAGAGCCTTGAATCATTAAATACTAGCTTTGTACTAAAGCAAATTTTATATTTTCAGTTCCAGGTTTTAGAGTTAATTCTTAAATGCCTACATTTTATTTAGGCCCAGTTAAGAAAAGGCTATTTAATAACTAATTTTTCAAAGCAGCAATGAAAGGAAGGAGGGAAAGAAGGAGGAATAGAGGGGAAAAATCATAGGGAGAAAAGAGAGAGGAAAGAAAGGGACAGAATTTAGGAAGAAAAGAGAAGTAAAGATGCAACGGATAGAATAGAGGGAGGAAAGAGGGAAAGAAAAGGGAAGGGTGATGTAGGAGGGTCATCTTTCTATCTGATGCTTTCATTGGTTAATTAAGAAAGAAACTGCCTAGGCCCATTTGATAGGCCAACCCTTAGATAGGTGGAGTAGACAGAACAGAATGCTGGGAGAAAGAAGCCGAGTCAGGAGTCGCCATGATTCTCCCACTCCAGACAGATGCAGGTTAAGATCTTTCCTGGTAAGCCGGCTCGTGGTGGGTGCTGCACAGAATATTAGAAATGGGTTAGATAAATATGTAAGAGCTAGCCAATAAGATACTGGAACTAATGGGCCAGGCAGTGTTTAAAAGAATACAATTTGTGTGTTGTTATTTTGCGTAAAGCCATGCGGGTGTCCGGGTGCTGGGGACGCAGCCCCACCGCTCCTATCATTACAGAAGGGAAAGAAGGGAAAAGGAAGGAAGGGGAAGGGAGGGAAATACAAGGCCATGAAAGGGAAGGAAAGGGAAGGGAGGGGAGAGAATAGATAGCAAATAGTCCCTACATATTAAAACTGTAACTGGAATTTCAAGTATCATTCTAAAAGTTCATACATTCACACTGATGAACATTTTACTTGAACAACACACCACAAACAGTATCTTCATTATGTAATCACTTTTAAAAAGTGCTAAAATGTGGCAAACACTGGGGACACTATTTAGTTATTTTTACTAATTCCAGACATATTTTGTTCCATTAGACCTCTTTATTAGAGGCTTAATTTTGTTGTTAAAGCACAAATAGATTATTGGGATTTGTTTGGGTTCAGTAAGAATCATTTCCTGGCAGGATATTTCTTCTGTAAGTGACAATGCCAGATATCCTCACTGGGCGTCCCAGAATGTCACAATAACAAGATCTGTGGGCTATCTCAAGATTCTAGGTGGACAAACCTGAGGTGCACCTCACAAACAAACCATTGAAAGTACTGATTCAGGAGAGCTGTGACTTCTTCTGGTGTGTTCCTGGGAGACTGCTGTATATAATAAGTCGGATGCCCCCTATACATCTGTTTGAACCCAAGTCACCAAAAGTCACCCCAAGCAGACACAAAGAAGTCCTTGGCTTTTCTTTCAGGAGCCCAGAATTCCTCATATATACAAATTCCAAATCATGCTATTGCTGTAACCATCAGATCACTGCTTCCCTTAAGGAAATGATCGCTGACAAAAACTAATGTATTAATATACAAACAGCACACATATAATAAAAGAAATACCGAATATTCCTTGGATGAATTTCTCCTTTTCTCTCTTTAAGTCATAGTTTTTTAACAGTTAAACTAGTCAGTCAAATATTCTAATAAGTGGAATACTTAGAATACAATAATTATCAGTATTCTACTATCTGACAGACAAAGCAGACTTCAAACAAAAATTAAGGAAGAGAGATAAATAAGTCTTTAACACTGCATTCTGATCAAGGGAACATTAAACCAGAAAGACATTACAATTCAAAGAGAAAAAGAAAAGTAACTACAGATGTACTCACAGCAGAAATTTAGAATGGCTCGACAGACTTAAGTCAAGATATCTAATGAATCAAATAGACTTTAAAGAAAAAAAAATTACACAATCATACAAAATTATCTTACAAGGACCAGTAACATTACTATATCCCAATGTCAAATATTTTGAGAAAGAAATACAAATAGTACCATTCTGAATAGCCTCAAAAATTAAACCTTGCAATAAATCTTACCAAGGGGAGGAACTTCTATGATTAAAAAATTAAATACTAGAACAAAAATGAAGATAAACACTAGAAGATGGAAACATTGTCCATCAGCAAAGAATCAGTAGAATTAATGTTGTAAAGATAGCATCCTAACTAAAGAATCCACAGTGTCAATGCAACCGTAATCAAAGGGTGGAGCTGGAAGAAGAGAAACTGAGGTGAGAAATATTCATGATTATAAACTTTTAAAAATACAGTGACATTATACACAAAAACAGAAAGAGAAGACTTAAAATCCCTGCAGAAAGACAAAATCCACCTACCAGATAGCTAAGGCAATTTTGAACATGTTCAGAAAAGTCAAAAAGAAGAAAAATACCATTGTTACTAAAATTAACACTAATAATAATAATAATGGTGCTGATGCTGTAGAAATTTCTATATTTAATCTCAAACTATACTAAAAATCATACTAATAAAAATGAGACTGTCACTAAAAACAGACATGTTGCTCAATTGAACTTAAAATAACTCTCAGATGTATATTCATGTAACTATAGCTGCTTATTATTCCACAAAATATCTTGTGTACAGGGGAAAACTTAGCACAGAAACTCAAAAATGGCTTAAGTTCAGAGAATAAGTCTTTGGTGAATAGTATTGAAATACAATGTATGCAAGAACCTCACTAAATTAAAAAGTTTCTGTAAGGCAAAAGACACCTTCAACAGGACAAACAAACAAACAAACAAAAAAAAACCTTACAGAATGGGGGTAAATTGAAGAATTTTAGAATATGGTCTTGGCACTGTTTTCAAGACAGCTGAGTATTGACTGTGTTATACGGCTTTTAGTGGTAACTAACCTATAATGAAAAGAGCAAGTTGAGTAAGGAAACAAAGAAAATGTACAGTTCGAGGAAAAAAAGATGACCAGGAAGTGTGAAGGTGTCTAGTTTATCCCCAGGAGATAAAAAGCTTAAATAAATCTTGATACTAAAGGGAATAAAGGAGCGCTGACCTCAGGAAAGATCCTACCCAGCTGTTTCTAACTTGTGAAAAGGAATTGAAGAAAAGCTTAAGCAGTAATTGGAACCACACAAAACAGAAAGCTTCTTCCTGCCGCCCGAAGATCTGAATACAGCACTACTCTCAGCTACTTTTCCAGCAACACTACTGCCTTCATGCCACCGTGCTTCCCATCATGACAATAGACTAAGCCTCTGAAACTGTAAGCAAGCACCAGTTAAATACTTTCTTTAATGAGTTGCTGTGGTTATGGCGCCTCCTCACAGCAGTAGAACACTTACTAAGAAGACTTCATACATGATGAGTGTTTATACATATATATGTATATATATGGAATTACTCCACAGTAGTGACACCTCATAGAAGCTATAGACTATCAAACAAAATGCTCAGACATGGTATACCTCCCTTTGCATTATTGTTTAGGAATTTCCAAGACACTATATGTAGCTTTGTAAATTAAATATTGTATATATCTGTATACATAGTCATTATAGCATTAAGATTTTTTTCTTTTTCTTTCTTTTTTTTTTTTTTTTTTTGGTTTTTCGAGACAGGGTTTCTCTGTAGCTTTGGAGCCTGTCCTGGAACTCCCTTTGTAGACCAGGCTGGCCTCGAACTCACAGAGATCAGCCTGCCTCTGCCTCCTGAGTGCTGGGATTAAAGGCGTGCGCCACCACCGCCCGGCTAAGATTTCTTTAATATGAAAATTGAATAAAATGATTTAACTGCATTCCCCAACAAATAGTTGAAAACCGTCAATGAACAGCCAAGTTAACGATACAAGAAAGGTACACATAACATTCAAATAAAATAACATTTACGATAAATAAATAGTGCAAGTATTCAAAAAGGAAATAAACAAGGAACTGTAATCACAAATATGATAAGACTATATGGTACACTAACAAAATAGCATTCACTATAAATGAACAGTGCAAGTATATAAGAGTATATGGTACACTACTTCAGAAATGAATTCTTAAAATATCATAGACTATCAAAAGACAGAATCATAGGAACTCAAGGACTAGACAGAGAGATATAGTAAGATTATTGCTAACCAAAAGGAAGAAAAGAATAAACACACTGTTACCAGTCTTCATGCTAGAATTAAAAAAGGAATAAGAAGAAATGCCAAAATAACTTCCCTGATAAAATCAAACTAAAACTCAAAATATTACATATTGTGGAAAAAGAAAATAAAGCAAAAGAAAAGAGCATTGTAGAAATAGTTCAGAAAAAATGAATGACTAATTAAATGCGCCAATTAAATGATTTGCTTTTTAAGAGTTTTTATGGTCATTGTGTCTTCTCACAGCAATAGAATCCTAACTAAGACAGCACGTCAGATGTTTGTTACTCAGGCTAAGTGTCATTGACTTACTTACACATATTTTGCTCCACAAAATAAATTCACTACAGAGAGGGCTAAAGAAGACGTGCATGATTTTACTTCTACATACTAAAGTCTCTCAGAAAGAACTAGCAGTGACAACGGTAAGCAGCAAAACAGGTAACCACATTCTCCTACAGCAATACTCCTTGCTCCAATTGGGAATCATATGTATTGCTTTTTACTGTGTTTATTTTAATCACTCAGTCTCATGAACTGTATCAACAAGCTGTAAGTCTATGCCTAAGTCCAAGAGTACTACCCAGACTTCTGTAATTAAAGAGAAGACTATTCCATTCTTCCTTCCCTGAAGTTGATATTGTAAGCAGCTTCACCCGACAGTACTATGCAACACACTCTCCATCCTTGCTCTCTCTCCTCTGCTAGCTTCTTCCCTGTTGCTGTCTACACAGGGATTAAACCTGGAGACTGAGCATGCTAAGAAACTTCTCAACCTCTATTTTCTTTCTATTAAATTATTCAGTATTCATAAGGCCAATAAAGTTCAGAATTTACTCTTTGTTCTTACCAAACTTACCAAATTCGTGTATACATTTTCTGTTGTTATTTCGAGTATCAGTCTCCAAGGCTCTTCAATATCACCTGGAAGAGGGGTATAAACAAAATAAGATACGAGGACCACAGTGATGAGAAGCAAAATGGTTCTCCCCATGTTTCTTTCTGCTCATTCTACTTTGGAGGTTCAGTAAATAAAACTTTTCAAATTTTTGGAGATTGCATTTTAACCTGTCGTAGAGTGTTATTTAACTTATTAAGGACAAATTCTACTGCATGACTGGTTCTTGCATAAGCACTCCAAAATACATTTTTCTTATCATAATCCCCACGTAAAGAGTTTTCAAAACCGAATTTCTCTCTCCAAGTTACCTCCATTCTAGGAGCCAGATCCTGTTTCTATGCCAGTGTGTAATGAAATGTTATCGTAACAAAAATATTGCCTTCACTCTCTGTTCTGTGTATAAAGGGTATTGAAACAAATAGTGTGTGCATCAACTGACAACTAAGAGAAGACTAAAGGCACCTTTAAAGCAATGCAAACTTTGAAAAGGAAGTTCCTTCCTCTTTATTCTCTCTGTGCCTTACTATGTCCCCTGCTGAGAAACTTCAGCAGTTTATTTTATTTTTTTTAATGAGTATTCAATTGCACTTCTTAGGATATTCCTTTTTATTTGTGTTATTTCTCTTGTTTTGAGATTGTGATAGAATTGCATCATTTTCCCTCCCTGTTTACAGCTCAGTTGATTCTAGTCTACAATTCTCTTGTAAAACCTGTTTCTCTTTACTTTCTGTCTGGCTGTCTTGGTAGTTAAAGTGCCACCTTCCTAGCTCCAGTCTAGTATTCTCATCTAAAATCTGATGTCTCTGTCAGTCTGTTAAAGCTGCCAGCAGCAAACCCACAGAAAAGACATTTTCTGTTCTAAGTCCCATTTTCTTGGATAGTAAATGACTCAAGCGTTGAATGATTAAATCGTTTTATTGAGTTTGGAGCATATTCCATGCCAATTTAAACTGAGGACTTTATTTTCTCTAGGAAGTCCATCCCATCACTTCGTCTTCCTATCAGCATGGGAGCAGAAGGAAGAATATTGGAGACTATTTCACACAGAGTGAACAGAGCTACATATTTCTAAAGCTAGTATTTATGTTAGATCCTCTGCTTCATGGGAATTTACCCTACACATTATGAAATCAAAGGAAAGTGGGGACCCTGGCCCAGTTTGGTCTGTTATCATACCATGGCTACTGTGGTGTGCATATGCAGTGAGTGTTTTTCTCACACGAGACAGGGCTGCAGGGCTGGAAGCCTTGGAGAAGGGGTCAGTGAGGGGGAACTGAAAAAAGAGGCTGTGGATTTGAAGAAGAGGATGGAGGGTGTGCGGGAGGGTTGGGAGAGGGAAAGCGATGTGAGAAACGTTGTGACTGTGTTATAATCTCAAAAAATGAAAAATAAAAAGAATTCTGCGTCTGGAACTTCATTGAACAATTTGAATGAATAGGTGAGTCATTAGAACTGATTTGTGATTTTGAGGATACAAATTATCTTTGTTTTTCATGCCACATCAGTTTTCTCATGCTTATCTGACCATTTGGGTTTTGATCAGTGGTTCAGAAAAAATTTCCTTTTATTCTTTCACTTCAAGTTGGCGCTCTTCTTTCAGTGGATAGGTTCGAAATGCTCAGGAAAGACTAAGCTGTAACAAAGTTGTGGTGATGTTTTTCCCTGTTGGACTGGAGTTCTAGACCCCAAGATCTATTTGCAGTCTGCCCTTCCAAAAGATACAAGACTCACCTGTAGGACCTAAAGTCAACACCAAACTGATCAGTAAACTGTCTTTCTCCTGGCTAGCTTTTATCATGCTAGGAGGGCCTGCACAGATGTCAAGGGTAGAAAAGGGCAACACCAATCTGTCAAGAAAGTAGAGCTTCCTGGTGCGATAGTAGCTCAAGTTTACAAGTAACTAATCCATTTCTGGTTAGATTTGAGTCTTTCTCCACAGGAGTGGATGTTGCATCATACCCCATCCAGTGCTGTGTAAAACCACTGAGGCCCTTTTCTGTGCAGGCCCTCCTAGCATGATAAAAGCTAGCCAGGAGAAAGACAGTTTACTGATCAGTTTGGTGTTGACTTTAGGTCCTACAGATAATTCTGGTAATTTCTGGTAAAGGAGACTGCAGATAGATCTTGGGGTTCAGAACTCCAGTCCAACAGGCAAAAACATCACCACAATTTTGTTACAGCTTAGTCTTTCCTGAGCATTTCAAACCTATCCACTGAAAGAAGAGCGCCAACTTGAAGTGAAAGAATAAAAGGAAAATTTTTCTGAACCACTGATCAAAACCCAAATGGTCAGATAAGCATGAGAAAATTGATGTGGCATGAAAAACAAAGATAATTTGTATCCTCAAAATCACAAATCAGTTCTAATGACTCACCTATTCATTCAAATTGTTCAGATGAAGTTCCAGACGCAGAATTCTTTTTATTTTTCATTTTTTGAGATTATAACATAATCACACCATTTCTCACATCGCTTCCCCCCCCAACCCTCCCGCACACCCTCCATCCCCTCACTGACCCCTTCTCCAAGGCTTCCAGCCCTGCAGCCCTGTCTCGTGTGAGAAAAACACTCACTGCATATGCACACCACAGTAGCCATGGTATGATAACAGACCAAACTGGGCCAGGGTTCCCACTTTCCTTGATTTCATAATGTGTAGGGTAAATTCCCTTGAAGCAGAGGATCTATCATAAAATACTAGCTTTAGAAATATGTAGCTCTGTTCACTCTGTGTGAAATAGCCTCCAATATTCTTCCTTCCGCTCCCATGCTAATAGGAAGACGAAGTGATGGGATGGACTTCCTAGAGAAAATAAAGTCCACAGTGTGATTTGGCATGGAATATGCTCTAAACTCAATAAAAAGATTTAATTCAATGTTTGAGTCAAGCAATACTAGCCCAGCAATCGGGGCGGATAAGTGACTTTTCTGTGGGTTTGGAGCTATAAACTGAACAAACTGACAGAGACATCAGATTTTAGATGAGAATACTAGACTGGAGCTTGGAAGGTGGCACTTGAACTACCAAGACAGCCAGATAGAAAGTAAAGAGAAACAGGTTTTACAAGTGAATTGTCTAGACTGGAATCAACTGAGCTGCAAACGGGGAGGGAAAATGATGTAATTTTACCATAATCTCAAAATAGAAGAAGTAAAACAAATCAAAAAGAATTACCTAAGCAGTGAAATTGAGCACCCATAAAAAAAATTGAAAAACTGCTGAAGTTTCTCAGCAGGGGACATAGTAAGGCACAGAAAGAATAAAGAGGAAGGAACTTCCTTTTCAAAGTTTGAATTGCTTTAATGGTGCCTTTAGTCTTCTCTTAGTTTTCAGTTGATGCACACACTAGGTTTCCTGTTTGTTTCAATACCCTTTATACACAGAACAGAGAGTGAAGGCATTATTTTTCTTATGGTTACATTTCTTTACAAACTGGCATAGAAATGGGATCTGGCTCCTAGATGGGAGGTAACTTGGAGAGAGAAATTTTGTTTTTAAAACACTTTACATGGGAATTATAACAAGAAAAATGGATTTTGGAGAGGTTTTGCAGTTGTGCAGTGGAATTTGTACTTAATAAGTTATACAACACTTTACGGCAGGTTAAAATTCAACCTCCAAATTTTGAAAATAGCTTTATTTACTGCCAAAGTACAATGAACAGAAAGAAATATGGGGAGAACCATTTTGCTTCTCATTACTGTGGTCCTTGTAGCTTATTATGTTTATACCCCTCTTCCAGGTGATATTGAAGAGCCTTGGAAACTGATACTCGAAATAACAACAGAAAACGTATACACGGATTTGGTAAGTTTGGTAAGAACAAAGAGTAAGTTCTGAACTTTATCGGCCTTATGAATACTGAATAATTTAATAGAAAGAAAATAGAGGTTGAGAAGTTTCTTAGCATGCTCAGTCTCCAGGTTTAATCCCTGTGTAGAGAGCAACAGGGAAGAAGCTAGCAGAGGAGAGAGAGCAAGGATGGAGAGTGTGTTGCATAGTACTGTCAGGTGAAGCTGCTTACAATATCAACTTCAGGGAAGGAAGAACGGAATAGTCTTCTCTTTAATTACAGAAGTCTGGGTAGTACTCTTGGACTTAGGCATAGACTTACAGCTTGTTGATACAGTTCATGAGACTGAGTGATTAAAATAAACACAGTAAAAAGCAACACATATGATTCCCAATTGGAGCAAGGAGTATTGCTGTAGGAGAATGTGGTTACCTGGCTTGCTGCTTACCGTTGTCACTGCTAGTTCTTTCTGAGAGAATTTAGTATGTAGAAGTAAAATCATGCACGTCTTCTTTAGCCCTCTCTGTAGTGAATTAATTTTGTGGAGCAAAATATGTGTAAGTAAGTCAATGACACTTAGCCTGAGTAACAAACATCTGACGTGCTGTCTTAGTTAGGATTCTATTGCTGTGAGAAGACACAATGGCCATAAAAACTCTTATAAAGCAAATCATTTAATTGGCGCCTTTAACTAGTCATTCATTCTTTCTGAACTATTTCTACAATCCTCTTTTCTTTTGCTTTATTTTCTTTTTCCACAATATGTAATATTTTGAGTTTTAGTTTGATTTTATCAGGGAAGTTATTTTGGCATTTCTTCTTATTCCTTTTTTAATTCTAGCATGAAGACTGGTAACAGTGTGTTTATTCTTTTCTTCCATTTGGTTAGCAATAATCTTACAACATCTCTTTGTCTAGTCCTTGAGTTCCTATGATTCTGTCTTTTGATAGTCTATGATATTTTAAGAATTCATTTCTGAAGTAGTGTACCATATACTCTTATATACTTGCACTGTTCATTTATAGTGAATGCTATTTTGTTAGTGTACCATATAGTCTTATCATATTTGTGATTACAGTTCCTTGTTTATTTCCTTTTTGAATACTTGCACTATTTATTTATCGTAAATGTTATTTTATTTGAATGTTATGTGTACCTTTCTTGTATCGTTAACTTGGCTGTTCATTGACAGTTTTCAACTATTTGTTGGGGAATGCAGTTAAATCATTTTATTCGATTTTCATATTAAAGAAATCTTAGCCGGGCGGTGGTGGCGCACGCCTTTAATCCCAGCACTCGGGAGGCAGAGGCAGGCTGATCTCTGTGAGTTCGAGGCCAGCCTGGTCTACAAAGTGAGTTCCAGGACAGGCTCCAAAGCTACAGAGAAACCCTGTCTCGAAAAACCAAAAAAAAAAAAAAAAAGAAAAAAATCTTAATGCTATAATGACTATGTATACAGATATATACAATATTTAACTGACAAAACTACATATAGTTTCTTCTTGGAAATTCCTAAACAATAATGCAAAGGGAGGTACACCATGTCTGAGCATTTTGTTTGATAGTCTATAGCTTCTATGGGGTGTCACTACTGTGGAGTAATTTCATATATATACATATATATGTATAAACACTCATCATGTATGAAGTCTTCTTAGTAAGTGTTCTACTGCTGTGAGGAGGCGCCATAACCACAGCAACTCATTAAAGAAAGTATTTAACTGGTGCTTGCTTACAGTTTCAGAGGCTTAGTCTATTGTCATGATGGGAAGCACGGTGGCATGAAGGCAGTAGTGTTGCTGGAAAGTAGCTGAGAGTAGTGCTGTATTCAGATCTTCGGGCGGCAGGAAGAAGCTTTCTGTTTTGTACGGTTCCAATTACTGCTTAAGCTTTTCTTCAATTCCTTTTCACAAGTTAGAAACAGCTGGGTATGATCTTCCCTGAGGTCAGCGCTCCTTTATTCCCTTTAGTATCAAGATTTATTTAAGCTTTTTATCTCCTGGGGATAAACTAGACACCTTCACACTTCCTGGTCATCTTTTTTTCCTCGAACTGTACATTTTCTTTGTTTCCTTACTCAACTTGCTCTTTTCATTATAGATTAGTTACCACTAAAAGCCGTATAACACAGTCAATACTCAGCTGTCTTTAAAACAGTTCTGCCAAGACCACAGTCTAAAATTCTTCAATTCTGTGAGGTTTTTTTTTGTTTGTTTGTTTGTCCTGTTGAAGGTGTCCTTTGCTTACAGAAACTTTTTAATTTAGTGAGGTTCTTGTATGCATTGTATTTCAATACTATTCACCAAAGACTTATTCTCTGAACTTAAGCCATTTTTGAGTTTCTGTGCTAATTTTTCCCCTGTACACAAGATATTTTGTGGAATAATAAGCAGCTATAGTTACATGAATATACATCTGAGAGTTATTTTAAGTTCAATTGAGCAACATGTCTGTTTTTAGTGACAGTCTCATTTTTATTAGTATGATTTGTAGTATAGTTTGAGATTAAATATAGAAATTTCTACAGCATCAGCACCATTATTATTATTATTAGTGTTAATTCTAGTAACAATGGTATTTTTCTTCTTTTTGACTTTTCTGAACATGTTCAAAATTGCCTTAGCTATCTGGTAGGTGGATTTTGTCTTTCTGTATGGATTTTAAGTCTTCTCTTTCTGTTTTTGTGTATAATGTCACTGTATTTTTAAATGTTTATAATCATGAATATTTCTCACCTCAGTTTCTCTTCTTCCAGCTCCACCCTTTGATTACGGTTGCATTGACACTGTGGATTCTTTAGTTAGGATGCTATCTTTACAACATTAATTCTACTGATTCTTTGCTGATGGATAATGTTTCCATCTTCTAGTGTTTATCTTCATTTTTGTTCTAGTATTTAATTTTTTAATCATAGAGGTTTCCCCCCTTGGTAAGATTTATTGCAAGGTTTAATTTTTGAGGCTATTCAGAATGGTATTATTTCTATTTCTTTCTCAAAATATTTGACATTGGGATATAGTAATGTTACTGGTCCTTGTAAGATAATTTTGTATGATTGTGTAATTTTTTTTTCTTTAAAGTCTATTTGATTCATTAGATATCTTGACTTAAGTCTGTCGAGCCATTCTAAATTTCTGCTGTGAGTACATCTGTAGTTACTTTTCTTTTTCTCTTTGAATTGTAATGTCTTTCTGGTTTAATGTTCCCTTGATCAGAATGCAGTGTTAAAGACTTATTTATCTCTCTTTCTTAATTTTTGTTTGAAGTCTGCTTTGTCTGTCAGATAGTAGAATACTGATAATTATTGTATTCTAAGTATTCCACTTATTAGAATATTTGACTGACTAGTTTAACTGTTAAAAAACTATGACTTAAAGAGAGAAAAGGAGAAATTCATCCAAGGAATATTCGGTATTTCTTTTATTATATGTGTGCTGTTTGTATATTAATACATTAGTTTTTGTCAGCGATCATTTTCTTAAGGGAAGCAGTGATCTGATGGTTACAGCAATAGCATGATTTGGAATTTGTATATATGAGGAATTCTGGGCTCCTAAAAGAAAAGCCAAGGACTTCTTTGTGTCTGCTTGGGGTGACTTTTGGTGACTTGGGTTCAAACGGATGTATGGGGGGCATTCGACTTATTATATACAGCAGTCTCCCAGGAACACACCAGAAGAAGTCACAGCTCTCCTGAATCAGTACTTTCAATGGTTTGTTTGTGAGGTGCACCTCAGGTTTATCCACCTAGAATCTTGAGATAGCCCACAGATCTTGTTATTGTGACATTCTGGGACGCCCAGTGAGGATATCTGGCATTGTCACTTACAGAAGAAATCTCCTGCCAGGAAATGATTCTTACTGAACCCAAACAAATCCCAATAATCGATTTGTGCTTTAACAACAAAATTAAGCCTCTAATAAAGAGGTCTAATGGAACAAAATATGTCTGGAATTAGTAAAAATAACTAAATAGTGTCCCCAGTGTTTGCCACATTTTAGCACTTTTTAAAAGTTATTACATAATGAAGATACTGTTTGGTGTGTTGTTCAAGTAAAATGTTCATCAGTGTGAATGTATGAACTTTTAGAATGATACTTGAAATTCCAGTTACAGTTTTAATATGTAGGGACTATTTGCTATCTATTCTCTCCCCTCCCTTCCCTTTCCTTCCCTTTCATGGCCTTGTATTTCCCTCCTTCCCCTCACTTCCTTTCCTCTTCTTTCCCTTTCCTTTTCTTTCCCTCTTTCCTCCCTCTATTTTGTCCTTTGCATCTTTACTTTTCTTTTCTTCCTAAATTCTGTCCCTTTCTTTCCTCTCTCTTTTCTCCCTATGATTTTTCCCCTCTCTTCCTCCTTCTTTCTCTCCTTCCTTTCATTGCTGCTTTGAAAATTTAGTTATTAAATAGCCTTTTCTTAACTGGGCCTAAATAAAATGTAGGCATTTAAGAATTAACTCTAAAACCTGGAACTGAAAATATAAAATTTGCTTTAGTACAAAGCTAGTATTTAATGATTCAAGGCTCTCAAAATGGTCTTAGTGTCCAATCATATACAGATAATGTGGATAAGCTTCATTATTTAAAATCAATTTTAAATCTTTCATATATGTATCTGGGACCATTAACAAGTATGTTTTGGTAGATTACAGTATAAAGAGGACAATTTAATATCACTCTATTCCTGAGCCTTTGATAACAGTATGGTTATGTTGTGTTTTGACATGTTACTATTTTGTTAATTTTTTGCTTGTTTGTTTCATTTAGTGTGTTTTCTTTTCTTTTGAGGGAGAGAGCATAAAGTTGGATGTGTAGGGAGTTGGGAAGATTTTGATTGAAGGAAGGGAAAACATAATCAAAATATAGTGAAACCCTGTCTCAAAAAACCAAAAAAAAAAAAAAAAAGACGCCGGGCGGTGGTGGCACACGCCTATAATCCCAGCACTTGGGAGAGAGAGGCAGGCGGATCTCTGTGAGTTTGAAGCCAGCCTCGTCTAGAAGAGCTAGTTCCAGGACAGGAACCAAAAGCTACGGAGAAACCCTGTCTAGAAAATAAAAAAAAAAAAAAAAAAAACTTTAAAGAAAAATTGCAAAAGTAAAATATTCTAAATAATATGTGAAATTGTATATGTGAAAAATATAAAAAGAACGTATGCCATGCTTTGATGACAAAATTATAAAAAGCATAAAGTGTTTTAGATGGTAATGGCACAGGCAGACATGCATACTAATAGGAATTCACATTAGAAAAGCTATTTAATATTCGACAAAGATTCCAAAACACATACTGGAGAAAAGACAGCATCTTCAATAAATAATGCTGGGACATCTGCATGTGAACATATAGAGAAAACCATTATCTATCAGATATACAACACAGAAATATCAACTCCAAATGGGTCAGCTAACTCCATGTGAAACCTGAAATGTTGAAACTGCCAGAAGAAAGTGCAGGCAGTCCTACATGACATCATCATGTGGGAAAGGACTTTCTGAGTGAGACACCTGTTACCTAGACATTAATATCAACCACTGAAAAATGGCGCTTCAAAAAACTAAAAAGTTCCTGAGCAGCCAGGAAAACTCTCAGCTGCATGAAGAGGAAGCCCTTAGAAGAAAAGACTTTTGCCAGCCATATATTTGATAGAAGGTTAATACCTAGAATATAAAAGAACTAAAAGCAAAAATTCAAGGAAACAAATGACAAAATTAAAATTAATTTAAAAGTAGGGGCTGGAGAGATGGCTCAGCACTTACGAGCGCTGGCTACTCTTCCAGAGGATCCAGGTTCAATTCCCAGCATCCACATGGCAGCTCACAACTATCTGTAACCCAGTTCCAGGGTCCCTGGCACCTTCATACAAACATAAGTGCTAATGAACAAAACACTAATGTATATAAATTTAAAAAGTGAAAAGAAGTACAGTTCGTAAAGTACACAAATTAACTATGAGGGTGCTTGGCATCAACGGATAAGTCCACAACACTACCCTATAGCTTAGCCTCAGGGAACATCATCTACAATTTAGCAGACGCTAAAGGGACTCAGCAGTCTGAATACACACACACACACACACACACATACACACACACAAATACACACACACTCATACACATGCAATTTTAATCATTTTTCTCCTTTTCATTTAGGCTTCTATTGCTGAAATTCTGGGAATCAGTCATTTCATGAGCACATTACAATTCTTTTTGAGTCTTCAAGAAGTCCCAGCCACTTCTGATGAAAATGTCACTGTAATAGACACGGCTTTCAGCAGTGTTCCTGTTCGCATATACATGCCCAAAAGGAAGTCAGAGACTCTCAGGAGGGGCCTGTTTTATATTCATGGTGGTGGCTGGTGTGTGGGGAGTGCAGGTATGTTCCTTTTTTGAATGTTGTTTTTTGTTTCACAAAATCTGATACACTCCACATTAAAAACTCATATATGTTAGTTATAGTAATATAATAAGATATAATAATGCTTCAATTGTTTGAAACGTGTTCTTTTCTGAAATGGGTATTCATACCTACTAAGAACTGTAGACAATCTCAGGTAAGAAGAGAAAGGGCTTCTTGAATATCTGGTTTTATTATTGTAGAATTGATGGAATGCTGTAGTGAGAACTAAAGTGGAGGTGAACTGAATAGTGGATGAAATATCATCAAATTGAGATGCTGACCATGGTCTTTTATAAAGTATTAATCTGAAGGAAGTGAGAACAAAGATGGTAGCTATAAAAATCACAAAGCTGAAAATACTGTTTTTATTTGATAGTATATATTTTACTTGTTACATTTAGATTATATAATATAATATTTTATTACATGTAATTGTATTTATTTTACTTTATTGAATGTAAATAAATCACATATAACGCATATAGCCAATATACCTTACATATTTTATAATGTACACGTTTTATAATGGCATGAGTTGAGTATAGCATCTTTATAACTTGATTTTAAGATTGAGGGATAAAAGGTGTTCTGGAATTGAGTTGAGACTTGAGGAAGGGAATAATTTCATTTCGCCTTGAGAACATGGGAGGTAATTGCGATTTTCCTTCTTCCTCGGGGATCATCTACCACTGGTCCAAGAGGGTAGAAGGAGCAGAAATGGAGAACAGGGTTCAGACAGCTATGGATACCACAGAGCTAGCCCTCCAGGATATGACTTTTAGGAGACAACTCAACTTTATTACAGAGTATATGAAATACATAGGAGATGGTAATTGGGGAATCCCTAATTTGTGTTAAACAGCATACTCCTATCATAAAGCTGGGTTAGTGGATGCACAGCCCTATGAAAATGGCTAGAGCCTATATAATTACCATGATATAACAGAAGACCCCTCTCATGGGTCATGCTTGAGATAAGTCAGGCATTTGGGTCTAGAGACATTTTCCCGATAAGGCCAGGAAGAGAGCAGGCAGCCTCACTGGGGAGGGAGTCCTTTATGTTGCTGAGCTTGGAGAGAGCTGCCGGGCCATGTGCATGTTCTGAACAGGAGGCCCTCCCAACATCTACCCGTTTTATTTTATAAGGGAGAGGTGTCATTATAAGCCCTGAGGAGCCTGTCGTCTGTATTAGAAGAGTCCAGGGCCTGGTAGTGTATCATGACCTGATTGGTGGTAAGAGATTGGTGGCTGATCTGACACTGTAAGAACTGAATAAAGAAGGAAGCAAGCATCAGAATAAAACGTAGTACAACTGGAGGAGTGATAAAGAGTAGGAGCCAGGGAAACAAGGGGTATAGGACCAACTAAGTTGCTCGATGGGTTGGAATTTGCAGAGCAGGTCTTCGCAGAGTTTGGGGGTGGTCAGCTGACTTAGTTTCAAACACATTTGATTCATCTACACAGAAACAACGTTCTTCCCCTGATATAAAGGAAGTTCCCCCCATTGTCAGCAGTTATTAGATCCAGACCTGGCAATGATTGGGCAATGGGGCATTTATCAGAAGCATCTGCTTATCTGCTCCAGGTGAAGGGACAACAAGCATTGATATCAGCTGGACTGGTGCATATCAGCCTCAGCAAGTCCACAACTCAGTAGCTTATAGTAGGGGCGTACTCATGTAGACTTTCAACACTTAACACTTGCTAAATGCAAAAAGATATGGATATTCAATAGAAGAGCAGTGGTTTAGACTAGGCAGTGTGAAGCTAATAGAGCAAGCCCTTGACTGTGTCTATGTGAAAATGGCTGAGGATTCATTTTCTTTTTTTTTTTTTATTAAATTAATTTATTTAATTATTAAAGATTTCTGCCTCTTCCCCGCCACCACCTCCCATTCCCTCCCCCTCCCCCAATCAAGTCTTCCTTCCTCCTCAGCCCAAAGAGCAAGCAGGTTTCTCTGCCCTGTGGGAGGTCCAAGGACCACCCACCTCCATCCAGGTCTATTAAGGTGGGCATCCAAACTACCTGGGCTCCCACAAAGCCATTACGTGCAATAGGATCAAGAACCCATTGCCATTGTTCTTCAGTTCTCAGTAGTCCTCATTGTCCATTATGTTCAGCGAGACCGGTTTTGTCCCATGCTTTTTCAGACCCCGGCCAGCTGGCCTTGGTGAGTTCCCGATAGAACATCCCCATTGCCTCAGTGTGTGGGTGCACCCATCGCAGTCCTGAGTTCCTTGCTCGTGCTCTCTCTCCTTCTGTTCCTCCTTTGGATCGTGAGACTTCAGTCCAGTGCTCCAATGTTGGTCTCTGTCTCTGTCTTCTTTCATCGCCTGATGAAGGTTAATATTCAGGGGGATGCTTATATGTGCTGCAAACAGAAGCAGTTGTAACCTGTCTGTGAGGAGCAATGTGCACTGCTGTGCTTTTGATGACAGTCTCTCACTCAGTTTTCTCAATTTCAGCTCTTTCTTTGTATGACCTTCTGGCAAGAAAGACAGCTGATAGACTCGATGCTATTGTCGTGTCAACTGAGTAAGACTATGGTTTGCTTCTTCAATGTTTAGTTGTATGGTTTGTGTAGCAAGAAACTAACATTCTTGGTCATTTTTGGTTTTTAGGTGGGTTATTTCTGGAATATTTTAACTGAAATTAAGAGAGTGAGCAAAGAGAAAGTGAACTCAAGTTGGCAAAAATAGACTCGGAGAAAACAAACAAAAAGCCAAACAAAACACAACACTTAAAATCAACCAGGACTGAAAAAAGAAAGTTTAGAAATCATTAGAACACAATAACACCAGTGCATAGCACGTACCAGTGACCTGCATAACTTCCTTCAGCAGACTGAGTACTTAGAGAATCACAGGCAAATAATTTTGAAATTTTGCCTGGACACTTTGTACATGTAATATACTATTAATTCAGTTTAGTTTATCTGTATGTGAACTGAGAAACATATATTTTCTACACAATGTGGTCTTTCTCAGGATGTCATGGCAAACTGCACTTAAGGGGTTAATTTACCATATGCCATGGCAAAATCATTACTGAAAGCAATTTGTCCTCAAGCTACATGTGGATACAGGCAAATCACATACTGAGAGAATAATTGATATAAATTAATTTGATAGGATTGAATTTAATAAGTAATTAATAAAAAATAGTGGTCACATATCCCTTTTATATTAGGTAAAGTTCAAACATTAAATTAGTAAGATTAGTTTGTCACTAATTTCCAATAAAGTATAAAAATAGTAAAAAGAAAGTGCTTGGAATTGAATTAGGAAATGTTTTGCCTGCTGCATTTTTCATTCTTTTATTTCCACCTCAAGTAGAATTCAATTGTTTTACTCAAGGTTTTAGAAATATAATGGTCAAATCAGCCAAGATTTTGGGGTGAAATATATCCACAGGTATATAGCTAGCAAAAAAAATGTTTATTAAAAAAATTGGCCTTATTTTAGAGAGATGACATATAAAGTTAAATTTCATTCATTTTAAACAATTATTTTTCACACAGCTATGGCTTGGCCCCCAAATATCATTTCCCACGTCAGTTTGAAGATGTATACAGTGCCTTACGATGGTTCTTACAGGAAGACATTCTTGAAAGATATGGCGTAGATCCTCGAAGAGTTGGTGTAGCTGGGGACAGTGCTGGTGGGAACTTGGCTGCTGCTGTGACCCAACAGGTTTGTTTGAGATCTTAAAACACCCTATATGTAAATATATTTGATTCAAACCTTTGAAAGATCAGTGAAAACATGCTATTTTTGTAACATGTTAAATTAGTAGAGAAACACTTGGACTGATGTAGAGAAAAGATTTGTCTATATAGTATTTTTAAGTTTGTTTTTGTCAGTATTTTCTTTTTTTAAAAACTATGACAAAATACAATTTCTAGGCTTTTCATTGAATATGATTATTATGGCCAGTTAGGTAACATCCTGTACCTATTATGGGTTGTACTGGTAAAGTTGGTCAATGACACTAGTCACCAAAACTGAGAACATGGTAACTGTAATATCGACAGTTGGAGGATGCCAGAACTAATTTCATATCTCTTGATAATGGAATAATGAAATTTCCCAAAGGAGAAAAGTTAGTAAAGAGAACTATGAACGTAATTCATCAGTTTATCGCTACCTGTTGCTTGTCAGATGATTGATAATTTTCAGATCTGAGTTGTTCATAAACTTTTAGGATAGTCAGCTTCAATGAGGACATATTGTTGCCGTGCACTGCTACAATTAAAGCACCTTCTTTATTTCTGGAGAAAAGAAGCTACAAATTCTGTGGTTTGTTCTAATATCTGTAAAACAAGTGTAGAGTATATTCCACAGTTTGAATTCTACATTGCATATGCCTTATTGCTCTGTTTGGTTTTTTTTTGTTTGTTTGTTTGTTTTTTTGTTTTTTTTTTGAGACAGGGTTTCTCTGTGGTTTTGGAGCCTGTCTGGAACTAGCTCTTGTAGACCAGGCTGGTCTCGAACTCACAGAGATCCGCCTGCCTCTGCCTCCCGAGTGCTGGGATTAAAGGTGTGCGCCACCACCGCCCGGCTGCCTCATTGCTCTGAAAGGCAGCCAGGTACAACATGAGTAACACATCAAGAGGCAAGAAGTTTTGGAACTGTAGCAGTACCCAATTGTGGATTTGTCCCTTTATCCTAAACACTTTAGGCATGTACTTGTTTTCCTTGTTGCATTATAAACCTTTCTTTCATAAATCCCAACTTATGTCATTTTTAAAGATTTCTGACTCAAAGTTATTTAATATCTATACAAAATATTTAATATGCTATAGACTGTCACGGAGTAAAAAGAAAAAGAATATTTCTAGATCTAAAACATCTTCAAGACTAAGACACAGTAAACCCTAACTTCATTGTCTTGTCTTTGGTAACATGTATTATTTTAAAGACATTTTTTCCTGAGAAGAGTGTTGGTACCTACTCAGGGCTTCAACTGTGATGTTAAATACAAGAATCTCACCCCATTCATTCTCCTAGATGGAACATGCATAAACCACCCTCTCTAGTATGATGTGATGATTGACTCTCAGTGTCAGAGCAAAACTATTTTCATAACAGTTTCGACTTGCTTCTGATCATCTTTCCTGGTTTTTGACTGGTTAACATGTTTAATAATACATGACTTGCCAAAGTCATAAAAGTATTTTCTGGAGAAATTTGGCATAGCATTTTCACTAGTTTTTTTTAAATCGAATAGTGTGCATTGTATAAAATATGTCTACATGATGTCAGTAAATACATTAAGGAGTATATACTGATAATACAGAAAACTAGAAAATTCTGGGAGATATTTTTGTTGTATCTGATTATCTGAATTTATCTCATCTCTACATACTATTTCCAGATGAAAATAGACTTATTAAAATATTCATTCCAATGTAATTTTAATTCCTTTTCAGCTCATACAGGATCCAGATGTCAAGACAAAACTCAAGGTTCAGGCCTTAATATATCCTGCCCTTCAGGCTCTTGATATAAATTTACCATCGTATCTAGAAGGTTCATATTTTCCGTTTTTAACACCCTCAATGATGGTCAGGTTTTGGAGTGAATACTTTACTACAGATCGAACCCTGGAGAAAGCCATGCTTCTTAACCAACATGTACCTCTGGAATCCAGCCATCTGTTGCAGTTTGTGAACTGGAGTTCCTTACTCCCTGAGAGATACAAGAAAGGTCACGTCTACAAAAGTCCTACTCCTGGTAGTTCTGAACTGTCTAAAAAGTATCCAGGATTCCTCGATGTGAAGGCATGCCCTCTGTTGGCCAACGACAACACTTTGAGTCACTTACCTCTGACCTACATCATCACTTGTCAGTATGATGTCCTAAGAGATGATGGACTCATGTATGTGACGCGGCTTCAGAATGTTGGAGTTCAGGTGACACATCACAACATTGAGGATGGATTCCATGGAGCATTTACTCTTCATGGTTTTAAAATTGCATACAGGATGCAAAATCAGTACTTGAGTTGGCTTATGAAAAATCTATAGCAAAACCTGCTCAATGAATTGTTGAAGATACATAAATAACAAAAAATAAATAAACTAGGAAAAACCATGATTTTGAGGTTTCATATCCTGTTTAAAACCTCTGTTGTTCCTAAGGAGTTGGTAGCTTCTGTGTTTTGTTACTGTTATTTATTATCAAGAGACATCTTTCTATTTTATCTCTCCTCCTGTATTTACCTACAGAAACACACCTGCCAACCAGGGTTTTATGTAGGTGCTGACCATCCAAATCCATGTACTTGTTCTTGTGAAGCAGGTGCATTACCCACTGAGCCATGTGTCCAGGTCCAGATTCCATAATAATTCCATAGTGCACTTTTACTATGCATTGCCTTCCCATATTTATGATTCTAACATAGACTGGGGTTTCTCTACCTTGGTCAGTTTAGATTGTTTTTTTCAGTAGACAGCAGCCAATAGAGAAATCCATAATTATTAGAATATTGAGGATAAGGAACTCAAATATAAATCTTAAATAGGACATGTTATCATCCACAGCACACAAAGGCTCTGGAAACATCACGAACGAAAGGTACAAAGAACATTACATATGGAGGATAGAAAGCAGTGCTATGGATGCTGTCTTCTGGCCATAACCGTAATGTCTCAATCATCATCTCATAATGCCTGTGGTTATGGAAACAAGGCTTAGAAAAGATCAATCCAGACAAAATCCTAGCAATGAACATTGGCTGTGAGAAAAAAAATAAAAGAAATCTTGTTTTTAACAACTTTAATTAACTTATAGAAAGATATGGCTGGGCGGTGGTGGTGCACGCCTTTAATCCCAGCACTCGGGAGGCAGAGGCAGGCGGATCTCTATGAGTTCGAGGCCAGCCTGGTCTTACAAGAGCTAGTTCCAGGACAGGCTCCAAAACCACAGAGAAACCCTGTCTCGAAAAACCAATAAATAAATAAATAAAAAGAAAGATATGCTAAGTGTAATAAACCAGACACTAAAGACTACTGACTAAATATGTTGCTAAAAAATCAAATTCATAGGAACAGTGAGTAGGATGATGGTTCCCAGGAGCTGGAAGGAGACATTGGGGTAGATGATGTACAGGGATATGTTAATCAAAGAGTATAGACTTTTGGCTAAAAAAAATTAATGAATCTGATGTGGGATGTCCTTCTGTATATGTGGTGCTTTTTTGGTTAATGAATAAAGCTGCTTTGGCCTATTGCAGGTCAGAATATAGCCAGTCTGGAAGGCATAGATAGATAGATAGATAGATAGATAGATAGATAGATAGATAGATAGATAGATAGATAGATAGATGATAGAGTAGGCAGAATCAGGGAGATTTCATGTAGCTGCTGAAGGAGAAAGACACTGCCTGAACCTTCCCCATAGGCCACAGCCTTGTGGTGATGCACAGATCAATAGAAATGGGTTAATTAATTTAAGATGTGTGTGTTAATAAGAAGCCTGATCTAATAGGCCAAACCGTGTTGTAATTAATTTACAACATTGTTGTAAATTAACTAATAATTAAATTAATAGTTTCTGTGTGATTATTCAGATCTGGGTGGCCAGGAAAAAAATGAGTAGTCTCTTTCTACAGTAATCCAATGTGTAGTGCAGTGACTGTGGATTTCTCTCTCTTTTTTTTTTTAATTAAAAATAGATATAGTAGATTTCCTGAATAGTTGTCTCCTTCAGACACTAATGGAAACCGTGGCTATTGATGCATGGGCTGATATTAGCAATCATCACGCAGTATGGACACATGGTAACTAAACTGAGACCTGGAGAATATGCAATTTCTACCTGTAAAGTATGTGTGTCAGTATTACTTTAATCTATCAGTGAAAATATTATCTGTAACCCAGGGAAAAACTCAGTATATGTGTTCATGTATTGCACATCTAAAAACTCAAAGCATTTCTGAAAGAAATTAATGACCCAAATTAATTTAATTAGCAGATCATAACATTATTATGATTTCTATTCAAGTTTAATTGTACGCTCTATGCAGTCCTCAGCTCAGAGAAAATGAGCCATTTTTCCCCAGAAATTGGCATAAAATTGAAAAGAATATGATGTTAATGGAGGATGAGTAGAAAACTGATGTTCCCTAGTGAAATATTTTTTATGCAGCTATTGTACAAAGACGGTTTGTCATTATGCATAAAAGGATACATGTGTGTGGCTATAGACTTGGTGTCATGCATGACAATTGCTTTTGAGAGGGTTATTAGGAAACACAGGAAGGAAAGACTAGTCATTCTACTTGAAGACAAGCTCCAAGTGGACTGTCTTTGGTGCTCAACATTCTCTAGGGAATAGATCCGTGTTGCCAGGAGCAATTGTGTCTCACTTCAATAGAACTCTAAGTTATTTAAATGCCGTTTTCTACAGAATATAATCTCTATGTATCTAAAGAACCTGATTAGTTTAACTATAAGACAAACATAGATGACTATTGGTTCTGTTTACCCTCACTCTATCTCCTCCCACTATTCTACCCAGATCCAACACAACACCACTTTCTTACCCATCCAACTTTCAGGGTTTTATTATTTTTTTCCAATAAAGCTAGTTTGTGCTGCCAAAGTATTCTGGAATGTTTGGCCTTCTACTGGAGCATGGTGATTTATAAATAGCTACATTCTTAGAAAAAGAAATTGACCCTCCCTCTCCCAACTGCTATTAATTAATTAATTGTCAATAGCTCTTTGGCTGGAGGTGGGAATTAATGCTCAACTCCTCTTTCAGTAGAGAGAAGTAGCCTATCAAAGAGTAGCCTCAATGAAATTTGTACATTCCAGGGTAGAAGCATGAGGCATGAGGATTAGAATGATTAAGCAAAAGAATCAGAGATATGAGAAAAATAAGAGACAGAAACAAAACAGCATTGGTAGGGAAATTCAGTGGATACTGAATCCATCTGCCTTTATGTTCAACATCCTTATATACTTCACTCCAAAAGAGGACAGGGAGGCAACAGATTTTATTAGCATCATACAAGGAATAGACTTGAATTCTATGACCTTTGGTCAAGGTAGAGCAGATCCACCCCTATACCCAAAACACTAATTAACCGCACCCTAGGTCAGAATCTCTTGTTTGTAGTCACACCTGTTGTTGTCAACAACTTTGAAAGAGCAAAAGTAAGCTCAGACTCTCTGACCTCCAGTCAAGGTGGAACAGGCTCACATCTGTGGGTCCTCACAATTCCTCCCTTTTATCTTAGTTAATAAAGCCTGTGCTTCTACTACAAGACAAATGACTGTGCCTTGCTTGGGGACCTTTTTCTAATTTCCAGACTTACCTGCCATCATTATACACATTCTGCTATGTCTGTCCTGTCTTAGATTGCCTGGAGGGGGGAGCAGGGGGCAGAAATCTTTCCTATTTCTGACTACCTGCCTCTGTGAAGAAAAGGTTAAAGGAGAAGGCATCTCGGCTCTGTGCACCTTTGAGCCAATTTTCTGTCAAGAGTTAGTCATATGCAAGCAGATAAAGATGTTTTGTGATACATATACTTCTATACCTACAACATCTCCTAATAAAGGAGTGGAGGATGACCAGAGGAGGGACTGCCTTTTTAAATTGGTGTAGAATATCTTTAACAGTTTTCAGCTACAATCGAAATCCAAATTTGTTCTTTTAAGCATATCAAATCTAAGGACTTGCCATGTCAAATTTGTCTCAGACAAGCTCTAATATTTTTCTAATCAATCGCATCTTCATAATGAATTAATACAGTTACAAACATTAACAAGTCAGTGTCATAATTCTACATAGAAATTAGCAAGAAATACACAAATTGTCAAATCATAATTCTCTTAAATATGTTCTAAACAAAAGACAAGAAAAGGTTTTTGTGATGGGTGAGCTATGAGTCTTTTTTCCTCTTCTATAGTCCAACTGCTTTGCTACTTTTAAGTTTCAAAGATAAGTCTGAACTGTCCCAGTCCCTGAGCAGCAGCAGAAACTTTTATGCTATCTTTGAAGAGGGTCTTTAGTCACCCTTTGTGAAGAGTCTTTTTTCCTAGAGGGGAAAATTGAGGTCTCAGTTCTCAGGTTCTTTATTTCAACAGCAGATTGAATGCCATACTGGAAAAAAACAGGTTTTGTGTCTCAAGATACAGTATGGATAAATTGTCAAACATTCAGTCAGCATTCTTGGACCAGCTCCAAAGTAAACAGGACTCAGTAAGGTCTAGGAATTTGTCCAGTAGATTCACCAAGAAACTGAGAATCACACGATGCTTTCTCAGACAGTGGCATGATGGCAGAAGTCAGGAACATAGGTTCAGGATTTTCACTCCAGCTCTTCTGTGGACCATCAGTGGCTACGACATCATCAGGGCTGGCATTTTCTTTGCTGTATATATCAGACTAGACATTCCAGGAGCCATTTTGCTTTAGCCTCTTTCTGTGAAAAATCACAGACACGCCCCTGATACAGGGCAGTGTCCTTTCCATAATCCAGTGCAACGGTCTTTCTACTTTGCTTTAGCGAAGGTCACTTTGGTACTGTCATGCCAAGATCTGTCCATGGCAGATTGTTGATGGGCATCCATATTCAAGAAATTTAGGTAAAAGGGAACTATTTCAGGCATTATGTAGCAACTGAGGGTATAAGTCTCATTTTTTTTTTTATCTTTTGAAGCTGTGTTTTCAAGGAGCCTTGGCACTCCACAATTCCTTTTCCTTAAGAATTATAAGGAATTCCTGTTTTAGGTTTGATATTCCATTGGGATCAAATAGGTGAAATGCTTTATTAACATATCCAGACCCATTGCCTGTTTTTATAATTTTAGGAATTCCCATGTATAAAAAACACTATAAGCAATGAGTTATTACATGCTTAGGGGCTTCTCTAGTTTGTGCAGAGGACACTAAGAAACCTAAATATATATCAAATGTTACATGTACATATCTTAACATGTCAAACTCTGCGATATGATTTGCTGTACCAGGTGTTCCGTGAGTTAAGGCTGCCAAACACTTAAAAGAAATCACATGCTAGCTCAGAAATAAGAAATGGGCATTTATTAAAGGGTAAACTCACAAATCAGAGTTCTCCGCTCGACTGTTTGAATCACGCGACCCAAAGGAGCAGCCAACCGGGCAGAGAGCCAGGGAAATGAGAGGGAAGAGGTGCATGCACAATCTCAGCTTCCCTGTAAATAGTAAGAGAGGCCACACCCCAGTAACCCGGCAAATACAGGTTGTAATACTTCCTACAGCAATTTGCCATAAATGATTATGAAGCAAAACTCAAAAATTTACTCCCAGGTAAGGTGCAGGTAAATGTTGTGGGCATATATCATATTCCTTAACAATCCAGTGAATAATTTCTCTTGTTAATCCAAACTGTTTCCTTAAACTTTTACTATTTTGATGATGTAAAGCATGTGATTGTTGAGCAAGCTAACTTGAAATATAGCAACTTTGTAAACTTATCAGCTAGAGCATTACCTTCAGCCAATGGACCAGGAAGATTTGGATGTGCTTTAATATTACCCCAAAGGCATGGCAATTTCCTTTGGTGAATGGCATCTTGATTTTACTGGAACAACATTTTAACCTTCTTCTTCCTAGCCCCAGTGCATAGAACAGTTTCCAATATCTGAAGAGCTTTAAAAACATAATGACTGTCAGTATATAAAGTAAATGCATTATTTGCAGAAAGCTGGAATACCACAGCAACAGCTTGTAGCTCAACTATTTTAGCTAAGGCCAGATCTTTTTGCACTACATGTCCCTTATTATCAACAGCATATGCTGCACTTCCAAGGGAAGTACCATCTGAAAAGATTAACATTTCATCCTTTAAGGGATCTTTCATAACCACACAGAAACTGCTTGATTTAATTAAATCACTGCTTGACCCATTAACCCCAGCTTATTACTGACTAAGTCTTACACCTTAATTTAACCCATCTCTATTAATCTGTGTATTGCCACGTAGCAGTGGCTTACCAGCAAAGCAAGTCTATCTCTGATAGTGAATCCATGGCCTCTTTCTGAGTCTGTCCTTCTTTCTCCCAGTCTTTCCTGCCTACCTAAATTCTGCCCTATCAACAGGCCCAAAGCAGTTTCTTTATTAACCAATGAAAGCAACACAAAAGCAGGACTTCTATATCACGAGACTCTACTGAGATTTGTATTTGGTTCCCTGAGTTTTTCATTTCCACCATCCTTCCAGTTGGGTTTTCTGTAGTACTTCTCTTTATTGATGTGTAGTAATTTTGCATCATGGATTGACCTCCTTGTTTATTTCAGTTTTATGTTTTTGTTATTTTGGGGGTATACTCCAATCTCTCTTGAGCTGTTTGTACATAGTTACAATCATTTTTTCATTTATTTGCCTGATTATTTTTCTAGGTCATATTCTTCAGGCCCCTTATTCTGGGATTAGTAATTTTTGAAGGACACATGGTCTTCTGAGTTTTCATGTTGTTTCTGTTTCAGGGCTAGGATTGAACATCTGAAGCTAACTAGTTGAGTAAAAGTGTGGGTTAGGAGTTGGAGGTCTGTGGACTTGAGACTTGTCATCTTTAGAGCTAAGGGAGCTGAGAAATGTAGATTTGGGACTCAGAATCCAGGAACCTCCTTACCTGAAATATACTTCTATAGTTCTTAATGTATTATATAAAAATTTCCCATTGAATATTTAAATTATTTCATTTGTTACCTAATCCTATTAACGAAGCATAATTGCATCCATTTTACTGGTGCAAGAAATAGATATGCATGCAAGCTCATAAGAGCAGAAAAGAGATTAGTATAATGTATTGAACTTAACCACACAATCAGAGCATTTTCATTGAATCAGTAGGAGAGGAAACTAGAGAATTCAGAAATTAATGTTACTACTTTGTGGATCTACTTGTGAACAGAATGCTGTATGCAAAACCTCATTTTCTTGGAAATATAAAAGAAGAACAGTAGGAAATATGCACATTTGTTATAAGCACATGGATTTTGAACTAAAAGGTGAAATTCTCCTCAGTATTAATGAACTGATAAAATGTTATCAACATTAAAATAATTTAAATTAAGCATTGGGTAGCATGAAACTTCAGAAACTATATAAATTATGCATTACTTTGAAGCCTAGCTTAAAGTATACATCAAAAGAATAGGGCAACTATGATCAAATTTCATTTTAATGATAAAGTATAAAACAAAGTTTAGTTTCCAAATCTGAAGCCATTGGTGTTGCCATTACATGGACTTGAGTATCATTCCTGCAAATGGTATCTAGATTTAGAACATGTTATTTTTTCACTTCTTTAAGCCCCAATTTTCTTACATGTATAATAATAATGGATAGTAAAAGTTCATAGTAGAATTGTTACAGAATTTGGACCTGGACACATTGCCCAGTTGGTAAAGCACCTGCTTCACAAGCATGAGTACATGGATTTGGATGGTCAGCACCTATGTAAAACCCTGGTTGGCAGGTGTGTTTCTGTAGGTAAATACAGGAGGAGGGATAAAATAGAAAGATGTCTCTTAATAATAAATAACAGTAACAAAACACAGAAGCTACCAACTCCATAGGAACAACAGAGGTTTTAAACAGGATATAAACACTTAAAAATCAGTTTTTCCCAGTTTATTTCTTGTGTTGTTATTTATGTATCTTCAACAAATGATTGAATAGGTTTTGCTATAGATTTTTCATAAGCCAACTCAAGTACTGATTTTGCATCTTGTGTGCAATTTTATAACCATGAAGAGTAAATGCTCCATGGAATCCATCCTCAATGTGGTGATGTGTCACCTGAACGCCAACATTCTGAAGCCGCGTCACATACATGAGTCCATCATCTCTTAGGACATCATACTGACAAGTGATGATATAGGTCAGAGGTAAGTGACTCAAAGTGTTGTCGTTGGCCAACAGAGGGCATGCCTTCACATCGAGGAATCCTGGATACTTTTTAGACAGTTCTGAACTACCAGGAGTGGGACTCTTGTAGACATGACCTTTCTTATATCTCTCAGGGAGTAAGGAACTCCAGTTCACAAACTGCAACAGATGGCTGGATTCCAGAGGTACATGTTGGTTGAGAAGCATGGCTTTCTCCAGGGTTCGGTCTGTAGTAAAGTATTCACTCCAAAACCTGGCCATCACCGAGGGGGTTAACAATGGAAAATATGAACCTTCTAGATACGATGGTAAATTTATATCAAGAGCCTGAAGGGCAGGATATATTAAGGCCTGAACCTTGAGTTTTGTCTTGACATCTGGATCCTGTATGAGCTGAAAAGGAATAAAAATTACATTGAAATGAATATTTTAATAGGTCTATTTTCAACTAGAAATAATATGTAAAGATGAGATAAATTCAGATAATCAAATACAACAAAAATATCTCACAGAATTTCCAATTTTCTATATTTCTTAATGCAATTATTGACATCATGTAGAAATATTTTACACAATACACACGTTTCAATTTCAAAAAATAACAAGAACATGCTATGGTATATTTCTCCAGAAAGTACTTCTATAATTTTGGCAAGTCATGTATTGTTAAACATGGTAACTAGCCAAAATTCAGGGAAGATGATGACAAGCAAGTCTCTAAATATTATGAACATTGTTTTTCTCTGACACCAAGAGTCAATAATCTCAACATACTAGAGAGTGGGTGGTTTATGCATCTCCCACCAAAAAGAATGAATGAGAGGAGGTTCTTCTATTTAACATCACAGTTGTAGCCCTGAGTGGGTACCAACACTCTTCTCAGGAACAGGTGTCCTTTAAGTAGTGCATGTTACCAAAGACAAGACAATGAAGTTAGGATTTACTTCATGGAGCGTTTGGTCTTGAAAATATTTCAGGTCTAGAAATTTTCTGCTTCTTTTTAGTCTGTGACAGTCTATAGCATATTAAATGATATTTTATATAGATATTAAGTAACTATGAGTCAGAAATCTTTAAAAATGACAGAAGTTGGAATTTATGAAAAAAGGGTTTATAACACAACAAGGAAAACAAGTACATGCCTAAAGTGATTAGGATAAAGGGACAAATCCACAATTGGGTACTGCTACAGTTCCAAAACTTCTTGCCTCTTGATGTGTTACTCATGTTGTACCTGGCTGCCTTTCAGAGCAATGAGGCATATACAATGTAGAATTCATATGTGGAATATGTCCTACACTTGTTTTACAGATAAAAGAACAAACCACAGAATTTGTAGCTTCTTTTCTCTGGAAATAAAGAAGGTACTTTAAATGTAGCAGTGTGTGGCAACAAAATGTCCTCCTCATAGTAGCTAACTATCCTAAAAGTTTATGAGCAACTCAGATCTGAAAATTATCAATCTTCTGTCAAGCAAAAGGTAGCTATAAACTGATGAATTATATTCTTAGTTCTTTATACTAATATTTCTCCTTTGGAAAATTTCATTATTCCATTATCAAGAGGTATGAAATTAGTTCTGGCATCCTACAACTGGTAATATTACAGTTACCACGTTCACAATTTTGGTGACTAGTGTCATTGATTAACTTTACTAGTATAACCCATAATAGGTACAGGATGATACCTAACTGACCATAATAATCATATTCAACCAAAAGCCTAGAAATTGTATTTTGTTATAATATATAAAAAAAGAAAACACTGACATAGAGCACACTTAGAAACACTATATAGACAAATGTTTCCTAACATCAGTACAGGTGTTTCTCTAGTATTTTAACTGGGTAATAAAAGTAGCATGTTTTCACTGAACGTTTAAAGGTCTGAAGCAAATATATTTATATAAAGGGTGTTTTACGATCTCAAACAAACCTGTTGGGTCACAGCTGCAGCCAAGTTCCCACCAGCACTGTCCCCAGCTACACCAACTCTTCGAGGATCTACACCATATCTTTCAAGAATGTCTTCTTGTAAGAACCATCGTAAGGCACTGTATACATCTTCAAACTGACGTGGGAAATGATATTTGGGGGCCAAGCCATAGCTGTTCAAAGAATAATAGTTTCAAATGAATGAAACTTAATTTCATATGGCATCTCTCTAATATAATGCCAATTTTCTTTTAATAAACACATTTTTAGTTAGCTATATACCCATGCATATACTTCACCCCATAATCTTGGCTGATTTCATCATTTTACTAATAAAAACTAAATAAAAAAATCGAATTCTCCTCAAGGCAAAAATAAAAGAATGAAAAATATAGAAGATAATACATTTTCCAGCATTTTCATTTTACTGTTTTTATATTTTTTGGAAATTAGTCAGTGACAAACAAATCTTATTAATTTAATGTTTGAACTTTACCTAATATAAAAGAACTATGTGACCACTGTTTTATTAATTACTTAGTTATTCAATTTGTTCCTATCAAATTGATTTCTTATCAATTATTCTATAGTATGAGATTTGCCTGTTTCCACGTGTAGCTTGAGGATAAATTGCTTTCGGTAATGATTTTGCCATGGCATATGGTAAATTAACCCCTTAAGTGCAGTTTGCCAAAAAATCCTGAGAAAGACCACATTGTGTAGAAAATATATGTTTCTCAGTTCACACACAGATAAACTAAACTGAATTAATAGTATATAACATGTACAAAGTCTCCAGACAAAGTTTCAAACCTTATTTGCCTGTGATTCACTAAGTAAGTACTCAGTCTGCTGAAGGAGGCTATGCAGGTCACTGGTACGTGTTATGCACCGGTGTTATTGTGTTCTAATGATTTCTGAACTTTCTTTTTTCAGTCCTGGTTGATTTTAAGTGTTGTATTTTCCTTTTTGTTTGTTTTCTCTGAGTCTATTCTTGCCAACTTGAGTTCACTTTCTCTTTGCTCACTCTCTTAATTTCAGTTAAAATATTCCAGAAATAACCACAATAAAAGCCAAAAATGACCAAGAATGTTAGTTTCTTGCTACACAAAACATACAACTAAACATTGAAGAAGCAAACCATAGTCTTACTCAGTTGACACGACAATAGCATCGAGTCTATCAGCTGTCTGTCTTGCTAGAAGGTCATACAAAGAAAGAGCTGAAATTGAGAAAACAGAGTGAGAGACTGTCAAGTGAACTTCTGGAAAAGCATGTCATCAAAAGCACAGCAGTGCCAAAGCTACAGAGAAACCCTGTCTCGAAAAACCAAAAAAAAAAAACAAAAACCAGACCAAAAAAAAAGCACAGCAGTGCACATTGCTCCTCACAGACAGGTTACAACTGCTTCTGTTTGCAGCACTTCATCGTCATTGTAGAAAATGAATCCTCAGCCATTTTCACATAGACACAGTCAGGGGCTTGCTCTATTAGCTTCACACTGCCTAGTCTAAACCACTGCTCTTCTATTGAATATCCATATCTTTTTGCATTTAGCAAGTGTTAAGTGTTGAAAGTCTACATGAGTACGCCCCTACTATAAGCTACTGAGCTGTGGACTTGCTGAGGCTGATATGCAGCAGTCCAGCTGATATGAATGCTCGTTGTCTCTTCACCTGCAGCTGATAATCAGATGCTTCTGATAAATGCCCCATTGCCCAATCATTGCCAGGTCTGGATCTAATAACTGCTGACAATGGGGGGAACTTCCTTTATATCAGGGGAAGAACGTTGTTTCTGTGTAGATGAATCAAATGTGTTTGAAACTAAGTCAGCTGACCACCCCCAAACTCTGCGAAGACCTGCTCTGCAAATTCCAACCCATCGAGTTGGTGCCATACCCCTTGTTTCCCTGGCTCCTACTCTTTATTACTCCTCCAGTTGTACTACGTTTTATTCTGATGCTTGTTTCCTGCTTTATTCAGTTCTTCCAGTGGCAGATCAGCCACCAATTTATTACCACCAATCAGGTCATGATACACTACAAGACCCTGGACCCTTCTGATACAGAAAACAGGCTCCTCAGGGCTTATAATGACACCTCTCCCTTATAAAATAAAAAGGGAGATGTTGGGAGGGCCTCCTGTTCAGAACATGCACATGGCCCGGCAGCTCTCTCCAAGCTCAGCAACAGAAAGGACTCCCTCCCCAGTGAGGCTGCCTGCTCTCTTCATGGCCTTATCTGGAAAATGTCTCTAGGCCCAGATGTCTGACTTATCTCAAGCATGACCCATTTGAGGGGTCCCCTGTTATATCATAGTAATTATATAGTCCTTAGCCATTTTCATAGGGCTGTGCAGCCACTAACCCAGCTTTATGATAGGAGTATGCTATTTAACACGAATTAGGGATTCCCCAGTTATCATCTCCAAACCTGTATATTTCATATACTCTGTAATAAAGTTGAGTTGTCTCCCAAAAGTCATATCCTGGAGGGCTAGCTCTGTGGTATCCATAGCCGTCTGAACCCTGTTCTCCATTTCTGCCCCTTCTACCCTCTTGGACCAGTGGTAGATGATACCCGAGGAAGAAGGAAAATAGTAATTACCTCCCATGTTCTCAAGGTCAAAAGAAATTATTCCCTTCCTCAAGTCTCAACTCAAATTCCAGAACACCTTTTATCCCTCAATCTTAAAATCAAGTTATAAAGATATTATACTCTACTCATGCTATTATTGCATGTGTACATTATAAAATATGTAAGGTATATTTGCTATACTAGTTATATGCGATTTATTTACATTCAATAAAGTAAAATTATAATAAATAAAATTATATGTAGTAAAATATCATATTATAGAATCTACATGTAACAAATCAAATATATAAAATCAAATAAAAATAGTAGTTCAACTGTGTGATTTTTATAACTAACACTTTTGTTCTCACTTCTGTTGTGGGAGCTGCGGGCTGTGTTCCTGCCGCCCCAGCTCCTGATAGCCTGGCTAGCTTATGCCCCAAAATAACAACACACAAATTGTATTCTTTTAAACACTGCTTGGCCCATTTCTATTTATGTGTGTAGCACCCCAATGTGCGCTTACCGGGAAGATTCTAGCCCTACGTCCATCCTGGGTCGGAGCTTCATCGCATCTGCTCTGGAGAGGAGAGCATGGCGTCTGTCTCTCAGAGGAGCTGCCCTGCATCTGAGCTCACTTCCTTTTCCTCCCAGCATTTTGTTCTGTTTACTCCACCCACCTAAAGGCTGGCCTATCAAATGGGCCAAAGCAGTTTCTTTATTAGCCAATGACCTTCCTCCATCACACTTCCTTCAGATTAACACTTTATAAAAGACCACAGTCACCATCTCAATTTGATATTTCTCCACTGTTCAGTTCACCCCCACTTTGTTTCTCACTAGAGCATTCCATCAATTCCACAATAATAAAACCATATATTCAAGAAGCCTTTTCTCTTCGTACCTGAAATTGTCTACAGTTCTTAGTAGGTATGAATACACATTTCAGAAAAGAACGCATTTCAGAAAAGAAAGAATTTCAACCAATTGAAGCATTATTATACCTGTTATATTACTATAACTAACATATATAAGTTTTTAATGTGGAGTATATCACATTTTGTGGAGCAAATAAAAATGCTCAAGGAAAGGTACGTACCAGCACTCCCCAAACACCAGCCACCACCATGAATATAAAACAGGCCCCTCCTGAGAGTCTCTGACTTCCTTTTGGGCATGTATATGCGAACAGGAACACTGCTGAAAGCCGTGTCTATTACAGTGACATTTTCATCAGAAGTGGCTGGGACTTCTTGAAATTTACTAAACAATTGTATTGTGCTCATGAGATGATTGATCCCCAGAAGTTCAGCAATAGAAGCCTAAATGAAGAGGAGAAAAATGATTAAAATCGTGTGTGTGTGTGTGTGTGTGTGCAGACTGCTGAGTCCCTTTAGAGTCTGCCCACTTGTAGATGATGTTCCCTGAGCCTGAGGTATAGGGTAGTGCTGTAGACTTATTATGTGATGTTAATTTGTGTATTTTACAAAATATACTTATTTTCATTTTTTAAATTTATGTATATTAGTGTTTTGTTCATTAACATTCATGTTTGTATGAAGGTGCCAGGGACCCTGGAACTGGGTTACAGATAGTTGTGAGCTGTCATGTGGATGCTGGGAATTGAATCTAGATCATCTGGAAGACTAGTCAGCGCTCATAAATGCTGAGCCATCTCTCCAGCCCCTTTTTTAAAATTAATATCAATTTTGTCATTTGTTTCTTTGAATTTTTGCTTCCAAGTGTTTTTATATCCTAGGTATTAGCCTTCTATCAAATATCCTGTACCTGGCAAAGAGTCTCTCCCACTAAGGGCTTCCTCTTCATGCAGCTGAGAGTTTTCCTGGCTGCTCAGGAACTTTTCAGTTTTTTGAAGCGCCATTTTCCAATTGTTGTTATTAATTTCTAGGTAACAGGTGTCTCACTCAGAAAGTCCTTTCCCACACGATGTCATGTAGGACTGCCTGCACTTTCTTCTAGCAGTTTCAACATTTCAGGTTTCACATGGAGTTAGCTGACGCATTTGGAGTTGATATTTCTGTGTTGTATGATAGATAATGGTTTTCTCTATATGTTCACATGCAGATGTCCCAGCATTATTTATTGAAGATGCTGTCTTTTCTCCAGTATGTGTTTTGGAATCTTTGTCAAATATTAAATAGCTTTTCTAATGTGAATTCCTATTAGTATGCATGTCTGCCTGTGCCATTACCATCTAAAACACTTTATGCTTTTCATAATTTTGTCATCAAAACCTGACATACATTCTTTTTATAATTTTCACATATATAATTTCACATGTTATATAGAGTATTTTACTTTTGATAAACACATTGCAATTTTTCTTTAAAAGTTTTTTCATACACTATATTTTGATTATGTTTTCCCCTTTCTTCAAATCAAAATCTCCCGAACTCCCTACCCATCCAACTTTATGCTCCCTCTCAAAAGAAAAGAAAACACACTAAAATCAAAACCATAACAAACAAGCAAAAAATTAAGAATACAATAAAATGTCAAAACAAGAAATAACCATACTCTTAGCAAAGGCTCAGGAATAAAATCATATTAAATTGCTCCTATATATTATATTTTACTAAAACATGCTTATTAATGGTCCCAGATACATACATGAAAGATTTAAAATTTATTTTAAATAATGAAACATATCCACATTCTCTGTATATGATTGGACACTAGGACCATTTTGAGAGTTTTGAATCATTATATACTGGCTTTGTATTAAAATTAAGTTACTTTTTCAATTCGAGGTTTTAGAGTTAATTCTTAAATGCCTACATTTCATTTAGGCCCAGTTAAGAATATTTAATAACTATTTTTTCAAAAGCAGCAATTAAAGGAAGGAGGGAAAGAAATATGAAGAGAGGAGAGGAAAACTTAGGGAGAGAAGAGAGAGGAAAGGAAGGGACAGAGATTGCCTTCAGTCTCAGAAGAGACCTTGAACTTTGGAGTTTTAAACAGCATTGAATCTGTCATAGACTACAGGGACTTTGAAGTTGGACTGAATGCATTTTTACAATACAATATGACTACAGGCCTACATGGCAGGGAGTGGAAAGTGAGAGTTTGAATAGAAATGCCCCATATATGCTTATAGGGAATGGCACTATTAGGAGGAGTGGCCTTGTTGGAGGAAGTCTACAACTGTATTTGAGTTTTGAGGTATCAGAAGCTCAAGACAGCCCCACTTTTTCTATCTTCTTGCTGACTGAAGATCTGAATATAGAACTACTCTCAGCTATTCTTCCATTAACATGACTTTATGTCACCATGCTTCCCACCATGACTATAGACTAAACCTCTGAAACTGTAAGCAAGCACCAATTAAATGCTTTCTTTAATAAGAGTTTCTGTGGTTATGGTGCCTCTTCACAGCAGTAGAATACCGACTAAGAAGAATTCATACATGAAGACTGTATATACATGTGTATATATATATGGAATTACTCCACAATACTGACACCCCACAGAAGCTATAGACTATCAAACAAAATGCCCAGACATGGTATACCTCCCTTTGCATTGTTGGTCAGGAAGTTCCAAGAGACTACATGTAGTTTTGTAAGTTAAATATTGAATATATCTATATACATAGACATTATAGCGTTAAGAATCCTTAGATATGAAAATTAAATAAAAATGATTTAACTGCATTCCCAAGACATAGTTGAAAACTGTCCATGAACAACCAAGTTAACAATACAACAAATGTACACATAACATTCAAGTAAAATGATATTTACTATAAATAAACAGTGCGAGTATTCAAAAAGGAAATAAACATGGAACTGTAATCACAAATACATTAGACTATATGGTACACTAACAAAATGACATTTAGTATATAAGACTATATGGTACACTACTTAAGAAATGAATTCTTAAAATATCATAGACTATCAAAAGGCAGAATCATAGGAACTCAAGGCCTACACAGAGAGATGTTGTAAGATTATTGCTAACCAGAAGAAAGAAAAGAATAATACACTGTTACCAGTCGAAGAGTTCTACCCAGACTTCTGTAATTAAACAGAGTTCTATTCCCTTCTCCTTCCCTGAAGTTGATACTTTAAGCAGCTTCACCTGACAGTACCATACAGCACACACTCTCCATCCTTGCTCTCTCTTCTTTCTCCTCTTTTAACTTCTTCCCTGTTGCTATCTACACAGGGATTAAACCTGGAGACAGAGCATGCTAAGAAACTTCTCAAACTCTATTTTCTTTCTGTTAAATTATTCAGTATTCATAAGGCCGATAAAGTTCAGAACTTACTGTTTGTTCTTATAGAACTTACCAAATCCATGAATACGTTTTCTGTTGTTATTTCGAGTATCAGTTTCCAAGGCTCCTCAATATCACCTGGAAGAGGGGTATAAACATAATAAGCTACAAGGACCACAGAGATGAGAAGCAAAATGGTTCTCCCCATGTTTCTCTCTGCTCATTATACTTTGGCAGGACAGCAAATGAAGCTGTTTTCAAATTTTTAGAGGTTGAATTTTAACCTGCCATAAAGTGTTATCTAACTTATTAAGTACAAATTCCACTGCACAATTGGTTCTTGCAAAAGCTCTCCAAAACCTGTTGTTCTTATCATAATCCCCACGCAAAGAGTTTTCAAAACAGAATTTCTCTCTCCAAGTTACACTTGCAATCTAGGAATCAGATCCTGTTTCTATGCTACTTTGTAAAGAAATGTAACCATAAGAAAAATAACGCCTTCAGACTCTCTGTTTTGTGTATAAACTGTATTGAAAGAAACAGAAAACCCAGTGTGTGCATCAATTGTAAACTAAGAGAAGACTAAGGGCACCTTTAAAGCAATGCAAACTTTGAAAAGGAAGTTCCTTCCTCTTTATTCCCTCTGTGCCTTACTATGTCCCCTGCTGGGGGCGGGGGGTGTTATGAGTGTTCAATTGCACTGCTTAGGAAATTCTTTTTTGTTTTACTTCTTTTATTTTGAGATTGTGATAGAATTGCATCATTTTCCCTCCCTGTTTACAGCTCAGTTGATTCTAGTCTGTACAATTCTCTTGTAAAACCTGTTTCTCTTTACTTTCTTTTTTTTTCTTTTTTTTATTTTTAATTAAAATTTCCACCTGCTCCTTGTTTCCCATTTCCCTCCCCTCCTCCCAAATATTGCCACCTCCCCCTACTCCCCTCCCCCATCCCCACTCCTCTTCTCCTCCCCCCACACCATTCCCTCTCCCTCTCGATACTGAAGAGCAGTCCAAATTCCCTGCCCTGCGGGAAGACGAAGGTCTTCTATCTACGTCTGGGAAGGTGAGGGTCTAAACAGGCTAAGCTCCCACAAAGCCAGTTCATGTATTAGGATGGAAACCTAGTGCCATTGTCCTTGGCTTCTCATCAGCCTTCATTGTCCGCCATGCTCAGAGAGTCCAGTTTCAACCCATGCTTATTCAGTCCCAGACCAGCTGGCCTTGGTGGGCTCCCAATAAATCAGTTCCACTGTCACAGTGGGTGGGTGCATCCCTCGTGGTCCTGGCAGCATTGTTTGTAATAGCCAGAACCTAGAAACAACCTAGACGCCCTTCAATGGAGGAATGGATGAAGAAAGTGTGGAATATATACATATTAGAGTACTACTCAGCGGTAAAAAACAATGACTTCTCGAATTTTGCGTGCAAATGGATGGAAATAGAAAACACTATCCTGAGTGAGGTATCCCAGACCCAAAAAGAGGAACATGGGATGTACTCACTCATAATCGGTTTCTAGAAATAAATAAAGGACATTGAGCATATAATTTGTGATCCTAGAGAAGCTAAATAAGAAAGTGAACCCAAAGAAAATCGTATAGTCATCTGCCTGGAGAGGGGAAGTAGACAAGATTGCAGGGCAAAAACTGGGATCTTGCGGGTGAGGTGGCATGGGGCTAAGGGAAAATGGGATGAGAAACGTGAGAAGGGGAGGATGGGAGGAGCTTGGGGGATTGGGATGGTTGGGATATAGGAAGGGTGGATACGGGAGCAGCGAAGTATATATCCTAACTAAGGGAGCCATCTTAGGGTTGGCAAAAGACTTGACTCTAGAGGGGTTCGCAGGTGTCCAGGGAGATGTCCCCAGCTGGTACCTTGGGCAACTGAGGAGAGGGAACCTGAAATGACCCTATCCTATACTGATGAATATCTTACATATCACCTTAGAACCTTCATCTGGCGATGGATCGAGGTAGAGACAGAGACTCAATTTGGAGCAACGGTCTTTCTCTTTACTTTCTATCTGGCTGTCTTGGTAGTTAAAGTGCCACCTTCCTAGCTCCAGTCTGGTATTCTCATCTAAAATCTGATGTCTCTGTCAGTCTGTTAAAGCTGCCAGCAGCAAACCCACAGAAAAGACATTTTCTGTTCTAAGTCCCATTTTCTTGGATAGTAAATGACTCAAGCATTGAATGATTAAATCGTTTTATTGAGTTTGGAGCATATTCCACGCCAATTTAAACTGTGGACTTTATTTTCTCTAGGAAGTCCATCCCATCACTTCGTCTTCCTATCAGCATGGGAGCAGAAGGAAGAATATTGGAGACTATTTCACACAGAGTGAACAGCTAGTTCTAAAGCTAGTATTTTATGATAGATCCTCTGCTTCACGGGAATTTATCCTACACATTATGAAATCAAAGGAAAGTGGGGACCCTGGCCCAGTTTGGTCTGTTATCATACCATGGCTACTGTGGTGTGCATATGCAGTGAGTGTTTTTCTCACACGAGACAGGGCTGCAGGGCTGGACGGCCTTGGAGAAGGGGTCAGTGAGGGGGAACTGAAAAAAGAGACTGTGAATTTGAAGGCGGGGATGGAGGGTGTGCGGGAGGGTTGGGGGAGGGAAAGCGATATGATAAATGTGACTGTGTTATAATCTCAAAAAATGAAAAATAAAAAGAATTCTGCATCTGGAACTTCATCTGAACAATTTGTTTTTGTTGTTCTTTTTTGCATTTTTATTTTAAGATTCAGTACTATTCAATTTATTAATACTTTCTATCTTAATACGAATTAACGAACACATTTATACATATAATTTATGCATTAATTAGTCCCTCCTTAGTTTTTTGAGACATGATACAAATTCTTAATGGATGATACTGAAAACAAAAAAGAACATTGAACCATTTACATCTCTCTGAGACTTAACATACAATAGTTTCCTAATAAAATTGTAGAAAATTAAAAAAAAAACACTTTTAAGTGGAAGCATTTAAAGTCTGGCATATGTTTATGTGCCATTTTATCCTAATCACATGCCGATGACCAGGACCAACTTATCAATTAGGCATAATGAGAAATTAACCAAAGCAACTAATATTAAAATAATAGTACACTTACAATATTAGGATCATTTAAAATTTAAACATACCTTCTTTCTGGAATGATACACTTAACATTTTCATATCAGACATTTTAATATTCTTTTTTTATTACTTTGAAAAAAAAGATTCCAGAAGTCCGATGTTCTAGAAACTTGGGTCTTTTACATTCAAGGCAGGAAAAAGTAGATGTTCTAACTCAGGAAGAGAAGGGTTAAATAAATTGAATAATGCCAGAATACATTAATTGTTTGATTGTTGTCTGAAGTTTCTGTCCTGTCTAGTCCGGCAGCCATTAAGTTCCAAAGAATCATGCAGAGGTCTACACTAATTATAAACTGATTGGCTTAGGATCTCAGGCTTCTTATTAACTCTTATAACTTATATTAGCCCATAATTTTTGTCTGTGTTAGACACATGGCTTGATGCCTTTTTGGCGAGGCAGTCACATCTTGCTTGCTCTGTGTCTGGCTTCCTTTGTCTTTGGGTGACTACTGCAGAGTGACTTTTTCCTCTTCTCAGAATTCCCATTGGCCCACCTCTACTTCCTGCCAGGCTACTGGCCAATCAGCATTTATTTAAAATACAAGTGATAGGGACGAGACCATTGTCTCACAGCATTTGATTATTCTTACTCAGTGTGAAAATTTCAGCACTATTCTCTTCTGGAGACAATTTCAAAAAATATACTCAGGTAGACACAAACAGTTATTGTACTCATAGATAATGTTTTACCAGCAATCTAGGTATTGTTTAGAACAATAAAGATGGCACAGAAAGCCAATCATCACATAGTCATAAAGGGCTAGGATAGAGGTTGCTGCATGACATTGTGGGAATATATTTGAAACTAGAAATACAGGTGGAGGTTTGATAGACACCGATTCATTTGCTTGCTTTCGTAAATGTGTTCCTGCTGACAGTTTTGTTTTTTGTTTGTTTGTTTGCAGTGTTTCTTGATATTTACACATTTGCCTCTGGGGTCTCTGTTCTCATCATTCACATCGATTTCCTGTCACTGTGGTTTTTACCTCTGTCCAGTCTTCACAATTCAGATAGGAACAGTAATTTTAGATTTATTTTAATGTGGCTCATGAAGATATTGTTCCTCAGTTATTCCTGTCAAATGATGTCTTTTTCAGTAAAGAATTGCCATAGCAAGTGCAGTTATTTTTACTGAAATGAAGCACATGATGGACTCTCCCCCATTTCTCAGTTGTTTGGACTAAAGGGCCATAAGGTTTCTCCTGTGACTCAAAATCCTGAGTGCCCTCCCTATATTTTACTTCTCTCTCAGCGTATATGGGATGGTCAGAGGACACCAGTGAATAAAGTCAAATGATTTTTCTAAAAAATAAAAAAAGAAAGAATTCAAACAACTAGATACCAAAAAACCCTAACATACTATCCAATTAAAAAATGGGGTACAGATCTAAACAGATCTAAATAATTTTCAATGGAGCAACCTCAATGTCTGAGAAACACTTAAAGACATATTCAACATCCTTAGCCATCATGAAAATGCAAATCAAAAGTACTTTGAGATTCAATCTTATCTTTGTCAGATTAGTAACACAAGTAACATTGCTCTGCTGTATTGCAAAAGTTTCCAACTATATACACTTACAATCAGCAACTCTCCAGCCCTTGCCAGGTGAAAGGTCAGAGTTTTTCAGAGTCAAGAAACAGATTTTAAAAAGCCACAAAGCCACAAAGTGGTAACCTGTCACCCTTTTTGTTTGGCTCAGGGTGCGGTTAGTTGAAGCCTCTAGGAACTTCTTAAGGGAAAGGCACTTAATCAAGGAAGAGAGTAAGGCTAAGTTATTTGGGAAATCTAAGAAGAGAATATGTGTGCTTTTGCTGTCGTCTTAAATGTAACTACATAAGTAAGCTAGAGATTGTAATCAGTGAAAACCAGGAGCAAGGCAAGAATCATCTTTTTCTGAGTGCATCTTTTCCCAGAGGGCAGAGGGAGTTGGGGGTAACTAAGCAACCTAGATAAATAAACAAAGCGAGTATGTGGTATTTGGTTTCTGTCAGTGCTTTCACTAGCCGATAGCTGACTGAAACCAGCCTTTTTTGGCTCTAGGGATTACACTTTATGCTATCTCTCAGGGTAAAAAAAAAAAAGGAAACTTCTTACTTCAATAGCTCAACATAAAAATAAGGACAAAGAGTTGAGGACTTGCTTTAACCTTAAAGCAAAGTTAATGCACTTAAAGCACTTCCCTGTCGGCTAGCAGAGAGAATCCAGTGTGCTCTTGTTCTCTATGTTTCTGAGAATTATGGCTTAACAACCAAAGATATGCCATAATTCCTGACCTTGGGTGACTGTGAAAGTCTCAGCAGAGGTCTCTTTGCTTGAACTCTAACACTGACCAAGGAAGTCTACCAAGGAAGATAATTGCAGGAGGGCAGACTTTTAAGTTTATACAAAGACCTGATTGAAAAAAAATCAGGGCATTGACGTGATTACTTTCTTGCCAGAATCACATACTGCTGGGGGTAGTCATCCTGAAAGACCCCCAGTGTGGGGAGACTCATTCAAGTCTCAAAATAACACGACCCCCCCCCCCCATTAACTCACAAGAGACCATCCTTGCCAGTGCACTGGGGCCGAGATTCATAACCCACGCAGGGGAAGAGTTAGACCCCGAGTGACCTGGAGAAGGGGTTTTTATAGGAAGAAACCACAGCCCAATAATCCGAAAGGGGCAGGGAGGGTGTCACAGAAAATCACAAGGGGGCAACTCCCTGCCTCTCAAGATCACTCAAGATCATAATCAGCTAGTTCCTAAAACACAGTATTCCAAAAATACCAATGATAATCACAAGGGGGAAACTCCCTGTTTCTCAAAATTATTCTCAAGATTACAATCTAACTTTATCTTCAGCTAGTTCCTGAAACACAGTCACTGAACCGGCTAATGCTAGATTTGATTCTTCTCTTCCTGCTTAGATTTTTGGCTATTTTCTTAATGCTGGGGGTGGGGGAGAACCGGGATTTATCCAGGGCTTTCTTTGAGGATACCTGAATTTATCCAGGGCTTTCAATCCAATATACCCAGGTATGCCCAATAGACAGTTCACACACTGTAGTGATGTGGGAAAAATTCCCAAGCTGTAATCTGAGGGAAAGAGCTCTTCACACAAGAAGTTTGCAAGAGACACAGCTAACACATTCAGAAGGAAGTATTCCTTATCTTCTTGCAGATAAAATTAATGAGATGTGCGTTTATGGTGACAGTGCTCTTCAGGCCTTGCTAAATGAGGTGTCCCACATGACACTAAGCATCTCTGATGAGTTGACCCCTGAAGGATGTGCTGAACTCTCACTGCATAATCTTGCGGTCCAGTTTATAGGCTTCTTTGAAGCATGACTAAGGGAAATTCCTAGAGCAGTAAGGTCATTTTAGATATGATTGTCTTCAGCAATCATATTACTAAGTTATAATTGGCTAGGGCTAGTAAGAGCTGGTGATGGTTACAGCTTTTGATTTTGGGACAAGTCTCAGGTCAGGCTTTGTCCTTATCTGGTTATCAGGTGCTTGCGGCTCAGGCCTGCCCTATCCTGATACTGCAGGCTGCTAGGGTTTCTCTCAAGAGATCAGGCCTCAATTTCAGTTTCTTCGAGACACAGCAAACAGTTTCTGAGTGAGCCACAAACAAAGGACAATCAATCTCCAATGTTTCCAAAAGCAAGGATGAGGAGCCTGCTATAGCTTCTGTTTGGTCCTCTCAGGGAGTATTTATCCACTACTTGTAAGAGTGAAAACTTGTATATCTACTATGGAAATCAGCAGTTCCTTAGGTATATACCCAAAGGACACTTCATCCTTCTACAAAGACACTTGCTCAACACATTTAATGCTGTTCTGTTAATAATACCCAGAAACAGGAAATAACCTACATGTCTCTCAACAGAGGAATCGACAAAGAAAACTGGGTGGAGGCTCCACCCAAAGCCTCCCACCCACCTCGCTGGAGCTGCCTCAGTCCAGATTCTGTCCCTGGAAAAGCCTGCCAAATGATGACCCCTCTCCAGAGATTCCCAGAGATGCTCAAGACCACTCCTACAGGGTATTTAAACTGCCCCCCAGAGAACAGGCATGTGGTCTTCCAATCTTCCTTTCCCTTCTCCGTGGGGCGCTGGAAAGCCATCTGGGAGCATTTGCATTCATTAAATTTGGGATTTTTCTAATTCAGTCTGATTTGGATTATTAGATGGGCAGAGAGGCTTATGGGTGCAGAAACTTTTTATCAGGAGGTCCCACCAAGGGATATTTTTTTCCTCCGACTGGCCTCGGACCACATGTTGCTAAAACATCACCCAAACCTGCTCTCTGCCAGGTTAAGATGAGCTTCAGCTGGGTAAGTTGTCCTTTCTAAGTCATTGCTTTAGAGGCCCAGGGCCTCCTGCAGTTTTCAAGTTGTCCTGCCAGCGATGTGGCCGTGTTAGGCTCCCAACTTGTCACTGGTACAATGACCTGCCTTGTTCTATGGGACAAGGACCTTCCCTGTCCTGTGGGACTCCTTTTTCAGATGATCTTCTGTTCAAGAGAAGTTCCATACTCCCCCCTGTTTTTTTGACCCAAAGCCTACCTTAGTGAACATACTGTGCTAGGCTTTGGGTCCCAGCATAGATCTGCAAAATGAACACCTGCATTTTGAAGCCTGATTCTCAAATGCTTGTGGGCTGTCTTTTATAATTTTTTTAAAAAAAATATTGGGGCTATCTGACACAATGAATACTTAACACATAAAATTTTGCCAGTGTAGGGACAAATAAACAAACCCCGCATATTCCAATGGTTTCTGGATACTGTCCCCTTCCCTCAGTGGCCAGTGTCTCACAAACACTGGTCGGCTGCGGACACTTGCCCCTGTCCCACCTTCTCTGGCTGTTAGCTGTTTGTCTCCATTTCTGCATTCCTGGCTTGTGATCTGGTCAAGCTGGGATTCCCCTTGCAACAGATCTGTTTCCCCTGCCCCTCCCCAACTCTGAGCTGCACAGGTGTTCTATCCTTATGTTTCTGTTCTCCCTTACAGAATCTGCCTACCTGGCCCTCAGTGGGGCCACCTGTGTGCTCGCCTGGCTCCTGCAGCCTACTCCAGGATTTTTAAGTTTGTCAGCTGACAAAGTTTCCTACAAAAAGCTGTTCATCTGTCTGTTAATATATATTTGAAAATAATGTGGCCACAGTATGCTTGCTTTACGTCTGTGTGTATATGTGTGCTTGTTTTAAAATCTGTAAAACTTAAAAGTCCAGATTACAACAGCTCTGGAAAAATAAAAATACATGGATAGCCACCATTTTGGTTGAGTTCAACGCGAAAACCTTAGCGTCATCTTTGATAAGAGTACCCACGTGCACTGGCCCTTCCAAGGACTCCTTCTGCCTCCAATATACTTTGGCTTTCTGAAATATCCCTTCTAATCCTTTTGTCTCCACTGACATTGGTAAGCTGTAACTGACTGGGTAAACTACATGTCTAAATTTAACTTATATGTCTAAATTAGAAACACCTGACAGGTAACGGCATCCTGTCTGATTCTCAAGTGCCTTTAAAGATCTGAGAGTATGACATTTAACAAAAGAGCTTCTTATGATAGAGAGACATTCCAGATTCTGCAGCATCCTATATCTCCAAAAAGACGCATTACTACACAACTTCCTCCTTTGAATATAACAAAGCCACTCACACACAGAGAGAGCAATTTTCACCTTATCAGCTGCCTGGACCCTCCTGGAATGGACAACAGTACCCTGGGGAATCGAGCATCCCATCATGCCAAGACAGGTAGACCAAAGCCTACCCCTACAGGAAAATCTGTCAGGCCCCCTGGGCTTGGCAGCTAAAGGCAAGTACTGCTTCTAAGACTAGAATTTGCCAAAAGCCACGAGAGGCTTGCCTGGGTAGCTGGAAGAGCTGTCTCCCTTCTGCTCATTTACTAATTTTTCTCAGATCTGTTTGATGACATTTGATAAATTAAGGTACTGGTAGTTCATTACTTCATTAATCAAGTTCCCCCTAAAAATGCAGACAGGTGTGCCCCTTTCCCAGGCTTCATAGTCCAGAATTAACAGTTTTCAGATGTATCTTCAGAGGTTCAAAGTTTCCAGTTTCCTTTAATTGTCTTCTAAAATGTTAATGCCTTTTAACCTAAAGACATAGTTTTTGCTATGACACCAATATGTCAATGAGTCTAATTCCTCTATAGTATCATCAGCGCCTGAGATTCTCTCTTCTATCTCTTGAATTCTGTTGGTTATACTTGTCTCTGTAATTCCCATTTCTTTACTCACTGACACCTGAAGGCCAAGGACAAAAAGGATCATGCAAAGATATTGAGGTTTGGCACTATGAAGAGAGAGACTATGAAAGGTTATTGGTGAAAGTACAACCCAGTTGCAGCAGAAGACCCCAGCATTTTGGAGATGTCAGTACCATGGGATGACCACCAAGAACAGCAGCAGCAGAGTGGAACCAACTGGACCCTGGCAGACAAGCTGTATGTGCTGCAGAGGACAGAGCCAGAGAAGTGACCCAAGCTCTTTGGAGGAGTCCAGAAGATTGAGAGAGTGGATCTAAGACATTGAACAATTGGAGTTTGATTTGGCATTGATTTGATTGTGACTATTGAAGTAAGTTTATTTCCCTCTTTCCTATATCTGAAGAAAAATTTATTGATTCTGCTATCCTCTTTTATTGTTAAGAATGTAATTATTTCAGCTTCACTAAGGAGGGGTCTGACACTGCTGTGCAAATATAATAGACAAGTGATTTTCAACCTGTGGCTCAAGACCTCTTTGGGGGGGTCAATTGATACTTTCTTGGGGGTTGCATATTAGATATTTACATCACAATTAGTAATAGTAGCAAAATTACAGTTATGAAGTGACAATAAAATAATTTTTTGTTGGGGGCTCACCAACACGAGGAACTGTATTAAAGGGTCACAGCATTAGGAAAGTTGAGAATCTTTATAATAGACAATAACAATTTAGTTAATCTGTGTACCTGTTGGCTTCCTAGGTAAAGAGTAAACAACAGCAACAACAAAAACACTCTGCTTTATCCTCTCTTCACCCTCAAAAGACATAACTCTGCAGATAGAAGCTGGGAGCTAGTGAAGAAAACATCCTTAAAATAGACTTTAAAAGACAATGTGAGCCAGGACATCTGATTATGTACATAGGATCCCTTTTGTTATTCATGATCCTCAGTTGCAAGCTCATTCAAATTTTCCAGCACTGTAGCATCTGTGCTATGGGATGCAGGACACGGGTTATGTCATGAGTAGTTCATCTTAAATGTGGACAGATTGGCTGAACTGGGTTAAGGGTATTGAGCCGAGTTGCAGAAGCTGCAGTCTGTTGGAGTTCCCCCACTCTCTCTGGTGAAGCATACAAATATATTGTCACAGGGCAGAGGCCTAGAGTGTAAACTGTACACCATCCCTATGAATTATTTAAGGCTCCAAATGGAGTTGGTGGTTGTCTGAGATAGTGAGACATAATTATAATTTTTTGGTAGATGGCAGAAATAAACTATGTTGTTTTGATCTTTAAGTCAGAGACTCATTCTGTAGACTAGGATGAGCTAGACCTCATGGTAATCCTACTGCCTCAGCCTCCCACAAGCTACGAATACACATACAAACCATGTTAAAGTAGCAATTGGCCTTTTGGAAAAGATTCCCACATGATCTTTTGTCTAAACTTTCTTCCTCGTTACATGGTATTCTTTAATAAAACAGATGAAAATGAATTCATACAAAGATGACCAAAAGCAGAGATATTGAAATTTCCCATAGGAGACTACTCAAAGAAGAGAAATGAAATAGTTCCTAAAACTGAAATTCAAGATAAAACAAGCAAACAGCACTCCCCCCAAAAAACTTAGTCTGTTTATTTTCTAATGAGAAGAAAAAAGAAAGCATATAAATTTGGGTATGAGAGAAATGGGGAGGATCTCGGAGAAGTTGGGAAAGGGGAAATGATAATCAGAAAATATTACATGAAAAAATATATTTTCAATAAAAAAGGAACCACTTATCGTGCTCAAGAAACAAAATAAAACAAGGTTTTGAAACTTGACTATTAAAAATATAAACCATATACTTGGGGAGAAAATATTAAATATAATAGAATATAATATATTCTTGTAAAATTGGACTCAAAAATGTCTGCTAAATCTGTTACACTATCAAATTTTACAAGGATAAGAAAATTGGTTTGTCTTCAAATATCAAGTGACAATTTTTTAGTAAAAGAAAATTTCATATCTGTCAATGATTTAATATCTAGCCAATACTAATATAATAAAATATCAAGACAATCTATATCTATATATGAATGAATAAAGAGCATCTGTCTGATATGAGAATTTACATATAATGATATTAATGAATATTTCTCAGATTCATGAAGAGATGGCTCCTTTGGGGACCACCATAATAATAGTAAATTATAACGAAGGGGAAATGCACTAACTTACATCTTACAGAGTTTAAAAGACAGAAATCTTAATTTCAAGAACACAAAGTAACTTTTGATTCCAATCTAGTTTCAGAAAACACAGATTATATCATCCTTTTCACAACTAAAATATTTTCGCAATTAAACTTCATCAAGGGAAACTGAATTTATAAATTCTTGTCCATCCAGCTAACATACATATCCTTTATCCTCAGTCCTAGTTGTAAATAGAGTGGTGATGTCATGTATGATAGGGCGCCATGGATTCCATCCTCAACATGGTCATGGAAAACTGGAACTCCGACGTTCTGAAGTCTTGAAACATACATAATTCCATCATCTCTCAGGACATCATATTGACAGGTGAGGATGTATGTCCGTGGCAAGTGCTGTAAACGGGCATCATCGGCTAATAGGGGCAGTGCTCTGGGGTCCATCAGAGCCGGCAGCGAGTAAGCAGATTTCCCAAGCACAGGCTCGGTGTACTCATGGTCCTTTCTGTACTTGTCAGGAAGAAGAGTGGTCCAGTTCACAAACCTGAAGAGATGCCTGGACTCCAGAGGCATGTGCTGGTTTTTTCTCATGGCCCGTGGAAGTGCCTCGTCCTTGGTGAAAAACAGACTCACGAGCTTTATGGCTATGTCTCTTGTCAGAACTATACCATGTTCGTTGTCTCGATGTGATGGCAAAGAAGTATCAATCACCTGTAAGCCAGGATAAAGTAAGGCTTGCAACTTGAGTTTGTGCTTCACTTCAGGATCAATCTGCACCTGAAAAATAGGATTTCCAGTGAGGCAAAGGCTTCCAATATTCCGAAAGACAAAATGTAACCGTGACACAGACATGGGAACAAACCTATGCAGAATGCTGTTATAAAGTGCAGTTATGTCAAAAATGCCTTTAATACCCTTGATCAGTACTAAGTGTCAAACCATTGAAAGAACATTTTAAAAATGCTTCTTGAGTATATGAGAAAAGATGAGAGAAAAAAATAAGGAGATAGAGTGACAGAAGGCAGAAGGAGGAGGGATATACAAGTATGTTTTTATCAAATGTAACTAAGAGAAATAACACAGTCTTAAAGATGATGGAGGAATTTAAGCATTTAGATTTGTAGAAATTATTCTTGATAACTGGCCAAGGTGCAGAGGATAAGAGACTGAAATGTCCAGCCCCAAATGGGACATCTGTATAGCTTAGCTCCTCCGAAGGTTCAGAAGCAGAAAGATTGTAAGAGCCAGAGATAGCGGTTGGCTATCTGGAAACTGTCTGGACACAGCAGAAGAGTTGCACATATGAATTCACGGTGTTTGTGTAAGCATGTGTAAGACCTGTGCAAGCCCAAACCAGACTAAACCCCTGCATGGAGAGAAATGGGCATGATGCCTCACCCTTAGCAGAGTAGTTGTTGACATTTGATAGCTACTGGGAAAGAGAGAGTCAGTTTCCTCTAAGAGTGTAGCCCCTGGTGAATTGCACATGATCCAGTAAATAAATCAACATCCAGGACTATGTGGGTGGGACAAATTAGACTCAATGTGTTTTTTAAAAGAGAAAATAAATTTTGGTGGTTAGGGAGAGGGGTATGTATCTTGGAGGAGTTGGGAGAGTGGGTTAATATGATCAAAACACCTGGCATGGAAATTTTTCAGAGAACCATTTTTTTTTCTTTTTGAAAATATATTCTTCTCTTACACAATATATCTGGACCACAGTTTCTCCTCCTTCTATTCCTCCTAGGTCCTCCTCCTCCTCCTCTCTGCCCCAGGTCAACTCTGTCTCTATTTCCTTTCAGAAAAGCACAGGCATCCAAGAGACAACAACCCAACATGAACAAACAAAATATACTAAGACAAGGCAAAAACCTTCATATTGAGGCTAGACAAGGGAAACCAAGAGAAGGAAAAAAGTCCCAAGAGAAGGCAAAAGAGTTAGAGACACAGCTGCTTCCATTGTTAGGAGTCCACACACACACACACACACACACAAAATCACCAAGCTAACAGCCATAGCATGTATATAGAAGACCTGAAGGGGGTCCTGTGCTTGCCGATTACCCAGAGAACTAATTTCTTTTTTTAAAAAGATGAAACCAAGCACACAAGTATCTAGTATTATAAAGAAATGGAGACTCCTTAGCAGGACTGAGATGAGAAGAGAGAAGGAACACTGAGGTCCACAGGCATCCTTTATGATATTCTACAACAGATTTTAGGACAGGCTAAGTATATCTATGTATGGAAAAGGCCCCTAAGAATTGTCTTAGCTTGTTTATTGGTGTCATGGTAAGAAATCATGTTGAAGTACAGGAAGTAATTGTATAGAAATTAAAATATAGAAAAAATAGTCAAAGTAATTTTAGTAGAAAATTCACCAAATCTAAGAAAGTAGAAATTTAGTACCCAAAACATCCATAACTAATAGTAATCTTGTATCATGTTATTGTTATAAAGCTAACACAGAACAAAAAGAATTTAAGCCTGAAAGTGTGAAATTGCTTATGAAATGAAGCATACCAAAATTATATCTAATCAAAAACTTATAGGATATACGTAGGAAGTGATCTCCTGTACCCATATGTTGTAGAGTACTTCCCACTTTTTCTTCTATCAGGTTCAGTGTGTTCAGACTGATATTGAGGTCTTTAATCTATTTGGACTTGAGTTTCGTGCATGGCGATAGATATGGATCTATTTTCATTCTTCTACAGGTTGACAACCAGTTCTGCCAGCACCATTTGTTGAAGATGCTTTCTTTCTTCCATTGAATACTTTTAGCTCCTTTATCAAATATCAGGTGTTCATATGTTTGTGGGTTAAAATCAGGGTCTTCTACTCGGTTCCATTGATCGACTTCTCTGTTTTTATGCCAATCCCACCCACTGTGACAGTGGAACTGATCTATTGGGAGCCCACCAAGGCCAAATGGACTGGGACTGAATAAGCATGGGTTGAAACTGGACTCTCTGAACATGGCGGACAATGAAGGCTGATGAGAAGCCAAGGACAATGGCTCTAGGTTTCGATCCTAATACATGAACTGGCTTTGTGGGAACTTAGCCTGTTTGGACGCTCACCTTCCTCGACTTAGATAGAAGTGGACTTCTATCCTTGGACTTCCTGCAGGGCAGGGAATTTGGACTGCTCTTCAATATCGAGAGGGAGGGGGAATGGAGTGGGGGGAGGAGAAGAGGAGTGGAGATAGAGGGAGGGGAGTGGGGGGAGGGGGCAATATGTGGGAGGAGGGGGAGGGAAATGGGAAACGGAGAGCAGGTGGAAATTTTAATTAAAAAAGAATATAAATAAATAAATAAATAATAATAAAAATTTATAGGATGTAATAAATCCTTAAATAATTAAAATATGATGAGATCGAAACAGTAATAAAAGTCATACAAGGAACAAGCTCTTAGGACTGAAAATATTTGTAAAATGATCCCATAAACTAGTCTATATTCATCAAAAGTACCTATAAAATAAGAAGGGTAATGATGCTTTCAATGTCATTCTATAAATGATAACAAGCACTGATAACAAACCTGGATGAGGCCAGAACAAAAAGGGAAATGATAGATCAGTTTCCACGGTAAACATAGACTTAACATTACTCAATAACTAAATCAAATTCAACAACACTGGAAAAGATCATATTATAAGATGAAGTTGACTTTATCCAAACAATGAAAAATAGTGCGACATATACAAATTTAAAAATAAAATCCTGTTTGCAAATATAATGAGTAACAAAAGCTGAAATAGTTGCAAAAGATGTGAAAATTTTCTTGCAAATCCACAATTCCTTCATGATTAAAAAATCTCAAAGAAATTAGGTAAGATAGAGTACATTTGAGAAGAGCTATACTCAAGAAATCACTAGCCATCAATAAACCAAATGCAAACATTTCCTCTAAAACTACAAGCACCTGCTCTCACCATGCTGCTTCAAATAACAGTGGAAATCTTAACTGGAGAAATACAAAGGAAAAACATGATTGGGTATCAACTGGAAAGGAACAAATTTATTTCTGCCTATTTATAGATGATACAGGTATATGTGCTCAAAAACCTATAAATTGTTTTATGGAAGTCACTTGTTTATTTCCCAACCTCCCAACAGCCCAGACCCGAAATAATCACACAGAAACTACATTATTTAAATTACTGCTTGGCCCGTTAGCTCTAGCTTTTTATAGGCTAACTCTTACATCTTAATTTAATCCATCTCCATTAATCTGTAGATCACCACGAGGTCGTGGTCCACCAGCAAAGTTTCACCGTGTCTGTCTCCGGCAGCGGCTCCATGGCTTCTCTCTGATTCTGACTTCTTTCTCCTAGAATTCAGGTTAGTTTTCCATGCCTAGTTAAGTTCTTCCCTGCTATAGGTCCAAAGCAGTTTTTTATTCATGAATGGTAATCACAGCATACAGAGGGAAATATCACATCAAAAAATGCTCTACTAGAAGGCTCTTAAATGTCATAAATCTTTTGCCGGAGCAAGATGAAATAAAATCAACCATCACATTCAGGAACCTTGGTACAAAGTTTAATAGCCCCTCATTGTTGTATCCTTCACACCTGTAAAACTAGGAACACATACAGACAGTCACATTCTACTGCCAGTAAACATTGTATCCTGGTCCCTTTGTACCATGGTGGTGATGGTGGCCTTTGTGTGCCTTCATAGTTAACTGGGGAAAAATTTCCTCAGGCATTTTCTTTTCAAATAAAGTTGTGTGGTAAGCTCAGAACTCTTGATCAGTGACTTTTTCTCTCAAATCATCTTTTCTATTGCACTAGGAAAGTTCAAATTTTCTCCTCAATGACACTAATCTCTTTAATAACCATAATTACTTTGTCTGAACTCTCCTTGCCCTCAGTTTAACTAGATTAAAACTTCTTTACTCATCAACTTGTATATTTTTTACACTTCCGCCTTGCTTTATGCTTGCTTCTACTGTAAGTCTGATGAATGAAGTTAAGACATAATTATGACACAGTCTAAGTGCTATGCTATGTTAAAGATGCCCTTTGCAAACAAATTAACCCATTACTTTTTAATTCAGCATCACTCAAAATCTCAATACAAAGGCAGGAGGCAGCCAGATACTTTGAGAGAAACGAGCACAAATTGCTTTTAATCTGGTTCCCAACAGAGTATGTGTTCCCCAATGAAGTCTCATGAATACAGTTTTCTTTGTCCTCACTTTGGTTAGAGCTTTTGTCTTCTAAACTCTATCATTGGTTGTCAGTCACTGCTTCCATCACTCTACAGCTTCTCTAGGGCACACTCCTTCCACACAGCAGCTGAAACTATGTGGTCAAGGGAGTCATGGCAATGGCTTCAGCTCTCAGTGCCGATTTTATATGTTAGTTATTTCTGTTGTTTCTGTAACAAAATGCCTGACAGGAACCATCCAGCACCCACAGATCCAGTAGAAGCCTAATTAAAATACTACTATGTTTTTCTTTGTTAAGAAGGAACGAGATTATCTATAACGTTTCAGTGCCTGAGAAAAGCAATTCTAGAACCACCCTTTACAAAAGAAAAGGATGGTTGAAATAAAAGTATTCTCAACATGCAGATAGGTCTGTAGATCAATATAACTGCAAATATAAAACCCAAGTTAGTGCTGTTATGATGAGTTGATGCTTCCCTCAAGCACCATTGTAATTCTGTGGGAACGAATGCTCCTTTTCAAGGCATGATACCAGAAGAACAGGTCTAGCAGAGGAGCAAGGAGCTGCAACCATTCCCAGCTGCTGTAGAGCCAGAAATGCCTACCTGCTGAGTCACTGCTGCTGCCAGAGTGCCCCCAGAACTGTCTCCTGAAATAGCAACTCGCTTAGGATCTACTCCATATTTTCTAAGAATTTTGTCCTGAAGGAAATACTTGACTGCCGTGATGCCGTCTTCAAACTGTGCGGGGAAGTGATGCTGAGGAGCTAGCCTGTAGCTGCAAGACAGAGCAGGAGTGTGTTACAGGTCTAGCACATCTAAGGCATGCAATTTCACCCCAAGCCCTACCGTTCAGCTTTTAAAAACTGGTCCAAGATTTTCATCTAATGTTTAATTAAAATGAAAATCAATATAAAGGTATTTGAAATATGTAATTAAATCAATAATAGATGACATTATGCCTGAAGTTAGCAAATTAATTACTAACCCCCTTTGGTTTGTAAGTAATATTTTTATTTCAAGTGCATTTTATACTAGAGATAATCTATATCTTTGTCTTCCTTCCCTCCCTCACTTTTTTCTTCCTTCTTTCCTTCCTTCCTTCCTTTTTTCCTTCCTTCCTTCCTTCCTTCCTTCCTTCCTTCCTTCCTTTCCCCCATCCTCCCTCCCTTCTTCTCTTCTTCCTTCCCTCTCTCTCTCTTTCTTCTTCCCTACTTCAGTTTCCACTCCCCACTCTCCTACCAGTCCTGTCTCCTGTTCCCCCACCCATCCACTCCGTGGATAGAGTAGAATAGTTTCTATTCTATTCAGAAAGGGCAGCCCTCCACGGATATCAACAAAACATGGCATGTCAATCGCAGTAAGACTAACCAGCTCCCCTCTTATTAGGGCTAGACAAGGCAACCCAATATGAAAAATAGGGTCCCACAAGATGGCAAAAGAGTCAGGGACAGTCCCAGTCTCTACTGGAAGGATTCCCACTAAAAGACCAAGCTACACATATGCAGAGGGCCTAGATCAGTCCCATGCAGGCTCATGTTCTTAATGTAACTGGCTATGAAAACATCTTGTTCTCTTTTTGTTCTTCAAAATGTCAAAATTTATAAATATATTTAATGTCAAATGTTGGTGTTTTAGTTCCTAGAATATAGTGTAAACTGCCCTAGAAAGTCCTAAAGGATAATTTAAATGTATCTATATACCCAAAAGGTGTTTAAATTTATTATGACAAAGAGTAAATTTAGAACACTGCAAATCATAAAGATTAGATGAAATGTGTAGCAGACATAAACCGGTATCATTACTTGAAAATCAATGTAAAATATTCCAATTACTTCAAATTTTCTACAAATTGAAGGAGACTGTTCAAGTATCATAATCTATTCATTAATATATAAAATTTTTCTGGGAATTATAAGATTAATAAACATGTAAGCACCTACTTCCTTTGCAATATCATTATATAATATTAGCAATATTGAATTCTGATGCTATTTTATTACTGTGAACCAAGGAGAAGACAGAAGAAGAAAATTCCTCTTAAAAATAATGAATTTCAGAGTCAAACTCAGATTCAGAAATCTAGAGTATATTAATATGAGTAAAAAATGGTGATCTATCCTAAGATATTCTAGTATGCATGTTCCAAATACAATCAGAGTATAAAGTCACTTTTGAGAACATGTGTCAAAGATTTCAACTGGTTCCAAACTTTATTACCTATAACTCTCTAAATAATTATTTTGAAAGCAAGCATTTTGTTGCAAGCCTAAATATGACCAATACCCCATTTGTGCAATGATTAATTTGCTCCCTCCCATCTATGTGATATGAGACACAACTCATACACATAAGATTTAAACAAAAGAATCTCACAAAATGCTCAACTTAGGATATAATTAAACGATTTCCACAATTTAAGGAGGATAGTTTGGACCCTGGACTCCTTTAAGGGGTAGTCTATGCAGCAATTGTGACAGATAATATATAGTAAAATTTAAAAATTACAGTTTAAGCATAGATGTATTATTCAGAAATTGAGCCTATAAGCAGTTAAGACAAAAATCACACTAGTCAAAGAAATATAGCTCTTACTCCATTCCCACAACAACGGCATCAAGTTTGTTTGCAGTCCATCTATTCAGGAAGTCAAAAGCCCTCTGCTCTAAAATGAAGAGAGAAAGGTCATAGTACTCCTTGTAATAAAAAGGTAACAAAAATAATGATAGATATCTATATGAAAAATGTGATTTCAGATTCTTAGACAGGAATCTAAGTTTCCTACACTTTGTTCCATGCATAGGGCCCTAAAACAATTCACCATTCTTGATCTCTCTCTAGAGAGAAAGGGATGATTTGTAAATTGATATTCTAGGCTTGGTCCATTCTGGTTTCATCTTGCCCTTTGCTATAAACCACACCATGACCCTTCTCATATCCCTTTGTAGACTGGTGTACTGTACTTCAGTCTGGAAGATTTAGACAGTAGAAGAAGTTAATTGGTCTTCCTACAACCAATACAGCTAGGTCTATAATCCAAGATTCTCCTATCAACAGCCAAACATTAGCTCTTAATTTCTCTATTAGAAATAATCATTTTAACATTCATATGCATGAACTCTTGGCATATTTTCTCAATTGGATTATAAATTCATGAAGAAGTAATATGATAGATCTCTTTCTCTTTAAGTACATATGTGTTTGTGTATAGATATGTGGGTAGATGAGAGATCATAGATAGATAGATAGATAGATAGATAGATAGATAGATAGATAGATAGATAGATGATAGATAATTGTTTGCCTAAGATAACAGTGTAATACCTTAAAACATTTTCTTTTTTTGAATATGTCCCTATATATACTACAATAATTAGGACATTAACACAAAGTCTAAGGTCATAGTTCTTAACCTATGGGTCACTACCTCTTTATGGTCAAATAGCCTTTTCACAAGGGTCTTATATGAGATATTTACATTATAACAGTAGCAGAATTACAGTTATGCAGTAGCAACAAAAATAATTTTATGGTTGGTGTTACCACAATAAGCTACTGCATTAAAGGGTTGTAGCATTACGGAGATTGAGAATCACTGGTCTAAGGAACGGCAACTGAGTTTTTAAAGATTCCTTAGCAAGGTAATGTAAGGCTTAGATGTACAAATAGGACGTATTTATTCTCTTGAGTCAGTATCTGCCTTCTGGACTTCATAAACCTTGAATAACTGGGAGAAAACATTTGGAATGCACAAACAATACCTTTCTTTAAGACTGTATCAAGCATGAGGCAGGGACTGCTTCAAACTATCAGTTTTCAATATACTGAAATTGTTGCCATTCTTGAGGTACAAGGAGGCATACTTAATTTTCCTTATTATATTAAAAAGAACTCATTGGGGAATCTTGGCTATTCAAATATTACCTGAGTCTAATATATAAATATTTACATATTATTTTGAAATTTTTATGATTCCATTTTTTGTTTCTTTTTTATACTTTAGATACAATAGTTATACATATATTGTTACAGTCTACCATAGAATTTTTTGAAAATTTTATAAAGGCGAATTTTTGATATTTTTACTTTTTATCAGCTGTATATGGCCGTTATTCCAAAAGTCAAATAGAGAATCTGGACTTCATGGTTAGGGTTTGTTACTATCTAGTTCTGTTTTGCTTTTTCCCCTTAGAGTCAAATTGAACAACTTCCCTCTATGCTTTGCTCCTACTGTTAATAATGTTATTAGTAACAAACCACAAATACCCTCTTGTAGCAAGAGCAAGTGTTTCTCATATGCATCCTGTCAATGTTGTAGTTGCTGAAGGTATTATGAACCCCAGGAGAAAACTCCAAAGCAATCGACTTGTCCATGTCATTTTTTAAATGTGGTTTATCCCACATGAAAGATGAGAATAAAATGCTTCCTGCGGTAAGAGATTGGTCTGGGGCTCACTTGCTAGGATGCTATTGCAGCCTTCAGGAAGCACTGTGTGTGAACCCCAGCACTGTATACGCCAGGAGTGAGGTGCATGCTTATATCCCAGTGCTCAAGAGGTTGATGGTCATAAATAGTAGGTTACCACTAGCTAAGTAGCAAGTTCTAGAGCAGATAGGGATAGATGAGTTCCTATCTCGGAAACAAAAGGAAACCAATGTTGATCAGTACAGAGTAAACCTTGCAGTGAAAAGCTCCATTGGGTCATTCATCATATATGTGTGTACCTATCATTGTGTTGGATACTGAATATGTACATCTCTATTAAGCATGCCCATATATGTATATTTGAATATGCCAATACTTATATATTATAAACATGCAACCATTCTCTATCCTTCTGTTTTGAACTTACTGAAACTTCCAAAACAAAAACCCCCGCCATGAAAATAGATCACAGCCCGTCTTGGGGCTTCCGACTTCCTCTTGGGTAAGTACAGACGCACAGGGATGTTGACAAAGGCTGTATCCGTTACTGTGACGTGTTCATCTGAAAGTGGTTGTGTATAGTCCAGACTGATAATCATGGAAATAAACTCTTCGTATCTCATAACACCTACATTTTCAAGACACAGAGCCTATAAAAACAAACAAAATTAGCAAAATAATTCAGCATTAGATCAGTAATATCAGACAAATGTGAAGAGAATGTTTAGAAGAATAAAATTGAAAAAACAAAATAAATGAATAGAAATAAAGAATTTGTAAAATTATTTTCAAATAATATTATGAAGATCTTATTGGGTGACCCTTCTGCTTTTGAAAATCTCAGGTGTTTTCAATTAAATATCATTCATAAAAGCTTCTCTGCTCACATTTTAAGCCTTTTTGTACTTATTACTCAATCATAAATTCATAGTAAAAATTGTAAGTCTTATAATCCTTCTGATTTTGAGGGTTGTCATATCTCCATCTAAAGTTATTTTATTTAATTCAATTCTTAAGTATTATCATATGACCATATTATACGTGATCTGAATTTGATGGATTTTACTCTAAATCATTTGTTTCCTTAGGCCCATTTCTGTAAAAGCCTTTCTTGATTTAATTGCGGAAAGTGACCAGTTTACCTAGGAACTGGGCAATTTACTTAAGGAACAAATCTTAAAAGCTCCACATCCAACGATACTTTAAATGATCTTTATTAGTGCACTACTACAGCGTAGGGCAGTTAAAGCTATTCTCTACATGCTGAGGAGGGAAATGTGTGCAGAACTGCAACTATACGTGTCAGGTCACTCACAACCCCGAGAAAAGCACATATGAACTCACAGAAATGGGAGCAGCAAGCACAGGGGCAACACGAGTCTGTCTACACCAAGTCCTCTGCATTTATACTACAAACAGGCTTTCAGTGTAGTGTTTTTAAAGAATTCAAGAGTGTGTGAACAAGTGGGTCTCTGGTTCTTGGGCCTTCTTTTGGGATCTTTTCTCCTCTGAAGGTTTATCTTGTCCAACTTCTATGCGATAGTTTTTGTTTAATCTTGTTTAGGGTAAAAGTTAACAGCTGAACTGTCACTTATACTTGCTGGGAGAGGGAAAACTCGTTTTCTCCAGGGGAATAGCACCAGGTACATTATTCATGCCAGGACAGACCTCATGTTCAGGAGAAGTTGACCAACACATAATGGACCCCATAGTCTTTTTGTGTGTTTTTATGGTTACAGTTTGGTGGGTTTTATGTTTTGTTTTTTACTCTTTATAGAATTTGTTTTCTAGGATTTGCGGTTTTATTGCTGTATTGGGTTTGGGGGCTATTTTATTTCTATTTTATTTGTTTATTCATTTATGTATATATGCATGTATTTATTTATTATTCTGTCATTCAATGCGTCCCGACCACAGATTTCCCTTCCTCCACTCTTCCCAGCTCACTCCACCACTTCTCGTCTCTCCTAAATCCACTCCTCTGTTTCCCTTTAGAACAGAGCAGGCATCTAAGGATATTGGGTTTGTTTCTTGAAAAAGATCTTAGAGTTAGGTGGGAGGGGGGAGGAGAGGATGTGGAATGACTTGGTGGAGAGGAAGAATATCATCAAAATATATTTAAGTTTAAAAATTATCTTAAATAATAAAAATATAATAAAAAAATAAAAAAGAAAACTACTGATCAATGTGTTTTCTGAACTTCATTTTTTTAAAAATGCCAGCATTGATAATACCAACAATAAATTTCTTACTGAGCTATATTAGAGTTTAGATGACTCAATATTTTTATTGTATATAGCAGTTCATGCTAATATTCAACTAACCTTGCCTCATTATTTAAATGTTCTTTATATTAATAATTCTGCAAAGGCCAGTGAGATGCCTCAGCAGGCAAAGGTACCTACTCCCAGTAATGAACATCTGCAAGGCCCATCTGGGGAATGAGGAGCGCTGACCCTCAGACCATATCCTGTGACCTCTGCACGTACCACAGTCTGCCCTTCCCTCCAACACACACATTAACTAATTGACTATTAAAATAGAAAAATATAGAAAAATAGTTCTTTAGTAATTTCTTGCTTATGAGTATTATCAAATAGATGACCCGTTAATGTGAGTTCTTGAGAAATAAGTATATTTATATAATTATTTATTCAGTAAATTTGCTTCTTAAGTTTAAATTTTAGCAATGGCTTTATTTCTTCTATGCCAACATTTTCTGTATGTAAACTGACACTCAAGCATTTTAAGGCTATAACAAGAACTACTAATGCAGAGATTATCAGATGTTCTTCTAGCATGCCTGATCTTTAATACACAGAACTATGCCGACAAGTATTTGTAGTTAGCATCCTCGCTCTTAAGCTAATTGGTATAATGTACAGTCTAAGAACTTTTTTAAGGTTAGTTTTACAAAACTCTTTCAAAACAACTTATGACTGCCCAACAATAAACTTATTTTCCAAGGCTGCATTATAAAGAGCTTTAGTTTTCAGTTTCCAAGGTTAAAAACCAATGGTTGTTATTGTCTTTGCAACCTTGAATTACAGAACTCTGTGCTAAAATTACCAAAGACTTCTAAATTTGCTAGGATGAACTTTAATTATACCTTTATTTTGTCTACTGTCATTTTAGAAGTACAGGATAATAGTTTATAATGTAAAACACAAAAAGTGTGTATTTTCATCACAGATAAATGACGGCTGGACACATTTGGAGCTGAGAAAGTAACAACAGAGTTTTGCAGTGGGTGTTCTGATAATGAGATGCTGTTGAAAACATGGGTATTTGTCACCCACGGGTTTAAACACACGTGAAATAATAAAAGGAGGAAGCCCAGAGTTCATCTGCAGAACTGATAATGGGCTTGCTCAGGGGTTCTCCCGTCTACTTCAATCAAGGAACCAGAGCATTTGAAAAAGAGACAGCTGTAGAGAAAGTGGAAGTCTCGTGGGACTAGCTGGAAGACAGAAGACTCAGAGTCCAGCAACTACAAGTGACTCTGTCCTAGAACAGTGCCTCCTGCTTGACTGCCGGATCTTCTAATCATCTCCTAATGTTGCTGCCTTTGATATTTTGCCTCCGTCATCAGAGGGTATTTTTGGAAGGCATCCACTTTGCTCATAAAAGAGCACAGATTTGAAACAAGGCAGTTTGGAGCTCAAATTAAAGCTGTTATTCCCTCCCTGTATGCACTCTTCTGAATATTTTTGTCCTGTCCCATGAGCTGAAATATTTAGAAAACAATGGAGATATATGTATATGCAACTAAAGCATATATATTGCAGTGCCAAAAACGCCAGCTTCTGGCGATAAGGGAACTATTTATACATCCATTATATCCATCCTGCATCTCCTAAGATAACCCCAGAAATTCTGCAATTTATAATTGAAGGCATACAATAGAAGTGATGGCAATAAGAAAAATGCTGATTTAATATCAAATAAGTGCTATCATCAATAATTCATATCGTTATACTATAAGATAATTGAGATTGTTTTTATCTTAGAGCCCAAGTGAAAATCAATTTAACAATATTCTTTTAAAAATAGAACTTTTTTTCCAAATTGTATCAGTAGTATTATCAAAGTACTCACAAGTATTCAGTCTTAATCACTGAAAAAATTATATTATTCTTACCATAAGTGTACAAGCTTTAGCAGCTGCATCCAAGGCCATTACTTTCCAAGTTTCTTCAATGTTGTCAGGTATAGGTGTATAAATATAAGATAAAAAGCTAACACAAAACAGCCCCAAACAGAGAGTTTTGAATCCCATAGTATCCTGCCTCTTCACAATGCAGGGATTAAAATATTTCCATAAATGTTGAATAAAAAGCCAAAGGATGAGTACAGACTGGAAACCCTCTCGGGTGATCCAACCATTCTCACAGCGTGAGAATGATTCTCAACTCAAACCTACGGTATCAGTCCTAACTTGTTTAGCAAATCCACAAACTCTGAAGCAGATGTTGAAATTCATCAGGTCAGGTACCTATTATTAACATGCAATTAAAATTCCCTAAAGTGTTCCTTCATTCTGTGACACCAAGATCAGCAGAAAGCAGAATCAATACGAGCACTGGATAATTCTTGAAGTTATCTTTTGGGGTTGCAATATTTTATAAGAGGTTTATAGAAGGCTACTTGATATGCAGTCAAAATATAGGCTAATATTATTACTAAAGTTTATTACCTATGCTAGCAGGCACTACCTAGTGTGGAACAAGCTTTAGATTGAAAGGTAGAGGGTGTGGAGACTTATTCAAGCTCCATCACTCAGCAAGCTAGAATTTCAAACCTAGACCAGAATTACCAGAAAGTTCAGGGCAAGTATTTCAGCAAACATTCTGGTTTTTAGAAGATTGCATAATATGATGATTTGAATTTATGAATCAACACGACTTGAATTAGCTGCGCAGAGTGATAAATAATATACCCAGGTGTGCCTGGAAAGGTGTTTCCAGAACATTGATGTTTTAATTGGTAACATGACTCACAGTTGTGGGCAAAAAGCATCTGATATATTGAAAGTACTTAAGATCTTGATGAGGATGCCCACTGAAGCATCTTACCTGATCTCATGGGAGCTCACCCAATCCAGCCTGACCACAGGGGAGCCAGCTTAAGACCAAACTAGGAACATATGGGTGACAGTTGTGTCTGGGGCAGACTGTGGGGCCACTGTCAGTGGGACCAGGATTTATCAGACTTATCCCATTCTCTTTGGAGGGAGACCTTGCTCAGTCTAGATAGAGTGGGGAGGGTCTTGGTCCTGCCTCAAAGCAATGTGGCTAGACTTTATTGAATTCCCATGGGAAGCCTTATCCTCTCTGAGAAGTGGACAGAGGGTGGGATGAGGAGGAAGGTGGAGAAAGTGGGATGAGGGGAGGACATGGGAATTGAGGTTGGTGTGTTAAATGAGAAAAGATACATTTTTTAAAAAATTAAATTAATTAATTTAAAAAAGAAATAACAAATAGGAGAAAAATGTAAAGAAAGCATTATTTCGCTCTTTTTTACTCTCTTCTTGAGCATGTCTTGTTTTAACTCTAATCATATTAACGTTAATTTGCTTCCACCTGCTGTCCTTGTCTTGAGCTTGTCACCTTTAATCCATGTATTTGAGAATGTTTCCACCCAGTTCCTGTTTTTAAATCCCCTCACCCTGAAGCTCTCAACCTCCTTATGTCATTAGTTTTGAGCCCGGTGAACTTCCTGATGTAATTCCTGTATCCTGTGAGTAATTATTTGTTCTCTTTGAATTAAGTGGTGCCATCCAATCTCAGGAAACCTGCCTACATACACCCCCACACTTCAACAAAGGATTCTGTCCACATGCCCACTCCTCTGTCTTTTGCAACCTATTGGCTAATTGAAAAACCATATACTGTTATCCCTGTGAAATTTATTTCTCCTCTTTTCCTAGGATCTATAAGTAAATAACCTTGTTTTACTTGTCTTTCATTTAGAAAAATCACATAAGAGCTCTTTATTTCCTGTCCTTGGATGTCAAAGTTTCTGGTTATTCGTATGTAAGAGTTACAGGCTTACACCACAGCCCCTGTCCCTTGAGTCCTCAGGACTTTAAGCTTGTACTGACTTACATCAGTGGCATCTCTTGTTCTCCAACATGTAAATAGAATACTGCAGAACTTTGCTTCTACAACAACATCAGTCAGTCCAAGTATTTTATATAGGCCTCTGGTTTATATGGGGGTGTGTTTCATGTATTAGAAGCAGACAGCTTGTCTTCTACAGAAGTATCTTCTTCAACCATGAGTCCAAACCAACCTTTCTTCCCTAAGTCATTTGTTAGATGCTCTATAATAGCAACAAGAAAAGGAATTATTAACACAAGGCTCCCTTATCAGACAGTGAGTGCCATTTTTATTTTGGTTTCTTGTTTTGATTTTTGGGCTTTTCATCCTCCAAAGCTGTGAGAAACAAATCTTTGTTGTTTCTTGTTCATTTCATATATGTTTTTTATAATATTTTATCTGAATTATCTAAGACAATCCCAAACTACAGTGATTGTCTCATTATTCCATATAAGGGTAAATATTAGGTGACCAGAAGGGACTGAATTCAGGTAAGGAAATGAGTCATGAAAGAAACAGAGTGCAAAGCTTTTCCTTTTTCTAGTTTAAGCTCCATGTAAACCTTTTTCAGTTTTGGGTGCATGCAGTATATTTGATAGTGAACCATAGAGCCCAATGTGACAATCCGCAGCTACAGAACGCTGTTCTGACTGGACAGAAGTTCACAGAAGGCCCACAGCTACAGAACAGCTGTTCTGACTATACAGAAGTTCACCGAATGCCCACAGCTACAGAACAGCTGTTCTGTCTGTACAGAAGTTGTACAGAGTTGTATAGACTTTGGTTCTGGCTCATTTCATGCTGTGATGTTTCATTAGTTACAAGTCCTTTACAATAAAGTTTTATTAAGCTAAAAAGCTGAAGGCTGGTAAGATGTTCCTTCTGTGGGTAGAGATGCTTTCCTGGGGGCCTGATGACCTGCGGCCACCAGGTTCCAAATTCCAGATTCCAAAAGCTGGAAGTAGAAAAATAACTCCAGAGAGTTGTTCTCTGACCTTCATGCACATACACAGAAAAGCATACACACACAGATAAAGGTTTAAAACTAAAACTCTACCACATATATTCTAGATTAAGCAATGAATCTGAGTCTGACCAAACCTCTGGGTTCTCCTTGTCAATTTATAAAAATACAGAGAAGAACATGATAAACCATCAAAGGAATGTGTAATAGCAAACCCTAGATGCTTTTAGAAACTACATGGGTCAATTAAAAAGTTCGTTAATCAAATAATTAGAAAGAGTAGTGTGCCCCTGTTTCAGACATTTAAAATATTGCATCTTCTCTACTGTGCAAGAATCATCTTGAACTTTCTGGTATGCATAATGGATGACAACATTATGTAGAAATGTGTAAACATACTGCTATAAAATCCAGTGGAGCCAGGCGGTGGTGGCACACACCTTTAATCCCAGCACTCGGGAGGCAGAGGCAGGCGGATCTCTGTGAGTTCGAGACCAGCCTGGTCTACAAGAGCTAGTTCCAGGACAGGCTCCAAAACCACAGAGAAACCCTGTCTCGAAAAAAATCAAAAATAAATAAATAAATAATAATAACTAGATCACCATAACATAGAGATAATCTCATTCTCAAACATTTCAAAGCCCAGAAGATGGGGAGGTTTGGTTCTGATCTTGTTACATGATTGACAGAATGTGAAGAACTGTGTCAATAGAGCAAAGGCATTGTTTAGTAACTGGGGTGGGGGATCCTTCAGAACCATCACCAACAGAAAGAGAGGGAAATCCCTGAAAAAAAAATCCAGTGGAGTAGTCGCACTTGGAAAGGGGACTGTAGTTTTTGCGGGCTTGTTGCTGCTGCCTATTGTGCGATCCTTATTTCCTGGGAGGTGGGGGTGAAAAGACGCAGAGGCAATGACACAGAATCTGAGCCTCTCCAATGCAGAAGCTCTTTCTTGTAATAAAGTAGGGGATTTTAATGGGGTTAGGGAAATTAAGCTGCTGCTGCAGAAACGTTTCTGGTTGGTCCTTTTGAAACTGGAGGTTACTACTGGTGTGCTGTGATTGGCTAGGAGCGTGCGTCATTAGTTGCCACGCCTTTGGTCTGCTGACCGATTGTCTTGGCCAGTTTTGCTTACTCATCCTGAGTTTGCCCGCGCTTGCTTGTGCTATTGCCCTGCCTCACGGGACAGCAGTGATTTGATCATAAGCTAAGAAAGACGTGAGTGGCTATCTGTGCTTCATTTCTCAACCAGGATTGTGGTTTCCACGCTCATTTATAGAATGAGAATTTATTACTTATGCATTTGTGTGGTGCATATTAATATTATTTTTCATTTTATAATTTAAACGTTCCTGAAAATGCTTCACTTACATCACACTGAATATCTTGTATTCAACAAAGGAAATGGAAGAATGAAAAGGCAGTACTTAAGACAAATATATACCTGGTACACCTGGTAAGTGGCACGGGTTAACACATAGCCTTATAAGGGCTCAAGGAACTTCGTGGAAGAAGGGGGAAAAGAAAGCAAGAGCTGGAGAATGGGGAAGAGAGCTGCGAAATGTTGCCTTCTGGACATGATGTGCTATTACAGGTCCAAATCCACACCAACTCGGTATCAATACAGACTAGGGAAGATGGAAAGATCTATAATCTTAGCTCAATAGAATTAATGTACTACAAATGGCCATCCTTCCAAAAGCAATCTACAGATTCAACAAAACTTACATCAAAATTTCAAAAAATTCCAACTCAATTCTTTTATTTGTTTGTTTGTTTGTTTTTTCTTTAAAGAGTTTCTCTTTGTAAATCTGGCTGTCCTGCAGCTTGCTCTGTTGGCTAGGCTGGCCTTGAACTCAGAGATCTGCTTGTCTCTGCCTTCCAAGTGCTGGGGGTTAAAGGTGTGTACTACCACCACCTTACTCTAGCATAATTCTTTATGTGTCTTGAAAGGACAATACTCAGTTTCATATGAAAAAACAAAAAGTCTAAGAAAGCTAACACAAACCCGAACACTAATTGAACTTCTAGAAGTATCTCCATCCCTGATTTCAAGTTGTACTACAGAGCTATAGTAATAAAAAATGTATGGTATAGGCATAAAATCAGACACATTGATCAATGGCATAAAATCAAAAGCCAAGACATAAATCCACACATGTATAGACACCTGATTTTTGATTAAGAAGACAAAATACACAATGGAAAAAATAAAGCATCTTCAACAAATAGTGCTGGTCAAACTGGATGTCTGCATGTAGAAGAATGCAAATAGATCCATATTTACCACCCTGCACAAAACTTAAGACCAAGTGAATAAAAAAATCTGAACATAAAACCAGATACACTGAACCTGATAGAAGGAAAAGTAGGAGATAGCCTTGAATGCATTGGCACAAGAGACTACTTCCCTGAACAAAGTACCAATTGCTGAGCAGGCACTAAGAGAGGATATGGAGCCTGAACCGGCCATCTTCTGTAACCAGGCAAGGTTTTCAGTGGTGGGACTGGGACACCAACCTACTGACAAAACCTTTGACCTACAATCTGCTCTACCTGTAAGATGTGCTGGGACAGTGGTGGCTCAGAACTTGTGGGAGAGTCCAACGACTGGTCTAATTTGATGCACAAGCCACTAGAGGGAGCTGGTTACTTAAATTATCTGCATGATCAGGAGCCAGGAGCTGGATGACCCAGACAATTGGGGTGGAACTGAATACGACTGGCAAAAAAAAAAAGGGGGGGGGGGGGTGAAATGATTCTTATTCTTCTATACTCATAGGTTGGTTTCCAGCTCAATCATCATCAGAGAGGCTCCCTTTCTCAGCTGACAGGAGTATATGTAGAGACCTACAGCCAAACTTTAGGGCAACCTTGATGAATTCCTTCCCATACATGGATTATAGGAGTGAGAGGGTCCAAGGCCACCAGAACACAGTCCACAGAAAAAAACTAACCAGGGTTTATAGGGGCTCACTGAAGCGGCAATCGCAGAGCCTGAATAGGGTTGTTCTAGGTCGTCTGCATATATATTGTGGTTGTTCAGCTTGCGGTTTGTATGGGACTCCTAACGGGGAGTAGGGGCTGTCTCTAATGTTTTTGCCTGCTCTTGTGACCCTTTTCTTCCTACTGGATTGCTTCATCCAGCCTTGATATGAGGGTTAGTGCCTAGTCTTTTTTTTTTTTTTTTTTTTTTTTTGGTTTTTCGAGACAGGGTTTCTCTGTGGTTTGGGGGCCTGTCCTGGAACTAGCTCTTGCAGCCCAGGCTGGTCTCGAACTCACAGAGATCCGACTGCCTCTGCCTCCCACCTGCTGGGATTAAAGGCGTGCACCACCACCACCCGGCTTTGCCTAGTCTTATTGTATCTTGTTATGCCTTGTTTGGTTGATATCCCTGGGAGGTCTGCTCTTTCCTGAACAGAGTCAGAGGAACAGTGGATCTGGGGTAGAAGGGTGGTGGTGGAGGATGAGGATTGGAGGGAGGGAAAACTGTGGTCAGGACGTATTGTATGACAGAAAAATAATGATAAAAAAGAACAGTAGGCACTAAACTTCGTTAAAAAAAGAATTCCAGCATTTCACTGATCAATCACTTTTTTCCGTTTGGAAATTCTTTGTCATTATCTCACTTTCTCGGTATTCTTTATCACTAAATTCATTGTGACTGACTTGGTCAATATCAAATGGACCATTTACAGAAGAGCTATCTCCTCTTTGATAAACTGCCTTATACCTTTATGATAAATTAAAATAGTTGTGGAGGGAGGAAGAAGGGAAATATCAATTTCTCAATATTTTGAGTTATGGAGTTGAAAATCTTTTAAATATTTTGCATCTCTACTTTGACTACATAAAGGAAAAAACCATAGTTATTATTTTTGAACTCTTCTGAAAAATTTAATTATACATGTCACTTTGAAGAAGTTACAGCATGTCCTGGTAAAATGCAATCTTTATCTAGAGTTATTTTTATATCTCCATGAAAACCATAAATTTTTATTTTTCAGAAAATTGGGTATTAGGTTTAAGGGTACAGAATATTCCAATCCTTAGTTACTGTGGCACTGTTTACAAGTCAATATGACATTTATTTTCTGTGTAATATTTATAACCTTTTTTACATTTTATGTTGCTTTATACTGAACGTAGATGTTTTGAATTGATTTATGATATTTTATTTTATTGATTCATTCTTGATTCTGAGGGTTTCCTGTTGCACAGCTTTTGTTACATAGTTGTACACCATACAACTGTAAATGAATGCTATAAAGGAATCCCACACTAGCTCAGAATTGAGTATAATAAAGGGTCGTCTGCACTACCAGGGAACAGGAGCCGAATCCAGCTACTGAGAGACAGGGCACAAGCTTTACAGCTGCATATAGGGGACCACACCCAAGTGGGCTGGTATCTTAAAGACTGTTGGTAACAGGAGTTCCTACAGCATACAACAGCCTGAAAACAATGAGTGAGTGTTGATTCTTGCTCAGTCCTAAAATATAATTGCTAAGAACATTATATATAAATAGTGGCTTTGGCTTCTGATGAGATTATGACCTATAACTTCAGGTCAAATGTCACACTCCCTCTGATTGAGAAAGAATGAATGTCACAATCAGACTTGATATCATCTGTCATCTCATTACATTTGGTTTTCCTTAAATGTTGTTTGATGATGGTTTTATTATGCCATTATTTACCATAACTGGACATAATTCTGTTTTATAGGATTGTGGGTTTTTTTTTTTAACATCTACACATTATTCAATGTTTATTTCAAGTTATTAAAATTTAAAGTATACTCTCAGGGATAGTAAAGTCACAACACTTGATTATTAATAATACTAACTGTGAAATTATTCCCCTAATGTTAAGGAGATATTTTATCCATTGACCAACAGTGAATTAATACTCCCTGCCATGCCTGCCTTAGGTAACCACTATGCTATTGTCATCCATGAGACCAACTTTCTTACTGTGTTTTTCCTTTTTGCAATTCTGGGGCACTAGACTTGGGGCCTTGCTCCTGCTAAACCAGTGTTTTGCACTGAGCACTGTCTCTACACCTTATGAGATAAACTTTTACAGATGACAACGTCTTCCTTTTCTCTGTCTAATCTTTTAGTTAAGGTAATGTCTTCCATGTTCATCCATTGTTGGGTCCCTAGAGGACAGGCCTTTGCACCCCCACTTGATCTGTTTTGTACTCTTGAGGTTAGCTGAAAACAGGAACAAAAACAGGAACAATCTGTTGTTTTCACCAATGTTTCTAAGGATGTTTACCCCTAAGCCATTGAGTTACGGTGATGAGCTTCCTGCTATTGCTGATCTGGCCTCCCCTGCTGAGGGCTATATATACTTGTGAGAAAGTGGAATAAAAGGCTTGTCTCCAGAACCTGAAGTTGTGTTGCTTGTTAATCCCTAAGTCCCTCGCTCAGAAGAACGACAGTTGCCATGCTGACGTGGCAATCCATAGCCTGGAAAATGACGGGCTTTTATAATTATGTTATGTATAAATAGTTTTTATCTTTTGCGTATGTGTACTACCTCGTCTTTATTCCTTTGTCCAAAGATAGGCATTTAGTGTGGCTCCACATCGTAACAATTGTAACAGCATCACAATACGCATGTGGATGTAGATACCCCTTCAACATACTGGTTTCATTCTCTTTGCCAATATACCCAGAAATGACATTTATGTATTATATGGCAATGGGTATCCTAAATATTTTAGTCTACTTTCATGCTTCCTATAACTGCGGGAACTCACCCGTCACCTCATTAAAAGAGAATATAGCTTCCATTTTCTTCACAACCTCACCAAGGCTTTTTACCTTTGGTATTTTCAGTAACCTAAATTCTCACAGGAGGGGAAATAATGCTTTCACTTGCATTTCTCCTGGGACTGGTAATGTTCAAAATTTTTCTTCCTGTGACACTGTGCCATTTGTGCCTCTTCAATGAAAAGTCTGTTTCAAACATTTACACCTTTTCAAAATCGAATTATTTTTTTTTCTTGAGTTGTTTAAATTTTGTGTATTTGGGACATTAACACCACCCAAAACAAGCTCGCCACACACTGATAATTATCTGTCCAACACTGTTGGAACAGAAAACCCAACCACAACGCCAGCCACCTGAAGCGGATCTGCTATTTACAGCCAGGTAAGAAGGGAAAGGAAAGGCTTAGGTCCCTTTGAAGGTGGTTCTCCTGAACTCAGGAGCGCCTGGAAGAATCATGTTCTGACTTCATATGCCTATGTACAATGCAGGCGAAGGACATAAAGCAGTCTCCCGCGATACTGTTCCCTGAGAAGCAGTAAGGAGATCTGTAGCCGCCTCGACGGGTTACTCTGTCTAGGGTTTGTAACCCGCCTGGCTGGCCAGTTATTCCAGGGTCACGGAGAGGCACCACCTGAAAGGCAAGGGCTGATGAGAGAAAGGAGGCTCTGCTTATGTTGTCAAAGCCTCTGTTTATTAGGGTCATGGTTACAGCTTATATAGCCCCTGGATCAGGAGCTTGGGGGGCTGGAGCACGGGGTCTTGCCACGCACGTCACGTAAACCAAGAGGTTACAATGGGTCAGGTCACGATTCCTTGGTCAGGAAGTCACAAGGTGACACACCTAGTTGCCTAGATAGTTTGGAATGTGAGGCAGGTTCTGCTAAGAGATAACTCTCTATTAACAGTTAATTTGGGTGTGGGATAGGCTTGGTCAATAAGACTATTCTCAATACAATTGAGAAGTGAAGCCCTCTGCAAAAACTCCTCACGGCGGTGCTTCCTGTAAATTTTGGGGGGACACGGCTCCTGACATATCCCCCTTCCTTTTATAAAAGCAGGCATCTATCAAGTGGAGGGCACCAGGTCAGAGTCTAACCCCGGTGTCAGGTCTAAATGAGAAGGGACTGGGACAAGGAGGGACCCTTCTCCCGGATTGGTCGAGCAATTTTTTTCTCCTGGGAACAGAGGGGTGCCTTATGAGTAGCATTAGTTCCTTGGAGGTCCTCAAATAAAAGGTATCTAGCAAGACCTAAAGTAAGCAGATCTTTGACCACAGGGCACCCTGTCTTAGGCCATGTGGAGGGCAATCCTCGTGCCTGGCACCATGCCATGTTGAGCCGGTTTTTACAACCTCTGTATGGTGTGCTATTCAGGCGAGGTTCCACACTAACTCCCGTCATTGGGCCCCTGTATCTATCATTAATGAAAAGACTGTGAGGAGCTCCTCAAATAAAAGATATAATGATATAATTTTGGCACCAATAGCTCCATCTTCCAGACAAGAAGAAAGGGCATTTTCCAAACCCAGTATTCACCTTTAGTCTGGCCTAAGGTATATTCTCCTTCCTAAATGCCTACTCCACAATAAGATTACGAGCGCTGCCTGCCAAAAATTAGGGCAGTGTAAAGGGATCAAAATCTAAAATTTTTAACATATGCATTAAACCCAAACATTTCACAGCATGTATCAAACCTTTCCCAACATCTATAAGCAGTTACAAATATCATTAGGTCAATTCCAGTAAGAATTCATACATTGACAGACATTGTTGTTATCAAATACCACCAGCTCCAGTCTCCAGTCTCTGAGCAACAGTCAGAACCCCAATCTTCCCCCTTCTTAAGTAAAGAGGGGTTAATATTTTAATTAAAATGAGTTTTTTGTGTCCCAAAGTTTAAAACAGTCAAATGTTTAGTCTACACCTCAGCTGCAAAGCAAACAGAATGCAGACTGCAGAAGCAGCTCAACGTTTGTGCTTCAGGGCAGGTGGGCTTCCTGGGTGAGGTGAGCTGTAGTCAGCTATCTGAAGCACATCCTGGCAATTATCTCAGCCGTCTCCCTGGACTCTCTAAAGGCAGCATGATGTCCTGCAGAGTGGCGTAGCAGGTTCTGTTATCAGGCACTCCTTGGGGGCAGAGAAGACCGACCGGACCAAGCATTCCTCTCCAATCTCCTTTGGGAAGTCCTCTGTGGGGTGTCTGTAGCCACGACATCAGGTTTAGCTTTTATATTTTCTTTCTGTGAAAAAAGCATAAACGTCTCCTCGACCCCAAATATATATAGGTCGGGTTTTTTCATAATGCATTGCAAGGGCCTTTTTACCTTGCCTTAGTAAAGGTTAGCTTGGTGTCATCATGCTAGATCCGTTTGCATCAGGATCTGTGTGCAACTGTTATAAGTTGCTGTGTGCAACCGTTATAAGTTGCTTTCAAGGAGCCTTGGTACGCTCCATATTTTCTTTTTATTAATTATTAGCCATATGTGCAGTTCTTCCTTGGAAGAGCCATTTGTAAAATTTAGCATAAAATCCTTTAAGGGATTTTTAGCTATAACATTAGCAAAATACAGGTGTGTGAATCGTAGCAATGATCATCTGGGAAAAGATTATTGTTTTGGCCTTTGAATTGAGCAAAGGCAATTGTCCAGGAATCAATCTTAAAATTATCAATGTTTAGTATAAGAAACATTGATCATAGTCAATATTTTGTTAAACCATCTCCCAGATTTTATCCTGCCCTTTTGTATCAGACAGGCTACTATTCTAAATTAAGAGTTTCATATCTTAACTGGCAAAATTGAGAAGGTTTAGCCATAAACAGCATTTTTTATAAAACTGTTGTAGAACAAGTTTTACATTTAATATACACACTTGCCATAGCTGTATTATAATTAATATACTGTACCTGTTGATTTATATTTTACCTGCTTGAGTACCTGCTTGGCAGCTTTCTAAGCTCTCTATTGGAAACTATTTTTTGTAAGAATTTTATCTAGCAGCTCAAGGTCTTCCCATAAGAATATTATAACTAGAGCTTTAACCATTGAATATCTAAAAGCTTATAAGCTATTCTCTTAAGTTGCAAGTCTGTCCCGCAGATAGGAAAATGAAAAAAGGAAGCATTTTAACTAATGATGTTGGCCTCATTAGACACCACCATGTAGAAGAATGAAAATAGATCCATATCCATCTCCATGTACAAAACTTAAGTTCAAATGAGCCAAAGGCCTCAGCATATAAAAATTTTGTTGAGCCTTATAGAGAAAAAATTTTTTGAAGTATATTTTGCCACATTTCAAACACAGCCTCAGTGGCACAAACATTTGGAGAAACCATAAATTATATCTCCTGAATTGAGAAACTTTTGTATAACAAGACTATAGAGTGAGAAAAGATCCTTACTTATCATAAACCCATTTTAAAAATATATGAAGAACTCGGAAAATTAGTTATTAAAAAATTTAATCCAATAAAAATATTTGTTACAAACCTAAACTGAAAACTCTCAACAGACGAACTTAAAAATGACTGAGAGACACTTTAAAAATAATGTTTAAACATAATATCCTTTAGCCATCAGAGAAATGCAAATTAAAACTCTGAAATTTCATTTTATCCTTGTAAAAATGACCAAGATTAAAAATTATTGCTAACAATTTATGCTTAAGAAAATGTGGGTAAAGAAAAAACTTCTTTGCTGGAAGTGCATACTTGCATTGGAAGTGTAAACTGGCAGTCACTTTTGGATCATACACAGTATTGAAAGGCCTGAATAAATCCAGACGTCTCCAGCAGGAAGAGAAGAATCAAAAATCTAGGGCCAGCCTGTTCAGCGACCCTGCCCTAGGAACCAGCTGAAGACAAAGCCAGATTGCAATCCTGATAAACAATCCCGAAACACAAGGAATTTTCCTCCTGTGATTATCATCACACTGCTCTAGGAACCTGGGAGTGGTCCCGAGAGGCAGGGAGCTGTCCCCCTGCGACCATCACTGGATTTTTGGAATTTTTATGACCCTCCTGGACCACAGGACTGTGGTCTCTTTTCTAAAAATTTCCTCTACAGGTCACTAGAGGCCAAACTCTTCCCCCACGTGGGTCATGAGCCTCATCCCCAGTGTATCGGGCCCCCATACCATCTCCTTAACCAAAGCCTAGTGCGATTGCAGCAAGGACGGTCTCCTGCAAGTCATTGGGGGGGCTGTGCCCTCCCGAGACCTAAGTGAGAGTCTCCCCAGCATTGGGAGTCCCTCATTACGGCCATTTTTTAAAATTAGGCAAATATTTACCTTAAAACTTATCAATACCCCTGTTGGGCCTAAATATAAAAGTTTTTTGAGCATAAAAACATGTGTTTAACTATGTATACAGCAGAACTACTTTATCATAGCCAAAATCTGAAAATAACCCAAGTGTGTCTCTTTTACACCTAGGATAAATGAGACATCATCCTTTTAAATATCCATGAATACCATAAAATATCTTGGAGTAACTCCAAGCAAGCAGGATAGAAGTTTTTGGGTCCTCTTACTTCTGATTGTGAAGGCGAAAATGTTTTTTTATTTTTATTTTTAACTATTATCACTTGTTAGAGTATAACTCTGGCCCTCGATAAATTTAGTGAGAGGCCTGAGTCTCAGCAGTCTACCCTCAAGCAACACCTGGCAGCAGGAAAGGAACACAAGCTGAGACAATACAACTCCCACCCAAGAGTGGGCGTACAAATGAAAAAACTTGTATGATAAAAACTTTAACTCTTTTAAGAAAAAATTTAAGACATTAGAAAATAAAGATCTCCTATTTTCTTGGGAAAATAGAAGAAACATAGCAAAAATGACAATTTCACTGAAAGCAGTCTACAGATTCAGTGTAAATGTCCATTAAAAATTATAGCAACATTCCTCACAAAACTCACATACAGATTTACTATAAATGCACATTAAAATTATAGCAACACTTTTCACAGAACTCGAAAGAACAATCCTCAACTTTATAAGAAAGAAATAAAAATTCAGGATATCCTAAACAATTTTTAAAATCCTCTGAATGTATCACAGTCTTTGATTTTAAAACTTTTCTACAGAACCACAGTATTGAAATTAATCTACCTTAGATATAAATTTATATGCCTACAAACTAAAGATTTTTGACCAAGAAGCAAAATTTTTGGAATGGAAAAGAAGCACATTTATCTCCTTTTATTGTCCTGAAGCTGTAACTTTCTGAGTCCAGACCTCCTTACAGCCAACCTGTCTGGCTGCCTCAGCTCCACATGGCAGGAGGCTAAGACACAGGCTCTCTAGCCCTAGGGGTCTTCTGTGGAGTCAGGGTGGAGCTCAGCAGCTTTTGCTTGTCTAGCTCCGTTTGCCCGTTTGTCTAAAATCCTGCCTCTTTTCATAGTGAATTGTAAGTCCCGAATCTGAGAGGAGAGGTCTGAGAGTTCATGCTGTAATGCAAGAACTTGTTTGAGACCTCCTATTTGGGCCTTAAGGGCGGCTTTGTATTGAACAATTTCTGAACCAAAGGCATGTTATCGGGAGCAGTCAGAGCATAGGGCAGTGGCTGCGGAGTCCTTTTTGGCTGACTAAGGAAGACGCGGAGAATAGGGTGTATTTCTGGACCTGTTAAAACTAACCAGGGGCATATTTTATCTATAAAACAAAAAAATGCAACTAAATCTCTTTTTTTTTACTCTTACTCCTCTCACCCTGAGTGATTGTTGAAATTCCTTTATGAATTTCTCTTCCTTTGAAAGCGAATGGCCCATGTCTTGTGGGACGACAGCGAACCTGCGCCTACCTTATCCTGCAGATCTGTCCGAGTTCTACAGCTGCAGAATCTTTTATTTCTTGTTGTCCCGGGACTGCGCGTCGTCGTCCGGGAAGTTAACCGTGCTCCGAGTCACTGGTTCGGGCGCCACTGTAGCCGCCTCGACGGGTTACTCTGTCTAGGGTTTGTAACCCGCCTGGCTGGCCAGTTATTCCAGGGTCACGGAGAGGCACCACCTGAAAGGCAAGGGCTGATGAGAGAAAGGAGGCTCTGCTTATGTTGTCAAAGCCTCTGTTTATTAGGGTCATGGTTACAGCTTATATAGCCCCTGGATCAGGAGCTTGGGGGGCTGGAGCACGGGGTCTTGCCACGCACGTCACGTAAACCAAGAGGTTACAATGGGTCAGGTCACGATTCCTTGGTCAGGAAGTCACAAGGTGACACACCTAGTTGCCTAGATAGTTTGGAATGTGAGGCAGGTTCTGCTAAGAGATAACTCTCTATTAACAGTTAATTTGGGTGTGGGATAGGCTTGGTCAATAAGACTATTCTCAATACAATTGAGAAGTGAAGCCCTCTGCAAAAACTCCTCACGGCGGTGCTTCCTGTAAATTTTGGGGGGACACGGCTCCTGACAGAGATCCTAGGCTAGCACACTGAAGGACCAAAAGCTGACCTACTTCCACCAGATCCCCATATCTCAAAACACTCTGTCCTAGACATTTTGGAGTTATGCTTGAGAATTTCAAGCAAGTAAGGGGAAGACAACTGTGGATGTAGCTCAGTGGGAGCTTGCCTGGTTTCCAGGAGGTGTTAGACTCATTCCAACAGGACAATAAAAAAATGAATGAGTATCTACATGATGTGGGGATTGGGGCAAAATGGGTAGGTGTTTTATATGTCCAGATTCATGTATGAAATATTGTCTCATTAGTTTGATAGAACACCTGAACTGACAGTCAATGAAACTCCATTGAGCTATAACCCAAACACATTTCAATACACTTGAAGCAGCAACAACTGTTGCAAGAACGATGGTTAGGCTTGCCTGTGGCAGTGACCTAACCTAGAACCCCAGAAATCCATGTAAAAAGTTGCCAAAAAGGTCAAAGTAGCTTCTTCAAATGGTCCCGCTGTGCAGCTGGTTGACCTCCCTCCAGATAAACTCTACTCAGGTTTTTAAAATACCCTAAATGCCAATCTACATATATCCGCAGGTTTGGCAACAACACACCCACATACTTCACTAAGCCCATGATGGGAAAAGCAACTTTCATGTTGAAAATCAACCCTTGGGAGCAACAGAGCATGTCAACAGAGTAGCAGGCGGTAGAGGTGATGCAAGCAACATCTACTATGATCAGGTGAGTGTTTCTTAATGCTTTCACGAGCCCTGATTCTTCTGTATGGTGTCAGATTTGAACACATGTAAACTCCAAGCCAAATTATACCCCTGGAAAGGCCTGAGAAGCCTAATAAACAGCTTCAGGTGATTCACTTCATCCCCAAAGCTGGCAAAACAAAGATCTAACCGTGCACAGCTTTCCAACATCACCTTGCTAGCCTTGCACCTGAATTGATTCTGGACACAGGTAAAGGTATAGCTTCTGGGTGCCCAGAGTACATCTTCCTCAATGTGTTCTTCAACAGCAAGTTCATCAGTAGGGTAGTATTGGTAATTAACAGCTGCAGGGAACCACACGGTTGGCCTGATCTAGCTGCCTTGAAAGGCATACGTTATAGGTTTCTCAGGTTAGAGTTTGTGACTCCTGGGCACCGTGTGTCTTTTCAATTCCTGAGGAACTGAGACACTCCTCAGGCAATGGAGTGTTCAAGCTGCTTTGAGTTTCTATGTATGGTCTCTTAGAAGTTAAGGCAGCATGGAAGCTTAGCAGGACACTTTGTTTTAGACATTAATCTTGTGTGCCCAGGAGAGCTTGCAAACATCATTGTATCTGGCAACTACAGCTGTATTGATTGATCCTAGCAATTGCCACCATATTCTGTTTCTGATAATGGTATAAAAAGTCAGATTGCTTTCAATAAAACTTCTCACACAGCATCAGTCTTGCTGTGGTCCCTCCAATTCAAGCCTGTCTTAATTTCTTGCTGGCCATATCAGGTAATCTTGTCCCGGTAAATAAACATAGGCTTACAGACGGCTATAATTCAAATCAGTTAAATGGCATTGGTTTTGCTCACACATTGCTGTTTGTTAATTTGCTCTGATGCTGAGAAGTCCTTGTTATGAATGTTGCTTGGATAGTTCACCAATATATTCTCAGCTTTTTGCTTGAATTTATTAGCTCACCAAGGGTGGCTTTTTTTCTGACTTTGTCATATTTTCTATTAGTTGATTAAATTAGACTAGCCCCATCTAGGTGCCTCCTGTGAAGTCAGAAACAGATGATCTTGGTAATCCAAATCTCACGCTCTGATAGATAGCTGTAGCAAGAGCAGAATTATGTAGGTGACCACTGGCAGGATGAGAGCGTCTCTGTGGTATGGGACAGAATGAGGTCTGGGATAGTGTATCTTACATTGTGAAGATGTCTATTGTAGCCACAGGTAAAGCTGTGGATGGTGCCATGTCTTCAGTCTTTCCTACTACATGCTTGTAAAGGCCATGGCATCTTAGTGATCTGCCCAAAGACCCGAGTATTGCCTGCCTTTTGATAAAATCAGATTGGGTTGTCTCAGTTACCTCGTCATCATATCCGAGTCCCAACTCCACTGAATCATTGATTATCCAGAGTCCTGTTGCTTGAACCTGGACTTTCACCTTTGTGAGCTTAGCTGTGTCCTGCTATCACAAGTGTGCAAGTGGTTGTTTAGAAAATTGTTGTACACATTCCATAGTAAGAACAAAGAATTGAACATCCAGGAATGACCTAACACCAATCCATAAAGAGATGTAATGGATGTATTACACAGAGCTCCCTTTGGGATGGGAGAGATTCTAAGATGGGAGTTTGCTAATCAGGCTCTGGGCTGGGTACTTTATGGGGCCTCTGCATCCTCCCCTCTCCTCTATTGGTTATGTTTAGATACTGACTTCTGTCCCCACCCCAACTATCTTCCTCAAATATCTTCTGGAACAAGAATCTGCCACCTGAGGGAACGCACTTTCACTTTCCATGTCTGCCTATGTCTTTTTAACCCTCTCTTAATTTGGGATTAATAGTAAATAAAGACAAGCAATTCTCATCAGGTCGGGTTTGATATAAATTGACCAATGTTCCCTCTCTTGTGCAAATGAAACAGGTAGAGTGATGTTACTTAAGATGTTACAGTGTACAAACAATAGGAAAGAAACCCTTTAGTCAACCTTTCCTGATATTCATGAAACAGTTTAGTATCTAAATGAGGGGGAAGAGGCTCATAAGATGAAGTCTGAGAGATTAGTGAGAAGGACATGTTTGAGATTAACAAAAATGTTCAAGCTGCAGAAAAGCACTAATGAAAATACGTTTTGAGATGAAAGTCAGATTACCAATTAAATCGCTTAACGTCCATTTAACAAAATTTATTGAACATTAAGAAAAAAACACAAACAGGTCAAACAATTCAAACAACCACACACAAGCAGCGGAGCTATCAGGACATCAGAAAAGTAAACATTGATTTAATCACTTCGCAGTGGAAATACAGATATTTATGAGTTGATCTGTGCTGGTGGGAGTATGGGTCACGTCATCACAGGGAAGCAAACAGGCCTGGAGATCACCACTCAGATAACTCCCCGGATATGCAGCCTCTGTGTGAACAATGATTCACCACAAAAATTCAAAGGAATATTATAAATAACTCTGCCTACACTCCACAGTTGGCTGGGTACCTTCAAACATCAAGACACATTGTCTATCAATGAATGCAACTCACATAGGCACCTTCAAGTTTGATCTTACAAAAGTTTAAGTAAGGCGAAAATGTTGAAGCTTTAGGAATGGTTGCAGTCCAGTTAACTTTTTCTTTCAATACATGAAGTGTTCTTGTGCACATATCTGTTTTCCAATGGCACTGGATAGTTCCTGTGAAAGGGTCATTCAAACCTCAAGGGGTGGTGACCCAGAGGTTGAGAACCACTGTATTGCAGCAATGGTTGACCTAGAATTAGCTATGTAGACCAGCCTTGCCTTGTCTTGAACTCACAGATATCTGCCTGTTTTTCTGCCGCTGGAATGCTAGAGAGTAACGGGCCAATCCATCCAGTCCTCTTGATTCCATTCCTCTTTTGTTCAAAATTATTTTTTCATACAATATACTCTGAATTTGGTTTATCGCTGCCTGGAATCTCCAGCATTTTTACATGTAATCACACTTACAGTCTTTTACTGATCTACTTTTGATTACTCAAGAATACGTATTTCTCAACAAATGGCAATTAATGGGAATAAAGAAGTATGTGTGCTCATTTTAGCAATGTTATTAAGATTGAGAAAATAAAGCAGTTTTCTTAAACATACACATCAGTCTTCATTCAAACTGAAATGTAGTTTGATCTAAAAGTCACATCATTTTGTTCCCTTCCATCATACAATAGCTCAACACAGAACGTACAGGTTACTCTACTGGTGAGCTAGCTACATGTACCATTAATTTCATTAATTTATAGATTTTCTTCTAACCAACTAATATACTTGTCTCTTATTCTTAATCCTGAATGTAAAAACATGGGAGCTCCAGTAAAGGATAGGGCTCCATGGATTCCTTCCTCTAAATGGTCATGAGTAACTTGGACCCCAACATTTCTAAGGCGTGTGATGTAAATGAGACTATCGTCTCTTATGAGATCATGTTCACATGTGACAACATAAGTTAGTGGCAAACTCTGTAACTGGGAGTCATTGGCTATCAAAGGTGACATTCTGTTATCCACAAGTGCTGGATAAGTAGCATTTAGTTTTCCAAGGATGGGCTCCCTGTAAACATAGTTCTTTTTATATTTGTCAGGAAGGAAGTCACTCCAGTTAACAAACTTGAACAAGTCTCTTGACCCTGGTGGCATGTGCTCATTTCTTAGTAAGGCCTGGAGCAGAGTTTTGTCTTCAGTCACATACAGGCTTGCCAACTTAATTATCATCTCCCTGGACACAAGTGGACCATGTTCGTACTCTCGATGTGATGGCAGAGAAGTATCAAGCACTTGTAGGCCAGGGTATATCAAAGCTTGTGCCTTAATTCTGTCTTTGAAATCTGGGTCATTCTGTAACTAGAAATATAATGGATGTTAATTAATCAGTAGTTTTCAAGTAAAAGGAGTTGCAGTTTCACTTTAATAGCCTGAGATAAATAAATTTACTAATCTGAAACACTATTTAGTGATATTTCTCACAAGATTTGCACATTGACTGAGAGATATAAGAGTGTGTAATTCCACTGTCATATGTCCAGAAACAATGTACACTCTGTCGCTCACACATTGACTCACAAACAACAATCACCCAGGAAGATGATCAGCCACATCCTAGTGGTGATGACAGGGCAACTATGTTTACGATGTCAAATTTTTTGCACATTCATTCGTCTTAGAAATTTCGCTTTCGTTGTTCAGAATAAAGATGTGTTGTGTGTCTCAGTTTGTTCTGGAACATACTGTCCCTCTCTCTCAGTCTCCCAAGTGTTCTAATAACAAGCATGTATTACCAAGTCTAGTTTCCCTAAAACCACTTTTGACCTAAGCAATATAATGTGCAAAATCCACAAATGATATGAGATACAACTGCCAAAACTCACATGTAAAATCAAATGGAATTATGGCATGCTTAAGAGAACACTTAATATTTATCTAAGTAGTATGGTGTGTTAGATGCGATAGACAATATAGAGAATAATTTAGGAAAACCAGAAGAGCAGAAAAGGAAATGGAATGTTGTACATGTAGCCTCTGTTTCTTACCAGAAATAAGAGGAGTCCTGAGTCTCTAGCTACACACTTGTACACTCCACATCAGTAAAGCTAGTCTTCAACTGTGATCATGAGTATTTAAACAGCAGCAGCCTCCCAGCTGCTCTGCACCAGTGACTCTATCTACTGCCATTCTTTGGTATTCCAAGGTATACAAGTGTTCTCAAGACCATGTCCTCATAAAAACAAAGAATGTACACAAAATGAAAGAAGTACCTGAAGTCTCATTAGCTCATCACAAGGTTAACCATTTCACCAACTTCAAATTGTAGTACAATAGAAAGGAGGTTCTACAAGTTCAGGAAGAAATAAATAAAATCTCCCTAAGAGAATCTTTCCATGGCCATTATTCTTTACAGTCACTTTGGGATGGGATTTTCTAAATAAAGGAGAGCCTCTCAGAACATTAACAGACAAGTCATTGCAAGCATAGTATCAAAACTGAGGCAGGGTCATGTGATAACACCTTGATATGTAGCAGGATTGCTGCTCCCAAATGAGTTAGTACAAATTCTTGTACTTGAAGAATACAGAAGAAATGAGAAATTAGGAAAATCAGAGGCTGAGGAGATGGCTCAGTCAGTAAAGTATGTGAGTACAAATGGTCAGAACCAAGAAAGACGGGCACAGCTGCAAATACTTGTTACCGAGCACTGTGTAAGTAAAGGTGACACAAGGAGACCCCTGAGGTTGACTGGACAGCCAACCTTGCTGAGTCAGTATTTTCCAACCTTTTAGAGACGATGTTCCAAAAGTGAAGTAGAGAAAAGAAAAGAGAGAGAGAGAGAGACAACCCGTGCCAACCTCTGACTTCTACATTCGTGATTACACTCTTAAACATGCACATGCTTGTGCACACACATGTGTATACTCAAACAAACACATGCACCCCTACACAGAGACATCATATGAAAATTGTGACATTTAAAGGTGAGAAAACAGAACAGTAGTTCTAGTAGTGAAGTTGAAAACCCCCAAATCTTTAAATCAAAAGAAGCTGGAACAAATGCCATAACGCACTCCCTTAAAGAGAAGAATCGTGGGGGAGACCATCGGGGCTGCAAATTTTGCCACTCCTGTGCTCTCCTGAGAGACTCAATCCCTTCTTTTATCTAATGGCACTGTAATAAATCTATTAAAACTTCATGGTGGTAATATCTATCTTTACTACTAAGTAATCATTTTAAACTTCATTATAAAAAACTTTTCAAATAAATAGCCATACAAGTACTCATTAACACCTATATATATATAAAAAAAATAAATAAAGTCCAAAATAGTGGATCTCAGTGTACTAAAGCACTTCCAGACTATCCTGTGCCAAATCCCCTAGATAGACACTGGTGACAAGTTAAAGGTCCCCTTTTACTGAAGATGACAATTATAGAAGAATTGGCAGTGCTTAAATTTACCTAAGACACCAAAGACCCAAGAAAAAGCAATGGAAATCTTGACCTTGGCAATTCAGATGGATCACAGAGTCTAATATGGCCCCAAAATACCTGAACTTTGTAGCACAGAAATGAGCCTTGGTAGCTACATCTGTTTAACAATATTATTTTAAGATGTAATATATTTGTTTGTGCTGTGGAACATTTTTTAATGATGCAAATATGTGTTGCATTTTTTATGTTACATTTGTTTAACTCTGTGAAACTGTGATGCTTTGTCTGTCTAAAACATCTGATGGTTTAATAAAGAGCTGAACGGCCAATAGTGAGGCAGCAAAAGGATAGGCAGGGCTGGCAGGCAGAGAGAATAAACAGGAGGAGAAATCAGGGAAGAAAGAAGAAGTAGCAAGGTAGAACAGGGAGAGGAGAAAATCAGGGGCCAGCCATCCAACTACATACCAAGCCTCGAAGAAAGAAGTAAAGAAAGATATACAGAAATAGGGACAGATAAAAGTCTAGAGGCAAAGATAGAGGGGATAATTTAAGATAAGAAAAACTAGCTAGAAACAAGCCAAGCTAAGGCTGGGCATTTGTAAGAAAGAATAAGTCTCTGTGGGTGATTTATTTGAAAACAGGAATAATCAGAAATGGAGCTGAATACGAGCAAGCACCTCCTTCTGAATACTAGACTTGGGAATAAGAAAGAGCAGCCTTCCCACTGCCACAGCCATAGACAACTGCCACTTCCAGACCTCTTCCCTCCCTTGCTTCACTGAATATTTCAAGACAAGATCCATTATTGTTGTGAGACAATGGTTTTACTCTGTAAAGAGTTGTTTCTTGTACTTGTTTTTTTTTTTTTTTTGTTTTATTTTGTTTTTTGTTTTTTTGTTTTTTAAATGATGATTGACCAGTAGCTGGGCAGGAAATATAAGCAGGGTGACCAGACAGAAAGTAGAGGCAAGGCAAAGAGAATTCTGGGAAGAGGGGAGCTTCAGTTTGCAGTCATCATCCAGACACAGAGGAAACAAGATGTGACTGCTTCACTGAAAAAGGTACCAAGCCATGTGGCTAATGCAGACAAGAATTATGGGCTAATAAAAGTTATAAGAGTTAATAAGAAGCATGAGCTCATATACCAATCAGTTTATAATTAATGTAGGCCTCTGTGTGATTTCTTTGGGACTTAATGACTGCAGGGACCAGGCAGGGCAGAAACCTCAGTCAACACATTATAACACTTTCTTCCCTTTAATTGCTTCTTATAAGATGTTTAGTTTTCGAGGAAACTAAAAAGCAACTAATACATTCCTCACCTCAAATGATACAAAAAATGAGAATTCTAAAATAGTTTGTCAATGTAAATTCAATAAGTTGTGAAGCAAAACAACCCCTTATTAAGATAAATAGAGTTAGTGTAGGTTTCAAGATATTGGTGAACTTTTCTCTAACATTGGCAGGGTGAATCAAGGTGAGGGTGACAGTTTCCTTTTTTTCTTTTTATGGCTTTACCACATGACTCTTTATTTCGTTTAGTGCTAATAATGTCAACAGTAGTGTAACACACCAAATGCAAAGGAGTGACACTGGAGACACAGAGAAGTTCTTGAGTTGCTGAGGCAGGAGGCTCACAAGTTCAAGGCCTACACAAACAACAGATCGATTCAGGGAATCTTATCAAAAGCATGTCTTGAAAGTCATTGAAAAAGAGAAGCTTCCATGACCCTGTGGTACAGTATCTTCTTGGTAAGCACACTGTCCTGTATCCAATGCCCAAAACCTGCCCCTCAAACCATAAAATACTAGGATTGATTGTAAAACCCTTCCTTAGCATCGAACAAAGCCACATTTAAGTTAATAATCATTGAAACGAATAATCTTTCTTGTTTATCTGAAATTTTATAGATAGCAGTGGAAAAGTAATGCAAATACACCTAAAACACAGGGTTTTTTGCATGTTAGGATTAAAGCAAATAATAACACACACAACATACCAGTTGAATCACTGCTGCTACCAAGGTGCCCCCAGAACTGTCTCCTGTAATACAGATGCGAGCAGGATCTACTCCATATTTTGCAAGAACCTTATCCTGGAGAAAGAACTTGACCACAAAAACACAGTCTTCAAGGGCAGCTGGGAATTGATACTGAGGAGCAAGTCTGTAGCTTTAGAGGTAAATCAAGAAAAAACACAACAGAGCCCTTGTTAAAATTATGTAACTAAGTATCTCTTCCTCTCATCAACAGGTACCCTGACATATTGAAAAATAAACCTCACTAATTAATGCCTAGATGACTGGTAACTTCTGTCTTAAAAGTGAGGAGTAGATTTCGGTTCAGAGTTTCAGGTGTCGGTTCTAAGGAGGAATGAGTGAGACAGGTGTGTTATCCTTGTGAATCCTGTATGCTTCGGTGGCCCTCAGTGTGCTTGGTGACTGAAAAACAATTCAGAATTACTTATGGGATCACTCAGATATTTTAAGTAAAGAAAGTATGAGAGTAAATAGGACTGTTTTGAAGAATTTGAAATATGAATGTTTTAAGTATACCAGTGGAGCTTACAAAGATTCCTAAAATTGAAATAAGACTAAATACTATTGTGTTTGTTTGTCTTTGGCTGGGTATATCTGTGCTCTATCACAGGAGCACGCTTTAACCAGACCATCTCACTTTTTAACTCTATCAACTTCAAATTCATTAGAATTAGTGAATAACTCCCATGGCTATATTAAGCAATGTTCTTCAGACGGTTCTTGTGTTTATATTTTAACCTGTGTCTAAAATATTTGAAATTAGTATAATCTGAGCAAAGTAGTATAGCAACATTAATATGCTTCAAGATAAAGAACAGCTAATACCTTAAAACCTGTAGAATTTGTAAACAATGTACAACAAACTTACTATTTAAAAGGCTTAGCTAAAAATTATATTGTGTTGAACTTAGCTAAAATCACAGCAGTAATGGAACTGCGTATTTAATGTCAAAATTTAGATATTTTTAGAAACTTATGTAATTTGTCTGGTTCCATTTTGAAGTAATTATGAGCGGGACAGAACTGATCTCTAGTATGTCCTACTGACCCCAAATATACTCTCAACCATGATAACTCCTTAGAGTGACCTTGTCTGAGGTCTACAGTTCTATACATCTATGTCTTCATTAAAGGACTGGAAAGATGTGCAGCACTCAGCACATCCCTCTGCTGAGTCCCTCAGTAGTTCAGAGGCCACATATGACATGTTGGAGTAATAAGCAATTATGCATATTTTGCTCTATTATTGAAAATGTTGTCAAAAGTCATGTCATGAAATATTAAGACTGATAATTTGGATGGTATCTTGAAACATTCAAATTACTCAAATACCTTCACCTAATAGAATTAGAACCAAAGACAACTCCAACCCCACACAGTGTTTATAAGCAGCTTCCATAACCCAATGTCTCAAGCATATAATGAATAAACTTTCAAGGAATGTCACTTGCAGGTAAAATTAGGTGTTTGAGAATCCTGAAGTTCATAGTCCCAGAGATGTCATAGCTGTGATAACAAAGATGCTTATTACTCTGGCCGTACATTTGTGTCCACAGTGGCAGATATCAAAGCAAAGACTGATGCCTTTGAGAACATATTGACATTATAATCATAAGAAAATTACTATAAACAAAAATTCATATGCTATGGGTATAGTTGGGTGAGAAGCCCTGAAAAAGCCAGGCCTACATTATGAAGGCAAATGCTGTGGTATGAAGTATCATCGTTTTCTTACTCTATTCCCACAATAACAGCACCAAGCTTGTTTGCTGTCAGTCTGTTCAGGTCATCATAGGCTGACATCTCTGAAACAAAAGAAATAAATTTAGAATGGTGCCCTGTAAATAGAAAACAATGGAAACCCAGCAACACTCATGACTGTGATAGAAATGTGAATTACCGCTGATTGATGGAAACCCAGCAATCTCCACATTTATTATTTACGTAAGTCAACACTCTGTCAGAGTCCAGGAAGAAATATAGTCTACAACTTATTACTGTAGCACAAAGGCAGTTGAAGTAGAGCATGGAGGTCACTACTGCAGGACATTTGTATTACTTGTCTTCTTGTCTTATCTATTCCCCTCTTTAATCTTTGAGAAAAGAATAAGATGGTATCTGATAAGGAATTAACACAATACATTAGGGATCGGTATGCATCCCAGTCTGCAGTTGAATCTATTGAACATAAATTCAGCAACAATGCTAGAGATGGAAAAGAGAACTCATATCTATGTGATGGACATGGGGACTAAGATGGAAACAGTGAAGAATAAAGCAGAAGAAAATGTAGGATTAACACCTAAAGAATTAAATAATAAAATATGGGGATTATTAATATTTGTAAAGTCTAAACAATAATTTATTACCACATGGTTTTAGTGGTTTTCTTTTTGTTATTTTAAAGCTGTAGTTGCAAATGAATAGATAAAGTTAAGGAGAGAAAAGAAGAAGAAATTTCTTTCATTCAAAGTAACAGTAAAGAATATTAGTATAGCAGAGTGGCCACTTTCATATTACACAGTTTAAAAAAGAATCAGAAGAGAAACAGAAAGACCTTACAGTATAATTGAAACATCTCATAAAATAAAACATGATAGGATAATAAGTAGGAAGAGCAATGGGGGTCAGCAGAGGTCAAGGCAGAAAAAACAGCTCATACTTAGGAGTAAACAAAGGGGTTAAAATTGCAGGTAGAAGTAACACTAATCAGATGATGATCTGGAAGTAAATATCCCAAGGAAAGCAGAGAGACTCATCTTGGCCAAAAGATAAACATATCTTTGCCTAGGATGTAAGTAGAGCAGTAGAGCCTAGTGAAGAAGGGATTAGTAAGATGTGAGGAAGACACCAGTAAGTGTGAGATGCGTAAGGAGAGATGCCAAACATATGGACTTATATCTTGGAAGGAGCGGGTAAGGTTGGAAACAGGATGGAAATTTAGAAATGTCATCGGAGTGCAACAGAGGGACTAAGAGCTTCTGAGAGGTGGCATTGTTCCGGCCACAGTGAGAGCTTGGATGGTCTGGAGCAGGAGCCCACACCCCTAGTTTCTAAGAATAGGACTGTTGCTTCCTCCTTCAAACTCTTTGAAAACATTCTTTAATAATTTTGTTTCTGCAAAACTAAAACGCTGATGATAATGCCGATCTACAAAAGGCTTACTCAGTTGGCTGCCCAGTTGAACACAGTGGTATTTTTGTTTATCTTGAAATGTTCACAGTTCACAAGGACAAAATACTGGATATAGTAATTAAGCTACAGGTTCTTTGAGTGTTATCACTTGTTTCAAAAGTACACAGTATAATATTCCAATGTTTTGCTGCATAGTGAATCCATAAGTCATCAAAAGTCTAAAATGGTGTGTGTGTGTGTGTGTACCTGTGTGCGTGTGTGCCTGTCTGTCTGTCTTAGCTACTCCACTCATCTACAGACAAGAACTGATTGCTCAGGTTTACTTTATTTTATCATTTTAACACAAAATTATGCTTTGGATTCTAAGCCTCTACATTATTGTTATATATCAGTCTAGTACTTGAACATATGCTAGCTGCAATATGGCAGCAATCATATTTTTCAGACTCAGCAGTTAAAAATCCTGGTTCACAACAATGTTTATTTTATTTACGTGATTAGGTTATTTTAATCTAACTCCTAAGTTTATTGGTTGAATTTTCAAGCCTAGGATATCAATATGTTTATTTTGAAATATATTTTTTAACAAACCATCTTAATTTCTACTTATTGTTTTAGTTACCAAATTGTAAATGGAGAAATATATGTGATCCATGACCCATACATCCCACTGTATCTTTACTAAGATGCATATATTCCCTAAATCAACATTGTGCTGACAAATGAGTTGTCAACTTCTGGGTACATGGTGTACAGCAATTATTTCAATATGAATATATAAGCAACACACACACACTAAAAGTACTAGAAGTACTTACTGCAACTTCCCAAGACAAAGGCACCACCATGAATGAAAATGACAGCTGGTCGCTGTATTTCAGACTTCCTTTTTGGCAAGTACAGACGGACAGGAATGTCACTAAAGTTTGTGTCAACCACTGTAATGTTTTCATCTGAAACTGGTTCTGTAAATTGAAGTGCTGTTACAGTAAAAAATACTTCTTCATAGTTCATAAGACCTATGTTTTCAAATAATGTGGCCTATAAAAACAAAAAGAATTAAACTGTACATTTTTAATTTAATAATAATAAATACACAGAGTTGCAATGATAAAAAGTAGACAGTGTGATAATACTCTAAAGAACAGATTTTTATATCCTCATGTTATTTTGGTAGCATGGAAATCAGTGTGGTTATCAGCATCAGACCTGAACAGGATTGAGTGATCAAGAATTTGTCTTGAATAAGAAATGGGTCATTAAAATACCATCCCTTTATGAGAAAATATTGATAGTTATAGGTTAATAAGGAGGAGTCTTTTCTTGCATAGCTGTTAATAAGTTACCATTGCTATAGTAAATAATCCACTAAAACAAACTGAAAGAAAAAAATTATCATCTCATTATATACATAACAGAGCTTTAAAAAGATTCAACACCTCTTTATGAAAATCCTGCAGAGATTAGATGTACAAGACTTTTATAGAAAGTCTACAGCCAACATCAAATTAAATGGAGAGAAACTCAAAGCAATGCCAGTAAAATCAGGAACAAGATGAGGTCATTAACTCTTTCTATTCTATATAGCACTTGAAGTCTTAGATAAAGCAATAAAACAACTGAAAGAGATCAAGGGGTAAAAATTGGAAAAGAAGAAGTCAAAGTATCATGATTTGCAGATGATATGACAGTTTACATAAGTGATTATCTAAAAATTCCGCAAGGGTATTACAGCTGGCAAATATTTTCAGCAGAGTGGTTGGATACAACATTAACTCAAAAAAAATTCAGTAGCCCTTTTATATACAAATGACAGCCTGAGAAAGAAATCAGGGAAACAACACCCTTCACAATAGCCACAAACAATATATAATAACTTAAGGTAACTCTAACCAAGGAAGTGGCAGATTTGTGTGATAAAATCTTCAAATCACTGAAGAAGATACCAGAGGTCATAAAGATCCCCCATGATTATGGATAGTTATGTTTGGCATACTAAAATATCCTACCACAATCAATATACAGCAGAAACTCAAATGTCTGAAAAACACTTAAAGAAATGGGCAACTTCCTTGGCCATCAGGGTATTGCACAACAAAACTACTTTGAGATTTCCTCTGTCAGAATGGTTACGTTCAACATCATGCTGGCAAGGATGTGGATTAAGAGAAACACTCATACGTTGCTGATAGGAGTGCAAATTTGTACAGCTGCTGTGGAAATCAGTGTGGCTGATCCTCATGAAGGTGGGAATAGATCTACCCCAAGATTCAGTTATACCACTCTTGGGCATATACATTACCACTGGAAAAAGAGAAACAAATTAGTTGCATAAACTGTTGAAGCTCTACCCTCATTTTATACTTACATGGAAAGGTGTTGGCTTTAGGGAGAGGAAGGGAAGTAAACCCAGAAATGGGAAGGGAGAAATTAGCAGGGTACAAGTGATGTGATAGGGGAGATGGGTGGGAAATGGGGAGGGAAATGCTAAAGAAGCAGGGATGTGGATAAAATAACAGTAAGGATATCTGAAAATGTCACAAAGAATCATACTATTAGCTATTTACACATAAATCTAATATAATCACATAATTCTGTGGATAAATACATATGTAAAATTTTAATGAACTTTTTTTGTAGGAATACCAATGATCCCTTAAGGAGTCAAACACTACATAACCAAACCCTAGTATAAGAAGTGAGAAGTTCTCCTTTGACTTGAACAGAGTGGTCCGAGAGACTTCCAAAACCTTCATCCTGTTGTCATTGTCCTTGTCACTCCTAAGAGATGAAAGGTAAGACCCTGTTATTGAAGACACCATAACTATCAGAAACAGGGCCCAGAGAGCTTTAAGCTGGAACTGATCTGAATGTCACCTCACTGAGAACTAGCGTTCATTGCATCAGAAGGCACCACACAGGATTCCAAATGAGGGAGGCAAAAAAGAATCCTACTCACATATGATGCCTATAAACCACATCAACTATCAGCATGGCACAAGGACCCTAAGTAGTGGTGACACACATACCTTGGCTGTAGCTAAAAGCTCTCTGCCTCTCTAATTGGACTTAAGAACAATCCACTAAGAGAGAAACCTTGCAAACTCCTCAGTACTAGTGAAGACATGAAGACATGAATCTAGGAAGAGAATCTTCTTAGCTAGTGCAATTCCTACTAACCGTCTAATACTCACAGATACTCGCAGTCTTCACACCTCATCAAGGAAAGTTCTCTTTGGCACATATGGAGACTACTAGAGAAAACCACAACCAATCAAATGAAGAGTTGTGGAGCCCGTTCCCAGTGGATGCATCTACAGACACTCCCATGCCTAAGCGTTAAGGAACACTGAGGGAAAGGAGGTGGAAAGATTTTAAGAGAGAGAAGATCAGACAGTTTGTTGTGAGATTGTTTGTCCTAATACTGTCAGAATCTTCACCAATAAAGGGTCTCTCCAGCATGCCTGTCCAACAATAACAGCACAAGGAGACATGCGAGCGTACAGTGTAGACAGGCACGACTACTGGTGTACCGGGTAGATAGACTTTGTATATCTCATACTCTAGATTACAAGGCCTCAACTGCACACAAAGAACTACAGGCAGCCAAGGAAAGCTGACAGCAGGAGAGGCGGTCATCCCCAGCAAAGGCCACATAAATCGCTTATCTAAAATCAAATGGCCAGTCCTGAAACATATATACAAGTACCATTATTCAGACCGAACAGGTTATATTTAATAATATAAATGTATGTAAAATGTGTATTCATGCAACAATAATGAATATGAAAAATAATATGGAGGGGCTTGTTGGAGGCCAAGTAGGTAAGAAAATGAGGGGGAGAAAATACAATTATATTATAATCTCAAAAATATAAAAGCAAAGCAAAATTAAACCTTACATGTGTCTGTCAATCTTATACTATACATAATGTGAGTGGATTACTTTTGTTTATCTTATACTGTATATAATGCGAGTGGTTTGCTTTTGTCTATCTTATACTGTATATAATGTGAATGAATTGTTTTTGTCTATCTTATACTGTTAGATAATGTGAGTGGATTTTTTTGACCATCTTATACTGTATATAATGTGAGTGGATTTATTTTGACCATCTTATACTGTATATAATGTGAGTGGATTTATTTTGACCATCTTATACTGTATATAATGTGAGTAGATTGCAACTGAGTTCTTAATCATTTTTTAGTATTCATCAAGTCTGTTAAATTTATTTTAAAATCTACTTTTTATGGAAACTGAGCTATTATAATTTAATTTTGGCAATGGATTTTTCTTAATTACTAGGATGACCATTTAAAGAATCATATTTTGATCCTATTTGTGCATATGTAAGAAAAGACACATCTATTTGTATGAGTCATTCTATTTTGAAGTTGATAGAATCAAGGTCAAATTCAGCAATTGTGTGTTTTCAGAATACATTCTTATTGATGAGAAGGTGTCAGTTTTGAAATCCAGATATTCATGAGTGGCTCAGAGAAGATATAGCAATTTCTCTACTGAATTGTGGATTTGTAGTGAAAGAAAATGGTTCCAGGGTGACCCAGCAAATGTCAGACTCTGAAAATAATGTGTTAGGTGTCAGATGGGAAATCAGACAGCCCTTCTGCAGTGTGTTGGCTAGCATTTCCCTCATCTGCCATACTGTTTTGTGTCTCTGGCATTCATTGTTTTCTCCTGTTTCTGCCTAAGCTTCCTCTTATCTCTGTATCCATAAAGCTTCCAGACAAAAATATAGCTTGGTTAAGGGTAACCTAGTGTGCCCTCTATGACAGACTTGTGTTCAAATTATATCATTGCCATTAAAAAAAAAATGTCTGAACTCCAGCATCTTAGACCTCAGGAAAGATAATAACAGCAGCAGGTCACAGAGGTGGCTTTTGAGCTGTTGTGGGTGTCTGCAATGTGTCAGGGTGCATGTCAGCCTACTTGGCTCATAAGTACACAGTGTAGCTTTCCAGAAGATTCCAGATAAGAAATCTCAACAGACTACTGCAATCCCAGACAGGAGAGTCTACTATCTTCCACACACAAACATACTTAAGGAGAGCTGAGAAAATAGGATATCACTATCACTTCTGTATGTTACTAAAACACATTTCATCGAACTGGAAATATATTAGTTTTATTAACTTACATTGACATCACTGTCATCATAGGGAAAATTACCCACATAGTTAATATTGGCAATATTAGTTATTAGGCCCCAAATCAAATTTATTTGGAGGTCTCAGTAACACAAAGAATAGACAATGTTTCTGTGAACAGAAAGTTTGAGAGTTACATTAAAAGAGAAAAATAGCTAGAACAACAGTGATTAAAATTTACCAAAATATTAAACTTGATGGAGATAAATTGAGAAATTCCAGAGAGCATATGAGTCTAGGGATTGTCAAAGACATCAGATGTATCCAAGGTTCCTAACAATTCCCAGATATTCATTTTAGACGATACTATTTCCTTTATTCTGATGCTGCAATATCACAACACTCAGTGTTTTAGCAAACACTGTGGGTCCCTCTGCTTGTAGATAGTTCAGCCTGTGAGCGATTAAATAAACATCAAGAACAACTGGCTTATATGTCATAATGAAACTGAAATCACTTTCAAACACTTTGAAATAAAATAAGTTTCAAATAGGCTTATAGCATGGCAACCCAATTCCCCAGTAAAGAATACATTACCACAAGTGACGTCATTTTTATGACAACATCCATGAATCTCACTTTCCAGGGTTCTTCAATATTCTCTGGAACAGGAGAATAAAAAGAGTAGGCAAATAGAACACAAGAGAATCCGAAGCACAGAGTTTTGTACCCCATGATAAATCTTTTCCAAACCTGTGTGTCGTGATAGTCAACAGCATCTCATATATAGACTACAGAGCAGCAAGATAAAGGTAGAAGGTGAGCTGTTTGAAGCAAAAGGATGGTTTTAGCAACTGTGACTTGACATTCAGCTGTAAGATCAAGCCACAGTTGAAACCGGTTACGCAACTGTGTACAGCTTGGTGAAACAGAATTTACTACAAAATATCGAATAAATAATTTAGCAATGGCAAGAGCATTATGAGAGCAGTGAACTCCCCCTTCACCACATAACGTCACAAGAGCAGAAGCATTTAGGACCCTAATTAAAGCACACCAATAAAAGGCCAAAGAGATCCCTTTGCTCTTTCACCATACTACAAAGAATAGTGACACCACTGTAAAGCAAGATAAAATGTTAGGTAACATTTAACTAACCTGAAGGCTAACACCCACAACGCATATCATTTAGAAAATTCAGATCTACCCTGACAGTGCTCTTTAGAGGCAATTACAAATGAAATTGTTATTCTTTTCCAAGCTAGGAACCAATTCAACTAATGATTAAATGTGTATGCAGTCCACCATCTATTAAACTTAAAATTTGTAGATGTGTATCTTATATAATCATAGAAAATCTGTAAGTTGATTAATCAAACATTTGTAGCTTCCTGGTATTCCCTATATTCAGATTAGATAGAAGATCTTAAAATTGAGTACAGCTTGGCAACTGTTTATTCTTTTGTGAAAATTCTTCTCTTACCCATGCTCTACCAGTTATATTGTAGAATATCTTCCTCAGATAAGGACTCTCCCACCTTCCTTGCTAACTTCTGGGCAAAAGCTGTCTCTGGCATTCTTACCTGTTTCATGTCGTAACCCAAACTTAACTCAGCTTGGTTTTGATATTGATCTGAATACCAGAATATTGGTAAAAAGTCATTCTCCAATTTTGGGGATTAGAACTACATGGACTGGGATTTAAAAAAAAAAGTGGGGGGTGGGGAGAGGAGACTAAGAAGGTTGCAAAGAAGCAGAAGGGCTCAATCCCACATGTGCATCCTAGAAACACCAACCCACCATTTACAATCGCAGGTTCTTTTCACATGTTCCTCCACCATCTCTGCTCTGAACTGCAGAGAACTCATATGGAATTCAGCGAACCTTACCCTCCCTCCCATCCAGTCAGGTAAGCTCCATTTTAAATTAACCCATTTCTATTAATCTGTGTATCACCACTTGGTTGTGGCCTACGGTAAGGTTCCATCTGACTGTCACCTGTGGCGGCTACATGGCGTCTCTGACTCCACCTACGCGCTCTCTATATCTTTTCCAGCCTGGCGATATTCTGTTAAGTCATTGGATGAAAGTAGTTTCTTTATTAGCCAATGGCAATAAAACATATTCATAGCATATAGAGGGAAATCCCACATCAATAGCGCAAGAATCTCAGTCACTGGGAGACTTATACAGTCTAATCTTAGTATTTAGTGAAAAAATGTTGTAAGAGGAATGAAGTTTTCAAACAAGAGTTTTGTTTTTTGGTTTTTTTTTTTGTTTTTGTTTTTGTTTTTTTGCCAAGTGACTAGATAGGTTAGCTTAACCAATCACATGATCCCTTAGACACATGAAACAAGCCTGAGAGGGGAAAAGGGGAGGCCATGTGAGAGGCTCTCAATTGCCCCTTGAAGTAGAGAAGGTCACATGACAGCCTTTAAAAGAGAGAAAGCTGTTCCCAATCAAATAACTGAAAGAAACAAAAGTTAAGTCAGGCATGATGGGGCACAGCTGAAATCCCAGCAATAAGGAGTTCAAGGGAAGAATCTTGAGTTCACTGCCAATCTGGGCAGCAAGCCCCAGGGCAGTCTGACTATGGGGCAAGACCTTTCCCCAAAATGTAAATGAGGCAAGGAGGTAGGCGGGGACAGAGGGAGATGGGTGAGTGAGAGCAGGAGGAGTGAGAGGAGTCTGGGCAAAGAGGAAGAGAGAGAAAGGAGAGGAGAGGGAAATAGGAAATGTCCTTAAGCAGGAAGAAGCCTTAGTTCTATGACCAGAGAAAACTACAGTATAACATCCAGAGATCTACACCTAGCAGCCCACTTCTGCTAACTGGTTTTTACTCCCCATCAGTCCCTGGCTTCTATTACTACTAGCAATACTGGAATGATGTTCTTGGGAATTTGAGCATTTTCAGGCTAGGCTGAAGCTGCAGGGCTCTGAGTTTTCAAAAGAGGTTAGGAGGGCATCCCAGCTGCTGGTGTAAATCTTTGATCACTGCCAGGAATTTTCTTGCAGTTTCCATTGCCCCCAATTGATAAACAAAGTGAAGCGGGCACTAGGCTGTCTGGGGCAGACAGTTCCTTTCAATACCAAGCAAATGGGGTGCCAAGGGTGGGGGTAGAAAGTCAGATGTCACTCCTCTCTGTCTTTCCTCCAATGTATGATTCTGGGATGTTCGTCTAACATCAGGGGGATGTAGTGGAATGAACTAATTCTTGTGGTCTTATAATACTTTATCCATGTGTCTGTTTTTAAATCAGTATCAGGAATATTTCATTCATATGACTCTGTACTATAAGAAATCTAGCGTGGGGATTTCTCAAGCAGTATTTTCTTCTCTAGAATTGTTTTGGCTATACAAGATCTTCTGTGCATCCCAAGTCATTTAAGATTTTTTTTCTCTTCCTCATTTAGAAATTACACTGGAGTTTTTAATTGGATTATTTTCAATCTATATTAGGGTTTTGTATAATAATCATTTTATTAATATTAATTATGGATATCCATAGCCATGTTTTTCCAGTTTGCATTAGCTCCCTCAATTTCTTTCTCTAAAGTTTTAACGTTTTCTTTGTAAAATCTCTCATTTCTGCTTCTAGATAAATTCCAAGGTAGTAACTTCACAAGTTATCGATGACGAGATTATTTCCACAATTTACTTCCCAAGGTATTTTCATTTTTATAGATGGGAGTCTACCGGATTTGTATTTTAATTTTGTCTCCTGTCATTCTTTTACGTACCTGTCATGTCTTAGTGTCTTCCAATGGAACACAGGTTGCTCATGTCACCTGCAAAGACTAAAGCTTGGCTTCTCCTTGCCATTGACTCTTATTTGCTTATCTTGTCTCTTTGCTCTAGGAAAGACTTTCCACACTGTACCGAATGAAATGGAGAATTTGCACATACCTGACCTTTTACTCAAATGATGGGAACTGCAGTTTTAGCACATACATCTTTTACTAAGTTGTGATAGGTTCTTTCCCATTTGAATAGTATTATTGTGAAGAGTGTTGTTTGGTCAGAAGCTTTTCCCACTCATAGACAATCCTACAATTTCTTTTCTTGAATTCACTTATGTTACTTACAACATTTTCTGGTATATATATATATAGCCACCACTGCACGGCCACAAAGGAGCCCCTTTGTCGTGAGTGAACTTATTGATGTGTTCTGGAATTTTGTTTACAAATATTTTGTTAATATTTCACCGTGAACATTAGTTTGCCATTTTCTTTGTTCATGGAATCTTTAACTGGTTTTGGTATCAGGACAACACCAGTGTGCTATTTGGTCTGTAGCAACTTGGCACAAGCTACAGTCATCAGGGAATGAAACCTGAATTGAGGAACTGTCTCCATCATATTGGCTAGTAGCAGTAGCCTTATCTATGAATCATCTTGATTAGTGATGGGACGGGGACAGACTACTGTGGGCCTTGCTATCCCTGGGCAGGTTGTCTTGGTTTGTACGAGACAGCAAGATAAGCAAACTGTGGAAAGCAAGTCAGTGAGCAGGTGTTCCTCCATGGTCTCTCATCCAGCTCCTACCTCCGAATTTCTGTCTTGAGCTCTTGTTTGGCTTCCCTTAAAGATATCTATAGCTTGTGCATTTAAATAAACACACACATTTCTTTTGTTCTTTTGGTACATTTGTTGTTGTTGTTGTTTTCTCCAGAGCAACAGAAAGCAAAATAGAACAAAAAATTTCGACCCCTGAGTCAGATATTTCTGTGTTATTTGGGGACTGAGGTGGGAAATTTTGAAGCTTTGGGCTAAAATACGCCATTTATTGCTCAGAAATTAATCATTTGTTATGACAGGAAGATAGGAGTGTTGATGGAGGTCCAGATGAAGGAAGCCTGTAAACTTTCTGCGCGAAACAAATAGCATATCAGGGTTAATTAGTGACATTTTGATTAGCAATCTAGCAAAGTGAAAGCTTTCCTTTATTGGATAATTGGTGCTGGATGTCTGGGGTAGAAAGCAAGCAGCAGTGCTTAATAACGTGGTGCAGGCCTTAATCCCAGCACCCGGGAGGCAGAGGCAAGTAAATCTTTGTGAGTTCAAGGGCAGCCTGGTCTCTTAAAGACCGTGTGGTGCAGAACTCTGTCACGTGGTACTTTTGGAATGCACGAGGGGCATGGAGAGCTGCTGAGGCTCAGCACGGTGTGGCAGGTTCAGAGCTTCCCTGCAGAGGCCAGGACAGGACTTAAGTGAGGATGAAGCTTCAGTTCCAGTGGAGACCACAAGATGCTGGAAATTCCAGGATTGAAATGTTGTTGGTTATCCATATAACAAGCAGTTCACTATTGTCCTAGGGTGCATATCTTGCCAGATCAGAGGGTTGTCTTTTTTTTTTTTTTTTAATAGATTACAGGGCTCACACATTTTTAAAGGATTGGTGGCTACTCTTCTTCCTAGTGGCCTTTATGGAAATCTAGCCAGCATGGCTGGAGCTTACAGATCAGTATTAACTTGATTTCTTCATGTCCTATGACTCAAACGTCTTCAGCAACAGTCTTATCTTCAAGATCTGGAGTATATCCAAGATCAATTGCAATATCTTGCAAGATTTGGGGATGAACCATAGGATTTACTGACCACTAAATTGGAAAACGGTCACCCTGACCTGGCACTGAGCCCTTCCTTTAATAGACAATGGTATCTGGGAGATATATTGCTCTCCTGAGACATAAACTACTCCATTTAAACTCATTTCATGTATGTATATTCATTTCATTTCATGGAAGCATCTGAAATAGTCAATTTCTAGAAGACTCTTTAAAAGGTTTGCTTGGTGTCCCTCCTCATAGTCTCTGCTTCCGTCCTCCACCCCAGAAATCCTTCCTAGTCTATTATTCTCACCCTTCATACCGTCTGTTTTCTTGAAATCATCCCATGGCCTTACTAGGTTACTGACTTCTATGCGTACACCAATTAAAAGACATTTTTTTTTAAAATAGATTTTTAGAGTTAACAAGAACACATAAACGGGTACATGCAGAAGCTGTGTTTTGGGAGCCGGGCAATGGTGGCGCACGCCTTTAATCCCAGCACTCGGGAGGCAGAGGCAGGCGGATCTCTGTGAGTTCGAGGCCAGCCTGGTCTACAAGAGCTAGTTCCGGGACAGGCACCAAAGCTACAGAGAAACCCTGTCTCGAAAAACAAAAAAAAAAAAAAAGAAGAAGAAGAAGCTGTATTTTGGGGCCTGAGTTACCTCACTCAGAACCATTATTTCTAGATCCATCCATTTAGTCGTGCATTTAAGCATTTCATATATTTTGCTACTAATATTCCATTGTGTTCATGTGTCAAATTTCATTAGCTGTTTATCAGTTAATGCAAAGTCTAGGCTGTTTCCATTTCCTGCCTATTATGAATAAATCAGCAATGAAAACGGATAAGTAAATATCTATTGGGAGGGTATTGTATATCCATGTCTTCTGGGATTGGAATACTTCATCCTACAGGGAAGCCCCTTAAAACAGGAAGTTAAACAACTCAAAATAGTCGCAGGATGTCCCTGAAACTGACTAGATTATTTAGGCCTCTCTTTTCCAAAGTGTAAACAAGCCACCAGGCTGAGTTTTACTCCCAGAAAAGCCAAGGTGCAAAGAAGATTCTCAGAAGAGGCAAGCGACAAGGAACCATCAGACATACCAGCTGCCTGGAAGAAGGAGAAACCAGCAGGGATGCCTGAAAGATGTTTAGATTGGCTGAGTCACTTGGAAGGAACACTGTCCAGCCTGTTGAACTGCCTGCAAACTGTGAAGTATGCTACAAGCTTTTGTGAGCTGTCACCACACCAGTGTGGGCTTTGGTGATGCCTTTTTGCTCCTGTTTGAAAGCCTTCTCACATATTCCCATAAATAACTCTAATCAGACTCAAGGTTCATCATGTTGAACTTTGATGCTATCTATATTTTGGTCTGTCGTCAACTCCTAGTTTGAGGTGAGCAGTAAGAGTCTTGTTACATAGCAGTAGAATGAAGAGTTCTATGGAAATATGTCCAGGAGTGGTATACTGGATCATATGGCGAATTCTTTCTACCTTTGTGCAGAAACTCCACACTTACTGCCCTAGTGGCTATGCCAATCTGCACCTGTACCAACAGTGAGTGGTCCCCTTTCTCTGTTTCCACGTATTTGTTTCTCTGATCTTAACCATTATGAGTGGGGTAAGGTGAAATCTCAGGGCAGTTTTATTTTGAATTTCCTTCATGGATAAAGATGTTGAAATAAAAAAGAAGTGTTTTTTCTTTTCTTTCATTGAAAAAAGATTCTTTTATACAATATATTTTGATCATGGTTTTCCTCCCTCTACTTCCCCCAGTTTCTCCTCCCTATCTCTCATGCCCTCTGAATCCAACCCTTAATGATTCATCATAGAGTAAAAACAAAAGGCTTCTAAAGAATAATAGAATAAAGTATAATAATACAAAATGAAAACCAAAGAAACCTAATAAGGAAAAACAAACAAAAAGAAGGGGAAAAGCTGAAGAAAAGGCACAAGAAGCACATTCAACAATTCCAAAAAAAACCAAAATCAAAAGCCATAATACATACCCAAAACACTCTGCCTCATCTTCTGCAGGGTTCTCTGCTCCCTGAGGGGATAGATTTGATGGAGACATCACATTTAGGGTTAAGTATTTAAAAGTTTCTCATTTTCTGTCTATTGTCTGCATGTGGGTCTCTGTATTTCTTCTCATCTGCTTCAGACAGAAGCTTCCCTGATGATGACTGAGCAAGGCACTAATCCATGATATTATATATGTGAAGGGGTGTTAGATTTTTGTTTAATGCTTTTTCAGCATCTAATGATATGATCATATAGTATTCTGGATAGACACCATATACCAAAATTAAATCAAGAGCAGGTGAACAATTTAAATAGACCTATAACCTGCAAGGAAATAGAAGCAGTCATCAAAAGCTTCCCAATCAAAAAAAGCCCAGGCCCACAATTCTACCTTCCAGTGCTTCAAAGAAAAGCTAATACCTATACTCCTACACTTGTTCCACATAATAGCAGTAGAAGGAACACTGTCAAAGTCTTTTTAGGAGGCTACAGTTCTCCTGATAATGAAACACACAAAGACTCAAACAAGAAAGAGAATTACAGACCAATCTCACTCATGAACATACACGCAAAAATACTCAATAAAATACTGGCAAACCAAATCCAAAAACACATAAAAAAAAATCATCCACCATGATCAAGTTGACTTCATCCCAGAAATACAAGAATGGTTCAACCTATGAAAATATAATACTTTTATTAATTTCTTGAGACTCTCATAATCCATTTTGATCACACTAACCCACATACTCCACCTCTAATTGCTCTTAGATCCACAACCAAATTCTTACCCAGTTTTATGTATTCTGTTTTGCTTTGTTTTTAACAGCTCACTAGGTCCAATTTTTGCAGTCCATAAACTCTACATGTGTGGAGCCATCCACTGACACATAGTCAAGCTACCAGGGACCACACGCTGTAAATAAAATCTGTTCATCCTTGTAGCATTGTTAAGTCAATAGATTCTTAGCTAGGGCTATGGTGTTGAGATCCTTTTCCACTTACATAGGGAAATATTTACTGACTTGCTCTTGTTCATAACATTTGTGCTATTATTTTATCCATGGTCATTTGTAAATCTCAAGGTAGAATCTTCCTCCACAAAGAATTTTCCCACATGCTTATCAAAAGTTACTATGTAACTAGAAATCTGAAAATTATTTCATGTCTGCCAAAGTAAATAATGTAAGAAATCTTTTGTCAGTTCTGGTTTACAGTTATTTGATTAGTGACCCTTTGTTTTATACATTTAAGAACAAAAGATTGCTGTGGATGTTTTAAATTCACAGTTATCATGAGTAAAATTAAAAATACAGGAACAGTAATTAAGCTTTCCTATAACAATTTACTGATGACAAAGAAGAATCACATATGATCAGGTGACAAAAATGTCAAACTACAGTGAAAGAAAATTAATGAAAGTAATAAGGATAAGGGTTGTTTATCAACTGAATTCACAGATATCCATAATTTTCCAATTTGCCAGCTGTAAGCAAAAGGGCAAAACAGGTGAAAACCATTTGGAAACAACAGCAATAGCAACACGAAGACATTAGAAAATTTGCTAATGATTTTGGCGCCTCCCAGTGGAAATGCAGTTACTTATGCTCTTGTTGGTACTGGCAGAGGTGTGGGTCCCATAATAACAGAAGCGAGTAGGCCTACACATCATCAGCTCAGATGGCTTCCTAGGTCAGGCATGCAGTAGGCTAATGATGCACTTCAAAATATGAAAACAATACTATGAATAATTCTGACTCCCATATAGAGTTGGCTAGGTATCATCTTGGATTAGGAATCATTGTCTAAAAGAGAATGAAGTTTCAGCTTTTTAAAAATTAAACTATAATTGCCTAACATCAGCTTCCATTTTCTGCACGAAATCCATATGTGCCCTATTCCCTCTCAAATTACACACACACACACACACACACACAAACACACACAAACGGTTAAATAAATAAAGACAGTCTGCTAAGTTCTTTTAGTGCTTGTTCCACATATGTGATTCTTGTGCTGACAACCTGATATCAGATAGCCAATGAGGAAGTTCGCTCCTGTTGTTGAATATTGCTTTACTATGTAAAGGTGTGGTACATTTGTTTATGCTGCATTTGTTTAACTATGTAAAAAAGTGTTGCATTGGTTTTACCTTGCCTGTATAAGGCACCTGATTGGTCTAGTAAAAAACTGAATGGTCAATAGCTAGGCAGTAGAGGGGTAGGTGGGACTGGTGGGCAGACAGAATAAGCAGGAGGAGGAATCTAGGCTCCAGGAGAATGAGGGAGAAAGAGAGGGACATGCCCAGTCCAGCCAGTCAGGCATCTACCAACCAAACAGATAGAGAGGAAGCAGAAAGTAGGACTTACAGAATTTAAGAAATTTAAAAAGCCCCAAGGCAAAATGTAGATGAAGAAAAATGGTTAAACTAAGTAATAAGAGCTAGTGGGAGAAGGTCAAGAATTCATGAATAATAATAAGTCTCCATGTTATGGTTTGGGGGCTGGCAGTCCAATAAAGCCTGCTACACATACCTGGCTTGCTCTTACTAAAGTTTAAATAAGATTCAAATATTTAAGCTTTGGGACAATTGGTGCCCAGTACACAGAAAAGCATATTAGTAGGTAATCAGCAATAAATAGACTTCATGTACAGTGACTGTAATAAATACTGATCTAATTTACAATGACAAAATTGGGTTTTTTTTGTATGAACAATGCACAACTAAGACTTGGGACTGAAATACAGTTTAATAATCACTGCAAACAAATGCCACTACAATGTTTCTACCTCCTCATTCATCACCCATTCTTGTCCCAGCCGCGAATCTCCTGCCCTTTTGAGTATAACACTACCCACATTTTAGTACTGAACTATTAGGTTTGATTTCTCAGAGAGTATCTCTACTCATGGTGTTAAAGATGGCAACAAAATGAATATCTCCATTTTAGTGAATTGTAAATTATCAAAATTAAGTAACTTCCCAAATATACTAAACCATATTTATTCTAACTTAAAATTAGGTTTATTCAAAGTTCAAATCATGTTTAAACAACTCTTCAATTTTAAAATACTTTAAATTATAGCTTTAAGGTAGCGTTGCTAGCTAACTGACTATGTAGCTATATGTACAATTGATTTATAGATTTTCTTGTAGCCAACTTATATACTTATCCATTATCCTCAAACCTGAATGTAAATACATTGGTGCTGCGACAAATGATATGGCTCCATGAATTGCATCCTCTATGTGTTCATGTGTAACTGGAACTCCTGCATTTCTCAGTCGGGTGACGTAAATAAATCCATCATCTCTTAGGATGTCATGTTCACAAGTGATGACATAAGTTAACGGCAACTTCTGTAACTGGGAGTCACTGACTAACAAAGGTGACAGTCTTCTATCCAAAAGTACTGGAAAGAAAGTACTCAGCTTCCCAAGAACAGGCTCCCTATAAACATGGTTCTTCTTGTACTTCTCAGGAAGGAAGCGACTCCAGTTCACAAACTTGAAAAAGTCCCTCGATCCTTCTGGCATGTGCTCATTTCTCAGCACTGCATCTATCGCTTCCTTCTCTTCTGTGAAATATAGTATTGACAACCTAATTGCTAACTTCCTTGACAAAAAGGGACCATTTTCATACTCTCGATAAGATGGCATCCAGGTATCAACTGCCTGTAGTCCAGGGTATATCAAGGCTTGTGCCTTAATTTTGTTTCTGTATTCTGGATCATCCTGTAGCTGTAAACAAAACATATGATGAGTGTTAATGAGTCAATAGCTTTAACAAAAAAGAATTGGTAACTTTATTTTAATGTCCTAAGGTAAATAAATTTATTAAACTGAAACAGTATCTGAGGATTACTCTCATAAAATTTACTCATGGTTTGAAAAATGAGACTCTCATTCCACCTTCTTCATACTTGGCAGCCAAACAAGACCATGAGCTGGAGAATTCTACTAGAGATGGCAGAACGGTTATGTTTAAAAATACTTTTAGTTTTTGGTGACAAGTTGTTTTTTATCTATCTATCACATACTGTCCTCCTGTATTAGCCTCCCATGTGGTTTTAACCTAGGCATGTGACATCATGCCCAGCTGGCTTATGTTGACATACAGGAATCTACAATAGCAGAAACAATGAATATTGTAAAACAGCATGTCGAAAACTCATTCAGATGGAGCATGAACATTTGTTGTTACACGTTGAAAACAATTCTATCATATGCCTTACCTTTAGCTGCTAGTATTATACTATGACAGAAAACACAAAGAATAATTTACAAAAGTCAGAAGAGAAGAAGAAAGTAATGGACTGTTTCATGTGTAATCTGTCTCTACTGGAAATGGGAAGAGTCCTGAGTTTGCAGTCATAAGATCCTTTCCTTTCATTTCCTAGTTATCACGCTGAAGGAGAGACCTTGCAGTGGTCCCTGCAGCACGTATGCTTCTATAGCCAAGTGCCGCATCCCCAACTGTGTCTGCAGCCCTCCACAGGAAGTTCAGGATGTGCTGAGTGCAAGGTCATGTCCTCATCAGAAAGTGAATTTATATGAAATGAGAGGGCTAGTTGAAATCTCAACAGCACATCACAAGGAAAGTATCTGACCAACTTCAAAATGAACAACACACCATAGGTACAAAGTGCTTATCCCAGTGGTGGTAGCACAAGCCTTTACCCCCAGCACTTGGGAGGAAGAGATGGGTGGATCTCTGTGAGTTCAAGGCCAACCTGGTCTACAAAGCAAGTTCCAGGACAAGTTCCAAAGCTACACAGAAATGCTGTTTCGAAAAGCCAAGAAGAAGGAGGAGGAGGAGGAGGAGGAGGAGGAGGAGGAGGAGGAGGAGGAGGAGGAGGAGGAGGAAGAAGAAGAAGAAGAAGAAGAAGAAGAAGAAGAAGAAGAAGAAGAAGAAGAAGAAGAAGAAGAAGAAGAAGAAGAAGAAGAAGAAGAAGAAAGAAGTCCTGCAAGCTGCAAGTTCAGGAAGAAAAGGAAAAAAGTTTTCCAGCTCTCCTTCCCAGTGGCTTTAGGCTGGTAATTTTCCAAATAAAAGGCAGTGTCTCAAGAGTTGAGAGAATAAGCAGCAGTGAACACAACAGTAAAACTGAGACTGAGCCAAATAGCTCTTCCACATATAAACAGGCATAGTCTCCAGTTGAGTTAATGCCTGCAGGTGATCTTCCATATAAAAACATGAATAGTCCTCAGCTGAGTCAACACTTATGGTTGGTGCTTGAAGCAGGGAGATTATACTGCAGTATAAACTTTCTATTGTTCATCAAGGTATAGGAGAAACTTATTAATTAAGTGAAATCTGGATAGATGGCTCAGTTTATAAAATCTTTGCTAGAACAAGTCTATGGACGGCAACACAAAATGAGACCTGGGCATAATGTCAGTCTAGTGCTAGGGTGAAGAAAGATATATCTCCTGACCTCACTGGCCATTTAATCTGATAGATAATTTTGGTAAGGTCCAGGGACAATGAAAATACTTGTGTGAAAAAGTCTGATTTTCAAGGCCAAACTGGTTTGCTGGAAAGTTCCAGGCTCACAAACATTACACAGTGAGACTCTATTTTGGAAAGAAAGAAAGAAAAAGATGGAAAGTAAATGAGGGAACTGCTGACTTCCACATGCTTACCACACATATGTACACACAAGGGCAAACATACACACACAAACTCACATGAACATGGATCCACACAGAAACAAAAAAAGACAAGAAAAAAATGAATTAAATTTAATTAAGAAATTAAGAGAGAGTAGTGGCTTTCTCGGGAATACTTCAAGATCCACAGACTTTAAATCAAAAGAAACAAAGACACACCAGTGTATTTATGGGTTAGAAAATAGAAAAGAGCCAAGGTAGAGACAAGTGTCGAAAAATTGCAGGTATCTCTAACACTATCCTGAGCCACACAGTTACTTCTTCCAATGCAAAGATATGGGGATCTTTGTCCTTATCTCTAATTCCTTCTTAAAACTACTGTTCCTTATTATTATAAACCCCAAAATAGTGGCTCCTAGTGCACTAAAACACTCCCAGAATATCCAGTAGCTCTGGAGAACAGGCTTCAGGGTCCTTCTTAAGTGAGAGAAGAGTACCGGAAGACATCTCACTGCCTGGTCTTATCAGCTCTGTGGAGTAACAACAAAAGTTGTTAATCAGAGCAGTAACAACAAAAGTTTCATACATTGATAAGCCAGAGGGACCGTGGGCTCTGCCTTGGTCAAAGGGGTCCAGATGGGGGACATCTTAGGAAAACCATTCCCTTTTCCAACCTTTCACATCTCACAGCAGCATTTATAAACAAATATCTTTTGGCTGCCTTTGCTCCTTCTTCAGCATTCAAACAATTCAAAGAGAACATAATAACATACAGTATCCAGACTCTCTGTTTATTTTTCAACTTTACAAGGCTTTAGTTTAACCTCTATTTCTTTTATTTTTATTTTTAATTGTTGGCTTTTTGAGACAGGGTTTCTCTGTGTATTTCTGCCTGTCCTAGAACTCCCTCTGTAGACCAGGGTGTCCTTGAACTCACAGGTGCCTCTGCCTCCCTAAGTGTTGGGATTAAAGGAGTGCCACCACACTGTGAATTCACAGAGGTCTGCCCGCTGGTCTTCCAAGTGTTGGGATTAAAGGTGTGTGCCACCACACCCAACTTCTCTCTCTCTCTCTCTCTCTCTCTCTCTCTCTCTCTCTCTCTCGGACTTTCCCCTTTTTCTTTTCTCTCCCAAGCCTGCATACATTTTTAACATACTGTAAAATATTTAGAGGTTTTCTTCATCTTTGAATCTCTCTTTACTGTGTATCTCTCTTTTTCTCACCATGTGAGTCTTTAATTTTCTAAGCAATATGGACAGCATTAAAGCCATGCCTTTGACAGCTGGATCCAGTTCATTCCTTAGCTTTCTGTTGCCACAACTTTATGGTGTTTCAAGGTCCCTGCCACCAAACTGCAGCAGTCTGCTCACAAACCACACTCAAATGCTCTGCAGCCAGACCTCCTGCCTGAAAGAGTCAGAGTTTATGCTGGCAGGATGGCCCAGAAAACCAGCATTTTAAAATGGCACAGCCTTTTTCCTGCTTTGGCTAAAAACCAAAAGGGCATACAGTCAGCTTCTCATCAACACCATTTAAATGTTTCATGGCAGGGCTTTTTAAAAGAGCTGCAAGGTTTTACAGCTAAAGCTGAATCAGGAAGCCTCTCTTAAATGAGACACATTTGTGTCTAGCAAACAGAGCCCACCTGAGAAAATGCTGCTATCAATAAGCTGTACTTAACTCTATTCTTTTTTGTCTAGAATTACTTCCCAAGCTCTCTCAGGCTTTATGTGGATGCAGTTGTCCACGTCACACTCATGCTTTCGGGGGGGGGGGTCACTCTTACCCCAGAGTCAATGTGGTGTTAAATTTTGTATAAACATGGAGACCCTCTCTCCCACTGCCCTTGCCCTAGAATCTCAGAAGGAAAACCACTGCAGTTAGATTGCTATCCTCTGTCTCCTCAGTTAGAATAGTCAGCTCATGCAAAGAGGTGGATAGTAACCACTGTGTCATAAATGGTTTAGCAGAGACTCCTCATGCCTCCCACAGTGACTGACAACGAAGGATATACAGGCTGACAGCAGGCCAGGAGAGGGCCTGCTGGTAGGCAGTAGCAGAGCAGGTCTGAGCAAACCAGAACCAGCATAGAATCATTTCTGTGGTAACATAGAGCAACGAAAGGAAACACGGAGGATAGAGGGAAAGAGAGATTAATCTAGAAGATCCCATTATCCTTAATTGTTGCTGGTGTGCAACAACACATTTTGTCACATATATTAATACTAATAGTCATACGTCCTCCCCTATACTGCCTGCTAATCTAGGATCCAATGTCTTCACCTACCTTATTTCAAGACTTAAGTAAAATTTAATCTTCTTCAGTTGCATGGAATATAAAATGTCCAATTAAAATGATCCTATACCAGTCACAACCATTGGGGTTGTTAGTCTGCTAACAATTTTTATGGGTATTCCAGTATATTTTTAATCTTATCCATAAGCGTGCACCTATATGTTTATGTATGCTAACACCCAAGCAAGAAAATCACTCCTAAACTCACATAGCATTCAATACACCTCAATTCCAATGTGTCAAATGTTCAATTTCCATCTTATATTAAAGACTACATATAGTACTATGATTTGAAAATATATGCAGTATTGGACTGGAGAGATGGCTCAGTCACCATCACTGACTGCTCTTCCAGAGGACCTGGTTTCTATTCTCAGCAGCCACATGGCATCTCACAACTGTGACAACTCCAGACAGGAGAGTCAGTGCCCATTTATGGCCTCTGAAGGTACTACATGGAAGTATGAATCAATTAACACTTTTTTAAGTTTCTTCTGCTCGGCTGAGGTGATCATAGAATCAGAAAAACAGTATCTGAAAAGACGTAGCAGCTTTTGACATGTGTGCCTTGTGGCTAATATAGAAGGTGTGGTTAAGTTAAGCGTACTCATCCTGGTGCCACACAAACTCACTGGAGGAAGTCAGGCATTCAGGGAAGGAGAAAGCAGTTATTGAGGCACATGAAATCCAGAATGAACACTGCCTCCTGGAAAATGAGCATAGATAGGCAAGCATTTCTCTCCCTGTCTACAAACTGATTGAAAGTAAATGATTCAATAAGCTGAGAATATTATTCCTTTGAAAACAACTTAAACTGATTTGCAAAGGTCAAAAAAAAGATGAGATGCCATAACTCATAATTCTACCCTTGTGTGGACAAGTTGAAGTTGTTGAATTAATACTTGCTTCTTAATTCAGGATACAAAAAATTGAGTCACATTCAACAACATGCCTCCTCATTCTGAAACTCATAAAGAATTACAATTAAGACACATTAAACTAGTGGACTTGAAGATTCATATAAAAGATTCACAATACTCTACCCTAGTGAAATGATCCATTTTTAATTCAACTTTTTTGATTTTATAATATAATTATACCATTTCTTTCTTCCCCTTATCCCTTTCAAATCATCCCTTATACTATGCCTTGCTCTGTTTCAATTCACGGCCTACTTTTTCGTCTTTAATCCCTAATATTTTATATTAGTTTTCAGTCACATGGTTTAGAAAAGTCATAACATTTTTTGTTTACTGTTGGTTTATTAGAAATTATTTTGTGTGGCATGAGCAGCCAAAGGTTTGTTGAAAGTTTTGCTTGCAGAAAGACCTCAGGCTTTCTTGAAAGTCCAGATACCATAATTTAAAATAAGTTCTCTTATATCAACTTCTATGCAACTGAAATTAGTAGAACAGTAGATGATGCAAATCAGCAGAGAAGCTGACATGTATGTTTCACCCATGTTGTTATGTAAAACTCACAATAGCAATGCCATTTCCGTACAATATTTAATTCTATTCCATTTCACACTTGGCATTATTCCCAATGCTTTTAAAATCCACTCTTCTGAGTCCATGATGTAGATCTAAATGTGGGATGCTAAAAGCTGGAGGTCCTATGGATGCAACAACCTCAGCTCCCAATGAAACCAGAACTTACTTCAAATGAAGAAGCAGCAGCAAGTAACCTATCACAGCCTCTCTTCCTTATGCGACCTCTCTAACTCAACCCAACCACTTACAGTGCAAATGAAGACAATGAGAAAATGGGCCAACCATAGTTCTTTTACAACCTATCCTTCCTTATTCAACAGGAAGCTAAAAGTATAGATGTTGTTGGAATGTGGGCATCCATCATGTAATAGCAATACCATAATAGTTGTAATAGTGACCTAATTTATATTCCATTTCACTCCTCTTCTAAGAACAAAATACATATCCAAGAGCAAGTCATAAACACTGGTGTTTCTGCATGTAAGATGAAGTACTTTAATTGTTGTGTTTATGGCCACTGTGGTGTTGGGGATGTGTATTGACAGTTAAGGTGCTTGCCTCACAAATCTTTAGAACCCGAGTTTGGTTCTCTAGTTACCTGACAACCAGGCATGACTGAAGTCTGCAGTTCCAGGCTGGGAAAGCAGAAACGGCATCATCAAAGGAAGATGGCTAGGAAGAACAGCTATAACAGTGAGACCTGAATTTTACTGGAAGACCCTTCCTCAACAAATAAGGTCAATGCACAACAGAAGATGATTTTTAACATCAATCTGCCTCCACGTGCATATGGGAATACACAAGAAAAATCGTGTGAAACATCTTACACCACAGTCTCTCTCTCTCTCTCTCTCTCTCTCTCTCTCTCTCTGTCACACACACACACACACACACACACATTCACACATTTTTAAAGGCCATTATATATAATGTAAGCATAAATTGACATTTTATAATGTCTGTTCAGGACTCTTTGGGATGCTGAAAATCCCTGTGTGTTGTGCAGATGACTGTTTCTCTGACTCACCTCTACCTTCCCCTTGACTACTCTACTTCTCACAAGGATCTCATAATACACCTCGAGTTCCTTGAAGCAGTACACAAAGCTGTGTTACATTAAAAAATAGCAATACCCAATATCTAGTCTATCAGAGCAGATCAGCTTGTGTTTGAAAGAATAAGTTTAGAGCCTGTCCTGTGTTAGTTTTAGTTTTGGCTTCATAGCATACAAATGCTATACATTGGGCTACATACCCAGTCCTGTCAAGCCTTGGCTTGCTGGTCTTTAAAATGGGGATTATATCAGTAAACATAATGTATATTTTTATTTAATTCAAACTTTTATTTTTGAGTATTTCATTTGTACACCTTACCCCTTCCAACTCCTCCCATGCCCCCCTTTCACTGCATGGGATTTATAATCTCTTCTTCTTTAATTATGTTATCTTTCCAAAAGATAGAAACAATCAGATCCATTTCATTCTTGTTGGGTAGGGCACAAGTAAGATTACATAAAGGTTAGAAAGGGAAGAAGTATGATAATATTAAAATAAAAATGTAAATTGAAAAACCTTTTCTCAAAAACTACTAAAGACTATACAGCAACACTTGAATATCTTAGTATTTTTGGAAATGGAACAGACCCGACATAGGGAAAATCATCTGATGAAGTCAGTGGTGTTCTAAAGACTCAGCTCAGATGAAGCTCAGTATCTTTGGTAGACGCACATAATTATGAGTGAAAAAGGAAATATTCTGCAAAATTAATTAGCAAATGCTATTAATAGATTGCTTTTAGAATAACTAAAATAATATCTTTTTTTTTTCTTTTTTCCCAGCAAAAAGTATTTTAATTTGCTGTTAATGACAAACATGTTGTAGTGCTGGAGAAATGGCTGAGTAGTTAAGGGTACTTGATGCTTTTGGAGAGAAGCCAAGTTTAAGTCTAAACACCTACATGGTGGCTGAAAATAGTCAGGACCTCCAATTTCTGCAATTTCTCATCTTCATGGGCATTGTATGCACATAGTGCAGAAACATACATGCAGTCAAAAACACACATATACATAAAAGAGATAAAGTTAAGTAAAAAAATTTAAAAGAAAAAATAAAAAAGAAAGCAATGTTGCATTTATAGGTTTAAAAAATTAAGAACATTATAAATATGGTTATCCACTTTCCTGTAAAAGGAATTGAACTACAGATATGCTTAGGTTTCTAGTGTCAATGAATATTATTAAATTCACTTAACAAATAATATGTTTTAAACATCATTAAGTTTTTGATTTCACAATGTCTCACCACTCTCTAAGGACCTATTGTCAGTTGATGCTCCTGGGAAAGGAAGAGTTGGTTTTTTTCTTAAAGGCTGTGGCTTCTGGGGGCTTGTCTACACTCTAGCATAAAGCCAAACATCAAGCATGTATGGGCAGCACAAACTGTACTTGACGGATATCCTGATTAGCTTTTGTCAGCTCAGCACAAGCTAAACTTATGTGAGAAGAAAGAGCTATTTGGTTTATGCCTCTGTAACATTGTTCTGTGGAAAACCTGTGGGGCATTTTCTTAACTAATGATTGCTATAGGAGGGCTTACCCCATGTTAATGACAAAGGTCCTGGGATTTGGGTCTTAAATATAATAGAACAATCTAAGCAAGCCATGAGGATCAAGCCAGTAAGCAGCATTTCTCCAGAAATTTGAAAACCTCTTAGACTCTATCAGGGGCATTCATGTGATATTTTGAATTAAGAACCACTAAAGTAAATCTTTTAGTTTCCTGGGACAATCAATACTGATTTCTTGTGATGATTCAGAAGAGACTAGCACTACTACTGTGTTGGGGAACAATATTTTTGTATACAATGAAGATGTGTTGCCTCATTGGGTAATAAAGAGCTAACAGGAAGAGGTTAGACAGGAGAGCCAGACAGAGAATGCTGAGGAAAAAAAAAAGGTGGAGTTGCCAGCAAGACACAGAGGAAGCTATTTGGTCAGAAAGGATAGGAGAGATGAGATAATAAACCCAGGAGACAAAAAGTAGATTGGTTAAAAATGGGTTAAAGTTGTAAGAGTTAGTTAGGAACAAGCCTAAGCAATCAGTCAAGCTTTCATAAATAATAAGTCTCAGTGTGGTGTTGTGTGATATTTTGTTTGTTTTTTGAAAAATAAAGCTTGCCTGGAGATCAGAGGGCAGGCATAGCCACTACTTAATCGTAGAAGCTGGGCAGTGGTGGCTCACACCTTTAATCCGGTACTTGGGTGGTGGAAACAGAAAGTGGTAAAGTGGGGTAGAGACAGGATCTCTGCCTGTCGGACTGAGCAACAAAAGAGGTGGCTTCTCCTGGGTCTTTGGTCTTCTAGGTTTTTACTCCAATATCTGGCTCTGGGTTTTATTGATTAAGATGAATTAGATTAACATTTCAGTGTGGTTATTTGGGAGCTAGGAAGTGGGACAGAAATTTTCACTAAAACCAATAAGTTCTAATCTTCTGGGAAGGGTTTCCTCAGGATCAACACATAGCAGTTATAGTCCAGAGGGTGCTAAGTTTCTACCTTCTGCTGGCATCTGAACTTGGAATTATGTAACTTCCCACGTGGTACCGATTTTTGAAGGAATGAAGGGGTCATGGGGAGCAACCAAGCTTTGGCAGGCACCATGAGGGCCTAGAGAAGCTAATGGTGATTATGAAGCCTCAGTTGAAGGAGAAGCCCTGGGATTGAGTTTTGGAACCGTGTATCACGGACAAAGTACCTGAAGAGAGCAAATGAGCAGCTCTTGCCAGGTGCAGAGGAGACCACGCATTTTGGAGATGTCAGTACCATAGTCTTACCAACAAGAACAGCAGCTAGTGTGGCATTAAGACAGTCTGAGCCTATGAGACATATTACATGTGTTGTGGCAAGACCTTTGGAGCCTATAGAGTGACCCTGCAGTGTCTAACCCCAAGTTTTTCTATTTTAGACTTTTGTTTTACTTTGTTCTGATAGAGACATTGCTCTAATTCTTCCTTCTTCGAATATGAAAGTATTTAATTAATTTATTATTTTATAAGAACCCACAGTAATAGACTTTGAAATTTTAGAGAAACTGGGTATTTTAGAGTGACTGACCATCAACGTCTTTGAATTTGTAAAGATTGTGAGACTTTCAAAGTTGCAATGTGTTTAATATTGATATAATGATATTAATATGAGATGTTGGGCATAAACAAGAAAGGGAAGGTTGCAGTTAAGTAATGATGTGTTTGTATGTCAAGTTGACAAACGTTCAGGAGCTTTGGCTGGTTTGTCTTTCATTTTGTTTTGTAAATTTGAAACAAGGTAGATTTATTTGAGAGGAGGGAACAACAAAGAAAATGACTTTGTAAGATTAATTTGTTAGTGAGACTGTGAAGATTTTCTAAACAAGTGATTGATGTGCACAGCCCACTGTAGGAGGTTCTACCCGTGTACAGGCAATCCTAGCTAATATAAGCAAGCAGGCTGAAGAAGCCACCAGGAATAAGTCACTGGGCACTATTCCTCCATTGCTTCTGCTTCATGACTCTTGCTGTATGTCCTCAAAAAATGTATAAAACAGCCTCACTTGTCTGCTCCACAGAGATAAACTCCTCCCACTGCCATGGATTTTCTGCCTTCAGGTACTGTACCATGTCAAACCATAAGCTCAAATAACTAATTTTCCATTTACCTTTTTCTTATTAGGTCTTCTAGTCAGATAGATAAAAAACTAATCAATTTGCATCAAGTACAGTGACATCAAATTCACACAAGTTTTATAATTTATCTTTGAAAAACTAGCAATAAAAGTTATACTAAATAATCGTTCATAGTAATTGCTATCTTTTTATTAATTAGTATGATAAGGAAGGCTGGATGGTGTGACTCTATTCCAAGTAGCTGTGGACTGATGGGGAGAGATTGCAAGCTTAAGGCATAGCCATATTACAGAACAGATTCAAATTCAGCCTGGGATGCTTAACTAGAGAACAACTCAAGAAGAGCCTAAAATGAGGTAGTTCCATAGTTCCAAGGTAGATCATTTCTTTAGTGAGCAAATAGCCTTAGATTCAGTGCCCACTAAGCACACGTGCACACATACACACAGACAGAGAGAGAGAGAGAGACAGAGAGAGACAGAGGAGAGAGAGAGAGACAGAGAGAGAGAGAGAGAGAGAGAGTAGGATTATGAAATTCAATGCAACATCACCTAATTTCTTGACTAAAGCCACATCTAAATCTAAAATCATGCAAAAGAATAAACTGATTTGGTTATGTTACATTTTATAGATTATAGTAAAAACATCATTCAAACACAATAACTAAAGTTATTCCTTTGTGTTAGGACTAAATTGTGCTGGTTCCAATCATACATAACACACATAACATACCAGTTGAGTCACTGATCCTGCCAAGGCACCCCCAGAGCTGTCTCCTGCAATACAGATGTGAGCGGGATCCACTCCATATTTTTCAAGAACTTTATCCTGGAGAAAGAACTTGACCACAACAATACAATCTTCAAGGGCAGCTGGGAATTGATCCTGAGGAGCAAGTCTGTAGCTTTAGAGGTACATCAAACAAAAAAGAAACAAAGAACTTAAGATACAGATAATTAAGCTCAAGTATCTAATTATCTCTAAATTTTAGTAGCAGATTATAAATAAAATTTGGCCCTATTTTGAACCTTTAAACCCATCAAATAAACCAAGACATACCAATAAATAGTTTCTAGTTTAAAGCAAGACATAGGTTCTAGTTTAAAGTGGTTTTGGTATTAGTCCGGTGAGAAGAAGAATAACTTAGCATATATTTTCATCCTCAAGAAGTCTGTAACTTCACCAGGCCCTGAATGGAGTTGGTGACTCAAAAGCAATTCATGATCATTGATTAGATTATTCAAGAAATTTAAAATTAGAAAATCTGAGAGCAAAGTGTTGGTAGTTGCCTTCAATTAGAAACTTATTTGTCCAAAATTTCACAGAATTGTAGAATTTCATTTCCCAAGCATGAGGATTTGAATTAAAATAAGCAGTTTGATATATGGATATGTAAGCTATATCAATAAGTATTACTAAAATACTATGATTCTTAAGACAAAATATATAAAATCTTTACTCCCTCATCCTTACTCCCATCTCATTGTGCATTCTTTTATTGAATCATGTCTCAATTAAACAGTCTCATTTTTTTAACTCTTACAATTAGGATTAGAATTCTTGAATTATTCATAGTTCTATAATAAACAATATTACACAGATAGTTCTTGTGAATTTTTAAATCTTAAGGTGTGTCTAAGTGTTTAAAAATAGCATAATATCAACCATGAAACATCAAAATATAATTTTATTTCAAGGTGAATAACAGAAATTGCCTGCATTAATTTTAGAATCCTTAAACTAGATATAACTTTACTCTCTTAAAGGCTTATGTAAATTATAATGCGATAAAGTTGATTAAATTATAATGATAAAGGCAAACTGACATTACTACTGTAAGTTACAAATTTCTCAAACATAAGTGATTCCACTTGCTTTAAAGCAGTGGCTATGAGCACAACAGTATTGAACCCACTAGTTTATGCTACTTGACTCTACTATACTGTCAGCAAAAATTCCTTATAATGATTCAGCAAAAACCTCCATTTTTGTAAATCCATTCTGATGCTATAAAATTAGCAGGTGAAAGCCAATTTTCTCCAACATCATGATGAGGCATAAGAAGTATAGAATACACCCAAAAGGTCATAAAACAATAGCAAGTATTCAGCTTTCTGGTATATTGTTGAACATTTGAACAAAAGTCATGAATTAATAAGAGCTGTCATTGGAAAGGTTCTTGAGTTGTTTGAGTGGTCCCAATATTGGTTCTAATTGTTATTACTTGGCCCAATAATAACTCTAACATACATTGCTTCTACCCCTCATGATGTGGGATTTCCCTTTGTATGCTGTCATTACCATTAATGAATAAAGAACTGCTTTGGACCTATAGCAGGGCAGAACTTAGGTAGGCGTGGAAGACTAAACTGAATGTTGGGAGAAAGAAGGGCAGAGTCAGAGAGAAGCCATGTAGCCCTGCTGGAGACAGATGCCAGAACTTTAGCTGGTAAGGCACAGCCACATTGTGAGACACAGATTAATAGAAATGGGTTAAATGAATATGTAAGTGTTAGCCAATAAGAAGCTAGAGCTAATGGGCCAAGCGGTGATGTAATTAATACAGTTTCTGTGTGATTATTTCAGAGCTAAGTGGCCAGGAACTACCAAGGGGCCTCCTTATTACACCCTTAGGTATGATGAATATACACTGTAGGCATATTACCTGGGTAGGCTTTATGTTCTTTTTTTTTTTTTTTTTTTTTTTTTTGGATTTTCAAGACAGGGTTTCTCCGTAGCTTTTGGTTCCTGTCCTGGAACTAGCTCTTGTAGACCAGGTTGGCCTCGAACTCACAGAGATCCACCTGGCTCTGCCTCCCGAGTGCTGGGATTAAAGGTGTGCGCCACCACCGCCTGGCTTAGGCTTTATGTTCTTAAAGCTGCTACTGCTCTATTGGCAAAGATGTTCACATCTCTGCTTCTCATGGGAGTCTACCATGACAAAGATGAATGCAAAATGGAGTCTTGTTGAGGAAATTTTGATATTATAAAGTTAAGAAAAGATTTTTGAACCCAAATTTCCTAGCAGCAATCCAGCCACCACTGCGGATTTTGCAACTTGTACTGTAAACTAAGCTTAGGTGGGAGGGCAAGGGCACAATACTGAAAATAGCCAGTCTCTTACTCTGGGGCCACCACAACAGCATCAAGTCTGCTGGCTGTCATTCGGTTCACGAAATCATAGGGCAGCATCTCTGAAATAAAAGACACAAATACAGAACAGAGCTGTGTAAATGCCAGGCAAGGAAAACCCAGACACATCTATGAATCCTAAGAGAAATCAGAATTGTGATTACTTAATGGAAATCTTGCAGTCAACACTTTGGCCACCACATGTAAAAAAAACTCCAGTGGAGTTAGAAAACCTTCGTTAACTCCTATCCACTAAGTCCCTCCTAACCCAGGCCAAAGAGAAGACTCTTGCTAGGTCACAATGAAAGAAGCTTGCTGTGCCTTAATGACTTGTTTGGGTTCTCTCAGAAAACTTGCTCTGGCTTCCTGTGTTGCCAGCTTCACCTGACTCCAGTTTCACAGCCCGGTGCACTGTGATTGCTCTCCTGCTGCTCATTTCTGCGGTCAATTACATCAGGAGGAGGCTTGGCTGAACAGTACTGAAGGACTGCACCAGGCATTGTCTCACAGACAGTGACTGACGAGCAGTGGTGATGATCACAGTCCCAAAGCTTAAATAGTAGCAAGCTCTCCTTTCATAGAATTTATATTTTACTTTACAGGAGAGAAAAAAGTTTATGACTTGACTCTCTCAAAGTAACCATGTCCATACCACAAAATTGGCTATAAATCAGAACTCTAGAAGTAAGTTGAAGATAATATTGTAATCATCATTATAATATTCATAAGTTTAGATAGTCACCTTCATTCATCTATCTTTAAAGAGCATTTAGAGTTCTCATACTTTTTAATAAAGGGACTCTAGTTTACCTAAAGCCTAATATACTTCTCAGGATAATTTTTTAAAATGATTTTTCCATAATAAGAGGCATAGTCTTTCAAATAAATTTTAAGTTGCTCTTTTGAACATAAGTGAAAATTTTAATTGTAGTTAAAATCAATCAGCATATTCTTGTTTACAATACTTTTTACATAAATTAACTATGGATTGAATTTAGTTCTTATATCAGGAGGGACAAAAAATAAATTTATTATGATTAAAATCTTAACAGAAAACAATGCCAAAATTTTTCAGCAAAAACCAATTCACATAAAAAGTGAATTTATTATATCAAACATAATGACTACTGTCAAATGCTCAATGGAAAAATTAACTCATTGCAGGAGAAGGTGTAACAAGATCATGAGATGCAGAGAATTCCATTTCATATAGCAATTGCAATCACATTAAAACACACATTACAAAATACACTTACTGAAGCTTCCTGTGGCAAAAGCACCACCATGAATGTAAATGACAGCTGGTCTCTGTCTTTCAGACTTCCTTTTTGGCAAATACAGACGAACAGGAATGTTACTGAAGTCTGTGTCAATCACTGTAAGGTTTTCATCTGAAATTGGTCCTATATATTGAGTTTTCGTTATTATGAAGAAAAGATCTTCAAATTTCATTAGACCCGTATATTCAAGTAATGTGGCCTATCAAAACAACATCCAAATGTATGCATTATTATTTTTTATTTTAGCAACACTAAATTCACATAAAGATGCTATGGGAAAAAGAGTAAGTGATGCAATAATGCCATAGTGTGAATAGCACATCCTTCACCAAAGGTGAAATGCACATCTCAGAAGATGGAGAAGAAAGGTATGGAAACACAGAAGGGAAAGATGGGTGAAATACAATGTCTTCCAAACATGACAAGGCACTTGCACTTATCACCTCATAGTTGCTCCGGTTATCTGTATGAGATGTGCACATGACCAAATCAAATAATATGGAAGCATTCATTGGGGCCTTGTAACACAGAAAGCCCCAACTCCAGCTCAGGAGGTACTGACAGTTAATGGCTACTGGGGATGAAAGGATCAGGTACCTTCAGGGATATGGAAAGTTGCACTGCTTCCAGCACATGGCTCTATGACCATAGGCAGCACTAACTGGATGCAGTGTGCCATGAAAAATATTTTTTATAAAGGACATGATGTTGTGAGGGCTATTGCATATGAAAGGTCTGGGAGAAGTTGTAGAATGAATATGCTCAAAATATAGATATAAATATAAAGATAAGAGATTATAGATAGATATCGGTAAATATATATTCTATTTATATTTTCAAAACAATAAAATATTAGTCAGCACAAAGGAAAATAAAATGAGAATATATTTGCACTAAATATGTAAAGATTATCATCTTGACTTTAGGAAAACATGAAAGTATTTCTAGACTAAACAATCAGACTTATTACATGTCCCAATGCATATACTCTTATTTTTACTCTAGAAATCTCAATAAACTCATCTGTAATAAGACATGTATAATAGTAGGCCAATCAACATTTCATGATAGATAAGGGACTTGTAAAGAAGATGCCACACAAACCTCAGGAAATACTGACACTTATTGGTTGCTGAGAGGGGAGATGCCATTTTCTTCAGTGGTGTAGATTGCTAGCCTTGCTCTGGTACATAATGCGCCCCCCCCATGTTAAGGTAGGACACTAATTAAATTAGTGGGGATTCACAAAGAAAACATAAGAGTAGAAAGAAAAAATTTTGAAAACAGTTTCAGCAAGAGAGGTGAATTCATGTGAATTTATGAAATTGTCAAACAATAAAAGCTCATTATAAATTTAAAAATCTAAAGCATACAAAAATTGAAATCAAGATAATCTCATTTGATACCACAAATTTTTGCCACTGTTGTTGTAATGATTAGTTTGACTGTCAGTTTCATACAGCCAAGAATCAGGAGAGTCTCCTCAAGGGACTTTCTAGATCATGTTAGCTGTAAGCATGTTTATGGGGGAAATGTCTTGATAACATTATTTGATATGATAATACACAGCCTTAAGGTAGGCGGCTCTGTTTCCCAGGTAGGACCATGATAGCTAGCTAAATATAATCATACATGCATTTATTTATCTCCTGTCTTAATTGTTAAAGTGATGGCACATCAATACCATAGCACCCCGATTGTCCTGAAATAATGGCCTGTATTCTTTGCTGTGGACTCTCACCTGGCTTTTTACCAGGGTATGTTATCACAGAAACCTGCATGAAAACAGAACAGTTGTCTAGCATAGGAAGATTGCCATTCTTCTCCAGCAGAGTAGTTGATATTTTATTTTAATATTAACACAGTACTTATATAAACCTGTAATGAAATCATCATCACCATTTAGCTAATTATTAACACACTTAAAATTGATGATGTAAGCCAAATATAAACTTCTTTTAACATGAGAGTGCACAATTTTGAGTACAGGGAGCCTATGAACTACCTAAAAAATAAAAAAGATACTAAAACAATAGAAGGCTAAAAATAAATCAAAAATTTATGATATGAATCATTTATACATGTGAGTTTAAGAAAACGTATGAGCCTTTCTGAAAAGCATCAATTGTATTCAAGTATCTGAACAATTACTCAAAAATTCTTTTAGAAATATTGGTTATTTTTGCTGTCAGTATATACTTACCTTTAGAAGTAACATTTACAAGCATTGTGTGTCTTCATTAGACAATAAATCATGTTAGCAATTAACTAAAATCTTAACTACATAAACTATAATATTATCTGGTAGGTAAAGCATTAAAAAAAGCAAAGTCTCTTTCAAAATGCTGACTCAATACACTTCATTTTTATATATTTGTAACAAGGCCTCCCATTTTCCCAGGAAAAATATATTACCATAAGCGTTGTTATTTTCGTAAGAATATCTATGAATCTCACTTTCCAGGGTTCTTCAAGGTTTTCTGGAATGGGCATATAAGTATAATAAGCAAGAAGGATGCAAGATAGTCCAAAGAACAGCATTTTATTCCCCATGATAAAACTCCAAACCTCTCTCTGCTGATAGTCAAATTGCTACCTCATATATAAATCGCTAAACAGTAAGACAAAGGTAGCAGGCCAAGTCTTCCAGACAACACGGCAATAAAGCAACTCATTCACTATTCAGTTCTAAGATCAGACCATTGTTGTAACAGGTAATGCAGCTGTGCTTCTTTGTGTAACACAAGGTACCATAAATAATCTATTGAAAATTGGGTCAAGAGTAAAACCATCACGAGAAGATCAATTTCTTTCACATCAGTGAAACACATCTTAGCGAGATTCACAGCACAGCACAAGAAAGATTAAAATCCACGTTCTGGTGTCATTTAACAAAAGTAGTGACGAGAATTTAAAAATAATTTATGAGTAACATTTAATCAACCCAAAGGCTAAAGCCTATAGCACAGATTATTTTAAAAAATAAAATCTACTATGTCAAGTAAGCACTAGGAAAGCACTAGAAGGAAGGAAACTAAATGCTGGTCAAAATTATATAAATATTTCACTTAATGAAGAAATATCTGGGCAATATTAATCACACATTGAAGTTAAATTTAGGGATACATATAGCTACTTGCATAATAATGAGAATATTATATTATATTATATTACATTAAGCAAACATTTGTAGCAGCATTGTATTATGTTCTGCATTAAGCAAGAAATTAATATTTGAATAAACCTGACATATATCTGTGCTTTTATGAAATTTCCTTGCTCTTTTTTTTCCATTGTTCTAAGTGTTGTCTATGCATATTATCACAGAATGAATTTCTTACTTGAAGCCACTTCCGAGTTACTACAAGAAATTTGAGGCAGAAACTGTTACTGGCATGATTAATTGTTCCATGTTGTTCTTTGCTATGCTTCCCAACCCTGTTTTCACATCTACCAGAAAAAAAATGTACAAGACAAAAATGCCTTGTGCAAATAGATAGGTACTGGAGAAACCAGGAAAATTAAACACACAGCTTACCTCTCTCCCTGGAATGCTAGGAATGATGTATTCTTACAATTTGGTGATCCATTACTGTTTGATGAGATAGACTCTGTCTGTATTTTCCAGAATTAGTTTTTCCTTAAGCCCTTTCTCCCTAAACCTGCAGCATCATTTATAAACCATAAACGTCACCCTTATGAATGATGTCACTTGTGTTTTACAACAGCCTAAGTGACTCCTATGTTATCTTGAGACCATGCCAATTAACACTCACAAGTACTATGTTTCCCTTAAGTCAAGCTTTCTAGACACTAAATCATGGGCAGTATCTCTAAGACAACATTTCCCATTCTTGTGAAAGAAACCTGGTGTATTTTGTAAGGAATCTCAGTGTAAATGTCTTAAATTGTGCAATTTGGACTGACTTAATTGTTATTGAAATACGTTTAAAAAAATTGTGCTATCCTTAAACATGGCTACAGCAAAATGATCTGGACCAGACACTAGAAGTCCTGGTTTCACCACAGGTTACAACAAAATCAGACTAAGTCATTCTTATCTCTTTGTGGACCATTTTCCCCCTATCTGCTATAAAGCCTGAAAGATAAACACTACAGAAAAAATCAGAAAAAGTCATTCTTCCTCAGCATTTGGGATTAAATATATGGCTCCTGGATAGAATATGCTGAGCAGAGCAGGGTATAATTATGCATTTTGGAGTATATATGCCTAGTTATTGGTTGTTCAGCTCTTTATTAGACCAATCAGGTGCTTTGGGCAGACAAAGTAACACAGCTTCACAGAGTTAAACAAATGCAGCATAAAATATTGCAGCACATCTTTGTATCATTAAACAAATATTCCACAACATAAGCAAACGTAACACATTTTAAATTAACATTCCACACTGTTTCTCCCTTTTCATTTAAATTGAAACAAAAAGTTTTAAACTTTAGTATAGTAAAACTAAATACAACAAAAATAAATATCAAGTAACAATTACATTTACAATATTCTGCCCATTTGTATTTAGCAAATTCAGAGAAAATATTCTATTATCTATCTCATCTTAGTGATTATAATATTTTATACCTAATTTATTTTCTATCATAGCTAAAGAAAACTACAACTCTAATTATTTAGCTTTTAACTCCATCAAAGATTGCAGAAGAATGGTGTACTATAACCTAACAGAGATATCTGGCTGCCTGGACAATCACATAAGCTGCTCGGCAACATTGAAGCACCCATCTTTGACCTACAGGCCAAGAATATCTGGCAGACTTTTCAGTGAACCAGGAAATCTGAAGGTGAAGGACAGTCACACGTTGTATTGACAAAGGTCTTCAGTTGCTTTCTTCTGTGTCCTACAGAATGTAAGGGAGACTCCTTTGTGAAACGGGAACCTCCAAGGACTGCCCTGCCTTGTCTTGGTGAAGTGCAAATCTTTTTTTCTGTCTTGCCTGTACAGTCTGTATAACATACTTTCAAACAGTCAAGGCATAAGCAATTTCTTGCCCACCTGGATAGCATTGCCTCACTGAAAGCAGATCCACTGAAAAGTGGATTTTCTTTGATGCCCTCCATCCTTTTATGAAATAAATTGATGCCAGGAGTAGATGTGTCTCCCTGTCATGAAAATCTCTAAATTAGTGAAATATTTTAAATACTATATTCTATAGATTTTTGAAGTGTTTGAAGATCATTTATCTAACTAAAATATATCTCTGTATGATCTTAAAAACATACTAAACATATCTGATTGTTACAAATGACTAATTACTGATCCGTGTTTCTTGATTATCCTAAATAGTTTACAATAATAGCCTTCAAAAACCAGAACTTTACCTTACATTTTAAATTAGCTTCATAGTTACATTAAACAAGACTAGAAACATATATGCAGTATGTTGCAACAAAATTAACCTTAAATTTGTATCAATATACCAAAATGCATGCCAAAGAAAAATGTCTGAGATTAACGGTTGCCTTTTTATCCTATATTTCTATATTCCCCTAAATGATAACAAAGATTCATAACCCACCAAATAACCAAAGACTACCCACTCCATCTCTTGGAAATGTGGACATCACATTCTCCAGACTCTTTACTCTTGTCTGTGGGAGAAGGTATCTTTAGGGGTTTCTGAGAAAATTGAGAAAATGGTCATGTTCTGGGAAGACCAGTTGTAGCCTTTGTTGATCTATACCTGTCAAGATTCAGGAGGTCTTTCCTGCTCAAACATGATCCGTATCAACCCTGAAGGAATCCATAGCCTCTTGTCTCCTGGGAAATCAAATGTAAAGCCTCTTTCCCAAAGCAATGCATTTTTTGAGTTTCATTTTAAAGTTAAGGCATTCTCAAAATACCTAGGCTGATTTATTTCATCTGTCCCTCTTTCAATCCATGTCCTTCTGCACTTGTCATTATTTATCAGCAACCAATAAAGATTCAACATCAACACAATACAATACAAGATCCAGACTACTTATGTATTTCCCATCTTACATGACTATTTTCTTTTATATTACTTTTACTCTCTCTTTAAAAATTTTTTATTTTTAGCTATTTTTTCTTTAATTGTCTCTATCTTTTCTCTTAAGTCTGTGTACATTGTTAAACACAGTGTAACCTATTTAGAAGTTTTTCCATCTGCACCTCTTTTGCTATATATCTTTTAGCCTTTAAACTGCTAAGCAGTGTAGCAAGGGCCTCTGAGTAGCTTTGGCTGCTGGCTCTGCCTTCTTTTAGGGTTATAAGAGCCAAGCCTAAAGATCACAGCCTGGTTGGAGATGAGTGACTGAGAGCTGCATTCAACCCTTCAACTCTGGAATGCCAGTGCCCTGTACTGGGGCAAGTGTTTTTACTTAGTTTTCTGTTTCTACAGGATGTTCAAGGCCCCAGTGTTTGGCAGAACCTCTTAAAAGGAGCCATAGCCACATTTTTGAACAGCTTTCTCAGGTGACACATGGAAATATGGCCGCACATTGGACACCAAAATGTAGGTTTCAGATTTATTTATTTATTTATTTATTTATTTATTTATTTACTCTTTGTTCTTGGGTGCCTACAATTCTGCTCCCAAATAATCACTCAGAGACTTTTTATTGCTTATTAATTCCTCGCCTGAGCTTGGCTTGCTTGTAGCCAGCTTTTCTTTACTTAAATTATTCTATCTTTCTTTTGTCTCTGGGTCTTTTCCTTTCTATTTCTGTATATCTTTTCTTTCCTTCTTATTCAATGTCTGGCTGTGTGGTTGAGTGACTGGCCCCTGGCATCTTCCTTTCCTCTTATTCACTCTCTCTTCTTTTCTTCTTATGTTTATTCTTTCTGTCTGGCAGTCCCACCTATGCCCCTGCTGCCTAGTGATTGGCCTTTCATCTCTTTAGTATACCAACCAGGTGTTTTAGGCAAGCAAAGTAACACAGCTTCACAGAGTTAAACAAATGCAACATAAAAGAATGCAATGCATCATTGCATCATTAAACAAATATTTCATGACATAAATGAATATAATATCTTAAATATTCTACAATGTATGTATGTATGTGTGCATGTTTTTATATGTGTATATGTATATGTATGTAACAGCAACAAATAAAAAAGAGGCCATGAATTTGAAAGACAGTAGGAATGGCATATGGGAAGGTTGGAGGGAACAGAAAAAATAAAAGGAATAATATTTAAAGAGATAAGATAGAGGCTGAAATCAAGCAGAGGGAACAATCCCACATAAGCTCACTGGAAAAGACAACTCAATTTTTAATTATTAGATAATTCTTGCATGTTCTTCCAACAATATCTCCTCCAAACTTCAGAGAACTTACACAAGATTTCTTGACTCCTGCCCTTCCTCATATCCAGTCAAGCAAGTCCTGTTATTCCCTACTTTACAGAAATAGAATATATAACCCAGAAGCAGAAAAAAGCAAAAATATCTTAACCGTCTGATTTTTGACAACTCAAAATTTTATTAGCAGGAAAATGTTAAGGCATCACAAATTTAGGGATTTTCTAGACAGGCTTTATTAGAAAAATATGACCACAAAGACATGAAAGACAGGCCAGTGGGATTCATCTCCACTGACTCAGAGAACAGCAAAGCAAATATTAAAGGTAACAAATCTTGAGAGATGTGTTTCCAAAGTTCATATATCTGTTATATAGCTGATTGGTTTACACAAACACAACAGAGAACCAATCTGGGGGTAGAAGTGCTGTTACTATGATAAAAATTGTGATAAACAATAACTTAGTGAAGGGAAGGGGTCATTTTAACTTTGGGTTCTGGATGAATAGAGTCCATAATGATGTGGAGACAAGGCATGGCATCAGAAGCTTGAAGGTGCGTTGATCCTAGTCTTATGCACACATAGCAGGGAGAGGTAGGAGGAAATGGTGTGAGGATATAAACCCACAAAGCTCCACTCTTACCCTTAAATATCCTAATGGTTTCCTTTTATTTGTAGATTGTTCATTTCATTTTAAGATTGTCTGTTTCTCCATCTAGTCTATTCTCATATATTCTACTATATGTTTCACCCATATTATAGAGTCTTGTTATGGTAAAATGAGATTCATCCCTCATACATTCATGTATTTGAATAATTGGTCCCAATTGGTGCTGCTATTTGGGTAGACTATGAAACCTTTAGGAGGTGAATATTTCCTAGAGGAAGTACATCATCGACTAACTAATACGACCAATCCACATCTTTGTAAAACAGCTGATATCCAGTGAACCATTATAGATATAGATACTATATACACTTTGATAAATATTGAGCTAAGTAATCTTAATTATCCATCCTGCCCTAGTCCTAAACTGCTATATATCTGTTTTGTTACTTGACCTATATGTTTCTTCATTATTGGCAATTCATGTATTGTACAGGCAAGGTGTGCCTGATAACAATGCCTACCTAATTTGAAGGATAGCATCACCGTTGGGTAATTGATAGCCTGAATCTCCTTGATATTACCCCTTTTTATTTCTTTGGTATCCAATATATGGAAAATATTTGAGAGATTAACTCAAGATTAGAATTACTATGATTTAAAGAGAATCTACATTTACTTGAGTCACAAAACAAGTCTATAATGTACAGAACAAAGGAAGAATGGAAAAAATGATTAGGGAACTTGATACTGGGAATGCTGACAGTAGCATTTTCAGGCAGTTCTTTTAGCTATATGCACCATGTCAAGTTCCAGGTTTCTTTACATATTCACTGAGAATATGTAAACACTTGTTCAAGATTACAGTGGTATTATTTGGTGTCTTTTATTGTTTGATATTTTTATATATGTACATCATTTGTTAGTACAAAAACCATCCCTCAAATTCATCCTCTAACAGACCCCAGAACCTATTTATTCCTCCCATTTTCCTGTGTTCTTGTCTTCTTAAATATACTGGGTCTGCTACGTGCTGTCTATACGTACAATGGCTTAGAACCATACTGAGAATTTAGACTACTTAATCTGATTCAAGTCTAATGCATGCAGTCATAGCCACTATGAGAATATGTGTGTAATGATCCTGTATATTTATGTTTTGTTGCTGGCCTAGACTTCTGGAACTTAAATCACTCCTCTTCCATCATGATCCATGAGCTTTGGAGGGAAGGGAGTGATATAGATGTCTTATTAAAGCTGAGCCCTCCACAGTCTCTTACTCCATGTACATTGATCAGCTCTGAATCCTCTATTAATCACCATCTACTGCAGAAGATATTACTCTGGTAATAGTTGAAAGATACACTAATCAAGGGCTATAAAGATAAAAACTTTGATGGCAATTTATGAGTATGTTTATTCAGCAGGATAATACATTAGATTCTGTTCTGGGCCTATGAAGGCTATCTAGCCGTATATGTCTTTTGGTTTTGTATTTTAGTTTGTTTTCACAGTTAGCAGTACCATACATGAGTTATATTTTGAGAACCAGACTATGATAACCAGAATGTGGTGGGTGCTTACTCACGCAACATTTAAGCCATTATTACACCGATCTTGCCTGGCCAACCATTATTGTAGCATTCAGGGTTGACAATTAGAAAACACAGTTGATGGCATTTCTCCCTTGGTAGCATTCTTAAAACCTTCCAGAATATGAAACTAACTAATAGACATAAATCTTCCAGGTCAGTACCAGCTAGATTTCTCTATATCCTATGCCTCAAATATGTGTTGTCTTCAGAAAGGATCTTATCTTCAAGTTAAAGAGCAAAGGCGATCATCTACAATGTTTGGAGAGTACATGAGACCCCCAGTGCCCAACAGCTCAAAATAAGATAAATTCCTTTCAGTTAGGAATGTAAAGTAATTTGTTTAAAAAGCATCAAATGGTTTCATTAATCAAAACAAAAACATACTAACTCCTATTAAATGCTCAGTCCCCATTTTTCTACTTCAGCCTGTCCTGTAAGTAGCTCTTGTAGACCAGGGGGGAAATGAAATCATTGCAGAAAAAAAAAACTGTAGTGTGGTCATGAGAGGCCAAAATTCAGTTCAGTGTGGCTAGGTGCAATTTATTTAATATATACATTTAAAAATACACTTACTGCAGCTTCCTAAGGAAAAGGCACCACCGTGAATATAAATGGTAGCTGGTCTCCATCTTTCAGACTTCCTTTTTGGCAAATACAGACACACAGGAATGTCACTGAAATCTATGTAACTGTAATATTTTCATCTGAAATTGGCTTTGTCAGTTGAATTCTCACCATTATGGACAAAAATTCTTCATATTTCATAAGACCCATGTTTTCAAATAATATGGCCTATCGAAATAAAAATGTAAACATTAATTGTTTAACTTTCGTAAGACCAAATGGACATCCAGATACAATGTAAAAAATGAGTAACTGATGTGCTAATACCATGTGTGATTATTGCATCCCTCCCCTGGACTAAGGAAGCATGCACAAAGAGGAGGCAGAGTGCAAAGCCCTGAGCTTGGGGAGGATTGCTAGCACTCCAACCTCTCGACAGTATAGGACCCTTATACTCATGAGCTCACACCAACTGTGATTCCCCGCACACGAGTGTCAATGCCAACTTTCTAGTAAGGAGGGCTGAGTGGCTCACTAGGCTGTTTCCACAGTAGGGAAGCTATTGGCTAGTGGAGAATGGAGAGTCAGTTTCCTTTAGGGGGTGACTCTTAGGAGGTTCCTCTGGCTCCTGCAGATGGGCTCACAACCATGCACATAGAAACAACTCTAAATGGACTCAGAGCATTTTTTTAAGGATGTGAAACTGAGAGGGAGATTGGGTAGCTGGGTCTGGAAGTATTTGGATGGAGGAGGGGTTGAAGGATAGATTTGATTGCAGTACATTGTACACTTGTACACAATTCTCAAAGAATCAATAAATATGTATTAAAACATCACTAGACAATCCCAAAGGCAAATACATGCAGACAATATTTATACAAATAAATCAGAGTTGCCATCCTACTTCAGAAACAACATTGATTACATTATTCAGAATTGTTTAGATTCGAAGCAAAAAGAAAAAAGAGAGTTAAATAAGTCTCAATCTGGTTACCTTTTATATGACCTGCACAGTTGGGTCCCATTGGCATTTCCTCATGGACATGCCGGGGTCTGTGAAGCACCATAATACTTTAAGAATTACTGTCAGTCAATGTTTTCTGTATGAGGTGATGTCACTTTCTCTAGCGATTTAGATACTGGTAATTTACTCTTCCTGTAAGTAACACTCATGCACAAAACTAATTAAACCCATGGTGTCTCATAAAAGAAGGGTCTGATGTTAGGAGGAGATTACTGAGAGGCATCCAACTTCCAACAAAGGGAGAATCACCAGAGAGGGTACTTCATCATATCAATTTATGAAACTGTTGAGAAGATTTTAAAACATTGATTACCTTCTTGATTTTTCCCTTGACCTAATTATCATTGGGTAGTGTGTCATTTAACTTTCAAAAAGTTTGTGTAATTTCTGTAGTATGGGAGCCCACAGGTGACTCGGTTTCCACCTGAAGTCCATTCTGACTCATAAGCCATTTGAATTCAAGTTTGCTTGCTTCAGTCTCCTTGAGGGTTGTGAGAATGCTCTGATTAAGCCAATGGGAAAGAGCACTTTGCTCAATAGAAAGAACACATTGTCTAGTAGAATTCATGTGTACTGCTGATGCCAGGCCAAGGGCACATCGAAGTAGAAATTCAAACTGTTTGCCAGCAGCAGGCTCGTGATAGATAGGAACAAGAATGGCCTTGTGGTTTTAGATACTGTCTGACTGTCTCTTATGCTTTGCTCTGCCTTTGTGAATAAGCAGGCTTTGAAATCAACTCTGGGCTCCTTGGCATTGACCAACAGGCCTCCTGAATCCACCCTTTGTATCTGTCTCAGTTTCTTTCATCTGCCTCTTCTTCCATCCTTATGCCATCCTCCAGGTAACCGAACTGAGTCATCATCAGCAGGCTCTGACACTGTAGGTTTTTTTTTGTTGTTGTTTTGTTTTGTTTTTTTTATTGTTGATATCCTGCTTCTTACTTTTTGATCGGACAGGATGCAGAGTGTTATTTGTTTTCCTATACGGAGTGAAACTTGCTTTGGGTCCTTATATATGGTGGATTTGGAAGAAAGTTCCGTAGGGCGCTGAAAGTATATTCTTTAGGATTTGATTTGAATGGTCTGCAGACGTCTTTATATCCGTTTGATTTATGGTGTCACTTAACCTCACAATTCCTCTGTTTAGTTTTGTCTGGATTACCTGTAGATTAATGAGAGTCAGGTATGGAAGTCATGCATTGTCCCTGGGTTAAGGTGGGCCAACCTGTACTTTTTATGTCTAATACAAATTTGCTTTTGAAACTGTGTGCTTCTGTTTGTGACATAAATGTTTACCAATCAATGTAATATTTTCTTGATTGAGATTTTGTTTAATGAGTATGAAAAACTAGTTTTGTTTTGAAGTCTATCTTTCAGCATTAGAATGCTTTCATGTTTCTTGATCGTATTTGCCTAGAATCCCATTTTTAGTCATTTTACCGTAAGGAGTATCTATTGCTGCTGGTGAGCTGTGTTTTTTGGAAGAAGCCAAGAATTGGATCCTGCTTTATAATGCGGTTTGTTAGCCTGTTTTTCAGTCAGTCTGTTAGTCTGTTGGGGGAACTGAGACTATTAATACTAAGAGTTATTACTCTACATTGTACCATTTCCTGTCATTGTGTTAGTGTGGTAATGTTTTCTTAGATGCCTTTTAACTAACTGTTCTGGATTATGTACTTATTGTGTTCTCTTGGACTGTCTTAACCTTCTCTTCAGAGCAAAATACTTCTTTGACCATAATCCTTAGAGCAGATTAGTAGTATATGCATTCCTTAAATCTTAGAAAAATTTTCTTTCTCCTTTAGTTATGACTTATGACTGATGTAGTAGTTTGGTCTAGAATCTTTGATTTTTTTTTAACCTGTAGAATGCAAGTCCAACCCATCTGACTTTTAAATCTGTATTGCAAAGTCTGATGTCGCCGGGCGGTGGTGGCGCACGCCTTTAATCCCAGCACTTGGGGAGGCAGAGGCAGGTGGATCTCTGTGAGTTTGAGGCCAGCCTGGTCTACAAGAGCTAGTTCTAGGACAGGCTCCAAAGCTACAGAGAAACTCTGTCTCGAAAAACTAAAAAAAAAAATCTGGTGTTATTCTGATAATCATGTCTTACATGAGACAAGCTCTTTTTTCCTTGAAGCATTCAATATCCTTTCTTTGCTTTATAAATTTACTGTATAATTACATGACATAAAGAGTTTCTCTTTGTTGTCATATCTAATTGTTATTCTGTATGTGTCTTTTCTTTTGATAGGCATCTCTTTCTATTTGGTATTTTCTTATATTTTTATGTTAAAAATATTTCTGTGCATTTGACATGGGTTTCTTGTCCTTCTTCTATACTTATCATTCATTAATTTAGTTTAGTTTTGTTTTTTAAATAGTGTCCCAGAATTGCTGAATGTTCCATTTTTTGGTTCTTCCAAATTTACCATATCTTTGAACCTTTACAAAAAAATATAATCCAATAAGGCACCAATTTTAGAAAAGCAAGAAGAAGTCAAACCAAATGCACGAGATAACAAGAAATATTAAATATTAGTTCAGAAATTAGTTAAAGGTAGACTTTACAAAATCTTTACATAGAATAAATAAAAGAAGTGGATCTTTGGAAAGATAAGCAAGATAAAGAAATTCCCAGATAAATTTGTAAAAGGATGCCATAATTAATAAATTAACAAAGTCATACAAAATAAAATAATAGATTATGAGGGAGTCTTTAACATAGACTCAAAAGAAATTGATAGGACAAATTGTTAATGCTTTGAAACTTTTATTTCAAAAATCTGGAAGACTTACAAAAATGGAAAAATATTCATAAACTGGCATTACCAACAGAAGTTATAATGAATCAAACAGATTAAGAGCAAGAAAATATGATAATCGATAGTCTCCGCCATGAGCAGAGAGATTCACTGTTGAATACTACTAAACTATTAGCATTAATAACCAATACCTTTCAAAAACTGAAAGGAAAATAACAGTATAAAACTTTTGCTGTAGCCTGACACTAACCCTTTAAGGAAGGCCTGACATCATAAACTTCAAAATAGTCCCCACAAAAGAAAGGGAAGTAGCATTTCCATACTAACTCCATATATCCAGTAAATAGCGTGAAATCAAACGACACACACACACACACACATGAATGCACATACAAGCACACAAATACAAAGAAAATTTCCTGTATAACATAGATCAAAACTTACTGAATGAAATGAATGCACAGAAAGCTCAAGTCTACATTAAGAGAATCATACATAGTTCTCAGTTTGGTTTGATCCTGGGAGTAGAATATAAGGTTATCTCAACATATGAAAATTAGTAACTGCAGCATTCCATATAAATAAAGTTAAGAACATTAAATAGATGTGTTTAGTAGTTTACAAAACTTGTTGGTAAATGACATAGAAAAATTAGGAAGAGGTGAAACTGGAATGTACTGCAAGGCAACAGAGGCTACAGAGAAGAAATCTGTGGTCACCCAGTTAAAATATGATAGTACCAAAGAACTCCTACAGCTGATAAACACCTTTGGTAATGTGGCAGGTTACAAAATCAACTCCAAAAAATCAGTTGCCTTCCTATACACTAAGGATAAGGAAGCAGAGAGGGAAATCAGAGAAGCATCACCTTTCACGATAGCCACAAATAGCATAAAATATCTTGGGATAACTCTGACCAAGGAAGTGAAAGATCTATTTGGCAAGAACTTTAAGTCTTTGAAGAAAGAAATTGAAGAGGACACCAGAAAATGGAAGGACCTCCCTTGCTCTTGGATTGGGAGGATCAACATAGTAAAAATGGCAATTCTACCAAAAGCAATCTATAGATTCAATGCAATCCCCATCAAAATCCCATCAACATTCTTCACAGATCTGGAGAAGACAATAATCAACTTTATATGGAAAAACAAAAAACCCAGGATAGCCAAAACAATCTTATACAATAAAGGATCATCTGGAGGCATTACCATCCCTGACTTTAAACTCTATTACAGAGCTACAGTGTTGAAAACAGCTTGGTCCTGGCATAAAAACAGAGAAGTCGACCAATGGAATCGAATAGAAGACCCTGACTTTAGCCCACAAACCTATGAACACCTAATTTTCGATAAATGAGCTAAAAGTATACAATGGAAAAAAGAGAGCATCTTCAACAAATTGTGCTGGCAAAACTGGAAGTCAATCTGTAGAAGAATGAAAATAGATCCATATCTATCACCATGCACAAAACTCAAGTCCAAATGGATTAAAGAACTCAATATCAGTCCAAACAAACTGAACCTGATAGAAGAGAAAGTGGGAAGTACTCTACAACACATGGGCACAGGAGAACACTTCCTACGTATAACCCCAGCAGCACAAACACTAAGGACATTATTGAATAAATGGGACCTCTTGAGACTGAGAAGCTTCTGTAAAGCAAAGGACACTGTCACTAAGACAGAAAGGCAACCCACTGACTGGGAGAAGATCTTCACCAACCCCGCAACTGACAAAGGTCTGATATCCAAAATATATAAAGAACTCAAGAAATTAGACCGTAAAAGGTTAATCAATCCAATTATAAAATGGGGCACTGAGCTGAACAGAGACTTTTCAACAGAAGAAGTTCAAATGGCCAAAAGACACTTAAGATCGTGCTCAACTTCCTTAGCAATCAGGGAAATGCAAATCAAGACAACATTAAGATACTATCTTACACCTGTCAGAATGGCTAAAATCAAAAACACCAATGATAGCCTCTGCTGGAGAGGTTGTGGAGAAAGGGGCACTCTCATCCATTGCTGGTGGGAATGCAAACTTGTGCAACCACTTTGGAAAGCAGTGTGGCGGTTTCTCAGGAAAGTCGGATTCAACCTACCTCTCGACCCAGCAATACCACTATTGGGAATATACCCAAGAGATGCCCTAACATACAACAAAAGTATATGCTCAACTATGTTCATAGCAGCATTATTTGTAATAGCCAAAACCTGGAAACAACCTAGATGCCCTTCAATGGAAGAATGGATGAAGAAAGTATGGAATATAAACATATTAGAGTACTACTCAGCAGTAAAAAACAATGACTTCTTGAATTTTGCATACAAATGGACGGAAATAGAAAACACTATCCTGAGTGAGTTAAGCCAGACCCAAAAAGAGGAACATGGGATGTACTCACTCATATTTGGTTTCTAGCCATAAATAAAGGACATTGAGACTATAATTCGTGATTCTAGAGAAGCTAAATAAGAAGGTGAACCCAAAGAAAAACATATAAGCATCCTCCTGAATATTAACCTTCATCAGGCAATGAAAGAAGACAGAGACAGAAACCAACATTGGAACACTGGACTGAAGTTTCACGATCCAAAGGAGGAGCAGAAGGAGAGAGAGCACGAGCAAGGAACTCAGGACCGCAAGGGGTGCACCCACACACTGAGGCAATGGGGATGTTCTATCAGGAACTCACCAAGGCCAGCGGGCCGGGGTCTGAAAAAGCATGGGACAAAACCGATCTAGCTGAACATAACGGACAATGAGGACTACTGAGAACTGAAGAACAATGGCAATGGGTTCTTGATCCTATTGCACGCAATGCGCAATGGCTTTGTGGGAGCCCAGGTAGTTTGGATGCTCACCTTAATAACCTTAATAGACCTGGATGGAGGTGGGTGGTCCTTGGACCTCCCACAGGGCAGGGAAACCTGCTTGCTCTTTGGGCTGAGGAGGGAGGAAGACTTGATTCGGGGAGGGAGGGAATGGGAGGTGGTGGCGGGGAAGAGGCAGAAATCTTTTTTTTTTTTTTGGTTTTTTCGAGACAGGGTTTCTCTGTGGTTTTGGAGCCTGTCCTGGAACTAGCTCTTGTAGACCAGGCTGGTCTCGAACTCACAGAGATCCGCCTGCCTCTGCCTCCCAAGTGCTGGGATTAAAGGCGTGCGCCACCACCGCCCAGCACAGAAATCTTTAATAATTAAATAAATAAATTAATTAATAAAAAAACAGAAAAATAAATAAATAAAAGGTGGGTGTGTTTCCTATAAAATTCAGAAACAACCCAGAGATACCACTACTTCCAATCTTTCAAAAATAGTTAGAAGACTTAGAGTAACAAGGCAAGAGAAAGAAAGAAAGGAGTACAACTAAGGAAGAAAGAGCTCTAGGGTGGTGGTCCCTCTGTGGGGAAAGCACTTACAAGTATTAATTGGAGTTCAAATGCCTGATACCCATGTAAATATCTGAAGGGAGTGAGAAATAAAACGTAACATGCCAGCACTGAAAAATCAAAAAGCAAAAACGAGTCTCCTCAAAGCTACCTGGCTGGCTAGGATTAGTCAAATCAGAGACTTCTAGATGCAATGAGAAATCCTCAAAAAAGTAAAGTGAAGAGCACTCTGGGAAGATGACCAGTATCAACTTAGGTTTGTTTGGTCTTGCTGTTTTGATCCTGGGCTGCCTTAATCAACAGACTATTTGGCATTTCCTGAAAATTGTATAATAACACTTTTTTTTATAGCTAAATAAAATTCAGTTGTGTGTATATAGGCATTTCTGATTCTTCCATTTCCTGGTGAGCATCTGTGATGAATCCATTCCCTTGCTGTTATGAAGGGAAGAAGCAGTAAACATGGATGAGTAGGTATCATTCTTTTGCCTGTGACAAAAAGTTATATGAGCTTTGTGGCAGTTCTATGTTTGCTGAGTTTTATGGTAGTTCTCTATTTTCCTGATCTAGAGAAAAAAACAACTTAATATTTATATGGATAGACAAAAGATTTCAAGTTGTTAAAGCACAGGAAATACCCACAAGAATTTATAAATAGGATGAAAGGAAATGAAAGAGCTACTGCACAGAACAAGAGACTCTCTGTAGAATAAAAGACAACCTGTGGAGTGGCAGAGAGCATTCATAACTGTGCTCTCAGAGGCAGACTATTATCTAGAACGTATAAAGACCTGAAAATATTAAATACTAAGCTACAAAACTTGCAATAAGTAAATGCACAATCAGATGGCAAGACAGTAACTGTCAATAATTTTCAGAAAAAAGTCCGAAGTCTGCGTCTATTAGAACCCTTAAAGATTGACATCTCAGAACACCTAAATGCTGAATACCAAATGCTGATGAAAATGTGCAGAAACAAGAACGCTAGCGCTGCTGCTGATAAAAATATGTGAGAAGACACTGTGGAAAGCTCAGTAGAGGTTTCAAAAACTTACAAATAGAATTTCTATATCACCCACTACTCCTGTCTGTACCCAACGGAATATAAAGACTAGTCACAGAGAAACTTGAACATTTGTGGATACTGATGCACTCCTCACAGTGGCTCAGTACTGGAACCTGAATAGATGTCTATGAAGTGATCAACACGTAAAGAAAATGTATACGTGTACAAGGGGATTTAATTTAGTTTTAATGGAATATGAAATCATGAAATTTACAGGACTGTAGCAAGATATGGAAATTATAAAACTTTCAGCTTGCTCTTTAAAATCAAACCATCTGTGAGCCTTCTTTCACAGGCGCCCCTCAGATTTCAATATTTTATATGTATTATGAGTGAGCAGGCATAGCTGATGAAATTAGTGAGGGGATCGTGAGAGGTTTAAAAAGAGTACCTAAGGAAAAGACAATGAAAAAAAGGGGGACTATATAATACATGAGAGTTTAAAATAGAATGGCAACTAATGAGACCAAAGAACAAGAGGAACCAGGGGAACAGAAAGGAGAGTTCTGGGTATCAAAAGTACTAATATATATGAAGATAACAGAAATGCGGTAAGCTGACATTCAGCTTGTGAAGTTACATAGAGGAATTAGGGAAATTCTTGTGCTATTTTTGCGAAGAACATGGTTTCATTCTATCCATGTTCTGAGAACTGGAATAGAGTTGAATTTAAGGATAATGAAGTAATTTGTTTTAAAGAGGAAATTTTAAGACAGGAGAGCATTCAGCCCATGCTACGGTTACATTTTTGTGTACTTCCCTGAGGCGATAGAAAACAAAATATTTGTTTAGAGGTATCAAAATTGCACAATTTGTCAATAAGGAAATTATCTTGAGCAATGTGAGTTTTGAATCCAAGGCCCGTGCTGAAGCAGAAACTGTGATTGCACAGAAATAAGATAAATGTGCTGAGGGTAAGATCATCTTTTCTAAAGTCTCAACTTGTGGGAAGGTATACTGATAAGGAGATCCCAAGCTACAAATGAAGCTGAAGAGTTTCCCCACTTCTCAAATGTGATTGTTTAGAGACTTGTTTCTGCGGGGTGAGCACACAGAAGGAAATGTGACAAAAGATGACCAAGCTCAAATGACACAAAGCAAACCCTCTTTCCCAGAGCTTAAAACTGGCATCATGAGGAGCAGTCAGACTGAAGTCAGGCTGAAACCCAGAGGTGTAACCAAATCATATATCTCTGTGTCCATGATCTGTGACTTGCAAAAGAAGCTAAGACCCTAAGCAATAGTGGAGAGAGTGCCCGAACTGGCCTTGTCCTGTAGTCAGACTGATGAATATCTTAAATGTCACCACAGAACCTTCATCCAGCAACTGATGGAAACAGACAAAGGCCTCCACTGGAGCACTGGGCTGAGCTCCCAAAGTCCAGTTGAAGAGTGGGAGGAGTGAGAGTATGAGCAAAGAGGTCAAGACCATGATGGGGACACCCACTGAAACGGTCTATCTGAGCTAATAGGAGCTTACCAACTCCAGCAGGACAGGGAAGGAACCAGCATAGGACCAAACTAGACCCTCAGAATGTGTTTGACAGTTGCATGGCTGGGGCAGACTGCGGGGTCACTGGCAGTGTCACCAGGATTTATCTTTACTGCTTGTACTGGCTTTTGGGGAACCCATTCCCTTTGGGTGGTTACTTGTCTGAGCCTAGATATAATAGGGAGGGCCTTGAACCTTCCCCAAAGTAATGAGCCTAACATTCTCTGAGGAGTGGATGGGGGTTAGGGAGGGGAGAAAGGTGGAGAGGATTGGAGGGGGAGGGATTGGGAACTGGGATTGGTATGTAAAATAAATATAGTTTGTTTTCTTTTTTAAAAAATAAAAAAATGAAATATGTAACTTTTTGTTTCATTGTACCAGGACTATTAAGAGATTGTCTTGTTTCTCAGAAGACCCTTTGGTCCGTTAAATCAGGTTTGAATTGGTAAAATCTATAGGTACTTCTGAAGTTATACTGTTGTATTTTCAATTGAGGTACCTTGAAATAATGGAGATTACGGACAGAAGTTATGGATGGAAAGTAGCATATTGGGATGTCAAGTTCAGAAGAGATGGGTTGTGATGATGTATAATGTATAATTTCTTAGGAACAGAGCCCATAGGCAAGCTCCTGGGGAATTTTATTGATTTAGTGAACTAGGTTGGAAGTACTTGTTTGTAGTTGGCTTTGGAGGTTGTACAATGAAGCAATAGATAGCTGGCTTCCCAATTTCTGTAGATGACACCACTGGAGAAAGGTGTCAAATTGTGGGAACATGCAGTTCTGTCTTTTGTGTATTGACAGTTAACTTGCCCTATTCCCTCAAAGAAAGATGACTTTACATTATTGATCTTCTGTGGAAAAGTAACCTTGTAAATGTCTTCACTCATTATTTAAGAAATCAGCCTAGCACCTTTCTTATTCTGATAATTAATTGCATAATTTGCTATAACCAAGGACAGGAACTAAAAAGATATGTTATAATTTCTTATTCTTTAAAAAATGTGTGTATTTGTATCCATTGCTGTAGGAAATCTTAGAGCTTGTGGTTACCCACCTACGGGGGCACAGCCTCTTAGACCATATATGCTGACACAGAGCCTGCGTCCACCCCTTCCTCCTTTTTGCTGGCTGCTCGTTCAGATTGTTGAATTGTGGGATTCTATCTCTGTCCACCGTTCAAGCAGAGAATTTTGATTTGTGAGTTTACCCCTAAATAAATAACTATCTATTTCTCAATTCTGAGGTAGTGTGGGATTTCTTTTGAACATCCGTTTATCACTTGGTGCCTATGTGGATTTAAACTCCATGCCTTTCAGGTGAACTACCAAGCCATTCCACGGCCTAGACAGTCTCCCAAGCCTGCCATCTCGTCTTGCTCTTGCCTAAGCATTTTTTTTTTGTAGAATCCCCATCACAACGGAGTTTACTGTGTGCAGATTTCATTACCAATGCAACTTTTAGTAACTTTTTTGCTAATACTATGGATTGTATTATGTGAGGCTTATATGACTATGGTGATATTTCAGTTTATTGGTATTAGGTTTTAGTTTTCTTCTCCATATTCTATCATTAAGAAAGAATATGGCACTCTTAGGAATGATATAATCTTTACAGACTAATTATGAACAGCTAGTTGACAGGATTAATACAATCAAAAATCAAAGGTTATCTGAAAAAGTTAATATTACAGACAAAATTGAATCCATATCCAAGGTTACTAAGAAGTCATCTGAAAGAATTCATACTGTTGAATTTGACAATCATAAGTTGTTAAAAAGTTATGATAAGTTAACAGAAAAAAAATGTATCTCCAGGATGGCAATCTGCACAATATTCAAATAAAGTCCAAGGAGGAGATGTTATCTTTAAAGGAGAAAATTTAAACCTTGGAATCACAGGTGCAGAATGAAGACCAGGGACTAGATGCTTCAATGAAATCACTAGAAATATATACAGGCCATGAGATTCAGGCTTTACAAATGACAATAATAAAAAAATTTGAAATGATTGAGGAAATTATTGGAGCTGATGAACAAGGAAAGAAGGCACAAGAACAGGATGCAACATCACCAGTGGCTGTCAGAGATGGCTTACCCAGAGTTTTAGCTTCCTACCCTGTAATTTATTCTGACAAAGCATCAAGTTGTAAAGGCTCAAAAGGATCCAAAGAAGGTTGATGGATACCTATAGGAATGAATGATCTTAAAGAAATTAAGCAAGTTGTTCTAACTTATGGCTTGCATTTGGGCAATTTTGATACAAACCGCTGTGTAAGTTGGTGTCGGAGACTGGTAATTTCTTCATAATCTGTATAGAGAAAGTTCTCTGTAGATGCAAACTTACCCCAAGGAAGCAGAAGTCTGAGTGCCTCATTGGAATTTCCAGGGCCTCTTCAGTTGATGGTTGGTACCTCATCTTAACTCTTTTCATTTAAAAAGGAAAGGAATGTGTATGAGCATTTGCCTGCATGTGTGTCTGTGCCTTGGGTGCATGCAGTGCTCACAGGGGCCAGAAAAGTCTATGAAATCCCCCGGGGTCACAGACAGACATGAGCTGCCAAGCACGTGCCAGTAATTGAACCCAGGTTCTCTGCAAGAGCAGCCTTTTGACCTCGGAGCCATCTCTCCAACCTGTACAATTAGCACAGTAATCTAACTGGTTGCACTCAGGTAACATATTTTTAGTAGAGGTTGTATTGGTTTTGGGCTCTAGGAATTTAGATCTAAGATAAAGGTACCTCCCAGAGGGAGTTCCCTTTGGGAGATTAAAAAGAGCAATCTTCCAGTCTAAATTCTGGAGTTTTTTTTATCTTAAATATACTGATTAATAAGAATTTTAATGAAAGGGTAAAAAAAGTGAATCATTCTAATCATGATGCTTTGGTTTTAGAAATGAAGAAGGTCTACGTGAGTAGTCATAACTAAAGCATGGTTGACGTCATTGGAAAGTTGGTTCAGTAATTAACTAAGAGCTCTGGCTGCTCTTTCTGGGGACCTGACTTTGGACCCCCACACCCACATGGTTTTTCACAACCATTCATAGCTCCAGGTCCTGGGCATCTGATGCTCTTTTTTTGACCTCCTCAGGAACTGCACACCCATAATGCGCATGCAAATATGTGGGCAAAACACTCACACATTAAATAAATAAATCAATAAATCAATCAATGAATAAAATTTAAAAAGTGAAAAGTGTGGTTAATGAGACAATGCAATTTACCCACATTTGCAGTTTGGACTGTTGGAAACTACTCTTCTCCTAAGAATGCATTCTAAAGGTTTTACTTCATAGTCACAGCATGTTAAATCAGGCAATGGGTGGACAATAAGGACCAGAAATAACAGCTCAAGATAACTAATTTTGGGGCCAGCAACATTCCAATTCTTTCCAGTTATAAACTTCTAATCAGTCATTGAGTCTTACATGTACACCCATGTATAAACATCGGTACCCTAGCTAGTCTTATGTCAGTTTGACACAGCTAGAGTCACCTGATAGGAGGGAACCTGTGGTAGCCCACGTGTGACTCAGTTTCCATCTGGAGTCATTACTGATTTAAAGAAGTCATTTGAGTTCAAATTTGCCTCTTCTGCCTGCAACTTTGAGGGCTGTGAGAAACGTCCAAGTTAGACCATAAGAAAGAGCATTTTTGCCCAGATGAGAGAGCGCATTATTCTATTAAGATTTGGGCTGGTGTATGCCAGTCAGAGGGACACTTTTCGTTGGAGATTAGAAGCTGTTTGCTAACTGAATTCTTGTATGAGATAATGCACCTGCTTGAGCTTCCTCCCAAGGGCAGTGCAGGGAGGCGGTTAGCTGACTATACTGCTCTTTGTTCTGCCTTTTGCCTGTAACTAGTATACATGCTGGCTGGGAATAAACTCGGGACTGCTGTCCTCCTGGTCTGTTCTGTGTTTTCTCCTCCTTTCTCCCACCCTGCCATTTCCTATAACCTTGCACCCCTCCCAGGTACGCCCTGCTGCTTCCTGCCAGAGCAGGCACTCCAACAGGAGCCTCAATGGAGAAAATGCCTCCTGAAGATTCAGCAGCAGGGCATTTTCTTAATTAGTAATCAATGAGGGTGGGCCCAGCCTATTGTGGGTGGTGCCACACCCACAAAGCCTGCCTAACAAAGCAGGCTGAGCCAGCCATAGGTACCAAGTCAGTAGCAGCACCCCTCCAAGGCCTCCGCATCAGCTCCTGCCTCCAGGTTCCTGTCCTGTTTGAGTTCCTGTCCTGACTTCCTTCGATGATGAACAGTGATATGGACGTATAAGACAAATAAACCCTTTCTCCCAAGCTTGCTTTTGGTCATGGTGTTTCATCACAGCAATAGAAATCCTAACTAAGATAACCAGGATGGCAATTTTGTTTTTCCCTGAGAACTTTAGTTGACACCTTTCTGGATCATTTTGGGGATAGGACTGGGGTTGCAACTGCACTACTGGGCTTCCTTGATCCCAACACAAGGACCAGAGAGAGAGAGGCATGTCTTTCTCCCTCTTCCTCCATCATTTGATGGCTGGTCTTTCGGACCCAAGCCTTCCATTCCAAGTCAGGAATTGAGGTCACAGATGTGAGTCATCACTCATGTAAGGTAGCAAGGCTGGGCTACAACCATCAGGGCTTCAGCTTCCTTCAGAGCGTTTTAAATGATAAAAGAAAACAATCCCATATGAGGTATTTGTTTTATAATAACATATGAGGAGATGTAGGGACCAGCTGTAGATAAATTCATTTCTATGTTGCATGAGGGTGTCAGAAAAATTTCAGAATATTTAAGTTAGATGCATAAATAATATTATATTTAGAGTTCCCAACTAGTTTAGTATCATGGATGAAAATAAAAATATGATATATGGGTCTATAGGATCACTAGTAACCAAAGAAGGGATTGGGGCAAAATTATAAACTGTAGATACATTAGTATGCTTGGACAGCTGTAACAAAATGCTGTTGTGGATGGATTAAACAATTGACATTTTCTTCCTCTGGGTTCTGGATGTTAGAAGTTCAAGACCAGGGTTCCCGGTAACTTGCTTGGTGGCTTGCCGATGTGTGCCTTCTCACTGTGTCTCATTCGCCCCTTTGTTGGGGCAAGGAGAGAAATAAGGAGAGAGGGAGAAGAGACGGTCCTGCGCTGTTCTAAGACTAGTCCTAATGCGTTAAGACACACCCTGAAAACTCACTCAATGTTATCTCCTAGAGACCCCTCCAAGACAGTCACATGTGACCTGCACTTCAATCTGTGAATCAGAGACACAGTTTAGTCCTATCAATCACTGTGAATTATATAACACTTGGTATTTGGATATTAAATATTGAAGCAGTGATGATGGTGATGGGGAGGTAGATAGGATGAGAATAATTTTACATGAAATTTTATTTTCTCTTTCCAAGTATCTGGAGCCATCACCTTGAAATTGGAAAAACAAAAGCAAAACAAGACTTCTGTTGATACTGGGCAAGTGAGAAAACTTTGAGACTCTTGTGTTGCTAGACTTACCCCCACCCAGACACAACTTGTGATGTTCTGCTCTCCTCAGGTTTACAACCGTGGAGATCAGCAAAAGTTACAAGAGCCAAATTAGTTAGAATTAAACTCTCATAGCCTACTACTTCAGATTCCCAAACATGAAGTAAAATGAGCCGCACTTGGGAGAGAGGAAAGTAGGTGAGCTGTACAACACTGCCCCAGGTCTGTTGCCCTGCGGTATACAGAAAGCCATGAGCTCACACTTCTGTGTGGTTTGTTTTGCTTGCTGTTTTGATTTGCCCACTCTAGCCTCGAACTCGCGATTTCTCTGCCTCCTCTTCTTCAACGTTTGCTTGCTGGCATGTACTGCAGCAGTCCAAACATAGAGTCTGGATCTTTGTCTCTCCCTTCCAGGAAGCATCACTCGTGATGGACCTTTGAAACCGAACAGTTTGTTTGTTTGTAAGACAAAATTTAAAGACTAATTTAAACCCAGAGTATCTCAGACTTGTAGGTGTTTAAATTGTTGTGGAGCAACCGATGCTGTCATTTAGTGTTTTCCTGTCATTCATTTTTATTCCGCTCGTCAAGTTCTCTTGTAAGAGACTGTTTACTATGTTTAGTGTGTGTTTCTAAACACTTGCTCTGGAAAGAACTTGAATAAAGACATTTGTAAAACACTGTCATTTCATTTACCTGTTACTCCTAAATCCAAATGTATTAAAAACCTGTCCTTTGCATAAAAAAATTAACAAGTGATAATAAATATACTTTAAATAAGCCAAACACAAAGTCTCAGTTGAAAAAAAAATAAAAGATATAAAGAAAAGTCAAGGGGTTGGGGACCTGGAAAAATAGTTAGACACTTGTCCAGTATATATCTAGTACACACAGATCTCTGGGGTTAATTTGAAAAAAAAAAGTAAGTTTTAACAGGGCACACTACACACCCAGAATCCTGTCATTTGGAGAGATGAGTTGGGAAAACATAATTTCAAGGCTAGACTGGGTGACATGATGAATTCCACTCTAGTCTGAGCTCTATAGTGAGATACAGTACAGCGCAGATCAAGTAGAAACTTGAGAATTGAAAAGTACAATAACCAAAAATATGCAGCTTGATAAATGAATTAATGCTAGGAAGTAGAAAACAAGAATCAGTGAACTTCACCATTTACATACAGAATGACTCGATCTAAACAAAACAGAGAAAATAGACCCCACACTCCCCAGAATGGACAGGTGCTGGTGTGACTATAACCAAAGAGCTGACTTTGGTGTCATTGTGAGTTTGAGCAAGCAGAAAGTTAGACCTGAGAGAACCCAGGAGACTAGACCAGTCTATTGGTAGCTCTACACCTGAAGGTCAGACTCCCCCTTCTTGGCTAACCATCCTTGAAGCTGGAGTTAGGTTCCTTCCAGTATCAGAAACTGCAGGCACCAAGGGAGCGTTCCCAGTTGCCGCATGTACGTACTAATGAAAAGTCCCACTATTCTATTGCTGTGAAGGGACGCCATGACCAAGGCAGCTCTTACGAAAGAAAGCATTTCATTGGGGACCTGCTTACAGCTTCAGACTTCATTATCATCATGCCGGGGAGCATGGCAGCTTGCAGGTAGGCATGGTGCTGGTGAAGTAGCTGAGTTTCACATCCTATTCCTTATGGGGGGGGGAGAGAGAGAGAGAGAGAGAGAGAGAGAGAGAGAGAGAGGAGAGAGATACACAGAGACAGAGACAGAGAGAGATACAGAGACAGACAGACAGACAGACAGAGAGGGACGAGAGAGGGAGGAGAGAGAGAGAGAGAGAGAGAGAGAGAGAGAGAGAGAGAGAGGGAGAGAGAGAGAGAGAGAGAGAGAGAGAGAGAGAGAGAGAGAGAGACCGGGCCTAGCATGCGCTTTTGAAACTTCAAAGCCCAGGCTCTATGACATACTTCCTTCAACAAGGACACACCCCTAATCTTTCTAATTCTAACAGAGGAGTTTCTTTTCCTGGTGACTAAGCATTCTTGAACAAGGTATGAGCCTATGGGGAAAGCCTCATCCAAAACATCAGAAGTCTCTATCTTCAAAAGGCCTCATCTTAATTTTAATATTTTAGTGTGGTTTTGGCCATGCCTTCTCTGGGCTATTCAAGATTATCACGGCAGAAAGTAGTCCGAGAGGAAGGCCTGTTACGCCATTTTAAGCAAGTGTTTCTCTGAAGAGAAAGGGACCCTGACATATCAGGAAGCCAGGCTGTAAGAAGAGTCACTATAGGACAGCTCTGGAGGCTGGAGCCATAACAGGACAGTTCAGCTCTGGAGGGAAAGGGTATCCTGAGTTGTCAGGAAGCCGGGATATACCTAGAGCTGCTATAGGGACAGCTCTGGAGGGGCAGAGCCTCAATAGGACAGCTGAGCCCTTAAGGGAAACTATCTTCACTTGTTGGGAAGATATCTGAAGCTGGGCTTCAGTGGGGGATGGTCTCCTGGCAGGATACAGCAACACTGCTCCTCTCCTAGAGAGAGCTGTTACAGCTGAGCTTTGTTTGGCCCCTTCTAGGGGGTTTCCCATCAGAGCTCCACTGCTCTCTGGCCCAAGATGTTACTTTTTCAGCTTCACTCTGCTAAAGGGGAAAGCCCTGCAGAAATGTAAACAATCGCCTCCGCTACCAGGAAAATTTGTTACTTTCTTCTGCTCAGTCTTGTTCAATCCCGAGGGAACTTCTCAGCAAGGTATTTTTCTGCTCAGGCCTGAAGCATTGTCTCAACAAGGTTCTTCTGTTCTGCTCAGGTGAATAAAGATCTCCATGGAAGACTCTTTTTAGAAAGATTTATTTGGAAAGGAGCAATCCAGGAGAGTGGCTGCCTCTGCCAGGGTGGAAAAGTACAGCCTACTACTGAACAGGCAGAAGGGCTTTTATAGGACTTTTTTAAGGGTATAGATGAACACCCCAATATTGGCAGCAGGTTGACAAATACTCAGGAGCCTTTGAAAATACAAAGACAGATCCTCTAGCTTACAGATCTAAGTGCTGAAGTTGCTTCCACATCCCCAACACACTTGGTGAGCACCCTCATGAAAGACTTTGGGAACAGTGAGGAGGATTGTCATTTTAGGTAAAAGAGTGTTGAGTGTGCTCAAAGTCTTAGCTAGAACAATAAGACAAGAAAAAGAAATAAAAAGAATGGAGATTAGAAGTTAGACATCCCAGTATCAGTTTTTGCAGATGGCATTATCCTTAAAAGAGTCTAATACCTCCAGTAGAAAACTCTTATTCTGATATACACTTTCAGCACCGTAGCAGGGTACAAAAATGACCTACAAAAATCAACAGCCTTTCCATACGCTAACAATGAACTCATGGAGAAAGAAATTAAGTGGAGAAAAGCAAAGCAAAAAACTCCAGGAAATGGAACCAACCTAAATGATCATCAATGGACGAAGGGATTCATGCATTCATTCAATGCATCATTGTTTGGGACAAATACACATGCACAAATGGAGTCTTCTAGCCATAAAGAGAAAAGAAAAAGAAAATGAAATGTTCAGGAAAATGAGCAGAACAGATCATGCTAAACAAAATAAAGCAGACTCAGAAATATTGAAAGTTTCCCTCTACACATAGGAGAGAGAGAGAGAGAGAGAGAGAGAGAGAGAATGAATGAAAGTAGGAAGCAGAGGGGCAACAGAGTTCCTCAGAGTGGGGGAGGGGAATGAAGCTAATGGAATACACATGACAGGGAAGTAGAAGATCTCTTTGTGGACAGAAAGAGCTCTGTATTGTAAGAGGGATTGGGGGGGGGGGTGTTGAGAGACACTGGTGCCTGGATGCCTGAAATAAGTGGAAACTTGGGGCATAGGAGGATTAACTCTGAAGATCCAGAACCACTCCTAGCCCTGTCCTACTTCATGATGCTATAACTGTAAAGTCAATGGGAGTGTTTAAAGCAATGGTTCTTATAGGAGCCCGTTCCTACCAAGTCAGTGAGGGGTTCCTGGATTGGGGGTCATCAAGGCTGAATAAATGTCAGATGAAAGGGACAGAGACAGAAAACACAGGATAGAATCGGGAAGTCTGTTTGGTTATGCTGAAGAAGCCAAACAGCCCAGAGTTTATTTCAGAACTTGCTTGTATAGAAAAGCAGAACAAGGCTGGGCGATGGTGGCACACGCCTTTAATCCCAGCATTTGGGAGGCAGAGGCAGACGAATCTCTGTGAGTTCGAGACCAGCCTGGTCTACAAGAGCTAGTTCCAGGACAGGCTCCAAAGCCACAGAGAAACCCTGTCTCGAAAAACCAATAAAAGAAGAAGAAAAGAAAAGAAAAGCAGAACAAAGCACAGCACAGATGGTCAGTCAGTGTCTAACCACAAGCCCATGTCTGTCCTTGAGTGAGCAGCCTCCTTCCCAACATGTGCATGCTGCTTTGGAGCAGCCTTCCTTTCTATCTTGATGCTCCTGAGGTTTGTCATCAGCAGTATACTGTCTACTAGATAGAGTGTTCTTTTCTCATGGGCTACAACAGAAGTCTCTCACAGCCCTCAAGTTTATTGGAAAAAAGCAGAGTAGGCAAACTTGAATTCAAAAGACTTATAAGTCAGAATGGACATTAGATGGAAACTGAGTCACACATGGGCTCCCACAGGTTCTCAATCTTCCTAATGCTGGGACCTTTTAATACTGTTCCTCATGTTGTGGTGACCCCCGACCACACAATTATTTTCATTGCTGCTGCTAGGAATCATAATATAAATACCTGTGTTTTCCTATGGTCTTAGGCAGCCCCAGTGAAAGGGTCCTTAGACCCAAGGGGGTCATGACCCACAAATGGAGAAGCATTGGTTAGCATTGGTTAAGGACAGTGCAAGCAGCAGCCTTTCTAGGGAAACTTGGAGCTCTATGCCCATTATCCTCTCATGAGCACAGGTGCAGCTGGGGAGAAATAGTCCCCAGGTGCCCACAGGTCTGTGGCTCTTGAAAAGAATGCTTTAACGGTGGCTGGCAAACTGACTAAACGCAATTCCAAAAAAAAGCTCCCAGAATACCCTAGTTAACCACAGTGTCATCAAGAAAAGAGCAAGCACATCAACATATCCTCACTACTCTTGAAAAGCACTCGCCCGAGGAAGGAATTGGAGAAAATTAATTTTTCAAGCAGTTGATATAATGATTTTACCTCTGGGTCCCTAGGTGAACCTCTGTCCATCAGGCACCCAGCTTGGGGTGTCTGATTTTCCCCATAGACATACACCTAGCTTCAGACATCGCCTGCTGAGATCACCAGGAGTGATGGATAGATCAGGAGGGTTGGAGCTAGGCTGGGTGGACCCTCCAATCTGACTAAGCTTGCAAGACCCTCCGAGTTGACCTGGAAACGAGCCAGGGATTGGGACAGGCTCAGAGTTGTTCAGGACCTTTCTCTGTCTCCTGCCATATGAGTTCTGTGGAGGGGTGGCATACTGTGGACCTCAGGTTGGAGTGGGCCTGCGGTCCACAATCATCTTGAAGAGTTTACAGCCTGAGGGTCAAGGAGAAAAGCAACTCAGAGTGGGCCTCCCCTGGACCCACTGCCATGAAGGTGGGACCAAATCCTGAGGAGTCCCAGGATCTGAAGGCCCCGCAGAAAGAACTAGAGCAGTTTGCTAAGCCGCTGAAGCGGAAGGGGACCCCTCGTGGATATGCCATCTGACATTACCTTGGGCTTCTCGTCGGAAAGGTTCACCCAGATGACCATTTGCCTCTTTGAGGACCTGCGTCTCAGTTGCAAGAACGTGTGTAAGCTGCTGATGAAGAGGACGGAGGAGGCTGACAGCAGCCTGTAGAAGATAAGCGAAGCGGAGACCTGGTGAGGGCTGCTAGAGGAAGCAGCGGAGGATTGACAGTCGCTTTAGAGGGAGCCCGGAGAAGGTGTTTCTGCAGTGCCCGCAGCCCACCCTGCAGCAGATCAGCAGCACCGTGGAGCAGCTTGGGCTGGGAAATGATGTGGTCTGAGTGCGGGTTTATAACCGGTGCCGAAGGGAGACGATTAAGTATCCACTATTCCCAAATAAGAGGAATATGAGGTCGCAGTGTCCCCTTTCCCAGGGCGGCCTGTATCATTTCCTCTGACTCCAGGGCCCTATTTTGGTGCCCCAGGCTATAAGAATCCCAACTTCACCACAATGTACTGTTCAGGGCCATTTCTAGGAGGAGAGTCTTTCCCTCTTCCCTGCTGTTCCTGTCATTGCTTCAATACCTTCAAACTAAGGCGCCCCACCTGACCGAGGATGGAGGAAGAACCCAAAGCCTGTTGCACTGCGGCTGTGGGATTGAGTTCTTCAGTTACTGGATGGAGGCCATGAGGGGGGAAGTAATGCAGGGGAGAAGTTCAGTGATGACATTTATTATGAGCCCATTCTCATCATCCTGCAGCCTTGGACACAGAAGGGAAAGAAGGACGGACGGAAAGAAGGAAGGAAAGAAGGAAGGGAGGAAGGGAGGAATTTACCTCTGAGGAGTGAGTCTCAGCCTTTGAACACATGGAATCACCCCCTAGGGAGGTTTACGGAACACTTGAGCCCACACTCAGAGATTGTGATTTTATGAGTCTGAGTACAACCGCTTGTTTTACATTTTCAAAACTTCCACAGACCAGAAAAAATTACAATCTCCAGGCAAAGCTGAAAACCACAGTGCCCGGGCTTAGCTTGCTAGGAAGGCTAAAAGTGAAAAAATGATTGAGGCAGAAGTTTAGAAAGCACAGTGCCTTCCACATATGCAACTTCAAAGGAGATATAGTGCTTTTTAAAATGTGGAAAAGAACCAGAAATGCTCAGGAAATGCAAAGGAAGGTTGGCTAAGAGCAGCCCAACAAGGACCCTGGGCAGATGGCCCGTTGTGGGCAGTCTGTGGGAACTTTACTGAGGCCTTGGCCTTTCTGGACTCATTCAAGACAAATTTGTCAAAAGTAAAAAATTATTTAAAAACCGATAAGAGTACGAAATATACAATTAAAACCCTACAAGGATTATTATTCTCTTGAAAACTACCTCTGTCGCGTGGATTAGCACACGTCCCCAAGGTTTCCGTCGCTTGCCAGAGCTCAAGGACCCTTTGTGTGGATGAGCCAGGAGGTGTGACTCTCAGGTTTTATCAGCAGGGCATCTGCCACTCTTCTTCACAAACACAGCTTCTTCTGGGGTGTTACAGAAAACATACATGTTTCACTGGAGGGACGGGAGAGGTGCGGGAGGAAGGGAAACAAAGCGCATGCCTGAGGTGCTGCTTGGAGCACCTGGGGCTTTCTTAGAGACAACAAATTCATAAGCTGAGGAAGAGGTTAAAGTTGTTGAACTTTATCTTAATGAGAAGATACTAATTTGAGAGAGCAGTTCAGATCTGTGGCTTATCATGGAACTTTAGTTTATTAATGAATTAGTGAGAAGATGGTATCAATTACATTTGGTAGAATAATTTTCCTTCTTTGACACCTGAAATTTGCATATGACAAAATTGATGTGATATCAAGAGTACTGTATGATGATTTAAAGCTCTATAATAGTCACGAGGACAACTATTAAACAGTCTTTTGGAGGAGGGGGAGAAATACTTGTTCAAAAGAAAAATAATCGAGAGCTAGATAGCATCATTAAATTTGGAAGTAAACTCAAATTTTATGTCATGAGGTTAATCTGAGCGTACTTTCTCAAATTAGTTTTCTGCACATTTTAAGAGGAAAAACTAGTCTTTCATGTTACTAAAATTAAATAAAATCACTTTCATAGAAAGTAGAAGAGGGGAGTAGCACCCACAGGATTCTATGTAGAAAATCTCTGTGTAGGACAACAATCAGAATAATGACAGAAAAGGATATCTATATCTAAAAATTGATATCTACCTCAGAAGATTAAAAAAAAAGGAAACATTGCTATTCCTAGAAAGTTCTAGAAGGGTTCCAGTCAGCTGGGCCTCACTCTTTCTCTAGAATCAGGTAATGTGAATGAAGCTATTGAGCCCTCTGACCAAGACTTAGTTACGCCCTGCAATGGTGGTGGGCTGCATTGGCCAGCTGGGAGGCCAGGGCCACTCCTGCTTTAATGACTTGGGTAGAGTAGATTTGCTCGGGAAATTTGGGATTAGCTTCATGTGGTACTCTGGTACTCTTGCATGTTTCCAATGAGGTCATACAGACAAGACTTCCCCTCCATCTGAGCTTAGCAGGATGCCTGTAGATACCTCATAGAGAACACACCATTGCGAGATAGTTTCTTATCCTTGTCTTATGAGAGATTCTTTCTCATCCATCTCCTACGTTTGGTTCCAGTTGAGCTCAGAACTTCCCACCTCACGGTAGACGGTAGTATCTGAGAGTCCCTTTGTAGCTTGTCTCAACATTAGGAGAATGAGCCACTGGTGCGAGCTGTTGGTCATTTTCTTTCTGTGGACTGGAGGCCTAAGGAGCTGACACTTTTTCTGTTCCGTGTGTCTTAGTGATTAGCTTCCTGAATTTGTGTGGATGCCCAAAACCTCACGACTATGGGCTCATTGAGTCTTTGCTGGTTACAGGTATGAAATTATACCCAGCCACGCTCATGGCCCCAACAATGACAGTTGTGATCTCGTCACCTGAATAAGGAGCTCCGAAGGAGGGCGTGTGTCATAAGGTTGGCCATGTATGTCTGTGGGACCAAGTCCACCTAATAGCCAGGAAGTCCATGATATACGTCTTCTGCCTTTAAGTTCTTTGGCATCCTTCTCTATGCCCTAATCCCTGCATGAGGCTTTGAGGTTGAACTTCTTCAGCATTATGGTCTGGATGGGGTGACCAGAAAAGACACACGAGATTTCCAAGAATCTACACAACCCATGTTAGCACCAACAGCATCGCCACCACCACTGGATCCTCCATGGGGCAGGGGGGCAGGGGTCAATTGTTTCTGTAGTTCATGAAAACAACCATTTTCTGCCTCTCCTTTCTTCAAGTTCATGAATTTTGTGGCCGACCAACTTCTATGTTTCCAGTTCTCCAATCCCTTCCTACCTCTGCTTAGGAACCACAGACAGCTCAGTGTAAGCTCGGGAACTTTCCTTGCCAACTCCACCCAGCCTGTGGCACTGAGGAAGACTTAGCAGATGCTGCATTATGTTTCCGATTCTGTCTGAAAATGATGGATTCCTCATGATTCATCCTGTAGCAGCTAGGGAAATGCTTTCTGCTTTTCTCTGTCTTCGTGAAACTGAAACTAAATGCATTCATTTCTTCCTGCGTCTGGGTTTAAAGGGAGCCGGTAGAGATCACAGAAACCTGTCCTCATTTCCTGGGAGCAACTAGACAGCTGTGCAGTAAGGTTGGGTTTGTGAAGTGGTCCATTAAGTATTAGTTGCTTTGTTGTTAACCAGGTTGTTATATTACATTGCCTGGCAATGTGAGACCAAGCAGAGTAACTTGAAAAGAATGTCTGATGCTGCCATCTGGTGGCATATGACAGCTGCAGAACTGTTACAATATGAGCTTTAGACCTTGTTTTTTTAAAACAAAAAGCAAAAAATAATATTTTATGTTTGTACCCAATAGACAGATGCTAGTCCTGGTCATACCCAAAGAAACTTCCCTTTGCAGTAAATAGTAGTGAATGCCGAGACTCATGGCTGCTCAAGGTGCTGAGAAAACGTGAAAATTGAATGCTCGTTCCTAGACAGTACCTATACTATACTGTCCTGTCTAAGGTTCAGGAAACATGCCCAAAGAGAAGAGAGACAAATGTAAGAACTAGAAGACAGAGAAAGGGGCTGGGAAATGCTGTGTTCTAGGCATGACATGGCTATGCAGTCAATCTTGCAGCGGTTATGCCTGCCTCCATTGACGGGGCCTGCACAAGATAGGGCCTGACATCAATCAAGCCTGGACAAAGATTGGTGAGATGGTATCCCATCTCGATGACATACTGGCCACTGGTAGATTCTGAGGAGAAAGCAGGCATTGTCTTCCCTTGGCTATTCACAGGAGAACCTGTGACTAGTTCAAAAGGCTCCCACAACGACTTCAAAACCAATATTCACAAACAGCCCTTCTTAAACTCAGTGGGTCACAAGCAAACACAAAGATGTAAATACAAGAAAGGGACTCATAAAGAGTAAAGAGTGAGGGGGAGTTGATAGAATTAGAAGGGAGATGGGGGAGTGGGCTGAGTAGCCCTTATATATGCATCTATCAAAGGAGAAAATTAATAAGAGTTAGATATAAAAGAACCAGTGCTGGGACTAGAAAGATGACTCGGGTTAAGAGCACTGGCTGTTCTTCCAGAGACATAAGTTCAATTTCCAGAACCCTCATGGCAACTTACAACTGCCAGTAACTCCAGTCCAGGAAATCTGATACGATACCCTCATACCAACACACATAAAATAAAGTTAACTGAATTATTTTTTTTTAAAAAAAGGAACAATGCAGATCCAATTTTTATGGATTCAACTTGATTTCAGAATGAATTAAATACTACATACATATTTTCTACTATAAAATATTACTTAGAGGGGCTGGAGAGATGGCTCAGTGGTTAAGAGCATTGCCTGCTCTTCCAAAGGTCCTGAGTTCAATTCCCAGCAACCACATGGTGGCTCACAACCATCTGTAATGAGGTCTGCTGTATACATAATAAATAAATGAATAAATAAATATTTAAAAAAAAAATATTACTTAGAAACCTCTTCCAATACTTCATGGAGAAACAACTACATTATCTTAAAGACATTTTTCCCAGTGTAACTGCAATGTATGTACCTCTGGATGGTGTAGGTTAGCAAAGGATAGCACTTGATGTCAAGAGAATTATTAAGATATTTGACTCAGTTCCTTCATTTGTATCCTGGAAGAATGCTATACCCACTTCTTAGGGTTGATGTGAAAATGAACGACCCTTTGAGTGAAAGGGGTAGGGTCTCGGGTATCCTCTGAGGGAGGTGAAGCTGTTGTTCATGGAGTGAGAGATAGTGTTTTAATGTTGTGTAAGTTTGTGTGTAGAATCGGTTTGCCCAGTAAGTCTGATAAAATGCTAAAAGAGCGGTCCTGCCCATGCCGAATGCTGACCCGTCCTGCTGCCGACCGGACCCACCACCTTGGCTCCTCTGGGCCTGAGGGAGGCCTCAAGCAGCACTGTGGGGAGTGGGCTGATCCAGGATATGAGATTATATCAACCCTCCAGGATATGAGATTATATCAACCCTCCAGGGTATGAGATTATATCAACCCTCCAGGATATGAGATTATATCAACCCTCCAGGGTTTCTCTGCAGCTTTGGAGCCTGTCGTGGAACTCACTACATGACTTCAGCCAGTTTTCCTACCCCTGCTGTGCTGGACTGGCACATTCTGAAGCTGTCTTTCATCGGGAAGCCTGATTCTGGTCCAGTCAAGATGGGGGCCTCCCAGAAGACTTCCTGCCCAACTGGTGCCCCTTCACCCTATGGATGGATTCCTTACTGAAGCTCAATCCCCATGCTATGATGTGAACTCTCTGATGGCTGGACACTTAACTCTAGAGAACTGAGACTTGTGTTATCTTTTCCCACGAAAAACGTCCTGGTGACTGGTGGGTGAGTTCCCTTCATCCCCAGGAAGCTATAACGAGCAGATCTGTGACCCTTATAAGCCCTACACACTCAGCCTCTCTGGAGACTTGAGCACCTTAGCTGCCCAAGGTCAGTTATGTGTGACAGTTGGTGACAGAATCATCAATGGAATTTCCTGGGGGAGGGGCCAGAAAAGCATAGTGAAAGGCAGTTGGGTGGCTACAAGCCGTATCCCTGAACACCGGAGGAATTTCTATTTAATTATTATTAATATTATTATTTATAACGTGACACTGTTACTCATAGACTGTCCCAAACACTGAAGATAAGCTGAGTATTACTTCAAGAAGATCAGCATGTTTTAAACATCATCAACAGCGTGAAAGGACCCTTCTGGAAACTGTATTTTCCATGGGGAACTGTGAGTGTGTGCCTGGCTTGTGGTCATGGGAAGCAGGGATCTGACGAGATTACAATTAGTCCTCATCTGCTGCATCAATAGTACTGCTACCCAGCTACAGGAGCCTATACCAAAAGCAGAAAACCCTCGGAAGGACATCAGGTCAGCCTGAGCTCTAAGCACATGACCCTGGCCTTTCGTTCCTCAGCAGACGGCAGCGAGATACAACCATCTGTGTGTCTAGCACCTCTCTCAGGCATTCACCTGGTCCCTGTCAAAGCAGTGGCTTTTGCCTCCCTTTCTCCAGGATGGTCTGTCTCCATGGAGCCTCTCCAGAACTAGTGTGATATGCTTGGGGATTCATGTACAAGCACACCTAGTGAACTGTAGGCCCATATTTCTATATGATATGGCAGCCAGGCTCTCAAGCTATAGTGGTCACATAGCCTTCCAGACAGGCTGCCTGCCGCTGCCCTAACAAAGGATCAGGATGTTGCTTTGCTCCCGTCTTTGTGATTTGGAGGATGCCTGAAAAAAGGCGCTAAGTCAGCCTATGTGACTGAGCTAGAACACTGGCCAGGAAAACGTGACTGCAAGCACAGGTAGTTATGGACGTGACGAAAAGCCATTCACCTGGTTACCTAGGAAACAGAATGCTAATGTATTTCCTCCTCAGTTTATGTTTTGATATATAAGGCTGTTTGGAGAATAAAGAGGAAAATAATTTTCAAGATGTGAACTCAGGACTTCATGAGGGACCACTGAAAATCTCCCTCCCGATAAAGCCATGTGAGTTGTGTCTTTATTCCTTTGCCTCCACACCAGTCCAGAGAGAGATAGTTTATGTTGGGGTCTGATCCAGAGAAATAATTTATGGTCCAGGCTAACACCGGACCCCAACAGTGAACACTGTAACAGTAATTTACACAACGAAAAGCAGACAATTTGTTAAAAGCAATATTTAAGTGAACACAACATTGAAAACATCCAGAAGAATAAAAAGGGGAGGGGAAGCTGCCTGTGGGTCTGGAAACGCTGCTGGGTTGAAATAAGGGGGAGATTCGGTGGGGAACAATAGAACTGGTGCTGTCTGCAGAGCAGATAGATGAGGGACGTTTAGAGGAGCAAGTGAGCCGGGACAATCCCTGGATCCCCCGGATGAAGTTGCACTGTGTCTGCTGACGTGGGAAGAGGTCGAGCATCTGCAGCATCCCCGACTGCTACCCCAGCTGTACACGGGACACGGGACACAGGACCTTACATTGGATTATCTGATTTTCGGCTGCTCTGGTTCTTGCTGGTTCTGGATTGAGGGTGGCTGTCTTCATTGCTGGTTGACAGACGTGGAACTCTAGATTTGGATGTACGATGTGCAGTTTTACCTGCAGCTCTCTGGATCTAAGGATGGAGACAGATGTGCTGCTGATGCAAGCATCTCTAGAAGGGGAAGTGGCAGTGGAGGCACAGGAGACAACAGACCAGGATGGGACATCTTTCTCAGTCTTTCCAAACGTAGGAGAGACCTTGTCTGCCTGAATTCCCAGATTCTATCCTCCAAAAGGTCACATGCCCAGGCTAGGGTCTGGTGACTGCTCCTGCAAAGAGGAGCCTCTAAGGATCCCCCAATCATTCCTGAGACCTGAGACCAGGTCCTGAGACCTCCTCACAGTGTCAAGCATCTACTTGGCACGTTCTCAATCGCTATCCTCTGAATCATTTGCCACTTCTCCCTGCAAATTGGTATTGAGCTCGTGAACACAGACAAGGACATCTGAATAGGGAAAGTTTATGATCAAGTAGGTCTTTCTTCACCCTCTTCAGAATGGACATGTTTGATGTTTTGGCAAAGTCCTCAGGGAAACACTAATCCATGTGTCCAGGAGGGTGCAGATGGTGCTGGCAGAAAGGGACAGACAGGACACTTAGTGACCTGGACTTTGCTTTGCCACTCATCCCAAGACTCCGTGCATGTGATTCTGCAAAGGAGAGGCTATCCAGCCCTTTGCCATACGAGTACAATGAGTAGTGCTGAGAGGTCCATGAAATCAGGGAGCTCCATATGCCCCATGCTCAGGCTCTAATGGAGCACAGCTAAGCAAGCCTTCATGCCATGGACTGAGATGAAGGTAGAGTCTCAGAGGACCAACGGAGGCCACAGGCTTTCCCCACATCCCCACTTGCAAGGACCGAGCCCATGCAATTCTTTTCACTCTCCAGTCAATGCTTAGACCTCAGTATGGTGGTAGAAACGTGGAGCGTGAGCCCCAAGCATCGGCCATCCCTCACCCTTGGTACCCAAGGGAGCCCAGCCTGCAGAGCCAAGGCCTTTCTTTCTCATGTTGTAAAGCTCACTTCTTTATTTCCTCATCCTCCTGGCAGCCGGGGCGGAAGCATGTATACCTGGAGGAGATCAGGATGTTACCTATGGAGTCCAAGTTCCCTACCTAAAAGACATCTGGGGGGCCTGCTGCATCCTGGAGCAGAATCAAAGTTCAGAACCTAGAAGTTCTCTCTCCTCTCAGGTTATTAGTTCACCTGCATTCAGTAGGTGCTTCAAATATGTTTGTGCAGTGGGTGATCACATGTATGCCTACCTGGACACTTCAGTGGACACAGATTCCCTTGGATTACCCTCCTCAGGTCTCCACACAAGACCCATATCTATCGAGTACTGCAATATGAATTCTAGAACCTCCTTTACAATGGGAGAAGAGCTTTGACAAATGCTTCAGAAAAACTGGCCAAGGATAGAGAGCTTCCTGAAGATGCAGAGGACACCCACACTCATAGGGTCTCAGCTGCGGACACAGTAGTAATGTCTGACTACATGCTTCTGGATTCTGACAAGACTCTAGCAACTAGGTAGGCTCAGAGAAAGGAAGAGGCTTCCCATAAACGAGAAGATGATGTGAAGCCTCTGAGCTCAGAAGTGGTCACTCACCGCCTGAAGAGCAAATCAAGTACCTACTGTATGTTGGTATAAGCAGGGTATGTGCACAGGAAGGCAATGAAAGAGTTGCAGTTCCCATCCTACATGGAAGTCACCAGGTTTTCACCACCTCATTCAGAGTTTTGAAGTTGAACATCTTCTGGTCCCCAGGGGCGATCTCCCTTAGGTCCTAAGGTGCAGACTCCTCCTGGTCCCTGGAGGTAGACTCAGTAGGGTCCTCAGGTGTGAACACTTTAGGGTCCTTTGAGGAAGACACCTTTTTATCCTGTGGAGAGATCAGGGTGGGTGTTTCACACCGGCAGAGAACTGCATGGTTAGGATTGGTTATTTCATTCCACGTTTTCCTGACCCTTTCACTCTGCCAAACACCAAGAGTGAAATTTGGGAAAACCGAGATTTCACAGTGGTTACCTGGCCTACCTGGGCTTTGCTCTGGCTGTCCTGCCACAACTCTCTTTCCTCAGGGCTCAATGACCAGAGCCTCCTGAGCCATTTTTGAACCTGGCATCTCCAGGTTCCTCCAAGGCCTCTGCCTTGGCCTCTCCTAGTGATTCTACTATTGGTGTTTTCAAAGGTCTCCCAATACTACCAGCAGCAGGAAGACATGTTTCTCACCAATCTTGTACCAAGACAAGTGAGCCTGCTGGCCTGTCTCTAAAAATTGGCTGCCTGCCTGGAGGGTTCTGCATCTTTATGGTCATTGTTAAGGAAGTGAGATCTCTCACGGGTTCCCACCCATGCCTGACTCTTCTCCTCACATGGGGCTTTCCCAAAAGTCTCCGAGGTCCCCTTCCTCCTCCCACATGAACTATTTGATATGGAAAGATACAAAGGTGCTTTTTATCCTGTGGAGAGATCAGAGTGGGTGTTTCAAACCGGCACAGGACTGCGATGTTATGATTGGTTATTTCATTTGACGTTTTCCTGACCCTTTCACTCTGCAAAACACCAAGTGAAATTTGGGAAAACCGAGAAATCAGATTGGTTACCTGTCCTACTTCGGCCTGGTTCTGGCTGCCCTGTCTCAACTGGCCAATTGACCAGAGGTGCTGGCGCCAAGAGTGAAGCCTGCATCTCCATGTACCTTCGAGGCCTTGGCATCTTTTTATACTCCTCCTTTCTGTTTCGTTGGAGCTTTTATTGCTACAATTCCAGCAGCAAAACGACACATTGCTATTGTACTGTCTCAAGACAAGTGGTCCTGCTGGCCTGTCTCTAAAAGTTGACTGCCTGCCTGGAGGGTTCTGCATCTTTATGGCCATTGTTAAGGAAGTGAGATCTCTCACGGGTTCCCACCCATGCCTGACTCTTCTCCTCACATGGGGCTTTCCCAAAGTCTCCTAGGTCCCCTTCCTGCTCCCACGTGAACTATTTGACACGGAAAGATACAAAGGTGCTTTTTATCCTGTGGAGAGATCAGGGTGGGTGTTTTAAACCAGCAAGGACTGCAATGTTATGATTGGTTATTTCATTCCACGTTTTCCTGACCCTTTCACTCTGCCAAACACCAAGAGTGAAATTAGGGAAAACCGGGATTTCAGAGTGGTTACCTGGCCTACATCAGCCTCGCTCTGGCTTCCCGTTTCAACCTGCAGAATGGCCAGCTACACTGGCACCAAGAGTGAACACGGCATCTCCAGGCACCTCCACGGCCTTTGCTCTGGCCTCTACTTCTATTATCTCTTATTGCTGCTGTCTTCGGAGCTCTCATTATTCCCCCAACACCAACAGCAGTAGCAAGGAATGACTGGTCACCAATCTTGTATCAAGACAGGTGAGCCTTCTGGGCTGTCTCTAATAAGTTAGCTGCCTGGTTGCAGGTTTCTGCATTGTGGTGTCACTTTTAAGGAAGTGAGGTCACTCCTTGAGTCCCCAGGCCTGAGTCTTCTCTCACACAGGCTTTCCCAAAAGTCTCTTAGACCCTCTCCACCCTCCCATGTGCACTACTTGACACAGATACAAAGATGCTTCCCATTTCACTGTTCCTAGGGATGTCTGGGTACAGGCAGCACCTCGCCTTTACAATCTGAGCTCCTATTGTTGACCTGCATCTGGAATTCTAAACCCAACTCTAATTGCCCCAGCACACCTTAAACCCTTGCCATGTTGCCTTGCTTCTAGGCTACTTTGTGTGTGTTCTCTGTGAAATATGAGCACACATCATCTGTGTGTTATGTTTTCATGAGGAACTAGAGTGGGACTTTTTTAGCAATTTTTTTAAAAAAACATTTTGTTTTGTTTTGTATTGTTTTCTTTTGAGACAGGATTTCTTTATATAGCCATGGCTGTCCTGGAACTCACTTTGTAGACCAGGCTGGCCTGAAACTCCCAGAGATCCACCTGTTTCTGCTTCCTGAGTACTGGGAATGAAAGCATGTGCCAACACCAGTATCCCTCCCTCTCTCCCCCTCCAGTCCTAAGAGAGGGCATAGTACCTTGCCCTGTGGGAAGTTTAAGGCCCTCCCCTCTCCATTCAGGCTTAGGAAAGTATGCATCCAAATAGAACAGGATCCCAAAAAGCCAGTACATGCAGTAGAGACAAACCCTAGTGTCATTCTAAATATTGCATAGAAGAAGTTTCCCACTCATTTGGGCATCTTTCCCAGAGCTGATTTAGTTATATAAGGGAAGCTTTAATTTTCTGTACTCATTAAAACTAAAATTTCTAACTTTTTAACAAATTTGTCTGGTATTTTGACTAATGCTGCCCTAAATTTATATAATGCTTTGAAGAAAACTGGCCACTTTGCAACGTCACTGTGGAATATTAAATGGGTGTGTTGATGGGTTTTTTGGGTTTTTTTACAAAGCAAAGTTTCTCTGTGTAGCTCTGTCTGTCCTGGAACGCACTCTGTAGACCAGGCTGGCCTCAAACCCACAGAGATTCCTCCTGGCTCTGACTCGCAATGGTAATGATTCTTTAAAGACTTCTCAGTTGCTACAATGTGTGTCAATGCTGTCTGCTCTTGTAAAAGAGTCTTTATCAATACGATTAAGGACTAGCAGCCAGGAAGTTGCCCTGGATCTTCTAGAGAGGAACTAACAAATACCCCCATGAGAGGGCAACCAGAAGCAGACAAGGAGATATGAAAGTTGTGTCAGAAGATGGGGTAATGCTGGGCCATAAACCAAGAAAAACCTAGACAACTTCTAGAGACTGAAACAGGCGTGGGAATGACTTCTCCCCTAGAGCCTGGAGAAACAAGGCAGCTCTACCAACCCTGTTCAAACTTCTGACTTCCATAACTTAGTTACAAATTAGTGTTGACTAAGGGCTAAGGAAGGGATGGATCTCTATGCAGGAGCATAGAATAATCGTCTACACACCTCATGCCTGTTTCATGTTATTCTTCACTAACAGAGGAATCAAGGTTTAGAAACTGGGTAGGCATTCTTGTCCAGGAGGTTTAGGACTCTTATTTGTCTTAAGGAATAGATTTGATTAAGTTACTTTTTGAAATTTATTTTCCCTTATCAATGATTTTCAAAACAAGTGTGCAATCAGTTTTGAGTGCAGGGTCTGACCTTTATAGTTTTATGAAGGGTGTTGTGGTACAAATGTGAAATGTGTCCACAGGCTCATGTCCTCGATCACTTAGTCCCCAGTTAGTAGCACCATTTGGGCACTTTTCTTAGGAAAAGCCTCACTGGATGAAGTGAGTCAGCTGTGGGTGGCCTGAGGTGATCGGCTGGCCCAGCTTTCTGCTCGCTCTTTGATTCCTGGGGGCAGACGCAGTGGGTGTGGTCTGCCTCCCACTCCTGCTGCAATGCCTTACCACCATGATGGACGTCTGCCCTCAAATTGTAAGCGAAAATAAATCTACTTCTTCCTTACCCTGCTTCTTCTTGGGCATAGTTACAGCAATGAGAAACATAACTGCAAAAAGGTTTGAGAAAAATATTTGCTTTCTCTACACTTTGTGATCTCTGACTAGGCTTGAGATGTGAAGTTTGGAGATAATACACAATATTTGTGTAATGCATAATATTTACACAAAGTGATATCCAAGAAGAAAAGCAAAACCACACTGAATGAACAAAGTAGCTCAAAAGAGAAAACCCGAATCTACAGTAAAATACTTCTGCTATGGATGTTACCACTCTCTAACACTCTGCCTCTAAAATTTGTTAATGTTGGAATAATACATTTCCTATATAATTTAAACCAGTGGGGTTGAATTTTCTACTTCTTGTAGTGTTTATTATCTATACTAGATTTCTATTTTTAAATCATATATGTATGATTTAAAATCATATATTTTTAAATCATATATATATGTCTATTTCCAATGGGTGTATAGAAGAATAAACCTAAAGAAAGCATATATTATTCCAACAGCAAGAAGTGATTATGACAATCCTCTTCTTTTACTAGTTTTGAGGTATTTAGTATCCTTCTTTACAAAAAGAGCTCTGTGTATACTGCTTTGGGATTTTGTAACATCTTCTTTACAGTTACAGTTAGCGTGTACTCTGTAGTCCAGCACATGCAGTTACAGTTCGTGTGTACACTGGAGTCCAGCAGACACAGTTACAGTTAGCGAGTACACTGGAGTCCAGCAGACAGTTACAGTTAGCGTGTACACTGGAGTCCAGCAGACACAGTTACAGTTAGCGTGTACACTGGAGTCCAGCAGACACACTTACAGTTAGCGTGTACACTGGAGTCCAGCAGACAGTTACAGTTAGCGTGTACACTGGAGTCCAGCAGACACAGTTACAGTTAGCGTGTACACTGGAGTCCAGCAGACACACTTACAGTTAGCGTGTACACTGTGTCCAACACACACAGTTACAGTTAGTGAGTACACTGGAGTCCAGCAGACAGTTACAGTTAGCGAGTACACTGGAGTCCAGCAGACACACTTACAGTTAGCGTGTACACTGGAGTCCAGCAGACACAGTTACAGTTAGCGTGTACACTGTGTCCAACACACACAGTTACAGTTAGTGAGTACACTGGAGTCCAGCAGACAGTTACAGTTAGCGAGTACACTGGAGTCCAGCAGACACAGTTACAGTTAGCGAGAACACTGGAGTCCAGCAGACACAGTTACAGTTAGCGTGTACACTGTATCCAGCAAATGAAGCTAGGTACAGTGAACATTGCTGCTGCTGCTGCTGCTGCTGCTGCTGCTGCTGCTGCTGCTGCTGCTGCTGTTGAAGCAGAACCTGAGTGAGGAGCCACCTCATGCTCCACACTGGCTGCCCTCTTCCTGCATTGCCTGAAAGGATCATCCCCAGGACAGAGATGGAAAGCTAGAATCTGGGTGGTCTCAAGAGGGTTTCCCAGTGGAGACATTCAGTTTGGGTGTCCTGTGGGTGTCTGCCATACTTGTATAACAATTCTGACTCTGTCTATGTTTGATCTGTTCTCCACTCTCATTCTGATGTTGTTTTCTACCAATAAAAGAGGAATTCATTGCTCAACCATTATCCCCATCGGTCGCTTCTTCCAATTATGTTGTATTAGACCACTGTTCCCATTATTAAAGCAATGTTTTTAATCTTCTGTACAAATGAATGACCCTGAAATTCCTGCCCTTCCCACACGTGCCCTCTTTGAAGCCACTGCTACACCACAGCCAATACAAATTATGTCTGTTTTCAAGCATTATGTTTTCGGATAAGGTGGCTTCGATTTAAATCATTGAAGCTGCAGCGTGTGGTGGATCCAGAGGCAGGGTGAGTAGGATGCTGACCCCAGTCCCATTGAGACTAAGCAGTCCATGCTACGGGAAATAAGCATATACATGAGCCGAGGTTGGAATGGGAAGCAGCGGATGATAAAGCAAAGCACGTGTTCCCTAACCAGTGGGCTGTGTGCACCACTGCACATTTCATGCCAGACTCAGACGCTATGGAGGTGAAACGGAAGTGGTGGCAAACTGCAGCATGAGGCTCTTGATTGTCTAGGAGTTGACAGGACAGAGAGGGACAGCTGCCTTAGTTGTTACATGCCAGGAAGTCTACTCTCCGAGGAAAAGGCAGCAGAAAAGCACAGCGAGTAACTTTATGTGCTTACGAGCAACAAGCTGACAAGGAAGTAGCTAAGAGAATGTAATAGCTGGCTGCTGGAGGCCCATGGACTCGGTCTGAAGCTGGAATTTGCCATTAGGAGGAATGCAGGTGGGTGCTGGATGGGCAAGAGAGGAGCTCTCCGCTATAGACAGGCTTTAAGAAGAAACTGATATCAAAATCAGATAATGATGAAATGGTGCCCAAAAGAAGGAGCTCAGGGTTATCCTAGTTTGAAATAGCTATTACAAGTCCAGCCAGGGAGTCAGAGAGGCAATGAGCAGATCTTCACCTGTCCTCCCACCCCTACAAACCCAATCCCCCAGTCTCAGCCCCAACTCTGCAAGAGAACACCTGCGGCCGCTCCTTGCCCCATCTGTAGTGGATCCCACAGATCTTCCCTTCCTAACCGCTCCCATGGTCACCCCACCTTCAGCAGCCAGTCCCTGGAAGCCCAGGAGCCACTTAGGCCAGGGAAGCAGGCTGGCAAACAGCAGATCTTCACCCCTCCTTCTGCCCCTGCAAACACAACCCGAATCTCCTCCCTGCTCTGAACAGATCACCTGCCAGGGAAACAGGAAGGCTAATTGCAGTCCTCACCTCTGCTCCGTTCCTCCACGTCTAATGCCCTAGGCTCATGTCCAGCTCTGCAGCAGAGCTCACCTGCAGCAACCTTCCCCTTAGCATCCCTGGAAGATCCCACAGATCTTCTCCTCCTAATCTCCCTTCCCCCAGTGGTTGCTTTGGGACTGCTCTGCCCCAACTCCAGCAGGCATCCTTGTGAACACACAGGCCACTCCAGGTCTGCACTTCTCTCTTCACTCCTCCGAATCTGATCACCCCGTCCCATTCCCAGCTCTGCAGCAGACCTTTTGCTGTGGCCTCTGCTCACTCTCTGCTCCCATTGTCAGGGGCCTAACTAAGCAGATCCTGGTGGAACACCACGCTTTCCTTCCTTTTGTGAAGCCCTAGCCCATTCCCACTCCTAAATATCAGATTCTAATACATTTTACCTGGGGACCCCCCACCCAAGTGCCTTTCAGGTACTCAAAAGATTTTCTCATAGGAAACACACAGCTACCACACTGTTCTAAGAACTAGAGAGAAAACAGAAACCAAGGAACAAAACACCCACCATACAAAGACAAGATTTGATAAGAGCACCTCAAATTCCAATCTTCCCAAACCCAGAGGCCTAGACACCAGCGTAAAATCCACAGTCGATAATGGCCAAGGCCTCTACATGATCCCAGGGACATTACCACAACAGATCGTGAATATTCCAGCATGATGGGCACACAAACAGTAGACCTTAGTGTCTGTGCTACTGGGGTTCTATACAGGAAGTTGTCTCCTGTGCCAATGCGTTCAAGTTAGTTCCTACTTTCTCTTCTATCAGCGTCAGTGTATCTGGAATTTTGTAGAGTTCTCTGGACTTGGACTTGAGTTTTGTGCAGGGCAATAGATAGGAATCTATTGGCATTCTTCTGCATGACGACATCCAATTATGCCAGTATTATTTGTGGAAGATGCTGAATTGCTTTGCCCAGCCTTAAAACAAGGGGAGGTCCTTTGCTTTACAGAAGCTTCTCAGTCTTAGGAGGTCCCATTTATTCAATGATGTCCTTAGTGTTTGTGCTGCTGGGGTTATATGTAGGAAGTGTTCTCCTGTGCCCATGTGTTGTAGAGTACTTCCCACTTTCTCTTCTATCAGGTTCAGTGTGTTCGGACTGATATTGAGGTCTTTAATCCATTTGGACTTGAGTTTTGTGCATGGTGATAGATATGGGTCTATTTTCATTCTTCTACAGATTGACATCCAGTTTTGCCAGCACAATTTGTTGAAGATGCTCTCTTTTTTCCATTGTATACTTTTAGCTCCTTTATCGAAAATCGACACTGTCACTAAGACAGAAAGGCAACCCACTGACTGGGAGAAGATCTTCACCAACCCCGCAACTGACAAAGGTCTGATATCCAAAATATATAAAGAACTCAAGAAATTAGACCGTAAAAGGTTAATCAATCCAATTATAAAATGGGGCACTGAGCTGAACAGAGACTTTTCAACAGAAGAAGTTCAAATGGCCAAAAGACACTTAAGATCGTGCTCAACTTCCTTAGCAATCAGGGAAATGCAAATCAAGACAACATTAAGATACCATCTTACACCTGTCAGAATGGCTAAAATCAAAAACACCAATGATAGCCTCTGCTGGAGAGGTTGTGGAGTAAGGGGCACACTCATCCATTGCTGGTGGGAATGCAAACTTGTGCAACCACTTTGGAAAGCAGTGTGGCGGTTTCTCAGGAAAGTCGGATTCAACCTACCTCTCGACCCAGCAATACCACTATTGGGAATATACCCAAGAGATGCCCTAACATACAACAAAAGTATATGCTCAACTATGTTCATAGCAGCATTGTTTGTAATAGCCAGAACCTGGAAACAACCTAGATGCCCTTCAATGGAAGAATGGATGAAGAAAGTATGGAATATAAACATATTAGAGTACTACTCAGCAGTAAAAAACAATGACTTCTTGAATTTTGCATACAAATGGACGGAAATAGAAAACACTATCCTGAGTGAGGTAAGCCAGACCCAAAAAGAGGAACATGGGATGTACTCACTCATATTTGGTTTCTAGCCATAAATAAAGGACATTGAGACTATAATTCGTGATTCTAGAGAAGCTAAATAAGAAGGTGAACCCAAAGAAAAACATATAAGCATCCCCCTAAATATTAACCTTCATCAGGCGATGAAAGAAGACAGAGACAGAGACCAACATTGGAGCACTGGACTGAAGTCTCACGATCCAAAGGAGGAGCAGAAGGAGAGAGAGCACGAGCAAGGAACTCAGGACCGCGAGGGGTGCACCCACACACTGAGGCAATGGGGATGTTCTATCAGGAACTCACCAAGGCCAGCTGGCCGGGGTCTGAAAAAGCATGGGACAAAACCGGTCTCGCTGAACATAATGGACAATGAGGACTACTGAGAACTGAAGAACAATGGCAATGGGTTCTTGATCCTATTGCACGTAATGGCTTTGTGGGAGCCTAGGTAGTTTGGATGCTCACCTTAATAGATCTGGATGGAGGTGGGTGGTCCTTGGACCTCCCACAGGGCAGGGAAACCTGCTTGCTCTTTGGGCTGAGGAGGGAGGAAGACTTGATTGGTGGAGGGGGGAAATGGGAGGTGGTGGCGGGGAAGAGGCAGAAATCTTTAATAATTAAATTAATTAATTAATTTAAAAAAACAAGGGGAGGTGCTTAGTCCTATCTCAACTTGATCTGCCATGCTTTGCTGGTTCCCAGGGGAGGCCGGCCCCTTTCTGAACAGAAAGAAAGGAGGAATGGGTTGGGGTGGGGCAGAGAGTTGGTGGGTAGAAGGAAGGGAAGGAGAAGAGAAGGTCGATATGTAAAATAAATTAGTAAATTTAAGAAAAAGAATACTAAAAAGACCTTAATGTCTGTTAGTCATCTCCCATCACTGAGACAAAACCTGAGAGAGTCATCTTACAGTGACATCAGTTCTGGCTAAAGTTCTCAGAGATTTCAGGCCATGGTGTCTTAATCACAGAGTTTCATATCTGTGGTGGAAGTGCATAGGAGAAGAGGCTAATTCACTTTATGATGGTCTAAAAGCAAAGGGAGAGAGAAGGACTCCCAACATTCCCTGCATGGGAACATCTCATCCCCCATATCCCCAAATGAACTAACTTCCTTAACTAGTTCGCACATCTTAAAAGTTCTGTAACAGAAGGAAGCCCTGGGAAAATTCTCCTAGTTGTTAAAGTTGAATTTTGTGACCGCACATTTGAGCAATAGGTTGGCTTCATGTATTACTAGCCCTGTCGTCAGTGAGACCACTGACTAGAGCTAGACAGATGACTAAAGAAGTTCTATAGAAAGTTGAAATATACAATCTTGTCCAGAAACAATTAACTTTCCCCGTTCTCTGGAAAAAAATGTTTTATTTCGGTATCTTCCATGTGCTCTAGGAGAAAGCATCCTTCCTCTTTCCCTTCCTGTTCTCCATGGAAACAGTCATATAACTTCTGTCCTGACATACAGCTGCAGATTTAACTATTTCTTGCAAAAAGAAACAAAAAAGGGTGTATCATAAGTCTTTCTAATCGGTAACAACTTTTAGATTTATATAACCCAGAATGTTTAGGGAGCTTCAAAGTACAGCTCTTTGAATGGAAAGTCTCTGCCTCGCGTGAACGGACCAATCTAAGCTTGTAGCTGCCCTGCTACTCACCTGTGTGATACACCTTGCACAACTCTGCATAAACCTTTGCTCATCACACCCATGGCACAATGGTGTTTGTTGATGACATTTCCAACTTTTTTGGTTTGACAGTTTTCCAAAACATCTTTTCCATGGCTCCGATATCTTCTCCTCAAGCCAGTGGCCTTTCCAACCGTAAATGTTGACTTACTGCTACTGTTTCATCACCCCCTCCAAGAGTAATGTGGCCTGGGCTACATGCTTTTAACATGGGTGTTTGGGGGTGTTCTCAATGCAAACTATAGAGCAATGTGGAAAATCAAATCAAGAGAGAAGGAGCTGATAAGAGTTGGTAGACAGGAAAGAAGATGATAGAAATATGTGTTTCAAGGATTAACCTTTCATAAAATATGAAAGTTAAAGAAGTAAATGAAGATTGGATTTTACAGTTTTCAACCTTAAAATATAATTTAAATATTAGCAAAATAGATTAAAATAATCTTGAAACTAGGCTTGGTTTGATTACTGTTAAATTTTTTATAAATTTTATTATTTAAAATGGTCTTTAAATTTAAACCTATTTTGATCATGTTTTTTCCTCCCCCAAGTCCTTCTAGATTCTCTCTGCTTCCCCCCATACAACTTTGAGTTCCTGCTCAAAACATAAAAACCCAATACAACAAGAAAACAAAATAAAACCACACCCCAAAAGAAAAAATTAAACAGAACACCAAACTGTAATCAAATAAACACACACACACACACACTTTAAAAAAGCCTCTAGAGTCCAATTACATGTTGGTCAACTACTCCTGACTATGAGACCTGACTTGGAGTGGTTGATATACCTAATGTCATTCTATTGGACAAAACTGATTTTTCCTTCTCCCAGCAGATAGAAGTAACAGTTCAGTTGTTAACAGTTACCCTAGCAGCTAGGTTTTCATTCATTCAATCATTCATTTAAAAACAAATAACAAAATCAAATATAAGATAAAACAAAAACTAATACATCAAAGTTGGATAAGACAAACCTTCAGAATGAAAAGAGCCAAAAAGAAGATATAAGAATCAAAGACCCTACTTGTTCACATAGTCAGAAATCCCAGAAAAAAATTAAATTGGAAGCCAAAATATATATATTCAAAGGATCTGGTTCCAACCTGTTCAGATACTGTGCATGCTGCTTCGGTCTCTGTGAGTCCGTATGAACTGTGCTCATGTTGACTTAAAGGGCCTTGCTTTCTTGGTGTTGTCCATACCCCCTGGCTTTTCTACCTGTTGGAATGGCTAAGAGCAATAAAACCTCATCTGCACAAGCTGTTTTATCACTGTAGTGTATGATATGTTGCTTGTGTTCTGGAAAATAACACAGAGTTAGTCCCTAGTTAACCATAGACGCAAGGCAGTAGTAGGGCACATCTTTAATCCCAGTACAACTGGGAGACGGAGACAGGAATTTAGGATCACACTTCGCCATTGAGTTAATTATTAATGTATTTGCTATTAAAAATGTTAGCCACATTTAAAACTCTATGGAGTCATCATAAACTCATAAAATAAACAGAGTTTCTGGGAGCAAAAATTTGGAAACTTTCCAATATTCAAAAAATATTAAATGATGAAATATACATAACATTTTATATATAATGATATATATGAAAAACTTATGAGAATATATGAGCTTAGGCTTCCTTAAAATCTCAGATATATTCAAGTTGCGTAGTAATTCCTCAAAGATAATATTATTTTATTGCAATAGCAATATATGCATATTTATTTTAGAAATAAATGCTTATCAAGGATTCTCTATTTCATAGTTTGACATAGTTAGTTAATGATTAATTAGATAAATACTATTATTAATTGGCTTTTAATCCCCAAGGGAAAAACAAAGCCTGTTTCAAAATACTAGCTGAAATAAATTACATATTTACTTACAAGGCTTCTGAGTTTCCCAGGAAAATACTAGCATAAGTTATGTCACTTTCATAACAGTATCCATAATCAAATGTTCCACCACTCTTCAATATTTTCTGGTATAAGAGTTTACATATAATAAACAAAGATAAAACAAGGCAATGCAATGCACAGAGTTGCAACCCATGTTCACTCATTTCCAAATGTCCATGTGAATAATTCAGCGCAATCCATAAGTAAAACGCTAAGTTGGGCAACAAAGACAGATGGAAAACTCTCTCAGGCAATAGATCTATTTTAACAACACTGACAACATTCGGTTCCAGAATGAAAAAGCAAGGTAGTAACTGGTGATGAAATTATATTTCTTTGTGAATTTGAATTCCCAGCATATCTACTAAGTATGCATCAAGAGAAAGCAATATAAAGACAGCAGCTGATGGTGGTTCTTATTTCACAATAAACAACATAATTGATCTTATTAGGACCTCAAGAAACCGCAAGAAATACCAGGAAATCCATTTTATTCCATTTGGAAAAGAGTTGCAGCAAGGCTTCAAAAACAGGATAAAATGTTAGATAATAGTCAACACTAAAGCTGATTTAAGAAAATTAAAATCTGCTGCATCTAACGTATTATAGACACGAATAAATGAAACTAATATTCTTGTCCATATTATAACATAAACTAATAAAATAGGGTATCTAAATATATCAAGTTTTAAATTTGTGAATCTATATAGTGTTTTCAAATATAGTACACAAATCATGAATTAGCTGCTTATTGTATCATTTTATGTGTTTTCTTTTTTCTTATGCCCATGAGCAGCCTGTATATGGTGGTTCTGTTGAACTTGTCTATATTGGGTTTCATGGGCTAAGTTGTTGTGGACTACTGACCAGGTCTCTTCCTCAAAAGGGCACAAGATCTCATTATAAATGGTTGTGAACCATCACGTGGTTGCTGGGAATTGAACTCAGGACCTTTGGAAGAGCAGGCAGTGCTCTTAACTGCGGAACCATCTTCCCATGTGCCTTATTTTATATGTACATATGTATTGTTTTATATATCCTATATAATGCTCATTTTGGAGGAAATGATTAAAAACTTCAGGACAACAGTCATTTATCCATTCCTTTGTGAGGATTTTGTCTCTTTATTTTTTAATTTAATTTTATTATTGCTACTTCTGTGTGTCAGCACATGTATGTGTATGTCTATGTATGCATGATGAATATGTGTAAATGTGAGCACATGCATGCCACAGAATGTACGTGAATCAAAGAGGACAACGTTCAGGACTTCACATAGAAAAACAAAAAGCCAAGATAGTCAAAACAATCCTGTACAGTAAGGAACTTCCAAAGGCATTACCCCATTTTCTGATTGCACATACACCTGGAGCTAGTTTAGAAATGATAGGCCGATCTTCCTTGATTTCAGAATGTGTTTCAGGTTATGTTCAAATAGAAGTGGAGAATCATCAAGAGGTTGTTAAAGGGAATAGCTTTTTACACTGTTTAAAGTAGGTACATACAGCCTAACACAGGTGAAGGTCTTAGGTGTCTATGTGCATTGATAGGAGAAGGTTATGTGTATACGGCACATGCAGATTAAGGTTATAAGTTTTCAAGAGCACTGTCAGAGTACAATGTATGTAGCCGAAGCCTAATTAAGCATTAAATTGATAAGCTATTTGCTGCATGTGTCTGCCTCGATGATTTTACAAATATGAAAGAAGGCCTTGCATAATGATACAAGCCTGAGATCCCAACACTTGGAAAGCCAAGGCAAAGGGTTCATCATGAGTTTATTCCAAACCTAGGATATATAGTAAGTTTGACGTCTGCCTGAGCTACATAGCAAGACTTTGCCTCAAAATAAAAATAAATAAGTAAAATGAAAAATGGAAAAAATACATATGGAAGGCTAGCCACATTAAATTGTAATAGGATTTATAATAAATATATTTATAATAAAACTCATTAGTAAAACATTTTGTCACATGACAACCAAAACTTTTACCAACATAATTCATGGTCAATGGAAATGAGACTGAGGTATATAATGCACTGAGACGTTTTAATTTGATTGAGGTGATGCAATTTATTATTTTAAGCAAAACCTCAATACAGTTGACATTCCCAGTCTACAGTTCTAGCTAACTGATAAACACTTCATATAAAATTGGGAAATTATCCTGTGAATATCCAGCTGTTTCAACAAAATCACAAGTGCTCCTGAAAGATAACAGAGTCAAAAAGATCACTGTCACATGAGAAAGACACACTCTGTGCCAGCAAGATGTCTCAGCTCATACAGTACTTCCTGAAGCCTGGCAACTTGAGGTCAATCCCAGGAACCCCCATAAAAGTGGAATGAGAGAATCAACTTCACAGGCTTGTCCTCTGTTTTCATGCATGTGCCACGGTACACCCATGTCCACATACATACACCGGGCCCACACAAAATATAAACAAGTAGGTACATTTTAAATCAATAAGAAAAGAAAGTCCCAAGAAGTCATTCTGATCTTTGAAGGTGAAAAGAAAGCATAAGCAATTCGGGAAACCTCTAAAAATTGGAAAGGGGAAGCAACCACAGATAACCAGTTCTCCTCGAGAGACAGCAGAGAGCAGGAGAGTCTTATAAGCACTTTGTTTTAGAGCAGAAGGTCCTTTCAGACCTCTGACCCAAGCACTTGTAAGGTTTGTGTTGTTCCATGGCACTGTTCATAGTCACTAGATCCAACAGTGACAGGGATGGGGGGGTGCCGCAGGAATTGAGACACAGAGGCTTCTTTTCAGGTGGAAGAACAGCAACCTTTGTTTTGCCCAGCAACCTTTTATATCTCTACTCCTTCTGTGGAGACCCACCGGCCAGAAAGAACACAAACATCCTTGTTAATTACAGACCACAAAAAAGTTCCCCTGTCAGACAGGGGGAGTGAGGGCAGCTGGATCACAACACAGGCAGTTAGATCAAAACCAAATACTTGCCATATTTTAGAAAGATGGCAAAATATAGATAATATGATGACTGAACTAAGTGAATTAAATCACGGGCATCTGGCACATAAACAACACTTGGGGGTTGTTTGTGTTTCATCAGAAGTACATATATTAATATTCTCTTATAAAATTGACAATAAGGGAGATAATTTGGTAGCCTGGGTTCCTTGATGAGGTTTCCTGACTACATCTACTACCAGTGGAGGTCTTTAACACTCCAGGGAACAGTCTAAGGTCACAAGAATCTGGGGTGAAGGCCAAGAGAAGAAAAACAAAGGAGCGGGCCTCGTCCTGGTCTTGCAGCCGGAAACTGGTGAGAACCTCCTGAGATTTTGTCTCACTCCGGCAGTGACACATGACCCTCCACTCAATCGGAAAGTTAAACTCGGGGAGCTCATCAGCTGTGTGAAACAAGGAAGCCATGCCTCCGACCCCTTCCTCTCCTGGAACGTTTCCCACGGGCTCCTAGCTGCTGCTTTGCTCTTGGATTTAAACCTGATTTCTTCCTACTCAAAAGAAAGAACAGCAAGAGTTTCAGGAAGCAGTGCTTTACTGGTCCTAATTTTTCTCTTGGTCTATGTAGGTTTTGGTGGTTTTGTTCTTTCACATTTGGGGGTGGAGCACTTACAAGGTTCTCTATCATTCCCAATTTAATTCTTCTCCATAACTCTTAGAAACTTCCAAGACTTCTTCAATATGTTTAGATTTATGTATTCTATTTATATTAAAGAAAAATGTGTACACAGTACTAAGAGATCCTATGCATCATGCTCCAGTAACCTAGTTTATTAACGATTGTTATTGTCTCAAGTTAATGATTTGGCTAACTGCCTTATAATGGTTTAAGATCTTAAGACAATCATCATGATTTGTCAGTTTCTGCCTCCCCACATAGACATTAAATTCATCAATGAAATGTATTATGAATATTTTCCCTTCTAACTTATAAATTTGTGACATTTTGTGTTTAGTATTAAAACTTAATGTTGTACTCCATTTTCATACATGGATGTAATCTACGTGAGTAGTAGAAAAAGACAAGATCTCCTGAGAAAATTGGGAGTATGGGGCCCTCGGGAGAGGGTTGAAGGGGAGGAAAGAGGCAAGGAGTGGAGCAGAGAAAAATCAATAAAAAATAAAAATAAAAAAATAAAAAATAATAATGATGACTTGAGGTTCACACATCCTTTTCCTCACTTTTTATTTAATGCCATATTTCTGTCCCCAAATACTATACAAGAAATAACATTATCCTATTATACCTACTACATAGATCTCTTTATATCTCTTTTACCAGAGATATTTTCTCTAATTATTAAAAATTCATTATTTTTAGCTTCCATACTTAAAAGTTTACATTTCCAATCATAAAATGAACACTCAAATTGAAACTAATTAATGTAGAATTAATCTATATCTTAATAAAGTATAAATTATTTAGTGACTATTTTAGTTTACACGGGAATGTCTCTCATCTGGAATGACTTGGGGTGTCCTACAGAGAAACAGTCTACCAGCATTTGGGGAGCTAGAGAGAGAAGGATGCTCAGTGTCGCTGTTCTGTGGACCCAGCCCTAGGGTCTGTGAAGGTAATTAATTCTAGCAACGACACATACCCTTCCAAAGGCCCTGTTTAAAATGATCATTTGCTTGTCCTGAAAGAAAGACAATTCCATGTCCTACACAAAAAGTTGGGCATCTTCCTAGACTGGTGCAGGAACCAGCAGCATTATTGGTCTTTAGCTGGACAAACCTTTAACTTGTTTTCCTCGTGGAAGTGAGAAAAAGAAAGGTTTTCTGCAATGACAGTTTCCTTTGCATCTGTGTTTTGTAGCCTTATGTATCAGCCTGAAGACTGCTTAGGGCAGAGGTAACTGTTGCAGCTTCCCCGGGGTTTTGTTACATAGAATCTGTGCCAAGGAAATGTCTTGGGAGGTTTTGGCACTGCTCCAGGCCAGGCCAAAGGTTTATGAGAAAAAAATCTACCTCAGAAATGTTTATTCTAGAGAGTAATCTTCTCACCACAATAAGTGAAATTCCAAATTAAGACTTTCGCCAAGTCTTCACTGAGGACTTCTGAGATAGATCAGACCGACTTCTGACCTTTTCTCAAACAGGACCTGCCAAGATCTCTGAAGTTCTTACTTCATGTCTGCTAAAACAAACCCCCTTCTGGAGTTTACAGTCGTGGCTCATTCTCCATTTGGCAAGAAATGCCAGGCTCCTCAGGTTTCTATCTGAATTCTTCTCTCGTTGTAAAAGAGCCATCCTGTTTTATGTTGAGTAAATTCTAAAATTTCTCTCTTTTAAACAATACCCAGCCACGTGCCAATATTTTTTCTTATATATTTTTAAATGCGTCATACAAATGTTTAAACCCTTAAACTCACATCTTATAACACCCTATGTGGATCTCTATGAATTTAATGCCAGCATTTCATTCAGTTTTGTTTTTTTTTTTAAAATCAGTTCCATGTACATACAGATATAATTGCTATCTTCCCCAAGTGTTTGGCAAGGCTACAGGATAAACAAAAAGCAGAAAATATTTAAGACTTGGGGTGATAGTCTCTACATCTTTGCTTTTGGTTTGACACATTCCTCACGTTCCTTTTGTTTGACACATTATTTTAGTCCAATTAAAGAAATTCAGTCTTCTAAAAGATGCTACCAGAGAGTCAAAGTTTGTTCAGAAAAGACTCCTACAAGCCGGGCGGTGGTGGTACACGCCTTTAATCCCAGCACTGGGAGGCAGAGGCAGGTGAATCTCTGTGAGTTCGAGGCCAGCCTGGTCTACAAGAGGATAGTTCCAGGACAGGAACCAAAAGCTACGGAGAAACCTTGTCTCGAAAAATCAAAAAAAAAAAAAAAAAAAAAAAAGAAAGAAAGAAAGAAAGAAAAGAAAAGACTCCTACAATATACAACTGGATATTGTAGCCAAAAAGTTTGGTTTAGCCAAGCAGAAGTAGTAGTCTTAGAACTGGACATGAAGTTAAGGGTGTGTTCTCAACTGAAGTCAAGCCATGATTGACAGAGTCAGAACACCTGTTTCCCTTGTGGTGGGAACAATGACTTGCCAATCTCCTTCATCCCAAAGATGCAATGCTTAAGGCTACTACTGGCAACCTAACATCTGTCATCTCAGGCTTCGTTCTATTTCAGGCCACAAAGGCTGTCTCATCTAGCCAGTGGTGAAGTATGTAAGCCTTCCAAACACCTGAGTCCTGGCTTATCACAGTGCATCTGCCATTCACCACATTGAGGGAGATGGGGCTGTGTAGTTTTAACTTAAGTGGTGTTTAACTAACAGATATCTTAAACTGAAGTGATCGTACCTAACTAAACCATATTTGAAGGGCCAAATTCTTTTGTCTTCATGAATAAAGAGAAACAGGGTTTCAGAAAGTAAAGACTCGATCAATGAAATATGTCCTTTGAGTATCACATGAACACTGTTATGTGGGTTATACTTTGTATAACTGTGCCGCCAATAAAAATTGAACGATTAAAACCAAATCCCTGATGAGTAAGAATAGGTTCCCTGAACAATAGAACAGGAAGGGGTAGTGAGTGAACGTAAATCTTCTCTGTGGAAGGTCTAAAAGGTGAAAGATAAGGCAGATGACTATACGTTTTTCTTAGGGTTCACCTTCTTATTTAGCTTCTCTAGGATCACAAATTATAAGCATCTTCAACAAATGGTGCTGACAGAACTGGTTGTCAACCTGTAGAAGAATGAAAATAGATCCATATCTATCGCCATGCACAAAACTCAAGTCCAAATGGATTAAAGACCTCAATATCAGTCTGAACACACTGAACCTGATAGAAGAAAAAGTGGGAAGTACTCTACAACATATAGGCACAGGAGATCACTTCCTACGTATAACCCCAGCAGCACAGATGTTAAGGACAACATTGAATAAATGGGACCTCCTGAAACTGAGAAGCTTCTGTAAAGCAAAGGACACTGTCACTAAGACAAAAAGGCAACCCACTGACTGGGAGAAGATCTTCACCAACCCTGCAACAGACAAAGGTCTGATCTCCAAAATATATAAAGAACTCAAGAAACTAAACTTTAAAATGCTAATTAACCCAATTAAAAAATGGGGCACTGAACATGAACAGAGAATTCTCAACAGAAGAAATTCAAATGGCCAAAAGACACTTAAGGTCATGCTCAACCTCCTTAGCGATAAGGGAAATGCAAATTAAAACAACTTTAAGATACCATCTTAGACCTGTCAGAATGGCTAAAATCAAAAACACCAATGATAGCCTTTGCTGGAGAGGTTGTGGAGAAAGGGGCACACTCATCCATTGCTGGTGGGAATGCAAACTTGTGCAACCACTTTGGAAATCAGTGTGGCGATTTCTCAGGAAATTTGGGATCAACCTACCCCAAGATCCAGTAATACCACTATTGGGAATATACCCAAGAGATGCCCTATCATATGAAAAAGTATATGCCCAACTATGTTCATAGCAGCATTGTTTGTAATAGCCAGAACCTGGAAACAACCTAGATGCCCTTCAATGGAAGAATGGATGAAGAAAGTGTGGAATATATACATATTAGAGTACTACTCAGCGGTAAAAAACAATGACATCGTGAATTTTGCATGCAAATGGATGGAAATAGAAAACACTATCCTGAGTGAAGTATCCCAGACCCAAAAAGAGGAACATGGGATGTACTCACTCATAATTGGTTTCTAGCCATAAATAAAGGACATTGACCAAAGATCTTTTTAAGTGCGGGTAAATTCAGAGTCATCAGAAGCACCCGTCTCTCTCCCTACCCACATCTCCTGGGGTTCCACAGACCATCCCCTCCTAAATTCTGTCTACTTGTCACTGTGTCCCAGACCCCAACTCCAGTAGGCACCCTCTGATAACTCATGGGTCACAAATCCCAGGGCAACAGCAGGCTGAAGACAGACCTATGCCTCTCCTAAAATCCAATCCACCTGTCTCATCTTCAGCTCTGTAGTGGGAAACCTGCTGTGGTCTCCCTTTCCTTTCTGATCCCATCCCCAATCAATCACAAAGACTTTTTTCTCCAACTTTCCTTCCTCCAATTCATCTCAGTTACCCAGATTCCAAGACCAACAGGCATTGCTTGTGAACACATTATCTGAATAGGCCAGGAAACAGGCAAAAACCAGCCATCACACGCTGAAAATCCAGAGAGGAAACAGAAACAAAGGAACAAAACCACCAACTCAATAAAGACAAATTCAGAAATAAGCACCTAGAAATATAATCATCCCAAACCCAGATACCTAGGTACCAGAGTAAATACACAAACAATAACATCCAAAACAATATGTACCCACTAGAGCTCAACTATTCTACCAGAGTAGGCCCTGAATATGCCAACACAGCTGAAGCCCAAGAAAAAGACCAAGAAAAAAACTTTTATGAGTGTGATAGAGATCTTTAAAGAGAAAATGAATAACATTAATATTTTTATTGATAGAGCATGGCACAGATATAAAAAAAAAGTGAAGAGGCTCATTTTAGTTTATATTCAATTGGTATTTAAATTATACTTTTTTCCCTTTAAAAACGAGCATGGTTTGTATCTGGCAATTAGGTTTGCACTACAACTCACTGACAAGGGAAAAGCCAAACATAAGCCTAGGAAATCAGAATACCAGTTCAAGTCTGTTTATTAACTTGCTTTCTGAGACGTAAGCAGTGGATTAGAGGGAATTAACTCAGTGATTCTTTTCCGGGGCTCTGTAATATATGATAAAATCCATGTGGACTAACTATCCCTAGCGATAGAATCTGCCTATATTGTCATTTGTTTGTATCAATTCAAATGAGAAAATGGGATCATAAATGTTGCAAAACTTCAATTGTAGGCACTTGACTTAATTGTGACCTTAGAGGAAGACTCCATGAATTGCTAACATTCATAGCATGATCCTTTCCTTTATACCCGGGATCAGGACATTAGTTAAATACATGAATAGACTGGATAAGAGTTTACGAATATATGCTATGCACCAGCATCACATGGTTGTGGGTTATTCACCAGAGAAGAATGCTTAGACATGGGTTTAAAACAATAGAAAGGCTTTATTAGCCGATTTGCTGAGTACACTAGGTGTTCAGGGTTCCAGGGCAGCATTCAGCCTTTCTCAGGATGAGCCTTTAAGCACAAAAATCTTGTTCTGGATTAACATACTTCAGTTAACAAGAACAGTTAGCCAGAAGCAGAGCTACAGAAGCTAACAAACAAGGTTAATATGGTTAGAGGCTTTCCCAGAACTATATGGACTTTGCTAGATTAGACCTTTGTTTTAGTTTTGGAAGGTGGTGCTGTCTACATGCTGAGTTTTACAGCCTGAATGGCACTCCCATCATGGAGGCAATGGTACTGTCTCAAGTGTACTAAGCTCAAAGGACCTGTTACACAGATTATGTAGTAGGTAGAAATCGAAAGTAATCTTATTAAAGCTATTATGTCTTTGAGTGTAAGGGAAAAACTTACGGAATGAGAGTAAGTCAAAGATGGTTTTAATCAAAGTTTTAATAGCTACTGCTTTTCTTGGGAAAGTCGTTTATTTTTTTTAATCTTCTAACCTTTGATTTTAAACTAAAGATAATCATGCCTATGCTATTGCATAGTTATGGTTTTTAGGCATAATATAGACAAATATAGGTATGAAGTAGTCATATTTTCTAGAAGCAACAGATATTGTAATGAATGAAATGGAGTAAGGTTAATATGTGAAAATTGTAATGTTATTTACATGTGGAGGTAGATCATTTTGTCTTGCAAACTTTTATGTCAGCTTGGGGATCATAAGAATTGCCAAATTTAATCATATTACCTGGCAGCAGTATGCCTTTCACAACTTTCAGTGTAAGCAAGATTACAGTTCAAGAGTACCTCTTAGCTTTTACTATTTAAAGCACATTTTCACAGCTGATAACTTTTATAATTATATATTTTCTCCCTAGTTAAATATTTCAGAGTAACTGTGTAAACGTATAAACATTCTACACTGATAGCCACACAGACTCTCAATAAAATCTTATGTAACCACAGGCACGTGACTGTTGATACTGTTTGCTGTATTGCGTGGAATTTGTGGAATGTGATCGTGGTCAAGAAATGGAACTGCTCATTGAATAAAATTACAGTATCATCTTAACAAAAGTTAGTATTCGAGGGCTGGAGAGATGGCTCAGCGGTTAAGAGCATTGCCTGCTCTTCCAAAGGTCCTGAGTTTAATACCCAGCAACCACATGGTGGCTCACAGCCATCTGTAATGAGGTCTGGTGCCCTCTTCTGGACTACAGGCATACATGCAAACAGAACATTGTATACATAATAAAATAAATATTAAAAATAAATAAATTTCAAAAGAAAGTTAGTATTCGATACCTGGGATATTTTTTAATTTAAGTGCAGGTGGGCTTAAACACCGTGCTAATAGTTTTAGATAATCTCTTCATCTCTCTTATCCATCTTTGTCTCTCTCTGTCCCCCTCTGCCACCCTCCACTGAGCATATTTTAAATTAAATTTATAATTGGAATTCTTAATTTTTTTTGCTATGAAATTACAAGTATGGTCCACTTTGCACTGATTAACAGGTAAGCCTGAATGCAATTTACAAAAATCTGTCTTATTACATGTAAGCTTCCTTATAGAGGATATAACGTAAAATTATTCAATTTTTTCATGTTTCAGTTTTCTAATAATGTTTTATACTGTACTTTCAGCTGCTAATCCACTTTGAAATATATGATAGTATTTGATTTTTTTAATTTTAAATTTGGCTTGTGAAAGCTATTTCAGAAGAAGAAATACATGGGCTTTTCCTATGAGTTTAGTTGCATGGATTTCTAACACTAAAAATATTCATATAATCCCCAAAAACTATGTACATAAAAATTTTCACAATAATTTTGGAAACAATATTCTGCACTTATCTGTGAAATCCAGCCAGTGGAAATCCAATTTATATATCATAAAGCCTAATATATATATATATATATATATATATATATATATATATATACACAATACAATGTTATCAAATCTTTTTTCTTTTTTTTAATGATAATAACATTTTTTTCACACAATGTTTTCTGATTACTGTTTCCTTCTCCAAACTTCTCCCAGATCTTCCCCACCTGTAGAGAAAACAAGCAGGCAAACAACAAAGCAAACAAACCAGATTTAAAAAAAAAAGGAAGAAGAAAGAAAATTAGCAAAGAGAAAGCACAAGAAACACACACACACACACAAAAACCTATACAAACACAAAATCAGAAACTGTAACATACAAGCAGAAGGTCAGTAAGACCCCCAAAAAATGTCTAAACAAAATAATATGAAGCAAAATGTTATCAAATATTAAAATGATACACCATGGTGAAGCTATGCAAGGATGAAAAAAAAGCAGTCCTTGTTTTCTCAGAGGAGCCTCCAGTCTTAAATAATCAGCCCTAAGCAAATGCAAATAAGAGCAGCAGTGACTGAAATACATAAACATGTATTTTTGAGTATATCACAATAATTACAGAATGAAAGGTCATAATTAGAGCAGAGATGAATGAACAAGGGAGAAGTTGTGTCAGGAGCCATTTTTCCCTCCCAAAATTATTATAGGGAGCATCGCCCTGAGGAGGTTGCAGAGGGCTCCACTTCCCAATTGTATTGAGAATTGTTTTATTGACAAAGCCTATCCCACACCCAAATTAACTGTCAATGGAAAGCTAGCTGTTAGCAGAACCCACCTCACACTCATTATCCAGAGAACTAGGTGTGTCAACTTGTGAACTCCTGGCAGAGGAATCGTGACCTGGCCGATCGTAACCTCTTGGCCTACGTGACCAGCGTGGACCACGAGGCAAGATGCCGTGCCCCAGTCCCCCAAACTCCTCATTCAGAGGATATATAAGCTGTAACAATGACTCTAATAAACGGAGGCTTTGACAAAAACTTTGCTTGGCCTCCTTCCTGTCTCCCGCCCATGTCTTTCAGGTAGTGCCTCTCTGTGACCCTAGAATAACTGACCAGCCAGGTGGGTTACAATCCCTAGACTAATGACCCGCCAAGGCGGTCTACAGAGTTGTAGAGAAAAAGAGGAAGATGGGAAGACTCCAGCAGAAACAGAAGCAGGAGCCATGGAAGAGAGAGAGCTGCTTACTGGATTACATTCCATAGCTTATTCAGTGTGTTTTCTTTAACAATCACAACTGCCTGCTCAGTCCTGGCACTGCTAACAGTGGTCTGAGCCATCATCCTACATCTATCATTAAACAAGAAAAGACCTCCACAGACTTGCTCAGGGAATAATCTGAGGGAAGCAACACCTTAACTGAGGTTCCCACCTCCCAGACGAATTTAGTGTCAAGCTGACACAAACCACCTCGCACATATGCAATAACACTTTGTTAAGATAATGGTACGATTGTTCATTTTTTTGACTATTCCATTAACAATAGTTACACTTTTCTCTTTTCTAACTTAAAAAAAAAAAGGTCATTTCGAGTGGGGTGCTTTCTGAACTGTGTTTGCTAAGCTTTTATTTCTCCAAGTGACCTTGCAATATCCATTCTGTCCAGGGCTATTCAGCGTGTTACTAAAGATAAAGTAAATGAGAGGTGTAAGACTTGCCAGTGTGAGAGAAGATGGCCAGTAGGGAGAAATGGCACTTTCCTATGTAGGCACAAATGTGAAATAAACGTAGCTGGTGAGTGTCACTAAGAAAAGATGACAGGCCTAAAAAAAAGCCACGTACACTCACAGTAATCAGCAGACATGAGAGACAAAAGAGGAACATACTAAGCATGACATTTATAAGGGGAACGACAGACTCAAATTCAGCAGAAAAACTCCAACTGAGAACACCAACAGCAGAAAAGGAGAGAATTCTCCATCTTCTCTAGATATGTGTCTGGCCAGGTCAGGACTGCAGACATTGAAATCGGTACCTGGAATCCAATTTAACCAAGGCATGGAGAAACAGTGGAGATTAGTACTGCAAGGAAGAGGATATCCTGCAATCGGTGTACAACAATATCTGAATGGCTCAGATATTCATGAGGGAAGCCTGACCCCTGCTGAGTTGAGGCAGAAAACAACCCCAGAGGCATCCTGTTGGGATCCTGTACAGCCTACTCACAAACCTGGTTTAATAAGTGTGAACTGATCCTGAGGGGACAAGAACCTCGCATCATCATGAGAACACTAAGTACACAGAGCAAGCCATAGAACAAACAGGACAAAAGTGGCAACTTGGGTGTAGAATTAAACCCAGCAGAAGAGCAGACTTCTCATCAGAAACGAAGCATCAAGGAATCTGGAATGACATATTCCATCTGACAGGTCGGACTGCCAACTCTGATACCGTCTCTAGGTCTCTAGCAAAGCTACCAGAACTGTGAAAGAAAAACTGTCCGTGCTAAACAGAACTAGAGAAGCGCATGGCTACTAAGCCAGTTCTATCGAAGTAGGTCCATGATGGGAAAGGAGACACTGTTTGGTTTGAAGCGTCACCTCAGCTCCCTGGCACCAAAGACAAAACGTCTGGAGTATTTAGCTGGGACCTTCACCCTGGCTCCTGGTAAAAAAGCCCTCTCTCCTGGGAGTTGCCTCAGTCCAAACTCCACCTCCTAGAGAGCCGGCCAAATGGTAACCTCTACCCAGGGAAGGTTAAGACCACTCCCACAGGCTGTTTAAACTGGCCCTCAGAGAATAAACACGTGGTCTCCCCTCTTTCCTCTCCAGTGGTCGTTTTGGTTTTCTTCCCCCACCCTGAAGCACGGGCATCCATTAAACCTGGGTATCTTTTAATTAGGTCTGATTTGGTCTGATTGGGATTATTTGCATCGATGGAGAGATTTGTCAGTCAGAAAATACTTAACATTTGGAGGACCCACAGGGTTGGGGGAGGGTTTTTTTTTTTCCCACTGGCCCAGGGCTAGATGGAAAATGCCCTTCTTGCCCATGCTCTCTGCTCTCTGCCAGGCTAAGATCGGCTTCGTCTCTGTGAGTCCCCCTTTTTCAAGTACATGCCCGTAGGACCCAGGGCCCATTTATGTTTGTTTATGTTTGTCAATTTTCGGGCTTTCATGTGTTAGAAATGGTCCGTGCCAGGTGCCCAATGCAAGCAGTGAGACTGTTCTCACTGAGATGGGACTGAGTGGATAGAAATGTCTGCCCACTCATTTCTCATGAACCCCCACCCTGTTTTGGACTCAAGAGCCCTATCACAGTGGATGCATTGTGACAGGCTTGAGTCCCAAAGTCTATTTGGCATTGACTTCTAAAATGGGCTCTTGCGAATCGAAGCCAGATCCTCTAAATGCCCTTGGGCTGATTTTTACAAAAATTATTTTAAATTGGGGCTAACATCTAACATAAAAATAAACAAGACTCCAAAAGCCCATGGTTTCTAGATGTAGTAATCCTGCCCCCACTCCCCTTCCTCACTCTCCTCCTGGCCTCTCTGGCTGTTAGTCTCTTCCTGTTTGTTCTCTACAATGGATCTGGATCTGTGTCCCTCCCCGCATCTTTCCACTCTAAGACTGTATAGTTCTTCCGTCCTTTTTCTGTTCCCTCTTTTAGCATCTGCTAATCTGGTTCTTAATGGGACCACCTGTGTACTTCCCTGACTTCTGCCACCTACCTACGCTGGGATTTTTAAGTTGGTCAGCTCACACAGGTTCCTAAAAGAAGTTTGTCTGTTAAAATAATGTGGTCACAGTATGCACATTTTATGTCTATGTGTGTATGTGTGTCCATTGCCACAGTACGCTTGTTTTATGTCTGTGTATATGTGTGTGTGTGTGTGTGTGTGTGTGTGTGTGTGTGTGTGTTTTAAGATCCATATGGCTTGCCGGGCGATGGTGGCGCACGCCTCTAATCCCAGCACTCGGGAGGCAGAGGCAGGTGGATCTCTGTGAGTTCGAGACCAGCCTGGTCTACAGAGCTAGTTCCAGGACAGGCTCCAAAGCCACAGAGAAACCCTGTCTCGAAAAACCAAAAAAAAAAAAAAAAATCCATATGGCTTATAACTCCAGATTACAACAGCTCTGGGAAAAATTCAAACACGTGGGTAACCTGCATTTTGACCTCACCACCATCTTGGATAAGAGTACCCACATGTGTTAGTATTCTTTGACTTATTAAAATATTCCTTTTAATCTTCTTACATTTGCTACCATTGGTAAGCTGTAACTAATTGGGTAAAATACATGTCTAAATTTAGCTTATATGTCTAGTTTAAATATAACTGATAAAGGTACCCAATTCGCAAGTGCCTTTACATGTCTGAGCTTATGACATTTAACAAAAAAGCCTTTAGCATAGAGACACGCCAGCTCCCACAGCATCCTATAGCTCCTTCAAAAAGATGCATGGTTGCAAAAGACCTTCCAAATCAAGACTCGCCTTTGGGTATGGCAAAGCCACCACAGAGCAGAAAGTGGCTTTCTACCTCCTCTGCTTCCTGGATGCTACCCAGAAGATCCATTACCTCTTCCTGCCAAGACTAACTCTTCCTCCCACAGGAAAATCTTTAGGCCTCTTGTACTCTGCAGCTAAGGGCAAGCACTGCTTCTAAGGCTGGTGTCTTCTAAGGACTAAGGAGAGACTTGGAATTGTCTGTGCATATAAAAAAGCTGTCTCATTTCTGCTCATTTATCCCTCTTAGATCTTTCTAGTAGTATTTGATGACTTAAGGTACTGGTAGCTCAGTACCTTATCTCACTTGTTAATTTTCCTATTAAAATTATAGACAGGTGTGCCTCTTTCACAGATTTCATAGTCAAGATTAACAGGTTTCAGATATATCTTAAATGATACAAAGTTCTAAAATGTTCCTGTTCCAGTTGTCTAACAGATACCTGCAGGTTCCAAAAAAAAAAAAAAAAAAAAATGTTCTGCTGCTTTATCAAAAAAAACTGGTCTGGCAAAAAACTAACAGTATCCAGAGCATATTTTAATCCCACCCATTTTCAAGCATATTTTACAGGTCACTCCTGTTGTCTGGGCCAAGACCAATTTACAGAGCACTCTCCAGACAATGCCAACACCTGTACTAGTTCCGGGAACTTCGTCATTAACTCAAAAGGACACCAACCAACTAAACTCTGGTTTTAAAAGGGCATATCTGCTCTTGCATCTCACTTATAAAGCCTCACCTATACAACCAGGGAACTTCTCTGTCCCATTCTTTCTGGCAGTTAATGACTGTTCCCATGGCTAGCCCCATTCATAGCACCAATAATAACAATATATTTTTCTCCTAGGCACCTGCCTTCTCATCTCCCTCAAGAAACACATGCCTAATGTCTTCAAGATGACAGTAAACTGGATGCCTCTCCAGCCACACCTCTCGCTGAGCGTGAGCCCATCAACTCCCAGCTCTCCCCTCTCCCACATGGCCCCATGCACACAGGAAGTAGCCAGACTTGAGTTGGCACCCCTTTATCCAAAGAAAGTCAGGAATGTTGGTTGGAAGTGTCACCTCAGCTCCCTGGCCCCCCTTTATACAAAGAGTCTGGAGTAATTAGCTGGCAGCTTCACCCCAGCTTCTGGCATAAGCTCCCTCCTCTGAGAGTTGCCTCAGTCCAAACTCCACCTTTAAGAAAGCCTGCCAAATGGTAACCCCTCCCCAGGGAAAGTCATGAAGACTCCCACAGGCTATTTAAACGGCACCCCCCCCAGAGAATGAGCACATGGTCTCCCAGATCCCCGTGGTCTCCCCCTTTCCCTCTTCCCCTCTTGGTGTTCTCCCGGGGTCCCCCAGGAGTATTGCCATTTATTAAACCTGGGCATCTTTTAACTTGGTGTGATTGGGATTATTTGTGTTGGTGGAGAGGTTTGTCAGCCAAGAAAATATTTAACAGACACAAACTGTTCTTATCTCTTAGAGTCCAAACACTTCCCCATGAGGAGTAATGTAGGTTTGTTTATAAATGGATACTTTACAGAAACATCCCTAGACTTGGTCTTTTTTTCTGGTGATTTGGGTAAATGGGAGACTGGAATCAAGATGGGGCTCCACAGAACAGGAGACAAAGGTTCATCTGAGGTCTGTAGTCCATTTCTTTCTATTTGAAAAGCAGTTTGGGACACAAAATTGTATTCAATTTTTAATTGGATTTTTGGGTTATTTGCCTTCTTAATATCATTTTCAGTTCTTTATACATCTTGGACATTAACTGTCTATAAGATGTGTAATTGGTAAAGGTCTTTTCCAATTCTGTAGGCTGTCACTTTGTTCAAATAATGGTGCCCTTTGTCATAGAAAAGCTTTTCAGTTTCATAAAGCTCCATTTATTTATTTATTTAGTAAGTTATTTGGTTTTTTGGCCTCTCAAGATAGTTTCTCTATAGCTTTGGAGCCTGTCCTGAAACTAGCTCTTGGAGACTAGACTGACCTTGAACTTACAGAGCTCTGCCTGCCTCTGCCACCAGGCATGCACCACCCACCACCACACAGCATGAAGTTCTATTTTTAATTATTGGTTTTAGTGCCTGTGCTACTGGTCTACTATCTAGACAGGCTCTTCCTGTGGTAATGAGAGTAAGAATATTCTCCACTTTTTCTTCTATCAGATCAAAACAACTCAAAAGAACTGCTAGCATGGGAATGGAGAAAGAAAAAATACTTATTCACTGTTTGAGCCAGTACAGCCACCAGAAATCAGCATGAAGTTTCCTCAGAAACTAAAATATAGCTACCATATGATCCATTTAAACCACTCCTGGACATACCTCCAAAGGACTTTATATCCTACCCAAATATACTTACTATTTTCATTACTGTTCTGTTCTCAATACAAAAAATATAATAAAATAAAACAGCCAAGACATACACTAACTGATGAACAGATAATAAAATAATACACAAAGGAATATCACTCCATTTAAAGAAAAATGAAATTATGAAACTCACACGTAAATAGACGGATCTGGAAATAATGGTTCTGAGTGAGGGTACTTGGGCCCAGAAATATAGCTTCTGCATGCCTGCCCTCATGTGTGCATGTTATCCTTGAGTTCTTAGATGAATGTGTTTAGCTGGAGTACGCAAAGAAATCAGAAAACTGGTAAGGTCACGGGAGGATTTCAAGAAAACAGATGGTACAAAGGGTGGGAGGAGACAAATGAAATAAGAAGGATTATGGGGTGAAGAACGGAAGGGCAGGATAAGGAGCGGGTATGAGGAGGAGGGAGAATAACAAGCAAAACCTTTTAAGTCTCATAGAAATCTACTTTTTTACATGTCGGATACACACACACACACCTATGTGTGTGGGTATACATATATATATGGAAACAATTTAAATTTCAAAGAGTTGTTGTGTGTTGTGTATCGGGGAGCACAGCTTCTTTCAGACAGCATCTTCTATCAATGAAAAGAATCAGTGTCAGGGAAAGGGAGGACCCTTTCCAAGGTGGTAGTCAGTGGGTCCTATAGCTCACTCCCAAACCTTAAAGGATATTGCAATTTCTCTGGGATACACTCCAGAATCTGATGGTGAAACTCAACTGCTGAAGACATTTGAGACACAAGGCATAAAGAAATGAAGCTAGTACTGATCTACAAGCTTCGGGGTCGCTGGCTAGATATACTGGAAAGAAATTTATGAGCTACAGCCATCACTGGTATAACAAAATATGCCTCCTTGGTGTAATAGTGGAGTGATTGTTATGAGGGTAACTAACTACTTTTTGATTTTGGAATTTCCAGCGTCTTGTGGTCTCCACTGTAACTGAAGCTTCATCTTCACCTAAGGCCTGTCCTGGCCTCTGCAGGGAAACTCTGAACCTGCCACACAGTGCTGAGCCTCAGCTGCTCTCCACGCCCCTCGTGCATTCCAAAAGTACCACGTGACAGAGTTCTGCACTACACAGTATTTGACAAGTTCTGTTGGCAGCTTGAAGTACACTCTGCTCCTCACTGGACCAAATCAGCTTGTTTGGTCCCAAAAATTTCACCATGCTGCTGCTGCCTCTCTCTCTCTCTCTCTCTCTCTCTCTCTCTCTCTCTCTCTCTCTCTCTCTCTCTCTCTCTCTCCCCTGCCCCCCCACCTGCTTTCTCTGTGTAACAGCCCTAGCTGTACTGGAACTAGCTCTATTGACCAGGCCGGCCTTGAACTCACAGAGATCCACCTGCTTCTGCCTTCCGCGTACAGTCACAGGCCAGTGTGATGGAACCCATTCCTCAGTCTGTTTCCTCTTCCAAGGTGTCTCTTGTTTGTGCCAAGGTGATGAAAACTAAGTAGCACCCTGGTGTTGTTATCCTACCGAAGCCAGTTACAGATTCCATGAAAAATGAAAATGACAAACTAATGTTCATGATTAAATATTTACAAAAAATGAATAAACCAAATTTAAGATCACATGAAATTGTTTGCTCACCACAGTGGGCTTTATTGTAGAGGTGTGGTTCAACATACATAAATCAATATATATTGTAAAATATATAAATGAACTCAAGGGAAGAGAGGAAGAAATCATAGGATTTTATTTTTCATTTCTCTCTATATATCTTCGTTTTTCTGTTGGTTGGTTTGGTTTGTTTGTTTGTTTGTTTGAAACAGGGTTTCTCTATGTATCAGCCTTGAACTCACAGAGATCAGCCTGTTTCTGACTCCCAAGTGCTGGGATTAAAATCATGCACCACTACTGCCCAGATCATAGGATTTTCTTAATAGATATAAAGATAGATTTTGACAAAAAAAAAAAAACAACCCAACATCCTTCATGATAAAATTCTTCAAACAGGAAGAAATAGATCTGAACATAATAAAGGATGTATAAAGCGACATTTAAAAAGATATATAGAGAGAATAAATAAATAACAAGATAAACAAATAAAAGAGATATGAGTAGTAATGAGAAGTCAAAGTCTCCTTATTTGCAGGGGACATGATCATGATTTGACATGTAAGGGAGCTCAATGCTCTGCCAGAAAACACGGAAACAGAACAGTAAATACAACTACAAGGAAGGAGTCAAAATTAAAATAAAAAATCAGCAGCCTTCCTCTATACAACTGGCAATCATTTTGAGAAATAAATCAGTGAAATAATCTCATCATCAATACTTTGAGAAAATAATAACCTTGTGATTCACTTAATAGTGGAAGGGAGAGACTTCTACAATGAAAAGATCAAGCTTTAAAGAAACTGAGAAACTAAAGAAAAACCAAACATGGCTAAGAATATCAATAATAAGTACTGGGAAAATGTCTATTATACAAAAGCAAAAGCAATAAATATATAGATTAGCGCAGTCTGTTAAAACTGCAGTGTCGTTCCTCACTGACACAGATAAAACCAATGTTAAATCTTAGGAAACACAAAAAACCCTGCATAGCTAAATCAATTCTAGGAAAAAGAATACTCCTCAATGAATCCCCATGCTAGATTCTGTATAATGCAGAGCCATACAATTGAAATAAACATAAAACAGACTTAAAAAACAGACATGTAGATAGAAGTATTCAAAGTATTGGAACTGAAGCCATGTGATTCCATCCCCCTCATTTTGGACAAACACCCCAGAAAGGAAAGACAGTGAGAGAGGAAGGAGATCTGACTTTCTGCCCCCCCACCCCAGGCACCCCCTGCCACACACACAGACATCATTTGTGGGTATTGAAAAGAATTGTCTTTCCTCTGACAGTCTGGTGCCCGCTTCACTTGGTTTATCAACTGGGGAGTAAGGGAAAGCGCATGAATATTCCTGGGCACTGCCAGAATTTACATCAGCAGCTGGGATGTCCTCCTAACCTCTCTTGAAAACTCAGAGCCCTGAAGTTTCAGCCTAGCCTTAAAATGCTCAAATCCCCAAGAACATCACTCCAGTATTACTAGTAGCAATAGAAGCCAGGGGCTGATGGGGGATATAAACCAGAAAGCAGAAGTGGGCTGTTAGGTGCGGATCTTTGGATGTTATACTGTAATTTTCTGTGGTCATAGAACTAAGGCTTCTTCCCTTCTAAGGACATTTCCTATTTCCCTCTCCTCCCCGTCCTCTCTCTTCCTCTTTGCCCTCCTGCCCTCTTCTTCCTCCTTCTGCCCATGCTCCCCCATCTCCCTCTGTCCCTTCCTTCCTCCTTGCCTCATTTACATTTTTGGGGAAGGTCTTGCTCCATAGTTAGATTGCCCTGGGGATGCTGCCCCGGTTCACTATGAACTCAGGATTCTTCCCTTGGACTCCCTGTCCCTGGGATTTCAGCTGCACCCACCTGCCTGACTTAACTTTGTTTTGTTTTGCTTCTTTCAGTTGTTTGATTGGGAACAGCTTTCTCTCTTTTAAAGGCTATCATGTGACCTTCTCTACTTCAAGGGGAAATTGAGAGCCTCTCACATGGCCTCCCTTCTTCCACTCTCAGGCTTGTCTCAAGTGTCTATGTGGAGAAAACTTCTTGGTTTAAGGGATCATGTGATTGGTTAAGCTAACCCATCTAGTCATTTTGTCTGAAGGCCCTTGTTTGAAAAATTCATTCCACCTACAAAATTTCTTCACCGAGGACCAAGATTGTTCTTTGACTAGACTGTATGAGTCTCCCAGTAACTGGAATTCTTGAGGAGCCATCTTGAAATTCTGCTTACTACAGGGGTTAGTCTTTGTTTTGTCAGCAGTTGCGAGTCTGTTGTGAATTCTTCTGTGTTTATACTGCTTGCTGTTCACTGAGATGTTGGAGTGTGGGTTTGTGTCATTTGTGTCTTCTATCAGTTTGACTCTAGGCCACCCTCAATCTCTTTCAGCTCCCCCGTCACTTCTCCTCTCTTGTGCTCCTGAGAGACATGAACCATGAACAGTGGACCATGGACAAAAGCATGTCTCATATTTTGTTACTTTTTACCTTAATTCTTTCTCTGATTCTTTTGAGATAAGTTTTATTGGCACGCCCTTTGCACCTTCATATTCTTACTAAAACCACTGAACAAACCCTTAATTTTCTGGTTTCTTTATATTCTTTCCTATTAAGAAAAAAATATGGGATTTCAGAAGCCAGACAGGCAAAAAGCTGTTTTTGTATATTGATAAAAAAATTCTGTTTTTGAAAATTTGGAGCATACCTGACTAGGATGGAAGGGAGGCTATGGTCCATCGAATTTCTTGTAAGTTCTCTGCAGTTCCTAGCAGAGATGGAGGAGGAGCAAGTGAAAATAACCAGAAATTGTGAATGGTGGATTGGTGTTTCCAGGATGCACATGTGGGATCATCTTTTCAGCTGCTTTGCAACCTCCTTAGCCCTCTTCCATCCATGATTCATGTGGTTCTAGTTCCCAAAATTGGAGAGTAACTTTTCACCAAAAATCTGGTATTGGGATAGAGATCAAAGCATAGTTGAGTGAAGATTACCACAGGAAACAATTAGGTGTGCCAGTAACAGGTTCTGCCCAGAAGTTAGTGAGGAAGGTCGGAGAGCCCTCATCAGAGGAAAGTAGTCTATGGCAGAGTTGGTAGAATATGGGTAAGAGAAGAATCTGAACAAAAGAACTGACAAATGTCAAGTTATGCTCAAGTTTTAAAATATTTTATCTAACCTGAGTATATGCAACAAGTGTTTGTTTAATCAATATGTAGTTTTCCATGATTATACTCATAACTATATAAATTTGAAAACTTTATGTTTAATAGATGCTGAGTCACATACGAAATTCAGCATTAGATGAATTCATTCATTATTTAGAAAAGAATAGGAAGTTCATTTCCAATTGTCTCTAAGACCACTGTAAGAGTAGATCTGAATTTTGTTTTTCTATTTAATTAATTAAAATTTTTCATTTATTTTACATCCTGATCAGTTTCCCCTCCCTTCTCTCCTCCTGTTTCCTCCCCCTCTCTGATGCCTCTCCCCCACCCCCATCCACTTCTCCTTGGATTCAGCAGGGGCAGGCCTCCCATAAGCAAAAACAAAGCATGGCACTTCAAGTTGAGGCAGGGTCAAGCTCCTCCCCCCTGCATCAAGACTAGGCAAGGCAACCCAGCTTGGGGAATTAGAGTCTCAAATGCCATCTCAAGTACCAGGGACAGGTCCTGATTCCATCACTAGGAGTCCCACAAAACCAAGCTACACTACTGTCACACATATGCAGAGGACCTAGCAAGGACCTATGCTTGCTTGTGTCTTTCTGTTGGACCAAAGTCTTTGAGCTCCCAGGAATTCAGCTGTCTCTGTAGGTTCCCCATCAAGACTTTGATACCCCCTGGCTCTATAATCCCTTCTCCCTCTCTTCAATAGGACTTCCAGAGTTAGGCCAAGTGCTTAGCTGTGGATCTATGCACCTGCTTCCATCCTTTACTGGATGAAGTTTCTCTAGTGACAGCTAGGGTAGTCATTAATCTGATTACAGTAGATGTACAGTTCAGGCACCCTCTCCACTATTGCAGGTTTTAGCTGGGGTCATCTGATGGAGGAAGGTCATTGGTTAAAAAATAAAGAAACTGCTTGGCCCTCATAGGTTATAACATAGGTGGGTGGAGTAGACAGAACAGAATGCTGGGAGGAAGAGGAAGTGAGCTTAGACGCCATGCTTCTGCTCTCCAGAGCAGACGCAATGAAGCAAGCCGCCAGGTCAGACATGATGAATCTTTCCCGGTAAAACTGATGCTACACAGATTATTAGAGATGGGTTGATCGCGATATGAGAATTAGCCAGTAAAGGCTAGAGCTAATGGGCCAAGCAGTGTTTAAATAAATACAGTTTGTGTGTTGCTATTTCGGGGCATAAACTAGCCAGGCGGCCATGAGCCGGGCTGTGGGAAGCAGCCCACAGCTCCCTCACCAGTCATCCTTATGGATTCCTGAGTTTCTTGGGCATCAGATTTCTCCCTAACCCAAATGTGACCACCCATTAAGATATCTCTTTCTTTACACTTCCCTTCAATCCTACCCCAACCTGCCCATCCTGATCACTCATGGTCTCAAACTCCCATTCCCCATTTCCTCCTCCACCCCCCCCCCCCAGACTGCCTAGGAGATCTCTTATCTCTACAGACCGAAATCCATGTGTCTCTCTTTAAGCCCTCCTTGTTACTTAGCCTCTCTGTGGCTGTGGATTATAGCCTGGTTATCCTTTGTTTTATAGCTAATATCCATTTTTGAGTGAGTACATAGCATGTTTTTTTTTCTTTCTGATATGGGTGACCTCACTCAGAATAATTTTTTTTTCTAGTTTCATCCATATACCTGCAAATTTCATTATGGCATTGTTTTTCTGCAGCTAAGAAATACTCCACTGTGTCAATGAACCACATTTTCTTTATTCATTCTTCATTCGTGGGGCATCTAGGTTGTTTTCAGGTTCCGGCTATTACACATAAGACTGCTGTGAACAGAGTTGAGCAGCTGTCCTTTTGGTATGACTGAGTACCTTTTGGGTATATGCCCAAGATTGGTAGAGCTGGATCTTAATAACCTATGGTGTAGGTGTTAGCCTCAAGGCTGAAAATGAACATTACCTAATATTTTATCTTTTTAAAACTCTTATTACTACTCCTTGCAAAATGGCAAGAGAACAAAGGGATCTCTTGGTCCTTATTTTTGGTGTGCTCTACTTAGGATCACAAGGCTTCTGCTCTCCTGGTGTTATGTGGTGAAGGAGGAGGCCCTGCTCTCATATGACTTCACCATTGTTGCATGCTTTATTAGTCTTTTTGTAGTAAATTCTTTCCACAAAGCTATGCGATTGCATAACCAGTTTCAACTTGATCTGAGAAGTGAATGTCATGGCACTGTTGCTAAAACCGTCATGTTGTTTTACCTCAGAGAGTTCACCTACCTTTGTCTTACTGCTCTGTAGTCTATATATGAGATGCTGTTGACTATCACGACACACAGGTGTGGAAAATTTTTATGATGGGGTGCAGAACTCTGTGCTTCGGATTCTTTTGTGTTCTATTTGCTTACTGTGTTTATACACCTGTTCCAGAGAATATTGAAGAACCCTGGAAAGTGAGATTCATGGATGTTCTCATAAAAATGACATCATTTGTGGTAATATATTTTTTACTGGGGGAACTGGGATGCCATGTTATAAGTATATTTGAAACTTCTTTTAATTCAAAGTGTCTGAAAGAGATTTCTGTTTCTTTTCTTTTTTTGTTTCTGTTTTTGGTATTTGGTTGGTTGGTTGGTTCCATTTGGTTTTGGTTTGAGTTTTGGTTTTGGTTTTGCTTTTCAAGATAAGGTTTCTCTGTGTGACCCTGTTTGTCATAGAACTTACTGTGTAGACCAGACTTGCCTTGAACTCAGAGATCTGTTTTCCTCTGTATTCTGAGTGCTGGTATAAAGGCATTCACCACCACCTGGCTTTCTTTATGATGTGTAAATCAGATAATATTGATGTGTAATTAATCACTAGAGTGTCTAACTGATTACCTACTGACACAGGGACATACAATGTTTACTAAACTGGTCCATGCAATGACCATATATCAACATCAGCATAAAAGAAATAGTATTATCTACAAAGAATATTTAGAAATTGTCAGGAAGTTTGGATATGTTTAATGTTCTCAGTAATACCCATGCTCATACGGTCCTTGAAAACTAACTCATTTATGTCCATTAAGTTTAAACTTTTGATGCATTTAATCATTTATTATTCTAGTGATTTTCTTTTTAAAGGTGGTTCTCAAACATTTTGTTTACAGAAAATTTGCATATTCTTTGTATTACTGAGGCTTCCAAATAAATTTTATTTGGATATATATTGGGTATTTTATTTGGGTAATATTTGTCAATATTAACTATTGAACAAATTTTTATAATGATAATGATGTTGTCATTATGTTAATAAAACCAATATATTTACAGTTATACTAAATGTGTTTTAATAACATACAGAAGTGATAGTGACATTTATTCTATTTTCACAGATCTCTTTACTACAATTTTACTCTGAAAAAGTTACTATCATTTCAACTTTATACATGAAAATAAAGAGTCAGCATACGGGGTCCTGGAGAGATGGTTTAGTGGTTAAGAGCCTGACTGCTCTACCAGAGGACCTGGGTTCAATTCCCAGAACAAACATGGCAGCTCACAACTGTCTGTAATTCCAGGTCCAGGGGACCTGACATCCATAGCAAAACATCAATGCATATAACATAAAAATATATAAAATTTTAAAAACCCACAATTTAAAAAATCAGCATATGAAATTAATGCTTACTTTGAGATCAGTCTAGTGTTACAGTGCTTTGTATATGTATGCATTGAAACCCAGTCACATTTTTATTGAAATTTCATATGCTATATTCTGATGATGGTTCCCTCTCACATCACCTTCCACACACTCCTCACCTCCCCATCCATTCAGTTCCACCCCTTCTTTCTTTAGAAAATAAACAGGCAAAAACAAACAAACAAACGGACAAAAAACCACAACACATACATATACAACTACAGAAACACAATATTGGAAGCCATAGGTTACAATGGAAAGACCAGTAAGATATTTTGAAATGCCTAAAAAAAAATTAGACAAAAAAAAAAAAAAACTGCAAAATACTATAGAGTTTGTTTTGTGTTGACCGTCTGTGCTGAACGTGGGCCTACCCTTCAGTGTGGTTTATATACCCAGCAAGACTCCACTGGATAAAACTAATTTTTACAATGCAAGCAGCGATTGGTTTGAGATAGCTACTTGGGCAATGATAGTTGCTCCTGTGCACTTCCCCTTCCTAGCACCAGAGCCCATCTGGTTTGAGCTTGTCTAGCCTCGTGCATGCTTCCACAGTCTCTGAATCCTATGTGTGTCCATCCTGCTGTGTCTGGGAGACACTGTTTCCTTGGAATCATCTGTTTCCTCTGCCTCTTGCAATCCTTCCACCTCCTCTTCCACATGGCTCCCCGAGACTTGAGGGGAGGAGTTTGATGAAGACATCCCACTTGAGAATGAATATAGAAAAGTCTCTCACTTTCTATACATTCTCCAGTTGTGAGTCTCTGTATTTGTTCCCATCTATCACAGGAAGAAGCTTCTCTAAATATGGCTGAGCAAGACACTGATCTATGTGAATCACAGAATTTCATTGGGAGTCATTTATTATCCTATAATGAATCCATAACATTTGTGTTTCCCCAAGCCTCTGACCTATTCAGTCTCAGAGTCTTAGCCACTGAAGCAGAGTCAGTCATGAGTTCTAAAATCGGGTCAGAGAGTGGTTGGTAACTCCCACAATATTTGTACAACTATTGCATGAGTCTGTCAACTGGGAACATTGTAAATCACAGGGTTTGTAGCTGGGTTAATCTTTACTGTTCTTCACTGGTGGTATGCAGAGTGCCTTCCAGTACCATGAACAATAGTCAGTAGGGGAAATGGCTCTAGTTGGGCAGCAGCTCAACTGCTTCCTGTTGAATGAGGTATGTAGGTGATATTTTCATAACATTATTTTGTGGAATGCAGCCATTAGTCTTGGCAATGACTTGAGTTATTGGGAGGTTTTCTTGGGGCCAATTAGGTCAATTAATCAATTAAACGCAACCTATTTCTGGCACTGGACTTTTTAGTTGGTGGTAAAAGATGTCTAGTTTGGATATTGTCAACTCTGTTATTTGATAAATCCATATATATACATATATGTAAAAAGTTTAAGAATCTTCTATAACAGTGGCTTTCCAATGACCCCTCAAGTGTTACTTGTTCTTCCACTATTCCCTCCCATAATCCACTTTTTCCTCTTCCTGGCCATTTAATCCCCCTGTCCTAGTCTCTCCATTGTAACTCTATAACAATATGATATATTTACTCTCCCTTGAAATATCCTCCACTTCCCTATTTTCCCATATTCCAACCTGACCTGTATGGTTATACAGATTGTAGCATGTCAGTTGAAAGCTCAAAAGCTAACGTCAACATGTAAGAGAATACAATGTTTGAGTTACTTCATTCAGGATGATGTGTTTCTAGCTCCATCAATTTTTCCCAATCTTTCCCCATTCTGTAGCTGATTCTTTGTCCAAATGATGTTGCCCATTGCCTTGCAGAACCCTTTCAGCTTCATGAGGTCTTATTTATTGTTGTTCTTAGTGTCTGTGCTAATGGTGTCTTGTTCAGAATGTCTCTTCCTGCACCAGTAAGCTCAAGACTATTCCCCACTTTCTCTTCTATCAGATTCATGGTATGTATGTAGCATTATGTGGTGGTCCTTGATCTATTTGGAGCTGAGTTTTGTGCAAAGTGAAAAATATGAATTTATTTGAATTCTTCTATATGCAGCAAACCAGTTTGACCAGCACTATTTGCTGAAGATGCTGTCTTTTTTCCAATATGTATTTATGTTTTCTTTGTCAAAAAGTCAGATTGCTACAGGTGTTTGGAATTGTGCTTGAGTCTTCAAGTTGAATCCATTGATTAATGTGTATGTTTTTGTGCCAATATCATGCTGTTTTATTACTATAGTTCTTTAATGCAATTTGAGATTGGGGATGGTGATATGTATCAGTTATTTTATTGTTTAGGATAGTTTTAGCTATCATATCTGTTTTGTACTTTCATATGAAGCTGAAACTTTTCATTCCAATTTCTATGCATAACTGTATTAGAATTTTGATGAGGACGACATTGAATCTATAAATTGCTTTCAGCAGGGTTGATATTTTTACTGCATTAATCCAACTGATCCATAAGCATGGGAGATTTTTCCATCTTCTGATATATTCAATATTTTCTTCAATGTCTTAAAGCTTTTATCATAAAAGTCTTTTATTTGCTTGGTTATATTTACTCCAAGATATTTTAATTTTTTGAGGCTACTGTGAAAGGTATCATTTTTCTAATTTTTCTACAAGCTTTTCATTTGTATATAGGAAGGTTACTATTTTTGTTAGTTAATTTTGTATCCGGTTACTTTGTTGAAAGTATTTATCTAGTACAGAAGTTCCCTCATGGAGTTTTTAAGATCATTTATGTATACAACCATATCAGCTGCAAATAAAGGTACTTTTACTTCTCTGTTTAACACTTTTATCCTTCAGTTGTATTTTTCCTCTAGCTAAAACTTCAAGCACTATATAGAATAGGTATGAAGAGAGTGAAGATCATTGTCATGCTCCTGATTTTAATGGAAACGCTTGCATTTAATTCTTTTCTATTTCAGTTTATGTTAGCTGCGGACTTTCAGGAAATTATCTTTACTATGTTGAGGTATATCCCTTGTATCCCTAGTCATTTAAGGACTTTTATTATGAAGGGATATTAGATTTTGTTAAGGGCCTTTTTTTCTTCCAATAAGATGATTTTTGTGGATTTTGTCCTTCAGCCTGTTTATATGATGGATTACATTTATTTATTTCTATATGTTGAACTGTTCAAGCATCCCTATAAGAAAGACTACTTGATTATGGTGGATGCTTTTTGTGTGGCTTTAAAAAAATTATGTCCTTGTGATTCTATAGATTTCTTTAGCTGTCAATCTTGTTGATTTTCTCAAATAACCAGCTCTTTGTTTCATTGATTTTTTTGGATTGTTTTCTGTGTTTCTATTTTGTTGATTTCAGCCCTCAGTTTGATTATTTCCAGTCTTCTACTCCTCCTGGGTGAGTCTGCTTTTTTTTTTTTTCTAGAGCTTTCAGGTGTACTGTTAAGTCTCTAATGTGAGCTTTCTCCGTTTTTTAATGTGGGCACTTAGTGCTACAAACTTTCCTCTTAGCACTGTTTTCATAGTTTCATAGGTTTGGGTATGTTGTGTCTTTATTTTCGCTGAATTCAAGGAAGACTTTTAATTTCTTTCTTTATTTCTTGCCTGACCCAGGGGTGGATCAGTAGTTGATTGTTCAGTTTCCATGAGTTTGTAGGCTTTCTGGGGGTAGAATTGTTGTTAAATTCTGACTTTATTCCATGGTGATCCGATAAGACACAGGTGGTTATCTGTGGAAGTTTGCTTTGTTACTGAGTATGTGATCAATTTTCGAGAAGGTTCCATGAGATGCTGAGAAGAAGGTATATTCTTTCCTATTTGGGTGGAATGTTCTATAGATGTCTGTTAAGTACATTTGATTCATTACTCCATTAGTTCTCTTTTTTCTGTTAGGTTTCTGTCTGGTGAGAGAGGAGTGTTGAAGTCTCCTACTATTAGTGTGTGGGGTTTGATCTATGCTTTGAGTTCTAGTAATGTTTCTTTGACATATGTGGGTGCTTTAATATTAAGGGCATAGAGAGGCTGGTCTCCCTCCTTCTCTCTTTTTACATTCCCTTTACCCTAATATAAGCCCCTCTGCATGAATTCTGTTGCTTGGTGTCTTTCTCTCATGCGCCGTTTTTTCTTTCTTTCATTCTTTTTTTAAAAATACAACAGTAACTGTGGCCTCATAAAATAAATTTGGCAATATTCCTTCTGTTTCTATTTTGTGTAATTGAGGAGTATTAACTTTAACTCTTCTTTGAAAGTCTGGTAAAATTCTACCCTAAAACTATCTGGCTTTGGATATTTTTCTTAATAGATGTTCTTATATGCATACTTGCTTTTAAATTGAGAGTTTTATACTATTAAAAATATCTTGAATATAATGAAGCAACAGTTCTGATACCATCAACAGTACCTGTCATTCCTCAAACATAATTTTTATACAACTACCATTTTGATCTCCTACTTGTTACAGTCTTCTAGAATTTATCTTTTTTTAACTTTTGTTTTTCAGATATATAATGTATCAGCTAATTTTACAAAGAAGACCATATGTACCACTGGCCCAGATAAATGGCATTTTACCTTGTTCTTACTATCTGTGTAACAATGATCAGTCATGGGGTTTTCTGGAGTACGTACCCTCACCATTAATGTAGATGGGCATAATATCTGATAATATATGTATTCATTTATAACCTTAGCATCATGAAGCAGACACAGCAGTAAATGCACTGAAATATTCTAGACACGCAAAAATATATAATGATTCAACTGAAATCGGTCAGCGATGTTTTAGATGGCACATCAGAAATACTAAAAAGAGCCTGTCTTCAATTTCATGAATAGAAGGTGACTTCTTCTGGCTTCAAGTCATCTTAAGAAGAGAAGATGCTGTTTTATAGCTTTTTCATAGAGGACATGAACTATGAGTAACATAGTTACTGAAAAGCATTTTAATACCCTGAACTAAACTAGAGATGATGGAGACAGCATAGAGGGCAAAACATTTGCTGTGCAAGCATTAGTTTCTGCCCCAAGGTCTCCAGAACTCACAGACTGTGGGATATGTTAGCATGCATCTCCTACAGTGGGAGGGGACGTGGAAACAGGAGGATCACTAGAAGCTCCTGGGCCAGAAAGACTGACTTATACAGATAGAACAACTGAAACTGTCTTTAACCCGTTCAAATAATAAGGACAACAGCCAAGTTTATACCTGATTTCAACAAGCACACATGGCCAACATGTCTATACACACACACACACACACACACACACACACACTGATAATTTTATAACACTAAATTGAATGACCAACAAAATAAAATAAAATATTGGAACATACTTTTCAGAAAATGTTGTTTTAAATAAAATTACAGTTTATAAATAAATTATAATTATTATTACAGAATAAATTATAAGCCAGCTGGTGGTAGTACATGCCTTTAATCCCAGAACTTGGGAGGCAGAGGCAGGCAGATCTCTGTGAGTTCAAGGCCAGTCTGGTCTACAGAGTGAGTTCCAGAACAGCCGTGGCTACACAGAGAAATGCTGTGTGTATTTACCACTCCTGAAACTCCCTACTTCACCCTCCAAAGTTCCTTACTTGCGTTGTTTCCTCCAACACCACATAAGCACCCATCAAGTCCAGTCTGTACTGCCTGAATACTCTTGGATGTTTGGCTGTCCACAGGAGGTCAGGTGATGTACCAGAAGCCACATCCTTAAAAAACTGATTCTCCCTCTTTGACTGGCTAAAAATGCCAATAGCTCCTTGGCTGGGAGTAGGACTTTATGTTCACTGCTCTCTTCCACTATAGGATTTAGCCAGATTTGAATTTGCATGGGTTGGTGCATGCTGTCACAATCAGAGAATTTATTAAACTGTCATTTTGTACCTTGAGAACCCTCTTTCTTTGTATTCAGTCAATATCTCTGGCTTATATAGTCCTTCAGTCCCCTCTTCTGCAATGATCTCTGGGTTTGGGCAGGAGAGAAGGCACTATGAATGTTCCATTTAGAGTTGAACCTTCCTTAGTCTTTTATTCTCCTCACCTTATTCTGTTTTGCATCTCTTCATTAATCATAGTCTACTACAAACAGAAGCTTCTCTGACAAGGACTAAGAGATGTACTAATCTACGGGTATAAGAGTAAGTCATTAAGAGTCAGTTTAATAATCTACATTTAACAGAGTGGCAATAGTAAGTTCTCTCTCATGTCCTGTGACCTGTCTATCCACAGATTCTTAATGAAACATGGAATTAGATATAAATTTCATCCTTTGTAATGGTACTAAAATGCAATAAGATTGTGGTTGGTTATCCCCATGATGGTCAAACCCCTGCTTTAAAAGTGGGCAAGTCTTGCTACTCCAGTGGTTATTGTAGTTCACAGGGTTCACAGTTGAGCAAAACTGGTGCTTCTCTGGCAGTGTGCATAGCATCTTTAAACCCTATAAAAGCTAGCAAGTAGGGATTAAGCTTCCAGGTCAATATCAGCTTAATATCTCCAAGCATTTATTTATTTATCATTTGATAGATGTATACATTTCCCTGATTAATTCCCTTCTCTCGATTTGTTCTGTGTCTGCTGGAATCCATTTTCTCATCAAGTTCTTCTCCTGCTTTCATGTGGTGTGGGTGGTCCTTCTGTCTATGTGTTGCTTTTATTGGTTAATGAATAAAGAAATTGCCTTGGCCTGTTGATAGGGCAGAACTTAGGTAGGTGGTGAAAACTGGACTGAATGCTGGGAGAAGGAAGGTGGAGGGAGACACACCATGGAGCCGCCAGAGTCAGACATGTCGAATCTTTGTTTGTAAACCACTGCCACATGGTGATATACAGATTAATAGGAATAGGTTAAATTAACATAAGAGTTAGCCAATAAGAAGTTAGAGCTAGTGGGCCAAGCAGGGTTTTAATATAGTTTCTGTTTGTTTATTTTGATTCTGGGAGGCCGGGACAAACAAGTGGCCTTTCCGTACAACATTCAAGTCTTCATTCTTTTGTGTGATCCAATGAGTTTAATAGCTTCTTCTTTGAGCCTTGGAAGGAGATTATTTACTATAGCAAGGGTAACTCATTAACAGCTATGCAAGAAAATGACTTATCTTCTTATTAACTTTTAACAACCACTATTTTCTCAATGCAATGGTATTGTATTGAGCCATCTGCTATCCATAATGAATTATTCATGAACTCAATCTTGTGCTGATCTGGAGCAGATAAATGTATTGAGAATTTCATGCTACTAAAATATTGTTAGGAAATAAAATAAATCCTCTAGAGTATGATCACTGTTTAATTTTATCATTACATGTGTGCATATTTATTGTTATTAAAAATGTTCACTGTTTAAAATTTTGTCTTGCTTTTATAGGGCATATTATTTGAAAACATAGGTCTTATGAAATATGAAGAAGTATTTTCAGTAATAGCAGCAGCTCACTATACAAAACCAATTTCAGATGAAAACATTACAGTGATTGACACAAACTTTAGTGACATTCCTGTTCGTCTGTACTTGCCAAAAAAGAAGTCTGAAAGACAGAGACCAGCTGTAATTTACATTCACGGTGGCATCTTTGTCTTTGGAAGTTGCAGTAAGTGTATTTCTGATATATGTGTTGTTCATATATTAATATTAAAATAAGTGCTATGCATTGACAGAGTACTTAACAATATAAAGTTGACTTGAATAATATTTGCTTCTTAATAGAGATACATTGGAATGTATGGGTTATGGCTCACACATATTGGTAAGTAAAGTATCATGTGGAAGTAAGATTCTTTTGTTAGGAAAAATTTACTTTTAAATAAACATATATACAACCTAGACTTGAAAGTGTAAACAAAAAACTCTGAATTGAGCCAAAAAGCTGCCAATGACACAGATTATATAAAACATTGATGGGAACCAGGTTCTGTGTGTGTGTGTGTACAAAGTTCTTTAACTGTTGGATCTGCCATACCACGGTTAACATTTGTTCAAGTTGTAGATTGTAATACAACAATAATGTAGACACTTATAATCCAAAGCATAACTTTGTATTAAAATGATACAATAAAATAAAGCTGAGTAATCAGTTACTAACTATAACCCATGGATTCATCTCTGGAGGGGAAAGAATGTAGTAGCTAAGACAGACACACAACACACACACACACACACAGAGGCATAGATAGATAGATAGATAGATAGATAGATAGATAGATAGATAGATAGATAGATAGATAGACAGATAGACAGACCATTTTAAGCTTTCATGACTTACAGATTCACTGTACAGCAAAGTGTTGGGCTATTGTACTGTATACTTAACATATGTAATAAACAAGTGATAGCACTCTTTTCTTCAATGAGCCTATAACTTGTTATAGCCAGTATTTTTTCTTCATGGACTGTAAAAAATTTCAAAACGAGCAAAACTGAGAAGGTGTGCCTAGTCTTAGTATAACTTGATATACCATATTTTGTTGATATCCCTGGGAGGCCTTCTCTTTTCTGAAGGGAAAGAAGGAGTGAATTTGAGGGAGAGGGGAGTTGAGGGGGACTGTAAGGAGAGGAGAGAGTAAAAACTGTGGTCAGGATGTAATAAATGAGAGAAGAGTAAATTAAAAATAAAAATATAATAAATTAAAATGTTAATGTGTTCAGCTGAACAGCCAACTGAGTACGCATTTTTTGGATTGATATCATCGCCAGCATTTCAGTTTTGCAGAAGCAAATGATTAAGGAAGGTTTTCAAAGAATTCGAAAAGGGAGGAAGCAACAGTCCTATTGGCAGAAACCAGGGCTTCTAGAAGCTCCCCCTCCAGCGTTTCGGGCCCCAGGCCATCCAAGTCACAGTGGTTGGACAATGCCACCTCTCAGAAGCAGATAGTCCCATTGTTTGGCTCCAATGACATTTCTAAATTTCCATCCTGTTTCCAACCTTACCTGCTCCTTCCAGCACATAAGTCCATGTGCTTGTCACCTCCCAGTCCACTTCTCTTCTTACCCATTTCACACTTACTGGCATCTTCCTAGCATCTTACTGATCCCTTCTTCACTACTCTCTACTTATATCCTGGGAAAAGACATGTTTATCTTTTGGTCAAGATAAATCTAATTTCCTTAGCATATTTCCTTCCAAATCATCATCTGAATTGTGTTTCTTCTACAATTATAACCCCTTTATTGACTCCTAAGTATGTGCTGTCTTTTCTGCCTTCACCTCTGTTGACCCCAGTTACTTTTTCTAGTGATTACCTAATTGTGCTTTATTTTCAGAGACTTGTGCCCATGTCTGTTTCTCTCTCCTTTTGATTCTTTTTTGAGCTGTGTAATCTGAAAGCGATGCCCTTTGCTGCACTAATATTCTTTACTGTTAGCTTGTATAAAATAAGTTTATTCATCTTCTTTTACATTAGCCCTTCATTTGTGGCTACAACTTTAAAACAAATGAAAAGCTGAAGCCACTGTGAAATAAGCTATTGTTTAGACTTTACAGATATTAATATACTAACATTTTAGTACATACTTCTTTAGTTATTGGTTTCATGTTTTTCTCTACTTTATTCTTTACTTGTTTCTCCATACACATCCTGTTTTTAATCTCTAACATTGTTGCTGAACTTAAGTTCAATAAATTCTACTGTGAAATGGACTGTGTAACTGGTCAATAATGGATCATAAGAATTCTTTAACAGCTATAACTGGCCATTAACAGATCATGTGAATTCTTTAACAGATGTAGCATATTCTTGTTTTAAAGAGTAAGCATGAACTCTGGTAGCTCAGCACAGTGCTTCACGGTAGATCTCTGAATCTGCTTCCATCAGTTGCTGGATGAAGGTTCTCTGATGACAGTTAAGGTAGTCAACTATCTGATTACAAGCGAAGGCCAGTTTAGGCACCCTCTCCACTGTTGCTTAAACTCTTAGCTGAGGTCATCCTTGTGGATTCCTGGGAATTTCCCTAGTGCTGTGTTTCTCGCTTCTCTGTTAATGGCTCCCTCAATCAAGATATCTCTTTCCTTTCTCTCCCTCACTGCCCTTCCTCCTTCTTGAGCATCTCTTTCTCTCATGTTCTCCTCTTCCCCACTCTTCGCACCTCCCCCTGCCCTTCCTTCCTCACTTCAAGCCGCCTCCGAATTTTCTCAGGAGGTCTTATCTGTTTCCTCATTCCAGGGGAAGAGAGGGAGGAACAATAATTTGAGCAAATGGGTCAAGACCATGATGGTAATACCACAGAAACAGCTGGCCTGAGCTAGTAAGAGCTTACTGACTCTGGACTGACAGTGGGCGAACCTGCATAGGTCCAAATTAGGCCCACTGAATGTCGGGTACAATTGTGAGGTTTGAGCAGTCTGTGGGGCCACTGGCAGTGAGACCAGGATTTATCCCTCGTGCTTGAAATAGCATCTAGGAGCACGATCTCTTTGGACAGATACCTTACTCAGCTTAGACTTAGCGGGGAGGGCCTTGGTCTTGCCTTTATGTGAAGTGCCAGACTTTGTTGACTCCCCATGGGAAGTCTTACCATTCCTGAGGAGTGGATGGTTGGGTGGGGGGAAGAGTGGAGCCTGAAGAGGGTAGGGAGTGGGAATGGGGATAACTATGTAAAATAAGAAAAGACTGTATTAAAAAAAAACATCTTAATAAAAAGAAAAAAAAAGAGTAAGCTTGGAAATAAAACTCCAAAAACATGAGAAAGATAAATGCCCCCTAGTAGTGACCACCGTGCTCTATTTGAACTGTCGTTTGGCTCCTATGCTTTATGACATGTTTTGAGCACCTTCTTGTTCCTGTCCTCTCTACATATTCTGCCGTTTAGATTGCTCCCTATTCATTCATTCCTGGCTGCTCTTCACTCTCTCTTCATTTCTGCTGCCTTCTTTCTCAACCTTTCATAATGTGGAAATATGGCCACATTCATTGTGGGGAAACATTTCAGATGTACTGGCCATCTAGTAATAAATATTTTGTCACACATCGAAGTATAGATCTTCCCTTCCTATTTTCTTATTTTGCCTACTTTCTGCCTCTTCTCTAACTCTGTATTTCAACTATATTTGCCTACATATATTCTCATAAATGTATTACTTTTTAACCAAAAATTATGATTTTTATCTAGTTTATTTGCTGGTGGTTATTATGTTTTTACATTTAACATGATGAATACCAATTTATGATCTTGAGGTGAATTAATATATATTGCAGATTAAAAGAAATCTTGTCACTGCTATCTATTAAAAGTTTAGTAAAACATTTTTGTATCCCTTCGAATTCTTTTAAGTTAATTATATCCACAGTTAACTTTTTTAAAAAACTACAAATTTAAGAACATGTTATTATTTGATTTTAATAAAAATTAAATTGTATCTTTTATACAGAAAGGGAATATGAAGTTTACTTATAAGCTTATTAAATATGGATGACTTTACATAAATATGTAAACCTAGCCAAGGAAAATCTCATTTGTTTTAATTACACTAAAATTGCACCTTGATTTGAGTAAGTTGATGTTCCTTCATTGAAAAGTTTCTTTAAAAATAACTTTGAAAAATATCTGAATTTGTGAACATTGTAACAAAAGCTACAATGTTATTTTTAACTTAATTCCAGATTTCTCAATTCCTCTACCAAGAGTTCTATGAAATATGGTACTAATGAGTGACAGACAATCCTTTTTTTTTTTCCTGATTTCTGACAGAGTATTGTTCTCCATGGCGACAAAAGCGGGGATTGCAGGGTTTCCATCATTAATCACAATGCACATTTCTATCACATTCATAGGTAGTGGTGGGTACCCATTATTTTCTAATTACAGTGCATCAATTGATATTTATTTCTATTGTTTCAGAGATATCAACCAGTGACGACCTGAGCAGATGGACCGCAAACAAGCTTGGTGCTGTTGTTGTGGGAATAGAGTAAGGGAATGATAGCATTTCTTACCACAGCCCTTGCTCTCACTACCTAAGCTTGGCTTTTTCAGGACTTGACACCCACCTGGTTTATAGAAGCAGATCATTTGATCTGCAAGTAACATACATAAAGTATACTCATTATATGCTTAAGATGATGGGTTTTATTTGACCTAGTTATAAAAGAGTATGCGGTTAGTGTTGTTCTTGAGTCTAGTATTTTTTAGTGAAACTTTGGGAAAATTCAAATACTTTAAGACATTATACAAGCAATGTCTTATTTTTTTTTTTTTTTTTTTTTGTTTTTGTTTTTCGAGACAGGGTTTCTCTGTGGTTTTGGAGCCTGTCCTGGAACTAGCTCTTGTAGACCAGGCTGGTCTCGAACTCACAGAGATCCGCCTGCCTCTGCCTCCCGAGTGCTGGGATTAAAGGCGTGCGCCACCACCGCCCGGCCAAGCAATGTCTTATTATCTCATTATTTTTACCAGCATTTCCAATAACATTCAAAAATATGAGCAAATGTTTATTACTTTATGAACTTCTGTGTCCTCTGAACCACTGAGAACCCTATCAGGAGAATGAAAAGTTTGCTGCACCTCTTGCCAATACCAAAGCACACAGAGTAGAAATAGACTTTACAGGATTGTAGACCTCAGACAAAAACACCATAAAGAATCTCGTAGTTGAGAGTACATTGTCTGCAAGTAGGATATACTAGAGAGATTAGTTCTGTCTACTCATAACTAATTATTGCTAATGGGACAAGACATATTATGTGAGTTTTGAGAAATATCTAAATTAAGATAGTAATAATGGTGTGCATTTCCTGCAATAATTTAGCCAAACTTATCATATTATCATTTTAGATTAGTTTTTTTTAAATGGTGTGATATATTGTACAATGTTTTAGAATTCTGCACATTTTTAGGTACTTGCGGTTCTCTACCTTGACGAGTAATGATATTTGTATGTCATTTGCTCATATTATACTAATTTTCAAATATGTAAGACCCAGATTAAAATACAAATATCTACATGTACCATATGATTGATATTGTTTAAAATAAGCGTGTGAATAATTCACTGATTCTAATAGATATTAAAATGATAGAATTATAAATGTTGTAGCCCACTGGAGGTGCGCTCCAAAGACAGAACACACACAGACACACACACACGAAGCAAAGCGAAAAATGAAAAGACACTGTATTACTGTTAGTACTTAGTCTTATGAAACAATTAAAAATTTTGAGTAAGATCCATTGGTATACTTAGAATGTTCCTATTCCATAATGATTGTTGGCTTAAATTCTGATGTTCAGTTTGTGATATGAAATTCTACAATTTTAAAGAATATGGACCTACATCTGTTTATAATTGAAGTCATATGTCAATAATTTACTCTCATTTTTTGGCATTTAAAAATTCTGGGTAATCTCATCAGTGTTTTTAAATTGTTTTTGTGTCAACAAGTGCACTGAGGACCATGGAAGTATACAGGCTTCATAGGGTAAAGGCACCTGTCTCAGGCATTTCTCCTTAGAATCAGTACCTGAAACCCTGAACCAGAATCTACTCCTCACTTTTAAGACCAATGTTACCAGTTATCTTGGGGTTAATTGGTGACATTTGTGATTCAGAGTAGGGCCAAGATATCAGTGTATCTGTTGGGGAGTATGAGAGATATTTAGTTACATATTTTTAACAAGGGCTCTGTTGTGTTTCTTCTTGATTTCCCTCTAAAGCTACAGACTTGCTCCTCAGTATCAATTTCCAGCTGCCCTTGAAGACTGTGTTTTTGCAAGCAAGTTCTTTCTCCAGAATAAGGTTCTTGCAGAATATGGAGTGGATCCCGCTCGCATCTGCATTATGGGAGACAGTTCTGGGGGTACCTTGGCAGCAGCAGTGGTTCAACTGGTATGTTGTATGTATTATATACATGTTTTAATCCTAACACAAAAAGAAGCACTGTTTTAGGTGTATTTGCATTTGTTTCAAATCATTAGCTATGAAATTTAAGATAAACAAGATTATCCATTTTGCAGGATGTTACTTTAGATTTAGCTTTAATTGTCTACTGCTAAGAAAGGATATAGGATATAACAGCTCCTGTTTGAAATACTCAGTGCATCAAGAGAGTGAAGGCATGGCTGTAGGAGCTGCTTTTGCCTGTGGCGGTGGGAGTGTAAGGCTGCTTGCTCTTACCTCTCAAGGCTAGAATTCAGAGAGTGATGCTTGCTGGTACTTTCTTCCAACACATGACCTATATTCCCCCAAATGCTTTTGTAGAAGAAAATGAATACTTTGTAGCATTTCTATTACATAGATTGACTTCCTTGTATAAATTTGGTGTAGTCTCAAAGTATATATTTATTAAATTTTACTAAATACTTCTATTTTTATTTGAAATTTAGTCCAATCAATAATGTTTCCTTTTTTAGAACTAGTTAACTCATCTTAAGACAACTATCCCTTTTATTATTCAATTGTTATGAAATACCATATCATATAAGCCCATAAAATACTCAAAATCTTTCTTGAGTCACTTCAGTGTTCTCTTTCATAAGGTGCATGAACAGGCTCTCAGAATAACAGAACTATTTTTTACAGAAACTTGTAAAGCAGGTCAGGTTTTTCTAGTAGAAAGACAAGCTATAGATGGACAAGAGTACAAAACATGTGTTTTCTCATGTTTTAAAGAAACATGGCAGCCTGATGTGACAGTTGAGAAGGCAAAGGCATCTGCTGCCAAGCCGTAAGGCCTGATTTAACTTCCAGAACCCACACAGTGGAGAAAAAAAAAAAAAAAAAAAACTAACCAAATCCTCAAAGTTATCATTTTCAAGTGGTGGCACACCACATTTTTCTCTCATGTACCATCAGGGAAAAAAAAAAAACTGACACTATTCTAAACCATATGGTTCAAAACAAACAAAGAGTTAGAGATTAAAATTTGTCACTTCAGTAGAGAGCAGAACTGTGATGTCTTCAAGATGGCAAATCATTGAGAAAGATGGGCTAGTTCAATAAAGATGTGTGGCTAGATAGGTACATTTGCGGTGGCTCAGAAAGTGTCAAGAGAAAAGGAATTAAAAAAAAAAACTTAACTGATAAATAAAGACAAAATCACCTTTCCCTTAACTGAGCAAGTTTTAGGCACAATGCATAGAATGTCTAACATAAGGTGGGAAATGATCATTGAAATAGAGGTAAATTACTTGTGAGTTTAGGAACTGATGCTCTTGATTAAGTTTTAACATGTGCAAACACAAGTGTTCATGATTATGGTGAAATTAATTAATATATACTCAAATAAATGAAGTAGTTTTGCCAGACTGATAGCCTATGGTTCTGGCTAGTACAGAATCATTAACTTGGTACATTTTAATCTTTCAATTAATTTTTGAATATTAATTTTGACTTAGGATTTAAGATAGATAGGAGCACTGAATGCTAGACAAGCAAACTTCACATGGAAGCTAGGAATATAGAATTGAAATTGAAATAACTGCAACAAAATGAGTTATCAGTCACTGAAAAGTTGATTCACTGCGTAAAAATGCGGGTGTGCCAACTCTGACGATAAAAGTTCTGTCATTGGATTCAAAATGTTGAAGGAAGCGAATACCTCCTGAAAGATGTCCTCTGACCTCCACGTGCACAAAGATGCTCCTCCCCCTCCATGGTCTCTGTCTGCTGTCTGTCTATCCATCTGCCCCGCCCCCGTGTGTGTGTATGTGTGTGTAGTCTGTCTGTCTGCCTCTCTCTCTCTGTCTCTCTCTCTGTCTCTCTCTCTGTCTCTCTATCTATCTATCTATCTATCTATCTATCTATCTATCTATCTATCTATCATCTCTGTGATTGTCTACCTGTCTGTCTGTCTGGAATTAAGAGCATATACTGGAAGGCTAAATAAAGAAACCAGTACACAGAGTTACCTTGGTGATGATTCTGCTGTGCTGGGATGTTAGGGCCCACACTGCTGCTATTGCCACCATGTCCTCCTGCTGCACTCTGTGCCCTATGTTTCACCAGCCACACTGGGAGCCAAATGTAACCTTTGCTTAACTGTTACCCAAACTGCCTTGGCATTTCACTGGAGTGACTAGTGAAATTCTATTTAGAACTAAGTCAAGCAATATCAGACATTGTGTTTATTATGGCCCTCTTCACAAAATCCTGACAGAAGTCAGCCTTAGAGCTGTACTGATTTTTCTTCCAAGGTTCTGGCATCAGGGTAATTGGAATAAGGGCCTGAACTTTGGATAGTGTTAGGCCATCTTTTTATTCTGTTGTAAGGGTGAAGCCTCTCCCACAGGCCCAGGTGTGGTGTCACAACAGGCTGTCAGATGTGGAAAGACCGTGAAAAGCAGAGATGTGGCCACCAAGTGTCCTTTCTGTGTTACAAGAGTCAGGTGCTTTGGGCCAGGTTAGACTCTGTGATCCATCTGACTTGCCAAGGTCAAGATTCCCATTGCTGCTCCTACGATCTTCCTCAGTGTCCTAGGTAAATTTAGACACGTCCAGTTCTTTCATAACTGTCTTCTTCAGTGAAAAGGAACCTTTAGCTGATCACCAGTGTCTCTATAGGGGAGTTGGCTTATCGCCTTCAGAAATCCTTGTAGTGTACTAGAATCCACATTTTGGAATTTATAATGAAAGACATTGGTATAAATGAGTACTTGTGATGGTTTTTATTTGAAAAATCTTTTTTATAATAAACATTAAAGTAAGAACTTAAGAGATAAAGACAGTATTTTTCACCGTGAAATTTTATCACAGTGGGTTTAGCACAGGCATTTATTGACTCAGGACAGCAGAGAACTAGTGAAATTTGAATCCCAGACACTGTCCTCCATGGGGAGTGTATCATAGCATCTATTCCAGCTCTTTTTGGTTTAAAGCATGTGGAGTTTTCAACCTCTGCCCAAAGAACAATTGTTCTCTCCTTTTCTCCACCTTTAATGCAATAGTTGTCATTTGATGTCTCTGTGTATGTATTTATGCAAGTATATACATTACAAAAAGTGTATGTATTTGCAAGTGCTTGTTCATGTGTATACCCATGCATGCAGAAGTCAGAGGTTGACACTAGATGCTTCCCCTGTATTTCTCTACCTTATTTTTGAAAGTGGATCTCTTACCGGACATGAGATCACTGAGTCAGCTAGAATGACTGTCAGTTAACTTCTTGAATCCCCCTCTGTCCACCCTATCCACACATATGCTGCTATGCACAGCTTTCGTGGTTCCGGCAATCTGTAATCAGGCCTTCGAACGTGTATCAACAAATACTTTATTGACAGAGTGGTGTCATTTCTCATTCACTTTATTTTGTATTTCAATATAAAATTGATCTGATAAGATACATGGGGTTATTCCAAACTTTTTCTATTTGGTGAAGTTTGTTTTGTTACCAAGTATGTGGTCAGTTTTTGAGAAGGTTACATGAGTTGTTGAGAAGAAGGTGTATTCTTTTATGTTTGGATGGAACATTCTATAGATATCTGTTAAGTCCATTTGAGTCATAATATATGTTAGTTCCTTTATTTCTCTGTTAATTTTTCATCTGACTGACCTGTCCAGTTGTAAGAGTAAAGTGTGGAAGTCTCCCACTGTTAGTGTATGGGGTTTAATATATGATTTAAGCTTTAGAAGTGTTTCTTTCAAATATGGGGGTGCCCTTGTATTGGGGGCATAGATATTCAGTATTGAGATTTCCTCTTGATGGATTTTTCCTATGACTAATATGTAATGTCCTTCTTTGCCTCTTTTGGTTGATTTTATTTTAAAGTCTCTTTTGTTAGATATTAGAATAGCTACACCAGCTTGTTTCTTAGGTCCATTTGATTGGAATATTTTTTCCCAATTCTTTACTCTGAGACAATGTCTGTCTTTGATGTTGAGGAGTATTTCTTGTATGCAGAAGAAGGATGGATGCTGTTTTTGTATCTAATCTGTTAGCCTGTGCCTTTATTAATTGACTTTTATTGAGCTCTACATTTTTTCTGTGCCTTTTTATAGGTGAGTTGAGTCCATTTATACTAAGGGATATTAATGACCAGTGATTGCTATCTCCTGTTAATTTAGTTTTTATTGTTGGTTATGTTAATTTGTGCATTTTTCCCTTATTTGGGATTTGCTGCTTTGAGACCATCAATTGTCTGTGTTTTTGTTGATGTAGCCATCTTCCTTGGGTTGGAGTTTTTCTTCAAATATTTTATGTAGGTCTGGGTTTGTACCTAGGTATTGGCTAAATCTGGTTTTGTCATGGAATGTCTTGTTTTGTCCTTCTATGGTGAATGAAAGGTTTTCTGGGTAAAGTAGTCTGGGCTGGCATCCGTGCTCTCTTAATGTCTACATAACACTTGACCACGACCTTCTGGCTTTCATTGTTTCCAATGAAAAGTCAGGTGTAATTTTGATAGGTCTACCTTTATATGTTACTTGGCCTTTTTCCTTTGCAGCTCTTAATATTCTTTCTTTACTCTGAATGTTTAGTGTTTTGATTATTATATGGTAAGGGGAGTTTTTTTAGATCCAGTCTATTTGGTGTTTTGTAAGCTTCTTGTATTTTCATAGGCATATCTTTCTTTAGGTTGGGAAAGTTTTCTTCTATGATTTTGTTAAATATGTTTTCTGTACTTTTGAGTTGAACTTCTACTCCTTCTTCTATACCTATTATTCTTCTATACATATTATGGCCTTTGCATGTTGTCCCATATCTCCTAGATATTTTGGGCTAAGCTTATTATATTTAATGTTTTCTTTGACTGATGAGTCTATTTCCTCTATTGTATCTTCAGTGCTTGAGATTCTCTCTTCCATTTCTTGTATTCTGCTGTTTATGCTTGTGTTTATGGTTCCTGATCATTTTCTCATTATTTCTGTTCCTATAATTCCCTCAGCTTGTGTTTTCTTTATTGTCTCTTTTCAATTTTCAAGTTTTGATTAGTTTCTTTCATATGTTTGATTGCTTTTTCTTGGTTTTCTTTAAGGAATCTGCTGATGTCTTCCAACTTTTTGATTGTCTTTTCCTCCATTTCTTTGAGGGAATTTCTCATTTCCTCTTTAAGAGCTTCAAGCACTCTCCTGAAGTTATTTCTTAGATCATTTTTATCTGCTTTATCTATATTTGATTGTTCAAGGCTTGCTGTTGTAGACTCTTTAGGTTTTACTGGTGTCATGTTGCTCTTTGTGGTGTTGTGTGGTTGGGGCTGTCTGTGATTCTGTTGATTAATCTTCTAGGTGCCAGTGAATCCAAGGCTCAGATGGTTATTCCTCATGATACAGTCAGTACCACTGTTCTAGTTACTCCATTGGTCACTCCATGTTCCTGGAGGTCACTCAGTGCTTCTGAGCTTTGCTCTGCTCCGTTGTAGTTTGCTGTCTCAGACCTGCTCTAGCCTAGGTCGTCAGCTCAGACCTGTTTCTGTAATGTTCCTGGTCAGGATCCATTCCTGCAGAGGTCTCTGTCTCCAGTCTACTTCCTTGGATGTCCCAGACTTGGATGCTCCCAGACCCACAGAGGTCCTGGCTCAGGCCTACTCCCTCAGAGGTCCCAGACTCATGCCTGGACCTGCAGAGATCTTTCGTTCCTGCTTATATTCTTGGAGGTCCCAGCTTCACACCTAGACCCATAGGGGCCCTGACTTAGGTCTACTCCCTTGAAGGTCCCATATTCACACCCAGATCCACAGTGGTCTCTGTCTCTGGCCCACTCACTCATCAGTTGCTCCCCTGTACCTGCTCCTGTGGAGTTCACTGTTTCAGGTCTGCTCTGGCCCAGGTTGCTAACTCAGTCTTGCCTCCACAAATGTCCCTGGTCTGGATCTGCTCCTGCTCCCATGGAGCTCACTTTCTCAGGCCTGCTCCAGCCTAGGTAGCTGGTTCAATCTCACTCCTACAGAGCTCACTGCCTCAGGCCTGCTTTGGCCCAGGTCGCTGGCTCAATCCTGATCTTTTGGAAATCTCTATCTCAGACCCGCTCTGACCTAGGTCGCTCTGCACTTCCTTTCCAGCTCTTCTGGTTTTCATAAATTATTTTCTTTATCTTCTGTCACTTCAATCATGCCACAGTACTTAGATAAATATTAATTATCTCCTTTAGCATGTCAAGTTCCACCAGATTTTATATGTGAGCTTTGGTATTTGTGTTCTATTATAGTTATACTTTTGGCCCATTATATTACTTAGGTCAAAAATCATTTTAGGGAAACTAGATTTGATAATGTATGTTTATTTGTAGGACACTTGTGAGTCTGAGACAGAGTGACAGAATGCTCCAGAACAAACTGAGATGCATAGTATAACTTTACTAAAAATAACAGAAGTGAAATTTCTTTTTTGCGGGGGGAGGGCAGGAGGACATTCAAGACAAGGTTTCTCTGTGTGTAGCCCTGGCCATCCTGGAACTCTGTAGACCAGGCTGGACTCAAACTCAGAGTTCTGCCTGCCTCTGCCTCCCAAGTGCTGGGATTAAAGACATGCACCACCATGCCCTGGCTAAAAGCTAAATTTCTTAAAAGAAACAAACAAGAAAACATTATAGTTTCCTAGGATGCTTCTTATCTTTCTGATCATATTCCTGTTTGGATGTCATACATGAACAGTTGTGTAAAGCAACAGAATATGCATTGTTTCTGCACGGGTGAAAGTGAAATGGCACACTCATGCCTCTACATTAATGAGTTAATTTTATGAGAAATTCACCAACAATGTTTCAACTTAATAAATTTATTTTACCACAGCATATTGAACTGAAGCTACCAATCCTTTTGTTTGAAAGCTATTAACTCATTAGTATTCATTATATATTTAGCTACAGAATGATCCAGAATTCAAAGACAGAATTAAGGCACAAGCCTTGATATACCCTGGCCTACAGTTGATTGACACCTTTCTGCCATCGTATCAAGACTATAAACATGGTCCAGTTCTGTCCAGGGAGGTGATAATTAAGTTGGCATGCCTATATTTGACTGAAGATGAAACACTGCCCCAGGCTTTACTGAAGAATGAGCACATGCCTGAAGAGTCAAGACACCTGTTCAAGTTTGTTAACTGGAGTGACCTCCTTCCTGAGAAGTATAAAAAGAACCATGTTTACACGGAGCCCATCTTTGGGAAATTGAATGCTTCCTATGTGGCACTTATGGATCATAGGCTGTTCCCTTTGTTAGCCAATGACTCCCAGTTACAGAGTTTGCCCCGGACCTACATCCTGACTTGTGAACATGACATCATACGAGATGATGGTCTCATTTACGTCACACGACTTAGAAATGTTGGGGTCCAAGTTACCCATGACCACATGGAGAAAGGAATCCATGGAGCTATGTCATTTACCAGAGCTCCGGTGTTTTTACATTCAGGATTAAAAATGAGGGATAAGTATATTAGCTGGCTAGAGGAAAATCTATAAATCAATGGTACCTGCAGCTAGGTAGTCAGTAGTCACCAGAAAGTTATGTTTTATGATGAAGTGAAGAGAATGATCCGACTTTTGGATGAAGCTACATTTGAATTTGAATGAAGGTTACTGTGTATGTTTGAGAAAGTGGCTTAATTATTATTTGTCAGGAAATATGTACTCTGACTATTCAAAAATAGTAGAATAATGTGAAACAATGTGGTGAGATTCAAGGTTGTAACTTCAATGGAATCATGAGGAGGGTGGGTTAGCAAATTACTCTCCAGCATTCTAGAGGCAATAAGGCAGGCAGATCTCTGTAAGTTGAAGGCCAGGCTGGTCTGTGTAGCTAATTCTAGCTCATTCATTGCTATATAGTGATATGAACTCTTAGAAAAAATCCTTTAAAAGAGTAACTAAAAGAAACCATGAATGAGGAGAAAGTATGATAAAGCAGGATTGCAAAGACATCTTTTAAGGACTGAGCTTTATACTGTACTTCAATCTCGGTTTTTCCAGTCATGTATTGTCCATACTTTACTTTGGTCTACTCTAGGTAAATTAAGCTAGTTGTTCTTCTCACTAGGTGGTTTTCAAGAATTCTTTGTATATAGAGGGAAAAGGTTAATATTGGAACTGTAAATTATTCCAAAAGCTTAAATATTTGCTTAAACTTTTGTAATATCAAACTTGAAGGTACCTACCTGGGTTAAATTCATTGATTCAATCGCCTTGATGCACAAAGGTACCCAGACAACTGTAGAGTGCAGGTAGATTTATTTAAAATATTCTTTTGAATTTTTGTAGTGAATTATTGTACACACAGAGGCTGCATATCTGGGGAGTTATCTGAGTAGTGATCTCCAGGCCTGTTTGTTTCCCTGTGATGATGTGACCCATACTCCCATCAGCACAAATAAACTCATAAATATCTGCATTTCTGCTGTAAAGTGGTGAAATCAATGTCTAATGTTCTGATATCCCAGTGATTCTGCTGCTTGTGCTTTTTCTTAATGTTCAATAAACTTCGTGAAATGGAAGTTAAGTGTGTCTTGTGGATTTAGCTGGTAACCTGACCTCATCTCCAAACATATTTTCATTAGTTCTTTTCTGCAGTTTGAACCTTTTTGTTCATCTCAACCTTGAGCTGCCCACTAATCTCTCAGTTTAATCACATGAGCCTCTTCCCTGACATTCAGACACTAAGTTGTTGCAAGAACATCAGGAAAGACTGACATTTATCAAGACTAAAGAGTGACTAACATCACTTTGCTTGTTTCATTTGTACAAGAAAAAGAATATTGGTCATCTTTTATCAAACCAGACTTGATGAGAATTGTTTGTCTTTGTTAACTATTAATCACAAGTTGAAGGAAGGTTAGAAGGTCACAAGTAGACTAGAAAAGTCTGTGTGGGTTTCCTCAAGTGACAGTTTATTCATTGAGAAGACATTTGGTAAAATAAATAAATAAATAAATAAATAAATAAATAAATAAATAAATTGGTAGATGGGTTGAAAGTAAGTTTCTAAACATAACCAAAAGTGGAAAGGGGAGAACTCAGAGGTCACATAAAGCTAACCCAAAGCCTAATTAGCAGATTCCCATCCTAAGATTCCTCCCATATGGAAGAGTGTGCCTTAAAACCAACCTGTTACTTTGTTTTCTGTTTTTTGGTCTTATGTCTTTCTGGATTCCATTCATGTCATTTTCATGGAATGAGCTCAGCAAACTCCTAGACAGTCTTTTTCTTTTTTTAAACAGTACTTTATATTTGGACAGGATTTGAAAAGATCTCTACTATACATGTGAAAACCCCCTATTTTATTAATGAGCTTGCTTATCACACTTTTGTAGCTTTGACAAAACAAGAACATATAGTTAGAAAACCAGAAGATTAGTGTGATGGCTATTCTTAGTTGTCAACTTGACTACATCAGTAATGAACTACAATTCAGAAATGAATGGCACACCTGTGAGAGATTTTCTGCTTGCTTTGAAGTGGATTTATCCATTTCTAATATGGAATTGAGGTAGGAAGGCACACCTTTCATGGGAATATTGAGGCTGGAAGACCCACCTTTAATCTGGACCCTATCTTCTGCTGGAAGCCTCTACAGAGACATGGAAGAAGGAAGCTGTTGCTCTTTGCCTGATTCTTCTTGAATCAGATTTACTAGCACATCCATTCCTTGACTGGCATTGGAGCCTAGTTCTTTGGAATTCCAGCATATACAGCAGACAAACTGAGATATCCACCTTTGTGAGACTGAGGAGCTACTAGATTCTTGGACTTTCTGTTCACAGCTAACCATTGTTAGATTGCTGAATTGCAGCCTATAAATCATTCCAATAAATCCCCTTTACACACATAGACACACTACACACACATGCACACATACACACACACTACACATACAAATGCACACACATGTATGTGCATGTAAGTATATTCCTAGGAATTTTAGCAAATCCTACAACATACCATGTGTTAAATGTAAGTGTGACAGTTTGCCACATTCTGTAGGATTTAACAAAACTCAGTCTTTAAGGAAAGGAAAGTTCTTCACCAGCAGTCAGCAGAAGGATTCAGAGCTCTCTGCAGAGGAGCATCTCTATGTGACTCATTTTAACTGAGACTCTTTAAATCAGACAAAATGTTAAAAGAGATACTTGAAAAGGTTTAAAACTACAAAGAATGGCTTTTGTTGTGTGTTGTAAGAGGCTGCTTGTTCATATCCAGCTGCTCAGCCCCAAAATAATCACACAGAAAATATATTATTTAAATCACTGTTTGGCCTATTAGCTCTACATTCTTATTGGCTAGGCCTTACATCCTAAACTAGCTCATCTACATTAACCTGTGTATCATGACGAGCATGAGGCTGTGGCTTATTGAGTAAAGTTCTGGAGTCTGCAAGCTTTCTTTCACCATCGAGGGAGAAAACAAGATATTCTATAACAAAAACAGATTTAAACAATATGTATCCACAAACCCAGCCTTACCCAAAGCACTAGAAGGAAAACCTCAGCCCAAGGAAGCTAACAACACCCATAATAACACAGACATCTGATAAACCTCCAATAACAACTCAAAGAAGGGATACACACAAACACTACCACCAAAAAATAGCTGGAGTTAACAACTACTGATCATTAATATCGCTAAATATCAATGGACTCAATTCACCCATAAAAAGGCACAGGTTAGGAGAATGGACATGAAAACAGGATCCAGCATTCTGCTGTTACAAGAAACACACCTCAACCTCAAAGACAGACACAACCTCAGAGTAAATGGTTGGGGAAAGGTTTTCCAATAAAACTGACCTAAGAAACAAGTGGATGTGGCTATCCTAATATCTAACAAAATTGATTTCAAACCTGTCAGAATGGCTAAAATCAAAAACACCAATGCTCACTTGACACAGTATATTTTATTTTTTAAAATAATCTGTGCTATAGGCTTTAGCCTTTGCATTGATTAAATGTTACTTATAAATTATTTTTAAATTCTCATCACTACTTTTGTTAAAATAACGCCAGAACGTGGATTTTAATCTCTCTTGTGCTGTGCTGTGAGTCTCGCTAAGATGTGTTTCACTGATGTGAAAGAAATTGATCTTCTCGTGATGGTTTTACTCTTGACCCAATTTCCAATAGATGATTTATGGTACCTTGTGTTACACAAGAAAGCACAGCTGCATTACCTGTTACAACAATGGTCTGATCATAGAACTGAATAGTGAATGAGTTGCTTTATTGCCGTGTTGTCTGGAAGACTTGGCCTGCTACCTTTGTCTTACTGTTTAGCAATTTATATATGAGGTAGCAATTTGACTATCAGCAGAGAGAGGTTTGGAGTTTTATCATGGGAAATAAAACGTGGCTCTTTGGATTATCTTGCATCCTTCTTGCTTATTATACTTATATACCCATACCAGAAAACCTTGAAGAACCCTGGAAAGTGAGATTCATAGATATTCTTACGAAAATAGCAACGCTTACGGTAATATTTTTTTCCTGGGAAATTGGGAGGCCTTGTTACAAATATATACATGAAGTGTATTGAGTCAGTATTTTGAGAGAGACTTTGCTTTTCCTAATGCTTTACCTACCAAATAATATTATAGTTTATGTAGTTCACATTTTAGTTAATTGCTAACATGCTTTATTATCTAATGAAGATGCAAGGTTTGTAAATGTGTAGTTCTAAAGTTAAGTATATACTGATAGCAAAAATAACCAATATTCCTAAAGGAATACTTGAGTAACTGTTCAGATGCTTGAATATATTTGATGGCTTTTCAGAAAGGCTCGTATGTTTTCTTAAACTCACATGTAAAGTCATTTATATCATAAAATTTTGATTTATATTTCTCCTTCTACTGTTTTAGTATCTTTTTTTTTTCTTTTTAGGTAACTCTTAGGCTTCCTGTATTCAAAATTGTGCACTCTCATGCTAAAAATGTTTATATTTGGTTTACATTCATCAATTTTAAGTGTGTTAATAGCTAAATGGTGATGATGATTTCAATACAGGTTTATATAAGTTCTGTGTTAATGTTAAAATAAAGTATCTATTAATAATCAGAAAATATCACGACAGTGGCATTTATTTCTGACTTTTTCATATCACTTTATAATTATTTGTGGAAGCTATCTGGTTGTTATATCTTCTTTTGAATTAGTCTGCTGTAAGAGCCCATCTGGGAAGCTCACTAGCAAGCGGCACTGCATCTTCACGGGTAGAGAGTGTGCTGTGTGACACGTGCTTCCTGACATGTCTAAGAGGCATTCTGATGCTCAAGGGCCACATCTTGGCACTTGCTACTGCTGTTATCTATATTAGGTCTGTGTTGCTAGAATACAGATTTTATAATGACACATTCAAAAACTGAACTCAAGAGTACACCGTGTTATTTTTCACCAAAATGTACTTCTGCCTGGAAGTCTTATAGGTATCATGGGAAGAGGAAGGTTTAGAGAGAACACATGCACAAAATGGTGAATGATCAGAGAAGACACTGAAAGTTATGGTAAATGAAGAAGAGGCCGGCTACTCTGCTGGAAAAGAATGGCAATCTTCCTAAGCTAGACAACTGTTCTGTTTTCATGCAGGTTTCTGTGATAACATACCCTGGTAAAAAGCCAGGTGAGAGTCCACAGCAAAGAATACAGGACAATTGGGGTGCTATGGTATTGATGTGCCATCACTTTAACAATCAAGAGAGGAGATAAAGGAATGTATGCATGACTATATTTAGCTAGCAATCAGGGCCAAATCTGGAAAACAGAGCCAACTTAAGGCTGTATATTACCATATCAATTAATGTTATCAAGACATTTCCCCCATAAACATGTTTACCAGCTAACATGATCTAGAAAGTCCCTTGAGGAGACTCTCCTAAGATGATTCTTGGCTGTATGAAACTGACAGTCAAACTAATCATTACAATAACTGACACATTTTCTTCTGAGTCCAAAGCTAGTTGAATTATCCTGGTTTGGGGTTCTTAATGCCTCATGTTGTTGACTGAAAAGTAGGGAAGTGAGGGTGGACAAGTGCCATTTTATAAACGATTATGACATCATCCCTGAGTAGTACATACATCACTAGTTCGTATATCACTGAAGCAACTCAATACTTATCATCTATCAATATAAATGTATTTTGAAAGCAAAGAATTGTAAATTTTGGCTTTTGTGTCCTCAAATGTAACATAGAATTAGGATATATAACTATAGATGAAAAGTCTGAAAGATACACAGTAAAAAGAGGTCTAGACAGAAGAACATCTAAACATGTTTTTATGTGTTTAACAATGTGAGTAGGCTTATTGTTTTGAAAATATAAATGAAATATATATTTACTTATATCTCTCATCTATCTATCATGTTTATATTTATATCTATATTTTGATCATATTTATTCAACTTTGCCCTACAACTTCTCCCAGACCTTTCATATTGCATAGCCCTCACAGCATCATGTCCTTTTCATAAAATATTTTTTATAGCTCACTGTGTCCAGTTAGTGCTGCCTATGATCATAGAGCAATGTGCTGGAAGCAGTGCAACTTTCCATATCCCTGAAGGTACCTGATCCTTTCATCCCCAGTAGTCATTAACTTTCAGTAGCTCCTGAGCTGGGGTTGGGGCTTTCTGTGTTACAAGCCCCAATGAATACTTCCATATTATTTGATTTGGTCATGTGCACATCTCATACAGATAACCAGAGCATCTATGAGGTGATAAGTGCAAGTGTCTTGTCATGTTTGGAAGACATTGTATTTCGGGCATCTTTCCCTTCTGTGTTTCCATACCTTTCTTCTCCATCTTCTGAGATGTGCAGTTCACCTTTGGTGAAGGATGTGCTGTTCACACTATGGCATTATTGCACCACTTACTTTTTTCCCATTGCATCTTTATGTGAACTTAGTGTTGCTAAAATAAAAAATAATAATACATATTTTTGGATGTTGTTTTGATAGGCCACATTATTTGAAAATACAGGTCTAATGAAATTTGAAGATCTTTTCTTCATATTAATGAGAATTCAAAATATAGAGCCATTTTCAGATGAAAACCTTACAGTGATTGACATAGACTTCAGTAAAATTCCTGTTCGTCTGTATTTGCCAAAAAGGAAGTCTGAAATACAGAGACCAGCTGTCATTTACATTCATGGTGGTGCTTTTGCCACAGGAAGCTTCAGTAAGTGTATTTTGTAATGTGTGTTTTAATTTGATTGCAATTGCTATATGAAATGGAATTCTCTGCATCTCATGATCTTGTTACACCTTTTCCTGCAATGAGTTAATTTTTCCTTTGAGCATTTGAGAGTAGCCATTATGTTTTATATAATAAATTCACTTTTTAATTAATTGGTTTTTGCTGACAAATTTTGGATTTGTTTTCTTTTAAGATTTAACTCATAATAAATTTATTTTTGTCCCTACCTCTTGATATAACAACTAAATTCAATCCATAGTTAATTTCTGTAAAAATTATGGTAACAAGAATATGCTGATTGATTTTAACTACAATTAAAATTTTCACTTATATTCAAAATGCAATTTAAAGTTTATTTTAAAGCCTAAGCCTCTTATTATGAAGAAAACATTTAAAAAAAATTATCCTGAGAATTATATTAGGCTTTAGGTAAACTAAAGTCAATTTATTAAAATGTCTGAGAACTCTAAAAGATTTTTAAAGATAGATGAATTAAGGTGACTATCTAAATTATGAATATTATAATGATGATTATAATATGATTATAATATGAACTTCAATTTACTTCTAGAGATCTGATTTATAGCCAATTTTATGGTATCGACATGGTTACTTTGAGAGAGTCAAAAAATAAACTTTTTATTCTCCTGAAAAGCAAAATATAAATTCTATGAAAGGAGAGCTTGCTACTATTTAAGCTTTGGATCTGTGATCATCACCACTGCTCGTCAGTCACTGTCTGTGGACAATGCCTGGTGCAGTCCTTCAGGACTGCTCAGCCACAGCCTCCTCCTGATGTAACTGACCGCAGAAATGAGCAGCAGGAGAGCAATCACAGTGCACCAGGCTGTGAAACTGGAATCAGGTGAAGCTGGCAACACAGGAAGCCAGAGCAAGTTTTCTGAGAGAACCCAAACAAGTCATTAAGGCACAGCAAGCTTCTTTCATTGTGACCTAGCAAGAGTCTTCTCTTCTGGCCTGGGTTAGGAGGGACTTAGTGGGTAGGAGTTAACGAAGGTTTTCTAACTCCATTGGAGTTTTTTTTACATGGTGGCCAAAGTGTTGACTGCAAGATTTCCATTAAGTAATCACAATTCTGATTTCTCTTAGGATTCATAGATGTGTCTGGGTTTCCCTTGCCTGGCATTTACACAGCTCTGTTCTGTATTTGTGTCTTTTATTTCAGAGATGCTGCCCTATGATTTTGTGAACCGAATGACAGCCAGCAGACTTGATGCTGTTGTGGTGGCCCCAGAGTAAGAGACTGGCTATTTTCAGTATTGTGCCCTTGCCCTCCCACCTAAGCTTAGTTTACAGTACAAGTTGCAAAATCCTCAGTGGTGGCTAGATTGCTGCTAGGAAATTTGGGTTTAAAAATTTTTTCTTATCAAAATTTCCTCAACAAGGCTTCATTTTGCATTCATCTCTGCCATGGCAGACTCCCATGAGAAGCAGAGATGTGAACATCTTTGCCAATAGAGCAGTAGCAGCTTTAAAAACATAAAGCCAACCCAGGTAATATGTCTATAGTGTATATTCATCATACCTAAGTGTGTAATAAGGAGCCCCTTGGTAGTTACTGGCCACTTAGCTCCAAAATAATCACACAGATACTGTATTAATCACATCACTGCTTGGCCTATTAGCTCTAGCTTCTTATTGGCTAACTCTCACATATTAATTTAACCCATTTCTATTAATCTGTGTATTGCCATGTGGCTGTTGCTTACCAGCTAAAGTAAAGCTGTATATCTCTGGCAGGGCTACATGGCTTCTCTGTGACTCTGCCCGTCTTTCTCCCAGCATTCAGTTTAGTGTTCTATGCCTACCTAAATTCTGCCCTGCTATAGGTCCAAAGCAATTTTTTATTCATTAATGGTAATGACAGCATACAGAGGGAAATCCCACATCATGTGGGGTAGAAGGAATCGATATATGTTAGAGTCATTATTGGGCCAAGTAATATCAATTAGAAAAAATGTTGGGACCAATCAAACATCTCAAGAACATTTCCAATGACAGCTCTTATTAATTCATGACTTCTGTTCAAATGTTCAACAATATACCAGAAAGTTGAATACTTGCTATTCTTTATGACCTTTTGGGTGTATTCTATACTTCTTATGTCTCATTATGAGGTTGGAGAAAATTGGCTTTTCCCTGCTAAATTTATAGCATAGGAATAGATTTACATAATTGTAGATTTTTGCAGAAACATTATAAGGAATTGTTGCTGACAGTATAGTAGAGTCAGATAGCATGAACTAGCGGGTTCAGTACTGTCGTGCTCATAGACAGCCACTGCTCTAAAGCAAGTGGAATTACTTATGTCTGAGAAATTTCTAATTTATAGTTGTAATGTCAGCTTGCCTTTATCATTATAATTTAACCAACTTTATGACATATACATAAGATTTTAAGAGAGTAAAGTTATATCTAGTTTAAGGATTCTAAAATATTGCAGGCAACCTTTTGTTCTTCCCCTTGAGTTAAAATTGTATTTTGATGTTTCATGGTCATATTATGCTATTTTTAAACACTTAGACACACCTTAAGATTTAAAAATTCACAAGGAGTATCTGAATAATATTATAGGACTATAAATGATTCAAGAATCTAATCCTAATTGTAAGAATAAAAAATAGACCATTGAGAAATGATTCTATAAAGGAATGCACAGTGAGATGGGGGTGAGGATGAGGAAGTAATGATATTATATATTTTGTCTAAAGAATCACAGTATTTTAATAATACTCATTGAAATAGCTTATATACTCACATATCAAACTGCTTATTTTAATTCTAATCCTCATGCTTAGGAAATGAAATTCTACAATTCTGTGAAATTTTGGACAAATAAGTTTCTAATTGAAGGCAACTACCAACACTTTGCTCTCAGATTTTCTGATTTTAAATTTCTTGAATAATCTAATCCATGATCATGAATTGCTTTTGAATCACCAACTCCATTCTGGGCTTGGTGAAGTTACAGGCTTCATGAGGGTGAAAATACATGCTATCTTATTCTTCTCCTCATTGTACTAATATAAAAAACACTTCTAAACCAGTGTCTTATTTTAAAATAGAAGTTATTAGTAAACCTAGGTTTACTTGATGTGTTTAAAGTTTCAAAGTAGGGCAAAATATTATTTATATATCTTCTAGTAAATTTTAGAGATAATTAGATACTTTAGCCTAATCATAAGTATCTTAAGTTCTTTGTTTCTTTTTTGTTTGATTTACCTCTAAAGCTACAGACTTGCTCCTCAGGATCTATTCCCAGCTGCCCTTGAAGATTGTATTGTTGTGGTCAAGTTCTTTCTCCAGGATAAAGTTCTTGAAAAATATGGAGTGGATCCTGCTCACATCTGTATTGCAGGAGACAGCTCTGGGGGTGCTTTGGTAGGATCTGTGACTCAACTGGTATGTTATGTGTGTTATGTATGATTGGAACCAGCACAATTTAGTCCTAACACAAAGGAAGTACTTTAGTTATTGTGTCTGAATGATGATTTTACTGTAATCTATAAAATGTAACATAACCAAATCAGTTTATTCTTTTGCATGATTTTAGATTTAGATGTGGCTTTAGTCAAGAAATTAGGTGGTGGCCGGGCAGTGGTGGCGCACGCCTTTAATCCCAGCACTTGGGAGGCAGAGGCAGGCGGATCTCTGTGAGTTCGAGACCAGCCTGGTCTACAAGAGCTAGTTCCAGGACAGGCTCCAAAACCACAGAGAAACTCTGTCTCGAAAAACCAAAAAAAAAAAAAAAAAAAAAAAATTAGGTGATGTTGCATAAGAATTTCATAATCCTATTGTGTGTGTGTGTGTGTGTGTGTGTGTGCACATGTGTTTAGTGGGCACTGAATCTAAGGATATACGATCACTAGACAAATGATCTACCATGGACCTATTGAACTACCTCTTTTTAAGCTCTTCTTGAGTTGATCTCTTTTAAGCATCCCAGGCTGAATTTGAATTTATTCTGTAATATGGCTATGCCATAAGCTTGCAATCTCTTCCCATCAGCCCCCAGCTACTTGGAATAGAGTCATACCATCAAGCCTACCTTATCATACTAATATTTAAAAAAAAATAGCAATGACTATGAACAATTATTTAGTATAAGTTTTATTGCTAGCTTTTCAAAGATATATTATAGAATTTGTGTGAATTTGGTTCACTGTACTTGATGCCAATTGATTAGTTTCTTGTCTCTCTGACTAGAAGACCTAATAAGAAAAAGGCAAATGGAAAATGAGTTATTTGGGCTTATGGTTTGACATGGTACAGTACCTGAAGGCAGAAAATCCATGGCAGTGGGAGGAGTTTATCTCTGTGGAGCAGACAAGTGAGGCTGTTTTATACATTTTTTGAGGACATACAGCAAGAGTCATGAAGCAGAAGCAATGGAGGAATAGTGCCCAGTGACTTATTCCTGGTGGCTGTTTCAGCCTGCTTCTTTATATTAGCTAAGATTACCTGTACTCGGGTAGAACCTCCTACAGTGGGCTGTGCACATCAACCACTTGTTTAGAAAATCTTCACAGTCTCACTCACAAACTAATCTTACAAAGACATTTTCTTTCTTTTTCCCTCCTCTCAAATAAATGTAGCCTGGGTCAAATTTACAAAACAAAATGGAAGACAAACGAGCCAGAGCTACTGAATGCTTGTCAACTTGACACACAAACACATCATTATTTAACTGCAACCTTCCCTTTCTTGTTTATGCCCAATATCTCATATTAATATCATTATATCAATATTAAACACATTGCAACCTTGAAAGTCCCACAATCTTTACAAATTCCAAGAAGTAGATGGTCAGTCACTCTAAAATACCCAGTTTCTCTAAAATTTCAAAGTCTATTACTGTGGATTCTCAAAAGATAATAAATTTTAAATACTTTCATATTCCAAGAAGGAAGAATTAGAGTAATGCCTTAATCAGAACAACATGAAATAAAAGTCCAAAATAGGAAAATTTGGGGTTAGGCACTGCAGGGCCACTCTATAGGCTCCAAAGGTCTTGCCACAGCACATGTAATAATTTTCATTGGACATTTTATATCCCTTTAACTGAAGAAGATTAAATTTTTCTTAAGTCTTGAAATAAGATAGGTGAAGACATTGGATCCTAGATTAGCAGGCAGTATAGGGGAGGACGTATGGCTATAAGTATTAATATATTTGTGACAAAATGTGTTAAGTTGCACACCAGCAACAATTAAGGCTAATGGGATATTCTAGATTAATCTCTCCCTCTCTTCCTCCCTTTTCCCTGTTTCCTTCCATTTCTCTATGTTACCACAGAAACGACTCTATGCTGGTTCTGGCTTACTAAGACCTGCTCTATACTGCCTACCAGCAGGCCCTCTCCTGCTCTGCTGTATTCCTCTATATCCTGTTGTCAGTCACTGTGGGAGGCATGAGGAATCTCTGCTAAACCTTTGCATTTCCTACTTCTCCATTCCTTTGGGTGTCATTTAAAATTTATAAAGGCACCTTCACGAAGAGTCTAGAAATAATTCAACCATTTATGACACAGTGGTTTCTATACACCTCTTTGCATGAGCTGACTATTCTAACTGAAGAGGCAGAAGATAGCAATCTAACTGCAGTGGTTTTCCTTCTGAGGTTCTAGGCCAAGGGCAGTGGGAGAGAGGGTCTCCATGTTTATACAAAATTTAACACCACATTTACTTTGGGGTAAGAGTGACTACTCCCCCGAAAGGATGGTCGTGACCTTACAAAAGGCTGTGAGATGTGAAAGATTGGAAAGGGGAACAGTTTTGCGAAGATGTCCCCCATCTGGACCCCTTGTTCATGCTCCATCTGAATGGGTTTTCGACATGCTGTTTTACAATATTCATTGTTTCTGCTATTGTAAATTCCTGTATGTCAACATAAACAAGGTGGGTATGATGACACGTGCCTAGGTTAAAACCACATGGGAGGCTAATACAGGAGGACAGTATGTGATAGATAAAAACAACTTGTCACCAAAAACTAAAAGTATTTTTAAACTTAGCCATTCTGCCATATCTAGTAGAATTCTCCAGCTCATGGTCTTGTTTGGCTGCCAAGTATGAAGAAGGTGGAATGAGAGTCTCATTTTTCAAACCATGAGTCAATGTTATAAGAATAATCCTCAGATACTGTTTCAGTTTAATAAATTTATTTACCTCAGGACATTAAAACAAAGTTACCAATTCTATTTTGTTAAAGCTATTGACTCATTAACACTCATCATGTGTTTCATTTACAGCTACAGGACGATCCAGAATACAGAAACAAAATTAAGGCACAAGCCATGATATACCCTAAGCTACAGGCAGTTGATACTTGGATGCCATCTTATCGAGAGTATGAAAACGGTCCCTTTTTGTCAAGGAAGTTAGGAATTAAGTTGTCAACCCGATATCTTGCAGAAGATGAAGAACTGCCAGAGGCAATACTGAGAAATGAGCATATGCCTGAAGGATCAAGAGACGTGTTCAAGTTTGTGAACTGGAGTCGCTTCCTTCCTGAGAAGTATAAGAAGAACCATGTTTATAGGGAGCCCGTTCTTGGGAAGCTGAATGCTTCCTATCCAGTACTTCTGGATAGTAGAGTATCACCTTTGTTAGTCAATGACTCCCAGTTACAGAAGTTGCCGTTAACTTATGTCATCACTTGTGAACATGACATCCTAAGAGATGATGGACTTATTTATGTCACCCGACTGAGAAATGCAGGAGTTCCAGTTACACATGAACACATAGAGGATGCAATTCATGGAGCCATATCATTTGTCACAGCACCAATGTATTTACATTCAGGTTTGAGGATAATAGATAAGTATATAAGTTGGCTACAAGAAAATCTATAAATCAATTGTACATATAGCTACATAGTCAGTTAGCTAACAATTTCACCTAAAGGTTATAATTTAAAGTATTTTAAAATTACAGAGTTTAAACATGACTTAAACTTTGGATAAACTTAATTTTAAATTATAATAAATATGATTAGTATATTTAGGAAGTTACTTAATTTGGTATTATTCACTTCAATAAAATGGAGATATTCATTTTGTTGCCATCTTTAACACCATGAGTAGAGATACTCTCTGAGAAATCAAACCTAGTAGTTCAGTACTAAAATGTGAGTAGTGTTATATTCAAAAGGGCAGGAGATTTGAGGCCGAGACAAGAATGGGTGATGAATGAGGAGGTAGAAACATTGTAGTGGCATTTGTTTGCAGTGATCATTAAACTGTATTTCAGTCCCAAGTTTTAGTTGTGTGTTGTTCATAAAAAAAATCAATTTCGTCATTGTAAATTAGATCAGTATTTATTACATTCACTGTACATGAAGTCTATTTATTGCTGATTACCTACTAATATGCTTTTCTGTGTACTGGGCACCAAGGTTAACGTCTTCACCACAAATTGTCCCAAAGCTTAAATATTTGAACCTTATTTAAACTTTAGTAAGAGCAAGCCAGGTATGTGTAACAGGCTTTATTGGACTACCAGCCCCCAAATCATAACATGGAGACTTAATATTACTCATGAATTCTTGATCTTACTTTATGCTTCTCCCACCAGCTCTTATTACTTAGTTTAACAATTTTTCTTCATCTACATTTTGCCTTGAGGCTTTTTAAATTTCTTAAATTCTGTAAGTTCTACTTCCTGCTTCCTCTCTGTCTGTTGGCTGGTAGATGCCTAACGAGCTGGACTGGGCATGTCCCTCTCTTTCTCCCTCATTCTCTCTGGAGCCTAGATTCCTCCTCCTGCTTATTCTGTCTGTCCACCAGTCCCTCCTACCCCTCTACTGCCTAGCTATTGACCATTCAGTTTTTTAATTGATCAATCATGTGCCTTAGACAGCCAATGTAAAACCAATGCAACACTTCTTTACATAGTTAAACAAATGCAGCATAAACAAATGTAACACACCTTTACATAGTTAAAGCAATATTCAACAACAGGAGTGAACCTCCTCATTGGTTATATGATATCAAGTTGTCAGCACTAGATCATGTATGTGTAATTAGCACTAGAAGAACTTAGCACGTTGTCTTTATATATTTAACCGTGTGTGTGTTTGTGTGTGTGTCTGTGTGTGTGTGCAATTTGAGAGGGAATAGGGGACGTATGGATTTCGTGCAGAAAATGGAAGCTGATGTTAGGCAATTACGGTTTGATTTTTAAAAAGCTGACCTTCATTCTCTTTTAGACAATGATTCCTAGTCCAAGATGATACCTAGCCAACTCTATATGGGAGTCAGAATTATTCATAGTATTGTTTTCATATTTTGAAGTGCATCATTAGCCTACTGCATACCTGACCTAGGAAGCAATCTGAGCTGATGATGTGTAGGCCTACTCGCTTCTGTTATTATGGGACCCACACCTCTGCCAGTACCAACAAGGGCATAAGTAACTGCATTTCCACTGGGAGGCGCCAAAATCATTGGCAAATTTTCTGATGTCTTGGTATTGCTGTTGTTTCCAAATGGTTGTTTTCACCTGTTTTGCCCTTTTGCTTTCAGCTAAGCAAATTGGAAAATTATGGATATCTGTGAATTCAGTTGATAAACAACCCTTATCCTCATTACTTTCATTAATTTTCTTTCACTGCAGTTTGACATTTTTGTCACCTTAACGTTGACCTGATCAATGATCTCTGATCTTATCATATGTTACTCTTCTTTGGCATTTGAACAGTAAATTGTTATAGGCAAACCAGAAAAGCTTAATTACTGTTTCTGTATTTTTAATTTTACTCATGATAACTGTGAATTTAAAACATCTACAGTAATCTTTTTGTTCCTGAATTTATAAAACAAAGGGATCACTAATCAACTATAAACCCGAACTGACAAAATATTTCTTACATTATTTACATTGGTAGACATGAAATAATGTTCAAATTTCTAGTTAAATAGTAAGTGGGAGGAGGGGAGGAAGAGGAAATTTTGATTGGTTTTATTTTAAAGTAATAAGAAATAAATGTATTATTCTCTGTGTGTGTGTGTGTGTGTGTGTGTGTGTAACTGCTGATGAGGGCAGAAGAGTAGGTCCAAATGTTGTATGCTTTCATGAAGCAGATATCAAGCAATTGAGAAAACAGCTAGACCAGGATAGAGGAACGCAGGTAATGCCTGTTACTGTATAGGAAACAGGTAAGCATTTAAGTATACGGAGTAGAAAGAGTCTAAACCAATAAAAAAAGGGGGGGAGTGATTAAAGGCATAAATACAAAGACAACAGGTAGAACAAACGTTGAGCCCTTCTAGGTAAAATAATAAATATGTTAAAGTTTATCTTACAGAGGGGCACACAGCAAACGTAAAATAGTAATAAAATATGACTGAAATATACTAATCATTTCAATAAAGATGAGTAATGCTACTCTCTTATTTAAAGAAAACGATTCCCAACTTGACTTATAACAAGATCAGAGTCTTTAGGGGTAGACTTGACAATGACTAAACAAGACCAAAGTGTGTTTCCAACGGACTAAAAGGTAGAAGAGTAAATTTCTGCATGTAGGGAAAGGGAGCAGCTAAGATTTACTCTGTTTTCCCACCAAATATAAGTGAAATAATGAATGGCACCGATCAATAAAGTGCAAGCTGAAGAGAAGCAGAATACCTGCCAAGGAGCTCAAAACTCAAAGAACACCATAATGGTCTGCTGTTGTGGGTCTGTTTCTGTTTAATCTTGCCAAGATTTTGGGCATGAAATACCAGTAACTTCCAAAGTCATGGGCATGGCCAAAACAAAAAAAAAAAAAAAACTCTACTCTCTATCTAAACCAAGAAAAGAGTAGATTAGCTAAATAGAAGAGCCTCTAGAAATGAAGAAACATGTTCCACCCACCCCATCCCAAGACAGTCGGGAGAGGAGAAGACTGAACCTCTGTTCTCATGAGCCTTCACTTCAGTAAAGGAACTGAAACAACCATTTCAAGAACATAGAACCAAATTAGGTGTTAAAACACAGAATAAATACGTTGAAGTCAACATTACCTATTTATTGAATTTGAAAGTAATATTTCTTAAAGATGCTTTCTTTTTTCCATTGTATAATTTTCATTTCTTTGTCAAAAATCGGGTATTCATAGGTGTGTGAATTAATATCCGGGATTTCAATTTGATTCCATTTGTTAATGTCTCTGTTTTTATGCCAATACCAAGCTGTTTTCATAACTGTAGCTATGTATTAGAGCTCGATGTCAGGTATGGTAATGCCTCTGGACAAAAGGTGCTGGCATAACTGGATGTCAATATGTAGAAAAATAAAAATAGATCCATATCTATTGCCAAACACAAAACTCAAGTCCAAATGGATTAAAAACCTCAATATAAATCCAACCATACTGAACCTGATAGAAGAGAAAGTGGTAAGTAGCATTCAATGCATGGGCACAGGAGACTACTTCTGAAATATAACCCCAGCACAGACACTGAGAGCAACAATAAATAAATGGGACCTCCTGAAACTGAGAGGCTTCTGTAAAGCAAACGACACAGTCAAGAGGACAAAAGGCGCCGTATTGAATGGTACAAAGATCTTTACTAACCCCACATCAGACATAGGACTGATCTCCAAAATATATAAAGAACTCAAGAAATTAGACAGTAAAATTCTAAATAACCCAATTAGAAAATGGGGTACTGAGTTAAACAGAGAATTCTCAGCAGAAGAATTTCAAATGGCCAAAAGATATGTTCTACTTCCTTAGCTATCAGGAAAATGCAAATCAAAACAACTTTGAGATACCATCTAATACCTGTCAGAATGGCTAAAATCAAAAACACCAATGATAGCTTATGCTAGAGAGGATGTGGAGTAAAGGGAACACTCATCTATTGCTCTTAGGAATACAAACTTGTGCATCCATTTTTGGAAATCAGTGTGGCAGTTTCTCAGAAAATTGGGAGTCAACCAACCTCAGGATCCAGAAATACTACTCTTGGGAATATACCCAAAAGATGCTCAATCATACTACAAAAGTATTTGTTTATGGAAGCATTATTTGTAATAGCCAGAACTTGGAAACAGCCTAGATGCCCCTCAAGTGAAGAATGGATAAAGAAAATGTGGAATGTATACACATTAGAGTACTCCTCAGTGGGAAAAAAAAATGACATCTTGAATTTTCCATGCAAATGGATGGAAGTAGAAAACACTATCCTGAGTGGGATAACCCAGACCCAAAAATATGAATATGGTATGTACTCACTCACTCGTGGATTCTAGCCTTAAACAAAGGATATTGAACCTATAGTTTATAATCCTAGAGAAGCTAAGTAATAAGATGAACCCAAAGAAAAACATATATAGAGCCACCTGGAAATTGGAAATAGACAGGCAAAAGTTGGAAGCATGTGGGCAAGAAGGGAGGGTAGAGGAAAGGGAAGAGGGGGAGTGAGAGGGCAGAGTGAGAGGGTTGGGGAGATCCTGGGGGAGTGGAATGGTTGAGATGGAGGAAGGATGGATATGGGAGCATAAAAGGAGATATCTTAATTGAGGAAGCCATTTGGGGGTTGACAAGATGCTTGGCTCTGGAGGGGTTCCCAGGAGTCCACGGGGATAACCCCAGCTACGACCCTGGGCAGTGGAGGAGAGGGTGCCTGAACTGGCCTTGTTCAGTAGTCAGACTGATGACTATCTTGAATATCACCATATAATCTTCATCCTGTGACAGATGGAGACAGAGACAGAGACCCACATAGGTATACTGAACTGAGCTCCCAAAGTCCAGTTGATGAGTAGAAGAAGGGAGAATATGAGCAAGGAAGTGAGGACCAGGAGGGGTTCATCCACTGAGTCTGCCTGAGCTAATAGGAGCTCATCAACTCCAGCTGGACTAGGAATGAATGAGCATGGGATCAAACTGGACCATCTGAATGTGGTTGAAAATTGGGACATACTGAGGGGCAAATAATAATGGCACTTAAATTTGTCTCTACTGCATGTACTGGCTTTTTGGGATCTTATTCTCTTTGGATGCATACCTTCCTAAGCCTGGATGTAGGGTGAAGGCCTTGGACTTCCCACAGGGCAGAGTATGTTGCCCTTTCTTAGAACTGGAGGGGGTGGAAGGAGGGTGTGTGGTGGAGTCGGAGGAGAATGGGAGGAGAGGAGGAAGTGGGAATTTTGATTGGTATTATTTTTTAAGTAATAAAAAGAGGGAAAGGTAAAAATTTTAAAGTAATTTTTTTTTTTTAAAAAAAAGAGGTTCTGCCAAACACTGGGGCCTTGAACATCATGTAGAAACAGAAAACTAAGTAAAAACACTTGCCCCAGTGCAGGACACTGGCATTCCAGAGTTGAAGGGTTGAATGCAGCTCTCAGTCACTCATCTCCAACCAGGCTGTGATCTTTAGGCTTGGCTCTTATAACCCTAGAAGAAGGCAGAGCCAGCAGCCAAAGCTACTCAGAGGTCCTTGCTACACTGCTTAGCAGTTTAAAGGCTGAAAGATATGCAGCAAACGAGGTACAGATGGAAAAATCTCTAAATAGTTTACAGTGTATTTAACAATGTGTACAGACTTAAGAGGGAAGGGTTAAAGAAAAAATAGCTAAAAATAAAAGTGTTTTTTATTTATTTATTAAAGATTTCTGCCTCCTCCCCACCACCACCTCCCATTTCCCTCCCTCTTCCCCAATCAAGTCCCCCTCCCTAGTCAGCCCAAAGAGCAATCAGGGTTCCCTGCCCTGTGGGAAGTCCAAGGACAACCCACCTCCATCCTGGTCTAGTAAGGTGAGCATCCAAACTGCCTAGGCTCCCACAAAGCCAGTACGTGCAGTAGGATCAAAAACCCATTGCCATTGTTCTTGAGTTCTCAGTAGTCCTCATTGTCCGCTATGTTCAGCAAGTCCAGTTTTATCCCATGCTTTTTCAAACCCAGGCCAGCTGGCCTTGGTGAGTTCCCGATAGAACATTCCCATTGTCTCAGTGTGTGGGTGCACCCCTCGGGGTCCTGAGTTTCTTGCTCGTGCTCTCTCTCCTTCAGCTCCTGATTTGGACCTTGAGATTTCAGTCCGGTGCTCCAATGTGGGTCTCTGTCTCTGTCTCCTTTCATTGCCTGATGAAGTTTAATATTCAGGAGGATGCCTATATGTTTTTCTTTGGGTTCACCTTCTTATTTAGCTTCTCTAGGATCACGAATTATAGGCTCAGTGTTCTTTATTTATGGCTAGAAACCAAATATGAGTGAGTAAAGAGAGAGTAAAAGTAATATAAAGAAAACAGTCATGTAGGACAGGAAATACATAGGTAGTCTGGATCCTGTATTGTATTGTGTTGATTTTTTTTTTTTGGTTGCTGATAAATAAATGACAAGTGCTGAATGACATGGATTGAAAGAGGGACAGATGAAATAAACCAGCCTAGGTATTTTAAGAATGCCTTAACTTTAAAATGAAACTCAAAAAATGCATTGCTTTGAGAAAGAGCTTTTACATTTGATTTCCCAGGAGACAAGAGGCAATGGATTCCTTCAGGGTTGATACAGATCATGTTTGAGCAGCAAAGACCTCCTGAATCTTGACACGCATATATCAACAAAGGCTACAACTGGTCTTCCCAGAACAAGACCATTTTCTCAATTTTCTCAGAATCCCTTAAAGATGCCTTCTCCCACAGACAACAGTAAACAGTCTGGAGAACATGATGCCCACATTTCCAAGAGATGCAGTTGGTTATTTGGTGGGTTATGGATCTTTGTTATCATTTAGGGGAATATAGGAATATAATATAAAAAGGCAACTGTTAATCTCAGACATTTTCCTTTGGCATGCATTTTGGTATATTGATACAAATTTAAGGTAATTTTGTTGCAACGTACTGCATATATGTTACTAGTCTTGTTTAATGTATTGTAACCATGTAGCTAATTTAAAATGTAAGGTAAAGTTCTAGTTTTTGAAAGCTATTGTTATAAACTATTTAGGATAATCAAAAAACACAGGTCAGTAATTAGTCATCTGTAACAATCAGATTCATAGATATGTTTGGTATGTTTTAAGATCATACAGAGATATATTTTAGATAGATAAATGATCTTCAAACACTTCAAAAATCTATAGAATATGGCATTTAAAATATTTTGCTAATATAGGGCATTCCATGAAAAGGAGATACATTTACTCCTGGCAGCACCAATTTATTTCACAAAAGGATGGTGGGCATCAAAGAAAATCCACATAGAATTTGCTTTCAGTGAGGCAACACTAGCCATTTTGCAAAAAAAAAAAAAAAAAAAAAATGCTTTTGCCTTGACTGTTTGAAAGTATGTTATACAGACTGTATAGGCAAGACAGAAAAAAAGACTTGCACTTCATCAAGACAAGGCAGGGCAGACCTTGGAGATTCCCGTTTCACAGAGGAGTCTGCCTTACATTCTGTAGGAAACAGAGGAAAGCAACTGATGACCTTTGGTCAATTCAACGTGTGACTATCCTTCACCTTCAGATTTCCTGGTTCACTAAAAAGTCTGCCAGATATTCTAGGCTTGTAGGTCAAAGGTGGGTGCTTCAATGTTGCTGAGCAGCTTATGCGATTCTCCAGGCAACCAGATATCTATGTTGTTAGGTAATATTACATCTTCCTTCGGGGATCTTTGATGGAGTTAAAAACTAAATAATTAGAGTTATAGTTTTCTTTAGTTATGATAGAAAATAAATTAGGTATAAAATGTTGGAATCATGTTCACAGTAACCATTCATGCCAAATATATATATATATATATATATATATATATATACACACATATATAATGGAAATATTAACATATTAACAGTCCATTTTCAGGAAAAATATAAAAATCATTTCATTCCATAGGTATGTGGATATTAACTTGTATTTAAATGTCATATAGGGTGTCTGATTCAAAATAAACTATAATGAATTAAAAAAAATGTTGGACTCACTAAGATGAGATAGACAATGCAATATTTTCTCTGAATTTGCTAAATACAAATGGACGAAATATTGTAAATGTAATAGTTGTTTTTGTTGTATTTAGTTTTACTATATTAAAGTTTAAAACTTTTTGTTTCAATTTAAATGAAAAAAGGAAAATAGTGTGAAATATTAATTTAAAATGTTTTACTTTTACTTATGTTGCGGAATATTTGTTTAATGATGCAAAGATGTGCTGCAATATTTTATGCTGCATTTGTTTAACTCTGTGAAGCTGTGTTACTTTGTCTGCCCAAAGCACCTGATTGGTCTAATAAAGTGCTGAACAACCAATAACTAGGCATATGTACTCCAAAATGCATAATTATACCCTGCTCTGCTGGGCATATTCTATTCAGGAGCCATATGTTTAATCCCAAATGCTGAGGAAGAATGACTTTTTCTGATTTTTTTTTTTTTTTGTAGTGTTTATCTTTCAGGCTTTATAGCAGGTAGGGGGAAAATGGTCCACAAAGAGATAAGAATGACTTAGTCTGATTTTGTTGTAACCTGTGCTGAAACCAGAACTTCTAGCATCTCGTCCAGATCATTCTGTTTTAGCAATGTTTAAGCATAGTATAATTTTTTAAAAAGTAATTCCAATAACAATTAACTCAGTCCAAAGTGCACAACAATTTAAGACATTTACACTGAGATTCCTTAGAAAGTACATCAGGTTTTTTTCACAAGAATGGGAACTGTTGTCTCAGAGATACTGCCCATGATTTAGTGTCTAGAAAGCTTGTGTTAAGGTAAACATAGTACTGGTGGGTGTTAAGACTGGCCTGGTCTCAAGATAACATATGAGTCACTTGGCCTTTGTAAAACACAAGTGACATCATTCATAAGGTTGGGTTTATATGCTGTAAATGATGCTGCAGGTTTAGGTAGAAAGGGCTTGAGGAAAAACTAATTCTGGAAAATACAGACAGAGTCTATCTCATCAAACAGTAATGGATCACCAAATTGTAAGAATACATCATTCCTAGCATTCTAGGGAGAGAAGTAAGCTATGTGTTTAATTTTCCTGGTTTCTCCAGTGCTTTTCTATTTGCACAAGGCATTTTTGTCCTGCACAGGTTTTTTTTCCTGGTAGATGTGAAAACAGGGTTGGGAAGCATAGCAAAGAACAACATGGAACAATTAATCATGCCACTGACAGTTTCTGCCTCAAATTTCTTATGGTAACTCGGAAGTGGCTTCAAGTAAGAAATTCATTCTGTGATAATATGCATAGACAGAGCTTAGAAAAATGAAAAGAAAAACAAGGAAATTTTATAAAAGAACAGATATATGTCAGGTTTATTCAAATATTTATTTTTTACTTAATTCAGAACAAAATACAATGTTGCAACAAATCTTTGTTTAATGTAATATAATATCCTCATGATTATGCAAGTAGCTATATGAATTCCCTAAGTTTAACTTCAATGTGTGATTAATACTGCCCAAATATTTCTTCACTAAGTGAGTTATTTATGTAATTTTGACTAGCATTTAGTTTCCCGCCTTCTAGTGCTTTCCTACTGCTCACTTGACACAGTATATTTTATTTTTTAAAATAATCTGTGCTATAGGCTTTAGCCTTTGCATTGATTAAATGTTACTTATAAATTATTTTTAAATTCTTGCCACTACTTTTGTTAAAATGACACCAGAACGTGGATTTTAATCTTTCAGATGTGTTTCACTGATGTGAAAGAACTTGATCCTCTCATGATGGTTTTACTTTTGACCCAATTTTCAATAGATTATTTATGGTACCTTATGTTACACAAGGAAGCCCAGTTGCATTACCTGTTACAACAGTGGCCTTATTTTAGAACTGAATAGTGAATGAGTTGCTTTATTGCCGTGTTGTCTGGAAGACTTGGCCTGCTACCTTTGTCTTACTGTTTAGTGATTTATATATAAGGTAGCAATTTGACTATCAGCAGAGAGAGGTTTGGAGTTTTATCATGGGGAATAAAATGCTGCTCTTTGGATTATCTTCCATCCTTCTTGCTTATTATACTTATATGCCCATTCCAGAAAACCTTGAAGAACCCTGGAAAGTGAGACTCATAGATATTCTTACGAAAATAGCAACGCTTACGGTAATATATTTTTCCTGGGAAATTGGGAGGCCTTGTTACAAATATATACATGAAGTGTATTGAGTCAGTATTTTGAGAGAGACTTTGCTTTTCCTAATGCTTTACCTACCAAATAATATTATAGCTTATGTAGTTAACATTTTAATTAATTGCTAACATGATTTTTATCTAATAAAGATACAATGTTTTTAAATGTGTAGTTCTAAAGTTAAGTATATACTGACAGCAAAAATAACCAATATTCATAAAGGAATACTTAAGTAATTGTTCAAATGCTTAAATATATTTGATGATTCCAGAAAGGCTCGTATGTCTTAAGCTCACATGTAAAATGATTCATATCATAAAATTTTGATTTATTTTTCTCCTTCTACTGTTTTAGTATCTTTTTTTTTTCTTTTTAGGTAGTTCTTTGGCTTCCTGTACTCAAAATTGTGCACTCTCGTGCCAAAAAAGTTTATATTTGGTTTACATTCATCAATTTTAAGTGTGTTAATAGTTAGCTAAATGGTGATGATGATTTCAATACAGGTTTATATAAGTTCTGTGTTAATGTTAAAAATAAAGTATCTTTTAATAATCAGAAAATATCACGACAGTGGCATTTATTTCTGATTTATTCATATCACTTTAATTATTTGTGGAAGCTATCTGGTTGTCATATCTTCTTTTGAATTAGTCTGCTGTGGGAGCCCATCTAGGAAGCTCACTGGCAAGCTGCACTGCATCTTCATGGGCAAAGAGTGTGCTGTTTGACACACGTGCTTCCTGACATGTCTCAGAAGCATTCTGATGCTCAAGGGCCACATCTTGGCACTTGCTACTGCTGTTATCTATATTAGGTCTGTGTTGCTAGAATACAGATTTTATAATGACACATTCAAAAACTGAACTCAAGAGTATACCATGTTATTTTTTTACCAAAATGTACTTCTGCCTGGAAGTCTTATAGGTATCATGGGAAGAGGAAGGTTAGGGAGAACACATGCACAAAACAGTGAATGATCAGAGAAGACACTGAAAGTTGTGGTAAATGAAGAAGACAGGCTACTCTGCTGGAGAAGAATGGCAGTCTTCCTATGCTAGACATCTGTTCTGTTTTCATGCAGGTTTCTGTGATAACATACCCTGGTAAAAAGCCAGGTGAGAGTCCACAGCAAAGAATACAGGCCACTATTTCAGGACAATTGGGGTGCTATGGTATTGATGTGCCATCGCTTTAACAATCAAGACAGGAGATAAATGAATGCATGCATGATTAAATTTAGCTAGCTATCAGGGCCGAATCTAGGAAACAGAGCTGCCTACCTTTAGGCTGTGTATTACCATATCAAATAATGTTATCAAGACATTTCCCCCATAAACATGCTTACAGCTAACATGATCTAGAAAGTCCCTTGAGGAGACTCTCCTAAGATGATTCTTGGTTCTATGAAACTGACAGTCAAACGAGTCATTACAACAACTGACACATTTTCTTCTGCGTCCAAAGCTAGTTGAATTATCCTGGTTTGGGCTTCTTAATGCCTCATGTTGTTGACTGACCACTAGGGAAGGGAGGGTGGACAAGTGCCATTTTACAAACGGTTATGACATCATCCCTGAGTAGTACATACATCACTGGTTAGTCCTGGAGTAGAACATACATCACTAGTTCGTATGTCACTGAAGCAACTCAATACTTATCATCTATCAATATAAATGTATTTTGAAAGCAAAGAATTGTAAAATTTGGCCTTTGTGTTCTCAAATGTAACATCGAATTATGAAATATATAAATATAGATAAAAAAACTGAAAGATACGCAGTAAAAAGAGGTCTAGAAAGAAGAACTTCACAACATGTTTTTATGTGTTTAACAATGTGAGTAGGCTTAAGAAAGAAAGAAAATGGGTCTGGATAGTTATAGAAAACATAATTTAAAAAACAAAGTCTTTAAAGAGATATTAAAGTAGTATTTTAAAAGCCAGGGGCGGTGGTGGTGCACACCTTTAATCCCAGCACTCTGGACGCAGAGGCAGGTGGATCTCTGTGAGTTTGAGGTTTGAGGCCAGCCTGGTCTACAAGAGCTAGTTCCAGGACAGGCTCCAAAGCCACAGAGAAACCTTGTCTCAAAAAACAACCAAAAAAAATGCCAGACAAAGATATAAAATACACAAGGAGTCTAGATCCTGTATACTATTGTGTTAATTTGAATTTTTTTTTTTTTTTGGTTTTCAAAAACAAAGGACAGCTGCTGAGAGACATAAGATTGAAGGAGGTACTGACAAATTAAACCAACTGAAAAATTTTTTAAAATGTCATAACTTTAAAACAAAAGTAAAAAAATAAACATATTTGTAAAGTGTACCTAGAAGATATGTTGCTTTGGAGGGAGAAGCAGTTCTGGTTTTGTTTCCATAGGAGATGAAAAGCTGTGGGTTCCTTCTAGGTTAATATGGTTTGATTGAGCAAGACCCTATGAAAGGTATCCACTGGGGATAATAGCCCAGGTGATTCTACATCCACAACAGCTTCAAGGAGACTGGAAGAGATGGACCAACCACACAAAATACCCCAGTCAGGACTTGAAAGTAATTCTACATTTTTTTTTAGGATCCCCAAAAGATTACCAGTGCCCACAATCAGTAGAAAGTAACATAGAAAATTACACCCAAATTCCAAAACACTGTTTATAAATGTTTGATTTTATTTAAAGAAGGTTGGTTATAAATGGTTAATGGCCATAGTCAATTTCTAAAGAAAAGAGGGGAATATAATATAGAAATGAGGGAAAAAACTTAGATTATTAAATCTACCTTAATCCAAAAGTAACTGTTTATCTCAAAATACTTTATATTAGTATGGTTTTTGGTCTATTGATACAACTATAAAGTATATTTTGTTATATTATTTGTATATTTCCACTCTTGTTTGAGGTATTGTGCTTATGCAACTTATTTAAACGTGTGACATAGTTAAGAAATGAAAATAACAGTCGTCTATAGTAGTCAAATTTATAGACATGTTAGGTTTTCTAGATACACAAAGTCATATTTCAGAAAGATAGATAATCTCCAAGTATTCCTGAGGGCTACAGAATATGGCATTTAAAATGTCTTAAGAATTTAGAATTCTTTGGACATGAGACATCTGTTCCTGGCAGCACCAATTACTTCAAGTGGATGATGGTCATTGAAACATCTCCTTGTAGAGTTTGCTTTCAGTGTGACAAAGCTAGCCATTTGGACAAGAAACTGCTCTTGCCTAGACTCTTTGACTGTAAGCTGTATAAACCAGACATGCAGGACCCACAGGGAAATAACTGATGAACTTCTCAAAACAAGGAGGGACAGTCCTTCGGGTTTCTACTTCATGAAGTAGGCTGAGTATGTATGCTCCAATGTTACAGAATAACTTTGTGTAATGGTCCAAGCAGCCAGGAATCTTCATAATTCTAGAATTTTTGGAAGTTGCTTACAATGCATTTCCTGTCTACTCATTATATTTTAATTTTGAAATAAGTCGAAGACAAAGAAGATGGGTTGGTGGGTAAAGCACTTGTTAGGGAAACATGAGTTTGGAAGCCTAGTACCCACATAAAAGTACATATAGTGGTATCCATCTGTGACCCCACAGCTTCCATAGTGGCATGGGAAGATGGGATAAGAGAATCCCTGGAGGTTTATGGGTTATCTCTACTGGTCAAAGAACACCAAACCCTAACTCAAATAAGTTGAAAATTGAGATTCAACATCTGAATGTATTTTCTGGCTCCCATTGATATATATGGTACACACATGCCTGCACACACAAACACACATACACACACATACACAAACATGCAGCTAAACTTTCAACACTGAAACTAAATTTAATGAATAAAAATTAAAATAAAATCTTGGGAATAGACATACAAAGAAAGGAAGCATAAAAAGCTAGTTCCAGTTAGTATTTTTAGGTAAAACTAAGTTAATAAGAACTCAACCCAATCAAAGTACAGTGGCAAAAATTTGTGATATCAAATGAGATTATCTTGATTTCAATTTTTGTATGCTTTAGATTTATTTTAAATTTATAATGAGCTATTATTGTTTGACAATTTCATAAATTCACATGACGAATTCACCTCTCTTGCTGAAACGGTTCTCAAAATTTCGTCTTTCTATTCTTATGTTTTCTTTGTTAATACCCACTAATTTATTTAGTGTCCTGCCTTAACATGGGGGGGGGGGGCATTATGTTCCAGAACAAGGCTAGCTATCTACACCACTGAAGAAAATGGCATCTCCCCTCTCAGCAATCAATAAGTGTCAGTATTTCTTGAGGTTGTGTGGGACCTTCTTTACAAGTCCCTTATCTATCATGAAATGTTGATTGGCCTAATAGTATGCATGTCTTATTACACATGAATTTCTTGGGATTTCTAGAGTATAAATAAGGGTACATGTGTCGGGACATGTAATAAGTCTGATTTTTTAGTCTAACAATACTTTCATGTTTTTCAAAAGTAAAGATAATCTTTTGACATATTTAGTCCAAATATTTTTTCATTTCATTTTCCTTTGTGCTTAACTAGTATTTTATTGTTTTGAAAATATAAGTAAACTATATATTTACTAATATCTATCATGTTTATATTTATATCTATATTTTGATCATATTTATTCTACTTTTCCCTACAACTTCTCCCAGACCCTCGCAACATCGTGTGCTTTTTATAAAATATTTTTCATAACTCACTGTGTCCAGTTAGTGCTGCCTATGGACGTAGAACCATGTGCTGGAAGCAGTGCAACTTTCCATATCCCTGAAGGTACCTGATCCTTTCATCCCCAGTAGCCATTAACTTTCAGTAGTTCCTGAGTTGGGGGTTGGAGCTTCTTTTGTTACAAAGCCCCAATAAATGCTTACATATTATTTGATTTGGTCATGTGCACATCTCATACAGATAACCAGAGCATCTATGAGGTGATAAGTGCAAGTGCCTTGTCATATTTGGAAGACATTGTATTACACCCACCTTTCCCTTCTGTATTTCCATACCTTTCTTCTCCATCTTCTGAGATGTGCATTTCACCTTTGGTGAAGGATGTGCTGTTCACACTATGGCATTATTGCACCACTTACTCTTTTTCCCATTGCATCTTTATGTGAACTTAGTGTTGCTAAAATAAAAAATAATAATGCATATTTTTGGATGTTGTTTTGATAGGCCACATTATTTGAAAATACGGGTCTAATGAAATTTGAAGATCTTTTCTTCATATTAATGAGAACTCAAAATATAGAGCCAATTTCAGATGAAAACCTTACAGTGATTGACACAGACTTCAGTAACATTCCTGTTCGTCTGTATTTGCCAAAAAGGAAGTCTGAAAGACAGAGACCAGCTGTCATTTACATTCATGGTGGTGCTTATGTCACGGGAAGCTTCAGTAAGTGTATTTTTTAATGTGTGTTTTAATTTGATTGTAATTGCTATATGAAATGGAATTCTCTGCATCTCATGATCTTGTTACACCTTCTCCTGCAATGAGTTAATTTTTCCTTTGAGCATTTGACAGTAGCCATTATGTTTTATATAATAAATATACTTTTAAATTAATTGGTTTTTGCTTACAAATTTTGCATTGTTTTCTGTTAAGATTTTAATCATAATAAACTTATTTTTGTCCATACCTCTTGATATAACAACTAAATTCAATCCATAGTTAATTTATGTAAAAAAATTGTAAACAAAGAATATGCTGATTGATTTTAACTACAATTAAAATTTTCAATTATGTTCAAAAGTGCATTTTAAAGTTTATTTTAAAGCCTAAGCCTCTTATTATAAAAAAAATCATTTAAAAAATTATCCTGAGAAGTATATTAGGCTTTAGGTAAACTAAAGTCCTTTTATTAAAAAGACTGAGAACTCTAAAGGATCTTTAAAGATAGATGAATTCAGGTGACTAAATTTATGAATATTATAATGATGATTATAATATGATCTTCAACTTACTTCTAGAGTTCTGATTTATAGCCAATTTTATGGTATGGACATGGTTACTTTGAGAGAGTCAAGCAATAAACTTTTTACTCTCCTGAAAAGTAAAATATAAATTCTATGAAAGGAGAGCTTGCTACTATTTAAGCTTTGGGACTGTGATCATCACCACTGCTCGTCAGTCACTGTCTGTGGACAATGCCTGGTGCAGTCCTTCAGTACTGCTCAGCCAAGCCTCCTCCTGATGTAACTGACCGCAGAAATGAGCAGCAGGAGAGCAATCACAGTGCACCAGGCTGTGAAACTGGAATCAGGTGAAGCTAGCAACACAAAGAAGCCAGAGCAAGTTTTCTGAGAGAACCCAAACAAGTCATTAAGGCACAGCAAGCTTCTTTCATTGTGACCTAGCAAGAGTCTTCTCTTCTGGCCTGGGTTAGGAGGGACTTAGTGGGTAGGAGTTAAGGAAGGTTTGCTTACTCCAGTGGAATTTTCTTACATGTGGTGGCCAAAGTGTTGACTGTAAGATTTCCATTAAGTAATCACAATTCTGATTTCTCTTAGGATTCATAGATGTGTCTGAGTTTCCGTTGCCTGGCATTTACATAGCTCTGTTCTGTATTTATGTCTGTCATTTCAGAGATGCTGCCCTATGATTTTGTGAACCGAATGACAGCCAGCAGACTTGATGCTGTTGTGGTGGCCCCAGAGTAAGAGACTGGCTATTTTTAGTATTGTGCCCTTGCCCTCCCACCTAAGCTTAGTTTACAGTACAAGTTGCAAAATCCTCAGTGGTGGCTGGATTGCTGCTAGGAAATTTGGGTTTAAAAATCTTTTCTTAACCTTATAATATCAAAATTTCCTCAACAAGGCTCCATTTTGCATTCATCTCTGCCATGGTAGACTCCCATGAGAAGCAGAGATGTGAACATCTTTGCCAATAGAGCAGTAGCAGCTTTAAAAACATAAAGCTAACCCAGGTAATATGCCTATAGTGTATATTCATCATACCTAAGGGGATAATAAGTAAGCTGCTTTTAGTTCCTGGCTGCTTAGCGCCAAAATAATCACACAGAAACTGTATTAATTACATCACTGCTTGGCTCATTAGCTCTAGCTTCTTATTGGCTAACTCTCACATATTAATTTAACCCATTTCTATTAATCTGTGTATTGCCATTTGGCTGTGGCTTACTAGCTAAAGTTATGCTGTCTGTCTCTGGCAGGGCTACATGGCTTCTCTCTGACTCTGCCCTTCTTTCTCCCAGCATTCAGCTTAGTCTCCATGCCTACCTATAGGTCCAAAGCAATTCTTTATTCATTAATGTTAATGACAGCATACAGAGGGAAATCCCACATCATGAGGTGTAGAAGCAATCACTATATGTTAGAGTCATTATTGGGCCAAGTAATATCAATTAGAACAAATGTTGGGACCACTCAAACATCTCAAAAACCTTTCCAATGACAGCTCTTATTAATTTATGACTTTTGTTCAAATGTACAACAATATACCAGAAAGTTGAATATTTGCTATTGCTCTATGACCTTTTGGGTATATTCTATACTTCTTATGCCTCATCATAAGGTTGGAGAAAATTGGCTTTCCCCTGCTAATTTTATAGCATAGGAATGGATTTACAAAATTGTAGATTTTTGCAGAAACATTATAAGGAATTTTTGCTGACAGTATAATAGAGTCAGATAGCATGAACTAGCGGGTTCAGAACTGTCGTGTTCATAGCCACTGCTTTAAAGCAAGTGGAATCACTTATGTCTGAGAAATTTCTAATTTATAGTTGTAATGTAAGTGTGCCTTTATCATTATAATTTAACCAACTTTATCACGTTATAGTTTACATAAGATTTTAAGAGAGTAAAGTTATATCTAGTTTACGTATTCTAAAATATTGCAGGCAACCTTTTGTTCTTCACCTTGAGTTAAAATTGTATTTTGATGTTTCATGGTTCATATTATGCTATTTTTAAACACTTAGACACACCTTAAAATTTAAATATTCACAAGGACTACCTGAATAATATTGTTTATTATAATACTATAAATAATTCAAGAATTCTAATCCTAATTGTAAGAATAAAAAAAAATAGAGCATTTGAGACATGATTCTATAAAAGAATGCACAGTGAGATGGGGGTAAGGATGAGGAAGTAAAGATATTATATATTTTGACACAGTATTTTAATAATACTCATTGAAATCGCTTATATATCCACATATTAAACTGCTTATTTTAATTCAAATCCTCATGCTTAGGAAATGAAATTCTACAATTCTGTGACATTTTGGCCAAATAAGTTTCTAACTGAAGGCAACTACCAACACTTTGCTCTCAGATTTCTGATTTTAAATTTCTTGAATAATCTAATCCATGATCATGAATTGCTTTTGAGTCACCGACTCCATTTTCAGGGGTTGGTGAAGTTACAGGCTTCATGAGGATGAAAATACATGCTATTTTATTCTTCTCCTCATTGTACTAATATAAAAAACACTTTTAAACCAGAATCTATGACTTATTTTAAAATAGAAGTTATTTATTAGTAAGCCTAGGTTTATTTGATTGGTATAAAGGTTCAAAGTAGGGCCAAATTTTATTTATATATCTGCTAGTAAATTTTAGAGATAATTAGATACTTTAGCCTAATCATAAGTATCTTAAGTTCTTTATTTCTTTTTTGTTTGGTTTACCTCTAAAGCTACAGACTTGCTCCTAAGGATATATTCCCAGCTGCTCTTGAAGATTGTATTTTTGCGATCAAGTTCTTTCTCCAGGATAAAGTTCTTGAAAAATATGGAGTGGATCCTGCTCACATCTGTATTGCAGGAGACAGCTCTGGGGGTGACTTGGTAGGATCAGTGACTCAACTGGTATGTTATGTGTGTTATGTATGATTGGAACCAGCACAATTTAGTCCTAACACAAAGGAAGTACTTTAGTTATTGTGTCTGAATGATGATTTTACTGTAATCTATAAAATGTAACATAACCAAATAAGTTTATTCTTTTGCATGATTTTAGATTTAGGTGTGGCTTTAGTCAAGAAATTAGGTGATGTTGCATAAGAATTTCATAATCCTACTGTGTGTGTGGTGTGTGTGTGTGTGTGTGTGTGCACATGTGCTTAGTGGGCACTGAATCTAAGGATATATGTTCACAGAAAAATGATCTACCATGGATCTATAGAACTACCTCTTTTTAAGCTCTTCGTGAGTTGATCTCTTTTAAGCATCCCAGGCTGAAATTGAATCTGTTCTGTAATATGCCTTAAACTTGCAATCTCTTCCCATCAGCCCCCAGCTACTTGGAATAGAGTCATACCATCCAGCCTACCTTATCATATTAATTTTTTTAAAAAAAATATAGCAATGACTATAAACAATTGTTTAGTATAAGTTTTATTGCTAGCTTTTCATAGATATATTATAAAATTTGTGTGAATTTGGTTCACTGTACTTGATGCCAATTGATTAGTTTCTTGTCTCTCTGACTAGAAGACCTAATAAGAAAAAGGCAAATGGAAAATGAGTTATTTGGGCTTATGGTTTGACATGGTACAGTACCTGAAGGCAGAAAATCCATGGCAGTGGGAGGAGTTTATCTCTGTGGAGCAGACAAGTGAGGCTGTTTTATACATTTTTTGAGGACATACAGCAAGAGTCATGAAGCAGAAGCAATGGAGGAATAGTGCCCAGTGACTTATTCCTGGTGGCTGTTTCAGCCTGCTTCTTTATATTAGCTAAGATTACCTGTACTCGGGTAGAACCTCCTACAGTGGGCTGTGCACATCAACCACTTGTTTAGAAAATCTTCACAGTCTCACTAACAAGTTAATCTTACAAAGACATTTTCTTTCTTGTTCCCTCCTCTCAAATACATGTAGCCTGGGTCAAACTTACAAAACAAAATGAAAGACAAACCAGCCAGGGCCACTGAATGCTTGTCAACTTGACGCACAAACATATCATTATTTAACTGCAACCTTCCCTTTCTTGTGTATGCCCAACATCTTATATTAATATCATTATATCAATATTAAACACATTGCAACTTTAGAAGTCCCACAATCTTTACAAATTCAAAGTAGTTGATGGTCAGTCACTCTAAAATACCCAGTATCTCTAAAATTTCAAAGTCTATTACTGTGGGTTCCCAAATGATAATAAATTTTAAATACTTTCATATTCCAAGAAGGAGTAATTAGAGCAATGTCTCAATCAGAACAACATGAAATAAAAGTCCAAAATAGGAAAACTTGGGGTTAGACACTGCAGGGTCACTCTATAGGCTCAAAGGTCTTACCACAGCACATGTAATAATTTTCATTGGACATTTTATATCTCATGTAACTAAAGAAAATTAAATTTTACTTAAATCTTGAAATAAGATAGTTGAAGATATTGGATTCTATATTAGCAGACAGTATAGGCGAGGACGTATGGCTATAAGTATTAATGCATTTGTGACAAAATATGTTAAGTTGCACACCAGCAAAAATTAAGGCTAATGGGATAATCTAGATTAATTTCTCCCTTCCTCCCTCCTCTTTGTTTCCTTTCGTTGCTCTATGTTACCACAGAAATGATTCTATACTGGTGCTGGCTTGCTAAGACCTGCTCTGCTACTGCCTACTAGCAGGCCCTCTCCTGGCCTGCAGTCATCCTGCATATCCTGCTTTGTCGGTCACTGTGGGAGGCATGAGGAATCTCTGCTAAACCTTTGCCTCTTCCGCTTCTCCAATATTTGGGGTGTCTACTAAAATTTACAAAGGCACCTTCACGAAAAGTCTAGAAATAATTCAAGCAATTTATGACACAGTGGTTACTCTACACCTCTTTGCATGAGCTGACTATTCTGAGGAGACAGAGGATAGCAATCTAACTGCAGTGACTTTCCCTCTGAGGTTCTAGGGCAAGGGCAGTGGGAGAGAGGGTCTCCATGTTTATACAAAATTTAACACCACATTGACTCTGGGGTAACAGTGACCACTCCCCGCCACACAAATCATGGGTGTGACCTTACAAAAAGCTGTGAGATGTGAAATTTTGGAAAAGGCAACGGTTTTGCTAAGATGTCCCACATCTGGGCCCCTTTGACCAAGGCAGAGCCCACGGTTCCTCTGGCTTCTCAATGTATGAAACTTTTGTTGTCATTGCTCTGGTTTCCACAGCGCTGATAAGACCAGGCAGTGAGATGTCTTCCGGTACTCTTCTCTCCCTTTGGAAGGCCCCTTAAGCCTGTTCACCAGAGCTTCTGGGGATTAGGCAGGTGATATTCTGGGAGTGTTTTAGTGCACTAGGAGCCACTATTTTGGGGTTTATAATAATAAAGAACAGTAGTTTTAGGAAGGAATTAGAGATAAGGACAAACATTCCAATATCTTTGCATTGGAAGAAGTAACTGTGTGGTTCAGGATAGTGTTAGAGATGCCTGCAATTCCCTGACACTTGTCTCTACCTTGGCTCTTTTGTATTTTCTAACCCATAAATACACTGGTGTGTCTTTGTTTCTTTTTATTTAAAGTCTGTGGAGCTTGAAGTATTCCTAAGAAAACCACTAGTCTCTCTTAATTTCTTAATTAAATTTAATTCATTTTTTCTTGTTTTTTTTTGTTTCTGTGTGGATCCATGTTCATGGGAGTATATGTGTGTCAGTTTGCCCTTGTGTGTACATATGTGTGGTAAGCATGTGGAAGTCAGCAGTTCCCTCATTTACTTTCCTTTTTTTTTCTTTCTTTCCAAAATAGAGTCCCACTGTATTTTTTTAAGGTAAACCAGTTTGGCCTTGAAAATCATAATTTTTCATACAAGTAATTTCACTGTCCCTGGACCTTATCAGGATTATCTATCAGACTAAATGGCCAGTGAGGTCAGGAGATATGTCTTTCTTCACCCTAGCACTGGGGGCTAGGCTGACACTATGCCCGGGTTTCTTTCTGGGTTGCCGTCCATAGACTTGTTCTAGCAAAGATTTTACCAACTGAGCCATCTCCCCAGATTTCACTTAATTAATAAGTTTCTCCTATACCTTGATGAACAATGGAAAGTTTAAACTGCAGTATAACCTCCCTGCTTCAAGCACCAACCATGGGCGTTTACTCAACTGAGGACTATTCATGTTTTTATATGGAAGATCACCTGCAGGCATTAACTTAACTGGAGACTATGCCTGTTTATATGTGGAAGAGTTATTTGGCTCAGTCTCAGTTTTACTGTTGTGTTCACTGCTGCTTATTGTCTCAACTTTCTGAGACACTCCATTTTATTTTGAAAATTACCAGCCTAAAGCCACTGGAAAGGAGAGCTGGAAAACACTCTTCCTTTTTTTTCTGAACTTGCAGAACTTCTTCCTCTTCTTCTTCTTCTTCTTCTTCTTCTTCTTCTTCTTCTTCTTCTTCTTCTTCTTCTTCTTCTTCTTCTTCTTCTTTTTCTTCTTCTTCTTCCCCTTCTCCTCCTCCTCCTCCTCCTCTTCCTCCTCCTCCTCCTTCTCTTCATCTTTTTTGGGGTGTGGTGGGGGGACGTTTCAAAACAGGGTTTCTCTGTAGCTTTGAACCTGTCCTGGAACTTGCTCTGTAGAGCAGTTTGGCCTCGAACTCACAGAGATTCACTGGTCTTTTCCTCCCAAGTGCTGGGAGTAATGGCGTGTGCTAACAACGCCTGGCTAAGAACTTTGTACCTATGATGTGTTGTGCATTTTGAAGTTGGTCAGATACTTTCCTTGTAATGTGCTGTTGAGATTTCAACTAGCCCTCTCATTTCATATAAATTCACTTTCTGATGAGGGCATGACCTTGCACTCAGCACATTCTGAACTTACTGTGGAGGGATGCAGACACAGTTGGGGATGCTGCACTCTGGTATAAAAGCACATGTGCTGCAGGGATCCACTGCAAGGTCTCTCCTTCAGCGTGCTAACTAGGAAATGAAAGGAAGGATCTTCTTATGACTGCAAACTCAGGACTCTTCCCATTTCCAGTAGAGACAGATTACACATGAAACAGTAATTTTCTTCTGCTCCTCTGACTTTTGTAAATTTGTAAATTATTCTTTGTGTTTTCTGTCATATTATAATACTAGCAGCTAAAGGTAAGGCATATGTTAGAATTGTTTTCAACATGTAACAACAAATGTTCATGCTCCATGTGAATGGGTTTTCGACATGCTGTTTTACAATATTCATTGTTTCTGCTATTGTAGATTCCTGTATGTCAACATAAGCCAGCTGGGCATGATGTCACATGCCTAGGTTAAAACCACATGGGAGGCTAATACAGGAGGACAGTATGTGATAGATAGATAAAAACAACTTGTCACCAAAAATTAAAAGTATTTTTAAACATAGCCATTCTGCCATCTCTAGTAGAATTCTCCAGCTCATGGTCTTGTTTGGCTGCCAAGTATGAAGAAGGTTGAATGAGAGTCTCATTTTTCAAACCATGGGTAAATTTTATGAGAGTAATCCTCAGATACTGTTTCAGTTTAATAAATTTATTTACCTCAGGACATTAAAACAAAGTTACCAATTCTTTTTTGTTAAAGCTATTGACTCATTAACACTCATCATGTGTTTCATTTACAGCTACAGGATGATCCAGAATACAGAAACAAAATTAAGGCACAAGCCATGATATACCCTGCACTACAGGTGATTGATACCTGGACACCATCTCATCGAGAGTATGAAAACGGTCCCTTTTTGTCAAGGAAGTTAGGAATTAAGTTGTCAACCCGATATCTTGCAGAAGATGAAGAACTGCCAGAGGCAATACTGAGAAATGAGCACATGCCTGAAGGATCAAGAGACTTGTTCAAGTTTGTGAACTGGAGTCGTTTCCTTCCTGAGAAGTATAAGAAGAACCATGTTTATAGGGAGCCCGTTCTTGGGAAGATGAGTGCTTCCTATCCAGTACTTCTGGATAGTAGAGTATCACCTTTGTTAGTCAATGACTCGCAGTTACAAAATTTGCCGTTAACTTATGTCATCACATGTGAACATGACATCCTAAGAGATGATGGACTTATTTACGTCACCCGACTGAGAAATGCAGGAGTTCCAGTTACACATGAACACATAGAAGATGCAATTCATGGAGCCATATCATTTGTCACAGCACCAATGTATTTACATTCAGGTTTGAGGATAATAGATAAGTATATAAGTTGGCTACAAGAAAATCTATAAATCAATTGTACATGTAGTACATAGTCAGTTAGCTAGCATCGCTACCTTAAGGTTATAAATTAAAGTATTTTAAAATTAAAGAGTTGTTTAAACATGATTTGAACTTTGAATAAACCTAATTTTAAGTTAGAATAAATATGGTTTAGTATATTTGGGAAGTTACTTAATTTTGATAATTTTCAATTCAATAAAATGGAGATATTCATTTTGTTGCCATCTTTAACACCATGAGTAGAGATACTCTCTGAGAAATCAAACCTAATAGTTCAGTACTAAAATGTGAGTAGTGTTATATTCAAAAGGGCAGGAGATTCGCGGCCGGGACAAGAATGTGGTGATGAATGAGGAGGTAGAAACATTGTAGTGGCATTTGTTTGCAGTGATCATTAAACTGTATTTCAGTCCCAAATCTTAGTTGTGCGTTGTTCATACAAAAATCAATTTCGTCATTGTGAATTACATCAGTACTTATTATATTCATTGTACATGAAGTCTATTTATTGCTTATTACTTACTAATGTACTTTTCTGTGTACTGGGCACCAAGGTTAAGGTCTTCACCACAAATTGTCCCAAAGTTTAAATATTTGAATCTTATTTAAACTTTAGTAAGAGCAAGCCAGGTATGTGTAGCAGGTTTTATTGGACTGCCAGCCCCCAAATCATAACATGGAGACTTATTATTATTCATGAATTCTTGACCTTCTCTCACTAGCTCTTATTACTTAGTTTAACCATTTTTCTTCACCACATTTTGCCTTGAGGTTTTTTTAATTTCTTAAATTATGAAATCCTACTTCCTGCTTCCTCTCTGTCTGTTGGCTGGTAGATGCCTCACTGGCTGGACTGGGCATGTCCCTCTCTCTCTCCCTCATTCTCTCTGGAGCCTAGATTCCTCCTCCTGCTTATTCTGTCTGCCCACCAGTCCCACCTACTCCTCTATTGCCTAGCTATTGACCATTCAGTTTTTTACTAGACCAATCAGGTGCCTTATACAGGCAAGGTAAAACCAATGCAACACTTCTTTACATAGTTAAAGAAATGCAGCAAAAACAAGTGTACCACATCTTTACATAGTAAAGCAATATTCAACAACAGGAGCGAACCTCCTCATTGGCTATCTGATATCAAGTTGTCAGCACAAGAATCACATATGTGGAAGTAGCACTAAAAGAACTTAGCAGATTGTCTTTATATATTTAACCGTGTGTGTGTGTGTGTGTGTGTGTGTGTGTGTGTGTGTGTGTGTGAAATTTGAGAGGTAATAGGGGACGTATGGATTTCTGGGAGAAAATGGAAGCTGATGTTAGGCAATTATAGTTTAATTTTTAAAAAGCTGAAACTTAATTCTCTTTTAGACAATGATTCTTAATCCAAGATGACACCTAGCCAACTCTATATGGGAGTCAGAATTATTCATAGTATTGTTTTCATATTTTGAAGTGCATCATTAGTCTACTGCATGCCTGACCTAGGAAGCCATCTGAGCTGATGATATGTAGGCCTACTTGCTTCTGTTATTATGGGACCCACACCTCTGCCAGTACCAACAAGGGCATAAGTAACTGCATTTCCACTGGGAGGCGCCAAAATCATTGTCAAATTTTCTAATGTCTTTGTATTGCTGTTGTTCTAAATGGTTGTTTTCACCTGTTTTGCCCTTTTGCTTTCAGCTGAGCAAATTGGAAAAATATGGATATCTGTGAATTCAGTTGATAAACAACCCTTATCCTCATTACTTTCATTAATTTTCTTTCACTGTAGTTTGATATTTTTGTCACCTTAACGTTGACCTGATCAATGATCTCTGACCTTATCATATGTTACTCTTCTTTGGCATTTGAACAGTAAATTGTTATAGGCAAACCAGAAAAGCTTAATTACTGTTTCTGTATTTTTAATTTTACTCATGATAACTGTGAATTTAAAACATCTACAGTAATCTTTTTGTTCCTGAATTTATAAAACAAAGAGATCACTAATCAACTATAAACCCGAACTGACAAAATATTTCTTACATTATTTACATTGGTAGACATGAAATAATGTTCAAATTTCTAGTTAAATAGTAAGTGGGAGGAGGGGAGGAAGAGGAAATTTGGATTGGTATTATTTTTAAAGTAATAAAAATAAATGTCTTAGCATGTGTGTGTGTGTGTAACTGCTGATGAGGGCAGAAGAGTAGGTCCAAATGTTGTATGCTTTCATGAAGCAGATATCAAGCAATTGAGAAAACAGCTAGACCTGGATATAGGAACGCAGGTAATGCCTGTTACTGTATAGGAAACAGGTAAGTATTTAAGTATACTGAGTAGAAATAGTCTAAACCAATAAAAAAAAAGGGGGGAGTGATTAAAGGCATAAATACAAAGACAACAGGTAGAACAAAAGTTGAGCTTTTCTGGGTAAAATAAATACGTTAAAGTATATCTTACAGAGGGGCACATAGCAAACGTAAAATAGTAATAAAGTATAACTGAAATATACTAATCATTTCAAAAAATGAGTAATGCTACTCTCTTATTTAAAGAAAACGATTCCCAACTTGACTTATAACAAGATCAGAGTCTTTAGGGGTAGACTTGACAATGAACAAACCAGACCAAAGTGTTTCCAACGGACTAAAAGGTAGAAGAGTAAATTTCTGCATGCAGGGAAAGGGAGCAGCTAAGATTTACTCTGTTTTCCCACCAAATATAAGTGAAATTAGTGAATGGCACCGATGAATAAAGTACAGAGAACCTGCAAGCTGAAGAGAAGCAGAATACCTGCCAAGGAGCTCAAAACTCAAAGAACACCATAATGGTCTGCTGTTGTGGGTCTGTTTCTGTTTAATCTTGCCAAGATTTTGGGCATGAAATACCAGTAACTTCCAAAGTCATGGGCATGGCCAAAACAAATACAAAAAAAAAAACAAAAAACAAAAAACAACTCTACTCTCTAGCTAAACCAAGAAAAGAACAAATTAGATAGATAGAAGTACCTCTAGAAACAAAGAAACATATTCCACCCACCCCATCCCAAGACAGTCGGGGGAGGAGAAGACTGTACCTCTGTTCTCATAAGCCTTCACTTCAGTAAAGGAATTGAAACAACCATTTCAAGAACATAGAGCCAAACTAGGTGCTAAAACACAGAATAAATATGTTGAAATCAACATTACCTATTTAATGAATTTGAAAGTAACATTTCTTAAAGATGCTTTCTTTTTTTCATTGTATAATTTTCACTTCTTTGTCAAAAATCAGGTGCTCATAGGTGTGTGAATTAATATCCGGGATTTCAATTTGATTCCATTTGTTAATGTCTCTGTTTTTATACCAATACCAAGCTGTTTTCAAAGCTGTAGCTATGTATAGAGCTCGATGTCAGGTATGGTAATGCCTCTGGACAAAAGGTGCTGGCATAACTGGATGTCAACATGTAGAAGAATGAAAATAGATCTATATCTATTGCCAAACACAAAACTCAAGTCCAAATGGATTAAAAACCTCAATATAAATCCAACCATACTGAACCTGATAGAAGAGAAAGTGGTAAGTAGCATTCAATGCATGGGCACAGGAGACTACTTCTGAAATATAACCCCAGTACAGACACTGAGAGCAACAATAAATAAATGGGACCTCCTGAAACTGAGAGGCTTCTGTAAAGCAAACGACACAGTCAAGAAGACAAAAAGGCACCGTACTGAATGGAAAAAGATCTACACCAACCCCACATCAGACATAGGACTGATCTCCAAAATATATAAAGAACTCAAGAAATTAGACAGTAAAATTCTAAATAACCCAATTAGAAAATGGGGTACTTAACTAAACAGAGAATTCTCACAGAAGAATTTCAAATGGCCAAAAGATATTTAAGAAAACGTTCTACTTCCTTAGCTATCAGGGAAATGCAAATCAACACAACTCTGAGATACCATCTTACATCTGTCAGAATGGCTAAGATCAAAACCACTAATGATAGCTTATGCTGGAGAGGATGTGGAGTAAGGGGAATACTCATCCGCTGCTGGTGGGAATGCAAGCTTGTACAACCACTTTGGAAATCTGTATGGAGGTTTTTCAGAAAATTGGGAATCAACCTACCTCAGGATCCAGAAATACCACTCTTGGGAATATGCCCAAAAGATGCCCAATCATAGTACAAAAGTGTTTGTTCAACTATGTTCATAGTAGCATTATTTGTAATAGCCAGAACCTAGAAACAACCTAGATGCCCCTCAACTGAAGAATGGATAAAGAAAATGTGGCTCATTTACACATTAGAGTACTACACAGCAGTGAAAAACAATGACATCTTGAATTTTGCATGCAAATGGATAGAATTAGAAAACACTATCCTGTGAAGTTAACCAGACCCCCAAATATGAATATGGTATGTACTCACTCATTCATAGATTTTAGCCATAAACAAAGGACATTGAACCTATAGTTCATGATCCTAGAGAAGCTAAGTAATAAGGTGAACCCAAAGAAAAACATATATAGTATATAGATCCACGTGGAAATTGAAAACAGGCAAGATCACTTGACAAAATTGGGAGCAGGCGGATAGGGGAGGAGAAGGAAGGGGAGAAGAGGAAGAGGAGGGGAGAAGGGGAGGTTTGAGGAGAACTTGAGGGAATGGCATAGTAGAGATGGAGGAAGGACAGATATGGGAGCAAGGGTAGAGATATCTAGATTGAGGAAGCTATTATGGGATTAGCAAAAACACCCAAATGACAGATAAAAAGTAATGTAAAGTCTTTACAGGAAAGCTACTGATAAATTATCTATTTTTAAAAAGATTTTTAAATTATATATATAAATGTTTGTCTATACGTGGGTATGTGACATAAGTACAGCTGCCCTTGGAAGTCAGAACAGTGTGATATATTTTCTGGGATCTGAACTTAGGTCCTCTACCTCTGCAAAAGCATTATGTGGTTTTCTATTTTCTTTATTTTTAAATTTTAATTAATTAATATATTTTAAAAATGATCTTTTCTCATTTTACATACCTATCCCAGTTCCCACTCCCTCTCTTCCTCCCACTCCCGCTGCCTTCCCCAACCCCACTCCCATCCACTCCTCAGAGAGGGTAAAGCTCCCAATGGGGAGTCAACAAAGTCTAGCATATCCCTTTGAGGCAGGACCAAGGCCCTCCCCACTCATATTTAGGCTGAGCAAGGTATCCCTCCAAAAACAATGGGCTCTAAAAGTCCAGTTCAAGCACTAGGGATAAATCCTGATCCCACTGCCAGTGGCCCCACAGACTGCCCAAGTCACAAAACTGTCACCCACATTCAGAGGACCTAGTTTGGGCCTATGCAGATTCCCCAGCTATCAATCCAGAGTCAGTGAACTCCCACTAGCTTAGGCCAGCTGCTTCTGTGGGTATTCCCATCATGGTCTTGACCCCTTTGCTCATATTATTGCACATCCCTCTCTTAGACTGATCTCCAGAACCTCAGTCCAGTGCTTCACTGTGGATCTCTGCATCTGCTTCCATCAGTTGCTGGATAAAGGTTCTATGATGACAATTAAGGTAGTCATCTATCTGACTACAGGGCAAGATCAGGCCAGGCACCCTCTTCACTGTTTAGGGTCTTAGCTGAGGTCACCCTGTGGATATCTGGGAATTTACCTGGTGCCAGGTTTCACACTAGTTCCGTAATGGTTCCCTTAATAAAGATATCTCTTTCCTTGCTCTCCCTCTCTGTCCTTCCCCCATCTCAACCATCACATTTCCTCATGTTCTCTTCCTCCTTCCCCTTTTCCCCTCCCTCTTTCCTCCTGCCTTCCCTTCTCCCTGCCCCCCCCCCCCCCCACTGGCCACAAGCTTCCAATTTTCTAAGAAGATCTATGTATGTTTTTCTTGGGGGTCTTCTTGTTACCTAACTTCTCTGGGGCCATGAGCTATAGGCTTGTCATCCTTTGCTTTACATCTAACATGTACATATGAGTGAGTACATCTGGTGTTTATCTTTCTGGGTCTGGGTTACCTCACTACTAATGGTTTTTTCTAGTTCTATCCATTTGCATACAAACTTCAAGACTTCGCTGGGTTTTTTGTTTGTTTTGTTTTGTTTTTAACCACTGAGTAGTACTCCATTGTGTAAATGTACAGCATTTTCTTTATTCATTCTTCATTTGAGGGGCTTCTAGGCTGTTTCCAGGCTCTGGCTATTACAAATAATGCTGTTATGAACATGATTAAGCAAATGTCCTTGTGCTATGAGTGAGCATCCTTTGGGTATATGTACAAGAGTGATATTGTTGGGTGTTGAGGTAGATTGATTCCCAGTTTTCTGAAAAACTAACATGTGGTTTCCAAAGTGGCTGTACAAGTTTGCATTCCCACGAATAATGGAGGAGTGTCCCCTTACTCCACATTCCTACCTGTGAGTCATTAAAAATACTATTTGTTAAAAGAAATGGCTCAATTTTATTAACTTGAAAGCCATATATTAAATGTTTTATTATAAAAAATTCTTCTAATATGTCTAGTCATTCTTTCAAAGCAAGGTAAACCAATTTCTTCTTTCTAGTACCAATAAATATAATTTACTATGGTAATACTATTCTACTCTGTAGTGATAAATTATAATGTTTATCTACATATCATTTTCTTTAGTAGCCTTTGGGGTAGGAATAATATTTTATTTACCTTATATATCTGCAAATCTTGGTATAGAAATTGACACATAGTAACAGGGTGTTATACAGCAAATGTTTTGTCAGTGAATTAAGGAACAAAAGCATGAAATGAAATACAAAACAAAATCAACAATAAATGTGTTTTACAACAAAAACTATTGTATAGCTGCTGTTTATTAGAATCACTATTTTAGGTATCTTAATTTTCAATTCAAAGTCACTCAAAACTTGGTACAGTTTTGATCTGAAGGCACATATATTGTGGAATTAATCCTAGAATAGCAGGGTTCAGATTTGGGGCCATTTGCTTGTTAGTGGACCATGGAGGGTTTAGCTTCATCAGTGGATATTTTTGGAGAATTATTAGTATTTTATTTTATTTTCACTTTATATTCAAACCACAGTTCTCCTTCCCACCCCTCCTGCTGCCCCCCTCTTGCCTCTCCCTCAGACTACCCCCCCCATCATTCCTCCCAAAGAGTAAGGCTTCATCCCATGGGGAGTTAACAAAGCCTGGCTCATTAAGTTAAGACAGTACCAAAGCTTCCCACACCCCCACATTAAAGCTGAGCATGGCAGCCCACCATAGGGAATGGATTCCAACAAGTTAGTTCATACATCAGGGGTAGTTCCTGGTTCTACTGCCAGGAGACCCTCAGATAAACCAAGCTATACAACTGTCTCCCACATGCAGATGACTCCCATGGAGACTCCACAGCTGAAAGTCTTGACTTCATGAGTTCCCACGAGTTTGGTTCTCCTGACTCTAGACTTCCCCATCATGATTTTGGCCTCCCTTGCTAATATATTCCCTCCTCCCTCTCTTCTGTCAGAGTCTGGAGCATGGGCTGGTGTTTGAATTGTGCATCTCTGCATCTGGTTCCATCAATTACTGGATGAAGGAAAGCTCTATGACAATTGTTAGGGTATTCACCGATCTGATTAAAGGGAAAAACCAGTTCAGGCACCCTCTCCACTACTGCTAGGAGTCTTAGCTAGGGGTCATCCTTGTGGATTCCTGGGAACTTCCCTAGTACCAGGTTTCTCCCTAACCCCATAATGGCTCTCTCTATCAAGATACCCCTTTCATTGCTTTCTTATTTTGTCCCTCCCCCAACCCTACCATTCTGTTCTCTCATGCGCTTATCCCCTATTTCTTCCCTTTTCACACCTCACCATTTGCCCACAGTTTACCCAGGAGATCTTATCTAATTCCCCTTCCCAAGGCAATCCATGCATCCCTCTTAGGGTCCTCCTTTGTACCTAGCTTCTCTGAAGCTGTAGATTGTAGTCTGATTACCCTTTGCTTTATATCTAGTATCCACTTATGAGCGAGTACATATCATATTTGTCTTTCTGAGTCTGGGTTACCTTTTATAGTTCTTTATAGGATGGTCTTTTATAGTTCCATTCATTTGCCTCCAAATTTCATGATGTCATTGTTTGTTTGTTTGTTTGTTTTCCACTGTGTAATTCTCCATTATGTAAATGTACCACATTTTCTTTACCCATTCTTCAGGTGAGGCGCAGAAAGGTTGTTTCCAGGTTCTTTCTACTACAAATAGTGCTGCTATGAACTTTGTTGTATAAGTGTCCTTGTGGTATGATTGAGCATCTTTTAATCCTAGCTCTGCTGACAGCACCAGTAGGACACTGTCACTTGGAGAAAGTAGGATTATTAGGAGCATACTCTACATGGCACATTCTCTCTCTCTCTCTCTCTCTCTCTCTGTCTCTGTCTCTCTCTCTCTCTCTCTCTGTCTCTCTCTCTCTCTCTCCCTCTCTGTCTCTCTCTCTCTCTCTCTCTCCCTCTCCCTCTCTCTCTCCCTCTCTCTCTCCCTCTCTCTCTTCCTCTCTCTCTCCCTCTCTCTCTCTCCCTCCCTCCCTCTCTCGCTCTCTCTCTCTCTCTCTCTCTGTCTCTCCCTCCCTCCCTCTCTCTCTCTCTGTCTCTCCCTCCCTCCCTCTCTCTCTCTCTCTCCCTCACTCCCTCTCTCTCTCCCTCTCTCTCTCCCTCTCTCTCTCCCTCCCTCTCTCTCTCTCTCTCTCTCTCTCTCTCTCTCTCTCTCCTCCCTCCCTCTCTCTCTCTGTCTCTCCCTCCCTCCCTCCCTCTCTCTCTCTCTCTCTCTCTCTCTCTCTCTCTCTCTCTCTCTCCCTCACTCCCTCTCTCTCTCCCTCCCTCTTTCTCTCTCTCTCTCCCTCCCTCTCCCTCTCTCTTTCTCTCTCTCCCTCTCTCCCTTCCTCCTTCCCTCCCTCAGTTCCCTCACTGCCTCTCTCTCTCTGTGTCCTCCTGCTTTCTCTCTCTCCTTCCTGAGTTCTGTTCTTTCATCCTAATACGAAATTTAAGTATGTCATTTTGCATGTATACATGAAAATACCCTAATTTTGTATCAGACATTCCAAGATAAGCTTTAAAACAGAGAGCAAGGTTTGACAAGGGTAAGTCTGGTAGGCTGCCATAGACCAGTGGGTAATGATTTTTAAATATGATTGCAGAACTTTGTTCTCAAGAGTCAAGTATTTGATTTAATGCAAAAAAAAAAAAGATGTTCCTAAGATGTTCCTTCAATTCTATTAACCCAAAGCCTCTAAAATAGAAGAGAGATACACTTAGGATATAAAGAACTAACAGAAAAAAATAGTGTCTGGCACATTGCATGGAATAGACAAATCATGTCAAGTAAGTCTGCTTAATAAAATGGGAAAATCTATGTTTATTTCCTGTTTAAATTTCTCTAGGCAACAGAGAGAACTTGGAAAGTAATTCTTATCAGGGGGGTCCTTTATCCATTTAGAAAAATCCCTCATAACTCCCTTCTATCATGTAAATCCTATTAAATCATTTTTAATTGATTTAATAAAGAACAAATTGTTGGCTGTGAAAAGAGTGCTGTGTTGTTGCTTGAGTTAAGAGAATTTGTGTATATACACCAGCTGGTGAGTTGGCTCAGCAAGTGAAGGTGCTGGCTTCAATACTACCATCGGAGATGAATCTTCAGAGCTCACAGAATGCAAGTTTTCCTGACATCCACCTGCCCCTGTGGTATGCCATGGCATACCTACACACTCACACCTAGATGCAGGCGTACATAAAAAATGATCTAAAATTTAAAAGACCATGTATGTACACATACATGTGAGTTATAAATGTAACTCATAAATTCACTCCCAACATGTTAAGAAAATTGGAATTGAAATAGTACAGAAAGTCCCACGTTAAAGACTTTTTAAAAATTGATCTAGATTTGAAAGAACAATTTGGAGGGAATAGACACTATAGGCTGCCAGGAGCAAAGACCTATAATTTTGTTATAGTGAAGCTATCTTAGTCACAAATTACGTAAACTATTCAGAAGCCTCTGTGTGGCAAGTTCCCGGCCTAGGATAACCCTTATCTCCCTGTGAGTTAAGATTCCCTGTAGACCTGCAGATTCCAGGCACCAGAAGTAATTAGCATTTCCCTTGTTAGTAAATACTTACAGACCCTCAGCACCTCCTCATCTCTTCCTACAGCTAGGGATGTCTCCAGACCTGACATTCCAGCACCCTATCTTCCCCCTGCCTGTTTGCTATATAATGCTCCTGAGAAAAAAATAAAGTTGACAGCTTGATCAGAATACAGACTTGCTGTCCATTTCTTGAGTCTCTTGCCCCTTTCATTCCTCCCCTCCAGGGCAGATCCATTTCCATTTGTGTCCTGCTGGTCGGCACAATAGGCAATTTGAAAACGAGAGAACCCATACCAAGAAGGTTCTTACAACTAGAAAACACACACACACACACATACACACATGCAGGCACGCAGGCACGCACGCACACGCACACAACAAGCCAGCTAAGAAAATCAGGAGACTTCCAGAATGAGGAAATGAGACTTTCATCATCTCCCAGGGCTGAACCTGCTTTCAGTCCAGCTTGCTCTGCCATAAAATAGAGTGAACCAAAATGACTTTCTACTGAAGACCCAAAACTCAGACAGCTTCTTGGCTGCCCTGTCACTCTGAGCCCTCATTTCTTAGTCACCCTTTAAGAGCACAAAGCCCACAAAGAGTAAGCTATTCTCCCACTCTGATGTTTTTCTGTCTTCTTTCATCCCTTTGTGGAGAAAATAAAAAGTGCTTGCTGTAATTCCAGTTTGTCTATAAAGAATAGCCCTGGAACAAAAATGATCAGCCACAAAAAAAAAAAAAAAAAGAAAAATAAATCTAAAAAAACTTCAATAGCTATTTGACATTAAAATAAAAAGAACTGTTAATAGAGTTCTAGAACATAGAAATCAAACTATAGAAGAGGGTTTTTTGTTTGTTTGTTTGTTTTGTTTTGTTTTCAAAACAACCAGTTATCAAAAGCCACAGTGGACAGATAATTCCCCTAGTGCTGTGGAACAATGGTCTTTTATCCTTTCACTTGTATTATTTTAATAAAATGCTGATTGATCAGTGGCCAGGCAGGAAGTATAGGTGGGGCAACCAGGCAGGAAGTAGAGCTGGGCAACCAGAACAAGAGAATTCTGGGAAGAGGAAAGGGTCAGTCTGCAGTTATCATCCAGATGCAGAGGAAGCAAGATGAGAACACCTCACTGAGAAAGGTACCAAGCCACATGGCTAACACAGACAAGAATTATGGGCTAATTTAAGATATAAGAAAGAGTTAATAAGAAGCCTGAGCTAATAGTCCAAGCAATTTATGATTAATGTAAACCTCTGTGTATTTCTTTGGGACTGAACAGCTGAGGGATAGGGCAGGACAGAAACCTCAGTCAACACCCCAGAGCCCCCGAGCAGCACACGGAGAAAACCATTTCCTCTAGTCTCCAACTGTTGAAGGCTTGCTGGCTAAAGGCTGGATGCAAATGCTACTGGTCCTGTTTTGTGAGGGCATTATTGAAGGAAGCTCTTCCATATCTATGAAAAGCACTCAATATTTCTAGTGAGACTTCTCTGTGAACTTGGGCAAAGCATTTAAAGGGCACTATTGCCTCTTTAATAGTCAAACCACTGTTTCTAACACAACCTTAGTTTAACAGTAATTTCCATAGCTGAGGCCAGTTGTCTTATACAATGACAAGGTCTAATATAGCTTACTTCTATGAAAATACTAGGTCTAAGGACTACATGAGATGAGGACCTTCTAACTAAAATAATATAGGAGACCCATCACACAGCAAGATACAGGAATATGCTGGTTGTATAGGTCTGTTTATCTAGTCTTCCTCCCTCTTAGATGGAAACCAGGATTAAGTCCCCTTAACAGCAGGGTTCATTCCATCTCAAACACCTCAAAGATTCCATATATGAACTTCTCAGTCATATAACACTTCCAATTTTAATGTTCCAATTAGTGATTGATTCATGAAACACCATACAAATGATACAAATTAGCACCATGCAAATGAGGGAAACACCATACAAATGATAAGCCAGCAAAAGTAGCTCATAGCAATTATCCCTAAGCAGAAAGATCAGTTTAAAATTTAATGGCAGAACAAAAGCCAAAGTTTGCCTTGAAGTTCATTTTGTTCACTGATGTTTCGGTGCTAGGGACACTGTGAGGACCACAGGGAAGCAAGAAAAGGAGTGAGTGAGAATGTGTACTTTACTTTCAACACAGTTTAAGTCCACCCCTAGGCACTTTCAAATATTTCTCCCACCCCTTTCTTCAAAACAGCATTCCCCCAGTCTACTCATATTTTTCTGAATGAAACTTTCTTTTCCCATCTCTGAGTACACCTTTAAGTAGGGGGAGAGGAAAAATGAGACTTAAGAAAACTGAAGGTGTAGGTGGTAGTGGCTCATGCCTTTAATCCCAAAATTTAGGAAGCAGAGACAGGCAGATCTCTGTGAGTTCAAGGCCAAATTAGGCTTTATCTTGGTTTCTACAGAGCTAGTCTTATTTAATAAGAAACATTTATTAAAGCACATATGGAATTAAACATATTGCCACAAAAATTCATGGATTGAAGCCTAATCCTCTAAAATGATTGTTTTTAGAAACAGATAATTAAGGAAACAGCTGTTATCATCTGGAAACAAATAATCCATTTTGCCGTATTAGTGTCATAAATGAAACGATTTTAAACAGACTCAGAAAGAATCTTGAGGAGAATCCTATGGGGTTTGAAAGGAAAAGCAACACTGTAGCAGGTGAGTGGGAAGCCTCTAAGTACCTGAAGAACGGATATCCAGAGAGGAAGAGAGTTAGGGCTTCCGAGCTAGAGGTAAGAAAAGTGGGCAGGCTTAGCAGCAGAAGTTTATGAACACTGAGAGAATGGGCTTCATAGAGAAAAATGAAAAATCCCAAGCTGTCAGGAAAAACATTGAGATTTTGAAATCTGCATGCAAATGGATGAAACTAGAAAAAAAAAAAAAAAAAAAACCATCCTGAGTGAGGTAACCCAGATCCAGAAAGACAAACAGGTATGTACTCACTCATAAGTGGATATTAGATATAAAGCAAAAGATAACCAGCCTATTGTCTATGACCCCAGAGAAACTAAGTAACAAGGAGAAGCCTAAAAGAGAGATACATGGATCCCCTAGAAAGGGGAAATAGACAAGCTCTCCTGAGAAAACTTGGAGCTTAGGTAGGGGAAAAAAGAGAAGGCAGAAAAGGATAAGGAGGGGAGAAGAAGAGGAAGGAGGAGAACATGAGGGAATGGGATGGTCGAGATGCGGGAAGGAAAGAAAAGGAGAGCAAGGAAAGACATATTTATTGAGGGAGACATTATGGGGCTGTTGGACTCCAGCGTCCAAACACCGAGGAGGAGTCGCCCCCAGAGACCACTTCATACACCACAGCCAATGCAAAAGCATGAGGATTTTATTAATTCTGTCATGACAGGGTCCCCCAGCATTCGGGAAGCCGAGGGACCTCGAATAGCTGGTACAGTCTACTTTTAAAGGGGCCACAGAAGCAAGGGGGTTGTTCTTTGACTATTCTGATTGACTTATTCGAAAGGGCTATTACCAATAATTGACTGGAGAGCTGTTGCCAGATCAGGTGAGGTAAGAGGTCATTTTGACCCCGTTTCCCAGGGGACTGAACCAAAACATACATATATGGGTAATTGTTCAGGAACTGAGTACATGCAAGTGTAGCTGTTAGGTCCTTGGTTCCCAGGGGAAGAGGGGAAACACTATGGCACAGAGGCTGAGAGGATTCAGAGTTGTTAAAATGGCTTCAGAATTGTCTTCAAGTCTTACAGGGCTAGTGTGAAACCTGGAACCAGGGAAATTCCCAGATATTCACAAGGTTAACCTCAGCAAAAACTTCTAGCAATAGTGGAGAGGGTGTCTGAAAAACTATCTCCTGTAATCAGATTGGTGACTACTCTAATTTTCATCCGAGAGCCTTCATCCAGTAACTCGTAAAAACAAATGCAGTGATCCATAGCCAAGTACTGGGTCAAGCTCCAGAAATCCTGTTGAAGAGAGGAAGAAGGGTTGTACAAGCCAGAAGGGCCAAGATCATCATAAGGGAACCCACAGAAACAACAAACCTAGGCTCACAGGAGCTCACAGACTCTAAACTGACTGCACGGGACCAACCCAAGCCCTCTATATATTTGTGACAGTTGTTTAGCTTGATTTATTTGCGGTACTCCCAGCAGTGGTATCAGGGCCTATCCCTAATGCTTGAGCTGGCTTTTGGAAACCTAGTCCCCATACTGAGTTGCCTTACCAAACCTTAAACGGAAAATGGGGGGGGGGTGACTTAGTCCTACCTCAATTTGATGCCATGCTTTGTTGACACCCATTGGAATCCTGCCCCTTTCTGAACAGAAACAGAGGAGGAATGGATGGGAGGGGGTGCAGATGAGAGGTAAGGGGAAGGGATGGAAGGAGAGGAAGGATGGGTAACTGTGATCAGGTTGAAAATTTTTAATTAATAAAAAATAATAAATTTCATGTGCATTTAGAAATATTAACAGCCAGGCAGTGGTGGTGCACGCCTTTAATCCCAGCACTGAAGAGGCAGAGGCAGGCGAATCTCAGTGAGTTCAAGGCTAGCCTGGTCCATAGAGCAAGTTCCAGGACTAGCTCCATAGCTACTGAGGAACCCTGTCTCAAAAAAATAAATAAATAAATAAAAATTAACAGTGGTAAACTGTCAGGGACCAGATTCGACAAAAAAAATACCTTTATCCATTGTATAGGCATGGAAATTTAGAAATATAGAAAAGAATATAAAGACACAAATGAAAATAATAAAATGGAGAAATAAATAGGATAGTGACGGGAGGGAATTCCAGTGAGCACTGAAAATTCGCCTGCATTTAATTTCCATCTGCTTAAAATACCTCTGACTCCAAGAGATAAGAGTAAGACAAAAGACTACATTAATATGATACAAGGAAATGAACACACCAATTGAAAGTCCTGGGCTACATTCATAGTTAAACATTATGTTCTAGCAAGAACAAAACAAGTCACACTTACACACTAGACCAAAACATTCTATATGCAAACCACTCCCTGGGTGGAATCCCAGGTTATCTCCATAAAGGGAACTGGAATTTAGTTGGATCCTTAGACTTGAGGTAGGAAAATCTACTCTCTATTTCTGGAGCACAAGGTTTGGCTATTAGCCACACCTGTTGACAATACTCTACGAGAGCAGAACTCTCTGATCAACATCTAGGTGGGATCTTTGTTTGCGATAGAAGCACAATAAACTTGAAGGAATAGAGGAAAGTTACAACTCTGACCTTTGGTCAATGTGGAAGCAGGCTCACATTTTCGGGCCTCCACAGTAAACTACCGAAGTCAGCATTAATATAAAAGCAAGCAATAACATCTCTACAGATAAGAAAAGCACACAAGGCAGAGAGAAACCACACCCTGTTTAAAATAAACAAAAGTTACCTGTGCCATTACAGCAAAAGAACGTTATCTGTGTTAGGAATATCCTTAATAGGAGCCTCTCCGCCGACACAAATAATTCCAATTAGACCAAATTAGACCGAATAATAGATGCCCACGTTTAATAAATACAGCTCTCCTGGGTGGCCGGGAGAGCATGGCAAGAAGTGGGGGGGGGGGGGGGGCAGGGCAGGGGAAACCTAAATAGTCCGTGGTGGAGTCTGAACCAAGACAACTCCCAGGCCAGGGGCTGGGGTGATAATTTGAACCAAATATTCCAGGGGAGGGGGCTTAGGATGGATGCCAGGGGCTGGGGTGACATTTTCAATCAAACAACCTGAAATGTAAAAGAAAATAACCCAGACGCAAAAGAAGCCAGAAATTAGAAAATAATATGCTACAAATTAGCCTACAAGATCTAACCACATGATACAGAGATGCCATTAGTATTTTTCAGAGCTGTTATAGTCTAGAATTATAAGTTTTATTGATTTTAAGACAAGCACACATGTACAAAAACATAAATCAAGCATATTTACACAGACATACTGTGGCCCCATCATTTTAACAGACAGACAAAACACTTTTAGAAATCCGTGTCAGCTGACCAACATAAAATCCCCAATTTATCATTTAAACTGGGCTTTTGTTTTTTTACAGGCGTAAAATTAAGTCTTGGCTTCTTGGGGGTCTGAGGCAGGAACATGATTTAAATTTAGGAATTTAATACTAGCTTGGGCAATGAAGAGAGATAGATAACATGTTATATATGTATTGTGTCTAATGTCATCAGAGCTATATGTAAGTTAAGTAATGACATCATAAATGACAATTGTCTGTGGATTCCATCTCAGTGTAGTTATGACAACTTGAGCCCTTGTATTTTGAAGTCTTGAAATATAAACAATCCAATTACTTCCTAGATCATTCTGACAGATAAGAATATATATTCATGGTGTTCTATAATCAGCACCACTGCCCAGTAAGGACAATGCTCTATGATCTACCCGCATTGGCAGTGGGTAAGCCAATCTCCCAAGCGCAGGCTCAGTGTCCACATGGTCCTTTCTATATTTGACAGGAAGAAGAGCTCTCCAGTCAGCAAACCTGAAAGATGTCTGGGTAAAAATATGCTAAACACTCGATCACCTGAGATTTCCACTGACTATTAAAAAAAAATCTGAAAGCTAAAGCAATAGAAAGGACTATTAATAAAGAGTAAAGGAACTATCTAATGAAAAAATCACTCTCGTTTGTCTCATCATAAGTTATTTCTTAAATGCAATCCTCATGGTTACAAGGCCTATTGTCTTTTTCGTTTGTCTAATATTCTACTTTATTTCTCTTGGAGGAAGGTTCAGTCCACCAATTTATTAGAGACACTTAAGTTGCCTCTAATTTCAACATCAAATGTACCAGGATATGCTTTTTTAAAAAACAAAAGTTGGGCCAAAAGTAACTATGGCTACCACATATTGATAGGTAATGAAAATAACTTTTCATCTGGGTTGTATATCTTTCTCTGAGAAGCCCATGCTTTGGTTTTAGGCAACAAATGCTCCCTCATTCTTATTAAATAAAATACTCTTGCAACAAAAATTGGTAAGTATATTTGTGGAAAGGAGAACAAAGAGATAATAGTGTCTGACACAAATACATGGGTTAAAATCATAACTTATATTCACCCCTAAAATGTTAAGGAATAGAAGAGATCTGAGATAGAGAACAAAGTCTCTTAACTAAAAAAAAAAAAATCTAGAGTTAAAAGAACAATTTGGAAGGAAAAAAACACCATAGGTAACTACATACCAAGGAGGTCCTTCCAACTGGACCAAATCAATAAGGCAGCTCACACTAAGAACTTTGGGAGATTTTCCAAATGAAGAAACATATCTTTCATGGTCATATTCCAATGCTAAACCCAGCTTCAACCTAGCTTGACCTAGCACAAGATATAGCAAAGTCATATAACCTGCTTCTGCCTCACAGTTTTCTGAAGACCCAAACCCAGACGGTTCTTGAGCTGCTCTGCCACTATGAGCCCCTGTTTCCTAGTTACTCTTTAAGAGTGGAAATCCTCTAAAGAGAACAATCCATTTCCCCCTTGTGGTGTTTTCTGTCGTCTTTGAGCCATTTGTAGAGAGAATGAGGATCTGAAAACATAGTTGAAAATCCATGCTGTAATTTCAGTTTGGAACAAAATGGTCTGCCAGGAGTAAAAAGGTTGAAGTAAGGAAACTCCAAAGCATTTGACATTCAAATTAAAGGGGCTGTTAAGAGTTTTCCAGAATTTAAAAGCCAAGTTGCAAGAACAGTCTCAAAATGGCTTTTCCAAAATTGTCAGCTGTCAGTAGATGGACTCCCATAATGGACAGACAATTCCCCTACAATTCCTGATCACCAGACAGCAGGGAGCCCTTGCTGCTCCTGTTTTATGAGGACATTATTAAATCAAACTCTTTCATGCCTATGAAAGCATTTCCTGAAATTTGTATTTGTACTACACAAAGTTTTCCTTTATATTGTAGTGAGACTTATCAGTGAACTTGGACAATGCAGTTTAGGGGTTTTATTCTGTCTTTAATCTTCAAATCCCTATTGTTGCCACAACCCCAGTTTAACAACAATTCCCATGCCTAAGGCAGGCTGCCTCATGAAGTAGGAAACAGGTACATTGGTGACTTGTTCTGGAAGTACAAGGTCAAGGGCCTGCATCTGGTGATGACCTCTCCTGATTATCAGAGTCCAGGTAGTCACACGGCAAGAGAAAGGGAGAGTGTGTCTATCTTCATATGTCTGTCTAGCCAGTCTCTTGCCTCTCCTTTAAGTACACTAGGATTCAGTCACAGAACTCCACTTAGTGACCTATCCCATCTGAATCACTTCCCAAAAACCACGTGTCTGAGCTTCCTAGTCAAATGTTTCAATATCTAAAGGCCCGCCGATGTGTGACTAAACTTTGACCTGAGTGTGAGGGGAAACATCAAATGATAGTCCTCCAGAAGTATTTCACAGAAGTTATCTCAAGCAGAAAGAAAAGTTTAAAATGTTCAAGGCCGAAGGCAGCTAAGCTTGACCTCATGGTATCGCCATGCTTAAAGACTACAGGGAGTGCAGTGTAGCGGAAAGGGAATGAATGTGGTTATACACTTCATTTTAGATACATTTCAATGACACCCCAAACCACTTCAAAATATATCTCAGCCTCCTTTTCTTCAAAAGAACATTCCTTTCAAGTCATTTTCCATGGTTGTGACTTCATTTTCCTTCTCTACAGCTTTGAAGTATAGGAAAGAGAAGAAAGTCTCAGGAAAACTAAAAAAAAAAAAAAAAAAAAAAAAAAGGTAGTTTAAATTAGTTCAGTGTGTACATTCAAAGGCCAATTAGAAGCTGTGTTTGTGTTCCCAAAGCCAGTGTTATTTAATAAGAATAGAATATTTTATTAAAACATAGGGTTACTTACATTTCCCTTTCCTTAGATTTATATATTGAAGCCTGGCCCTCCAGTGGAATTGTATAAGGAGACAGATAATTAAGGCAGTGGGAATGCCTCCTGGTAACACAAGACCCATTTTTCAGGTTCTTCAGCTCATTGATGAAAATAATTCAAAAACAAAACTCAGAAGGAATAATGAAGAGAAACTTTTTGGAGTTGGAGAGGAAATACAGCACTTTGTCAGGTAATCTGCCGGCCTCTGGAGCTGCTGGAAGAAAGGAAACGGAAAAGAGAAAGGTAGAAAGTTAAAGTTCGAATAAAGAAAGCAAGCAGTAGAAGTGAGTAGCTGCATGGTGCAGGATGGCATGTGAGGGGAGGAGAGCGAGCTTGAGAGAAGGGTGGGGCGAGGGAGGGAGAAACAGAGAATCCAAAAGTCCAGAGTGTAAGGCTTAGCAGATTTAGATTTTTGAGTAGCACATAAAGAGAGAGAAATAAAAAGAGGCGGGAAAGATTAGAAAGTGGCAGGCTTGGCAGTAAGGGTCTGTAAGCTATGGGGTTCTGAAGTATAATCATATATCTCATTAAGGAATAGCTATTTCTACCATCATCTTGATGCATTGCCAGGTGCATAATATTTACTGTCACCTTCGAACTGAAGCTGGTCTCTTGGGGTTGTAAAATAGAATTTTTCTCATTATTATGGGAGGACATTGACTTTCCTGCCATCCTCATCAAAGAGATCAATGTCTGACCAAGACATTGACAGTGGGGGTTAATTATGGTTATTCTAAGAATGGACAGCTTTTTCTTCTTTCACCTTTCTATAATTTGTGAATTACCAGAGGCACAAGAGGTAAAATGCTAGTGGACGGAGAGGTCCTTCCTCAGCAACCTTCCAAATCCTGTAATATCCAGCTGTAAGTGATCTTAAAAATACACCTTCCATCACAAAATAGTGAAAAGGCATTTTATTTGGGAACCGTATTTCAGTGATCGTGGACTGGAAACAGCAGATTTCAAATAGTTCCAGCCAGGAGTGTTTCGTTCTTGTCATATTGGCCAAGATCATAGACTTATATTAAACCAAAACATGCTTGTAAAGTCATTCAACCACGGACACCTTCACACATTCCCGTGGGGACCATATCTTGACACGGCCTCTGAGAATGATGATTATGCAATAGCTCTTCAAGCTACAAATATGTATATAGTTTAACCCAGAAAGCCTTATAATGTGACCACATCCTTGTATTTATATCAATAATTGGTATATGTCAATGATATTTATTTTAGAGTTACTTATGAAAAGTAGCCAAAATGTTTATTTATGGTCTAGCCAGATAATTAGCCACTAAATCTATGTGATAGATTAATTTTCTCCAGTTTCTGTTTTCCTTGCTCCTTCATTCTAGCACTGTTTATTTACTGAGTCTCTCACAGTTTGATAACCACAATGGCCCACAATACTGGAAGGCTCCTGCCCACCTGTCCCCATCATTCTACGTCATGAGAGCAAGGAATGACCAACACATAGGAAGAACTAGAGAAAGAATCTTTGGAGTCAATGGAAAGGTGTTTGATTTCTGCTGAGCGCATCATAAAATCATCATGGGAGCAAACTGAGCAAGAATCAAAAGCCTCTGGCAAAGCAAGAAGTGGGCAGACCAACCGTACACAGCCTGCTCAGACAGCAATGGAAGAAGCTGGAATATGAATGAAGTGAGAGTTTGCTGAAGCATTGAAACAGGACAGCCTTGTCAGGTAACAGGGGCTGTATAAGCCATGGATTGAGAGGGCTGACAGGCGAAAGACCAGGGGAAGAAGTGGGGGAATAAGCCCAGCAGGATGCTTCTACAATGCGCCATGAAGCATTAAATGGGAGGCTGGTTAAAGAGTTTAATACAGAAATGAGGAAAGATGAGTGACATCCTAAAAATTTGGAGGTTAAGGGTAATCTGTGGATCTCTAGACTACCAAAATCAAAAGCAAAGGAAGATAGAATGATTCTGAGCTTCTGTTAAAATGCTGCATAGAAGCCAGTGCTTTGCTCCTATGGAAAAGAGGAATACTCAAAAGAGGGATAGTCAAGACCTTAAAAGTCTTTGATACAGCCAGGAAGAACTGCAGGGTAATCACTAATAATATGTCAGTTCGTAGTTCTTTGTTTGGAAACCATTAAGAAAATAACGTATGAATTATTCCAATCTTTGCTAAATAAAAATATTACAGTGGAATCCCTGAAGTTTCTTAAATCAAAAATATTCCTGTGGTTTTTTTTCTCACATTAAAAGTAAGAGAAACTACAGTTTTTCACATTTTTTTTTCTTTTATGGGAAAAGGAAAAGAAGAGACTGCGCCAAGGTGCTGAAAGCAGACTGGGTTCAGCCAGCCTCCGGTTTGGCTCCGAGGTGAGTCCCACAGGGTCCTTCAGCAGCCAGTTTCTATGTGTGTCTGCCATGTGCCGTATGTAGTTTTCAAGGTGTTTCTCAAGCTCTTAGCTTTCCCACAGATTTCTCCAAACAACCCAATAAATAGAAATCTGAAGCAATTTTCTCTATGATGATGTCCTTGACGGATATGACTGACATTTCTCTTCAAAAGTGTTCATATTTAAAGTCACACCCTGCCTCCTTGATATAACTTAGTTCTGAGGCACCAGACAATGCTACACCATATAGTATTTGTCAGGATATTGAGTTTAATCAGGATGAGGGTCACCTGGTATCAAGCTAAGTCATGACAGAGCCTATTTTTTTTTTCATATTTCTATTTGCTTTGTACTCAGCCTCAGGCTCACCCATAACTACTATCAGAAATGACAATGTTCCCCACTCTGTGCTCAGCAAAGCTTCAAATCTTTGTCTACACTCTGATCAATACCAATAATCTCACTGCCAGTGAGGAAGGAGTGTGACTACTTTCTTGAAAGAAAGAGGCCATGAGGCTCAGCCCAAACAGCACAGTGAACACCAGAGCCAATTACCAACCCGGGTACTTTCCTTCACGTATTTTTCAAACATCATTTTGATGCAAATGTCACTTCCTACTTATTTTATCTCCACAGCACTCGGGTTCTTCTTTATAATAAGTTAGCTAATGTTCTTACTTCCCTACCTTCCATTTCACAGTTGGGTCCCGAAGAATGTGGATGACTTAGACTAATTCTCCTAACACAGTAAAAGCTAAATATATGAGAGCAACTAGCATCATCTTTAAAAAACATTGCAGTGAAACAAAGACCAGGCTTGGAATTCAAGACTTTCACTTCCCTCATAACGTAGATGACGGAAAGCACCCGTTCATTAGGCACTCTGACTTCTACACGACGCGAGCAGGCAACCCTTATTTATTTGCCAGTAAGTTGAGATGATGACTTTTACACTCTCTCAGATGCTTCCCTCATTCTTTATTTTTTTTTAATTGTCCTTTGCTATTTTTCTTATTACACATTTAAAACATAACCACCTTCCATTTAAGGAAATAACATTTAGTACAATTCATTGGGTCTGACAGACACTTCTAAATGGTGATACTTTCAAGCCTTCATTCCTTGGTACAATGCTTAAAATATTTCTTTCATGGACCTCATGACTTCTTAACATTCATAGAATTAGGTTGGTCTCATCTGTAGTTCCCAAAGGCAGGAACTATAGACCACGAAAAGCCTTTCCATGATGTTTCTCTACTAATATTCTGAAGAGTCTGTCATTATTCCTGGAACATCAAACATGAACCCAGAGAGTCTTGGAATTAGCAAAGTTCGTTATTTAATTGTCCTGCTTCAAGGGAGAGGTGGACTCGACTATCATCCAATATGATCTATCATAAATTTCTCAATGCTGAGCTTAGTAACTAAAGAGACATTTTCGTAGTTTCTGGAAAAAAGTAAGATCTCAACATTAGCTTAATCTTGTATTGGTCACGTGCTTTTGAGGTAAAATAACTGACCTCATTTTTTATAATTCTTAGGTATCATAAAGAAGACAGTCTTCTGTGAGGCTCTGGCATTTCAGCTACAATTCAGTGTCTAGAATCAGTTAGTCCTCAAGATTAATTTCTCATTTGCAACAAGTGAAAACAATAGACTGAGAACTATGGAGAAACATTTACGGTTAACTACCTCGTCTTAAATGTTAATATGTGACCAACTCCTCTCCCTGGAAATACTATATATGGAAATAATATCCATCATTATTATGTCTGCATGACAGGAAGCCAGGAATGCCAAGAGCCCATAAGCTCTTCCTCCACTGGGCAATTCTTTAGAGAAAAGGAAACCAACTGCATATGGTTTGGCAATCTTTTTAAAGGTACAGCTATCAACACAAATCAGCCTTAAGACATAGGGAAATGTTTATGCTATTGCTGCCTTGTTCAAATAAGCAGAACCCTCTACTCTCAGAAATCTGAAAAGATGACTAACTCGTGTCCAAGGCTGCTCCAGAAGACACTTTCCCAATCAGCCCTGTGCGTTTGTAGCATGGCAGGTGTAGATCTGCACATATCTGTGTGAGTGCACATGGGTCTGAGGTCAACTGTGCCTATCATTTTTCAGGATCTATCTACTCTGTGTTTTGGGACAGGGTCTCTCATTGGCCTCATGGTAACCAAGTAGGCTAAGTAAGCAAGGCTGACCAGGCAATGAACCCTGGGGATCTGCCTTCCTCAGCACGAGAACTAAAAGTATGCTCCAGAATGCTTGTATTTTATACATAAGTTATTGAAATTGAACTTGGGTCATGCTTGGCAGAAAATGATTTATTGAGTGAAGTACACCCATGTATCTCCTTATGCTTTAACTTCATTCAATGCCACTAATCAAAAGATAACCATTTATTTTATCTGCATTATCTTTTAATTTTAATAATGATATATTAGAGTTGATACTAAAATGTAGCATATGAAATTCTAAAAGAATTAATTGAAAATATGTACTAAAAAGTTTAAAATCCTTAGCCATCAAAGAGAAGCCGATAAAAGAAGTTTTCTTCTCAAAGATGGTATTAGCTAAGACAACTTTAAATGACTCTTTCTATAAAGGTGATTGGCAGAGTAACAGTTAAATATGCTTTATGGAGAATTGTACTGGCCTAAGGAAATATATTGGACAACGATGATATAAACACTTTATCTACGCAATTCTTCACCTTAAGGACTTGCCAAGTAAGAAAGAGAGCTCTTTTGTAAGACAGGGAATTTATTTAAGAAACTATCTGGCACATGGTAAGTAAACTCTGTTTGTAATCCATAAACATGTAGGCTGGAACTCTAGCCATCTAGCAGTCTTACCCAGCTGTGGACCCTGCTTACTACAACACCATCTGCTAGGGCAGGTGTTCCCACGGGTATAACAGCTGAATGGTTGTTTTGGCGAACCAATCACTTCCAGATTGGATTTGAAGGACGCTGCATGTGAATATTTACCTTCTTACTATAAACCTGAGCAAAAACCTATGACTGTTGATGTCACAGGCCAAAAACTGAGAATAAATGTTTAGTGTTTGATCCTAAAAGAGACATGTTTAGCACTCCCTTGGAGGCTCAGGGAACAACACAGAAGACAGGTGGAAACATTGTAAGAGGTAGGGGATGAGGAGTCCTCTGAAACATTCTGCTGAGAAGAAAACGTGGCTGTGGCTACCTGCACAAGACATTCCCCCAGCACCTCCAATAAGATAAAAAAAAAAAGTGTAAGAACAAGCTGGGAAGAAGAGAGGGGTCTACAGGAATAGGTGAGAAAAGAGACATAAAAAGAAGTGACTAAGTTCATAATTCACTGGATACATGTATGGAATTGACAGAGATTAAAGATAGAAGGTTAATGTTTAAATATCTGTGTGTATATATACAATATATACACATATACATATACATATAAATATATGGCATCTATTCTCCAGGTAGAGTATGAATGCTAAGACAAAATTATTCTACACTTCTTTTATTATTCAATTTATTTACAATTAAACTACAAAAATGACCATTTGGGGTAAAGTCATTATTTCATATTTCAGTGAAATCAAAATTTATTAAAAGAAAAGATAGAAAAAATGCTATTTTCTAAATATTAATATGAACATAAAATGGAAATTCCTTTTCTTCCATTATTTAATGCATTTGGTCCTTTCTGTTCTCAATTTAGAGTTCTGCCTTGTCTCTCTTCAGCTTCGATACTGTCACTCATACGGTATCAAAGTCGATGTTGACTTTGATATTTAGTCGATGTTGACTCTAGGCTTGCTGTAAACTGTCTTTATGTTTAAGTATGTCCTTTGTATCCCTAGTCTTTCTATGCCTTTTATCATGAAGAAGTATTGGATTTTTATCAAAGGACTTCTCTGCATCTAATCAGAGGATCATTTTTTTCTTTTAGTTTGTTTATATAGTGGATTACATTTATTTATTCTCATGTACTGAATCATCCCTGTATCACTGGGCTGAAGTCTACTTACTAGTTCATGGTGGATGATTTTTTTTTTTAAATGTGTTCTTGTATTTGTTCAATGTGCAAGTATTTTACTGAGTATTTTTACATATGTGTTCATAAGGGAAAATGATTTGCAACTCTCTTTGTTGGATCTTTGTGTGGTTTGGTTACCAGAGTAACTTTGGCCTCATAAAACAGAGGGTACCTTATGTTCCTCTTTTGTGGAATAATTTGAGGAGTACTGACTTTCACACTTCTTTGAAAATCTGGAAGATTTCTGTCCTACAACTCTCTGGTCCTGGGCCTTTTCTTTTTCTTTTTTTGGTTGAGAGACTTTTAATGATAGCTTCTTTCTTCTAACTAGGGGTTATAGGTTTATTTATATTGCTTGCTTGCTTATTTGATCTTGATTTAATGTTGGTAAGTGGTACCTATCAAGAAAAATTTCCATGTCTTTTAGATTTTCCAATTTGGTGGAGTACAGGTTTTAAAAGTATGTTCTTATGATTGCCTGGATTTCCTTGATATCTGTTATTATGATTCCCTTTTAAGTTTTGATTTTCATAGTTTGTATATTCTCTCTCTGCCTTTTAATTAATTTGAATAAGGGTTAGTCTGTCTCATTCATTATCTCAAAGAAACAACTCTTTGTTTCATTACTTCTTTGTACTGTTCTCTTTATTTTTATTTTATTGATTTCAACCCCAAGTTTGATTATTACCTGCCATCTACTCCCTTTAGGCATGATATCTTCTTTTTGTTCTAGAGATTTCAGGTGTGCTTTTAAATTGCTAGCAGGTGATCTCTCCATTCTTTTGATTTAGGTACTCAGTGCTGTGAACTTTCCTCTTAGTACTGCATTTTTGCCCCACAGGTTTGGGTATATTGTAAATTCATTTTCATTGAATTCAAGAAACACTTTAATTTCTTTCTTTATTTCTGTCTTGGCTCAGCAGTCATTCAGTAGGGAGTTGTCCGGTTTCCGTGAGTTCATAAGCTTTCTGTTGTTTATATCCAGCTTTACCATATAGTGATCTGATAGGATGCAAGGAGTTACTTCCATTTTCTTGTGTCTGATGAGGCTTGCTTTGTGTCCAAGTATGTTGTCGATTTTTGTAGAAAGTTCCATTACTTGTGGACAAGAAGATATATTCTTTTGTATTTGGGTGAAATGTTCTGTGAATATCTGTCAGATCTATTTGACTTATAATTCCTGTTAGCTCCAGTATTTCTGTTTAGTTCTTGTCTAGATGACCTGTCCATTGGTGAGAGCCGGGTCTTGTAGTCTCCTACTATCAGTCTGTGAGGGTCAGTACATGATTTAAGCTGTACTAATGTTTCTTTGATGAACTTAGGTGCTCTTGTGTTTGGGGTATAGATGTTAAGAATTTAAATGTCATCTTGGTGGATTTTTCTTCTGATAATTATGTAGTGTCATACCTTTTCTGTATTTGTTTTGTATGTTTAGTATTTTGATTAGTATGCGACAGGGGGTCCTTCTTTTCTGCTCCTATCTGTTTAGTGTTCTGCATGCTACAGAGCTGGGGGTGAGACTGAAGTTTTGGATCTGCAGAAGCAGGAGAACGGAAATCAGCAGCCAGCCTTCCTACTGGCAGGAGTAGCCCTTGATTTAGTAAAGGGTACTCTGTGGAGTTGGCATCTGGAGAAAAGCAATGAATCAAAGCAGGCAGACTAGAAAGTTAGGATCTGTTGGATACATAGGATATTGGAGTTTGGGGGAAAGGTGCTCTGCTGCAGAGCTGGGCATGAGACTCGGGGCTGGATCTCGGGTAACAGAGGGAGAGATGAAGATCTGCAGTCTACATACCTGGTTCCCTGACAGGTGTGTGTCTCCAGTTTGTAATCAGATTGACAGCAACTAACTAGCATACCACATGAGACACATTTTGGCTTCTCACCTTCATAATTATAAAGTAATAATCTGGGTTTAGAGATGAAGAAATTTCTCAGTGGTTAAGAGCATCTGCTGTTCTTGCAGACAACAAAGGTTCATTCCCCAGAACCTACATGGTTGTTCACAATCATCTGTAAATCTAGTTTCAGGGACCCCAACACCTTCTTCTGACCTCAGCCACTAAAGGTGCCACTGGTGTACATAAATGCATGCAATCAAAGCATTGATGCATGTAGTATAAAATAACTAAATCCATTAAAAATAAATAAAATCAGGTTTGATTGATCCATTTAAATATGTAAAGTTTGTTACAGCAACAAGAAAGTGACACGCTGAGCAAACTGATTCTCCTTCATACAGTGCAAATTTTCTTCCCTTTCATTTGTTGAGTGAGGCATCTGAATCCTCTCCCAGTTCTGCTCTGGTCCTAAATCATGAGCGTTTATTTCAGTATTTCTTCCTAGTTGACTTTATGACTCACTGAAAGTAAGTTCTCAGTCTCTCTGAGACTGAGCAGCTTAAAGTCAAATTTATACACAAATTATACATATATAAAATTTATATAAATATAAACTATATAAATATAAATTTATGTAAACATAAGATATATAAAAGATATGTCTGACAATGATAATTGTTAATATGATTTTTATATCAAATTATTACATTTTCTAGATTGACTATATAATAAAATCACTGTCTTTATTTGAAACATCATCAGTGTTTTGTCTATAGATACTTGGTACTAGACTGGGTTATTTCTGGATTACTACTTCTTTTTTTGAATAGTCTATTCCTCTGACCTAATGGTTCTCAAGCTTCCTAATGCTGTGTGGCCCTTTAATACAATTCCTTATATTGTAGTGACCCCCCCCACCCTGAAATTACATGTAATAACTGTAATTTTACTACTGCAGTGAATCATAGTGTAAATATTTGATATGCAGGGTATCTGATATGCAACCTGTGTGAAAGGGTCACTTGACCTCCAAAGGGGTCAAGACCCACAGGTGGAAGACAACTGTTCTAATCTGTCTTAAAGGAAAGCATTGAATGGGTCATTATGGCTTTTCACTAAAGAGAAAAAATTAATAGTTGATCTCCAATATATTGTATATCTATGTCAGAGAGACATCATTTATGATTATAATAGTCTGAGAATGAACTATGAAATCATGGCATTCACTGTGTGGGAGTCACACCCAAGGGGCTAGAATGAAAATGAAAATATATCCATTAACTTCCAGAGATGTTCTTGGTATGGTGAAAGTTCAGTAAGCGTGTGAAAGTTGGGAAAGGATGCTATGGAGTGCCAAAAAGTGGATTAAAAGTCAGTAGCAGCTGAGCAAAAGACAAGATCTTGAAAGAAGGAGCCACAACCAAAGAAACTAGAACCATTCCTTTGGAGACAACCAACCACTAAGGGGTAGGGAACAAGAAAGAAGTAGCGCTGGGGCCCGTTCTGTTGTCCAGATCACCAGCGCTTCTATAACATTCTACAAATAAATAATCCGTCCTTCTGTTTTGTAGCCCAGTGTTTTACAATTGAATCCGAGTCAGCAGCTCAACCGAGACGAAAATTCCATAGTTCTTTGTCAGAACTTAATACTTCTTCTCATGTCTATACTAATTCCAAGTAATAAATCTTAATAATTCTTTAAAAAGGAAGGAATGCAGAATTTAGGTGAAATACAAGTGGTAAAGTAAATATATGTTTTAAGTTGCCTTTCCACATGCACCTAAAATTGTAGAAGGGATTGTTGTTATTGGACCAGCAAATGTCCTATCATGAGGTCTTTATTTTGTTAAGAGAACTAGTGGAATGTTTCTCTAGTTCATAAAACCCCCTTTTAAAGCATTCATGGAAGGTATCCATTACAGAGCATAGACAAATCCACGAGGAAAAAGAAATACCTTCAGAGTCTTTATTTGCTTAGTACCTTCTTTTTTCATTCCACCTATAGTTCCAGAAAGAAAAATCAGAATTTTTCTTACTTGATAGGTGAATAAATCAAGATTGGCTGGCTCTCCACTGTCTCATAAGTGTACACACTACCCGGGTGGCCTCAAGCAGAACAGATGGCACATTCAGAAGGTATAGAATAACCACACGCTTCATACTTTAAGTTGGGAAACTGTAGGTCAATACTTGTGAGTTTTTACTGAAAATGAGGATATTTTCTCAAGTATTATATTTACCAAGAGCTTTAAAGAGTGTTTATAGCAGCTATTTATAGTACTTTCTTCACTTTCAGGGTTTCTTTGAACATGTGTGAATTTTGGCATATTCCACTGTAGCTTGAATATATGGATAAAGCATATATTCTCAGTTGGTTTGACTTATAACAGTATAATAATAATCAAGCAATATTTTCTTCCTCTTTGTAATCAACCAACAATGAACTTTTGGGGGGTTGGGGGGTCACAACTTAGTACAAAGCCTGTGACCTTCAAAACGCATGCCCAGTCAAGAAAAACCTTGATCTCCTCATAAACACATATCTTACATGACTTTAACTAACACATATTTACATACACATTAGTGAATTCAGTTTTTCTATGTGTTTTATATATGACTAGTATGTCATTCATGAAAAAAATGCTGATCTCCATCCTGTTTGTCATATAAGCCAGAATCCCTCTTCCAGTGAGGTCTTCATAAATTCTGTTCCCTTTCTCAAGACCAATCTTCTTCCCTCCCTTCTTGTGTTGTCCTGATATCTTCACCATTGTCTTTTTCAGGGTTCAACTCATATTTGTTTCATCTTCAAAATGTGTTCCTATGAAACAGTACTTCTCAGTCATCAGCTTGCCTATATCCAAGTCACCTAAAAATCTTCCAACAACTCTGACATTACTTCAACCCTGAGACGTGATCTTAAGTGGACCCTTTACATCAGAATTAAACAGAGCAAAACAAAAACTCTCTGATAGCAATTCTCATTGTAGCCACATCACAAGTCAGTGATCTGATGAATCCCTTCACTGTCTCTTTTTGTTCGTGTCCTTTTTATGACACATTTATTTCTGTCAACCATTTGTCACTTTCATGCTGGGGTGGGGTTTTGGGGTTCAACTCTGCTATCCATATTGGAATTTGGCTTTACTTGGGCTTGCAGATTATTTAGTCATATTATGCCAAGCACAATGTATAGGTGTCCTATTATGTCAACCGTTAAAGAAACTCAACCATTAAAGTTAGGTTCACAACCAAAAGTACCAGACACCTTCATTTTTCACTCAAGCCACTATTAATGGAAATTTACATCTATGTTATATATTATAATTCATTTTATTATTTTGACTTGTCTTCATTAAAAGAATATGGGTGATAGACCAGTAAGACGTCAGTGGGTAAGGATGTTTGCTGTAAAATCAGACAACTGAGTTCCTTCTTCCTGGAACTCGCAGAATAGAAGGGCAGAACCAAGTCCTAAAAGTTTCACTAACACATGTATGCTATACACCAATACACACAAACACACACACACAGAGGGAGGTAGATTAATAAATAACTTTAAAATTGTAAAAAATATTATAAAGAGAGTTTAGCTTTATCTTGATAATCCTAGAGTGTGGACATCAAGTGTTTTACTTTTTTCTATTACCTTGATATGCTTAAGAAATCTTAAAACTACAGAAAATGGAATTTTCAAAGTTCTTGTGCCTGCCTGCTCCTCTTCAGTCTGTAGGAGTTATGATTTAATTGGCCAAAGATGTGGTTAGTTTCTCCGATTGCTTTTAACTTCCTCTTTTTGGTTACTGAGTGTTTCTAATATATAACTCATGTTAAAATACATAAAAGTTTAACAGAAGAAATTTGAAATGACTTAAAATATCTACCTATTTTTAGGGATGCTCTTTAGTCAGCCTTGACTTTTCTACTTGATCTGTCTCCAGTTAATTTCCCTTGCTTCATCCCCGCTGTATCTGCCAACACTCGGCTTTTAAAATTTTAAAATTCCCATTTAATGGACCCTCCATTTCCTAATTTTTCTGTAGCACTGTTGTGCTGAGTACAGAGTGGAAAGGGCTACTTATAAACCATCTTAACATGTCCTCCTTAATTTACTAGCAAAAAAAAAAAGAGAGAGAGAGAGACATGGAAGTGGTTGGAGCACCCCAAAGCTCGGCATTCTGAGCACATTGAGCTGATGGAGACAGCTCAGGGAGCAAACTCTCTCTGATTTTCTCTCATTCCTTATTTTTCCCCCACAAAATGGCATCATAGAAATCATTGCTCCTCATTCTCAAGGTTGTTCATAGATACTACAACCTTTTTCCCCAAAGCATCACAAAACCTGAAAAGGTCATGATATTTTTCCTTTGAAGACCTTCAGTCATGAGGACTCCTACCCCATGCTCAGGGGAAAGGCCTGCCACACGGATAGATGAAAAAGTCCAGAGAAGACGCATTCATGGGTTTCTCTCCTTGGTCTATTACAACTTGGATATATCTTCTACATGGCTGCCAATTCCTCAACAAACGTAAATATTAAAAATAGTTTTCTCTGAAATGTAGTATCCCAGTGCCTGAAAGCTTCTATGATATAAACTGTAAAAGAATTAATACACAGGCATACATATGTACATGTTTGCATATGTGTAGGTATATGTGTATAAGTAACATGTACATAGTAAGACACCACCTATAAATATCATATACTATGGTCCATTAACTTTGGACTCACGGCCAAGAGTTCCTCCCAAATATCCTCACAGCACTTGAGTTTTTCCCACAGGGTACCATACAACCTTTTGTACTCAGGAATATCAGTGGGCAATTGGTCTCTAGGCTTGTGTTCAGAATGGAAAAGTAAGATGCATGTCTGTATAATCCTTGTGCTCAGTATTTGTTTATTAAAGATGTCTGTAAAAAGAAACATTGAACAAAGTCGTGTCCTAATTAGACGACAAAAATAGAAATGAAGCCTTTGCCTAGCCCTCCTTTAGGAAGCAAGGAATAGTTCCATGCAGGCTAATTCTGAGCTAAAAGTGACACAGTGAAATATATATATATATATCAAAAATTGACCATATTTGAGAGTCAATCCAAAGCTTAAGTCAAGCTCAAACAATAAACACCCAGAAATAAGGAAAGATTGGAGGAACTATGTACTGAGAAAGACAGGATTCTTGGTGAGCATTGGGGGACTTTCCAAGCTCTAGATTATATAATAATATTTACTTTTATACCTGTAATGTACTTCCAAATACATATCTCATATACATGAATATATAGATGATAGGTAGAGATTACATAAATTACTATGTATATGTGCACTCACATACACAAACATGAGGGATTAAACCACATATCTACCTAAACTAAAACCCAACTTGTTTACTTTCATCTCCCAAAGGATATGAGTAAGAGATTTAAAAATACATAATGCTTCCTACCAGTAGACATCTACACATCCTGCCAGATAGTTACCACCAAGGCAGCATGCATATCCAAGCCAGGATCCATGACTGAGATTGAACAGGTTCTACAGGCATCAAGCTTGTGATGTTGGCTTTTCAATACTTTGCAACATCCTATAGTCTGTGAGGTCAGCTCCCATAACTGCACCCATAATTGCAGAAAAAGAATGCGTTCAGAGCAGTGGAGACTTCAGAAATTTTTTACCTATCTGAGGAGAAAAGACTCACATACACAATCTAAGGATCATGATCTTTCTATTTCCAGCTCTCATTCTCCAGTCCCGGTTCTCTAATTCTCTGCTCTATTTTCTCCTGTTCTCATTCTTTCATTCTAATTCTCTCTCTCCTTTGTTCACCTAGCTTCAACATATTCAGCAACAAACTTCTTTCAATAAAAACATTACAAAAGCTACATCTGATCGGAGTAAGTAACCATGCCAACACCCGACTTCAGGGTTCCTAGTGGAAAGGCTTTGGCGTGAGGCTGGGGGCACAGTGCCTGGTAAGAAAAGCTCCTGTGGAAATTTGTGCAATGAGTGGGTCTTTATCAGCCGGGCTTGGCAAGAGAAATTGGCATAGTATTTTAGGTCACTTGGTGCTAATAACCTTGGTTTAGGTACCTGTAACTCTGTCTTTGTGCATATCTGTAAATTTTTTAACTTATGATCCATTTACAAAGACACCCAGTCTATTTTGAAATTGTTCTGAGGTTTTAAATCAGCTAAATGTATGTAGCTTGTAGATGGAAGGGTTCTCTGTCCCATTGGTCCCCTGGACCAGTTTTTCTCTGCCAGTGTCAGTCAAAAGAAAGCTGAGCCTCCCTGAGCTAGGAAAATTTACCACTCAGCTTGCTTTTGAACTAGTGTGTAATGGGTGCTTGATATACAAGGATTCTCCCAAACCTCCATCTTGTAGATCCATTCTGAATCTTCAGGAACTTCCCATCATCAGAATCATCTGAGTCCATCACAATCATAATTCTTTTCAATTTATTATACTACAGATGTGTTTCTCTTTTGAACTCTGAATAATACCAATACCAAATGTCGTAAAATTATACAGATAATGGAGAGACTGAAATAGAAAACCTTCTCAGAAGAAAGAACAGGTTCAAAGATTAGGAATCACAGAACATGGGGTCTTAAAGGAATTGAAGCTAGCTAACAGCAGTAGGCGTACTTGTTGCTCAATGCGTCAGATTCAGATGTAACTCCCCTTCCTGCTATCACTTTTAACCTGCAAACCAAGAATGGTTCCAGATTTTACCTCAGATGGCAAATGAAGAACGCTGGGGCATAGAAAGTCTAAGCCATGCAGGTGGACTGGGAAGAGCCGCAGTCCACGGGTGAGCTGTCTGTCTCCCCATCATGGACTCTGATCACAGTCCTGACCAGGGCTCCTTCGTTTCCAGACAAGACTGTGGGAGGTGGGAGAAGAAACAGCAGCACCTGTAAAGGTTCTGCATGTAAACCCAAGCTTCTTCCAGATCATAAGGACAAGCACCAAAGAAAGATGTAAACTCTAAGAGTCTAAGAGTAGATTGTTATTTTAAAAGAGCTAATTCCTGGGTAGGAAATAAAATGTGGAAAAGCCAAAAATGGGTGCATTTTTAATGAAAGATTTCTCTCTTAATCATATTACCTGGACATCTAAACACTCCATAGAACATTAAAAATTGAATCTCCAAACCCTATAAGCTTTAAGCTGATTCATTATAGAATGGTCGTAATGCCACTCCTTGAACAGGGTCACGTAGGGAAGCAAAGATAAAGAATTGTCATGTGGGAGTGTAAGGGAAAGATAGGCGATCTGCAGGGGAAAAAGAAGAGGCTTTGGGGGCCCAGGAGTCTCCAGACCAGGCAGAACATCAGTGACACTAGGAGACAATGCTAGCCACGAGAGAGAGAAAAGAGAAAGAGGGTATCATACAGTGAAATTGCTGTATTATTAAGTCAACCTTATGACTGGAGTAAGCCAACATAATTCAATCTGTTATTTGGAGAACTGAAAACTGTGATTACATTGTTGTCTAAACTGCTCCAGAATGTGTTCTGAAGGCCACACATGCAGCACGAGGACACGTGGATTAAGACTCAGCCAAGGAAATGTTTAGCTTCTTGGGCTCAGTGTACAACCACTGAGCACAGAAAGTCAAGTGATAGTTTGAGTCCAAGATTAGCAAAAGCATGAAATTAGAATTTATTGAAATGGTTTGAAAGTTTTTTTTTCATTTCAAATTCACAAAAAAAAATTATCCACAAATTCTCCAAATGTTGTTCGTGATGTCAAATGTTTAGAACCCACAGTAAAGTTGTTTATTGGGGGTGAGGGGAATCACCATAAATATGTCTGTAGATTGCAGGTTAGTTTCAGCTCATTTTCTTATTAAAGGCTGCTAGCCAGATACTAATACTGAGCCTTCAACCTGATTTGTTAGAATTTATACTACTTAAGTGAGGACATGTTTGTTTCTGACATCCCAGATAACAGAAGGATACTAAGAAAGGCACTGATCAGCTTCCTAAGATTTTCACTCCTGTGACATGTGCAGGGTATAGGACAGAGCACTTTAAGGGCTTTCTCGGGATAAGAAGACTTCCAGCACCTGCTTGGTCCAATGCCTTCGTGCTCCTGGTGTTCCATTCCCAGGTCTATGTCTGGTAGGGGTGAATGTATATGCCTCAAAGGCGTATTGACCAAAAGTGTGTGTGCATGCACTCACGCTGAAGCACACGCACGCACACACACACACACACACACACAGCCTGAATTCAGAGTCACACCTCAAAAGTGCATTAACTTGGGTTTTAGCCTGGTTTATATCTCATGGAATTTTCCACACAGAGAATACAATTTCCAGTCATCAAACATCATCTCACTTAAGACATGGTATTTGAACAAAAGCAGCACCTTCCCATTTCGCAGATATGCCTTTCCAAAGCAATATTGGGAATTGACTCTAAAATGTACAAGTGTGTGTGTGTGTGTACATATATAATGCATGTGCACATTTTTATTTTTATTTTAAAGTTCATTTTAATTATATTTCTATGCAATTTTTCAGCTATTATTCACAAATTAAGCTCAGCTAGCTTTAAACCGACTTTTAATCGTTATTCTAGCCCACTTAGGATGTGCTGTCACATAAAATAGATTCTTCTTGATTTTTCCTTCTACCTTGAACCTGAACCTATGAAGGTTTTTTTAATGTTTATTTTATTTAAAATTATATGTCTGTGTGGGGGTATGTGCATGTGATCTCAGGTACCTGCAGAGGCCAAAGGCACTGGCCCTGGAATTACAAGCAGTGTGAGCCACCTGACGTAGGTGCTCCCTGAAACCCAGTCCTTTGAAAAAGCCATCTCTCTTGCCCCAACCTATAACAGAGACCTGTGTGTTTTCACACAGAGTAGAACATAAGAAGACCGAGAGGGCAAAACTGTTGCTTTCTGGAAAACTCATTAATAACATTGAACAATACAAGCATCTTTTTTTTTTCCAACTACAGAATGGAATTTATTTATTTTCGAGAACTGTTTTACTTTCAAAGCAGAAAATCAGTGGAAGAAGGAGCCAGGAACACAAATAGACAATCCACAGAGAAAGACATGCCTTTAAACACGGAAGTACGTTCGGTTTTTTGGCAATGAAATAGACTAGAGGGAAAGCCGTGTTTCCATAAATCATTCCTCCAAGGTTTAAACTGCTTTTATAGTCCTTCCTGAAGCAATGAGGAAATGAAATGTGTGTGTGTGTGTGTGTGTGTGTTAGCTATGCTATAAATTCTTTTAGATCTGAGACAAGCTGGTTGTTTTCTAATAGTTATTGGGTTCCTTGACTATCTTCTGTATCACCTTCTTGCCAAACGCATAGTTTAAAAGTATTTCCTCCCCATCTGCTGGCTGCCTTTCCAATTTATCTATTGTTTCCCCTACTGTGGGAAATGGTCTCGTGCAGCCGCATTTGCTCATTTTCAGTATGTCATGTTTACATGTTCAGGTCTCTGTTTTAGTCATTGTCGTAGCTTCCAAGTGTGAATTAGAACTACACAGCAGTGGTTCTCATCCTGTGGGTCCTCACCCCTTTGTGGGGGTCAAAGGGCTTGTCTAAGACTATCAGAAAACAGATATTTACAATACAATTCATAACATTAGCAAAATTATAATTATGAAGTTGCAATGAAAATAATTTTATGGTTGAGGAATTGTATCAAGGTGTCGGAGCACTAGGAAGGTTGAGAACCACTGCCCTAAAGGGGCTTATTATTTTGTTACATAAGGCAACCGCAGAAAACAAACTCAATATTCTCTTCAAAATAACAGTCTCTGCTCATGCTGGATTTGCCAGCAGCTCAGCCGGTTCCACTAGTAGACTCTGAGTCTTGTGAGTTGGAATTCCAGTACAAGACACTCAGAAAGTGTTTTTAATAGTGATTCAGTTTGCAGGGCAGTGTGGTTTCAACCACATAGACACCATTTGAACTTAACTGTAGGACAGAGCTGAAACTGGAGAGCAGGCCAAAAGTTTGATGCTCTGCAGATGCTGGCGTCCCTGTGGCTGGTCCCTCTCAGTGTTGTGGCTATCTAATGCACTTCATCTTTCTCTGGCATGAACTCCTATTGAAAATTTATGTTTTCAATAATATTATAATTTTTCATTAAAGCTTGTGCAAGACTCTTCCTCCTTTCTCTTAATTATGTTCTTTGAAAAAGACTCATCCCATTCTGTAGTCCCTTACTTTTTCTGAAATTTAATAACTGGCATATTTAACATTCTAAAATTGTTCATTTTTGCTTTAATTATTTTGCTATTGATCCCAATTTCACATTTCTTTTCATAATATTTGCATGGAATATGTCTTTATTCTTCCATAAGTGTATATGTATCACATATATATATATATATATATATATTCTGATGTAGAGTCATGTATGAAGTATTCTGAAAACCTAAAATATTCATCATGAAATAATTTGCTCCATGTAAATGTTGGAGAATCTTCTCACTTCTTGCAGAAAGCAATTAGAAGATTAATTAAATATCTTGTCAAATTCTAGTTGTTTATAAATATGTGTTGCTTAGTAAAATGATAATATTTGATTTTTCTGTCACAGTGACTAATGTATCCTAAGCAATCAAGTGCTGCAGATTGAAAACAAAGCTCCAAGTGTCTCTGAGTACATTCCAGAAATACGCGTTAACATGAAAAACATTCTGTAATTTTATACTTAAATATATGCTGAGTTTTGGAATATATAAATCAAAGTTTAGTTCATGATAATTATGCCTTTAAAGTTTTGTGTTATAGGATTTGTGGTCCAGGGCCCAGTAAGGAAAGTAGTATCACTTAAATGTGCCTAGTGTTGTTTATAAATCCTTTATGTTGTTAGAAAAGACAGTTGTTTATGTGTCCAAACTGGAATATGTCTTCCTGGGGTTGCCAATAAATGCAAGACTTTCTCAGTACAAACCAATGTTCAAGTCTGAAGCAGGCTAAGAAGGAAATCTCTCCCACCAGGACAGTGAGCAAATCTGTGTGCTGCCTTCTACAGAATGTGGCTCATCAAGCCCGAGGCCCTTTGTCTCATCTCAAACTCCCTATGCACCTAGCACCTCCCAGCAGACTGGATCCTCTGGGTAGTGCTCTCTCCTCAGTCAGGACTTGGGAACCTACGGAAACTGAATACATGTGCCACTTGCTGTACCACCAGTAAAACGCCTTTTGCTTCTGTCCCAGAAGTCTCCTGTAGCCAACATTCGTGAAACAGTAATGATGCCGTTTATCATCTTATAATAAGGATAAAATTGAAACACAACCAGAGAGATAGACAGAGAGAGAGAGAACAAGAGTGGGATTTAATTTCAAAACAATTTCTAAGGTAAATATCCCAGCTATTTTTTTATACCTAAAGAAATTAAACGAGGGTTGAGAGCTAGCTCAGCGAGCAAGAACACTGGCTGCTCTTGCAGAGTACCGGGGTTCAGATCCTCGAGCCCACATAAGGTAGCTCTCAACTGCCTGTAACTCCAGTTCCAGGGAACCTGATCCTCTCTTCTGGCTTCCGCAGGTACCTACATGCACAGGGCACACATACATACAGGTGCTCACACGTGCACATAAAATGAACAAAATGTTATTCTAAAAAGAAAGCAAGCAAAACACAGAAAAGAGGTTTGTCAAACCATCTGTTAAGACAGGAGTGCAAACTGAACCCAGGCAGGACTCACTCTGAGTTCACGATCTTAAGTATTATCCCTTAAGTGACAATTAAGTATTGTCACTGCCTTAGGAGACGTAAACTTCCAGTTTCTTAGTACTTTAAAAGACTTCCAGTTACTTTGTGGGGTACAACATGTATGAGCATTTTGTCTGCTTGTAGGTATGTGCATTGATTATATGCCTGACACCGTCAGAGGCCAGAAAAGGGTACTGGACCGCCCCCCCCCACCCCAGAATTAGAATGACGGATGCTTGTAAACAGCCATGTGAGTGTCGGGAACCAAACCCATGTCCTCCGCAGAAGCAGCAAGTGCTCCTAAGACCCTTGCCATCTCTCCAGCCCCAGTTATTGCTGTTCTTTAGAAGCAAGTCTAAGCCAAGCACCACGAAGCACAGACAAAATCGTACCTTTTTCTCACTCGGTTTCCTATAGAATCAGGATGACGTAGCTTACCCCATGTTATCATTAAGATGTGAGTATGTGGAAATGTCTCTACCCCACTGAATTTTGTGTCCTAAATATGTTTGTTAGGGACTATTCCAACGATGCTTTCATTGTTTAAAATATTTCAGTGTTTATCCTCTGATAGCCAAATCCCTTTGACCTAGAAAACTGGCTTGTTCATTTTATACTTTCTTCTTGCATTCCCAAGCAAGCAAACCTTTACCAGTCATCCTAGTAAGAAAAGGTGGAAAATGTCATATTTCAGAGACTTACAACAAAATAATACACGCAGCACTTCCCGAAGTTGTAGCCAATAATAATTACAAATACTGCTTCAATAACCAAAAGAGCAATGGTGGTTTTTGCAAGGGAAAGACTCAGTATCTCTGACATTTCTCCCTGGTCAGCAACGTTAAGTTTACCAATGCTGTACAGCTCCTCTCTACTTGAAGGGTGTGTGTGTGTATGTGTGTGTGTGTGTGTGTGTGTTCAGATGAAAATCTCCTCAGAGCACATGTGTGTAAATAACCCTAACTGCCTTGCTTGAATGGCTGTGGGAAGATAATGTGCTTCTACCGCAGCCATTTTCAATTTGTGGACACAAGCCCTAGCCAGCTTTTAAATAATTTCCAGCTCTCCTGAAGCCCAAAGAGCAACAAGCTGGCAAAACCATAGTGACAGCTTATTGTGTTTTCCATAAAATTTGACCAAACAAAATCTAGAAAACCTTCCTTCGCTTCTGAATTTCCAAAACAAGATGTCAACTTTATATTTCTTTTCATTTATTTAAGCAATTACGGAAAGAACTGAATGATGATTTGGCTACAATTACTGTATCATAAATTGTCCAGATTGTTAATACAATAACTTATGATAGAAAATATAAACGACCTCTCAAAGAGTCCTAGGGAAACTTAGATTCTATGCCTGTTTTATTTTCGCCGCTTATCCTCAGAGCGAGTTCTGGCACTTCTCTGGCCCCTTGCACTGCCTAACAACTTCGGTACTGTTCTTCACTCTTCTTGTATTTCCTTGTTCTACCAGCCTCCTGTAGCGTCTCTCCTCACTCGGATGCAAGCTTCACAAGACCGGAGTTCCTGCCTTCCTCTGTAGACTGCTTCTCACTAGAGCACAGGGTTCACTTTTGTGTGAGTGATTTACATACTTGGTTAACATAAGTTGAATGCACCATGTCAAAAAGCGAACTATAGACTTATACTAGGAACACGTGACTGATACCCTTGAATTTCTATGTATATTTCATAATGCTCATTAAATCCTCCCCAAAATGAAGGCATTTTGCTCTGGGGAAAGGGAAAAAAAAAACACATACCCTGCCATCAAACATCTGGAATCGAGATACATGACGAGTCATCCAGGAGGTTCCGAGAACTCAGAGCCATTGCCAGGAGATTTAAAACTTCTAAAACACAGTTCAGCGCACAGATTCAGCTTTTCACTCTTTCCCTTACACAAACATCTGAAACAGGTTATAGTTGATACGTTATATGATCAAATCCTAAAGTATTGGTACCTCAGAACTGGCTGAGATCAGGCATCCGTCTCGACCGCAGTGCGATGCCGCAGAGTCGGCTAGAGAGGCTCCTTAGATCTTCAAAGGTTGAAGTTTGGGGCCCGAGCACCGTCTTAAGAGTTTTAGCAAATTAAAACAAGAAAAAATATTTCATAAATGTTACTGCTAATTTTATAACAAGTCCATGGACCTGCACAAACAATAACAGCTGAAAACCATACAAAGCAAATCAATGCCCAGGAAAAAAAAAATTATCAAAATTACCCACTTAACCACTGCAGGAAAAAAGTTGGCCACTCAATAAAACAAAACAAACAAAAAACCTAAACATCACCTTAGTTCAGTTTAGAGCAAAAATTATACAGTCTCAACAAATTAACAAATTCTCACCATAATTTACACATTAATTGCCAACACAGGGTGAGTCATCAGAAACATGACTTTCAAACTGAACTCCCGATTTTTACTTCAGGAGAAAATTCTGACCTGAGGCTCTGATTCAGACCCAGGTGGATGTGGTTCTGGAGATTGGTGAAAGCAGGAACAAGCCTCACCTCCCTGCTTCAGAGGGGCTGCAGAGGTGCAGAGCTGAAAAGGGAATTCCACAGTCCTGACGGTTCTCTATTCCAATATACAATTAGAAGAAATATCCTGGTGGTGGTGGTGGGGGGAGGGTCTTTCTGCCTATGTGTTGCATTGGCCTGATAGGGCAGAGTAGAGCTAGGTGGGGGAAAACTATACTGAATGCTGGGAAAAGAAGGCGGAGTCAGGAGAAGTCGTGCAGCCACTGCTAGAGACAGAGCCACGAGCTTCGTGGTAAAATATAAAATAATGGAAATGGGTTAAATTAAGATGTAAAAGCTAGCAAATAAGAAGTTACAGCTACTAGGCCAAGCAATGATTTAATTAATACAGTTTCTGTGTGGTTATTTCCGGAGCCAGATGGTCAGGAAACAAACAAGCAGGCTCTTACAACAATATTCAGCTATTTTCCTACTTTAAAAAAATGCTGTAAGAGAACAGGTGTAGATAGATATACTGATCCCATTAAGCTGGTTACATTGTGATTTTAACTAGCTGAGTAGTTAGGTTATGGAATGCCTCAGACTCACTACAGGACCTCATGGACTTGTGTTACCATCTTCTCTTTGCCAATAGTTTACTGGAGTCCTTTTTGTTAGTTTATTTCTTTTTCCTTATGATGCCTTCCCAGTGGCCATTTGGACTTGTAACAAGACTCAACCACTCTTTGAAATACAGCTGTCTCCCATTTTCCTAGCATATATAAGCCAATTACAAGACTCAAGCGTGTTATCACGGATCCAGACCTTTTGTAACTGTCTAAAAAGATAATTGGCGAAAAGTCAAGAACAGTTACTAACTTTAAGCAGGAGCATAATAATTTCAAGAGGAAACCGCGATGGAACTTTCCTCAGATTAATGACAGCAGCCTTTTTCCTGGTGCTTCATTGGCTCTTGGTCTATGGTTTTTCCAGGTGTAGTTACATGGGTCAGATTATATTCATTTCCTAAGGAAAATAATATTTTTTTAGAATTTGTTAATAAAGTTATATTATCTAGCTTTCACTCATGTAGACCTTTCTGCTCTTTGTAAAAAAAATTAATTTGCATGAAAGAAGGAAAAATTAAAAACTTATTTAAGCAAAGCTGTAGATAAACTGTTATTTTGTATTATTTTTTACCCATATTATTTATATAAAAGTTAATAGCAACAAAGTAGCTTCATAGCAGCTGGATATTCCAAAATGGTTATATGACTTAAAAATAACCTTTAGTCTCTGAAATCCTTGTGATTCTGACTGGTTGCCTTGGGTGGTAATAGGCCCTGGAAAAGCTATTTAAACAGGCACTGGCATTTTCTAAGATGCATGAAATTTTCTGAATTTATCAAGACGTAAGGATCTGATTGACATTTGCATCTTCTCACCAATTCAGGGAGGTGAAAATTAAGCCAGGAGAAGCGTCTCTGGATGACTTAGTAAAAGTACAAAAACAATAAATGAAATTATTTCCATACAAACAGAAATTGAGAAACTATCCATAAAAGATTTAAAATAAGTACTAGCCATAGTTGGTAAAGTATGAATGATTCCTCCCAAACATGGGTTGACTTTGTCGTTATAGGACAATGAAATGGTGGGCCTTTCTGAGCTGATTCTGTCATGAAGGGATCATTGTCATTACGAAGGTCTGTCAATTCACAAGGGTTCCTGTCGCCAATTTCACCACCTTGTGTGTACATGTTTTCCCTTTGTCATGATATGATGGAGCAATAAAAAACCCACCAGACACAACCTTTGCTCCTGGGTTTCCCCATCTACCTGCTGTTCATAATTTCCCCAGTGTAAGACAGCATAACAAGAGAGGGAGAGGATAACAGGTTCAAGCAGGGAAAAAAAAGGAATTGCAGAAGGAATTCAGAAATGCAGAAATAAATGGAATCCAAAGGCGAAGAGCAAATTAAAATGTATACAAGTATAAATTAATCTCACCTTATACTTATATTGATCTGAAACAAACTTGAAATGATCTAAAACTCTAATATACCATCATGATGCTACCAATATGCTTGATCAGTGAACACATGTGTTTCCTGAACACACTGTGAACAAGAATTCATGGAAAGAAATTGTATCTGCAGAGTCTGGTGGGCTGATGAAAACTGCAGTGCTGTGGAGACATTGAAACATTGCAGGGCCACAAGCTAATACCTCATCTTTGTCTCCCTGAACAGCCCTTCCTTGCCAGCCTCTGTGTGAGAACTAACATCCTCTCACTTCTAGATAAAAATTTTGGAATCTATCAGCTTAGCAAAGCCCTGCCTTCTAGCAAATCAAAAGCGTACTTAGTTATAATATTCTATAAAATTACCTTTAGGCTAAGTGTGGAAGATCTATGCTACCCATGAAAAATTGTTGCATTTAGACTAAAACTCTTTCCCCAAGCTATCTCACAATATGTATGTAAGAATACCAAAGAAGGAACACACTCAAAATCTAAAACACTTCTGGCCCAAAGCTAAGGTGTATTAAATTTAAATATTAAATTTTAAAATGCATACAAAAACATACGAAAGAGTAAGGGAATGTATGGTTGTAGCACACAGCTGTTTTTCATTGAAACATAATGCAAGCTGGGTGGTGGTGGTGCAGGCCTTTAATCCCAGTACTCGGGAGGCAGAGTCAGGCAGATCTCTGTGAGTTTGAGGGCATTTTACTACCTGCAAACTTTGTGTGTGTGTGTGTGTCTGTGTGTGTCTGTGTGTGTCTGTGTGTGTGTGTAGACAGAGTGATTAAGGCCAAGGTTTCTAGCAATTTCTTTGACTTATTTGTGTTTACTGCCAGATTGTCCCATTCAGTAGCTACAGCCATGATAAGACACTAAAATGGACGTCATTTAAACCTGTTAGGTGACGAACACTGTGAGAATGAAGGGTTTGCTCTTCACAAGAACCGCAGCAGGTGCCTCATCCTGCAGCAGACACCACGCCGGTCTTGTAAGAGGCTACGTAGACATTACTTGCACACACTTAATGGAAGAAGACTGGTTTTGGAGACACTAGGGCCAAGTAAGATTTAGTGTTAAGTAAGGAGAGAAACATTTCTGAATCAGAAAAGTCAACTCTCAAGGTAATAAAAGAGTCCTAACACAAGAAAGATATAAAATGTTCAAGATAGTATGGGCTAAATAATACAATTTTACAAAAAATAAAGCAAAACTTGAGAAATTTTAAAAGTAACCTGGAAATCCATAAAGTGATACAGTTAACATTTTGTATGCTATTGATAACATAATCAACACAAGCAACAAAATAGAAACACTTTTGAAAGTGTGTCACAGAGCCTCAGAATTCACCATTTTGCCAGCCAACATTGCAAAAGTAGTCCGCGTGTTAACTACTCTTTAAAAAATCTGAAACTTCATCTTTTCACACATATTGTATGATCGTAGTGAAAGAATAGAAATAAATACAAGATTAGTGACTGAATAATCAGTAATAACTTCCTGATAAATAACTGAAAGTAAAGAGGCATTTTTAAATAGTGAGTCAGTTGATACAAATGTATACACACTAAATGACAGGAACTAAACCATGTTTGGTATAATGCCTGAGATGTGTGAGTTTGCTCTTATTCTCAGATATAGAGCTTAAATTCACACCTTAAAAAAAGAGAAAAGCCTGAAGAGTCTGTTTGGGTATTCATTCAAAGAAGCTAGGAAAACATTCGATGCAAGAAAGAAAAAAAGAAAAAATAAAATATAAGAATAAATAATGAAGAAAAGGATTAAATAAATGAACTTTAAAACTTACAATGAAAACGTTTCAACATCAAATTTGTAATTATTAATCAATAAGATACAAAACTATGTTTTTTCCTTGTTTATATTTTATTTCTGAGGTCATAATATAATTACATCATTTTCCCTTTCCCCTTTCCCCTTTCTCCCTCGAAACTCTCCCGTACACCCTCCTTGCTTTCCTTCAAGACCACGGTCCCTCTTTCATTAATTGTTGCTAAATTCATATTGATATAGATATAGATAAATATAGATATATACACAAATATTTATGTTCCTAAATGTAACCTGTTCATTCTGGAATATTATTGCTCATAGGTATGTTTTCAGGATTGATTGTTTGGTACTAGATAGCCAGTTGGTGTCAAAACGTGGCAAATTTTTAAGAGATCATTTATCTCTTTTCACACATATGAAGATCTAGACTACTGGAAGTAATAGAGGCTTATTGGTTGAGGGAAAATCATGAGAACTGCCTGTCTCTGCTGAAACAACTGGGTCAAAGATGAATGTGGTTCCAGAAGTACCACATTACGTCATGTTGGGCTGTATCAAATTTATCCTTACTAAGCACCACAAACATCCTGAGGCAGATTACTTTAACCCACACTCTGACACAGAAACATGAGAGAGCTGAGTACAATGTTTGGTTTAACCTAGAACTTTGCCAATCAGTTTATTTACACAGAAAAGAGACAGGAACATGCTCAAGAAAATACAAAGTTCTTGGGTTTTTATTTATCAAGCTATTTCTTCAACAAAACCAGCAAAATGGTATAATTTTTATTGTTTTAATGAGTCTTTTCACACACTTTCTCCTCTTACTTGTCTCTTCTCCTCTCTCTCTCTCTCTCTCTCTCTCTCTCTCTCTCTCTCTCTCTCTCCCTCTCTCTCTCGTGTGTGTGTTCTCTCCTTCCAACTCTTTCAAAACAAAACTGATTTTACAAAACTAAATAAAGCAAAGGAACTGGCATCTAATCAACGTGGAGGAAGGTCGATAATGGGTGCTGTGTCAACGGCACAACTGGGAAGATGATGTCTGTTTGTAAACTGGGTAGAATTCTGCTATGGATCACATTGGCCGGTTTAGCTCATTTTTCTCTGAGGCACAAGAGATATTAGCATTACAAAAACAGTAAGTCATCTCCGGGAATAACACCACATTAAAAACCAACCCTAAGTGTTGGTATAATAAATTTTCTTAAATGCAGATCTTAAAACTCTCTGGAAGAATTTTGTGGTGGGTTTTTGCATGTGTAAACGGTTCTGTGGGTTCGATGCTAAACAGTGATCTTCAGTCACAACAAACCTCAAACTATCCAGATATCCAAACAGCAGGTCAGTGTAATAAACATTCATCTTGTGTACACAAAGTGCATTGCTATAAACATGTCAATTTGTTTATCTTCTAAACTAAGGACAATAAGAAAAAGTACGTTTATATTTAATTCATGCTTTATCATTTCCCGCAGTTTTATTTCATCATTTCAATGCAAGATTTTCCATCTGGCATATCTCTTCTGCCTAAATAACTTACTTAACATAATTTGTAATCAATATGCAATGCGAATGCTACAGACAGATATATACATGGAGCCCTATAACACCTGGGGACTTTTAAAAAAAAATGACCCTCCACTAGGGAAAGAAGAATTTTTCACTGTTTTAATCCTGGTTACTACTGGATTAAAGCCAAAAATCTTTACTGCCAATCATGCTTCTTTCATTGAACTTTTCTGGTTATATCTGTTTCTCTTGTTTCTATATATTCTTTTGTCATCTCCTTTCTCAAAAGGTTGATGTAGGATTAAAGAAAATACGCATAATAAAGGTAATAGGCAGATTTAAATTTAAAACATTGCTAAAAAATATCCAAAAGACAATCCTACCTTTGAAAAGTATGAATTTATTTGTATGTATACATGTGCTAAGATTTGAAAAAAATAGCAACAACTGTTGGCATAGATGAGGGGAAAGGGGAACACTTACTCACTTTTGATCATCATAATGTAATACAACTATTAAGAAACGAGTGCAGGCGTGTGTGCACATGTGTGTGTATGTGTGTGCGTGTGTGTGTGTGTCTGTGTGTGTGTGTGTTTGTGTGTGTGCTTGCAGAAGCAGGGGAACCCAGAGCAACCCAAGACTTTCTCAGAGACTCTGATGAAAGAAGAAGGGAACTTGAGTTCTGTGTCCTTGCCATGGGGTGGACATGGCAAGGCCAGTCTAAGGTTGGAGCCAGCGCCTCAGGTAAGTCCAGGTAGTATCTTACAAGGGCCTGACATTTCACACTGTGCACTGGGTTTAAATCCTTAGGCAGCTGTGTCTGAGGTACCCTGTGTTCTCTTTATCAGCATTGTCGACTTTGCTCTCTGCTGACCTGGTTTTTTTTTCCCCCTTGCAAATAGTATTTGTTTGTTTGTTTGTTTGTTTGTTTGTTTGTCTTCTTTAATTTTTTCCCTGGCTCTCCTACTCCACACTTTACTGTTCAGGACCCTTACCCCTAAGGGTCAGGTCAAGTGTGAAGCTTCAAGAAAGAAAGAAAGAAAGGAAGGAAGGAAGGAGGGAGGGAGGGAGAGAATGAAGGAAGGAAGGAAGGAAGGAAGGAAGGAAGGAAGGAAGGAAGGAAGGAAGGAGAAAGAAAGAAAGAAACAAAGAAAGAAACAAAGAAACAAAGAAAGAAACAAAGAAAGAAAGAAAACTGGCTACATGATATGGTTATACCACACACACATATTCCCAAAAGACTTTATATCCCACCCGAGAGATATTTATTCATTGTTGTTCATTGCTGCTTCTATTCACAATACCCCTGACATAAAAACAGTTGAAGTCCAACCACTGATGATAGTAAAAACATGGAACATATACATAGTGGAATATTATACAGTTGCAAAAGAAATGAAATTATGAGATTTACAGGTAAGTGAATGGAAATGAAAACAATCATTCTGAGTGAGGTAACACAGACCCTAAAAGACAAATACTATGTGTGCTCTTTCCTATGGGAATGCTAGCTTTGAGTTTTTAGATGTGTGTGTTTAAGTTAGAGTACCCAGAGAAAATAAGGAATCAATATGGAACCACAGTGGAGACTTCGGGGGAAGGAGAATAAAGAGCAGATACATAAAGGAAGATGGGAATAATGGAAGAGAAATGTTAAATGGGTGGGAATGGGAGAACAAGGTAGAAGAATATAGATGAGGAGGAATAATTAATGCCAAAGATCTCTAAAAACATCATGTAGAAACTCATTACTCTAGTAGCTTCCCAAGATACATATACATACTCATATATAAAAGGAGTTAAGGTGTCATTATTAGCTTATAATCAGAGGAGTATGCCTTCTCCTGACACCATAAGCTAGCAAATAAAAAGTCAATGGCTGGATATGGGTTATAACTTTTCAAATTGCTGTTAAGTGAGTTGTCGTAAACCTCCTCAATGTCGCAGGCTAGTGCTGTTGCTCTTTGTGACCTTCCAGAACTTGGGAGTAGAATTCTGCTGCTGAAGCCACCATATCTGTGAATTACAAGACACCGTGAAGTCAAGCTGATACTGACCTGAAGGCTTTGCCTCTAAGGGGGAGCTTTCACAAGGCTGGAATTTTCTAGACGAAAGAAGATGAAGAAGAAGGCCAAGAGGGGGAAGAAGAAATGTCTAATCTTACGCATGAACCCTAAGGGCAACGATAACAACTGGGCTGACGAAATATGCCCACTGGTGCAGATAGTATGGGATGGGAGTGACTAACCACTTTCTGCATGGGCTTAAGGCTCCATGTCACAAGATGGAACTTAGGCCTGGTGCCATGAACCTGTGACTAGATAATATAAGGGACAACCTAATATTATGATGCTGTGGACACATATAATAAACTGCCCCCCAAGTTCTCATCTTTATACTCACAGATCAGTGATCAGGGCATCTCTCAACCCTAATCAGAGAAGCTTAGTGTTTGCAGTAGACAGCAATGAACACAGAGAGCCCAAACTGTTCTTCATGTAGGGAATAATAGACTGTGAAGTTATAAAAGGAATATGAGTATCCCATACCCTCTCCCCAGACAAAAGTTCAGGAATCGTTGCAGAAGAAGTCTACGGGTCCTAAGAGTCAGAAGTAGTAGACATTTTCAGTAAAACAGTATTTGCTGGATCCTTGAAAATAATAGCTGTGATTACATTCACAAGGTCTGCCCCAGAGCAAGCATGGATGAGGAAAGGGTACATGAAGTCCTACCACCAGCTGAGAGGCCCTTGGCAGCTGATGACTGCTGGGGGTAGTGTGGTGTGGGAGTCAGTTTTCTCCAGGAATTTAGGCCCTGAGAGGCTACGTATACCTAATAGAACGAGGTATACCTATGCACATACACACAACACTAAGTGGACTTAGTGGGTGTTGTAGTTTGAAGGAAAATGGCTCCCATAGGCCCATAAGGAGTGGTACTATGAGGAGGTGTGGCCTTGTTGGAGTAGGTGTGGCTTTGTTGGAGAAAGTGTGTCACTAGGGGGTGGGCTTTGATGTCTCAGAAGTTCAAGTCCCTTCACTTTCTGCTGCCTGCCAATCTGCAATTAGCTCCTCCTCCAGCACCACATCTGCCTGCATGCTGCTAGGCTTCCTGCCATAGTAATAAAGGGCTAAACCTCTGGAACTGTAAACCAGTTCTAATTAAATGTTTTTCTTTACAAATGTTACCATGGTAGTAGTGTTTCCTCACAGCAATAGAAATCCTCACTAAGACAGAGAGTTTAAACAAAAACAGAGGGTGAGTTTGATCTGAATACATTATATGCATATATGAAATTCTTAAAATTTTTAAAAAGAAAATATTTTGCAACTACTAGTAAATTTAGATTGGCTCACACAAAATGAAATATAACTCTAATCTTTGTTTACAGAAAATAAATAAACTCAAAAAGGTGTTTGTTAACACAAGGTGAAAGATAAAGTTTAAATAAATAACAGGAATAATAATATTTATTTTATACAAGACGAATTGAGTCCTCCAAACCCAAATGCGTCAAGAATGTAAAACTAGGACTAAGTCAGGAATGTGACCAGCATTTGTGATCTGACATCAAAAAGAGGGTGTCCAAAAGTGAGACACATCTCTGGGAAGCAAGCAAGGAGTGCCAACAGGCTCGAGACTGAAGCCAGAAATCAGATGAGACAGCTGCATCCTATATACCCCACCCAGCTGTATCCCTTTCACTTCATGTTCCTGATGCCCACGGTCATTTTATAGCACACCAGATACATCCTGCCCACTCCTGTCCTGTGCCTCTACCTCTTCCCTCTCCCTGTTCTTTCCCTCTTAGTTTTCTTCTCTGAAAGAGTCATGATGTAGACTGGTTTACAAGGTCCTATGACTCAGATTTCCGAGAGCTCGGTATGTTTACGTTCCCTAATTGTCCTTCCTATTTCTCTTCAGTTCACTATCACCTAGAACTGCCTTATGACTTTGGTCCTTTGTGACTTCCTTCTACTTCCCGTCTATAAAACCAATGAGTGACTATTATTCTTTTTCTCTTTTCTTTCATAAGTCACAATAAATAAGACATTAGTGTCCACATAAATCAGTGGCTTTTAGTTCCTATCATTATATTTTTATATTGGGCTTACCCTGTGATACTGATTACTGTTTCAGACAATATTCTATTCTCAGGGGAGGGTGTACTTAAGATCAAGCCTGGCACCCTGGATACCAGCTTAGTAGAAGTAAGCAGCATTCATTTTTATTATAACATAGTTCCTGTTGATCATTCCACTGAAAGAACAGAGGTGGTTTAACATTTTTAATCGCTTAATGACTTACTCCCAAAGATGCAAATCTCAGTACACACACACAAACACACACATGCACAAACACACACATCAAAACGAAAATGAAAAGCTAAGCACTATGACTTCAGAAAAATGAGCAGTCCAACAGTGATGGTTAAGAGTAGATTAGATGAAATCTTGGATAAAGAATTCAAAATGACAATTATAAATACATTGAGAGAAATCAAAGAATACACAAAATATTATTTGAATTCCAAGAGAACACAAACAAATGAATAAAAATATGTAAGTTGATACAGAATATGAAAATATAATTAAAGATACAGAAATTCTGAAGGAAAGAACAAGCAAACTTAAAGAGTGGGAAGTCCGGCCATGGACCACATGAGGAGAACAGAGCATCAGGTCCTAGAGAACAGGGAGAAGAGGTGAAAACTCAAAGACAAAATGAAAGTGAGTTGTTTTTTTTTAAAATATTTATTTATTTATTATGTATACAATATTCTGTCTGTGTATGTCTGCAGGCCAGAAGAGGGCGCCAGACATCATTACAGATGGTTGTGAGCCACCATGTGGTTGCTGGGAATTGAACTCAGGACCTTTGGAAGAGCAGGCAATGCTCTTAACCACTGAGCCATCTCTCTAGCCCCCGAAAGTGAATTTTTAAAGAACTAACGGAGCATGTGAGATCTGTGGAGCACTGTGAAAAGACCAAACTCATAAATTATAGCCGTGGAAGGAAAAGCTCATGCTAAAGGTATAAAACATGTTTTTAGCAAGAGTATAACAGAAATCTTCTAAATTTAAGGAAAGAACTCTCCATCTAGGTTCAGGAATCACCAAATAGACAGAGCCATCATAAAATTTACATTAAAAAGTAAAGAAACCCTTCTACATCATTTTATAGGTAAATAACTAAATAAACAGACTGAAGAAACATCGTGAATTCTGCAAGAGAAAAGACCAAGCTATATTAGAGGTGGGCCAAGTTATATTAAAGGATTAGCGATTGAGTGACCCACAGAAACTTTAAAGGGACAGCAATAGAGAAGGATGTATTCCCAGTTGGAAGACTATGACTTCCAAGACAGACTGGGAATAAATCCAGCAAGAAAATCTGTCAGAATTGAATGGAAAAACAGTAACCTTTTCATGATGAAAACAGGCTAAAGAAATTCATGACCCTAAGCCAGCGTTACAGAAGGTCGGGAGAAAGTCATTCATGCTGAAGAGAAAGATAAATACATCCAGGAGGATACATGAAAGAATAAACTCTAGACACTGGAGAATTCACCTAGCAATTATTATAAAAACGATGTCAAATAACTGGTAAGTTCCATTTGCCTGCAGAGCTAGAGACTAATTCAGTTTCTAGACAAAAAAAAAATTGGTAGAAAATAACTTTATGGTCTAAAACAAGACTGCCCAACTTAAGCCCTGATTTTGCCATGCATTGGTTACCTGATCTTGTACATGTTATTTTATTTCCTTGTGTTTCCATTTTCTATTTATTTGGTTCATATAAAGAATAAAGATAGATGTCTGTAAGAAATATGAAGCTTGGTGTGTATTTCAAGGACATTTACCTATGACCGTGATGTTTTAAGCTATGGGCTTTTTAAAGCCATTTTCTTGTACACTTTCAATTGAATATTTATGAACTCTTCCCTCGGGGCTGAAGAGATAGAGCAATGGTCAAGAGAACTCATTGATCTTCCAGAGGACATGAGGCTGGTTTCCTACACATATGTGGTGGACCCTGTATGCACATGACGCAAATAGGCTGAAGAAGACAAACACAAACACACATAAACAAAGACATTTGATAAAGTAAGAAACCTCCTCGTAATGTCTCATTCTAATACTCAGTCATTAATCAGCCTAACCTTTCTCTATCTTTAAGGAGATGCATATACTCATATTCAACGGTCAAAACCCAAGTGTGCAGAAATAGCAAAGGGGTAATCTAAACAGTAACAAAAAAAAATGGTGACAATTTTGGCCAACTGGCAAACATCAAATCCATCTAAATGATTATTCACTTCTCAGATCCAGGCTAAAATGTCCATGGCTGGATACAAGGCCAAAAGTTTTTATGGTGTCTAACTTTGCAGAAAGGAGCCAAAAACTAGATTTTATGGTCAATTTCCCAATTTGCAAATGTTGTCAACTAAAGTAAGACAGAAGGAAAAGGGCTAGAGACTCAGGCAAGTAGCTCAATGCTAGTGTGCTGGCCTAGAAAGTGCCAATTCCTGGGGTCAGTTCTCACAACACACACATGTGAAAGAGAAAAGCAAATTTTGATGATGTTTTTAGTCCAGGACATATAGATGAGCCAAATTTTATCTACACCTGCCAATTTGCTAGTTTTGGAGAAAAACACTAAATATAAGAACGTGTGTGTCCATGGAGGCAAAGAAAAGCATGAAAGCAAATTGTGTCCTCTCTCACAGAGATGTGCACTTAATTGCCCAAAAAGCAGGGTTATGAGTCATTTCTTAAACTTAAGGTAAGAGAAAACCCTGTGTTTTTAAAAACAGCTAAACAAACCACTTCCAATGGATATTACTGCTGTGCACCCCACAATATAAATGTCCCCAGAGAGGAAAAGAGAAGCTGAAGTACATTCATGTAACCTCAGCCACGAGGAATTAGGAAATCTGCCAGGTCTCAACTTCTCCATTTGGTTTTTACTTGATATCATGAGCAGTGAATCTGATTATGTTATTTGTATCTTTTAGTGTTTGTTGCTTTACTTGGAAGCCTTGGGAGATGCTGCTATGCCCAGGGCTCTATGGGAAACTGAAGCAAGCTGCCCAAAAGGGTTTTACTGTCAATTTCTGTTTGATGTTTTGAGAACACAAATTGATGGTGTTTGGTTATCCATAATCTATCATCTATCTGCTGTTTATGGATCACCTATGTTTACCATCCATCATCTATTTACTTACTATTTATTCTCTCCCTGGCTTGCCATGTGTTTAATAATCTCATTCAAACTGAAAGTTTGATTCTTACAGATCATTCTTTGCACTTTACAGAAGATTAAAACCTAGCAAGCACTATCTACATATTTTTAAAATAAACAATGGCTTTGGTTCAACTAAAACTTTAATCAACACTTGCTTAATAAATTCACTTTAAAACTATAACACACAAAAGAATGAAAAATATCCTGCGTTATAAAATCTCACCTCAGAAAAATCAACTCATTCCAGCACTTTAAGGAAGTGCCTGACTGTGCATTATTCCTAGACGTCCCTGGGCAGAGAAGAGCCCTTCCTTGTAATCAAGAACTCCTGGCTCTATTATGGACTTTGACACTAAAAATTTTTGTCTTTGATTCTTGGCAAACTTCTCCGCTCTCAGTGGAAACACCTTTGAATCCTAAAAGGGATAGTTTTACCAGACAAGATGTTCTTTGTTCCTCTCCTTTCTCTCTCTCCCCAACCCTGACCCCCACCTTGTGGTCCCAGGCATCAGGGCCTGGTGCATGCTAGACAGCACACTACCACTGACCTTTACCAGCCCAAAACCTTGAAGTTCCTTGGGCAATCTGCATCCATTATTCTAGAGAATAGGGACCAGGCAGCTCAAAGGACTTGGCTGCAAGAAAGACCAAAAGCTGCACATGTGGTTTTCATTTTCAGTGATTTATTTCATTTCAATTTGAAAAATCACCATATGCTTAGACATAGGAACAGCTCACAGGATTATATAAAAATAAAATGGTTTTTCTTCTCTCCCCTCCTTACTTTTTTGCTAAGACTACCACAGGTGTCTATGTATGTTTGTCTCCGTATGTCCATCTGACATATGTATGTTTGCCTCCGTATGTCCATCTGACATATGTATGTTTGCCTCCGTATGTCCATCTGACATATGTATGTTTGCCTCCATATGTCCATCTGACATATGTATGTTTGCCTCCGTATGTCCATCTGACATATGTATGTTTGCCTCCGTATGTCCATGTGACATATGTATGTTTGTCTCCATATGTCCATCTGACATATGTATGTCTGCCTCCCTATGTCCATGTGACATATGTATGTTTACCTCCCTATGTCTGTGTGACATATGTATGTTTGCCTCCCTATGTCCATTTTTGGAGACCAGAAGTGATAATTGACCTGTGTTATTTTTTCCCCACTTCTCCTCTAAGCAAATCCCAGATCACATTCTATAGCTATGTATACAGATCTTGTTAGTTCATTTTAAGGACACAATGTATAGCAGTACATCAGTCTACATACTGACTCAAGCCACTCCCTCAACAATGAACACATGTCTTTGTAAAAAGCTCACCAGCCTTTTACTACTCTGAATAAGGCTGTTCTAACACCTTACACACACCTTTTTGGAAAGATGAGTCCAAGAGAAGCTGAAGAGTCCTTAAATTTTTGCAATTCTGCTGTTCTTATACACTCTATAAAAGTGGCTATACACACACACAAACACACACACACAAACACAAGCACACACACACCCCAAACCAACAAACAAATCCTCTTTAACTCTAAGCTTCAAACAATTGGATTATTTCTGCTTTATTTTACCAAAAAAAAAGCAATTTTTAGTCTCGTTTCTTTTTAACTCAAACCTATCACAATCCTTTAGGAGATACAGGTGGCTCCTAAACTCCCACAAGCCTATTTGCTGTTCTTATTCGTGTTTTTAGCGACACTGCCCTGACACCCTTAATAGGAATCAAGTCCCCAACAAGTCCCCCTCCCAAATGCTAGGCAGATCCTGAAAAATGGAAAAAGAAAAGAAAAAGAAAAAGCTAAGGAAAGCTCTGTCTGCAGTATCTTGGCTTGGTTTATAAAACAAACAAGCACTTAATCATGTTCTTTCTTGGACAGTCACAATGAATAATTTTCTTAATTGTAAACAGGACTCTCCTGAAAGTGAACTAAGATTTGGAGGCCCTGGAATTTTAAATAGAGCTTGGCCAAGAGGCCAGCGCCGACGTGACTAGGAAAGCAGCCATACACATCACTCTTTCATCACTCACACATCTGCAGCTTAAGGAGACTGCATGCCACGTGGGCTAAAACCGAGCGGCGATCACATCACTATGAAGACACACGCAGCACAGCATATTCTTTTTGCTTAAGATACTGTAGGATGTAAACAGCCGGCCAGAATATAATTTATGATAAATATGAAACTTCAACTGTCCCAGACCTTATCAGCTTGTATTTATAAAAGAAACCAAGTTATTATAACAACTTGAATTTCAGTGGCCCTATTTCCTCTTGCACATGGCATGTCTGAAGGAAGGAAGATGGTGTCCCTCATTCTCTATTGTTTAACATAAAGCAGATTAACAGGGGAGAAATTATGTAAATGAGAGTCCTGCAAAAATATCAGCCTCAAAGAAAGATTGGGTTCCAAAACTTCCTAAGATACAGATTCAAAATAGAGGTACAGGTTCTGGAGGGAGGGTATATATAAATTTTGGGATGGTAAATGGTCAAATATTGCTTAGTTTATACAGATCACAGATCAAGGGATCTCATTGGAGAGGTTCATTTCACAGTTACAACCTCTTATTAAAATGACCTTAACTAGTATGTTTCCTTTATCAAAGAGCAACCACTTAAAGGAATTCCCACAGTTACAACTTCACATACAGAAGACCATGCACAACTGGTATGCAGAAGATTATAAAGCAGCTAATTTCAGGGTGTTGTATTTGCATTTTGAAATTACATGTTTGAACCCCAAGCATGTATCAAACACATTTTCATCCTCAATCAGGTATCTGTCTTCAACTCAAAGATGTTTTGGAGTTCCCAGGTGAGCCTCCCACATACTGCTGGCCTGCAATCAGTATTTAATGCTGTCTCAATAAGCAGGTGAGACGGGGCAAGCCAAGCAAGGTAGCTGTGCCATCACCCTCTGCTCTGCTATTCCCCAAATAAGAAAACTCTACAGTAGGTCAGACCCCCCACATGCCATGCTGTCCTTCCATATTCTGAGAGCATCTTGTTCATAGAGTCCCTGAAAGACAGTTACTCATTTCTGTGTTGAATTTGGTCATCTATGACCCTTACCATCTCCTCATGCACTCTGACCTAACTGTGTTTGCCTGGGGTCTTCTTCTCCATGACTGAGATGACCCAAGGAAATAGGATCATTCAGTGCCTCACACAGCAGACACTGGAATGAGTACACCTGAGAATTCAAAGTCCTTTTTCTCCAGCCAAACTTCTTCACACTGGCATTGATGCACCAAACCTACCTTCAGCAGTCTGAACCCTATTCAGGGTCATTTGGAATAAGACAAAACTAGTTCCCTCCCTCCCAACTACCCAGCCCTCCCTGCCCCTGACACACCTGTCCCTTCCTTTCTTCTCAGCCACCACGTTGTGGCTTTTGTAGACAACATTTCCACCAACAGGCTGCAGGATCCCAGTCTGTGGCATGTACAGCATCAATATTCCTTTAATTCATGCTGTCTAGTGTTTATTTTTGTGCTGCAGAGCATGCTAACACAGCCTGCAATCAATTGAAACTTTCCACAACAAAATAATTTTCTACTCTACTGGTGTCTCTAGGTCAGTGGTTCTCAACCTGTGGGTCTGGACCCCTTTGGTAATTGGATGACCCCATTTACAAGGGTCACCTAAGACCATTGGAAAGCCTGAACATTTACATCACGATTCATAGCAATAACAAAATTCCAGTTCTGAAGTGGCAACAAAAATAATTTGATGGCTGGGGGTCACCGCAACATGAGGAACTGTATTAAAGGGTCACAGCGTTAGGAAGGTTGGGAACCGCAGCTTCGGGTCTTTTAAACGTTCATGCATCAGTCTTTCTTTGAATAGTTGTATTTTGCCACAAAGAGTGTCTTGGCATGGGGAGACAGCTCGGTTGGTAACGTGCTGGGCAAGCATGAGGAGCTGAATGTGGTTCGAGAACACACGTGGGAGAGCACATATGGAGAATCTCAATTCTCCTACAGGAAGCCAAGCAGAGACAGCAGAATACCAAGAAGGTTACAGGGCAGAGAGCTTGGCATACATACACAGTGGAGGGAGAGAGAGAGAGACAGAGACAGAAAGACACAGAGAGAGAGATTGGGAGGGAGAGAGACTGAGACTTTCTGCATGCAAACAAGGTATAAAGAGTGAGCATCAAAGGCTGACCTTTGACCACATGTGTATTCAGACATAGGCGTTCATGTACACACAAACACATACACTCATACCATGCACTTACACACAAGGATTTAAAGATGTTTTTTCATTATGCTTATTCCACTTTATAATACATAGTCCAGATCACAGAATCATTTTTATTCTACACTCTGTCAGCAGCTGAATCTTGGACTTCGTATATCTCTACTGCTGGGATCACAATGTGAAGGAACACTGCCATGTGGTATCAGGCATTGTTTCCTGGAGAAAGTTCTGCCTTCATATAGCACCAGTGCTCTCATGTATTTTGAAAAAAATGTTGATCTATAGTTGACAGCTCATTTGGTTTGGTTTCATTCCTTTTCTGGATTATTCTGATAGCCTGGCTGGAATGTTCCTTCTGTTTAGTGGCCATTGTTAGTTCAAATAACTCAAAAGCCAAGTGGCCTCCATCTCCTTGGTCTATTTCCATCAGTGCAGCAGGAACTGTTTTTTGTTTGTTTGCTTGTTTGTTTGTTCTATTAAATTGACAGAGACCGTGGGAACATTTTTGTGTTTCCTTTTATTGAACTGGGCAAGATTGACTTCAGCATGACAGTCCTAAAATCTAGGAAATGGAAAATGTATTAGTGTATCTGTCTTTGGGTTTCTGTTGCTACAACAAAACACCATAACCAAAAAGCAAGTTGGGGAGGAAATGGTTATTTGGCTTATCCTTCCATCACTGGAGGAAGTTAGAACAGGAGCTCAAGCAGGGTTGGAACCTGGAGGGAGAAGCTGAGTCAGAGGTCATGGATGGGAGCTGCTTACTGACTTGCTTCTATGGGCTTGCTCAGCCTGCTTTCTCATAGAACCCAGGACCACCAGCCCAGGGATGGCACTATTCACAATGGGCTAGGCCCTCCCATAATAATCACTAATTGAGAAAATAAGCATCCAGGTGGATTGCATGGGGGCATTTCTTCAACTGAGGCTCCATCTTCTCTGATGGCTCTATCTCGTGTCAACTTGACACACAAAACCAGGCAGAACAGCATCTAAATCTTGTGCATGAAAAGCAAAACCCATCCATAGACTTCTCCCAAGTTCCTTTTAACAGACTCCTGCTCAGCCATGGCACTGCACCGATCAGGGGGCGATTAGAGGACCCCCGGAAGTGGGAAACCCAGGTTCTGCCACAGGATGTCAGCGTTTACCCTGACAAGTGCTGGGATGCCAGTGTGTAACCTGCCTTGTCAAACAAGTGACAGAAGTACTTGATGTGGCATGCTTCCAAAGTCATGTGACAACAGCTCTTACACACCCATCGTGTAGCAAGAATAAATGCTTGGTGGAGTCTTAGAAATCACAGGCCACATTTGTGTAGGCTGGGAGATACCTACAATACCAAACCCGTACCAGAGAGCGAGATCGGATGACTGGCTTCTCACCTCACCAGCTACACTCTCTGCTTTGGGTACCATCTCCCAACCTATTGTGACTGATACAAGGACAGCATGGAGTCAGAACACAGATTTTTTTTTTCTGATAAAGAAGTAGCTACACTCTAGTTGAAGCTCTAAAATAGACAATATATTGGAAGGGAATTACTGTTAAAAGTAGGGGGAGTGATTATATGTGTAAAAAAAATGCAGCTACTTTTTGAAACTAAGTATCTCAAAGGGAGTGACATAATTTCTTTTTTATTGATTTTCATTTAGCTCTAATTTTTCTCTGCTCCCCTCCCTGCCTTTCTCCTCCCCTTCAACCCCCTCCCAAAGTCCCTGTGCTCCCAATTTACTCAGGAGATCTTGTCTTTTTCTACTTCCCATGTACATCAGATCCACTGGGTCCTCACTGTTGTCTAGGTTCTCTGGAATTGTGATTTGTGGGCTGGTTTTCTCTGCTTCATGTTCAAAAGCCACTTATGAGTGAGTACATGTGATAATTGTCTTTCTAGGTCTGGGTTACCTCACTCAAAATGATATTTTCTAGCTCCATCCATTTGCCTACAAAATTTAATATGTCATTTTTTTCTATTATGTAGTACTCCATTTTGTAAATGTACCACATTTTCCTTATTCATTCTTCGGTCGAGGAACATTTAGGTTGTTTCCAGGTTCTGGCTATGACAGACAATGCTGCTATGAACATAGCTGAGCACATGTCCTTGTGGCACGATTGAGCATCCTTTGGATATATACCAAAAAGTGATATTGCTGGGTCTTGAGGAAGGTTGTTTCCTAATTTTCAAAGAAATCACCACGCTGACATCCAAAGGGGCTGTGCCAGCTTGCATTCCCACCAGCAATGCAGGAGTGTTCCCTTTATAAAAACACCGATGACAACTTATGCTGGAGAGGTTGTGGAGTGACATAATTTCTGCACAGAGAAACTGAACAAGTCACTCTTTCTTCTTGAATTAGAAGTGAAATAAACCTGGGCTTTTCAGAACCCTTTCCAGGGATCATTGTCTACACATGAACAATAGCAGAGTCCTTAATGCCAACTAACACACTTCAGCTTCTGTACCAAGGAGGCTGGGATATCCTGCCCGGAACTGCAAACTCTCTCCTGGGCCTTCTATCCCTCATTTTCAGGGGTTTGTTAATCTCTTCCTTTACACTATTCCCATGTAAATAGAACACACATAATTCCTTATACACTATCACTTAATAAGTGAATTTCTTGCTCTCTTTAATTATTATTATTGTTATTATTATTATTATTTTGGTTTTTCGAGACAGGGTTTCTCTGTACCTTTGGAGCCTGCCTGGAACCAGGCTGGTCTCAAACTCACAGAGATCCGCCTGCCTCTGCCTCCCGAGTGCTGGGATTAAAGGTAGAGGCCAGCACTGCCTGGCTTTGCTCTCTTTAATCTTCTAGTTACCCTTTTCCATATTCCCCTGCCATCCTCTAGAGCAATGGAGATGTGACCCGCCAGTCAACTTATTCCTCAATGCTAGCATACTAAATCCTCACTGTGGGACACTTGTAAAATGACCCCCCTTCAACTGCCTCACCCCTCCCTCCTTCCTTTCCCGTGTTATTTTTTTTTTTACCTATCTTGCTATCTTTTGCCAATCCTCCCTACTCCTTGCTTCTTCATTCCCGTCTCACTTTTCTATGACTTTTTCACTTTTCTATGAATCCACGTGTGATATTGTTTCATTAAAACTCCTATGAACAGGCAAGGGAGGAAGACGGTTTGCTCCTTAAGTGATCTTACCTGCTTCCTCTCTCCCCAAAGCAAGACAGAACGCCAGAGACCCTTTCACATCACCTCCAATTCGACGGCTGTGGCGGCTCACGCCTGCAATGCCAACACCCAAGAGACTGAGATAGGACAGCCACGAGTTTGAGACCAGCCAGGACTGCATGAGAAGACCCTATCTCAGAAACCAACCAACAAATCTCATAGGCCTTTAACGGAGATCAGTGGCCCTGGAGAGCTGCACAAGTATCCGCGTGTTTTGGTAACCTGGCAGTGCACCTTAAATCCTTCTAAACACATAGCGTGCACTTACCACAGCTACTTCACTTGAGCCGGGTCAACCAAAACCCCTCCCGGAAGTTTTGTGTGGCGCAAGCTCACTCTAAACACCACACACTGTAACAAGCATCCTTGGCCAGCTCTTAACCTTTCCTGACTTCTCATATTACTTTGGTAATATTTTTTGCAGGTGAAAGTGGGTTAGCAAAGACGACAGGCAGCTTGACTTCTCACCACTCTCGCCTGGCTCCTCCATCCCCCCTGAGAATCCTGCTCACAAATTGCTGAACTTTGCCCTAGATCATCATTGGTCATGTGGTATTTCCATGACGGTCACATAGAGCTCACCAATTTGCTCTTCTCTATAGGAATCTCGCTCAAACCCAAAAGCTCATTAGTTGGATTAGCCGATTCTTTCACCAGCATTTATGACACAACCTTCCCAGCCTTCTGAAAGCACCTTGCTCGGCTCTTTTCCCACCCTTGCTACTTCCTTGTAACTCCTAAAGCTTTTGTCTGCCCCGTGACTCAGAAGCCTGTACCACGGCTCTTTGGTGTTTACTGAGACCCATTCTGCTTCAGCGAACAAACACCTCATCGGTTGTCTAGTCTACACAACAGAGCACATTAGAGTCCAGTGGCTGAACGGCAGCTGCTAACTAGTGCTTATACATCCTCAGACAAGGATGGGCATCCCTGCAACCTGTGTGGTTACATGCTAGTTTAATAAAAACTCAGGCTAATTTAATAAAAACTGTTCAAGATCACATGAAACTTGAGAAGCCGTCTTTGGGCTCATGAAGGACATAGTTTGAATTTGTTCCAAGAAAATGAAATCCCAACTGCGCCAATTTTGAGGACATGTTTGGAAGACTTCAAAGATTATATATAATGTATTCTGGGTCAGGGGACTGACTGTCTTCCAAGTATGACCTGATAACATTGCAAACACAGTGAAACCTGAACCAGACAAGCTATAAGGGAGCTTTACATAAACAATGTGAAATGAAATTTTTACGGACAAAACTAACAATGTATGTGAGAGTTCAAAATCTTTTATTGTTCTCAGTCCCAGGACACCCAGGGCTACATGGTGAGATCTTGTTAACAAAAAGAAAAAGAAACAAAAAGAATATGCTCAAATATGGAAGAAATTATTGCTAAAAATTTAATAAAAGTCTTTTCTAGCCATGCTACCAGTAGGAAATTGGTTAATACTAAAGATATTATCATAGGTGTTCAAAAATATGATCTAAGATTTTCTACAAATTTTTGTATATTTTGAGTTTTTTAAATTTTTAAAAGTAAAAAAATTAATGGTAAACACACAAAAAGGGTAAGTCCAATAAAGATCTCAGTCATTTTCACAGTAAATGTAAAAAGGGTTTTAAACACTATGAAGGAGAAGCTTATATCCATGAATCTGAAAATAAATTCCTAGAGAGAATTATTTTCAACACAGTGTTTTTATTAATACAGAATTTTGTTTAAGCAAGATTTGAAGCAAAAACTGACCAGCATGTTTTTGATTGGTGTTATTATTATTAGTTGCAAAATAAAATCTCAAAACATGACAGACCGAGGAAATGCTGTGCGCACACATGCACGCATGTGTGTATGTAAATTGTTTGTGAAAACAATAAAGTCATAATATACATTGTGTGAAAAATCAAGACTCACTTTTAAGAATCCAAGATAATGAACTGTCATCATGTGAACCACGTCACATTTTAACAAGGCACGAAAAGTCACTGGCAAGGTTTTTAATTTAAATGTTGCCCTTGAAAGTCTTAATAATTTAAGATTTCTAAAAAATAACTCTAATTAATTTTAATATTACTACCTCGATGGAAAGCTTGTTTAATTTAAAATTAATAAAAGTTCCATTTAACAAGTTGCTAGAAGATGGTTCTACTCTCAGGAGTGCTTGCTGCTTATTCAGAGGATTTGGTTACAGCTCCCAGCACCAAGATGGTAGCTAAAATTGCCTGTGACTCCAGTTTTTTCAAGGGGGTCTAGTGCCCTCTTCTGGCCTCCCCAGGAAGTACATGCACATGGTTCCCGCAGGTAGGCAAAGCAGTCATCCATATAAAAACAAAACTGCACAACAAAACTCCTTTTCGGCATTAGTTTTGTTAGAATAAAAATCACAGGTAAAATTTAATTATAGCAACACTGCTATCTTGTTGAAATATGAAAACGGCAACTAAATTTAACAACATAACAAGATTTGTCTTACGTATTTGTCTTCATTTTAATCATTTACCTAAAACTGGTTATGTTTCAACAGAACACTCAGATCTATGACCACACTAATTCACAGGCATCTTCAATATGCTGTCGTTTTTTTTTTTTTTCATTTCATAAACACCACAAATGACAACAGCTTTCTCTTTTGTGCCCCTTCGGAAGTAGAGTGCGTATATTGATCCTACCCATGCTGAGACAACGACGGCCTTGTGCCTCACTGGAGCTTGAATCTTTCTCTCAATGCCCCTGTGTTCCCATAACAGCCAGGTTGGGAGTTTGACCGTTGTGGGGTGTAACCATGACAGTGATTCATGCCATTACATCCCGAGTGAGCTTGTAACAGAAGTACCCTTGGCCCCCCAACCCCCACCATGTGATTCTCTGCTAAGCTATTAAGCCCCAGGGATGCAGCTGCAGCCTGTTGGTCCTTAGCACCCCATTACCACACCTGTACCAAATAAATCTCCATGTTACAGCAGTACTAAACACCTTAAGTTGTTTAAATATCTTTTTTTTTTTCAAAAAAAATTTTTTTTGATTTGAAGGGATATTTATTCCTCAAAACTTAGACTAGAAGGCAGCTGGAGTTAAGGATACTAAAGTAAGCTATTGAGTTCATAGATATGGATGAACCATAGCAATACAGAGCCCTTCAGAAGTCTACAGAACCCATTTCCTTTCAGGTTCAGCTCACGTACATTGTGCTCGGTCATCACAGCTTGTGTGAACCACAACTCACACTAGAATTCCCCACTTTTTCTATTTAATTGAGTTTGAAAATAAGTTCTAGATTTTGCAGCTTAGTTCTTCACATTTCAAGAAGAATTCTAAATTAATATTTTAATTACAAGCACATAATTTCTCAGATTTATGAGGGAAACAACTTTTCCATGGTGAAGAAATATTAACAAAGAGTCCTTAACGTTTCATCGAAACAGTAAATTGTGAAGGGATCAACAGTCCCTGTACCAGGAACTCCCTATAACCCTTTTCTGTTTCTACTGTCCACTAGATTCCTTCAGATTATGGGCATGTATGTGTGCGTGTGCATGTGTGTGTGCACACGTGTGTGCAAGTGTGTGTCTGTGTGTGTGGATGTGTGTGTCTTTGTGTGTGCATGTGTGTGTCTCTGTGTGTGTCTTTCTGCGTGCATGTGTGTGCGCGTGTACCCCTATACTAAAACTTTTAATATCTTGGTATACGTGTTATTGAGTTTGACAAATCTCCTGATTGTTTTTTCAAATTAAATATTTTATTCCCAAAGGAAACTAAACTAAATAAGGAGTCACCCAGCTCACTGAAAGATCATAAATATGCATCGAAACTAATTACCTTTTCTGCTTAAGAGACACAACAGATTTCATTCAGAGCGCAACAGAAGTGCCCTGCAAACCAAGAACCCACTCTTCCTGTTTACCAATTTGGCCTGAGTTCAGTGAGCAGAGCCAGATCAACTCCAATAGACACGTAGTCGATTGAGCAACCCAGAGGCAGGGTTTCCAGAGGACAGACTGGATCATGTCATGCCGTTAACTAGAGAGCTCAGAAAAGTCCTTTCCAGAGAGAGCAGATGGAGGGCAATGAGGAGAGCCAGGTGTCGGCACCAACTGCCACATCACCCTCAGATTTGAGGCAAGCATAAAATCATAGCCTAGTTCTAGGCCAAATGTCAGGACCAATGAGCAGGAACAATACACGACAAAGAATGTCAGCAGAAGCCGGGTGGTGGTGGCGCACGCCTTTAATCCCAGCACTCGGGAGGCAGAGGCAGGCTTATCTCTGTGAGTTTGAGGCCAGCCTGGTCTAGAAGAACTAGTTCCAGGACAGGAACCAAAAAAAGCTACGGAGAAACCCTGTCTCGAAAATTAAAAAAAAAAAAAAAAAGAATGTCAGCAAAATTGAAGAATGCTAAGCAGAATACAATAAGAATACTGCCACACAGTGTCTGTGACTTCAGCTGAAGAGACCTGACACGTAGAAATCACTCTACAGACAGATGGAATTTTCTGAACTCTCATTTGCTCATGTAGTTAGCAATTGTTGCTGACTTTCAACTGGAAACTTGTCTGGGGCTGTTGACATACCTCACATGGCCTCTCCGTTTGCCCTGGGTTTGACTTTAACATAATGTTTCAGGCAGTCAACTTTTTATGCTTAGGGATCCTCAGGAATGAGGCAGAAGCAGCACTGCTTTTCATAGTCTGATGTCAGCATTCTGGCTACGCCATGTCGCCGTCCTTTGCCTGTTATGAACAAACTGTCCAGAACCACGGGATGAGTACACATGTCTCAGTGGGAGGGTAGGAAGGTCACAAGGTTAAAAGCATATTTTTGGGGGAAAAAGAGGGGGTTTTTTTGCAGTAATTTTTACAAAATAAAAAACATACCATACTACAAATAAAAAAAAGTTAAGGTTATTTCAAACCTAGCAAAACTAAGGTATGTGACAATGGCATGGAACCATCCAAATATTAAAACTAATATATACAACTTTGAATTTTATTTCCAAATAAATAAATAATGTGTGTGGGAGACTGACGTCTTCAGACACAACTCTTCAGGTCTTTGAGCTGTCCAATACACAAATTCTCAAAGAGTTACACAAGAATATGCCCACAGTTGAGTCTTTAAACAGCAAACAAGAATATGTAGGGTAGAGAAGCCTGTGAACTCTACACAACCTGGGGGCAAGGGTCATCACCAAGGAAGACTGGGAGTCCAAGATGTCAGCTATGCTCCAGGTGTGATTCTAGTCTCTGAGAAACTGGTCCATGAACATGAGATTGATAGGACATATGATGCCTAAAAGGAGAGATGATCTGGGCAGTTAGCAACAGTTTGTACTAGAAAAACAGTTTTCATGAAATTTCACAGAAAAGAATCAAAAGCAAGATCAACATATATTTACACATTTATTTCAAAGAGCTGGAAGAGAGGATTTTTAATGTCCCCCACAGGGAAATTATAAATGTTAAAGAGTAGCTATATGAGAACCAATTTGTACATAATACCACTTGTACATGCACAAAAAAGTTATTCAGTACCCCATGAATAGGAATAATTTCTGAATTTTTATTTATCAGTCAAAACACAAATGTTAGAAATGAAGTTTAGTTACTAACTTTACAAGGAACGTGAATTATACAATATTTTGTTATAACAAAAGGCACCAATAAATATAATTTGCTTATGAATAACATAGTTAATAAAACAAAATTTGTTTCAATGAGCATTACTGAATAAATGATTGTGAGGTTATACAACAGAGCTCAGTCTTTATTTTTCATGACAAGAAGTTAATACAAAATGCCTAAATCTGGGAAATCCTGAAGAATCAATGTAAACAATTATTTAGAAATACCAGAAAAGAATCAAATGGGAGCAACAGAACATCGCTCCTCCGGAATGAAAGAAGAAGACAGCTGACTTCTGTTTTGATCTAAATGTCTGGAGAAGCAGCTTGTGTACACATCTAACATTGCCAGAAGTACACAAAATCAGCGAGAGATAAGCATGGAAACCCACCAAATCGCTGGGCATGTCAGCAACCGTTGCTTTCTCTCTACTCTTTACTATTTTCATTTACCATAACTTCACACCGGAAGCGTTTTTCTCCTCTCCAGACAGGAAATGCTAAATATACAAGGGTTTTTTTAAAAGGCAAAATTCAATGGCAAAAGTGAGAAAAATAAGAAAAAAAAAGATAATAGTAGATAAAATGTTTTCAACAGATAACAAGAAAATACAGGTAAGTATAAAGGTAAGGCCAGCAAAGTAAGATGGGGGAAGCTAGAGATGGGCCCCTGTACAGCAAAGTGTGAACTGAGCCAGTGTCCATATCCAACTTCAGAACGTTTTTAGACTTGAAAGCCATAAGATAAAGCATTAGACCAAAGTCAGGTGACGGAAAAACAAAGGGTAGCCCCTCCTTATTTCCACAAAACTTCTAGACAAGGATGATAGGGTTCTCTACTGTGAAACTCAACAACCCAAGACCAACCCCCGTGAGGCCTCCAGTGTGGTCTTGCTGTTACAACACCCTCAGCGGAATTGCTTGTTCACACATGGCGCCAGTACACAGCTGCTTCTCAGAACCTCCTACCCGATGTGAGTGGGAAACAAATAATTCCCAGGTTTGTCAGTGTTTATAGTGAAAAAGCTGGTCCAAAACAGCAGGAAATGGGGCCCAGAGAAAAGGAAGACTTACAGGGAACAGAAGGAAACCTCCCCCAGATAGACTACTAACATCATCAAAATATTCAAACATATCCCAGTTGTGAAGGAAGAAGAGGTTATTAGAATGGTAACAGGTTAAAAAAAAAAAAAAACCCTCAAAACTCCTAGAAGGTAGAATAACCAAATAAGAAAATGTGATATAAAGCTACGTAAATGCCACAGAAAGCTGGAACTAAGGGGCAATAAGACATTGTTAAGAACGTTGGGAGTTAGTATGGAAAGCCCAGTATCTGAAATAATAGGAGTATCCAAAGAGAAAACAAGTGAAAGAAAAGTCAGCCTAGAAATAATAGAAGACATCCCGGGACCACAGCATGAAACTCTCCACCAGAGAAGGGTTTATTACAGACACAGCACCGTGGCTTAGCTAAACCAGAGCACATTTCAGTGAAACTCGCCCTCTGGTGTATAAAGAAGAATGGCATAAGACCTTCAGGGCGAGAAAGCAAGTGTTTGGAAGGATTAGGAAGTCAGGTGGTAGTGGCTGCAGCAGTCAAATTAAACTAGGATGGAGTAGAGGGATGGAGTAGAGGGATGTTCTCTCATTAAAAATCCCCAGGAGTCCAAACAATGGTAATAGTAATAAAGAGCGCAGGAGAGGTGGAGGTGAAAGTACGGAGTGTGTTGAGAACGCTGGTCATGGCACACGCGACACACACAGTCCTTTCCAAAGTTCAGTCTATGTAGTAGAGTGGAACAGCCAGAAATGGCAAAGCTTAAAACCCCCAGTGGCCCCCATTCCTTTCCCTTCCAGCATAGGCATCCCACATCTGCCTATCTACTCTCTACCCATCCATCCATATATGTCTTTCCACCCAGCCATAAACTTTCATGTGTGTATGTATTCATCTTTCTATATATACTTGACAGAAAAAAACCTGAAATAGCAGAAGACATGAGAAAGTCCTAGCATAACAAATAAAGAAGCAGAAGCACTGTGGAGGAAAAGCCAAATATAAGCATGGAGAGATTAGCACATCAGGAAAGGGAGAAACAGGAAGAGAAAGGGGGAGACGGAGAGAGGAAGTGAAGAGAGGGAGGTCGGTTGAGGAGGTGGGGGGAAAGGGTGGGGAAGCAAGTATAAAATCAGAAACAGCAGCTCCTTGTAGGAGAATGCACAAGTTGAGGGAAGCAGAGCTACAAGAAAGGCTCGAGGTGGTTTTGTTTAAATCATTGCTCTGCAGAGCTGTATTTTTAATCTAATAAACTAAATAACTTTAGTGAACAAATTTCAAACCCTGGCTTCTAAACTAGGATTACATTTGACACACGGCGTGCTCTAGCGGGATACGGACCCTCGTCTGTTCTCCTAGGGCATTGTGGAGGCACATTGTCTCGAATCTGTGGGACTTTCAACAGGCACATCGGAGTCTCTGGCATCCATGTCATAAAACTGCATTTCAGATCACTGTGAAAAGTCAACACCACGACTTAAGCAGAGAAACCGAGGGTTTATGAATTTTATTTCATCTAAATCATGTAAGTTATAAGGGGATTTAAACTAAACTTTTGGGGCATTGAGACTTTGCTGTTGTTAGTGGGTATTGAATGGTTGGCTTCTTTTTGCTGTTATCGTTGTTTGCCTGTTTGTTTGTTCAGCCTAAAACACTCGTCTGTACACACTGTGGTAACTCCAGCCTGATTTCCCCTATGGGGAACTGATACACCTCTGATGCCTTCTGCTGTCATTTGAATAATGTCTTACAATAGCTCTCACTAGTAAGCTGAAAGGTGGAGGTGGCTGAGGGTTCAGTCGCGGACAACCAAGAAGTCTCCAAGAGGACCCCATCACTGGCTTCTATACAATGGATCTGCAGTGTTTTGCAGCTTGCCACAGCCTGGGAGGATGTGAATCCAATGGAATTCTTAGACGCCAATCATGCGCGTAGACATTAGTAAACACTGCATGAAATTGCTAGCAGCTACAAAAGGCAAACAAATGCTCACCCTCTGAGCCAGCAATACCTTCTAGACAGTCCCCAATGCACTATGCAACATTCCGGTTTCTCTTCAGAACACATAAACCATGAATCTTTTGATCAAAAATATTACATGTATACATAAACCAACACTATGAATCAGAGTGTCCACAGCATGACTAAAATACTGTAAGCCGGTCAGATGCCGTGAAAGTTTAACAGCTAAGCTGGGGTGTCGTCACACATTGCAACGCACTCCATAGTGGGAAGGAAGGGGCTATGAGTGCACACGGCAATACAGGTATGCCACAAAATAATACTAAGCAAGGGAACTCAGACACCAAAGTGTGTCCCGCATAACTCCATTCACCAGCACAGAGCAAAACTTCAGAAGAGTTGGCTGTGCTCAGTTTTCTACTTTAGGGTACATATGCTTATCCAACCTGGAAAAAATCTCTAATATACATTATATATATATATATATATATATATATATATATATATATATATCTTTGTATTTGTTTTTATAGTTTTACTAAAATTTAAATTATTTGGCTGTTATAGTGGGCTTTATTAACAATATTCATTTAGTGCAATACTTACAATGTGCTCACTTATTTTTAGGAAGTCTTCTTTACCATGCCCCACAAAACCCCACCACTGAAATGGAGCAAAGAAGGAAAAAACAGTAGTTTAGTAACCCTCTGCCTCCATATTCTCTCACTGCTTTTCTTCTTTCATGGACAGTCAGAAGGCTGAGCAGATAGACAGACAGATGATAAGTAGATAATTAGATGACTGATAGATGATGGTAGATACATGATAGATAGACAGAGAAAGATGAGAGATAAATAGATGCATAAGAGACAGCTACAATCTATAAATACATCTACTGAAATATGTGGAGAGATAGACATAGATAGATAAATTGATTTTGTAATGCTATTGAAATAATCTTTGGTTAGAGCTGCAGCCAAGAATCATGATGTGGGAGTCCCCTCTCTATGCTGTGAGTACGATTGGTTAATTAATAAAGAAACTTCTTTGAGCCTATAGCAGAGCTATAGGGGAACAGAGCTAGGTGGGGGAAATTAAACTGAATGCTGGAAGAAAGAAAGGCAGAGTCAGGGAGAAGCCATGTAGCCTGCCAGAGACAGATGCTGAGAACTTTACTCAGTCAGCCACAGCCACGTGGTGATACACAGATTAATGGAGATGGGTTAAATTAAGATGTAAAGGTTAGCCAATAAGAAGCTCGAGCTAATGAGCCAAGCAGTGATTTAATTAATATAGTTTCCATGTGATTATTTTGGTTCTGGGCGGTCAGGACGAACAAGCGGCCTGCTACTACAGAATCATGTAGTATTCCCCCTGAGTTATGGATACCATGAGAGTCAGTGATGTGGAGAGGGTAAAGACTCACTTTGACATGAGTTCTCAGTTAGTATGAACGTTCTTACTCCTTTTAGCTTCTCTAAAGATTTTTAGTGTGTGTGTCTCTACATACATATGAATGCCAGTGCCTATAGAAGCCAGAGGTGTTGGATTCCCTTGAGCTGGAGTTATGGGAAGTTGAGAGCCACCGTGTGGGTTCTGGGAACTGAACTTTGATTCTCTGTGAAAGAAGTACAGTATATGGCCTGAAATGCCAGAATGCCAGTCATCTCTCCAGTTCCTCCTTCTCATGTTCTTAGCTGTAGGGCTGAGCTATGGTGTGTTCTTCCTACCAAATGGATCTTGAAACAAGTGTGTATGAGCACCTATTACACTAAAATATTGTGGAAAAAAACCTTGACAGTAAGAAATTTTATATATATATATTCTTTAAAAGGGGTCTGTCCAAGCTGAGTACAAGGGTGCAGACTTGTAATCCCAACACTCACGCAGGATATATAGGCTGATTATCCTTGATCATCCTCAAGTACATATCAAGTCATCGTGGGCTATTTGAGATTCCATCAAGAAAAGAAAGAAGGAATGGAGGAAAGGTAGGAGGGAAGGAGGGAGGGTGAGGGACAAAGGAGGGTCAAGGGATGGAGGGGAGGGAAAGGGAGGGACATGGTGAAGGTTTTCCTTGAGCATCAATCTCTAGTTCCACCCTTAAGCTACCACTTCCCAAGTGGAGTGAATTTAGCTATTTGACCCAAAGTCGTCAAATAAGGAATAGGAAATAAGAATCAGGCAAGTTTCACCAGCACCTCTTCCCCCTTTTTTTCAAGAAGGGCAGCAGGAACACTCCACTATGATGTTCCAGGTAAGAGCAACAGCCCTCGTGGGTGGAGGGCGGCAGTGACTCCTCCATAGTCCCACTAGAGTTCAGTGGAAAAAGATACAGATAGGATGAAGGGGGTAATTCTGGGCCCTGTGTTAGCGGCCCACTGCTACCATTCAAGACCCCTTCCAAGAGCAGGGAAGCTGTGTGATCTCAGTCTGCCTTGTATTTTTCTCCACTTTTTTTTTTTGTGTGTGTGTGTGTGTGTGACTTAAAGTGCCAAAATAAACTTCAGAGAATTTTACTTCTCTTGCGATAGCTTTTCACACAAGCAGTGAAAAGGCCCCATATTCTGTGATACCTTCTGAGATTATTCCCCCTAGAAACCTCGCTGCCTGTGAACAGCTATAATAACTTTTAGCATCCAGCAATTGACTCACACTCTTTGTGACATGTAAGCTCAGTTCAGTAAACATTTTGACCTGCTGGCTCCATTCCCGGTCCTGGTAGGCTTGGACAAGCTGACAAAATGATGTTCTAAAAGCTGTGTTTGTATTCTGGACATTTCAAATTAATATTCCTTATGGAAAATCATGTTCAGCCTCTAAGGTCAGCAGTGCTGATGGGAAAAACAGCATTGGTGCTGCTTGTTTAAACTGGAACTGGACACGGCTCTCACACTTGCATAGGGCGGTGCGTCATCCAAAGGTCTGGATTCTCATTCTACTTTAGCTGTAATCTTCCATTTCTCTCATGGCTAGGTTGGAGAGTGAGGTGTTTAACTGTAACCATTATAATCTCATTACTTAAATGAGTGAGCATTAAAAATGAATGAAAGAATAAATAAGAAATAGATGCAAAAATAATCTAGTTCCTTTCGTTCTTTCCAGAACCTAATGTAAGCATACTAAACAAGCAATAGCGAGTGATCGATGACAGAACTGCCAGGGCTTGTGCCCTTCTGGTCCCACAGATGAACAACATGGTTTGAAAACTCTCAAGGCTCTAAAATGGTCTTGTGTTTTAGAATAGGGCTCCAAATGCCTCTCATGTTGTAGGTGTGTCTAAGGACCTCTAATTGGACATGACCCTTGGCAACATTTAAGGAACCCACAGGTTTCTTTTTTCTGCCAAGTGATGGACCCAGGAAATATTAGGAGCAAATATTCATTGGGCAAATCTGAAAGGAAGGGAAGCGGGAATGCCCCAAGGCCACTGTGACTGTGATTTCAGATCTCTTGGCAAGATAAAGCTTTATCATAGTAGGAACGCATGACAGTGATTATCGAACCGCTGAGGGTAATCACTGGGAAACCATGGAACGTAGGAAAAGTGCCAGGATGCTGAAGAATGGAAAATGTTGCTCCAGTTTCCAGCACAGAAAGAAGACGGATTTATTGAATTATGAATCAGAGTGCTTGACAAAAGAAAAGAAGAAGAAAATCCTAAGTTATTTCTTAAAAGAGTGTTTGAACGCAGGAGAATGAATGACGTGATGACCAGCTAGAACAGCTTCACTGCAGACAGACTGCAGATGCTACCACTTCCTGTTTGTTACTATTTCATGTTTTATACTACAGCCATACTGATACACAAGGCGGAAGTATACACCCTTTTTCATCAGCTAACTAGCAAGTGTTTCATGCCAATCCCCTCTGCTTGGTGGGGAGGCAATTAGCTGAGTGTTAAATGTTTCAGTTTGCTGTGTGTTGCTGAGATAAAGCACCGATGAAAAGCAACTTGGGAATAAATGGATGTATTTAATCTCATACCTTTGCAGTTTGTCAGAGAACCACAGCAAGAACCTGGAGGCAAGAACTGACATGGAGAACACTTAAGAATGCTCCTTACAGACTTTCTCTGTGTGTGTGGTGCATGTGCACAATCAATGTAAATATCTATTTTCTTCTTTCTGTCTGTCTGTCTTCCTTCTTTCTTTGCTTATCTTCCTGCCTTTTTTTAATTAGTGCTTTCAAGATTTCATATAATGTGTTTTACTCATATTCAGATACCCACCCCTCCCTCAGCTCTTCTCAGATACAAATGTCCCTTCCCTATCTACCCAACTTTGTGTCCTCTTTTAAAAAGTTAAGTGTAATTTCTGCGACCTATATATCCTTGGATGTGTGGGGTCCACTGGAGTGGTTGATGTACTAGAAGCTACACTCTTAAAGAAAACTACATCTACCTTTCTCTTGGAGCCACTGTGTCCATAGCTATGTCAAATGTCAAATGTCCCACTCCTCGGCTTTGAGTGGGATTTCACCCCACCTTCCTCCACTGTCCATGATAGGATGTGGTGTGGCTTGAACTCACTTAGATCTTGGGCATGCTGTCACATCTTCAGTGAGTCCCTGCTGTGTTCAGCAGACACTGTTTCTTTGTAGCCTCCGGCTCTGGCTCTCACTGACTTCTGCAGTAATCCCTGGACCTTGGGGGGGGGGGGGGGGGGCGTTGATATTTAGGACCAAACACTCTGAAGTCTATTAGTCTCTGCATCTTAATCCATTAATGGTCATCTATAGCAAATGGAAGCGTCTCTGATAAGGGGTGAGATAGGCACTGATCTATGGGGTATAATGATAAGATATTAGAACTCAGCTCAATACTATGCCTGTCTAGCAGAATAATAGTAATAGATTCTCCTCTGAGGCCTATGACCTGTTCAGCCACAGGTTCTTGGCTCCATAATGGCGCCTGGCATGGGGTTCATCTTGTAGAGTGAACCTTAAGTCCAATCAAGAAAAAGGGAAGGTTGTAGATATACCATTCGAACCACTAACACAGTAGGGGATGTATTTTCCCAGACCAGAATTTACTGAAGCTTACAGAGTTCACAGCTGGGTAATACTGGTGAGTATTCTTCTCCAATCACACTCGTAGTTCTTCAAGCACTATGAAAGATGCCAGGAAGAAGCAATCTCCCAGAACAGTACCAACTTGAATTCTCCATGTTTTATTACTCAAAAATGTAGCATCATCAGCAATAGGGCTTTACCATCAACTTCTTGGGTGGGGGGGGGGCGATAACCAAGGGCACTGACAGTAGTGTGTAATCTTTGGGGTCCACGGAACCTCTCTGACCAACTACTCTTAAAGAGATAATACATTCCTGGCACAGCCTGATATCTATTAATCTGTGGTATCTCTAATATTCAACAAGTTTGGTCATTGGGGAAATGCAAATTAAACTACTTTGCGGTTTAATTTCATCTCAACAGAATGGCTAAGAAAAACTCGGTGAGTTTCTAGGGTAGGTTGGGACATTTTAAGTTCTACAAACACTTACAGGGCCAGCTGTTTCTTGGAATGCATTTTTCCCCTGACAATTGCCTGCCTCTGTCTCCAAAGTGCTGGGATTAAAGGCATGTCCCATAATGTTCCAGGCCTTGAAAGTCTTTTTAATCAAGAACTTGCCTACCTGCTGTCCCTCAGGGAAAGCACCGCTGAAGTGAGACTGTCCTTAGCTCCTCGGAGCTCAGTGGATGCGATGATCACCTTGGGTAGGTGACACAGCTGGTTTGACAGCTCCGAAGAATGTCCTAGTGGTGGTTCTTCAGATCCCCATACAGAGCTTCCTGTGAGTGAGCCAAGGCTGATGCTTTTTCATTCAGCAGCGTCTGTACTGGGAATTCTTCTTTAGGGTCTTTCCATTCACAAGGGCAATGCATAAATACTTTTTTATGAGGCGTAAGATACAAGGTGACCACTTCAGCACTTGTGACGAACTTATTTAAAATGCATGTCACTTTTAATTTTCTGAAGATATCTTAGTTTGCATTTTATTGCCCCAAATATAGTGATTGCAGTGCATCTGTTTTCGCTAATTAATATTTCCAACAGATGGAGCTCCTGAGGGTCTCCTGCTGTGGATTGTGCCTCCCCTGATATAATTTCCCAATGGGCCAGGGCATCTTTGCATACTGAGCACTGTGTGTCCAGATGTATTCATAGGACTACATGGGGGTCTAAGATAAAAGTATTGTCCTTTAGGAGACCAGAGAGATGGCCCAGCATTTGTTACTCTTGCAGAGGACCTGGGTTCGGTTTCCAGCACCCACATGGTGGCTCACAACCCATCCCAAACTCCAGTTTTAGGGAATACAATGCCCTCTTCTGAACTCCATAAGCATCATGAACATGTGCGGCACACATTCATGTATGCAAGCAAATGTCATACACATATACACATTTTTTAAAACTTTTTAAGTATCTTCCTGTAGGGAAGATTTGTTTTGGCTGTGTCTCGCCAGTCTGGGACCGCTTAGTGTGGACGTAGGTTAACGGTTCTCGACTTGAGATTCCATCCCCAGTCATCTGTTCTCAAGCCAGGGCGGTCCTTGCAGGGCACTTCTGATGTATCTGACAATGACGGTACAGTCTCAGCTTATCTCCGAGAACATCTCCTCCTCAGCTCCCACCTCAGGCAGACAGGGAGTCTTAAGTTTTGTCCATTTGGTAATGGCACTGTAAAATATATCTATTTCAACTGCGCTCTATTAACAAAATCCTTCTTCTTCCAGGTTTTGCTTTCCCTTCAGGTTCGAGAGTCTGTATACTCTTAACCTCTTGTGGCTTTTAAAATGGATTTTCCAAAACTAATTTGAGATTTTCTGTTCTTTCAGGACAAGTGGTCCAAATAATCCAGTTTGTAGTTGTTGGAAATTGGAAATCCTAATGTTGTAGGAAGGCTTGTAGTTTGTGGTTACCTGCCTACTGGGGCGTGGCCTCTGATACTATATACATGGATGCAGAACCTGCATCTGCCCCTTTTTTCTTCCTTCCTTTTCGCTGGCTGCTCGCTCGGATTGTTGGATTGCGGAATTCGATCTCTATCCACTGTTCAGGCAGAGAATTCTGATTTGTGAGTTTACCCCTAAATAAATAACTATCTATTTCTCAATTCTGAGCTAGTGTGGGATTTCTTTCAAGCATCCGTTCATCACTAGGTCCCCTCATCATCCTAATTCAAGTCTTCAAACACTGAGGCACCAGGAAAAAAAAAAAACAGTTCTGCAGAATAGCTTCATAGTGTTGTTACGGAAATGCAGAATTGAGACACTTTACAGTAGTAAATACTGTCACTTACTGAGATTCTAGAGAAAACAGAAAACACCTAGGGACATCTTGTCTATGTGTTTATTTGTGACTTAATAAAACTGAGACTCTGAGATAATAAGCCCAAATATTGGGCCCAAGGTGACTGAACCATACATATCAGTGCATATACTATTCTGTCTGCTTTTTCATGACACTTAAACCCATGAACTTCTCAGACTCTTGGAGAATTAAGGGTTATAGCTCTAAAATGTTTATATCACAAATAACACTTGTGCTCCTGAATTTGTTTGGCTGTTGTTATGAGAAACATGAGCGCCCAGTCACCAATTCTGCAAACTCAATGAAAAACAATGAAAAACATTTTATAGATAAGGCACAAAGCTCACCAGATGTTTGGCTCCTTGGAGACATGTCCAGAGACTGCCAAGTTTAAGAAGCCCCTACACAAAGTCGGGTCTTCATTTCAGTCACGTGGCGGGATACATGGGGCCACTGAGGAATTCCTTACTGCCGTGGCAATTTGAAACCTGTAAAACCTGATCTCTCGAAACCGAGACACCAAATTTAAATTAGAGCATGAATAAAGAGAAACGTGTTGGGAAATGAAAGTTGGCTGTTGAATGAATGAGCTTCATTGTGTAACTTTGCTGGCTAACCCAAAAGGCTTACCTGACTACTTTTTCTAAACACAATGCTAAAACGGTGCCAACAATACATGTGGCAGGTCTAAGGAAATATCTGTGAACTTGAACTCAGATTAGTTACCCAAAAACCTCAATGAGCCAATGTGGATCTGATTAATTATGTCTATGATACAGACATATTGAATATTATTTTGTATTTGTGTGAGATCCCCAACATACTGTCTGCTGGGCAAACACTGACATGGAGACAAAGTGATCACTCACAGTATTGGTTTCTGTCACCCATGAGCCGGTCTAAGAATTTTGTTTGTTTGCCTTGTGTTTTCCTCTGGGCTTTGGCTCTGCTCTGTCTTCTGCATTTCTGCTGTGCAGACTGGAGTTTAAATTCTAACTTGTTAGTGAGCAGAAACAAGTTAGCAGCTTCTACTGCACTTGCCACAAAGATTCACAGAGCCTATGCTTTTCATCTGCAAATTACACCGTTGTAATGATTCCTTAATCCAGTATTTAAGACCAGAGATGTTGATTATACTGCACTTAGTGGAAATCAAGTATGGCATATGATCAAAATATATTGTATTAAAATACTTAATAGATATACATAAAATAGTATGAGGCCATTAATATGGGTTTCTAAATAAGTTGAAAAGTACAAATTTCCTTTACATTTTACCCCCAAAAATCCATATAATGGCGTAAGAAGTCAAGCCAGACCAAGAGAATGTTGATTCTGAGTTCCATTTGCTGACTGAATTCTCCACTGGTTATTTCTGTCTCTCAAGATGCCTAGTATTGAGTTACAAAAAGCACCAAGGCCTTCCCAGAAGGCTGCTAAAAGACATGTGGAACATCTTATCCCGAAATGTGGTTTTAATTTTCTGGCACTGACTTAAAGAAAGCACAATTGTTTGACAAACCCACACCGGTTCTTTCTTCCAGCACGTCATGGCATTGTGCTATAGAGATAAAATTGAATTTGTTACCATCCACAATAAGAGAGTGGCAAAGAAAGCTTTTGTTTGTTTGGGGTAGAATCATAAGCAAAATATAATTTTTTAAAGATTTTCAATGTTATGTCTTGTAAATATAGTCAAATACATTTAGAATCATTTCTAGTTATTAAGTAAAAAAAGAAATAAAAATAACTATTACTCTGAATCATTTACATTTATATCATTTGTTCATAAAGCCAACTCAGATTTTTTCATAAACGATACAATAATAACCACCAGATGAGGCAAGGAAGAAAAACTTCCAACATTTTTGCTTACTTGGGGTATTAAAATTGCCTTTATATAATGTTTGTCCAACTAACATTTTACTAAAAGATTTTTAAAATTTATCTATTTTTAATTTTATTTTACATTCCAAGCAAAGTTTTCTCTTCCACTCCTGCTTGCCTCTCCCCCTCTCCCCAGCCTACCTCCCATCCACTCCTCCCAATGGGTGAGAGCTCTGATGGAGAGTCAGTAAAGTCTGGAACATTAAATTGGGGCAGGGCCAAGCCCCTTCCCCTTACATTAAGGCTGAGCATAGCAATCCACCAAAGGGAATGGACTCCAACAAGCTAGATCATACACCAGGGATAGAGCCTGGTCCTACTGCCAGGGGTAATAAAAGTTTTAAGACATTCTAACTCAAGGTATCTTGGGCTTTTTTCACACATTTCACTCATTTCGTTGTAACACAACAGAAAATTCTAGGTAATTTTAGAAGATATTCAGGAATCCTTCTTTCTTTCTTTTTTCCTTTAATTCTAAAATGGCATATCTTAATAAATTAAATCAAGCTGGCAGTTGTATGAAGTAAGCAATAATTTGAACTTTTCTAGAAGATACATTGGAGAAAGTGAGTTGTGTATGCAAGAATTTAAAGCTGCATAATAAGAAATGATGTTCTCATTTTTTGTTGTTTCATTCCTGTTTAAAAACAGTCATAACTTGGGCCATAATTTCTGCTTCTTTTCTTTACAGTGCTCCCCTTGATTGTGTAATTTTTACTGACAAGAAATTATCCCCAAAATTTAAGTAGCTTGAACCAGCAACATGCATGGCATCTTGGTCCCGGTTTAATTTTTGTATGCTAAGTTTACACTCATGGTATTTGACATGTATGATAGAATGGTTACTATAGTGGAGGGAATTAATATAGATATCATGCCACATGTGACATGTTTTTAAGAAAACAGTCTAGTTCTTTAAAAAGAACCTCATACAATACAGTGCTAACTAGAGTTCTCATGTTGTATACTAGATATTTAGAAGTGTTTTCCTTAATGGACTGGAGAGGGAGGGGAAGGGGGATGGAGATGGGGAGAGCGGGAGGGAAATGGGAGGAGGGGAGGAGGTGGAAAATTTTAATTTATATATAATTTAATTTATAAATAATAATAATAAAAATTTTGTATCGTTTTGTTTCTATCTCCCTTCTCCACCCCATGAGGGATCATTATTTTATTTTCTGAATTCAATCTTTTATATATAGGAAGGGATTTTGACCAAACGTCAATCAACTCAACACCAGGAATGAGCTGCTCCAAAAGACAGCATAGACATTATCAACCATTTCAATGCACAGACCACCGTCCGATGCAGAGAGACATAAGAATCCTGACCAACACAGCCCATTTCACCCTCAAGAAAACTGGGTCTGCAAAACTAAAACTGAAAAACTTCTTCTTGCTGTGATTGTTGCAAGATCTTTCTAATCCCATGAGGAACAGGCATCTCATTCATCTGTCTTCTCCTTACTGTTCTACCCCACCTTAACTACCTTTTTCAAAAATTCACAAAAATCCAAGTAACACTGATTCATGCCATTCTTCTGTTGCCTGCTGGATGTCAGTGACCACCTTGACGTAGAAGTTTCTTTATTAATGAAAGAAAAATAGAGGAAGCACAGGTGTACCTCTGTATGAATGAACAATCATGTCATGACTGAGATTAACTAACACATATCTTCCTTGTTTGCTTTTTATAATAAACAGCCTGAGTTTTGGGATTGCTGCTGGTATGTCTCCATTAGAGGGCAGAGTCCGTCTGAGCCTAGCTTTTCTGTAAGCATGTCTATTGTTCCTTCATTCCCTGTTGCCCCTATTAGGTAGTTAATCCTAAACCATGAAGGTCATTTACATGGAAATGACTCTTCTGAGAAATGCTACTTGTCGCTTGCCGTTCAATGTTTCCACCCAGCCTGTAACCAAGATATATGCACATTTTATAATCATAATGTGTTTCGTAATAATTTATGTACTCACCTTGCTTATATGCTGAGCCCTCCACCTACCTGAGGTAGCACCAATATATTTTAAAAAGTGTCATGATTTATGGCCTTCTTTGTTCTGTTACTATGAAAACTTCATGAAACTCCTGCCATGGTGTGTGTTGGTCTGAATGAAAATAATTTCCATAGGCTCCTTGGGAATGGCACTATTAGGAGGTGTGACCTTGTTGGAGCAGGTGTGGTCTTGTTGGAAGAAGTGCCTCACTGAAGGGGGCAGGGGCGGACAGGCTTTGAGGCTTGGGAAGCTCAAGTCAGACTCAGTGTCATTCTCTCATGCTACTGCCTGTTGATTTAGATGTAAAACTCAGTTCCTCCTCCAGCATCCTGCCTGCCTGTGTGCCGCTGTGCTTCCTGACATGATGACAATGGACTAAACCCCTGAACTGTCTGCCAGCCCCAATTAAATATTTTCTTTTCTTTTCTTTCTTTCTTTCTTTTTTTTTTTTTTTTTTTTTTTTTTTTTTTTTTGATTTTCGAGACGGGGTTTCTCCGTAGCTTTTGGTTCCTGGAACTAGCTCTTGTAGACCAGGCTGGCCTCGAACTCCCAGAGATCCGCCTGCCTCTGCCTCCCGAGTGCTGGGATTAAAGGCGTGCGCCACCACCACCCAGCTTAAATATTTTCTTTTATAAGAGTTGCCGTGGTCATGGTGTCTCTTCACAGGAATACAAACACTAAGACATGTTGGAACATGGAATTGAGGTAACCTGAATCTGTGTTCCTGGGCCATGTTCACTAACATGTGACCCCAGAATAAAGAAATTCTTATCGACTTTGAGTTAAGAACTGTGTTTGTACAGTGCACCTCTTGGTTTCCACCATTCAGCTTTGAGTTAAGAACTGTACGTCTGTAGAGTGCAGCTATGGATTCCACCATTCTAATCCCTATTATGAGTATCTGGTAGAAAAAGTTGATGTACGTGAAATCTTTTTTTTTTTTTTTTTTTTTTGGTTTTTCGAGACAGAGTTTCTCTGTGGTTTTGGAGCCTGTCCTGGAACTAGCTCTGTAGACCAGGCTGGTCTCGAACTCACAGAGATCCGCCTGCCTCTGCCTCCCGAGTGCTGGGATTAAAGGCGTGCGCCACCATCGCCCGGCTACGTGAATTCTTTCAACTCCAGACTTTTCAAATCTTTCAGCTTCTGAGCCCGGAATTTCTTTGATTAACTCTACTTGATTTTGAAAATCCCAATGGTTAGGATTTGCAGTAATAATATACATAAACCTGGGTAAGCTAAAAAAAAAATATGACAAATGAAATGTCAAATGTCACATGCTTGGGAACTTGAGTGTTAGGAAGTTTAAGGAAATAAATACCTACTTTAAATAGTTAATTAGTCCTCCTCTTCTATTCTTGCTTTGTGTAATGTTTCCCTAACATTCATCAATTTACTTGGCAATGAATAGCTTTTATTTGTACTTATAGAGAACAGTCTCAGTGACTTCATCTTTCCCAAGTCATACTGTTGAAACACATGTTTTTAAAAATGGATCTCACTCACCCATACTTTTGTAATTTAGGATCTGCCTTGTTTTTCTGATGCAAAATGATTTATTCTTCAAGAACACTAGAATTACATTGAATTCTCTTATAGCAGCCAGAAATAAATCTTTCTGAATAAATATGAAATGCTGAGATTATACTTTGGAACTGTTTTTTATTGAAACTTTCACATGAAGCTTTGTTCTTTCATCATTTGTCCATACATATATGCAGCTTAACTATGTTCAGAGAATTAAAATAACAATGAAGAAAAAAGGAAACTGTATGTTAGGGATTCACTATATATATTTCAAAATTCTCTAAAGATCTAAGATGACCACCCCCCAAAATTCCTTCATTTATTCTATTTTTATTCTGTTATGCTTTGTAAAACAAAGAACATAATGTGTAGCTTATAAGAAAATAAAACATCCATGAGGTTGTGATGTTCACTTTTTCCAACCATTAGAAACACTGAGATTTAATAACTCATATTTTGCTATTAGTGATCTTCACTGCTGAGCCACTGATTCTGCCCCCTTCCTTCATCTACAATTTTTATAATTATATTGGCATTAATAAACTCCCTGGAGAGAATATTATAGAACACTTTTTAGTATACAAACTTACTAAGCTTAAATCTGGCATCTCAGTATTTCTTCTTGCTGTGTGACAGATTTTTTTTTTTTTTGAGAAACATCACACACACACACACACACACACACACACCTATCCAGCCTCGGATAGACCAAAGTAACAGGTACGCCATGACTCAAAAACAACCACATCATCAAAAAAGTTCACCCCGATAGGAGTGATAACTCATGAAAACTGCATTCCTGGAGCTCTCTACACAGCTCCCAGACAGCTTGAGAGTGTGAGAAGTTTCTCTTGGGCTCGGATGGCTACAATGCTCTCCTTTAACAGCTGTTTATTATGTTTTATAAAGTTGGAGAGATATCTTTGATATTCTTTGGAATTCCTCACAAGTGTGCCCAGAAGTTTGCCTATTAGTCAATTCCAGATCTAGTCAATTTGACAGTCAAGATTAACTATTATACCAAGCTTGAGAATCATGATGCACTCCGAAAATGTCTATTAGTGATGGCCATTGATATAGTACCTTCAAGAAAAGCCACATATTATGCTTATAATAGCTAAACTGGGGCATTCAGATTAATAAGCTGTCCTCTTGATATCTCATTTCTAAACTCTGGACCACTACTGCCACTGGGTCAATATGTGTTATTTCTGCCTTGGTTCGCTGCCCACATCTGTATCTGCATATGGTTCTTACTCATTTGTTCTAGCTGCAGAATGTGATCAAGCAATCTATGTTTTTAACAACTCTAAATCCTGAACAACTCTTTACGAGAGAGTATTTAATGGTGGGAAGAGACCCAGGAAGAGGTGGGGAGAGCTGTTAGAGTGATAGAAAGGTGTATATGTTTTTTAAAATGTACAAAGGATTAAACATGTCACAATAAAACCCACTGTTTTGTATGCTAACTAAAAAGAAAGATGTATAGAAAATTATAAAAAGAAAAAAATCTTACCTAATATATTGGTTCATCATCTTGAGGTTAGCTTACAAGAATTTCCTGATGGATCATTTTTTATACTGATATGCTCATAAGGCAACCACACCCTGATTTCAAATTATCTCTCCATCGTCCCCATGCCCATGACACTCTGAATATGCTAACAGAGAGGAGATTTGTGCTGGTAGGTCTTCTGTAAGTTTCACACAAGCTGGAGTCATCTGCAAAGAGGGAACCTCAACCGAGAAATTATCTCTACCAGATTGGCCTGTGCACACATCTATTGGGATTCTTGTTCATTATTAGTAATTGCTGTGGGCGGTCCCAGCTCACTGAAGGCAGCAGTACCCCTGAGGTGTGTAAGAGCACAAGCTGAGCAAGCTGAGCAAGCCATGCTAAGCAAGCCAGAATGCAGCATTGCTCCTGAGAAAACTGAGCAAGCCATGCTAAGCAAGCCAGAATGCAGCATTGCTCCATGGTCTCTCCTTCAGTTCCTTCCTCCAGGTTCCTGCCTTGAGTTCCTGCCCTGGCTTCCCTCAATGATGGACTGTGACATCCAAGTAGACAATGTAATAAGCGCTTTCCTCCCCAAGTTGGTTTATTTAGTGTTTTACTACAGTAGAAAGCCTAAGTAGAGCACCAACAGTACTATTAGCTGACAAATAAGTGCCTGAAAGCCTGCAGGTTGGCATAGGTTGCTATTACTTCAGTGGTGTCAAAGCAGGGCTTATATCAGTTATTTTTTCTGCCTCCATTTTCAAGTGTATATCTTGATTCTTCATTCTGATTAGCATGAAAAATTACAGAACTTAGAAGTAGTGATGCGTGTGCCTAATTAAAAGACATATAAGAATCTGGGCTCTGTTACTGTGTTTTCATGATTGTTGAGTCTTTAGATCCATACACTGTGATGATTAACAAGTTCTGGTTTAATTTATTTTTCTTTTTTTGGCTTTTTGTTTGTTTGTTTTGTAATTTTTAACTGCTTAGGCTTGGTATAAAATACTTTAATTTTAGGGACTGAACTATAATGGTGGTATAATTGTCACATTAAATACCATAAAAGGTTGTGAATAATGTCAGTGGTGTAGAGAGGACAGCAACACAAATTCTGTGGGAGGATAAAAGGGGAAGAAGACAAAGAGTTATTGTGTGGACGACACTGAGGTGGGTGTTTACCAGTACTGTTTCTACTGTGACTTAATTATCTCCTTTTCAGGGTGAATAACTGAAAGAAAAGTATTGAGTGAATTATAGTAAAAAGCAGTAAAGTTGATGAACTATCCTGACATATAGATGAAAGACCACAGTCCAGGAATTTATGTCAACTTTAGGTCCCTATGTGCAGCCCCAAGACCTTGGCCAATCAGACACTTACTCAACTTCACCCCCTTCCTAGACAATTGTACTTCACAAATTTCACACAACTATTAAATAAAACTGCATGGAAAAGGGAGAGCTTACTTGCTAATAATACTAAAATATAAATTGTGTTAAGTATGTGAACAAGAGGCATGGTGATGCTATTAAACTATGGACTCTTAATTTTGTGGTAAACAAGCAGGTGGAGGCCAGAAGATAGAAGGTTTAAGAGCATGACCTTCCAATTTTGAAAGTAATTCAGTATTGTGTTTGGCCTACTGTAGTAGGGAGGAGGCGGCTAGTTTGTTCCTGGCCACTTAGCCCCGAAATAATCACAGGGAAACTATATTATTTAAATCACTGCTTGGCCCATTAGCTCTAGCTTTTTATTGGCTAACTCTTACATCTTAATTTAACCCATCTCCATTAATCTGTGCATCACCACAAGGTCATGGCCTACCAGCAAAGTTTCAGCACATCTGCCTCCAGCTGTGGCTCCATGGCTTCTTTCTGACTCCACCCTTCTTTCTCCCAGCATACAGCCTAGTTTTCCCTGAATAGTTCTGTGATTCCCTGATATAGGCTCAAGACAGTTCTTCATTCATTAACCAATAAAAGCAACACATAGACAGAAGGACCTCCCACACGAGGCATCGTTTTTCTTATGGTGGTTAAATATAACCCCAAATGGGCATAAATTTAATAGCCACTTCATCAGGATATGTCTGATAACTAATTATACTTATAAAGCCTGTGGCTTATGTAGGATCTAAATATAAATGTAATTATTGGCATAACTAAATAGGAGAAATTGAACTAGAACAGACATAAAATAAACTTTGACTTTCCAATAGTTCATACAGGCTATATAAGAGGTGAGAAATATTCCTAACATAAATGTTAAGAATATTTGAAACATCTAGAAATAAAATGACCCTCAGTCATGATCTGGGAAAATAGACTAGAACTGCCGTCATCTCTCTGAGGTTTGCTGAAGTTGAAATTGAGGTCTGGAAGGCCAGACCTTGGTTAGAAATAAACAAAGGAAGGCAAAGCTATGACGTTAGTCTAGTGGAGTTCTGGCAAAATGACAATCTGTGACTGCCAAGAACATACTAACTGCCATATTTCCAAGGCAAGTGTCCACACGTGGACATCAAACATGAACTCTTTTCCTTTTTTAAGAATTCTTCTCTCATATATTAATCCCAACCTCAGTTTCTTCTCCCTCCTCTCCTCCCAGTTCTCCCACACACACCTCCCTTCTCCTCCAGATCCAGTCCTCCTGTCCCCTCAGAAAATGGCAGGCCTCCCAGGAATAGCAAACAAACATGGTATATCAAGTTGTAATGAAGACTAGGCACCTTCCTTATATTAAGGTTGGATGAAGCAACCCAGTAGGAGGAAAAGGATCCCAAAAGCAGGCAAGAGAGTCAGAGGCAGTCCCTGCTCCCACTGTTAGGAGTCCCACAAGAACATCAACCTATGCAACCGTAAAATATACGCAGAGGACCTAGGTCAGACCTCTACAGATTTTCTGATTGTTACTTCAGTCTCTGTGAGCCCCTGTGAGCTCTGGCTGGTTGATTCTGAGGGTTTTCTTGTGGTGTTCTTGACCTTTCTGGCTTCTATAATACTTCCTCCCCTTTGTCACATGATTCTCCGAATTCTACCTAATGGCTGCCTGTCTATCTCAGCATCTGCTCCCATCACTGTTGCTTCTCTGATGGTGATTATGCTAAGTTCCAGTCTAAGAGTATAGCAGCGTATCATTAAGAATCACTTTACTGATTTTTTTTTAACCAGTCATGTTTGATTCTGTCCTGTATCTCTGGGCTATCCAGCCTCTGGGACCTTGCCGTCCAGGCGGTGTTAGGGTTGTGCTCCCTCTCGTACATGGGTCTTAAGCTGGACCAGCCAAATTTAAGAATATGGCTGGCTCTGCAGAATTAAGCACCTTGTTCTTAACATATAGGTTTCTAGGGTTAATTCTAACTCTGACTTTGCAATTCTACTTTATAACTGACTTACTCATCACTAACTAGAAACCACTTGGTAATTAGTTGTTGGATATGGAACTAACTTATTTATTTATTTATTTATTTTACTGAAACAAGGCAGTCACAGCCTTGGCAAGTACATTCATACTGTAGAACCCAATTGTATGAGCTTGAATCAAATGAGGCATTCCTACTTTCAAGATGCATTGCCTGAGGTGTGTCCTACAGTGAGAACAGTAGAGGTGCGGTCCTTGTGTGCTCTGGATGCTATCATAAGGTGGAAACCAACTGACATTTTTTATAAAAACTTATGACATTTGGCACAGAGTAAATCTCCCATAAGTGTCATCTGCAGCTATGAATTATTTCTGTAAGTCGTCAATTAACAAATTCTAGATTATATTAACACAAAGGTCTCTAGAGTCCCATCCTACAGTATCTGATATAGTGGGCCTGGTATGTGGAGCTTGAGAACTTGTCTAGGTCATGCTGACACTGCCTGTCCTTGGACCACATCATCAGAACATCTGCACCAAAACATTCATTCCAAGTTCTCATCAAAAGCTCATGTGTGCTCTAACGATAGGGATGAAGCAGTTCAATGTCTGTGAGTGAAAACAGCGGAAGCCTGCTAGAACAGCTGTTAACTGTCAACAAATTGGTAGAGGTAGTTCTAGAGGAAACACTGACCTTGGATGGTGTGGGTAAGGATGAGATTGGAGAGAAAAATCTCAGAAGATCCAGAAGAATTTCAATCTAGTTCTCCTTTAGAAGAGGGTTTCTCAAGCTGGCAGTGCTGACTCAGGCCTGTGATCCTCATTCCTGAGCAGGCTGAGAGAGGAGGAGGATCAGCTGAGCCCAATAATTCATAAGAAACTTCAGCAATATAGCAAGACCCATCATCTCAAAAGGGGGAATCTCTCCCTCTCTGTCTGTCTCTGTGTGTGTGTGTGTGTGTGCCACAATAACATCCAGCCTTACAAAAGGATGTCATCACCTTTGCTACAATGTGAAAAAAAAAGATATCATGACATGCCAAGTGAAATAAACCATATACAGAAAAAAAATTGTATGTTCTTATGTACGGAGTATTTTTCTAATCAGACAAATATACAGAATACAAACAACGGTGGTTTATGAAATTGGGGTTGGAGGTTACACGTATATCAGAGGACGCAAAGCAACAACTATAGGGTAAAGGAATCCAGAGATTTAACATTATAAGGACTGTGTTTAAGAGTGCATCTTGCTGACACACACATTTGCACACACAGAGAACAAAGAAAGTGATAATACATTTATTTGTTTCATTCTTCGAGTACTCCATATTTTCATGTTGCACGCATCAAACATTTGTAACCAATAAAGAGGAAGAGAGTAGGTGCCTCCCTCGGGGCCAAAGAGTGCATGTAAACTTCGGACACCTCAGTTCTCAGCTAATTCAACTTGCAAGCAGAAGAGGAGCCACAGACCCAGGACAGCCCACAGGAATTAAAGCACCTTTGAACGCTATCGTCGTCATCATCATCATTAGCATATATCCTTTGTGCAGCCTGACGAGTTTCATTACATTTTTACTCAAATATATCATGTGCTGCGTGTGTATTTGCCACCACCGCTGCTCCCCCCGCCCCCACCCCCGCCGCCGCCCCGCTCCCTCCCGGCACCTTTAGCTTTCCTGTACTCAAACTTGATCTCTTTCCTGCTCCTAATAGTACTTTTTCTACTTTCATGCTTAGATTTCCCCCGCCCCACCCCACAAAGAGGTAGACAAGGTCTCAAAAAGAAAGAACACGTCGCCCCTGAACCAGTGCTTGTACAGCGGGCCACTAGGCAGGAAAGCCCAGGGATTTACAAACCAACAGCAAAAGCGCAGGCGAGCCTGGGCTGGCGCTGGCAGACTCTGCTGGTGGTCCCAGATCGATGGCCCGCCCAGTCGCACAAGCAGAGGCTCTCGGCTAAGGCTACGTCACCTGCCCCGCCCTTCTCCCCCAAGCGAAGACCCCCCTCCCACTCCCCGCCCCAGAGGCTGAGCAGACCCCAAAGACCGCGCAAGTCCATTGGCCCAGAGTCAGAGGTGAGCTGCAAACAATCCTGCTTGGGAAGTGAAGGAACTCAGGGGGGCTGGACGATGTGGGGGCTGGGGTCCAGAGAAAAACGGGTGGGCGGGCAGAAGGATCCAGGGAAAGGAAGGTACTGGAGGGGAGTGGGAACAAAAGCAGCTCCCAAATTAAACTTACTTCAGTGACTGAGGCCAGGCAAAACACACGGGGAAGATTATTTGTAGCCTGAAACCCTTGCATAGACACTGATGACACGTTTATGCAAAACAAGCAATTTGAGGAGAAACTCCTGGGACGTCGGAAAGAAGGAATGCTTGATTAATAGTTGTGTTTAAGTGACTTTAAAGAGAACTAACATATACTAATTGAGGGAGGGGGAGACATTACAAAGTCTCCAAAGCAGCAGCAGCAACCGCCCCGTAAAGAAAGGCTTTGGTAAGTTAGGCAATGGACGATAGCATTAACATTACAGTAGCGCCTCCAGGTCTCTGAAGCATTAATCCCCCAGTTGTAAGCCAGGAAAAGAGAACCCGTTTGCTCCCTTTGGAAGCAAAGAACTTTCCTTCACTCGGGTGAAGACTTTCCTAGGAAGACTTTCTGTCTCTGCTTATGTTGCAAGAGGATTCAAAGCCAAGACAGAAGAACCCAGGTATCGCCAACTCCTTTGTTGTATACAGCTTGAGGCTTAAGTATCCGGGTACCCCTGCGCTATTTATGTATCCGGGTACCCCTGCGCTATTTATGGCTCCATTCTCTTGTAATTAACTCTCAGGATGCGAAAAGTTGCTCTTCTTTCCCAGCGGAACAGAGGGTTACCTTCACCTTGTTCTTTGTTCTTCTAAGGACAGCAAGCTCCCCTACTATTTTTACTCCTGCAAAGAGTGTTCAGAACTTTCCTGTGATTTGGCGGTGACAGTGTGGGCATGTAAGCAATCTTTAGTAAGTCTTAATTTGGGTTAAACTCATTCATAACAATTCCGCCTTCGGATCACGGGTCTTGCCCCACGTGGGAGTTAACGTGATCATCTTCTATCAAGCTGAGCAAGTCTTTCGTGGTACTGCCCCGCATCCCTAGGTCAGTGAGTAGAGGTGAAAAAGCAGTTTTACCCCTGCAAGGTCAGGGTAGCTGCTATAGCTCTGGGCTGAGATTCAGCCCTCCCAGCTGGTCAGTTTGCTGTCCTCCTGGTCAGTAGTTGGCATTGAAATGTCCAATGTGTCCTTTTTGGCAAGGATTTGAAGAAATGTAGAAATATTTAATCTCTTCTAGTGGGTTATTACAGCTGTAAAAGTGATTTTAGAAGGTATAATCAAATTAATAAAACATGTTATACATTAAATGATACAATGTTACAAAATTGATTATATAGATAAATACATACATTGATGCATATGTGGGATATATATGCTGCAAAATATTGGTTATATCCGAGTGGTGAGATGAGAGAAATGATTTTTTTCCTTTTATTGATTTACTGTTGCTGAGTTTTCTAAATTGAACATGTATTAATTTTATGGTTTTATAGTTTTGATAGTTTAAAAGGCTCTTGTACAAACGAGACTAAATCTATGAACTTTAATTGTTCCAATATCACTATTATGGTCTCTAATAATAGGGATCCTGCTTTCCAGGACATGAGAAGCTATGAAGACATTTTCACATTAATGAGCCTATTTAATGATAATGTCCAATGGGAGGCTAGCACATGCCGGTCCTATAAAGAGTACATTCCCATAGTGTCCGCACCGGTTCACAGCCCAGGGGCTAAGGGTTCCTCTTTCTCCAGAGCTCACCAGCATTTATTATCATTTTTTTTTGATGCTCTGCATTCTGAGTGGGGAGAGATGTCTCTCAAAGCAATTTTAATTTGCATTTCTCTGGTGGCTAAGAATCTTGGTCACTCAAGTCTTTCTTGGCTGTTTGTATTTCTTTCTTCAGAGCTGGTTATTCAGTTTAGTGAATTACTGAATTATCCCAGTCAGTTACTGGGTGATTGGTGAGGGGTGTTACATTTTTGTAGCTCTTATAGAAGTTCCTAAAAAATATAATAAATCTGAAAATAGGAACTAGAATTACCAGTCCATTCCTGGGTATGTAACACAGATTTGCATAGCAATGCTTATTGCTGCATTCTTCACAACAGCCAGGGAGTGGAATCAACTTACATGTCTGTCAAAATACAATGAATAAAGAAAATGTTGTGCATATGTACAGCAGAATTCCATAAGAAGTGAAATCATGACATTTGCAGGAAATGGATGTAGCTGGAAATCATTAAGCTTCTAAAAATAAGGTGGACACAAAAAGAAAATACCATGTGGCTTCTCTTACAAGCAGAACCTAGATTTACAATTCTATGCATCTATATGTGTTTATCATTTTATTTAATCATAGACAATTCTGATTTATATGTGTGCATATCTAAAGGCACATGATAAGAAAGCAAAAACCGAACCAACTAGAGTGGGGGTTCTCAGAGAAAGCAGCAGGAAGGAGGGAAGCTAATAAGAGCAAGTCTTAAAGACACAGGCGCCATTAAGAAAGAGGTTCATTTGTTTTCCAACTCAACACAGATGGTGACAGGATGTGCATGCAAGACCTGCCCAAGTTCAAACCAGGGCAAAATGCCAGCACAAAGAAAGGCAAGTAGACACAAAGTCCCATCCCATTTGCAATTGATGCCTGCTGGGAAAGGAAAATCGGTTTTCTCCAATGGAGTGACATTGGGTACATCAACCGCACTTCAGGCTAACACAAAATTGACTCCATGGATATTTTCTGTGGTTTTTTTTTTTTTAATTTTTTCTTATTGTTTTGATTTTCATTTTTTTTTTTTTTTGTTTGAGATGGAGAAAGAACATGAAGTTGGGTGGATAGGAAGTGGCGGGGGGGGGGTCTGGGAGAAGTTGGGGTAGGAGAAAAAACATGATCAAAATATATTGTATGAACAATATTTAAATAAGAAAAAAAATAAATTTAAGGTTCATTTGCCACAAAAGGTGTGAATAAAGGAACTATTGTTACGTGTGGTGTTCCTGAGACTTTGCTGTGATGTCTTTTCAGGATGAAGATGGGTGACAGAGAAGTTGGCTGCTTGTTGACCTTCCTCACTGTAGTCTTCCTGGTGATCATCCCTGGGAGCAGGGCCTGTCCTCGCCGCTGTGCCTGTTATGTGCCCACGGAGGTGCACTGTACATTTCGGTACCTGACCTCCATTCCAGATGGCATCCCAGCCAACGTGGAACGCATAAATTTAGGGTGTGTGGGCTTTGCCTGATCCCCTTCTCAGAGGGGGACCACTGATCATCTGGGTGACTTATCCCCAAAATACCTATGCTTACTCTTAATATTTTTCTCCTATAATGAGCTCGTAAGAACCTTACATTTGTGGAGACAATAAGAATTTTTTTCCTTATAGTCTTTTACTAGACCCTGAAGACCCTCTTAGTTGTTTGGGATCCTCATAATTATGGGGCAGCTTCACTCTGAATAAAAATTTACTGGAAAACATTACAGTTTCTGTTAACAATCATTGTGATGATACAAGGCATAACTAAGCAAGAGTTATGTAAAAAAAAAAAAAAGTACACCATTTCCTTTTGCAAGGTCCTTTGAGGCTTATCAGTGTCCACACAGCACATGGAGCTAGCCACCGTCAGGGGCTTACTTGAAATACTTGACTAACTCTGATAAATTATGGTGCTATTTTAAAGGTTTATGAAAAATTGCATGTATAAAGAGATGCACAAGGAATGGGACACACCATAGGTGAGGATGTGACATTAGTGGTCACTTATGCCAGGCCAGCACTCTTGTTCACCTCTGGAGGAGGAAATAGAGGTGGGACAGAAGTAGGCAGGACAGAGCGACAGTGCCTTGGAAGCCATCACCAACAGGAAAGTGTTCTCCCTATGAGCTGCTCTTGGTCTGAGTACCATTATGCATCCATTCACTGGCAGTCCTGGCTAGTTTTACGTCAACTTGACACAAGTTAGAATCACTGGAGAAGAAGGAGCCTCAGCTGAGAAGATGCCTCAGTGAGAACAGGTTATAAGCAGGCCTGTAGGGTGTTTTCTTAAGTAGTAGTTGATGGGTGAGGGCCTAGCCCATTGTAGGTGCTGCCGTCTTTAGACAGGTGGTCTTGGGCTTTATAAGAAAGCAGGTTGAGCAAGTCAGTCACCAACAGTCCTCCATGGCCTCTGCATCAGCTCCTGCCTCCAGGTTCCTGCCCTGTGTGAGTTCCCATCCTGATGTCCGTCGATGGGAAAAAAAAGTCATTTGGAAGCAGAAGACAAATGAACCTTTCCCTCTCCAGTTTTGATTTTGGCCATGGTGTTTCATCACCGCAATACTAACCTTAACAAAGACACTGGTGTTCATAACGCCTTTGAGTTAGATTCTGTTATCTGTACTTTATTGCTGAGGAAACTGGAACACAGGATGCCTCCAAGTTTTACCCAGAGTCAAACAATCTTTTTTGGGTCTGAGCTCATAATCACACCCATGTGGAATCCAGTGCCAGGCCTCTTAAGCTGCCAGACTGAGGGGACAGCATCAGAGAGAACGGCCTGAGTCTTGGTACCCACAAAGAAAATGCTAGGCTTCAGTAGATGCTAGAAAATGTCTCAGTATTTGAGGATGGGAAGGAATGTGAAGGGAGGGCTCTGAGGTTGCAAGGACTGGGTAGGAAGTGGAACTTCTGAAGCCAAAGTTCAATATTTCAAGTATTTGAGAAATCTCTTGGGAACACAGTTGCAAGAGGGGATTTTCTGTCTGTTTCTCCTTTGACGTTTGTACTTTGCTCAACAGGCTCGGTTGATGCCTACAACGAATTGTCTTGCAGGTACAACAGCCTAGCTAGACTGGCAGAAAAGGATTTTTATGGGCTGAGCAAACTGGAGTTGCTCCTGCTGCACAGTAACGGCATCCACACGGTCACTGACAAGACCTTCTCAGGCTTGCGGTCCCTGCAGGTGAGAGGGGTCAAGTGCCTTGGCTAGTTAGAGGTGAGGGAGAACTCCGCGGCACACCCCCACAGCTGCCTATCACATGGGATCGAAGATGGGCAGTTTGTAAACTTGGGACAGACATCAAGGAGAGGTTTGCAATTGGGATGCCCTTATATGTGGAAATTAGAATATTAAAATTCTGATGGGGGGGCTGAGGTGATCTCTCAATGGGTAAAATTTATGCGAGTATGAGGCCCCAGGAGCTGCACAAAAATGTGTGTCCTTGTGGCAAACAGCAGCTGCAATCCCAGCCCCGGATGCATAGGTAGCAAATCTCGAGCCATCTGCTCTATCCAGTTAGTGAGCTCCATATTCAGTGAGAGAACTCGGCTCAAAAACAAACGTGGAAAGCACAAAAAAGAAAGCCAACATCTGGTCTCTACACATTTTCCACATCTGTTTTTGAGACCTCTGACGGAGAAACATTGGGTTTGAAGTTATAATCCTAGGTAATATTTGGGGCAAAGCTTTCCAGTTTGGCTTTTGCTTACTCTGGAAGTTTGCATTCCCGAAAAGCCTCTTTGGTAGAGATGATAATTTGAGTCAAATAAGAAAAATGGGCAGAAAGTCACCACTTTTAAAAGTACTTCATGTTCTTTTCTTTTTTTTAAAAAAGAATAGCACGATCAACTAATTAGAAGGGATTTGTTGAATGCTAAATCATTATGAAACAGTCAAAATTATTTGACTTATAATTCAGAATCAATTAAATTTGGATTATTGAAAAAGCATGCCAGATGTCACCCAGCTTATGAGTGGATAAACAAGACTGTGTAACATGCACACAATGTAGAAACCAAAAGGAATGAAGATTTGATATGTTTTACAACATCTTGAAAACATTTGTCTAGGTGAAGGAAGCCAGGTCCAAAATGCCACATAGTATATGATTCTTCTTACATGAATTGTTTAAAATAAATGAATCTTTAGAAACAGGAAGTGAAGAAAAGACAAAAATAACCGTCGATTTGGGTTAGTTTTAATTTGGGGAAATGGCAGTTTCCTAAGATGAGGCAGTGGACGTGGGTCTAGTTATATAGCACAGCAGGTATACTAAAAACCAGTGTGCTGTGCTCAGAGACGGCCCAAGGGAGGGACATGAGTGAGCAGAATGAGGTGATGGGGAAAGAGTCACAAATCATGGCTTCTCTCATAGTTGGAGCCTAGATATGTCAACATACTGACGTAAAAGCAGGAGACACACTTAGGAGAGGCTGGGAACCAGCAGGAGTGAGAAGGGGACAATGGAAGGTACTGGGAGGTGAATACAAACAAAGCATAATGGCATATATTATGGAGATGTCATAATGACACTAATATTCAAAAACAAAGGACTTTTGGATTATATCTCAATAAAGACGCCATAAATGGGGAATATTGAAGTCCATAAATAATAATCTCATAAATCTTAAATTTATTTCTTCTTCTTTTTCTCTTCATTTTCACTACACATAAAAGTAGGCAGAGAAGTGAATGAACAGGGGCGGCACAGGGGAGGTCAGTGGAAGGGAAATAAATTTCATAGTGCAACACATTACTTTGTATTATAATCTTAAAAAAAATAATTAAAATACACCAGTGCACTTGTCACCCAGCTTCCATAGTTATCCACGTGTGATAAGATCTTGTCTTATTTGCAATCTATATACCACATTCTGCTGGGCTGTTTTGAATCCAATCCAAGTTTATGATGCTTACTCTTATACAGAATAAATGAGTAAAGAAACTCTAGAAGTGACCATGACATCACTACCATACATATTACAACTTTAGTAGTAATTCCTTAATATTTACAACTGCTTGTACGAGTCTTATTGTCTCTGATATTATCACGTTTAATTGAGCACTAATTTGTTGGATTAGGTTTTAATTAAAGTATGCACATTCCATAGGATTCATCTCACATATTTCTATATTCTTCATAAACCTTCTCTTTTATGTCAGCTCCTTTGACAGAATAAATCTTTATTTATCTTTATTTGCAGGTCTTAAAAATGAGCTATAACAAAGTCCAAACAATTCAGAAGGATACTTTTTATGGACTTCGGAACTTGACCCGATTGCACATGGATCACAACAGCATTGAGTTTATCAATCCTGAGGCGTTTTATGGACTCACCTTGCTCCGTCTGGTACATTTAGAAGGAAATCGGCTCACAAAGCTCCACCCAGACACATTTGTCTCCTTAAGCTATCTCCAGACTTTTAAAACCTCTTTCATTAAGTACCTCTACTTGTCTGATAACTTCCTGACCTCCCTCCCAAAAGAAATGGTTTCCTATATGCCAAACCTAGAAAGTCTCTATTTGCATGGGAACCCATGGACCTGTGACTGCCATTTAAAGTGGTTGTCTGACTGGATACGAGGAAAGCCAGGTATCGTTACTGTTTATTTCTTGGTACTAGTGAAATAGAATAACCAGTGGAAGGCACTTCATCTATAATAGAAAATCCTAGATAATATAGATGCAGAAAATGAAATCCCCCAAATAACTCAGTGACAATGAACTCTGTACCCAAAAAACTCAGCTGTGTTTGTGTCACAGTGGCAAAAGAGGAAGTTATGTCTCTCTAAACTCCCTCCCCCTTCCCAGGCAGACACTTTCCATTCTGGCCCCTGACACTCCGCGACTGCTTCCTCTTCCTTCTCTGCTTTATGTGCTCCCAAATGGCAGCTCTGCTCAGCATTATTTCTCCAGGAGAGTCACACTGCTCATCTACCCCGTCCGCATCAGAATCATGACCACAACACTCCTATGGGTTGCCTGTGTTCCCTTTCTTGTATGAACATTATACTAGTTATAGAATTAATTTATAGCATGAAATATCTGATGCCTTTTCTATGTCTAATTTATCTATTCTTAGCCTCTACGATATATCTGGGACATAGTACGTACTTAATACTTTTGTTAAGCTGTTATTATATAGGTAAAAAGAAATGAGTTCACCATCTATCTATTAGTTACCTGTGGTCTTAATATGTCTCAAATGTGTTCGTGAAAATATATAAAAACATATATGTTATGTGCCAGTACACAATGCACATATATGTGATATGATTATATACCTATATATGTCAAATACAAGCAAACCCTTTGGGACTAAAATCTTCCAGTCATGTCTATATGACAGGTTCCCTCATGTATTTGATCTCTTACTGACAATTTCACAAGACTCACGAGTTAATCACCTTTTTACTTAGAAACTTTTTCATCTACCCTGAGCAATCTGATAGCCTCTCACGGAAGTGTGGCTGTTTCTCTAATACTTGCTGCAGTCCAATGTTAATATATTCATCTCTACTCGCACCTTCCACTCTTTGGTTCCGCAAAACTCTCGGTGTTGCTTTTCAACAAATACAGACGTTTGCCATTTTCCTGACATGCATTTGCTCATAGATATAAAACTCGAGGCTTTGTGATCTGCTCTTTTGTGCATCTACGTATGTCACCTCTTTGCAATGCCAAATCATCATGTAGTCTTCATAAAACTAGCTCAATTAGCCAACTTAAGAAGCGTGGGTGACAGCATTGAAAATATAAAAAGCTATAACAATATTTCTAGGGAGACGGATGACAATGGTTGTATAAAGACTGCAAGTGGCCAATTCTACCATATAACATCTTTATCTCAATTTATAAGTTAAAACGTGCAAACATTAGGGTCTTAGAATTAGTTCTGCCAGATACCTGTCTTCCTGCCATTTCCTTTCATCCTTCTGTACTTACCTGTCCTCTTGTTTCCCTTCCTCCACGAATTGCATGTTTCTTGGATATCCCTTGACCAGGGATTGGAATACAGAACAACAAGCAGAGCTTACTGCCCTGTGGGAAGACAGTCAACCGAACAAGACATTCTAATGGTGAATGCTGAAGGTTAAGACAGGGAAAGCAGAGGGCACCAGGAGAAGTAAAGCAGGGAACCCACACTGGAAATAAGTGCTGGTCATACAAGTCCTTGAGGAGTGTGTGACTAGTGATGGCACTGGGCATGTCACACAGCTCATGTCAGGGCTTGGTTAGCATTGAGTGACAGGGGTGAGGAATAGAAAGCACTTGCGTGAGACTGGAGACAGGTGTGAGGGAACGAAGTGACACAGCTGGGTTGGAATCTGAGCAAACATGAGGCTCGATAGCTCTAGTCCAGGCACAAGCACTCATCAAGATCCCAAGATATGAACACAATTCCTCCATGCTGAGGTTTAACTAAGCCAGAAGTTAGCTGTACAGATTTCTGCTTCATGAGGTCAGATCCAGAGCACTGACAAGCAAGTAAAGGACACAGATTGTCAGTAGGTGGCAGATGACATTGAAAGGAACTCCTTAGGATTGTTCAAAGCTTTTAATTCTTTCTGTCTACCTCCAATGTACATTGTTATTCTAGAAAATTAGGTGAATAATGACTAATGAAATATTACCTGGCCGGGCGGTGGTGGCGCACGCCTTTAATCCCAGAACTTGGGAGGCAGAGGCATGCGGATCTCTGGGAGTTCGAGGCCAGCCTGGTCTACAAGAGCTAGTTCCGGGACAGGCACCAAAAGCTACAGAGAAACCCTGTCTCAAAAAAAAAAAAAAAAAAGAAAGAAAGAAAGAAATATTACCTGGTACATTGAAGTACAGTAGTGTTCCCTTATTATGAAGGATACGTTCCAGTATTTGCAGTGGATATGGAAAACCATACGAAAATTCCTCTGCACATTGTGGCCCTAACTTTTGAAGTTTAAAGTATAGAGCAAAATTAATATGTTTCTTTTTCCTTTTTCCTAATTTCACAGTAAAATTTTCACTATAAATCAAGAACTTTAGCATTTGCATTGCAACATGTTGCTTTTTTTTTTCTTTCCTAAGTTGAGAAGTTTCTTTGGAAAGGAACCAGGTCCATAGCTTCTCTCCAGCATATCTGACTGTCAGCGTCACCGCTCTTGTGGCTGGTGGTATGACTAATAAAACAGGGGTTACTTGGACACAGACACCATCACAGTTTATGTGAGGCAGGAAATAGCTACTTAGTAGCTAAGCATGGAGTGTATGTCATCTGCAGACACTGGGAAGAAGGGTTGTCTGCTGTAATGGGTGAGGGGTCCATTAAAACAACGTGAGATTTCATCAGCGTACTCAAAACTGCATGCAATTTCAAACTTAGGTTTATTTTTGGAAGTTTCCAGTCCTTATACTCAGACCATGGTTGACTTCAGATGAGAGCACCGGCATACACCTAAAGGGTTTAGAGTCTCTGACCTGAGTGACTCGGTTCTTTACAAAGAAACTGCACATATTTAACGCTGTTCTCGGGAATTACATCTAAGACACCTGTTGATTCAGTTACCTGCTGAGTTCAGCAAATGCTAGAGGAACTATTATGTGGGACAGCATGGAAGCCTCAGACTGTTGTTTCAGAGAAAAATTCTACACCTCTGTTGTAGTATTGAATGGCCAGCTTTTAAAAACAGGCTCATCAGAGCAATGTTTAAATTGCCCTAGTATATGGCACTTTAGTACCCAACAGGACTCCTTTGTGACTAGTAGTATAAAAGTTGCAAACTGTGACATTACCAGACAGCCTCTCCCCTCCCCCATCAAGCTTGGCTTGAGTCCCTCTCATTCTACAGGACCATCACTAAATAAACCTGGACTGGCCATCCCAACTACCTTCCATGGTCTACCAATACTCGCATCTTATTGGCTGCTTTAACCTGCATCTTTGTCTTGTCCTTCTGTCTGCATCCCTCCATTCCGATTCCAACTAAGCTAGATCACAAACTGTTCTTTTGGATAATGGATAAATGCTTGAATTTTCGATGCATATCCCAGGATTTAGAGATCTCCAAGCAGGCTACCTTTTAAAGTATAGCCAAGTTCTATGACTATCCTAAAACCTTGGCATGAGGAACTGAAGGGTTATTAATTAAAGTGCTGGACATGCACTTAGGATATTGTGTCTCTAGATAAGGAAATGGTTCATTCAATTAATACTTCTCAAGTACTAAATGACTCCAGGCCTAATAAGTAGATCTGTGAATGAGGAAAATGAAACCCCTGTGCCTGTGCATGCTGTATCATGACATGATGTATAGACCATGTGTTTCAGAATTCATTTCACAAGCTTCTTTGAACTCTAGTGAAGATAGTTCTTCAAAGTATCCATGTGTTAATTTATAAAGATGCCTCAACTTTTGAGAATAATTAAATGATGATTTTTTTTCTAGATGTAATAAAATGCAAGAAGGACAGAAGCCCCTCCAGTCCTCAGCAGTGTCCCCTTTGCATGAACCCCAGGATGTCTAAAAACAGACCACTTGCTATGGTACCGGCAGGAGACTTCCTGTGTACAAAGCCAACCATTGATCCGTCACTGAAGCCGAAGGGCCTGGCTATTCAGGAGGACAATGGATCTGCCTCCACCTCACCCCAAGATTTCATAAACCCTTTTGGCTCCCTGTCTTTGAACATGACAGACCTGTCTGGGAACAAGGCCAGTGTGGTCTGTACCATCCAAAAGCCATTCAAGATGCTGCCAATTGCCTTCACTGAAGAAAATGACAAGATCATGCTGAACATGTCATTTTCAACAAATCTGATGTGCAGTGTGGATCCTAATCACCTCCAGGCAGTGTGGCAACTACTAGCTTTGTACAGTGACTCTCCTCTGATGCTGGGAAGGAAGCAGCAGCTTCCTGGAACTCCACAACTGATTTCCAAATATAAGCAGGTGGCTCTTACGCCTGAAGACATTTTTACCAACATAGAGGCTGACTTCAGAGCTGATCCTTTCTGGTTCCAACAAGAAACAATTTTCTTGCAGCTGAACAGAAACGCCACCACACTTAGCACACTGCAGGTCCAGTTCTCCAGTGACGCTCAAATCACTCTACCAAAGGCAGAGATGAGAGTGGTGAGACGCAAATGGACCATGATTCCAAAGATGAACAACACCAAACTGGAACATACTGTTTTAGCTGGTAGTACTATTACCCTGGACTGTCCGGGCCAAGGTGACCCTTTGCCTCACTTGGAATGGCTTCTAGCTGACGGGAGTAAAGTGAGAGCCCCTTATGTTAGTGAGGATGGGCGAATCCTGATAGACAGAAGTGGAAAGTTGGAACTCCAGATGGCTGATAGCTTTGACAGTGGCCTTTACCATTGCGTAAGCACCAACTATGCAGACGCAGACATTCTCACCTATAGGATAACTGTGGTGGAGCCCTATGTAGAACACACACATGAAAATGGAGTTCAACATACAGTGGGTACTGGCGAGACACTTGACCTCCCATGCCAATCCACTGGTATTCCAGACGCTTCTATTAGCTGGATTCTTCCAGGAAACACTGTGCTCTCTCAGTCATCGAGAGACAGGCAAATTCTTAACAATGGGACCTTAAGAATACTACAGGTTACCCCAAGAGACCAAGGTTATTATCGTTGTGTAGCGGCCAACCCATCAGGGGTTGATTTTTCTATTTTTCAAGTTTCAGTTCAAATGAAAGGCCAAAGGTCAGTTGAGCATGATAGGGAAGAAGATGGATCTGGACTTGAAGATCCCAATCCCAGTGTTCCTCCTAAGCAACCACCATCTTCGAAACTCTCTACATCAGCTTTGACAGCAGGGGCAGAGGCTGGAAAACAAGTCTCCAGTATACAGAAGAAGGGCAAATCCAGAGGACTAATACATCGGCGGCGTGGGGACTCCACATTTCGGCGTTTCAGGGAGCAAAGGAGGCAGTTCCCTCTTTCTGCTCGGAAAATTGACCCACAATACTGGGCAGCACTATTAGAGAAAGCAAAGAAGAACTCAGTGCCAAAGAATCAGGAAAATAACACAGTTAAGCCTGCGCCACTGGGTGCTCCACCTGCGGTGCTCCCTGCTGAGGAAGAACGTGCTTCCGGCATGATTTCTCTAGATGAAGAATCAGTGGTTCTGAAAACGAAAGTGCCCAATGTCACAGAAAGGTCATCAACTGCTGACTCTAGACCAGCATCTTATGGCTTTGTGACAGGCATGGCATCTGGTACAGAAGTCTCCTCAACCATGAATCCACACCCACTACAATCTAAGCACCTTCCTGATTTCAAACTATCTAATGTTATTGACACTACAGCTGTGTCAAAGAGTATAAACCCAACTGCAGCAAGCAAACTCGAAGATGTAACCAACCAAAATCTAATCATTGTCTTCCCATCAGTACCTGGGGTAGCTGAAACTCAGGGTACTGCTCAGGTAGGGAAAAGAACATTTTCCCAAACTACACACCCAGGAACAGGGGGAACCATGGCTGCCGATGGCCATACCAACATGCTCAGCATCCTCACCAACAGAGCTGATACAGTCTTGCGGTCAGCAAATCCAACAGAGGATTATGGATATCAGATACCTATAACAGGACTCAGCAGAGCCAGGGGTAATGCCACCTCCTCTCACACTACTAAAGAGCCTAGCTTCCCCAAGAACCTTTCAGATTCACACACTGCTGCCCCTTCTCTATCTCACATTTCTAGAAACAGTACAGCTAACTTCCCCTGGTCCAGGCACTTTGGGAGAGAGAGGACAATTTGGAGCAGAGGGCGACTTATAAACCCATACAGAACCCCAGTTCTCAGACGGCATAGATACAGGATTGTGAAGCCAGCACTCAAGGGACCTGCTAACAGAAGTACTAGTGAATCTTCAGCCACAGAACCCCGTAAGATGTGCCCAACCTGTGCTTCCACAGAGAGACTCACCCTGGCTGCTACAGTACTGTCCACTCCAGGCTCATCTCTTAGCATCTTCCCCAGGGCTAACATCACTGGGGACACAGCAGAAGAGTCTACCACTGTAGCTCGGAGCCCATCATTATTACTTAAGAACGAACAAACTGTAGACATTGAGACATCACGAACCACTACAAAATATTTCGGAGGTGAAAGTACCCAAGTGACTCCCAGTAAAGCGAGCACAACTTTCACTCCCACACCTGTATCCCTGGAAAAAACTCCAGTAGAAAACAGTGGTTCCCTGAGTGCGTCCAGGACCATCCAGGAGGAAAGAGATTCAGTGATGACATCACCAGTCTCCGGTCCACTCAGCAAACCCTCAATGCCAACAGAAGCAACAAACACAAAATTCTCAAGAAGGAAAATTCCCTGGCATAAAATCTCTATAGATAACCATAACAAAAAAGGGGCGTCGAAGAATCTGTATCAGTTTGGTTTACAGAAGAACACAGCCATGATGCTTCCCAAAATAGCTCCTCTTTTACCCATAGATCACGAACCCCCCTCACATTCTACCACACTCTCTGCAACACAGATGCAAACTCTGTCTGCAGCAATGGCTGTCACTCACCACAACGCCACTGAAGGTGCCAGAAGTCTCTCAGCGGGCAAGGAGCAGTCCTTCGCCAACTCTGCCTCAGTGCGTCCTGGTGCCACAAGCAAGAGAGCTAATACAATGGGCTTCCTGTCGATAGAAACAGACACACTGGCAACGCCTACGGCCTCTGCATCTGTCATTGTCTCTGAAACCCAAAGAGCAAGTTCCAAAGAAGCAAAAGATAAAATAAAGGAGCCTCCGAAGAGTAGGAATGACCCAAACACCACCCCAGGGCAGAGTTTGGGCTTCAGCATGTACCCATCTCCAACAACAGCTGATTCTTCCTTGGCTTTTACTGACTCCTCACTACAAGACACTAGCAGAATTGTAAGCACTGTTTCTCTCCACCCAGAAACTAGTCTCCTGGGCATAACTGAACTGTCTCAGAAGAATACTCAGACTTTGGGAAATACAACAGCTTTGGAAACAACTTTGTTCAGCAAATCAGAGGTAACCACTGTAAAAAGGACCTCATCTATACCACCATCCTTCAGCAGTGGGGCTCCCCTAATGCCCATTCCCTCCCCTCCCCCCTTTACTAGGGGTGTGGTTACAGACAGTGAGGTCACTTCGGTTTTCAAGATGGTGACCAATGGAATAGTCACCATGCATGAATCCTCAAGGAATAATACAGATCTGCAGCAATCCTCCACAGAGGCTCGCCCAGATCCCCAGACAGTAACTGGAACCACTTACTTTACCTCCTCTACTCTGTTCCCTTCTACTCCTGCAGCAGCAGTAAGAACAGATAAACCACAGTTTTCTAACTGGAAGCCCTTTCTCTGGCCTGAAAACCACATTCGGCGTAAGGCATATTCAGAAACTATTTTAAAGGGTGAAAGGCCAGCAGGGAGCTTGTGGTCGCCTCTCAGCTTTCCAGAGGCCAGCACTTATGCCTTACATGGGAAGAGACAGAAGCATGCAGAGAGTGTCATTGATAAGAGACCTGTTCAAAACCCAACTTCCAAACTCCTTCCCTCTGACTCTTTACCTAAGACCATACTGGAAAAACCAAGAATAATTGGAGAAAAGGCTGCAAGTCTTACTATCCCAGCCAACGCTGACGCCTTTCTTCCCTGTGAGGCTGTTGGAAACCCCCTGCCCACCATCCACTGGACCAGAGTCTCATCAGGTATTTGTAGCCATTAGCAATACCTTAGTTATGAACCAAGGACATGATTGTATCTTTCAGAGTTGTCTTCAAAGGAGCAACACTAGTTTTAAATGTCTCCAAAAATATAAAAGCAATTAATATCCTCACTTGACATTTATGTATTGCTCATTAGAATAAATTTTTTTTTAGATTTTAGATTCTACTTTAAGACTGTGTGTGTGCATGTGTGTGCAAGCATTATGTATGTGTGTATGTGTACATGTGTGTATGTGTCTGTGTGTGCACTTGCACACATTAGGGCAGGTGCCTTAGCACACAGGTATTAGATTCCCTGGAGCTGGGGTTCTATCTCCAGCCTCTAATAGGTTTTAAACTTCAGATTTATTTTAATGTGTATGAGTGTTAGGCCTTCATGTGCGTACATGCACATATGTGCCTGGTATGTACACAGGTCAGAAGAGGGGACCATACCTCCTGGAACTGGAATTACAGATGACTGTGAGCCAGCATGAGGACACTGGGAACTGCACCCAGATCCTCTGCTACAACAACAAGTGTTCTTACCTGCTGAGCCATCTCTCCAGCCCCACTAGAATGGTTTTTAATGTGTTAAGAAGAGTTTGGTGGAACAACTAGATGGCTCCATGAGTAAAGGGAACCTGCAGCCAAGCCTGATGGCCTGAGTTCAATCCCTGGAACAGACACGGTCGAAAGAGAGACGACTCTCACAGGTTGTTTTCTGATTTCTGCACACTAGCAATGGCACATATGTGGCCATACATACACACACAAACCGGCATGTGCCTATACATACACACACAATCCAGCATATGCCTATACATACACACACAAACCGGCATGTTCATATATATGAATATATATGTGCACACACAAATCAATAAAAGATAATGATAAAGTTTAAAATCAAAAATGATTTTTAAGACTAGATAGAATGGCACATGCCGATATGCCCAGCAATGTGGATGAGTTCAATTCCAGCCTATGCTATAAAATTAGACCCCATTTCAAAACAACAGTCTTTAAAAAATAGTTTGGATCAATTGGTTAAATGATCTGCCTAAAATCATATACATTCAGGCAACATAGGGCTGAGCAGATTCTATTTATTTATATATAGTTACTGTAATTTATATATTATCTATACACATAAATATATATATATAAACAATAATTAAAGAGAAGGAAGCCATAAATTTGAAAAAGAGCAAGAGGGGGTACATGGGAGGAGCTGGAGGAAAGAAAGGGAAGGAGTAAAATTATCTAATCGTATTGTAACATCAAAATAAAAACATTAATTTGTTAAGCCAACAAAAACTTTGAAAGTAGATCTTATATATATACATATTTATACATAGAGAAATGTCATGTTTACATAGAGAAGTGTCATGTTGAACTATCTGAATTTTAAATTTAAATTTATGTGAATAAAATAGCTTTAACACTGAAGAGTTTTTTCAGTTTAAATGTTATTTATTGTCAGCTGAACAAAAACATAGCTTCATGTTTTTTATCTAGTCTTTGATGCTGATAAACTATATATATTTCCTTTTATTAGGACTTGAACTATCCCAAGGGACACAGAAAAGCAGGTTCCATGTGCTTCCCAATGGCACCTTGTCCATCCAGAGGGTCAGTATTCAGGACCGTGGACAGTACCTGTGCTCAGCATCTAATCCACTTGGCAAAGACTACCTTCATGTCATGTTGTCTGTGGTTTCTTACCCTGCTAGGATCCTGGAGAGGCATGCCAAGGAGATCACGGTTCATTCTGGCAGTACCGTGGAATTAAAGTGCAGAGTGGAAGGCTTGCCAATGCCTACAATTTCCTGGATACTTGCAAACCAAACGGTTATCTCAGAAGCACCCAAGGGAAACAGAAAGGTCTGGGTGACACCTGATGGAACCTTGATCATTGGTAATCTGAGTCTTTATGACAGTGGCTTTTACAAGTGTGTGGCCAGCAACCCAGCTGGCCACGACTCACTGCTTGTTAAGATACAAGTCATCACAGCTCCCCCTGTCATTCTAGAGCAAAAGAAGCAAGCTGTGCTTGCGGTTTTAGGTCAAAGTTTGAAACTGCCCTGCACTGCAAAAGGAACTCCACAGCCCAGTGTTCACTGGGTCCTCTATGATGGGACCAAACTAGAACCGCTGCAGTTGACGCGTTCCAAGTTTTTCTTGTATTCAAATGGAACCCTGTATATAAGAAACATTGCTTCTTCAGACAGGGGCACTTATGAATGCATTGCTACCAGCTCCTCAGGCTCAGAGAGAAGGGTAGTGATTCTTACAGTGGAGGAGCAAGAGACAGTCCCCAGGATAGAAATTGCCTCTCAGAAATGGACAGAGGTGAATTTAGGTGAGAAACTGCTACTCAACTGCTCAGCTACTGGGGACCCAAAACCTAGAATAATCTGGAGGCTACCATCTAAGGCTGTCGTCGACCAGTGGCACAGGTAAGCCTCTCTGTTGGAAATATCCCCTTCATTTATTTAGCTGGAGTACATCTAAAATGAGAAAGTGGTATAGCAAGGAGAGCAGCAGCTTCAAACACCACCCAGGATGCACAGGAAGGTGACTGTCTATAGAAGGGTATTCCATTTGATCTCACTGAACACAAAGTCACTCTTACATGCTTAACTCTGGGGTCCAGATTCTTGATTTGGATAGCTGAGAGCTGTAGGAGAATCTTATTAGCCTCCATGTTGGTGGCAGGTAATTGTTTTTCCTTTTTTTCTTTTCTCATGGCTGCTTTAAAAATAGTAACTGTGTAAAGTTATTCATCATCTCCACATCAAAAAGAGAACTCACGATGAGGTCGAGGCTCTAGGAACAAGATGTTCTGAGTTTCATTCAGGACCCTCTTATCAGACGCTTCACACAGTAATTAAGTCATAATCCTTTCTTAAAACTGCAATGCAGTTCGTGAAAGTCACTTCTCAGAGTAAAATATTTTAAAAATTCCATAAATGTGATGTTACAAGATAAAAAACCCTTTTCTGCTATGTTCTTTATAAACTTTTGCTTTACAAAGCAAAAATTATAGCTCATGAATTATAAATTCTTGTGATTTCCATGACTTTGTGTAGTGATTTTCCATAATCCAGAAAAAGATGGAAATGAGCACTTTTATTTATTTTTTCTTTAAAATATTCATGCAATAAAAAGTAAACATAATATAAATGAGCTTAAATGTATATTGATATAATTCAAGGTCTTTTTCCTAGTTTTCCAGTGAGTTGATACAGAATAAAATGAACAGACTTGTAATTTTTAATCCAACAGTCAATATTAATTTTCAGGTTTTTTTAGGCATCAAAATTACCTTAAATGTTTAACTGTAATTCACTAAGATATAAATTTATGAAATGCTGAGCTAGAGTGTGAATGTTAGAAACCACATTTACATATATTTTCTCCCCGTGTGTCACTGTTTTGGCAATCAATATCTTTAATGCTTCACTTACCAGATTTGCCTTTAATTTCTCAGAATTGCTGCACCGGCTCTTAGTTTTTGCAGCTCTTTATGAATTATAGGATTACTTTATTTATTTACTTCTTGGAAGGAAGTGACTGGAATTTTGATGGGATTTTTTCTTATTGAGTCTACAGATTAACCTTTTGACCTGGTAGCATGGGACCCCTTACCATTGTTTTTGTATTCCCTAGAATTTATGTTTTATAATTCCCGATTTGTAAGTTATCAAAGCTTTTTGATGGAGTACTTTTAGTTTCCTATGTAAAATAATGGTCTCTGAAAATAAGGTTAATTTCTTATGATCTGGACGTCTCGGTTCCTTCTCATTCCTAATTGCTTTCACCAAGACTTTCTTACGATATTAAGCAAGAGCAGTGGGAGCAAAGGGAGTTTTGTTCTGATCTAAGGAAGGCTTTCAGCCTTTTCTAATTCAGTGTGATATTGATGGTAGATTTTTCATAGATAGGCTTTAATAATTAGAGATATATTCCTTCAATATCTAATTATCATGAAAGGACATTAAACCTTACTAAATGCCTTTTCTGCATTTGAAAAGATAAGCATATGATTGTGTTGTATTGTTTATTGATGTGCAAATGTTAAACTACCCCTGCATTCCTGAGGTTAATTGTAATTGATCATGGTCAATGTACACTTTGAAATGCCCAATTCAGTTTACTTGTATTCTGTTGAGAAATTTTGCATTTATGTTCATTGTGGATATGGGTCTAAAATTTTTATTGTTGTTTTCAAATTAGAATGAGGATATGCTGCCCCTTTAAAAGTATGTTGAGAGTCCCTGGAATTTGTATTTATACTTTAAAAAGAAGTGTAAATAACTCTTTATATGTTCATAGAAATCATCAGTATGGCTGTCAGATACTAGTGCTTTTAATTAGATGGAAGACTTTTCATTAGTACCTAAGTGTCATTACTGTTTATATTTTCTTAAGTTTAGTAGGCTGTGTACTTCGTGGAACTTTCCAGTACTTCTTAGATTCATGCATTTTGCAATATAATTATTCATAGTAGCTTTTAAATAATCTTTTAGATTTTTGTAGCATCAGGGTCCTCTAGAGGAACAGAACCAGTAGAATAAATACATACTGAATAGGATTGTGAGTGACTGGACTCCAGAACAGGTCTGGGTAGTCCAACAAATAGCTGTCTTCACATTGAGGAGGCTGAGAACCAGTTGCTTCCCATTCCCTGAGGTTGAGTGTCTCAGAAACTCTAGTCTGGAGCTGAAGGACTCATCTTTAGTTCTGAATTCATTTACTTCCAGCATTTCTCTTACCCTGCGCTGCCTTAAAAAAAAATTATATAAAGGAGATTCACTAAAAGTGTATTTGGGAAATAACCACTTGTCTCAGGTAAATCATACCTTGTTACAGAGCTGTTTTTAAAGCAAATGGCTTGGATAACAGTAGGTGATTAAGATCTTCATTGTAACATTTTAAGAACTATCCATAAAGTTAATGCCAGGGATAAAACACATACATGTGCACACACACACAAGCACACACAACAGGATGTGGTAGATACAGTGATAAGCTTGATAGTAACAATGATTTTCATTGTATTTATGTGTTAGAATTTCATAGTAATAATTTACATGTACAACTATGGCAGTCATCTCTTGGTAAGACTGGAGGGAGGTAGCATCACGTATATCAGGCCACTCCTACATAGTATGATTTTCCGCAAATGTGCATAAGTTGGTCTCAAATTTTTAGTTTTTTTTTGTGTGTATGCCCATGCTCATGTTGGTGTGTCATGTGGGGTGGCCAGAGGTAACTAAACAGCAGGTGTCTTCTACAATCACTTTCTAGCGACCCTGGACCCAAAGCTCAACTATTCAGCTACATGAGCTGTCTAGCAAGCTCCAGAGATCCACCTGTCTCCATGCCCCTGGTGCTGGGGGCACAAATGCACGCTACCATGTGTACCTTTCATGTGGGCACTGGAGATCCAATTTCAGGTCTTATAATTGTGCAACAGACCATTTGCTAGCTGAGCCATCTCCTCAGCTCCATGTCCAGTCTTGGAAAAAGGTAACTCTGCCCACGGTAATCAGCTGTACTTTCACGCTTGTCTCTCCTCTTCTTAGAATGGGCAACCGAATCCAAGTTTATCCAAATGGATCCTTAGCTATTGGCTCGGTGACGGAAAAGGACGGTGGTGACTACTTGTGTGTGGCAAGAAACAAAATGGGAGATGATCTGATCCTGATGCGGGTCCGCCTAAGACTGACACCTGCCAAAATCGAACACAAGCAGGATTTCAAGCAGCAAGCGCTCCATGGGAAAGATTTCCAAGTGGACTGCAAGGCTTCTGGCTCCCCTGCACCTGAGGTATCCTGGAGTTTGCCTGATGGGACAATGATCAACAATGCTGTGCAAGCTGATGATAGTGGCCGCAGGACCAAGAGGTACACCCTTTTCCACAATGGCACCTTGTATTTCAACAGAGTTGGAATGGCAGAGGAAGGAGATTATATTTGCTATGCCCAGAACACTTTAGGGAAAGACGAAATGAAAGTCCACCTGACAGTCGTGACGGCCATACCACGGATACGGCAAGACTATGAGACCCACATGAAGATCAAGGCTGGAGACACAGCTGTTCTTGACTGTGAGGTCATCGGGGAACCCAAGCCAAGTGTATTTTGGTTGCTGCCTTCCAATGACGTCATTTCATTCTCCAATGGCAGGTACATACTTCATGCCAATGGAACTCTGTCCATTAATAATGTGAAACTGCTTGACTCTGGGGAGTATGTGTGTGTAGCTCGGAACCCTAGTGGTGATGACACCAAAATGTACAAACTGGATATTGTCTCTAAACTTCCACTAATCAATGGCCTGTACAAAAACAAAACTGTTATCAAAGCCACAGCTGTTCGGCACTCCAAAAAACACTTTGACTGCAGAGCCGATGGGAGCCCCCCTCCCCGGATCACGTGGATTATGCCGGACAACATTTTCCTTACAGCTCCATACTATGGGAGCAGAATCACAGTCCATAAGAACGGAACCCTGGAAATCCGGAACATCAGGCTTTCCGACTCAGCGGACTTCACTTGTGTGGCTCGGAACGAAGGCGGCGAGAGTGTGCTGGTGGTGCAGCTAGAGGTCCTGGAAATGCTGAGAAGACCAACGTTCAGAAACCCATTCAACGACAAAGTCAGCGCTCAGGCTGGCAGGTCCACAGCACTGGACTGCTCTGTGGACGGGAACCCGCCCCCTGAAATAATCTGGATTCTCCCCGACGGCACGCGCTTTTCTAACAGAAGGCAACATTTCCCATACCTGATAGCGAGCAACGGTTCTCTCATCATTCAAAGAACAACTCGGGACAAGTCAGGAAAGTACCGCTGTGCAGCTAGAAATCAGGTGGGCTATATTGAGAAGCTCGTCATACTAGAGATCGGCCAGAAGCCAGTTATCCTGACACACGCACTGGGGATGGTGCAGCGGGTCAGTGGAGAATCTCTATCACTGCACTGTGTATCCGATGGGATCCCTAAGCCACATGTCAAGTGGACTACACCAAGTGGTTATGTAATAGACAGACCCCACATTAATGGAAAATACATACTGCATGAAAATGGCACATTGGTCATCAAAGAAGTAACAGCTTATGACAGGGGAAATTATATCTGCAAGGCTCAAAACAGTGTTGGCCAGGCAGTGGTGACTGTTCCGGTGATGATCGTGGGCCACCCTCCCCGAATTATAAACTCCCCACCCCGGAGCATGCTCAGGAGGACAGGAGAGGCACTTCGGCTTCACTGTATGGCCCTGGGAGTCCCCAAGCCAGAGATCATCTGGGAGAGGCCAGAACACTCCCTGCTCTCAAAGGCCAGAGGAAGAAAACCCCACGGAAATGAGCGGCTTTACCCACAAGGCACCCTGGTCATTCAGGATCTCCGATCCTCCGATTCTGGAGTCTACAAATGCACAGCACAGAACCTACTTGGTGTTGATTATGCAACAAGTTACGTTCAAGTCATCTGACAGGAAGAACAACTAAAACTGAGCAGAGTCAACATTGAAGGGTTTATTATTATTTTTTTTTTGGAAGAAGTTTAATCAAAGGCAGCCACAGGCATGGAAATGAATCTGAATACATTTACAGTATTAAATTTACAATGGACATGCAGAAGAGACTTGAAAATGAAAGCATTATGAACCGATGCTGAGTTTCTATGGATTTCAACGCGAACTCTTAACTTAAGGCACTTTGATTTTGCCAACAAATAACAAACATTAAGAAAAAACAATCCGCTATAAAATAACAAATGGCAAATGCACCTGAATTTCCAGTAAAGAGAGCTCGCTCTCGCTCTCAGTCGCCAGCCGCCTCGTGTCCATCTTCTACCAGTGTTACACACATTGCACTCAGAGGGGGAGACACTGGGAAAGATGACATCTGCAAGTCTACGGACATCTTAATGTACACATATTTTTGTCACTGGTTTATAAACATGTTGATGAAAAAAACAGAAAACAAGCACTGAACCGTTTTGATTATGATGTAGTTCACTTGTTCACACTAAAAATCTCATTGCTTTAACATGAAAAAAAAAAAGAAAACAACACGCCAACCAAACGGATGCAGGCTAGCTTTCCTCCATGGAAAGAGCAGCCCAGTGCTCTCACGCCAGGGAATGTGAAAAGGGTGCTGCACATTTGTCCACACATTTGTCACCCTGAAAAGGCTTTGCAAGGACAATGAAACTGTTTTCTCACTTTAAAACCTAGCTACGGCACCAGCTGTTCGGAGCCATTTCTAAGAAAGGTTTTCTAAGGAGGAATCGCTCCTTTCCAAGAGTCTAGACCTCGTACACATAATGAAGTTCCCATGTCTTTAAAATTTGAATGCTTTTTGTGTAATTCGCTGTACTTATATTCCATGTTTAATTCAACCCAAATATATATGGGGGTAATCGTATGATTTGCCTCTTTTATTCGAAAGTCTGGGATTTCCTTAGCATAATTTCTCTGGCTTCTGATCAAATAGTCATCTATGTGTGAATGGCAGGAGCCTTTTCGAGTCTTACTGAGTTAGGTTAGAACACTAAAGCCAAGAGCTTTGTTAGCTTGTGTCAATCATTTGAGACTTAACTCCACTGGGTCTCCATCATGCCTGCCTCAGTCATGAGCTGATTGCTGTTAACATCAGTGCTCTATGGCTGCCAGAGGTCAAATGATACCTCTACTTTCAAATGAGGAAGGGTAAATAAAACAAGAAATGCAATCCTAAAATGAATCGGCCTGTAATATAACACATAAATTAAGTGGTTCTTATAGCCAGAAATTAAGGTTAAGTATACCCGATTCCATCATAGTCAAGGTCTGATCTTAAAAAGCTGAGTTTTCTATCTTAAGACAATTTCCTATCCACAATCCACAATAGGGGTTTACTTTCTGACCATTTTAATACCACCTGTATGCATTTGCTATGAAAGATAAATAAAAATCCTTCTCAGAGTGCCGAATTAAGTGTCAGTAAATATGACAACTAAATTTAAAAATTTCAGTTGCTTTCCTTATAATGCACAGGGGAAAACAGTTGTAGGTTTTTCCTCAGCTACCGCGGCATCTCTCACTTAAGAGGGCCTTAGCATGACTGACCTTCCTCATCTCAAGAAACAGAACAGACAGCAACAAAGGGATCATCGCCTTCGTATGCAAACAGACGAGTAAGCCAACTTCAGCAAAGTGTAAAGTGCATACAAATGCTACGCAGTTCTCCCACTCCTGCTGCTGTGTGCGATGCTGAGCTACAGAAACGGATGGTTCAGACTGAAACTGGAATCTTAACGACCAATAACCACTGAGTAAAGACCAGAAGGAACAGGGTGTGACTCACCCACTAGGCACAACATTCGCGCTGTGGTGGTTCTGCCAATGCAGTCACGTGGTATGTTACTTTGAAGAAAACTAGCTCTGTGAGCTGGAAGCATGACTCCGGAGAGGAAAGCAAAGCTGACTGAACTGGACTGCATTGTCGAAAGCAGATAGAATGCTCACTTAGTGGAAAGAATGGTCTTTAATGTTTGGCAAAAGTCTTTCCCAGCCCAGAGTAAACACAAAACAAGCAGGCTGGAGGGCTATATTTCACAGTGTACAAAGCAGTTCACATGGATGTTGCCATGGCAAAGGAAGCAAACATGTATCTGAGGTCATTTGAATGAGTAACTCACCTAGGAAGATATAAACTATCTATATAATGATCTGCAAAAGAAATTATCTAAAGTTGTACTAGCTACATTTTTAAAAAGTAGTTCTACATGGTTTGCTCTTCACAGACAATCTATTCACAGTATGCTTGACTACATTACATGTGAAATCATATGGCAAAAAGAAATTGAACCCAACAAAGAACAAGGGAAGATTCCCTACATGTGTCTTAAAATGCCCTGCAATTTTCACATTCAAAATTTTATGCATCTAATTCTAAAAAAATATTATATGGAATACTCTTAAGTTACACAAACTGATAATAATTTACTGTATTTTTCCACTCTAATAGGAGCAAATTACCACATACTTGAACAAAGTTAAAATAGTTACTATTTCTTTATAATAAATTTGATGTATAATTTACTTTACTTGTGCTTTTTGCACCAGTTTATAAATACAGTATAAGCAATACACAACCAAGACAGACACCAACATTAATAATTAAATTCAAAATAGCAAATACTTACCATACAAAATTAACAGTAAGTACACCTTTGATGAATTACCAGAGTCTTCTGGACTGTGGAGCCAGACTCTGGAAACCGTGTCAAGTCTAAGCACAGTAGAATCTAAGGCCAGCTGTGAGATTTGTTTATCTTTTTTTTTTCTCAAGTTGGCATGAGGTTCTGAAGAACCAAAACTGGACAGTTTTTACCAAAACTGGCAGTAAGTAAATGAACTGATTCCACCGTGGCTCTTCTGACCTCCAGTAGCTGTTGTACCTTCACGGAGAATCTGGTGAAAGAGCTTGCCACCAGAAACGAGGTTGAGTGCAGTCACTTCGAAGAGGCTCCCGCACATCTCTGAAGCCCTGAAGAAGCGGAAGTACTAAGCAACAATCTGTTTCAGCACCTTTGGACCACAAAACGAAAGCAAAGCAAAGTCCTTCATAACTGGGAACAAAGTTTATAAAGTGCTTATGAAATGATCAACATTTCAAATTAGAACGATGCGATTCAATGCTCGCCCCGCCCTCACAGGGGGATGCAGAGTGAATGTGTCATACTCCTGTGAGAACTGCCACATCTTTCAAATCAGTGGCTTGGTCTACCACAGGCTTAAAAAAAAATCATTCATTAATACATAAATATTTAAACCTACCGTACTTCATTCTTTATGTAAATATGAGATAAAAAAGCACCAGTTTCAAAAGGTCAGCTACCAACCACACTATCTGGAGTAGGCCTGCGTGATCCACATTTTACAACCTACTTCGAAAATGGTAAAACCAAACCACAACTTGTTTACTTGTTTAAATACCTCTGCAAGAAGGGTAGCATAAAATATAGGGAAACATAAATAACTCAAAAACCAAAGGAGACTTCTTATGATGACTAATAAATTTGATTTTCTGTTTCTCAGTGCAAACATAAACTTCGCGTCTTCTCTTTCAGATTCAAAAGTGTGAAGGGTGCGCACAGGGGGTCACTCCTTGCTGTGGCTGGTTACCTAGTGGAAAAGCAGAGTTAACTGTTACAGGAACAAACTTGTGCTGCAGATAATGCTTCCGCTCTCCTGTTCCTGTCAGGGACAGCCTCCAGTAAGGGGGAACAAATCAACTGGCTAGACCCCAGGCCAATAATCACACTGGGTGACCAAGTGTATTCTGTAGAGGGGACGCCTCCATGTGAGAATCTCACACCTGCCCCCAGTCTATGGGACACAGCAGAGCAGGCCAACATGCTCCCCGGCTCCTCGGGACTGACTTGTAAACACCGTAGCACTAACCTCTGCCTTCAGACTGTATTCTTGGAAAGAATATTGGCTCTAACACCTCATTCCATTTCATTGTTTAATCACAGATTATTTAATAGACCACACTGACTAAGTAACAGCTAGGGCAAAAAAAAATGTATGTACAAAGGAGTGTATTACGTACGTATGTAACAAAAGCAATCAAATAAAAAGAAGCTATCAACTTGATAGAAGAGGTATGGGAGGAGTTTAACGAAATGTAGCCAAGAGCTGCTAGACAAAAGAAAGGGAGGGGGAAGGTGATTTAATTCTATTTCAATTAGGAACATACTTAAAATGGTACCAAAGTGTTTATCTAATTTTTCTTTATCAATAAAAAATCAAGAGTCACATATCGAGGTAAGAGCTTGAATGATCAGAGAAGCAGAAGTCACCAGTGACCTCCTCTCTCTTCCATTCCTCAATCCAAAAGGGCTGCAAGCTCTCTCCACCCTGCCTTACTACTTCCTGTCTCCCATCTGTCTGCAGTCCTCTATGGTTAAGTTTGTTCAGCTCGTGGCTAGCTCTGCCCTCTGACTCAAAGCAAATGTTACTGTCAGAATGCGATCGAAACATCGCACAGCGTGGCACGGAGAACACCGTGCGGTCTCTGAGGAGTTCCCACCATTCCAGGCTTCTAGCTGCTGATTGCCACGTCGCCCCCAGCTCTGCGTGAGACGGGTACTTACTAGAAAGCTGCTTCTGGAGCTGTCGCACCAGGGCGGCTGTCTGTTGCTGCTGCTGGGTCTGCTGCAAGCCTTGCCTGGGGAACTGCAATTGCAACAAGGGGAAGGATGAATCAGCCACCATGTTACACAAGGCACCGGCTGCTCCTTGGGTTGCCTAATCCACTGCCACATGCCCAGAGTGGATAACCTTGTTTGTGTCTACAGTATACACAGCCGGTAAACAATGCCATTCAATATACAGGCGGTAAACAGTGCGTTCACGGAGGCCTTTATTTTGGAGTCTTGAAGTGCACATTACAGAGGTAGTCTATTCATTCAAAGACCACTGTCACCTCACTTGTCACCAGCCGGAGATCCCTCTTGCTGACAAATGCAAGCTCTCTGGTGTGGAGATCAGACCAATGCCTAAGGACCCCGTGGACAGAACGGAACCTGCTAGGCGGAACATGTGCTAGTGTAACCTCATTTGGATCATGACCTCCAGCTGACAGCCAGGGCAGGGCTAGCAGAGCCCAACACCAAGAACTCAGACTTGAAGGGGTTTTCTCGTGGTGCTGGGTGAGGGAGACCAGAAGTATAACAAGGGGGACGAAGAACCCATGTGCAGTTCCTCCCATCAAGCTCAGATGAGAAGCCGTGGCTGATGTTCGAGGGTGGAGGGAGACTGTTCAGCATTTGATAGAAGGAAAATTATTTTCTATCAAAATCACCAGCTGAACTCTGTCATTTCCGAACACTGGAAGTCAGACAGTGTTCAGCTCTTGCTTGTTTTTTTTCCTTCTTTCCTCCTTGGCTGCCTTCTGGTTGCCTGGAAAGGTCAGGATGCTCTGAAACAAGCTTCCCTTAGTCATACACACAGCACTGGTCCCTTCCCATTCACCTCAGTCTGTGCTGTGTTTGCCCGTCCCCCTGTACGGAATACCCTGCGGAGACTGGCACAGCACCCTAGAGAGCACCTCCTGAGATGGAAGGGTAGGAGCAGAAGCTGGCTAAGAAGGAGGTAGCCCTCTGCTGGCCAAGTGCATCCAAGGCAGGAAGGCCCAGGCTCTTCCACCTGGTAACCTGGATCTCTCCATCTCCTCTCTTCTGCCTCCACCAGGCTAAGAGGTCTGATATGCCTGGAACACATCTGAGTTGCTTTACCTTAGTCTGCCTCACATCTCTGAGGAGTTTTTAAAAAGACCATTCTCAGTGGGAATGCAACGTGATTATGTCTTCCTTGGAGATCGTCAGTATGACCGAAAGTAGCCTAGGGTTGTCAGCAGCGTAGGAAATAAAAATTCAGAATACTAAATGTGGATTTCAGATAACCGATGGATAATATTCATTTCACTAATATTCAATATTTCATGGGACAAAAATTGCATTTAGTCCACGTAGCCCAACAGGAGATTTGAGAAAACTCTTTTGCTAACTGCTTGCCTGAAATTCAAATTTAATTCAAAGTTCTAATTTAGATGGCATTGTCAAGCTGACTCTTAAGTTTATATGACATCTAAAGCCGATAAGCCATTTCCAATACCAGTGTCAGAGTTCTCCCACCCTCTCCACATAGAATAAAAACCATCCCATTACATGGAAAAGTCAGTAAGATAAGTGCTTTTTTAAAAAATCTCTTCTTTCAATGCTTATTCAGAATCCTACTTACCAATTCATTCTACATGCCCTGCACTATTCTAGTCACTATAAACAGATATGGCCACACTTAACCCTGATGCAGGACTATTCTAAATTTACCCAAACTGTTTGGAACAGATATTCTGGAGTTCAGTGTATGTCAAAGGTTAACTCTCACCATGTGATTTGGGCTGACCTTACCCTCCCTTCACCCTGTCCTTCTGCAGTCAAGCATCCCCATGGTTGCTCTATCTAGGATACATGGGAAGAGCTGGATGTCTGTTCTTGTCACCTTTGCTGTTTACCCTTGCACTTTCAGAGGTGTCTGAATTCAGGCATCAAACAGAAAGAACTATGAACCTTCACTACTAATATTCTCAAGATCCAGATGATCTGTGTCATTTGGCTTCTGAATCACAAGGGCACTCTGAAAACTACAGCGATTTCTCTGAACAGAACATATGAACTCCTTGAGGAAGACCATATAATATGCTTGCCTGTTGCTGTTGGCCAAAGATACAGTATTATTAACTAATGCTGCTGCCGTATACTTTTTTGAAAGGCAAAATGCAAAACAATAGGAGCCTTGCCTAAAGACCAATTTATTTCAGGTCACCTAATTAAGACAGCATAAAATGGAAAGAAAATACTTAGAGGCATGGTGTGAATATTATTTTCTTAAATGTTGGAAGCAGCTTTAAAGAAAATATGAACTACATCTGTCAAATTTAGCTAAAAATACTTTAATCATAACATATGAACCTTATAAAGATTGTAAGTCAGCAACTACAATTGTGGCAAAGATTGAGAGACCACAGATATTTCCCCAGGAAGAGCAGAGTCTACTGTCAGTGGTCCTTCCTTCACGGAAGACAAATGGCACAAGCATGGACACTAAGTTGTCTCTACAGTTAACTGATGGTCATGGGCTTTTCTTCACCTTCCATGCTCATTTCACAGAAAAGTCTCCTGATGACATCTTAAAGAGGTGACGATTTCTGTCTTATGGCACTTTTGACCTTAAAAACACTTTAGTACAGTAATCAAGTTGGCCAAGGGTGCTGGTAGTCACTGTCTACCATGACCCAACTACCATGCTATCAACTAAAGGGAACCAACCAAGGTAACAGTCAAAGGGGACAGGTCAAATACTGCCTTTCAAGGTCACTTACATTCACGCTTTCCACCATGGGCTCCCCAGATTTCTCTATCTTTTGATCTCTGTTAGGGCTTCAACTACATCATTCAAAATAAAAAGGCTATATAGTCCTAAACCCTAGTACCTTGGATTGTAAACTCACTTGGAGAGGGAGCCCTTCCAGAGGGAATCAAGTAAAAATGAACTTTATTATAATGGAACCTGATATATTAATGGTATTCTCATAAAAAGGGGGACATGGGCATACTGGTGCAAACAGCAAGGATGCTGTGTGAAGGTCAAGCAGAGTCTGGCTACCAAAGACAGCTGGTGCAGTGGGAGAAGCTGGAACAGACTGGCACAGGCTCGCCCACCAACACACAGAGGGAAGCAACATTGCTGACTCCCGATCTTTCACTTCCAGTTCCCAGAACCAAGAGAAAAAAAAAATTCCAATTTTAAGCTACGTTCATGCACTTTGTTCGGCAGTTCTAGCAAGCCAATTAAACCTCTGAAGCTTTTAGACTAAAAAGATAAAGCCACCACATGCTACCTGCCATGTACAACATTGCCCTTCAGCCATTTCCTATGATTCTCCGTTCCCTGGTGGCAAAGAGCACACTTCGCACTTTCATGACAAGCTCCCTAACACCTGATGGGGTGCTGGCTTCTACTGAATAAACCAAATGAACACTGAATTCCACTGTAACCACTGGCTGACAGGAAGTGGCCGGGCAAGTCACCAGGAGGGTGGTAACTGCTACTTACTCGTCCCTTAGTGCAGCACTGATCAGAACCCAGAGTCCAAGCCCACCCCTCCTCAGCAGCCAGCTCAACACTCTCTTCTCCAAACACAGGAACTGAATGGGGGAGTAGGCCCCAAACTAGAGATGGATCTGCTAGAGATGTTTATTATGAAGAATCCAAGGCATTGAAAAAATAGTAAATCTGAGAGAGTGAAAGTAATCAAAAGGAAATGTGAACTTTTTCCTTAAATCTCCTGAGGCCTTGTGCCCTTGCTACTGATATACACAAGTAGTTAAAAATATTTTTTACATCTGTTTGTTATTATGAGACAACCAAAAAGGGGTATAAAATACATACCAAAACACCTTTAACAGTACTATTTTTTTAAACTGGCAACATTCCAAAATTTTAACTGCAGAGGAATGGTTCAGCAACTGAAAAACACGATGACATCATCATCATATTTAAAAGTGTGTGTATATCCAGGTGCAGTACATTAACCCCAGTACTGGAGGCAGAGGCCGGCATCTCTGTTAGAGGCCACCCTTAGCTAGACTGTGAAATGCAGGGCAGCCAGAACTGCATAGCAGGACCCTGTCTCAGAGGGTGGGGGTTGGTGGGAAAGAGAAGGCTCAGTTAAAGCTAGGCTCACAACTAAATAAACAGTATAGGTACACAAGTGTGCTATATAAAGTACACCTGAGAAAGACTTCTGATGACGTGAACAGCTCTCAGTACCGACCACTCCTATAAACCTGGAATTTCTAATGCTGAAATTGAATACTTAGGTCTGAACATTTTAAGTTTCTTAGCGCATCCTAACACACACACACACACACACACACACACACACACACCATTTGGTCACTGTGCTGTAATAATGCCTGCTTGAATTATTTATGAGACTGATCTCTACTGAAACAATACTGTGTTTCCTGGTGAGAATTTAAACACTCTGCCAAATAGCACAAAAAAATGTTAAACAACCACTACTCACCTCCATTAAATTAACCATTAGTAAAGACTTTTATTTCTTTTAAGTTACTTTCTTATGAGCATCATGAGGAAAAATGTCATCTTCCATGCTCTGAATTACCTTGGGAAGGTAGTATATTAAGCCAGTGGGTGAAACACAATCTATAGCATTAAAAATCACCAAATAGCCAGACAGTGATGGCACACGCCTTTAATCCCGTGAGCTCGAGGCCTGCCTGGTCTACAGAGTGAGTTCCAGGACAGGCTCCAAAGCTACCTAGAGAAACCTTATTTCGAAAAACCGAAAAATAAAAAAATAAAAATCACCAATACTGCCTTAGAAATCCTTATTAGGTTTGCATGTTCTTTACATACCATAACTCAGTTAAATATTCACACAACTATGATCTAAGCATAAAATGCCAAGTTCCCTTTAATGAGCTCTGACTCAGAGGCAGTGAGTTCCTGGGGGTATCTTAGATGACTTCACATACCTCTGCTGTTACTTTCAACTGTAACTGGGAGGTTTAAAGAAACTTTCCTTCTAGACCTATCAGTACAGTTTAGTAACAGAATTAAGTTTCTTTGTTTACCCTATCCAAAATAACCACTAAAGGTGAGGCATTTGGGGCTGCCATCCATCAGGAATTATGGAGCACATGCTATGAACAGAGCACATGTTATACTTTCAACACGTCATTCTGCGTTTCTCAGACGTGGTAGTTTGAGTGAGAATGGTCTCCACTGACCCATATGTTTGAATAACTGATTCCCAGTTGGCAGGCTGTTTATGAAGAATTAGGGGAGGGTGGCCTTTTCGGAGGAGGTATGTCACTGGGGGTGAGTTTGGAGATTTCAAAAGCCCATGCCAGGCCCAGTCTTATGCTCTGCCTCTGGCCTACAGATTGGACGTCAGCACTCAGCCACCGTTCTAGCCCCCTGCCTGCCTGCTGCCTGCATGCCGTCTCACCACGATGGCCATGGACTCTGCCTCTAAAACTATGTGCAAGTCCCCAATAAAATAAAATGCTTTCTTTTATGTTGGCCTTCATCATGGTGTCTCTTCACAGCAATAGAAAAGTAACTAAGATATCATATTACGTATGGACTGAGGTAAGATTTAGTACCAGGTGAAAGAACATGCCTCACTCAGCCCGCAGCCTGCCCCAAATAAGCCTAATGTAGAGGGCAGAGGCTAACATCTGGTGTTATCCTCTGTTGCTTCCCCCACCCCTGTGATTTTTTGCACAGGTGCTCTCAGTGAATCTAGAGCTTGCCAATGGCTGAGCGGATGGGCCAGTGAGCTCTGGCAATCCTGCCCTCTGCTGGACTTAAAGGCACACTGCCAAGCCTGACTTGTTGCATTTTAGGTGTTGGGATCTGGAGTCAGGTTCTTGTGCTTTTGTGCCCAGGACTTTTCCAAATGAATCATCTCCTCAGCTCCTAAAGTCATTTCCTTATAAGTACCAATAACTTATCTTAGGATGGCAGCTATATATTCGTGGGGACTGAATGTTTAAACTCTCATTGTAAGAAAAGTCATAGATTAAATATAAATAACTATAGGTAATTTAAGCATAGGAATTGTATTGTTTGTGATAAACATAACATGCATATTTTTATTACATATCTGAGTCAAGTTTAAAATATGCAATAATTATCATATATTCAGCAATAATTGTAGTTCTAAATTTAAAGTTTATGTTTCTGTTAAAATGGTACTGTACTGTACAATCATCTTCTTGTTAGAAATTACTAGCTATACAAGCTACCATTCCCAAATTATTGGGTTCCTTACATTTAATAGAAAAGGACTCATCTGCATCATAAATCACTAGGAAGGCATAATTATGTGACAGTCACTTCCATCAGGATCACACGTAGTACCGCTAGTAACGAGAGCACCGCAGCATGGCAATCTTTGTTTTCCATCTGGATGAAAAGAGTTAGAATCTTCCCAGTCAGCATCAAATACTCAACATGCACTATCTGCAGAAACTTTGGTTTCTGTCAAAACACCTTTAGAATGTCTTGTGTATAGAAAGAAAATGGAGACTATTCTTAAGTTTTCTCCGTCTGGCATAATAACCTACTCAGCAGAAAGAAAAGTTTTCAGTGTTTCACAGCTTTGGGGATCAAACCCACGGTCTTGTATGTGCTGGGCAAAGGCCCCCTCCCACTGAGTTACAACTTCAGCCTTAGGAAAGATTGTTGGTGATTTTTTTTTTTAAAAAATCAGCAAATTTCACTAACTGATGCTATACAGCAACAAATAGTAAAGCTGGAATAAGAATTTTAAGTGCTCCTAGTAGTGGCAAAGGTTTAAAAGAAAGGGATCAAATGCTGGATTTCACTTTTAATAAATGCTTTCTGTAGCTGGAGAGATGGCTCAGCTTTAAGAGCCAACGTTCCTCTTCCATATGACCTAAGTTCAGCTCTTAGCAGCCACATCTCTTTAGGCAGCTAACAACTGCCTTCATCTTCAGTTCCAATGCCTTCTCTGGTCTCTGTTATACACTATACTCACAAGTATACCCCATCACTCAGACACACAAATATACAGATAAATAAAACAAATAAAATCCTTTAAAAAATATTTCTTTGTATTTGAAACATGAGTTAAAGATAGACAAACATCAAAGGGAAAGTTCTTTATTTGAGTGGAATACCATCACTAGAAACAAAACAAGCACTTGAAAGTAAGCGTTTTTTCTCCTATAGGGGAAATGGAAAAAGACAGCCATTGTCAACACTGGTGGGTGTGTGTCTGATGGGCAATAGGACAGATCGGATGAAATACTTAAAAAAGAGTGGATGGTAACTTTAAAATGGGAACCCAAGAGACCCCACTTCCATAGTGATTACAAAAATTCTTGTGATGCCCTGACTGGGTAAGGTGCAGCATCTCTTCAATACGTAAACTGGCTGATGTCAAGATTAAGCAGTAATTCAGGCTGAGTAACATTTACAAAATAAAACAGCTACCCCATCATCACTAAGACAAAGTGTGGGGCAGTGGGGAATTGGTGCAAATTCCACCTGAGAAAAGTAGACACGGAAGCTAAATAGTACACAATGAGGCCGAGCCAGGAAAACACAGGCAGTAAAGGATACTGAATTACCACCGCTGTAATCTGAGAAAAACCATGTATGCATCATAATACTGCATCAGTGTTCAACTTCTTGACTTCAGAAATAGTAGTCACGAATTTTTATGTTTGTGGGTTTGTTTGTTTTGCAGTGCTAAGGATCCAACCCAGGGCCTCATTCGTGCTAGGCAAGCACTCTGCTAACTGAACTACATCTCCGACCATCTTACTTTGGGGGGGGGGGGGGATTGCAATATTTAGCATTAAAGAGCTACATGGCTATAGCTTACTGATATGTGGAGATGGGGAGAATATGAGTGGGAACTAAAGGAAGACAGTGAATAAATAAGGAAGGAACGTGGCAACCAGGCACTCAGTTTGGTGAGTCTTTGTACTGTTCTTAAAACTTTTCTGTGGGTTTGGAATTATGTGAAAACATGCTAGAACTTACTTCCAGGTGGAACACTGGGTCTACAGGCAGCGTTCTATCTGAAAGTCTTTTTCTTTTCCTTACAGTATTTCAAAAAGTCATCCTAGCCCGCTCTATGCTCCTCGTGACCAAGAGCCAAGTTCCATATTGTCTCTACTTAAATAAAACAAAGCAAAAATGGTTGACGTAGATTGCAATAAATGTCATAAATATTTTTAAAACAAAAACAATCAAAGCTGGAAAAGCTAGAACTTTGGTATAAGGGAACTAAAAAATAGGACTCAGCTGGCCAGAGCAGCAAGTGTTGTATATTAGGGGACTCCCTCCTAGGATGACATCACAGTAGGAGAATCCTGGTTGGCTCAAGGCTAAACCAAGTGATTCTACTGACCCTCTCTAATGTGCTGCCGTGGCTCCATGCTACTTTTCTTCACTACAGACCCATGAAGCTGTTCCCCGAATCCTGCGGTGATAACCACCTGCACTGCTCACTACCAGTGGCAATGAGGATAGCAGCCTACAGGCCCCAGGGAGAACTCACAGGTAACAAGCCCTTGGAAATCACCGAAGCTTTCAAAACATCCGTAGTGTGTCCATGTCCCCAAATTCAACTTGAAAAGTTAGAGAAGTGGAATGTAGATTACGAACAACATGCAAATTCTTGCAGAAAATACTAACTGGATAAAAACAGATTTCATTTAATTCTTCAGGCCATTATTTTACACTTTCATGAACTCTAAGAACGTTATAAAAAAATCTAAGGAAGATAATCTTAACAAGCATATGAAATCATTCTTTACTATTTATAAAAAACGCTTCATAACTCACTGGTAAGGTTTTCATCCATTGAATGCTCTACTTTTTTTTTTCAAAAAGAAAAATGGTGTTATTAATTAATGTTTATTAAAGCAAATTTTTATTTGAATATTAAATTTTTTATTAGTGTATATTAATTATTCATTAAAAAATCAAGTATGTCAACTACTATATCAACCAAGCCCTGATAGACTTATAGGAAAACTGGCCAGGTATATCCAGATTGTTTCACTCTTAAAATTCCATGGCATTGCACAATGAACCTACTTTAAAGTAGAAACCCACATCCTGGTTCAGAAACATCAGGTCCTTACCAAAGGCTGCTGGGGCTGCATTGCTTGGAGACCAAGGGCCTGACTCTGGGGCTGTGAGGGCTGCTGGGGCTGGGGGGCCTGCTGGGGCTGCTGCATCTAGAAAGAAAGAAAAAGATTAGGGTAGACCCTTGAAATTGTGAAGCTAAGACATGTCTGAATAGCTTTTACTAATACACATTTTTATCTGTTCCATTGCAGCGAAATGATGGTTGGATATAGTCTCAAAAATGTGGCACAGGTGATTCTTGCATTGCCTGGACAGTGTATCATGTACTAAGAAAAACACAGGTGGTGGAGCCAACCACACACCCGGGCTGTGGGATACACTGAACAGCTTATTGCTAGGGCCACAATGAACAAAATGATATAAGACTGAATGAGTCACAAGATAAAGGATGCAATTTAGAGACATGGAAAACACAGGATGCAGAGGCTGCTGCTGCTAAAACCCTAAAACACAACATGCTGTTTACCGCAGACTGAACCTCTGGTGTTCATCACCCAACCCAGGGTCTCCTGCATCCTAGGCAAGCACTCTACTACTGAGGCACATCTCCAATAATGAAAGGTATTTCGGTAAATAGGATTATCCTCCAAAATAACCATATAGAGTATAGGAAATAAGCAGACACATGGGGCGATGGAGATGATTCTTTTCTAGTGTTAAGCACTCCGCGTTAACTACTGTGATGCTTTTAAATAATTGGCAATGGGATACAGTTTCTTTACGCCAGAAATCTCCAAACACATTGGCAGTGTGCTGTGATGGTGCTATGATGTTAATGAAGGCTATGACGTCATGAGGTAAAGGAGTGTTTTAGCTACACTAAAATCTGCAGGGATCACTGTCACACCAGTCAGTCACTGACAGAAATGTCATTATATGAAGCAAGACTGTACCCTTTCATCTCCATCTTTACTTTGTCAAACCTTGCTCTTCCTTCAAGTGTAAGATACAAATCTGTTCCTCCAAGAAACCTCCTCAGACCAACCCGAGTTCAAGCTGGCTTCCTTTGGCAGCCAGTGCTCACTGTCCAGGGACATCCTGTGCACTTACTGTTTCTCCTTCTTTCACATCCTCTGCCTGGCGACCCACAAGCTACCTTCTCACACTGCCAGGTGACACCCATCCTGGATTACCTTCTCTGATATTTAGGGGGATAGCTTTGGAGTCCACTTTTATTTCTTATAGAATATAAACTAGCCCACAGAAATTCTGAGATGACTTAGCAGCATGAAACTAGAAAGTATGTCCAGATTAAGTTGGCTTAAACACATAGCTCTTGGAAAACACTTCTAAGTCACAGAAGAAACCAAGTATGCATCACGTGAAAAGGCAACAACAACAAAAAAATCTTCTCTTAGTGGCCTTTAGTTACTCCATCCAAATACTTCATTTTGATGACCCAACTAGATTTTCTTTATATGTATTTTTTCAAATTTGTCTACATATTATTCCCCCAATTACTTGACTTTTTAAAAAAAAAAAAAAAAAGAGTAAGAACACCAACTAGGTAGTGTCAGATGTACAGTGTTTGTAGATTTGCCATCCCGGCAAAGGTCCAGATCGGGTGAGTCTCAACATAAACAATGGAGGTTGAACCAGAAGCATTACAATAAAAAGCCACCATCCACTTGGTTCTCTGCAAAAATCTTTCAAGAAAGAGGAACTTCTCGATTGATGACTTTTTTTCTTTATGCCAACAGTCAATCATAAAAAGAGGAATAAATGTAGTTGAGACACAGGAACAAGTTCCCTGCCTTTCTTTATCTCCAGGGGGATGTTGTTGATAAGAAATATTACTGGGGCATGCACTAACAGGTGAAAAAGGAACATGTCACCCAGTCAGGAAATGACTTATTTGCAACCTTGAAAACGCCCTTGGAAGGCAGAGAGAGATAAGTAAGCAACACAATAAGGTTCCTTGGTGAGTTGGAAGTAACAAATCTTAAAACAGAGATATTCAAATAGCTGTCATGAAAAATATTTCCAAACTTGTAGAAAGGTGGATTAAGAGCATATCATTCTCTGTTGAATAGTTATCTTAGTAAAAATATTGGAAATTACATCAAACCAGTGCTTTACTTGAATTTTCTTATTTAAACCTTGATACACGGGTAAATAATCTTTCCATTTTATTAATGACAAAACTCAAGAGTGGGTTTTTTGTTTTTGTTTTTTCCACCTTGGCAATAGCATCTATACAATGAACAGGATTATACATTGGTAGGCTACACTAACCCAAACCAGTTATCATATATTATTAATAATATATCACAGCTTTCAAAATAGTATATCCAAAATGAAGATGTGATAATAACTACCTTATAAATTGGAGCTCAGTGCTAGAGGGTTTGTTTTGACTTCTTGTTTACATTTAGATATAATCAACTACAATTTTGCAGATCATACTACATTCAGACTTTAACTGCACTTGGGCTCATGGTTTAAATTCTTAGGGAACTACTTTTTTTCTTTCTCTCTTTCCAATGGAGAAGTTGAGACACACAATTTCCTTTGTGTTCCTTTCTGCATGACTGCTTTCTTGCCCGTTTCCCTCACAGAGCATAGATAGCTCTCCCCTCATATATACCCTGTTCCATGAGATTCCAAATCTCCCAGTATTTCTATGTAGTCCATAAAAATAAAGCTGCATCTCATTTTGGACCGGAAAAGAGAGTCCATTTAACAGTCTTTTCAAGAAATCTCCGACACAAAAACATCACTTATTAATAATAAAAAAAGAAAAATCTGGCACAGATTTAACATAATAGCCAGACTGCCAGCTTTCTCTTCCTCCTTCATTCCAGTGCTGGGTATTAAACCCAGGGCCCTGTGTATGCCGGGCAGGAGCTTTGCCAATGAGCCACATCCTCACCCATATATTGGAACAAGGAAATCAGAAACAAGAATGTGCTGAGGGAGGGGCTGTTTACCAGGAAGTGTCAAGTCTTTATACCCTCTGGACTCTAAGACAGAACCCTCCAAGGATGTAATCTCTGCTACTCTAACCCCGTGGCTTAAATAGAGCAGAAGTGTGATAGAAACACAATGTTACTAAACATCAAATGGTGGAAAGCTATGCTTGTTCCTATTTCTCCCTCATGTGTATGAAATTTTGCATTCAAACTGTAGGTCTTTAGTCCATCAGTGTTGAGGTGAGGTGAGGTCCACATTTAAACTAAAGTATGTGCGTGCCCCCTGAAGCTTTGGGAAAGGGAAATGGTTGTGTGAAATGGAGTCTCCTGCTCACAGCCTGGCAGGTACAGAGAAAACTCTACCTTATTGGAACTACAGTGTACTAGTACTAGCTAAGTTGCTAGTGTCAAATACACAGGGCTCCTTGGAACTTAATACTTCAGTCTAAAGAGTCTTTCATTATGAGAGTCTGTGTCTGTACTACTGGAAGGGATGGCATTGCCCTCACCTCCCTGCCCCATACCTGGAGGAGTCTCTGCTGCTGTCGAACTTGCGGCTGTCTGGGCCTCAATGGGTCCTGAGGCAGGGGCACCGAGGGGAGGGTGGGATGTGCGGGAGTCAGCACAGCATCAATTCCCCCGCCCACCAGAGGGCTCTGCTGTAGAGCCTGGTGGTTCAGTCTGGCAAAGAATAATGCAACTTGTGTTCAGGAACCAGGCGTACCATTGAAGTGTCAATCAGTGCCTCCAGCATTTTACACACATCCACCAAGAAACAATTCGTGTTCAGTAATCATGTGTACAATTAAAAATGGGGAAGGGCCAGAGGATCAGATAACACATCTGACCACATTGGAAAAAAAAAAAAAAGAAAAAGAAGATCGTAAGCATACTACTTCAGACCAAGTAGCAATCATACAGAAATTACTTCTAAAAAAACCCAATTGTTAGCAATAAGCAAAATAAGTTACTATTTACTTTGGAGCAGGCCACGAGTGGAAAGGCTGAACAGTAGTATTTTATTACTCCTTACATATCCCTGTGAGCCAGTAGCTTTATTATCTAACTTTAAAAATGAAGGAAGATCGAGAGATCACTAAGCTCACCTAAAAGACAAACGGCACAGGTGGGATCTGAACCCGGAATTTTTGAGCAACGAAGCTCCTGTTACTGAGCTTTGTCATGCTGCGGCTTACTTATAAAAATGGGAAAGCATGTTTTACACATTAGCTTATTTCCCATAATGTGCTACCATCCACCTCCCTACTTTTCAGACAGCAATTACCTTGAGCAGATGTGTAGGCAGTCACTGACAGGAGCACATGGGAGCTAAGCTGCGATCCACTTTACAGTGTAGAACTTTACCAACCTAACTCTTCTGCACTTTATTATCCAATGGGATTGGATAATGTGTTAATGATCATGATTTTTATCTGTGCCATCCAGTGAAATGGCCTTTAGCGACTAGGACCAGTTACACGACTATCAGATCTTAGAGCTAAACAAAACCACAAAGCTCCTTGGTCAAAACAACAGTGTTTCAAGAGATGGCAGAGAACATCTAGTTGAAGATGGAGCTTCTACAAACACCAGGTCTCCGTGTCACTGCATAGACCACGAACCTCAAAGCTAGCCATGCCGGCCACTGCTGGCTAGGGAGCACTTGGAATATGATCAATGTGCCTGCAGAACTGAACGCTAAGTCAATTTTAATTAACTGAAGTTTAGCCATGCATGGACAGCAGCTACAACGATGAGCAGTACAGACACACTCTAGGTGAAGGGGATGCGATTCGAACAAGAACCAGGGGAGTCTAGCGTGAGTCATCGCTGAGGTGGAAAAGAGAGAAACAAAGCTGGAGCAAAACTCTGTCAAGCGCCACCTACGATTCGTACTACGACATAAACTGTATGGTTCCGAGCAGCAAACTCTAGTAAATTAGCACTGCTAACAACGATCCATAGTTTTATCGGACACTTTTAATAAAAAAAAAAATCTCTCGAGTAAAAGGAAAAAAAGGGAAGAACACTAGCACTAACATACTGGTGTCATCTGAAAATCTTAAAACAGTACACATTGGAAGAAGTAAGTCAAAACTACAGTGTTCTTGAATGGAAGAATTTGGAACCTCTACTGCATGTAGATAAAAATGAGATGTCAGGACGCAAATATAGGAGCTCAAAAACCGTCACAGTGTCAAATGCCTGGAAGAAGCGTAACAAACCCAAGGCCGAGCGGGTTTACTATTGCAATTACTTCAACAGGTATCACCTCTGAGAGCCAGCTACGGGCTGCAGGTACGGCGAGGCCTGCTGCTGCGCGTAGCCACTTGGCTGCTGCTGCAGCTGGCGGAGTCTTTCCATCAGTGCTGGGCTGGAATGTGCGGCCGGATAGGCTCTGGAGTTGTAGCTGGGGGAGAGGACCACACCTCCAGACTGCTGCGGAGCTGCCTGTTGCAAAGGCATCTGTGTCCCATACATTGTGTAGCCCTGGGGCATGGTCTGCAGGAAGGCATAAAGGGAGAAGTCAGTGCTGCCATTAGCACCCGGATCCCCACCACTAAGAAATGGGGGTGGGTGGGGCAGGAAGCCCAAGCTGAAATTCATGGTCAGCAATGGCTCTAATGATTCAAAATACGAGGATGGCTACTCTGTAGGCAAACAAAATCTGACCAGAAACCCACAGAATAGGCTGGTTGGGCAGTGATTTCACAGAAATATCTAGCTCAAAATAACTAAATATTCATTTGGCTTTTGAGTTGCTTATTTTTGGACTAGGAAAGGCATCTTTCTATATAGAAATAACCAGCAAGGTAGCTACATGTTCAGTGCACAGATGGCGGCAACATCCAACAAAACCCAAACAATATCACTGTCATCTAAAGTACAGAGCACACTATCCCTTTAATACAATTACCTATTTCTCTAAACCTTGACACCTACATAAAACACACACACACACACACACACACACACACAGAGTTTTCTGGATCGTAAGATACAATTCACTGAACAGAGGGCAGTCTATCCTCTGGGTCCTCGGAACACCACATATTAAAGCAGCTTAAGGACTATGACTCTGAAGACAAGGGTGATACACAATAAACACGCACCAGCCTCAGGACCCTGTAAGCCAAACACGGCTCCCCTTTCAGTTGTATACACAGAATAAACTGCCATCTCCAATACAAGCCTTGCCGGACCAGACCTTTCTGTATTAAAGGAAAGGCATAAGGGTGTAAGGATGCAGAAACAATAAAACTACGAGGGGAGGGGTGGATAAAGGCCTGCAGGTTTTAAAGGTGAGCGCACCACTTCCTGAACATTTTCTGGGTATATATAGGTTAATTCCATGTCAACTGGAATCCTACATCTTTCCTCTTGATCTTACAAAGAGGAAGCTATACCTCAGCGTAGCACAAATGTCATACAGTTACTGAGCCAACAGCACCTGTACTGTGACCCGACTCATGGGCCCATTACCTTGTTCTACTATGATTCCTCACAGAAGATATCTTTGAATATGTAAATTTCTATAGCAAATCATGCCATTACGCATTACATCATAAACAACTCTGAGATTCTTAAACAATTAATTAATTAACTTTGAACGATATAAGCATGGCTCGCCTCGATCCTCCTGCCTCTGCTTCTGGGTGCATGTTATAGGTGTGTACCACCGCCTTGGCTCAAGTGCTTTAATATCTTGCATCAGAAGACAAAAAGTCTGAATTTATTTACATTTATAATTGAGGAATTTCCTAGGCAATCCTGAGACTTATTCAACAGTTACTGTTCTGAGACTGTGAAGCAGAAGTACTTTCTTGATCTAGTTGATCACCAGTTTCCTTGATCTCCTACTCCCAACAAACGGCATTAAAACATGAAGAAAGTAGCTTTGCTTCAAAGCCAATGCGGGTACCTGTGCTTGTTGCAGCCCTGGATACTGAGGGAGCTGAGGGGAGGGCCGTGATTGTGCAGTAAAGAGAGCAGCCTGGTCCCCTGGCTGGCCCTGGAAAACAAAATCAAGACAAAGTCCGTAACTGCAAGAACTTCATTTCAGCTTCTAGATAGAACTTACAGATTTCGGACCAGGTTCAAGACAATTTCCCACCCACTCCCTATGTGGGCAGACTACTGACCTCTCCAGTCTAGAAAGGTTACCATGAGCAAGTCTCTCAGCCAAGACTTTCTCAAATGACTCTCTGGGTACAGGAAGGGCACAGATGCTTCTCTGGGCCTGGAAGAGTCTCTAAAGTGTGTCGTTCCATCACAGGCACTACCCACGTCCTCTGAAGAGGCATGGTATCTGCTCACCACATACAAAATCCCCAGGGCTTCTGAATGAAGCCCTGTCATCGTGATCTAAAGACTGTCTTCAGTTGTGACATCTGAGGAAATGTTAATACCCGCTAAGACTCGGTGATGAGGGATGCTCAATGAAACTATCCTAGGCCAACAGCAAATACTATTCCAACCAACTACATGTAGAATAAAACCAGCTACCATCTGTGAACCAGTCTTAATTCAATATACTTTGGCCTTTAGAATGTTAATCATTATAGACAGCTATACATGAACTTTATCTTCTGGTTACACAAATTATTTTATGGAAGCTTGCAGTGATAATTACAAAGAAAAGAAAAGAAAAGAAAGTCTAGTTTCACATCATCCCTGGATTTCCCCAAGACTTAATTATCAGGAAGAAATAAGTTTACTGTGTAATTATTTTACTGCTGTCTCACATAAAAAGTGCTAAATTATAGTTGCATGAAACCATTTTAGTGTGCTTTGGGAAAAGTAAATATATTGCTAACAAAGAGAAGGGATAAATATGTAGTTTAGGTAGGAGAATGCCAATAGTAACCATAATAAGAATGCAACGTGTGTCAGGCCTGGGCTGCCTGAAAGACCTTGCCTAAACTCCAGTGATCTGACGCAAAAGCTAGGGCATCCCCACTGGAGTAGATACTTCCAAGTGTAACACTGAGGGTGAAAGGACTTAAACACCCATGGGTGCTGATTCTTTAAGGACGAGTCACTTAAAATAGTCCCATAACAAATCTGAAAGAAAATGTATCTTTGTAGTTGTTAATGAGACACTGAAACCAAATGTATTATACACCAGATTGATTGAGTCTTGTGCTCTCCACATGAAAATCAGTAGATGGCCAAAAAACAAACAAACAAACAAACAAACAAACAAACAAACAAACAAAAAAAACCAAAAACAACAACAACAACAACAAAATGAACTCAATGGCATCTTTGGAGGTTTCTGGTCTCATATCAAATCAGGGCTTCTTAAATTTTTATTTTGTTTTTATTTTATTTTATTTATTATTCTTTACCCTATAGGCCATTTGTCTATATATAATGGCTTTAGGTTTTATGTTTTTATAGAATTCCTGAGTGTGCAAAGAGGTGGCCCCCCCCCGCCCCCCTTGTTTCTCTGTATTACAGTCCTAGCTGTCCTGGAACTAGCTCCTGCAGACCAGGCTGGCCTTGAACTCACAGAGATCCGCCTGTCTCTGCCTCCCGAATGCTGGGATTAAAGGTGTGCGCCAACACTGCCCGGCTCTCATTACTCTCTTAAGTGCAACCCTGTCACCATAAGATTGGAACTAAGAACAGCTGCCAAGATTCCCAGTTTGGGCTCATTGGGCAGCTAATTTATCTTCTCCCAGTCTCCAATGTTTCTTAGTCCTCAAAAGTCCATGCTGAGGAACCATTAAACCAAGGACAGATCTTTAATATCATTCCTTCAATCTGTAATTCTTGACATTAGTATTATACAAGGTCTCTGAAATAGCGCTGTGCTTTTGTGTGGTAAAAACACACGTGAACTGCCAGGTCTGCAGACTGAAAGAACACTCGACTACTATAAGTAAGTTAGAATCCTGGGAATGACAGCTGACCATGTCGAAGCCATTTCAAGTCAGAGGGAAACAGGGTGTATGCACAGCTACACACACACACACACACACACACACACAGCATAGCTAATGCTTTAATCCTCCACTAACTACTGAAGATCAATATGGAATACACTACAACTAATAATGTTATCTGTCTCAGTCCTTAGGTGACATGCTTGCTGGCAAATAATAGCTGAGGTTATGGAAATTTAAGAAATATAAACTATAAATTACTTTCCACATTAAAAAATCCACAGGAGTCACCAAGATAACGGTGTTACAAACTCTACAAGAACCATGGAGGGAGCTGAAGAGATGGCTCAGTGGTTGAGAGCACGGGCCCCTCTTCCAGATGACCTGGTTCAATTCCCAGTGCCCACATGGTATCTCACAACTGTTTGGAATTCAATTTCTGGGGGACCTGAAACCCTTACACAGACACACAAATAGGCAAGACACTAATGCACACAAAATAAAATTAAATCATAAAAAGAAGCGTGAAAGAAAAACTAAATAAAGATGAGGTGTTCGTGTGTGAATATATTATGTTCCATTCCCCTATATCAGTGAAATAAAAATAGAGGAAATTCTATTCAAGTGCTAAAATGTTATCTTACATGTATTTTCCCATAACAAAAAATATTCCTTGGTGGTGGTAGTAGTAGTAGTAGCATTAGTAGTGATGATGATGATGATGATGATGATGATGATAACAACAACACAAGCCAGTACTGTTAATGAATCTCCTAGCAAAAACAGCTTTATTTATAAATCCTCATTTGGAATCTACTGAGTGCTCACAGCTGAAATGATACACAGGATATGAATCAAAGCTTTGGTCATCATAGGAGACTGGTCTGTTTTGACTACTAAAACAGATACAGAGAAATGCTATCAGGTTCTAGTGACAAGCTACACACAGGGGATGTTTTTAGAAAGCCTTCCCTTCAAGTATAATTCAACTAAGATCAGCATTGTTGCCAACATTAATTTCTAAACGCACCGGATGTACTTCAAAGTAAACATACTGCAAACATGTGCCTCCTCTACAGTATGTTCTAGTAACATGCCTAGACATGATGGACTTAACTACTGAAATAGTCATTAAATTCCTAATACAGGAAAGTAGTAAAAAGAGCTTAAAAGTAGAGAAATGATACGAATTTCTATTTATTTGAATGAATATAAAAACAAAAAACATTCATTTGACTTTAAACAAAATGTTTTGCCTGCTGTAACATCTGCTCCCCCCCCCAAAAAAAACAGAATTGATTGATTGATGAATGATTCATACAAATTGTTTTCTTTTGAACAATAGTATCAACCTGACAATAATAATGTTTAATTCAAGCTTTTAATGAATAATATCCTTACATGCTTGCTTCTTCATAAGCATAAAGCCTTAAGAAAAATTAAGGATTCAGAGGCATTTTTGAACTTGCTTTACTAAGACGACTGTTAGAGAAACTTCCTACGCGGTAAGCTTGTAATAATCCAAATATTTTCAAAGCTGGAATATTGTACCACTATAGAATATTACTCATCCAAATGTCATAAGCAAGCTGGCTTACACTCACACCTATGGTTTCTATTCTAATGTTTCTTTGATGTATATTGTGGGTTTGCTTATTCAGAAACCTAACATTAATTTAATGCAGAGCATGCGTTCTTGGCAAAGCCAAAGAGATGAAATCTTATAACATATATTCTCAAGAACTGTACTCAAAAAGCGACCCCAAAACCAACAGAATATATTCTTCATCCAAGAAAGAAAACAGAGATGATGCATTTTGATAAAATCTGGAAACAGCTGCTAGACTTGATCTTAACCAAAAGGTACCTATCCATTTCTACTACCAGTGGGAATCTCGGCTGCTTCTGTTTGGAGGCTATAGGAATTAAGTCATTCCTGACCTACAGTTTTATGGACATGCGCCACATACATTTTGCTCTGGGAAGCCCTTCTGCCTATATGTTTCTTTTACTGGTTAATGAATAAATCTGCTTTCAGCCAATGGCTTACCAGAGTAAAGCCAGACTAAAAGGGATATATAGAGGATATATAGAGGAAGTAGGCAGAGTCAGGGGAAGTCAAATAGCTGCTGCTAAGGACAGAGGCGCTAGAACCTTTCTGGTAAGCCACAGCCACATGGCGATACACAGATTGATAGAAATGGTTTAACCAACGATACAAGAGCTAGCTAACAATATGCTTAAGTCATTGGCCAAGCAGTGTTGTAATTAATACAGATTTCTGTGTGGTTATTTTGGTTCTGGGAAGCTGGGAATGAACAAGCAGCCTCCTACCTATACATTTTTCTTAGAAATAAACTTCTTCAAAGTCAACTGTTGGGTTACCAGGCAGTCTTGCTCAGCTTTAGCTATCCCACCAAAAACATTATTCCTCTTGTGGCAATCTTATTATAGATGATTAATGCAAGTATACAAGAAACACAACTGACATGTTTTTATCCACTTTTAATGATTAAGGTACTTAAGAGAGGGTGATTCTGTGGGCTAGGAACTTCAACTAAGTAAGATGCAAGCATGATGCTAACAGAAGGAGATATACACAGCAGGTACCATCTTTGAGCACTTACGATGAGCCAGCCACTGTGTCATGGGTTGCTACCTGTGACAAATCACTAGTTTTACAATCAATCACACTATCCCTGTGTTAGCACCAGCTAGTGGATGAGACTGCATCACAGAGCCACTGTGTCATAGCTACTGAATCTCTTCTAAATAAGACAGTAAAGAAAAACAGAGGTCAATCACTTCCTGGATGAAGTCAGAAACAAAGAATGAAAACAGGTTTTGTTAGCAAATCATCTTTGGTTATGTCAACTGGGGCTACTGCTATAAGAGACACTCAGTTACAATTATTAGCATCACATCAAGCAGTTAGAGTAGATACTAAGACAGCATCTTCAGACATCCGTAAAGCCATTAAAGGGATCTGTCACAGAAAATTGCAGGACTGATGGAAGCTCAATTCTAGCCTACGGGGAGACTAGAAGGTTATTCGCTATTTATTTCAGTTTTCACCTTGTGTCAAATAAGGAGCAGGATTCTGCAGAAAGCATCTTTTTATTACAGGGGAAGACAGTGCAGACACTGTAAGGACTGAGATGCTTGCAGACTTCAACATGTATTGCACATCTTCTGTGCATTTAGGTTTCCCAAATGGGCATATTCCAGAAGTACTCACAGGGACAGCTAAGGCAGGACTGTGTGGGTGAGAATCACACTGCTGAGGGTAGGGTTCCTGGGAAGTTCCTGACACCTGAGACTGGCTCCATAAGTCATGCGTGTGTTCATCTACTAAACACACCTAGATTTCTAACGTGTGCCCAATAGGCAAAAGGATGATTTTAAAAAAAAAGACTCTAAAGCCCGATGCCTGACCCTATATGAGAAGCCATCAAGCATCGCTACAGAACAGCCACAGCTAAACCTGGGATGTATCTTGTAAAATTCCAGGACCAGTCATAAACATCTCTGTGCGTGTGTTTGTCATGATTAGTGATTAGAAAAAGCCAGTTGTGCCCAGCATCACTGTAACAAGTTATCAATATAATTTATATTTCACACAATTCTACCTTTACTCTAGATTTCAAATGATTATCCAAAGGGGATTTCTTTCCCTCTACAACATATTTTGCTATATTACAGATATATTAATAACAAATATTAGTGAGGTCACTTGAAAAGGAATGGCCCCCACGGGGTCATATATTTGAATGCTTGGGCATTAGGGGGTGGCGCTACTTGAAGGAGATCAGGAGATGTAGTCTCGTTACAGTAGGTGTGACCTTGTTAGAGGAAGTATGTCACTGGGAGGGGTAGGCTTTGGGGTTTGAGAAGCCCAATCCAGACGCAACGAATCTCTCTTTTCCTGCTGCCTGTGGATCCAGATGTTAAACTCTTGGCTCCTTCTCCAGCACCATGTCCATCTGCATGCTGCTATACTCCCAGCAATGCTGAAGATAAACTAAACCTCTGAAACTGTAAGCAAGTCCCAATTAAATGCTTTTCTTTATAGGAGTTGCCATGGTCATGGTGCCTCTTCACAGCAATAGTTAAGAGAACTACCTATTAGAAGACAGGGTAGGAGCTCACCATCCCATAATAGCACCCAAGCACCATGCAGGCACTCTATGTGTATCTTGTTTATTCTGCAGGGTTCCTGCCTACATGGCTACATACCTACGCGGTTCTCTTTCTCCTGAGAGGGGTTGGAGAGTTAGCTCAAGGGTAGGCAGTTACACAAAGACCCTGGCTTGATGTCGAGAAAAGTTCATAGTCCTCCTCCATTAGCCAACACATGAAGAAGAATGGCATAAAGGGGCTTATCTGGCTGGGCAGTGGTGGTTTACACCTTTAATCCCACCACTTGGGAGGCGGAGATAAGCAGATCTCTGAGTTCAAGGGCAGCCTGGTCTACAGAGTGAGTTCTAGGACACCCAGGGTGGTTACATAGAGAAACTCTTTCAAAAACAAACAAACAAACAAATTGGTTATTAGTCAGGAAGTCACTGGGACCATTTAATTGTTGAAGAATGTTGAGCCGGCTGATCCCGTGAAGCTGATTTTCTCTCTGAAGACAATGTTTAGGACGCTGAAAGTTAAAACAACTGGGGTGAAGAACAGAACACAACGAAATCAAAATGCTGGCACAGAATTAGCGCAAAAACACACAGACGCCTACCAGTTCCTATGCTTTCAATTAGCACAATTCTGCAGGGAAAAAAAAAAGACACTGAGGTATGTCTGAGTGTTTGGAGGCAGCCACCAGAGAGGCCTTTCAGGTCACAGGCCTGCAGGGATACTGCTGACTGCACTATCTCACTGAGTTCCTTACTTGTCATGGATATTAGGAAGTGAACCTTAGAGAAAGGCATGTTTGCCTATGTTTACCTGTATGCCAGTGACCTTTGCTCCAGTGCTCAGAACTACTTTCAGTAACTCAGAGCTGAACTCAGAGTGGAAGTGGGGTACAATTAAGAGAAGTTCAGCATTGTGATGGAAGAGCAAGCAGATGCAGAAACAAAGAGGCAAACTTATTTAGGCTCCATTGTCTTTAAAAGAAGACGGGTTCGTTCTGGTGGAACGGTGTGTCAATTCCTGGTAGTAATGTCTTAGTTCCTCTTAGGAATCTGAAGCAAGACTGTGTCTGCTCACCCTCCAAGCACAGCTAAAACTGCAGTGAGGTTTGAAATGGCCCCAAATGCGTTGCCTATTTGAACAAAATCAGTAATATTCTTAAAGTATTTTACTCGAGTTCTCATTGTCTGTGTGCACTAAGCAACCCTTGCCCATTTTGCCTGATATCTAAGTAGCTTAAGCAGTAGGTGAAGTCAGGAGAAACCCAGTCCAGAACTTCTGCTTAACTTCCTTATGTAGGCCAGTTCACAGCTGTTTAAAAAGGCAACGTAAAGACTCCATGAAGAATCTGGTCCCCACTTCCTCCTATCTCCAGGTGGAATGCGGGTGTGCTTTGTACACAGCAGCCAGGTGTGCAAAGCCAAGACCAGGGCAATTCAAAAGTGCCAGAGTCCTGGCTACTGTGAAGTTTTCTTGTTCCTCTAGAGCAGGATACACATGTAGACTGGGTAACACAAAGGTGCTCACTCATCACAGGGTTGCCGTGGGGTCTAAAGAACAGCCACGCTGAAAATGCTCGTGACTATTTGGGCATAGTAAGTGCTCTGTTATCAGTAAGTGGTCTGTTATCAGAACACTGCAACTGGAAAACACACACAAATACAAAAACCAGAAAAAGCAGAAGCAATCCTACGTCACTCTTTTCGCTCACAAATTTCATCTGCATAGACCTGCAGGTTTCACGCGTCCCTATCGAGGTAGGTCTGTGTCATTTTCATCACTGCTCACTCGATACAATCACTGTCTAGAAGGAACAGTGACTTACAGGGCATAAAATAAGAAACATCAACCAGAAATAACACTCAAAGGCTTAGCATAGTGAGGCTCTCTTTAACCACAGCACTCTGGAGGCAGAGGCAGGTGCATCTCGGAATCTGAGGCCAGCCTCATCTATACAGAGAGTACTAGGTCAGCCAGTGCTACTTGGTGAGACACGGTCTTAACATAGTGAGACCCTGTCACAAAACACCAGAAGAATAGGAGGAGGAGGAAAAAGAAAACACAGCAGAACAAAACAATGAAAATCAATCAAACAAAAAACCAAACTTAATATTTCTTCTGCACTGGGCATATACTGCAGGGGTAAAGTGTTACCTAGCATGTGCCAGGCTCTGGGTATAATCTAAAGCACTTCCCACACAAACACAAACTCCATATTTGGACCACTGTTTATAATTTGCTAATTGTTTGATACAGATCTTATTGAATTAACACTTAAAACGATGAAGGATAAAAACATCAGGGCTTTAGAGGCACAAAATTAAGTAACAGATCCAAGGATAATGCATAAAAGTAATGCTAAGAAGAATACAAACCCTTATAGCAATTATAATATAGAACAGAGCTGGGAAGTTGACCTCAGAGGTAAAAGGTACAACGTCCTTAGCACTTCCAGCTTCCTCACAAAGTCAATGAGGAAATACAGAAGCGGAAGAATATTCCTGAACTTGTATAAAGGAAAGACCCCTCTCACCACACGTGTACAGAGATGGGCATGCAGCAAGATTCTGCACCACACCCCAAACTCATTCCTAGCTAAAGGAGGGGACCACAGGAGGACGCCAAGGCTGGCTGTGGACAAACCTGCTGGAAAGGCCGAGTCTGGGCCTGCCGGAGGAGCCGCTGCTGCTGCTGCTGCTGCTGTTGCTGTTGTTGCTGCTGCTGCTGCTGCAGAAGCTTCATCTGTAGCAACTGCTGCTGAGATGTGATCGCATGAAGGGAGGGTGGCTGCAGCATGGCGCCCGAGCGCCTCTGCAGCATGTTGGACAAGGCTTGCTTCGTGTTGGTTGGGACATAGGAGCCTGCAGGGTCCAATCTGGAGCCACCTAGAAAAGCCACCGAAAGGAAGGGTTTTCAAGGGCTGCAGGTGTTCTTTGATCACTACAAGAAACTTCACCATTCTTACTTTATGAGCGAGGCAGAGAATAACAGACTGCCCCACCAGCTCCAAGTATTACCATTCTGTTAAGAGCTGCCTTATTTCCAAAAGAGGGAGCACAATGGTGGGCATGAAGAACAATAGTTTAAAATTGCTACATGAAGGCTGCACTTCAGGGGATAAAATGCAATGCCTGAAACAAAGATGAGTGTGCATAAAACCTTGGTCACGTGGGCTGTACAGGCCTCGGGACTGCATATGACTTGAATAAAAGTGTGCCTTGTGCAGTATTTTGCAAAGTTTCATAAGCCAGGCATAGAAGCTCTCTGTAGCCTAACAGATCTGAAGGCTGTATTATTTGACCTTTACCTTGGCAAAATTAAAAGGCCTATTTTAGAATGGGGAACCCTGGCAGGGAACTCTAACTGGAGAAGAAAGAAAGCAACCTCTTTTGTGAGATGTGTGTTAGAGCTCTGTTTGTTTGCATGTATCAAGGAATATAGAATCTTTGGAGGGAAGGAGTGACATTTCCTATACAGCCACCAATTGGAGAAGCAAGTTTGTCTAATCCTTAAGGACACTGACAAATTGCGAAAGCAAATATGTATTGGATTTTCTTTGTCTTCTGTGATAGAAGAGATGTTTGTAGAATTTGAAGTCTTCAAGCATTTTATGTTCTTAAAGTGTTTTCACTCTCCTTTACAAAACAGGCACTTTCTACAATCTGTACATATAATTTCCCTGCATATTAATTTAGGAGATGGGCTCTTACTATGCTGGCAATGCTCCGTGATTTTCCTGTCTTAGCCTCTACATTAATAGCTGGGACAACAGGCGTAAGCTACTAAGTCTAAAGTTACTGAGCCAAAGCTTTATCTTACTTCAGAAAACAGAAAAACGAACTGTGACTGAGGACTGGGATCACCCGAATTCTCACTCTGTGGAGGATAAAAGTTAGGAGCAAGGAGTTTTTGTCCCCAAATTGCTGACCAGAGTGATCTGCCAGTGAAGCGTGTCTCGCACCCACCTGGATTCAGGGACTGATTCTGAAGGAAAAAGCTGGGCTGCTGGGGCTGGCTCACCAGGTTGTATCCCCACAGTGCAGGCTGTGGGTGATGCATCATTTGGGAGGACATCGGCGAGTAGTTAGGAGGCACTCGGTACACGCTGCTCTGCTGATACTCCTTCAACAGAAATATTATTTTTTAAAAATGTAACTTAATATACCACGCACAGTTAATCAATAAAGTTCGTCCCATTCAGTTATATTGGATTGTTCCATCCCAAAATCCAAGGCTATAGTTTGTGAAAGGGCAGAGAATACAAATGGTAACCCATTTCCTCAAAAAGTACTCATGGGAATTAAAATTTTTCTTTGATTTAGAAAATAATATGATTTACCTACGTTCAGTCTCCAGTACCATCTCCCCACCATCACCACCAAAAACAAGAAGCTCCTCACGGGAGACATTTAAAAAGCTAAAAGCACATATCTGGATAAGAATTGTGTCAGAAAGGACCATAGTGCTTCAGAATTACCCCAGGCCTAGATAGCAGCATGCCCACAGCTTTCAGGACAGCCATTCTCCAAGTCCCCATGCTTTCTCCTCCTTCTAGCAGGTACAGACTCTAAGGGTCACACCAGGAAATCTCGACTCCTTCACCATCCTTCTTATTTTTCTAGCAATGCCCTCGAGGATGAAGGATAATGACAACCTCAGACCCCTTCAACTAGACAAAAGGATGCAATCCCTTTGGGAAGAGGCAGCTGCAGGAGGATGGTTCTGAGTGGACTTGGGTAAGGCTTTTGTATGGGAAGAGAACAGTAGCCCTCATCCATGTGGTGTGGCGGGCCAGAGTGGCCCAGGTTTGAGAGTGGGCACCGGTGGTCAAGTGGCATCAGAAAGCAACAGCAGCCTTCTCTAAAAGCATCGTCATTACCAAGCTACCAGCTAGAATGAGTCAGTGGGGGCACAGGTAAATGTAGTAACTGCTCACAAACAGCTGAGTGCCCACAATAAGTACTTCCTCCCCACCAAATAAGAGCATCCTTCTACTCTATAGGAAATGATATAAAAATTCTCTCTCAAGTAAAGACAGGTAATTTCAGGGAGAAAGCTATTTTAAATATTGTATCTCATATTCTATAAAATCATTTCTGAATTATCATCTAAGAAGCCTCTAGTACTGGAAAGAATGAGAGACAATTTTAAATTAATTTAAATTTAAATTTTAAACTACCTTTTATAAGATCTGAAAATATGTTAAAGCCCACTCGGGATAGAAGATACAAGGACAAAGAAAGAAATCTCAGTACCACTCTGTTGGGCAAATCAGATGTAAATTCATTCAGAGAAAAATGAAAGGAACTTTTTAATGTTACTTCACTACAAATATCAATCATTCGAAATAAGATACTTAAATATATGCATCATATTAATAAAAGTGCTTAAGTGGGTAGAATCATATACCCCTGAAAAATTAAAGTTTTAAACCTATGAAATTATGAGGTTTAGTTCCTCAGTATTATCCACTACTGAAGTCTAAGGTTAGTTGAGAATAGAAAATCAAAAGCTTTAAATCTGCCATCCACGAGAAATCACAGCGCATCATTTCATTGCGTAGCACAGACACATGTTAGGGAACTCTGTATGAGAAGGCTGATGCCACTCTTAGTAAGGTTTCTAGGAGTACAGTTTGGCCATGGGTAAACCCCATCCTAGATGCCAAGGAGCCAAACTCCTCCTCCATCCCCCACTCACATCAATGCGTGAGCTTGATTTTGTCTTACGCTTCCTTCCCTTTGTCTTCTTCTCCTCGTCAGCGGCAGTCTTTCCTTGATCTGACAGTTCAGCTGATTTCCTTTCTGGTTCCTGAGACACTGGGGACGTGGGCTCTTCCTCTTCTTCCTCAGGAGGGAGGGGCAGTGGTTCAAGGTAGTAGCTTCGTGGCTTAGGCATGGTGTGTGTGTGGTACAGAAGGAAGTGGTGCTGTTCCTCATATTTTACCACCTTCCGGTCCACACGGACAGTGCCGAACCAGGCCCAGGACAGAGGAGCCGGGTTCTTCTGACCCTCAAACAGGTCCCATGGGGACACCTTCTGCTTCGTAGAGACCTGGAGACCCTACGGGAAAACAACATTCTGTGACAGTACACTCTGGCCTTCTCCCAGCTCACAGGGCAAGCTTGTAAGCATGTGGTTGCAAAGGACTTAGAGGACTCAGCTGAGTCAAGCAGTCTGGAGGCATCTCAAGGTAACCCAGACTATTTTACTACAAAACAACACTTTCATTCGTTTTTTTTCCCTAGAAAATATAAGTTCTCAAGTATCCTGTAAAGAAGTTGGCCTCATAGTACAAAATTATAACCTCTTACTCATCTCAGGGACCTCTTCATTATTTTTAAGATGGTGAAAAATTTGTATTTTCTGTCTGCCTTTGTTTGGGCTTATATTCGCTTCAGTTCAATCTATATGGACTTGACTTAATATGTGGACTTCTCATGTACCTAACATGCCGTTCCTTGAACAAAATATTGTGAGAAAACTTAATTATAGAAACAGGTCCAACACAAATCAAGTATTTTTTTTAAATAAAACTTGTTAATTTATTCTTTGTGTATTTCACCAAATCAAGCCTTTTAACTCCAATTTAACTTTACTGAAAAAACAGAATGTTTTTATTTGTAACATTCATCGGGTACATTTCTTGGTAACATCTCCAGTATACCAATTCAAAGACATTTCTCCTAAAAAATGGCCCAGGATGTGAGCATGCCTGTTCTTGCCTCTGCTGCGTCTGTAAGAGTGGCTTCTTCTAACACCACTAGTAAGGTCACACTCCCTGCTGTCCTCACGTGGTGAAAGCAGTCTCCCGAACAGAGCTCCCATCTGAATGGGTCTTGGCTGCCTACAGCTAGAAAGCGTCAGTCATCCTGACTGTGACTAGTGGCCTTTTCCCTTCCCTTGGCCACACTGCTATGGGATGTAGGCTGCCTCTGAATTCTGATGGCACTGCTTTTCCTCTGTGAGTCGCCTCTTCCTCGCCTTGATTTAAACTTTCCCTGCCTGTTCCGTTCTTTTCTGTGTAACTCTTCAATCCTCCAGAATGGTCTGCGTGTCAGCTACGGTTGGAACCCTGCTCTGACTACTGCTCCCTTGCCTGGCTTAAACTGTCCCTCAGAGCCTCCTAGTCCTCTCTACACCATGGCCCACAAATCCCATTATGGCGGAACATACATCTACTTCCCATTGAGGGCAGGGATTCCCTCCAACCATCTTTCTCTGCTGCAGAGTGACAATGGTCACTCTGTGGTCTTGGAAAGAAGAGCCGATCATTCTTCTGCTATGTTAAGGAACTTTCTAAAGTATCTTCTGTAAAGCAAAAGTCCACCGAGCATTGCTCCATTGACAGTACGCAGTGCTGTAACACTTAGAAGCTTTACTTAATGAAGCTTGCTCAGTAATTTAAAATACTTATCAACACCAATTTTCTTATATAAACATACTCTGATTCGTATCCTAAAATAAAATCAGAATTGGTTTTTGCTTTTATTTTTTTTACACTAGGCTTTTACTTAAAACCTTGTCAGTAGACTCCATGAATTTACTTAAGTCCAGAAAAGCATTTTAAATGGAGACCTTCAAGGTATGGTTTCTTATAATGCCAATAGCTATTGTGCTTAAATGACAAAAATAATCTCTTGGAAATTAAGCAATGAAATTAAGATGTTCTGTTTATCCTCAAAGAATGTAAGAAAAGCCACTTGGCTTCTGTAACTAGATATATGAGGGGAAAATCATTTCCTCTTGCCTGTTTTTTGTCGATGGAGTCAAATCCAGCAATTTTGTTTCCCTTTGTATCGATCAAAGAACCCATGGGTTCACAAGTGATGACATCACATGTCTGCTTTGGCAAAGGCAGCAGCTGTCGAACCTTGTCAATGCTTTCTGATCGCTTGTCTCCTAGTTCTTTCTAGAAGAAAAAGAAAAAAACGTAAAAGCAAGAGAGAAGTGAGATGAAAATTCTGACTTTACAATGAACGCAAAAGTTCATAAGAAGGAAGTACCCCAATGACACATTTCCTTTTTTTTTTTTCTTTTAATAGTATGTTTTTTAACCCTCAATGCAGTCTATGGAACAGCTGCAAATCAGACTGGTGAAATGTTTCATTTCTTCTATTCAAGTAGAAAACAGAGTACACACAAAGGCAGCCTTGTTACGAGGACTATCAGAACGCTGAAATGACAGAAATCCACTGTTATTGCAGTCACACAGCAGGAGCCGCAGCAAGGAAACGTCCTCGTACCCAGACTCAGACCGCAAGGTAACCATCAGCTATTTTATTGTACAGTCTTCAGATTTGTGTATTTGCATGTTCACTTACTGTTTATTTCAAGGACTATTAGTTTGTTATTAAAGGAGCCAGAGTTACAAATTCAATGCGAGTGCCCATTCTTTTTCACTTGCTTGTACAAATCCAAGCATGGGTTTAATTGAAATCTGGCACTGGAGTTTTGGTTAGATATTTGGTAATGCATTTCTAAATCCCTTACAATTTAAACACATTTTATGAATATAATTTTTTTAGAGAAAATTCTTTCAGATAACATAGTTGTAACTTTGAAAGACTGGCAAGCCTAGGCAAGACAATCATCACATTATGAGGAATCAAATCAGACCAGCCCATCAACAACTTCAGAACAGGGGCCCATCACAAACTTACTTTCAGTTTCTTTACTAAATTCATGTATGCACGTTTGTTCTCTTCAGATCCCCCGGGGGAAGCATTTGATAGGTCAGAAGCCAATGTCCCGTTGATTAAAACACCCAGCATGTCAAGAACTGTGGTGAATAACTCACTGAGAGGAAAGGAAAACCATTTTACTCTTAAAAACAAAACAAGATATACATAATTATCTAACCATTTCTACTGAAAGTGCTGAATTTTTGATGGCATCTAAGTCAGTAAGTGTCAGAATTTCTGGCCAGTATATCAAAGCTTGTATCATGAATGCATGCAGCAGAAAAGTAAAAATGGATTTTTTAAAAAAAACATACTTGTTAGTGTGCATGTCAACAGTTCCTGAAGTAATTATCTGGAGGAGGAGGAGAGCCCAGTCAGTGGTCCCCTGGGTGCTCCGCTGGACTGTGTCAAACATTCCTCCCACCTAGCATACAAAATACAACAAAGAATTTACATCTGTAGGCTAAAGCATCACCTCTATTACTATAGGTGCCTAAGCGTTGATTTGTTAAGATGAAAGAGATGCTAAGAACTGGTTTTGCTCGTGTTCTGGATTATCCTATAGTCTGTCTCATTCAGCAATGTGTTCATCACTATTTCTGGTTCTTTCAACACCGTAGAGATAAAATAAATCTAAACAGGAACTAACTGATTACCTGCAATTCTGTCATATTTGTTTATTACTGCATCAAGTCTGCCATTACAATACCCCCAGAAGTGTTTGTTAGGTCCGCCAGCTCCTGTGTGGAGGTTAGGCTGTCAAAACCCGGGCATGCTATCTAGACCCAGGGTAGATTTCATTTGAGATTTGTCAAACAGGAAGAAAAAAAAAAACTCAAAGGAATACAAAATGTTTTGAGAACTTTTAGATTTCTCTTTTTTTAAAACAAAAATCCTGTGAGATTTGTCTTTTTCTAACCAATTCAACAGATTTAATCAATTCTGATCAAAAGTTTTGAGTTGATGAATTTTATGGTTTTAAGATAAAATACAGTAGAGGTAACACTCCTATCCAAATACAGGCTTTTTAGACCTTCTCTTAGCAGGGACTGAAGCGGAGGAGCCATCAGATGGAAGGAGCCAGGGTAGAAAAGAGAATTGGTGCTCACAACACGTCTGTCTAGAACTCAATCCAGACAGGAAGGAGAGTGGCAAGGGAAACAGAAGGTTTAAGAGAAAAGGAAGTGGGCACAGAGACCGAAAGAGGAAGGCTTCACTTTGCCATGCAGATTTTGCCCGCAAAAGAGGTTGAAAGCCGGTGTTGTTTTCATACAGAGAGAGGTGTGATGCAGCCACTCGCCATGGTCCTTACCAGATTTAGCCGGAGCTGCAAAGCCTCGTGCATCATCTGGCGGGCTTTTGTATCATCTTGGTATCTTTCTTCCCTCCAGTTACTTAAAATCTAAGATCAGGAGCAAAAGAAGAAAAACAACAACAATTCCTTTGTTCTTTGTTATGACATTTTTTTTTACGTGTTTAAAGTTAAGCATAATAGTGACAATCAATCTTTTAGCTTTAATAAATTAAAGTTAAAATTTTATATTTTTTTATCTTTCTCTTTTTCCACACAAACAAAATCCTAGCTATTCTATGATTTATTTACCTGGAAAGCTGAGGGAACAAAATGTTATCTAATTACACATATATGCATGCATGTGTACATGTATATTTTGTGGAAAATTCTTTAAAGGGCCATCAATAAAACACTATTAATTTAGTATTATAAAGATAAATATTGAAAAGACAAAATTCCATTTTTCATTGGTCTCATGTTATACTTCTAGAGACATGCTATAAATCCTAGCAAATGTTTTATTTTTGACATCTTACTGGAATCTAATAAATAATCTTTTCTGATAAAGAAAATATATATATACTATTTTCAAAAAAATGTAGCCCTTGTAGCCTCTTAGACCAAGACCAGCCAAATTTATAAATTGGACTACTTCTTCATTTCCTCAAGGCTAGCTCTGGGTAGGATTTACTAAAGAAAGGCAAACAAGTTAGAAGCCAATACACTAAAGTCAACCACCAAAGCCCTGGCATGCTCTAATCTAACAGTAAATAATCTGCTAAAAGGGTCTGAGGAGATGACTCAGTAGGTAAAAAGCTGATATGCGGTGTGAGGACCTGAGCTGGAGGAAGTGGCTCCTGTAATCCCAATATCCCTAAAGCAAGAGATCTCCCAGCCATTCACAGGTCATGGCGCATGGAGCAACAACAAACAGCAGAGACGCTGTCTCAAGGGGCGTGCAAGGACAGGACCAAGACCAAGGGTTTTCCTCTCTGCCTTCTACTTGTATGTCCTGGCACCGTATCCCTGCATTCTCTCACCCCTACATACTTTTTCTTCTCCTTTGCCACCCCATGCAGTGTGTAAAAATGAACCACTTTACAGGTAACAACTATCAACCACAGAGCTGTAAGTAAGTTGAGTAAAGAGAATAGGTCCCAAATTGTATACAGAGACAACAGCAGCTTCTGTCAATTGAGGTTAATAAGGCAGACACACACACACACACACACACACACAATCACAGAGCTGACACAAAAGCTGAGCTTGGTGCAACTCCCCTATCACCCCTCCTAACTGGGAAGCTGAAACTGAAAGGCTTGGAACTTCAAGGCTCACTTGGGATACTAAGAGAGATGGGCAAGATTTCATCTCAAAATAATGAGCTAAAAATGGACTCAGCAGCAGAAAGATTATCTCGCACACATGCAGTCCGAGGTTCAACCCCAGCACGGAGGAAAGGGGGTAAAAGTGAAAAGGATATGAATACAGAGAAAACAAAGGGACAAAGAATGGGGGCAGAAGTCCTTAGAGGGTGGCCACAGCCTTACTAAGGAGGCAAGGTGAAAAGAGACCAGCAGGAAGATAGAGAGCAGGCCTGAGAGGCATCCTTGTAGCACAAGCACCTAAACCTGAAGGCAGCCCCAGTCCAGAGAGGCTCCAGTGAAAGGGAAAGCAGGTGGGAGTAACAGCTAATGCCCAGTCAGGAAGGATTCTACCAGGTCAGCCCTGGAATCTCTAGTGAAGGTATAATGAGAAATACGCATGTTTTATATTTAAATGGCTCACTCTGGAAGCTAGACAGAGAAAAGACTTCTCCTAAGTAGTGCCTGTGATGACAAAGCCAAGTAAGCCTAGCAGCCTTGGTCATGTCATCAAATCCCAGAATCCACCTGGAACGTTGTCAGGATAACCCATCTCACACCACCAACTACGCCTTTCCTTGGTTCCATGCTTCTGTTCCCCAGGATTCCAGGCAGGAGAGACAGAGATCAGCAAGCTAGCTGATACGCAGTACGAGACAACTTACTTTCAGAGTCTTTATAACCCGTCTATGTATAATTAATATAGATATGTACGCCTTATGGAGACCATGATGCTAGCCAGAACTGGACACGGGCTGTGTTTCCTAGCACCTCGCGGATAGACACGGTGGTCTAATCTTGTATTTGAAAGGAAAATAATGAACACCATCGGAACAATTCTGGCCTGGCTTAATAACACACTGCATTTTACCTGATTGACTTGATTCTGCAGAGATGTTAGGAGGCCCTCCCGTTGCTCATCTTGCCCTTTAAGGCAGGTAAGGACCAAGGAGAGGAAAGGTTGCTGACTCAAAAGAGACATACTACAAAGGAAGTAGTGACAGTTAGAAAGAATAGCTTGCCTTCTGGGCCAATAGTTCGTTTTGTTGTTTGTTTTTTTGGTAGACTCACTGTTCTTGTTTATTTACTACTAGATAAAGGTCAGGATGGCAAGCCACCCAGAACACTAGGGAAGGGGACATATTCCAGTACTTACAATATTAAAAACCACTGGCCGAGTTTGTGAATGGTCATGCTCTATTGCCCTGGAAGGTATTTCCAAAGCAACAGAAACCTACAGTGGATGTGATGGCCTTGCTTTACGCTCCCAGGGAAATTTTTATATATGATGATGTCTATAAATGTGCACACAGATTAATAAGAAACATCGAGAAGTTCCTCAGACAAAACTCTCCTTTAGGAAGTTCACGTCTCTGTGAGCCTTGACTATTTTGGATACCTGTGGGTTTTTTTTGCTGTATATTTTCAAAGGCCAACAGCATTGTCTTGGTCAAGTCTGGGGTAGGCACAAGGTCTGAGGCCTCCAAGAGCAAGGTTCTTGCTGGAAACATCTAGAACTCTGATATAGCCCATGTCTCCAATGGAAAAGAGGCAAAAATGCTATTTACAATTTTCATGTTCATAAAATATCTTCAATTAGAGAACAATGGACATTATTGATATAGGAAAATGAAAATTTTCCCAAAGAATAGGTCTAAGCCAAAGCATTTGGCTCAGGAGCTGCATTTCATAGGTGGCCAATAAAGAACAGTTAGTTATGGTACTATTATTATTTTTATAAAATGAAGAAGTTATGACTTTAAAAACAACTCCTTGGATGCTAAATTTATAGTGTGAATATTCATCCTCAACAATATGATCTATTTTCAGAAGTAATTACTTGAAAACTTTTCTTAGTCATAAAATAAATGAAGTAAACATTAGTTCTGGCAGTTGTTGTGACTACTTTTCATCAAGAGTCCAGATGAAGAGTGCTAAATTCTAGAAAATCAGTAGTTATTTCAAGGTCCAGTAGGTAGGTCAGAAGTAACAGCAAGCCCATGTGTCTCTACAGCTGCACAGTGATATGGACACACAGGCAGGGATGGGACCTGGGGCACTGAACATTAGTACAAGGCCAGAGTCTTGCTTAACAGATAATCTCCTAATCCACTGAATGCCCCAACCCTGTGGACACTGGATATGGAGTGACCATGAGTCCTGTGGACACTGGATATGGTGTGACCGTGAGTCCTGTGGACACTGGATATGGTGTGAACATGGGTCCTGTGGACACTGGATATGGTGTGACCGTGAGTCCTGTGGATACTGGATATGGTGTGACTGTGGGTCCTGTGGACACTGGATATGGTATGACCGTGGGTCCTGTGGACACTGGATATGGTGTGACCGTGGGTCCTCTGGACACTGGATATGGTGTGATGGTGGTGCAGGATGCTTCACTCAGGGCTAGCCTGATGTAGGGTATTACCAGCATACCTTTTCTGTTTCTGCCTGTCTCTTTCCTTCTTGGAAGAAGAGCCCAGGTGCTGTCCCTTCTCCAGCTCTTCACCAGCAGCTTTCAGCACTCTTCCCTGCACAGAGGTTGGTAGCCTGGCGATGAGGGGGGCCACCAGCCATACACCCCTGCGTTCAGAGGAACTAAAATCAGAAACAGGCGTTACACTAACAAAGCAGCTGGTCTCTACTCTCACAGCCAATACAGAAACCCTACAGTAAACCACAGGTGGGTAAGACACAGACTCCTAAAATTGTCCTATCATGTCTGCACTTTCTCCTCTTGCCAAGGACCAGACATCTGCTTACTGCTTATGCGTTCTACCACATTCACCAAGGAATAAAATGTGCTCTCCTGGGAAGGTGTTCTGCACACTCAACTCTTCTCAGTGACTCTGGGATCCTGCCTTTCTGATCTCTCACCTCCCTTCTCTCTATGAACACAACACTTCTCAGTCATGGCCACAATATATGATGGCACCGTGTTCAAGCCAAGGAAAAACCAATCTTTAAATTCTAAAACTCACTATCTATATGCTTTTATCAAAATGATGATGTGCAAAACAATCTGTCTTTCATGATGAAAAGGATTACTTTATGACTTCATAACCCTATTAAGTTCTATTATGAATACAAATTACTATATTTACACACAACTGTCAATTAATAAAGACACATACAGAATGCTTCGTATTTAATGACTGACCCAAAGTTCATCTGTAGCTCCAAAGTACCTGGACCTACAACAAAATACCTAAAGTGCCAAGACATCACTCACCCACTTTTGCCCTATAGTTTGGTGAATAAACAGAATTCTTAACTATAAGGAATCATTTCCTTCACATTTCAAGACCCTTAATGAAACATGTGTTGGGCTAATCGAGTCTACTGTGACATAAAATGCTGATGGTAGTCCAAAAAAACTATAAAGCAATACCTTAAAAATGTCTTTATTCCATTCTGTCTCGTGCCGCTTGCATCAGCACTTCCAATACCGTTGGGGTTGAAGAGGCTTATGCCAGAATTGGGGGCGTTGTTATTTAGGTCTGCAGACTGCTGGAACACCTCTATTGTTGCCTTGGCAATATTGTCCAGTAAGTTGTTCATTTCAGCCACAGAACCAGAGCTCTAGAGTCAGGAAAATGAAAGAAAGCTAGCCCATTTACGCACTCCTTGATTCTCAAGCATCAATGACTTCCTGCCTTTTTTTTATTTAATTCACACGTGTGCTTTCAGCATATACTCACAGGGTCCTTCAAGCACTGCTTGATCATTAACTGAAGTTCTAGCCAGGACTGTCTCAATGTCCACTGCTCGAGGTTCTGGAGGAAAGGCAGAGAATTACAGCATTAAGAATACTGAGCACAAGCTACCATAGCCTTGCAGTAACACTCATGCCTAGCAAGAGAATTCACAAGGATTAAGGGCTTCCAATCTCACGCCTGATAGAATAAACATTCACAACAAAATAGACTCAAGCTTCAGAATATGTCTCTCATCCTCATCCAGCTAGGAACTGAAGTGATGTAAGCATGGCATCTCTCAGCATCCATTTACCAATGAGCCAACCTGATTCCAAAACGATGTGTTTCTTTAATAACATATTCAAGAATGATCCATCACAAAGATTATTTCTCAAGTAAATATAGCACTGACTTGAAATACCAATATTTGCTTTTGATTATATGCTGTTTCTTGTTGACTATTACCTACTGACCAGACAAAGGTGACAATGCCGCCATAAAGAAAATTGCAGAAGTCAGAATCAAACTCAGGAATAAGAAAGAAAAACAGCAGCAAGGTCGTTCCTTCTACACCCATATTATGATGAATGACCTAAACAGGATCTTCAGAACGTGCCACTCACCTGAAGGATGCGCTTAATGTGCTGTCTTTGCAGGTTGTCCCCCTCTGTACACTCTTTAATGCCATGAGGGTAACAGATAAGCTGCAGTAATTTCTGGGCTTGCATATTTGAAAGCACGGGGTCCAAAATAAGTTCTTTGTCTGTACATAGTCGTTCTGGTTCTTTTAAGCAATGTTCTCCTACCCACTCCTAAAAAGAAGCCGGCAGTTAGATGGGTAAGTAGTAACTCTACCTGTCTATGTATTATGTTCTCATTTCTCCTATCAAAATGATATAAGGCTAGTAAGCACCATCAATGAAAACAAATTAATGGCAATATAGGAGAAAGGTTTGCGTGTGCATACATTTTGATTCTGTTGTTGTTTTGTGTTTGTTTGTTTTTAGATAATGTCTCAGGTATTCCAGGATGGCCTTCAATTCACTAAGTGGCCAAGACAATCCTGAAGTATTGATCCTTCTGCGTCTGTCCTCGGTGCTGGGATGACAAGCCTAAATTTAATGCCATGTCTTCTTGCCTCCCAGGGCTCCCTACATGCTCACCAAGCACACTATCGAATGAGCTATATCACCAGATAATGGGGAAAGCTTCAAAGCAAAATTCCAACATTCTGGTGTCTTAAAAATTCAAAGTGGGAGGGGCTCTGATTAAAGCAAAAACATTTAAACCTATGGGGCAGGAGTTAAGTTATGGTGTGCTGTTTTAAAATGAGGACTTACTCTAAGGTACTATTTTGTAGCCAGGTTTGTTTGTTTTGCGGTTGTTTTGTTTTTATTGGATATATAATGACAATGATTTTATGCTATATATGCTTCTCATTTATTTTATGAGATACATTCTGCTGAACAGGGAGAACACAGTATATAAATATTTAGAAGGTTACCTTTTTCTTGACACTAGCATCCTTTCTTTACCAATTTTTTCTTTTACTAAATGGCATAAGAAAATATCAGCATCAGAGTTCAATTTGAACCCAAATCTGTTTCAAGTGACGTCTCCTTTACTAATGTACAAGCTGCTCAGCACAGGCCATTCACTGACATCACCTATGTAATCCTATACTCCGTAATAGCAGCAGTAAGTAACATTCAGACACCAGATAATTGTGTATTGCTTTCCTAGGTATCAAATTATTTATTACTGACTCATCAATTTATATTTTATTGGGGGTGAAGGTGATATTGGAATTGTAGTGTAGGCCAGAAGCCTCCTATAGGACTTGGAGCAGACCCTCTTGGGACCCTATACCTGGCCAGCACCACCTGGGTTCAGGCATCTAGAGAACCATCAACAGTCCAGTTATGCCACTGTGTGCTCAAAGTTGAGATTAGCATAGGATTGCCCTCAAAAACTGTGGAGCTGCTTAAATTTACCATAGACCAAAACCAAAAAAAGCTAAGCAAGCATGCATTAATACAAATTACAAAATATGTAATGTTGATACTTTTTAAAAGAAAAGATTTTTAAAAGTATGGAAAGATGCACAGAAAATCCTGCAGCTAGACATCTGAGCAGGATAGACAGGAAGAAGTTGCTGGGCAGGGAAGAGGTTACTATTTTGGGTGAATGTTATGATATAGACATTTTTTGGAACAAAAAGAACCAAAATAAAACAAAACATAGGCATAAAAGGCAAATAAAATAGATTCTATTTTTAAAGAAAGAATATGGATAAATCATTTTTAGCAAAAGCATTTTCTTTTCCTTCTTTTTCTGTCCCTCCAAATAACGTTTGAATGCATTATCCTAAACCCTTCAGAAAAATGAAACTGCAAACCAATCTTCGCCTTTCCCAGGAGGCCCTTCTCCTAGTGGTATATGCGGGACAATTCAGAAACTTCCTTAGGTACTGTATGGGGAATATGACTGTTAACTTGCAAAAATGTAATACTCATATGAAATAGGAGAAGGTAAAACATAATTTTAAAGGATTATATTAGAGCTAGAAGTATCAACATTAATTCATAATTACACACACACACAGTAGTGATACCCTAAAACAATGAGTATATACAACCCAGATCTCATTCTCTCTCTCTCTCTCTCTCTCTCTCTCTCTCTCTCTCTCTCTCTCTCTCTCTCTCTCTCTGTGTGTGTGTGTGTGTCTCTCTGTGTGTGTATACACACATGCTCTATGGGGAGATGTGTAATGTCCATGCATGTAGAATCCAGAGGTTGATGTCAGGTACCTTCATGGATCATATCCTTGTCTACCTTATATATGAAGGAAGCATCCATTAAGTGAACCCAGAGCTCACCTATTCAGCTACTTTCCCTAGCCAGGTGACTCTAGGATCCTGGATCTACCCTTCCTGAGTGTCAGGGTTACAGGTGGGCTGCCATGGTTACCCATGTATATGAATTATAAGGATATAAATTCTAGGCTCTCTGCTTGAATGGCAATCACTCTGTCCACAGATCTATTGCTCAGTCCTCAGGCCTTTCTCTCTGAGTACCAGTCTCCTAACAGGCAGAAACAGCACTCCTTGTAAGAGTGATTGATTGATTATAGCTGTGAGGCAGGGAAGATAGGAAATGGATACAGTAAGGAAACAGTCCTTTAAAAGGATAGAAATACTCCAAATATCACAAAAGATAGGATGAAGAGATTCCCAATATACCAGTCTAGAATAAGTTGGACATTAAAGAAACTCTGGCCAATATATTATAATGCATACAGATAATTAAATAAATACAAACTAACATTCACATAAGAAGGGTAAGGTCTTTGTACAACACAACTGATATTGAGGAGAGAGAGGAGGAACTGGGAGAGAAAACACAACATTTTGCAGCAATTACATTAAAGACTGCTTTAGACAAGAATTGCTGTTGATGCTTATGAGGAATGGGGATCAGAATGTTTATATCATCTCAAAGTGTCTCTCCACTGATTACTAGTTAGTGGAGAAGGAAACACATTCACAGTGTAGTGGAGCAGTTCTGAATCTAGAGATGCTGTGATCAAAGCTAGCACCACCATCAGGCCAAATGTACATCGTATGTAATCAAAAGTGTTTGCCTGGAATAATACAGTGTCACCTCTGAACTCTCCTCTCCAGTAATCTGAGGCTAATCTTTAGAACCTTATGCAAATCTAGCAGTACTAGAATAGGTCACAAAGTTCCTTATAGATGAGAAAAAAATATTGCATCAAAGCTAAAAGTTACGATTTTTTTAGTAACTTTACTTTGGTTATGACAAAAAATGAAAATGTTAAGTATCCAAAAGTAAAGCAGAGTAAACTATATCATCTTCTTTTCAACTATTAATAAAAATGGAAAAAGCATCCAGAATTAGTGAATAGAGGATATACTGGAAATATTCATTATTGCAACTCTTTAACAAATTTGAAATTATTTCAAAATAAATGTATAAAGACAAAGACCACCCAAATAGAATTTTAAAAAAATAGCAGACAGTTGCCTCTCTAAGAGCAGTTACAGAGTCAAAGCAGAAGTCATCTGAAACCAAAAGAATACCTGTTGGCAGATAGTCCTCAGTACGTATCTAGCATATTCTCTTAGGTTGGCAGTTTCTATGGAAATGCTCTTCCCATAGGATTTCGAATTCTGCGAGGTGGCCCAGGCGTCCTCAGCATTCCCATCACGTCGTAAACCCCTCATGCCGAAGTCTTCATTCTTTAAAGTGGTGACATTGTTACTGCCAATCTTGGCATCTCCTAAATGGCAGAATCACAAAAGCAAAACCGCAGAAGTTCAGAATACTGCCTCACACATGTAATAGGCAAATTAGGCTAGGTTTCAGGGATTCCAAGATGTGGATGGCATCACTTTGCATAGCCAGTTGTCCAGCAATAGAAAGAATGGAAAAAGAGATAGATGAGAGAAAACAGAACAAGTGGACATGGAGAAAAGTCAGACTCAAGACTCATTCCTTCTTTTGGTTTATAGGTTTAATATTTCTTTTGTTACTCTTGGAAAGGCCGGTATGAATGATATTTTATAGTCAAAACACATTGATTTTATCAAAACTTCAGGCATGAATGTACTCAGGTTTACCTGAGTTATAGACAAGGAAGAAGATGGGGTACTCACCCTTCAAGGAGTCCCTTTTCCATTTCTTCTCTTACAATGATTTATTTTCTATCCATAGGTCAAGAGAAAAGTTTTTGCCTTAGCCCACCTTACTATCAACTTCTTGACAAGAGAGATTTATTTTCCTGGGGATGGAAAAGGGCAATGCATACTAAGGAGGCCCTGGAATACAGAGCTCTCTGCACACAGCCTGCATCTTCACCTTCCTCTCTATAGCATCCAGCTCAGACACCTTACCGCTAACCAATCACTAACACACTGAGTGCGATGAAGCTAAGGAAGGTATTTGACTATTAACAAAATTCTGGGAGAAAAATAAAAAACACTCAGGGTATACTTAGATAAAATAAGAAATTTCTAGCCCTGAAAGAAAAAAAATTAAAGTGAGATAAGGAAAGAGATAATTTGGTAGTGTGATTGCCAGACAGCAGCAAAAGGCCTTCAAACTTTTGCTTGCTTACCTACAGAGCTCTAAACAAGCTCTGATGAGACAGTTGTCAAACCAGCAGCTGAGTTTAAGGGAGGCCTTTATTTGCAGAATGGGAGCAAGTCTAGGTCAGCGCAAAAAACAACAGCAAGCACTTTTAAACACAAGGCCAACCCTCATAAGGTTTTGATTTTGCTGAAAAAACAAACATAAACTGTAATTCTGTTCTGAGGAGGAAAGATAATCATAATGTCCTAATTAATATCTACTTTCAAAAATCACCGAAGCAGAGGAGGGACTGAGGCTGTCATTCATTGGCAGACCTGCTTTGTCTGCGTGAGACCTTAGGCTCTATCCCCAGCACTGCTGCCACTGTTGCCACTGCTCCCACCACACAATGACAAAGCAAAAAAACCATAGATGGAAAAATAAGCAATACATTTTAATTCGCCAATATATTATTATTATTATATTCATCATGTATTATAAAATGTAAGAAATGGTGGCTTTACCCAAGGGAGTTGATTTAATTCAATAGGGCATTTCAAAACTAGCAGAAGTCTGTATTCTCTACTCTTGGATGATATAAATAGCTATGTCTATCTCAAGTTAGACTACTATGTAAACTAGGAACAACATTCACTATAACCATCCTATTTTCTTGCCTTAATATATATTTTGGTAGATAAGAATTAGGAGAAAATTGGTTAGAACCAATAAAGTAGATAAAACCTCTCTGTAAAAGCAAAAACAAGCACATTTCTTAGACTCACTTGTACATCTCCTTTTCCTTTGGATATTAGAAGGACTGAAGTCTACTACCTTGATTTTAGTATTTTCTGCAATAGTATAGAAAACAAAACAAACTAAATATCCTAAGTGAATCTGTCTAAGTCTTCACTGACATTTAACTGTGCTGATCATAATTTCTCAGACAACGAACCTCCCACATTATCTGAATATCTAAAAAAAAAAAAAAACAAAAAACAAAAAACAAAAAAACAAAAACAAAAACCTGGCAGTCTTACTGGGATTATCCCAGCTCTATAAACAAGGAACCACTGTCTAGATGAGACTGATCATTGTGTACACCACTGAAACATGTTACTAAGTATTCATTCTTCCAATGTAAGTTCATTGAAAATCTATTTTCTATTTTTTCTGTTGGACTTAGACTATCCCAGGGGAAATCCAGATCCTGCCTTTATGACCCTGACAAGTATTAATCAGTGAGGTAGACCAGTTCTCCCTCCCTTCAGACATTATCAGAGTGGAGAAATCATACTGACTGACACCAGTAGTTAGCATGGACTACATAATCCTATATGACCCTAAGCCTGGAAATAGGCTGAAACCTTCATGGTAGGACTACCCTTTGTTTTGCTACAAAATTGATGACCATCTCAGAAAAGTATGGTTGTTTCTAATTTAAATTTTTTCATACAATATATTTTGATCATATTCTTTCCCCTCCTCCAACACCTCCCAGAGCCTCTCCATTTCCACACCCATCCAACTTCATGCCCCCCTCTCAAAAAATAAAAATCTAAACAAAACCATAAGATAAAATAAATATAGCAAAACAAAACAAATAGTACACAATAAAAAACAGAGTTCATGTTTTGTTGGCCAACCGTTCTTGGACATGATACCTATCTTGGAGTATGATCAACATATCTAGTTAACACACTACTGGGGGAAAAATACATTTTCTTTTATACACACACACACACACACACACATATATATACTGGTTTTAATTGTTTTTATGAAGACTATGTTATTATTCTTTGTTATTCACAAATAAAATCTGTCTAGCAAGGTTCACTTAAACTGGTATGTCTGTTCCTTCGATCTACTTTCAGACAAGAAGTGGCAACTAAAATGAGATGAGATACCCAAAGCTAAAAGTAGGAAGTATTTGAGATCCCATAACATTCAAATCTTTTATGATTTACACACTCAAAATATTCTGAGGTGTTTCACTGACCATGAATAGAAGGTGGTACTATTTACTCTAGCAAAATATGCACAGTTAAGATTGTAAAGGGCATCCTGGGCATGATTAACTAGGTCTCAAGCCTGTGCACCTGCTACTGATCACTAGCAATACAAGCATCACTGTGGGTCCACCTGTTTCAGGGAAAGCGTACAGCAGGATGATACAAACTTATTCATCGTCACAAAAGAAGCAGGAACACTAGATTAAAACCCAGGTTTTCTGGTGTTCTGCACTTGGAATATAATCTGGCTGAAATTTAAACATTTTACTAAAAATATTGTTATTCCTGCCTACTATGAAGAGTGATTTCTGTCAGTAAATGAAGGCAAAACAATCCTGTGGGTCTGAGGCCCTGATTTGCATCAGAATGAATTATCATGTAATTAAAACCAAATACAAAGTGCTTATATTTCAGTTCTCTCAGGGTCGCCTTAGCCAAGAGACAGAATCCTTGAAGCTCCCATTACTTAGACTTAGGCAAAGCCAACTTTTTCTTTTCTTCCCCCAGAACAAAACAGACAAACAAACAAACAAACAAAAACCCAGGTTTTTATGACATTATGTAAATTTCACCATGAATATAAATGATTTTGCCTCCACTTCTGGTGATTAACCAAGAGGCTAAAGGCCGGGAGAGTCTTACCAAGCATCATAATTGCCTTTAAGACGGCAAAAACGGCTCCCACTTCTATGCTGTTGTGAGCGGCGGCTAGGAGGTGTCTATCACAAGATGATCTTATTCCAGGGAAAGGTTTGCCTATGAAAACAACAACAGACCTTTAATGGCCCCTCCATCATTAACCATCCTCTGTAACCATCTACAGTCAGGAAGGTCTTTCGTGGTTAGCTTGTGGACACTTAACTGACATCAGTTAGCTTTAATTGATGCTCCAGAGAATCACCAAGAAACAATGCCAGTATTCTTACTTAACCTTTTCTCTTTAATTATTATTAAAACAATGTTTCTGCTCCTCAGAGAGATGGAGGAAAAGATTAGTCGGATTCCCACACAGATGCAGCCCTCTCTATATGGAAATGATTTAGCACAAGCCTTCACTAATACCCCCCATCGCCTTAGGACAAAGTAAATAAATGACTTGTCATCTTCCTAAGCTGAGATGGCATGCCCCAGAATCAACATGGGGTACGTAGGAGGATGAGACTTCCCACCAGCATGTTATTTCCTCAGAGCCCAGGCATTTTTATTGTTTATTAATTCCCCATTTTTATTTCCCAATATATCCTCCTATTCCATAATGGAAGGTGCTGCCAGACCTCTCAGGCGTTATCTCTGTCCTCCATCACCTGAAGACCAAGCCCACGGAAATCAGGGAGGAAACTATAAACTGGATAGCTCCCATGGTCACAGCAGAGCCACAAGTTCCAAATAACCACAGAAGCAGAGCTTTCTCGGAGGTCAGCTCACCTGTTGCTTGAGGGAAAAAGCAGGCCTGGGGAGCTCGGAAGAGGTGAAGCAAGAGGCGGCACGTCATTCTTGCCCCAGGCTCTGCATCCGCGTCTCCACAAGCTGGAAAGGGGGAGATGAAAAACAAGCCTCCTCACATACTACACAACAAGCTTTTCAGGTTTTCTACTGCTAAAATTTCAGTAATGCATTAAATAAACTTTTAGTAAGGTCATTAGTTATACCTTTTCAAGGAACCTTCATGCTGCCTTGAACAAAGAATAAAGCAACAGCAGGTTCCTTCTCCAGAGTTCCATGCTACTCTGCATAAAACACCTATTACAGTTATGCCATCTCCACCAGGTACCATGCCACCTCCACCCCCCAAAATGGTCCTTTCCCTCACCAGGCACCATGTCCCCCCCCCCCAATTCCTAACACGATCCTTTCCCTGTGTTAAAATGCTCACACACGGCCACAAAGCAGCAACCACAGCAAATGCAGCAGCTCCAGACCAGCTTACCTGCCGCTAGGAGAGAGGGGAGAGCGACATGTTGCACGACGTCCTCCAGGGAGAAACACTGTCGTGCTATCAGGATAGCAATGAAAGTAGCTAATGAATCATGGAATGAAAGGTCACTCACCTTTAAGAAAAACATTGACAGGTTTTAATACCCAACACCCTTTAATGCGGCATTATCAAAGATCACTATCTAAGAGAATACCGGCAACACAGTAAGATCTCAAATCTCAGTAAGAACTCAGTAAGAACCAACAGAGGGAGATAGCTTTGATTACTGTCTTCTTGGGCCCATCGCTATGATAAATAAGACAAAGCAAGTTTACTCATATCCCAATGTTCTAGGCAGATGTTGACCTATAACTCATTTGCATGCAACTCAGAAAATACAACACAAGAGCAAAAATCAGGAGGCTGCTAAAAAGATGTGTCATTATCAGTAGTTGCCAATGGAATGCACCATGTCATTTATGGGCAAAGCAGAAAGCAGAAGAGGATTCCCCTAGTGGGAATACATGACCCACTAAAATATGAGCACTCTTTCCTGCTACACTAATGTATTCTTTTTCATGTGAGAGAATTCATTTTAAAAGATCTCTGAAAGTTTTCAATTGGCTGCTAAATTTCAAGAGAGCAATGAGAAAAAGGAGAGAAAAGCTAATTCTGCCACAGTGAAATCTCTACATTCCAGATCTCACAAGGCATTGGAAGATAATACTCAGGGAACACAACTACCCCACTGGCAAGCTTCCAAGAGATTGGTACTTGGTGCAACAAGCCACATAAATAGATTTAAGAAAAAAAAAATCTAAGTCTTTGTTGTATGGAAAAGCACCCTATCACAATGTATTTTGTATAAAAAATATCTTAATTCACAGACTGAAGATAAGGAGGCAGGACCGTCCATTCTATCCTGAGACAGCAGCAACAGGAAGTGAATCTCAGCTTTACAAATGTCAGGTTTTCTTAGAAACGTACACAGGTCTGACAAAGATCACCAATGATAAAAGCGTCAGTGGATAAAGAGTCCAGACAGATGGTTAAGACATATACATCCTGGTGCAACATGGAACACCAGGAAGTCATCCACATGATTTGGACAATCTCTCTATCATTCTACAGGTATATTCTGAGAAACACTGAATATCCTGAGTCTACACATGACTTATCCAAAATAACAACATCTATATTCTCAAATATATGCTGGTTCTCTTCATGTATGAAATGCTTTATGTCCTAATCTGAGGAATCCAAGCCATAAAAGAATGAAACAGCTCTGAGACCATTCACATGTAAAACTTTAGTCGCTAGAACATGTTAAGAGTTCCTTCTACTTATTTTGTTTTTTTAAAATTTATTTAATTCATGGTTATGACACTATGGTTTATCACTTTTAGAAACAGAAAAATATTTTGCTTTGTTACAGCATAATTAATTAAGTAGGAAGGACGATTAGCTAAATTTTAGATTCTGGTTTTAAGATAAAGAGAAGACTTACATCTACAGTGCAGAGTACATCATTAAATCCCCACACATGATTTGAAGAACAACAAAGAGCCTTCAGAACCCCCAGCCACTCCGAACTAAGAACTGTACAGCAAGCAGTTAACTCAGAGGAGAAATTGGCTATGTCATTTATCCTAGAAAAGAGAGAGAAGAGAGCAGAAAGTGTTTTGGTGCATGTGAGGAGTGATAACATTTTTTCCTTATTGAATACATTTCATTAAGTATCACTTAGATTTAAGGATATAATTAATGCCGCTTGCCAAGTAACATATAATTAGCACAAATGAATTAACATATTTTTGATTCTATGAATAAATTTGATCTATAATTTTACATTTTATAGGAATCAAACATTAAGGACACAGGCCTAGGGTTTGCAAAATCCTGGGTTCAATCCCTAGTCCCACCAGGATAAATAAAGACATTAAGTAATGTAACTAGGCCCAAGAACAGTTCATATCAAAATATAGTATTATTTTCAAAATTGTATATGTTTTTCAAAATGGAGCATGACTAAAAAATATCCCTTTCCAAGCCATGAGTCCAAAAATCAATGTTGCTTGGATTGAGGAAATTAATTAAGATACGGCAGGGTAGCATCAGGAATAAAGGAAAATCAAGTATGAGCTCAGGAAACTAAGTAAGGATCAAATTAACTCCTCATTGACTCCTGCTGCATTCAGGGCAAAGCAGCTCACCGGCCGGCATCCTGGTGGCCCATGCACACGTTCATCAGTGTGTTGCAGACAAAGCTGTACCGGTTGGCAGCGTTGTCACTGAGGATCTTGCCAAGCATCGAGTAGTTGATGCTTCTTGCTGAGGGATTCTCAATGAAGTCCATCATGAAGTCTGGATCCCAGCGTAAGTTGGAATTTGCAGGCATTACGTTATTGTATATGGTCTGCTTTACTTTTGAACAGGCACTACTAAGGTTAGAAAAAATAGTTACAAAAGGAAAAAAAAAAAAAAGAACGAAACACCCCAGAAAATCACTTCAGTGAAGGACATGCAGAGCGGCAACAACTGGAAGACTTTCCTAGACGATCCACACCCTACTACTGCTCATTTCAATTTCTCTGTAAGCCAGCAGTAGGTACAACCTCTACAATACAGTAATTGCTCAATGAAGAGTTTTTGAATTTCTATGTGGAAACAACATGAAGTATTTAGTTACTAAACTTAATTATTTTCTAAATCTTTTCTACATGTATATGCACTCAAAACATCAATGTATTTACTAAGCCATCTGTCTCTTTCTTAAGAGCAGCTGTAAAGTATTATAACCTAAGAATAAAAATGGATTCAATTACACACTGGGAATAATGTAGTGTTTTAAAACTAACTGCGAACCCAGACCCTATTTCTTTTGGGTATGTAGAGCATGCCCAGTGGTAGCTCCTGTGTTAAAGCTGCTGCGGGCACCGGTCCACAGCTGTGTCAGGTAGAGCGGAACCTCCTGCATTCAGAGCTCACAGTCTCCATAGAGATAATATATTTTATAGTATAATAAAACTGTTACAGCAAAAAATGTAGACCATGTTTCTCAGCAACAGAAAAAAGAGGTAACATAGTTGGGCACAACATTAAACTCCTATAATTCCAGCACTTGAGAAAGAAGACGGCTATAAGTTACAGGCAAGCTGGGACTGGATCCTGTATTTCTAGTCTTTACTGAAACAAACAAGCATGCTATAAGAGCCTACCCTACCAAATGAGAATTTACAGTGGGCTACATCTGAATAGATACGGAATACTAGAAATAAAAGAGAATTAGAACATATTATCTATCACTTCTTTATGGACAGGAGAAGCAATGATTTAATCCCACAGTTTCAAATCCATATGAGTTCAGCTATTCATGCCCTCTTGCTATGAACCATAAATCCTTAAGTAGCATCCCTTTCCTACCCGAGCTCTGCTATGTAGCAGGAATTTGTGGGGTGGGAGGAATCAAATTTCTGGCAGAAGAAAGTTCTCTTATTAGGTGACACATAGATCTAACAAATCTTAGAAGCCCAGACAACACTGCTTTTCCTTCTTTTTGAGATCCACCTCACTTGGCCACCAAATTCCAAATTCTCTGGAGTGCCTGGGCACCCGAACTTCTCTAAACTCTGACCTGGTCTCTGGACCATTTCTATCTAGACTTCTTATCTCCTTCGCTGTACTTTCCAAGAGGCCCCTCTATGTGTTAAGAGCATGCTGGCTTCCGTTACGACTATTCCCTCATTCTTCCCACTCTCTGCTGCCTACACACAGGGAAGGAAGCCAAACACTCAGCCGTGTTTCTCCTGTAATTGTGTGTCTCAGAAAAACCTGACAGAGTAATGAAAGCAATGAATGCCTGGAGGTCAGAAAACTGGTTTAAATCCGGGCTTCACTGTACGTCAAGATCAGGAGCAAAAGACTGTGAGTAAAAAAACTCACTTCCACTTCCTGAGATTCTGACAATTCGAAAACCTTAACGGAAAAACCAGCACAGTGCTCAGCACATAGGTGCTCAAGCCTTGGTAGAAATGGTTAGCATTATGTTTCCCGCCAAATTTCCTTCTACACAACTTTATGGTGTTTAGACACAATTATGAAAACTTTGATTACTACTATACTAACATGAATCTCCCTTTATATTTGGCTTCTTTATAAATGCTTTTCCTAAGCCCCAAGCAGAGCTCTGACTACACAACAGCCCAAGAAAGCTGCCTTCTTTTCCTGTTTGTTTTGAGGACAGTGTATGCAGCATCTGTGATGCCTACCCTGCTGGTGTCCCTGATTTCAACACTTCTTATCTAAAACTTCTAGAAGAATGTGAAATCTTAAGTAAGAGATCCTTTCACAGGTGATGTGTACTTTGTCCCCTAAAATCCCTCTTACCTGTGGACTGAAAAGTCCTTTAACCACTCTTATACTTATCACCACAAGGTATTTAGTATTCTGTTTAATGGAGTCAAGAAGACCACATACTTTAGATTAGCTTGCATTAGTACCTAAAATGTTAATAGCAATGGGATTATTAACAAACTCAGGCATGGTCATGTCTGTGGTTTTTTGTTGGTGGTGGTGGTGTTTGTTTGTTTGTTTGTTTGTTTTACTTTTTTTCCTGCTCACCTGAAAAGGTCTCCAAATTTACTCCTGAGGTGGCTACATGAGACATAGAGGTCATAGAGGTAGGCCAGGATACATCTTTCAGGGGAAGAGCATTCTGAGGGGTTGACAACATGCTTCACCACGCCACACAATCTGAGGGCAGAGACATGGGAATAAAAATGGCATGTCTTGATAGTGTGTAAGTAGCTGAGGAAGTCTTTAAAGCGAGAGGGTATGTACCTAGGACCCGGAAATAGGTATCACACAGCAGAAAAAGAACCTCATTGTTCATAAAAATATTAAGTTATTAAACACCAATATTTGTTATGCTGAATACTAGACAGGTTTAAGAAAGGAGAAGTAATGCAAGGGATTTCCCAGCACTAGAATGCAGAGGGCATAGCTGCTGTGACTAGAACACAGGAAGAAAGGGTAGGCAGGACAGGTCAAGGCCATACAGCTTCACAAATTCAATCAGGTAGCAAAGACTACCAAGCACACTAGTTTGGAAAGAAACAATTCTTCAATGCAGGGAATCTGCTGAGTTGGATGTAGGCATAGTATGGAATCCCATTCCTCTTACTTATCCTAACTACAGGCAAATTTATCTTGGTTTACCTTACCTAAACAATGAAAGACCATTCTCTTTAGAGGTATCCTTCAAAATAATGCCTTTATTTCCAAAGTATCAATACTGCAGTAATTTCCCTCCAATTCAAAACCATGACTTCTGTGTTCATATAACGTGAATGTCAGTATGGCATAGATCCATCCATACACGTCTGACTTCACCACCACCAAGGATCTGACACAAGATTCTGCGTAACATCCCCAATAGTGTCACAGATGACTCAGACCCTGAAATGGATTTAATATTCTTCCAACTCACCACCCCCGGAGAAGGCTATCAGGAGAAGTGATTTGTTCAGAGAGAGGAAAGGGGAGATGAGGTTCCCCCATGCATAGTGGAGCACTCTGTACCATTCAGAAGACTATATAAATCTAACTCACTACGAGTCCATGACCAATGAATGAGTTATTGAACGAATTTTCATTTTAAAATTGAATGAATGGGTCAAATGGTGGTGGTGCACGCCTTAAATCCCAGCACTCGGGAGGCAGAGGCAGGCGGATCTCAGTGAGTTTGAGGCCAGCCTTGTCTACAAAGCGAGTTCCAGGACAGCCAGAAATTTTATACAGAGAAATCTTGTCTTGAAAAAAATTAAGAATACTTGTAAAAGTTGTCAAGATTTATTAGTTGTGTGATGTTAGGCACATCACTTTCAAACTCTGCACCTGTTAAACGATATAAAAAAAAAACCCACAGGATTGTATACACACATAGTTCCTCACATTTCAAAGTCTGTAGATTTTTACTATTCTACTTCTTAAACTAGACATATGATTAATGATGCAAACGTCTTTTGGTTTTTTAAGAAAAGCCTCTGTAAAACTGATGCGACTCAAGAAATACAGTTCATAAATTAAATGCATGAGTTAGGTTACAGAGAAAAAAAACAAAAAGACAAATGAAGAAATGAAAGAAAAGAAATGAACAGGCTGTCTTTTCTTAAAAAGCAGGTGAGGAGCAGGCAGCAAGAAGGTCATCAAGAGCTCCTCACATTTCTTGGGCCCTTTAAATTCAGTCTGTTGCAGAAACACTGGGCCATTCCTCAGCCCAACCTCACAAGGGACAGAAGGATGAACCCTTGCCTCTTAGACACAAGCAGACAACTTTTGTTAATTAGGAAGACGATGACCATGTTTCTGCAGTGCTAATGTGTCATAAAGCTTATGTGTCTGATTCTTCAAACATAAGCTGAAGACAGGTGACCAGTTATGGTGCTCACTGCTCTCAGTAACCACGCTCCAGGACAGCATAGAGAAGAGGGCTGTGACTGACCAGGAGATGAAGAGGAGAGTAGCAAGTACACAAAGAGGCAACCACACACACTTCCTGTATTTATAGCTCCTTCCTTAGGAATCAGTTTGGGGAAAATTATTTTTAGGTATGTTTTCATTGGACATTTAATAAGACATTTAAAATGTCAAAACAAATGGTACCCAAGTTGTTTCACTTGTTTGTTTGTTTTTTTTTGTGGGATTCCTCACAATGGGAGTGGGGGTGTCTCTGACTCTTTTGACTGCTTATGGGACCCCTTTCCTCCTTCTAGGATGCCTTGCTCAGCCTTAAAATGAGGGTTTGTGTCTGGTCTAAATGCATCCTGTTATGCCGTGTTCACATGATATCATCGGGAAGCCTGCTCTATTCTGAAAGGAAATGGAGGAGCAACGGATCTGGGAGAGAGATGAAGTAGGGGCGACTAAGAGAAGGAAGGGAGGGAAGGATGAGGTCAGGATGCACTGTAGAGAGAAGAATAAAGAAAAAGAAAATTAAAAAAACTACTTCAAATCAACTGCCTAAAAACAAAATACTTCTTATAACACAGTACAATTTCTCTAAAAATCACTACATCTTTCTCTAAGAATCACTACATTTTAGTTCCTTTTAAGACTAGGAAAGAAGAAAATAATGCCACTTATATACGTACCCTTCAAACACCTGGGCTGTCTGATCAGGATTTAGGATCAGGCAACTATGATACCTCCTGAGCACAGCCACAATGCAGACACACAGTCCTGTAGTGTAACTTCCTGCCAGACTAGAAGACTTCAAGAGCAGCTCAGCTTCAACCACACTCAGTTCATTCAGTAACTACAACAGGAAAAGCAAGAGAAAGAAATGTAGGTGACAAAATAACAGGCAAACCCTTCGATGAACCACGATGCAGTCATTCTGCACATGGCTTCAGGAAACACACTAGTTTCTGCCACTATTTACTTTTAAGCTTTTTCTACTTTAAACAAACGTTCTTCTGTCTAGACACTGGCTTGTAGGAACCCAGGATATAAACAGTGCTGAAATGGTTACTAAAAACTTTCTGATGGCCCAACATCCTGGACTGGGTCATTTTAAAGAACAAACCAATTTTTTTCATCTTCCTTCTTTTTTTTGTTTTGATTTTGTTCTTTTCTCTTTCTTTTGAGTGCAATGCAAGTAGTAACTACTTTCTTATTTATAGAGCTAGAAGCTACTGTATTCCAGAAAAACATGCCCCGTGTTTAGTCATTAACACGGGAATAAATGACCTAAAATGTGCATACTACAGCAGGAAAAATGGAATTAGAGGGGCTATTTTAGAAGTCATTTTTGCTTTTCACTAATAAATTCTACTACAGAGAAAATAGTGTTCAATACCCAGTACCCACATGATGTCTCATAAGCATCTTAACTCCACTTCCAAGAGATCCAGTGACCTCTTTTGAACTCCATAGGCACCAGGAACACACACTGTGAACATATGCATGCAGGCAAGTTACCCATCTACATAAAATAAAATAAATCTAAAAAAAATAAACTTAAGCCAGGTCACAAGCTTACTCAGGTACTCAGACACTGAGTAGTGAGGTCACTTCAGATGGAGGCTTCAGGACAGCTGAACAATAGAGGGATTTTTAGATCAATAAATAGAAAATTTAAAGAAACATGCTCTTTAATGTTTGGTAGATTTCCTTTCCTAAATATGAGAAAGGCAGTCTTTTGACACCTGTATTGCAAAGTCAATTAGTCCATTGATGTTGAGCGCCGGCTCCATGAGATCAAAGATGAGTTGGATATGATGAGCCAGAGGCAAGTGATAGGATGTTCCAGACGCAAAGCTTGTGATTTGCTCCAGCACGTTGTTAGAGATCTGCTCAGACAAAAGCAAGGAAAGTCACACAACCACCGTCTGCATGATGCTTCAGGTAGATAAATTAGTTTGATTTTTAAAGTAACAAATATGAATTCATGGGATTCTATTTAGAAATTAGAACGTATTTATATAGAAATCAAAACATTTACAAATCAGCATTCTTATAATCGTAATTTAAAAAAGTAAAATGAATTGCAATATAATCACATACTAGTGACCCCAAAGGAGAAGCACCCAGAAGTGTTAATCCCCAGACACCAGGAAATGTTAACTGAAGAGCAATAGATCCTTCTCAGTTTCACAATGTTTTAATTAAGTCATCAACAGGTTTCCCCTTCGTCAATAGTGATGATATTGGGTCAGCATGCCATAAAGTAAGTACATTAGGAATTATTTTATTATGATTATTATATAATTATTATTACAATTATAATAATTATTTTTGCATACTGCTGATTATTGTGAAGAAAAAATACTTACAGAATATAAACATATGTTGAAGGAGGCAACCTGAGACTTAAACATGAAGCTTGAGAGGCTTCCAGGTCTATAAGGAGCATTTATAAAAATCAAGGTTCAAAGTACACTGCTCGAGATTTTTAAGGAAGGAGAAATATTCAAAACAGGTGACAAAAGAGCCTGGAATGGCTACCTGAGATGTCACTTGATGCTGATCAAAGTACGAGAGGAGCTGGAGTTTCGTGAACACGGTTTCCGGGGTGGGAAAAATCTCCTGCTTGTTCTTCCTGGCTTTCTGTCCTTCATCCCCAACTAAATAAACATAACATGTGTTACTTTCCATTTAAATGAAGCTTTCTGTGTTTTTCAAGAAACTTTTTTTTGATGTGTGTGTATGCATGTTCACATATTATTACACATGTATGGAGTCCAGAGGAAGATATCTGGAGTTACCCCTCAGGCGATATCACCATATTATTTTATTTAGTGACCGGGTATCTTACCGACCGAAACTCACCAAGTAGGCTAAACTGGCTGGATAAGGACAGAAGAGGTCTGCCCATATCCAGTCACCCGACCATCACGCACACCTAGCAATGGGAGAGAGACCAGGCTCCATCATGTCCAGCCATGTTTCGGTGTGTCCTGGCACTGTACTGAGTTACCTTCCTGTCCCCAGTTTTTATGATACTTTTTTTATTGAAGTAGAGAATATATAGAAGACAGCATATACACTTTCCATTTTTTACATGAATGAGATTCAAATCATGAAATAACGTCTCAGAAGCCCACCTATTCCACTCTAATCACCTCTTCTTCCCCCAGAGGACAAAGCTTTGGATATCTTACATCTTGAGTGGGTGGAAATTTTCACTCAGCATTATGCTTTCGGACTGGTTCATTGTGAAGGTAATTTTAATTTGTTCTAAAATTTAATAATCATCACATACATTATTTTTACATATATAGTACATATAATATGCCATTATATATCAATTCTAGTGAATAATGACTAGCTACCATAAAGTACCTTTATGAACATTAATCATTAATTCACTTTAAAATTACAATATCAACAATAAATGTCCATGGGGGAAGCATCAGGCCCACTATGTTTAAACAGGCCAAATTTAAGGCTTTAAACATTACCTATTATTTATTTAATATGTGTTCATATGCAGTCACCATGGAACATGAGGGGAGGACAGAGGAAAACATGTAGAAACTATTTCCTCCAGAAATTAAATTCAGATCCTGAGGCTTGATGGAAAGTTCCTTTGTCCACTGAGCCATTTTACTGGATTTTAGACTCACCTCAGCTATTTTTCTAGATAAATTAAATATGCATGCATTTTATACACAACTTTGCTTATATTGGGGAACTCTTGTTTTCTTCACAGCTAAGAACAAAATACAAAACTACAATGTGGTATCTAGAAACAGGATTGTATCTATGTATTACTGTAGGTAGGATATTTACCATCACTGTGTGCTACCTGGCCAGCAGCAACTCAGAAGGAGCTCTGTGACCCACTCTCCTCTAGGGAGGTAATTTCACATGTCTTTTATGTCTCTGCTGAAGGTATACAAACCCAGCAATATTCAGGTTACTCCACACTACTTTGCTCATGTCAAATGTGATACTTGACAAAATGACAACAGAAGTGACTTCACTTTGAACAGTAAGCCAAATAAAAAAAAAAAAGTCATCTTGGTTCATTTGATACAACAGATAACGATACCAGAATAAATAAGTTAGTAAGATGTGCTGGCACTGGGCAGGGGAGACAGGTCGGTTAAGGCTCTGAGTGCAGATCCTGGAACCAGTGTTTAAAAACAAGTCTAGGAGTGGGGACACCTGCGTATAACCACAGCACTGGGAGGTAGAGCTAGGAGAACTAGTAGAAACTAGTTGCTGAGTTACAAGCCAGCAAAAGGCCATGTCTCAAAGCAAACAAGCAAACAGTGGAAGGAGCTGGAAGAAAGATACTTGAAGCTGTTTTCTGACCTTCATAGATACGTACACACACGCGCGCGCGCGCGCACATGACCATAAAAGAATTGCTTACAATCATGAAATCTCCTAAGACCAAAACGAACACAAAAGACTTGAGGAAGTAGGTCTTGCTACAAATCCTCAAGTGCATTTTTTTTTTGCTCATTTGTGCAAACAGGCTCCATTACTGACACACGTAATGCCATACGAGCTCAACTGAAGAGATAGAATTGAGTCTTGCAATTAAGAAAGAATCCTGGTACTTAGCGGTGGCTCTAAATGAATGATTACAATGCCATTTGCACAAGTAACAATACACTCTTAATATAACGGTTTTTCGTACCTACTGTTTTCATGACATACATTAATCCTCTTCTACTCCTTAAATTTTACATTAACTTTTTAAGCCTTTAAATTCTGAAAGTGCTTCCCTTTCTGGTAAACTGGACATGAAACCTGGGTGGTTAACTGAAATGCTATTTAAACTTTAAGTTAGGGGGAGCAGAGGTAGCTAAATTGGGAGACCGTTCATGTAGCAGGCTCACAGGCAGGGTTCAGTCCCTCCTCACACATAGAGCGCAAGGTGATGTAAGCCTCTAATGCTAGCACGTGAGAGACAGAAGCAAGAGGAACAGAAGTACAGGGTAATCCCTCAAATTCCAGTCTGTCTGGAAAACAGAAGACCCTATCTGAAAAGGACAAATCATAACAAAAGACTTCATGTTAGAAACCCTGAGGGGAAACCTGGCTGGTTCCCCAAGTGTCTTCAAGTGCTCCTCAAAAATCTAAGTTTTGTTTTCCCAACAACAAAATCTTTTCCTTACTAGTCTTCATTCTGCTGAGTAAGATAGGTGTAGGTCTCTCTCTCTCTCTCTCTCTCTCTCTCTCTCTCTCTCTCTGTGTGTGTGTGTGTGTGTGTGTATACAAATTTCCATTAGCCCCAAGTACAGCTGGCTAACTTCTGGTGTATAAACGAAGTCTTAACTAATAACTTAAAATGAAGATTGCTTAATGGATGGCAGGGCACTATATCTGAAATTAATATAATTATAATAGAAGGAAAAAATAACCTCTGGAGATGCCACTTTGAAGTGACTGATACTTTGAAATGCTGAACAAGAAATGTCTTTTTTTGTTTGTTTGTTTTAGTCCATATGCAAGTACTGTCTACTTAAGGGTTTGGTACAAAGACAGAACAGACAATGGTCTGGCATTAAAACACTTCTATGAAGGAAGGAAGTAGGCTCAGCAGAAAAGACACCACACGGTTTCCTTCCCCTTCCAACCTCCTTTGGTCTTTTTTTAATCCAGAAATTTCAGAGATCCGCAAAGGCCCTCTACGCTAACTGGATAAGTTTAAGCATGACTGTGTCTCCTGCGGGCATCAGCACCCCCAACCCCCATTCTATACCAAAAGCTGCTCTGAAGGTTCTTTGCTAGCTTGCTGCAAGGCTTCTAAATTCAATCTTCTGGCGCAATTCATTTCCTCTTTTCTCTGAGAGGGAGAACACAGCACAACTGATAAATGGTTTTCTTAGACAGAACAGTCTCTTGTCCAAGCTCACGAGAAGCCAACAAAACACAATTTCATTTCCCTTTCTCGGCTCTTGGTCATTTCTCATAATGTTGGTGTGTTTGCGGGCCCTGAACTGGCACGGGAAGGGAGGCAGGGCATGGGATGGAGATCACACATGAGGACCTCTGTGTTCGCATAGCCTCAGACTCTGTCCCTCGGACACTGGGGCCCCAGAAAACAGGCACAAACACACACGGGTAGGCCTGCTGTGCTCAGGCAAGTGCACTATTTCAAGTATCTCAACTTTTAGGAATAGTCTAGCATACATAAGCAGGCCCTAGTAGTTTATCCTGTTAAAATCTCAAAAACAGAGGTTTCGTCTCAAGAAGGAAAATCTCCACTAGGAAAGTGAGCTCTCCACACAGGGGAAATGCAACCCTTTTCTTCCATGCAACCCTTTTCCTCCTTTATAGGACTGACGTGTCAGAGCGGGAAAGATCAGTGGTGGCGCTAAGGTATAAAGTGGTGACATGTTCTAAACCGTGACTGTAAAACGATGTACACTCGCAAAGAGTCACTGGGCAAATATGAAGTAGATAATGGCACGACTCCAATTATGCAAGGCGGTGACACAATACGGGGGCAAAGCTCAGGAAATGAAAAGCCTGTGAAAAGAACAGGGAGGGAAAACTCCAAGTCAAAAAGGCACTACTACTGAAGATCTCATGCCTCTGTCACCTGGAGTTATTAGGTGACAGACTTAGCCATGACTACTATCGCCACTCTCTTGCTGAGTAACACGAAATCATTAATTGGACCATGATTTGCATCTAACGTGAAACACGAGAGGACAAAGAAACAGCCAACCACAAGCTTGTAAAAATGATGCAAAGAAGAAGTAAACTGACTGTTTGCAGGCAGAGCGTTCCATCTCATTATTCAGCACATCATCTACAGTGATGACTACAGAAAACACATATGGAACTTGCCCTGTCTACTTACAGGAGGTGGCTGCCTAACACAAAGGTCGCTAGCAATGAACACAAGACCTTAAAATGCAAATGTGCCTATTCATATTTCAGTGTGAAAGTCATTCAAGAGAGGAAACACTGGTGACAGTGACGTGGGCCACTCTGATAAAGCCTGTGAGAACAGGGAACACAAACAAAGGCAGCAGGAGCCAGGGCACTGGGGCTCCTTACCCCCTGATTCCGTGGTGCTCTTCTTGTTTAGGATTCTCAGGATATCTTTGGTAATCTTCTTCAGCTGATGCCTGGCTTCGTCACGCTCTTTTCCGACTCCGTAGAGAAGGATTGTGCGCTGGTTACATTCATGACTTGAAGACTCATCCTGAAAGACAGCAAATGCCTCTGAAGCCAGTTTGCAGGGCTGGGGGCACATGTCATACTCCTGAAACACACTAGTCACGGCCTCTCCATGCCTGTTTGTGGGGGCGGCATCTGCCAGCTCTGCAACTCACCTCAACCTCTACCGGCAACACCCCTGTTTTTCCAGTTTGGAACATGCTAAAGTAAAAAAATAATAAAGTACCAGCTGGCCTGAAGCATTTGATGTGGGCGTACCCTGCAGAGTAAGTTCTGGCTATTGAAAGATTTTTCATTGTCTAAATTTTAACATGGCATAGAATGATGATACTATTTCCTTAGTGAGCTTGGTCTCAGATGTACAGCAATAGAGTGTGTTTTATATTTAGGGAAAAAAATATTACTAGGACCTTCAACCACCTTCAGAAAAGGGTACTACACTTACTTCAACATGACTGTGTAAGATATATTAATATTTATTTCCAGATGACAATAAAGGAAAGCATAAGAATCACCATGTATAAGCTAAGTCGCTAGAAACACATAGTTTGAGATGCTCATTTTTGCTCTTCCATTTTAGACCCCAGACTTCTCAAATGATCAAGGCAAATCCAAGCGCGACTTCTTCCCTTGTGAGAAAATAAATTACTGGGTCACTGAATAATGAATGTAAGTCTAGCATTGAGATGAATTTACCCTTAGCCAAATGTAACAGCCTAACTCAGGTTAGGACTGGCTTAAATTTTTCAATGTTAATTTCTCCTTGACATCTTTTGTTTTCCATTTTCTGAGTAAAGTTATTTACTTCTCAGCTGGACCTTTCACTGTATCTCTCTTCTTTGTTACTCTTCGTACAGCACCGTCCATTCGAAGGCCTCCCCTTCCTCCTCGCCTCTTATCCTAAAGAACTCCTCCTAGGGGATATGTTTATCATAGGCAACAGCCAAACCCCTCAGAAATGAGGACCTGCAGCATTGCCCATAGGGTTCTGTGTGTTCCCTGCATACAGAACAAACACTGTGCTTCCAAGGCTGGTGGGCAAGTGTTCACTCTCCAATTCAGGCTAATTCAATTACCCGGGTGCTAGAAATAATAATTCCTGTTGACTTCTCGTTCTATATCCCTCTGCTAATTCTTAATGTTCCAAAGGGTCCAAATAGACCTAAAGAGGTCCAGACAGGGATGGTGAAAGATAAAAGGTCCACATACTAGTAACAACTCAGGACAGCTACAGCCCCATAGTGTACCATGCTTAGGGCTGAGAGAGCTTGGAATGTATCCTAGTCACGACAGTAAACAACTCATAATCCTGTGTAACATAATCCTACTTCCTAGTCTCTGAGTCTTCTTCTGAAGAACAGAATAGTGCCTGCAAGTGACTGCAAGAATAACCAAGACATACGCAATGCAATGTCCTAGAACACTGTATGTATGTATGTATGTATGTATATCTATATATATATATACATGGTGCTCACTGCTCACATTCTAGACTCCCACTCCTCCACACACACCAAGAATCCACAAGGTATTGCATTAATCAACATTTCGCACGGACCTGCTTAAGCTCTTCCTGTCACCTAAAAGGCATGATCTTAATTGCTGACATTTACCTCGAGGGAGAGTGTTAGGACCCTATCAGTGTCCTCAGCACAGGGACTAGGAAGGGGGAAGCAGGGTTTGGGGCATTCAGACAAAGCATTCATTTTCTAGGTTGTTGGTTTTTTTGTTTTTTTTTTTTTTTTGGCATTAATGGTTGTCTTCCTGAGTTCCTCGTTATTCTCTTTAGTAAGCACCAAGGTGGCCCTTAATGCTTAGTGAGCATACCAAGCAAAAAGAGAAGTCAGTGCAATAAGGAACAAACATGGGTGAAGGAAGATTGAAGAGAAGAAAAGAAGACAAAAATCACTGTTTTGTAAGGAACAACTGGCTGTTAAAATGCTAAGAAAGTTTAAGAAGTGAGAAACCAAAAGAAAGGTCATGTTTGTGTGGTGAACGGAGTCTCAGCTGTGGGGATGAGGAACAGAAAGCAGAATCTAGCGAGCACCTGATGGAGAAAAGTGTCAGACAGCAGGGTCCAGTGAGTGAGTGTGCATCACGCTGGATTTCATTGAATCAAATCGAAAAGGTTGTTGGAGATAAAACAAGAAAATGTGTGGTTAATGTGTATTGGGTTTGATGTGGGCACTAATGTCGGTCAGAGTTGAGGTGGTGAGGAGAGCATTAGGACCAGAGGAATGTGCAAAGCTTCCACGTTCTACGTAGTTGGCTGAGATGGTGGAGAACAGGAGCCAGCCATGAAAATGATACACATCTGTGCTTCTTTTCTAAGATGCTCTAGCCAAGCAAGGCCCAGAAGTCAGGTTTGGGGACATGATAGGGACCATTAACCAATGGTCCAACAGGGATCAAATGGAGGCAAAGAGTCAGTTTAGATGTGATGTTTATTTTTATTTTTAATTTTGCTTTGTTTGGTTTTATTAAAAACTTGTGTGTACCTCAAAAGAGAAGTTTCTCTAGAGTGGCTGTGAAGCGAGAGGTTGAGGAGCGAACTTCTATGGAAGGAATGGGAGCAGGGGTGGCTGAGAAGCGATTCAAGTTTACTAGAAGCTGAGTAGGAAAAATGAGTTAAAAAAGAAAATGTGACTCACAATAAACAGCAAGCTCTTGTTTCAAATGATGACACGAATAAAGACACCTTCAAAGGATGGCAGGTTTGTGGAGCAGATTGTTGATGAGAGGTGGGAGACAATGGGTCACTGTCTAGAGTGACAGAGGAGACAAGAACACTGCCTATGCAACCTCAGGCAAAAAAACATTAGTAACTTGCCCTGATTGAGAGAGAGGTGATGGAGCCACTGCAGAAGAGCATACAAAGAGATAGGAAGGATTCTACAAGAAGACATTACTGACTTCCTTAAGTTAGTATCAGGAAAAGAGCAATAACTATTATTGGCTTTCCAACTGCAAAGCAGGGACATTTTGAAGTTTCCAGCAGGCTACATGACTTGTTTATGTCTATTTTTTTTCTATAAGTAGAAAAATGTACAAAACCCCAAACTGAGTTTATCAGGTAAGAAGCAAGTCAACCTATGAACATACACCAAATACTTACAAAGGTGGAAGTCCTTTATCTTAGTATTTGAGCATCCTGACATTGCATAGTTGTAAGTAATGTTAATGATCTGAGACCAGAACTAAAAACTATACTAATAGATTTTCCCTAAAGGGTATATTCTTTGGACAGAAAAGAACCAGCTGAATCCACTACAGAACTCCATCTGTCTTTATTTTTAGGATAAGTGCAGAGAACTGAACAGGCCATGTCCCCTGTAAACTGAGTACTCTGAAGAACATCCTCCACATCGGTTACTTCCTCTCCCCGAGCATCACATCATGCAAACAGAGGCCTAGCTGGCTAAGAAACCAGAAGGCTTTCTCTTTAAAACCACAGCACGCTTACCCACCCTAGAAAATATCTTCTCAGACAGACATCCTTAGGAAGAAATAATGGAGTTGGCCAAATTAAGGTCTTCTCTCAGCCATCTTCATTTCTTTAAAATTAACATTAAGAATAACTGCCAAAATGTGTATGCTTTAAATGTGTATGCCTTACAGTGTGGGATAACAGAAACTGAAGTCATCAGAACAATGTGCACAGAGTTCATGATACACTATTTCTCTTCTTTCAGGCAAGGACCAGGCTGACAGATACTTGAATTACAAGACACGGCCTTTGCTAAATATTCCCAATGCCCAACACTGCTTGTTTTTTTAAAACTATATTTATATAACCTAAATTGCTATGGGAAAAAACCCTAAGCTAGCTAATAAGAGACATGCTCTGGTAAAATGTACTAGTTTAATCAAAAAATCATTGATATGAAAACGATTAAAGCCATTAGAATTGAAAAGACTCCAAATATGACCAAATATCTAATTACATCTTCATCCTCCTGCCCAAACCGAAATTCATAAGAACCACATGCACTTTAAGGAATGGCCTCCTGGGCTCAGAGCAATGCTATAGGAATTAAAACAAATTTTAGATGAACAGAAACTATTATCTTCAATGGATTTGACAAAATAATTAAACATTTAAAACAAAAGTTTTGTTCAATTTTCCAAATTATCTTGAATATAAAATATATTAAATTTTATTTGCCAATAATACTATTACAGAGTGTTGGTGATGGTGTTGTTTACTGACAGGAGGAGGCGGATGTGACCAATTGATTGTGCTACATGATAACACAGAGGTTTTTTAAATTGATTTTATTGAATTATACATTTTTCTCTGCTTCCCTCTCTTCCTCCCCCCTTCCTTCAACCCTCTCCCATGGTCCTCATGCTCCCAATTTACTCAGGAGATCTTGTCTTTTTCTACTTCCCATGTGCATTAGATCCATGTATGTCTCTCTCAGGGTCCTCATTGTTGTCTAGGTTCTCTGGGATTGTGAATTATAGGCTGGCTTTATTTGCTTTATGTCTAAAAGCCACTTATGAGTGAGTAATATGATATTGTCTTTCTGAGTCTGGGTTACCTCAATTAATATGATGTTTTCTAGCTCCATCCATTTACCTGCAAATTTCAAGATGGCATTATTTTTTTTCTGCTGAATAACAACAGAGTTTTAGGATGAGACACTTTCCACGTAAATATTTTAGTGACTTTCAAGGCTAGGTGACCAAAGGGGAAATTGGCAGTTGTCCCCAATGAGAAAATATGAGAAGGTTGAGAGAAAAGTGTTTGTGTTTGTCACTTAAAATCTGAGGAAAGATGAAACAGGTCAAAGCTCTTTTTAGCCTTCAAATTACTATTGAGAATGTTCCAGGGATTTGAAAATCTATATTCTTAGTAAGAAAGCATAGCTGAGGAATCATGAGTTGATTTTCTTTTAACCTGGCAGGCTGATTCACTGAAGGCAATCTATAATTCTCCTTCTGGAAACCTGTTTTAACAGAGATCTCAGAAACAGTATAATTATCTGAGAGTTTAGAATTGGGTATAAAGGCAAGGAGAGCGCTTATGTAACAAAAGGCAGTGCGGTTGTTTGGTTCTCCCTGGGCCCTGAAGAGGAAAGAGACCAGAGGAGGCATGCGGGAGAGTCTCAGGAGCAAAGCATGCTATGGACCAGAGAACGTGGCTTGGGATGGAGTCTCCAATTAACCTGACTGCTCCACCTAGTTTCCTTCATTCAAAAACTGATCACAGGATGAGTACTGGCCGATAAAATAAATGTGGGTTAACTATGGCAGTGTAAGAGATCAAATGTGGGCGATTATTATCTCGAAGTGTAAAGCTCTTTTAAAAAAGTATTTCAGACACTCAAATCAGCAAGTAAGACCAGTTTAATTGGCTTTGCTTATATGAAGGTCAGAACAACCACGTAGACTTTTCAAAAGTCTAAAATCAAATCACTACTTCTTTCTAGGTGATGGAAATACTGCAGTTAGTATGTAACTGAATGTTGCTGAAGTGAATGAAATTGGTGGCTTGATTTCAAATTGTGGTGGCAATAATAGTCCTATGTCTATTTAATCCAGTGGTCCTCACGCTTTAGTTTGCCTGAGCATCACCTGGAAGGAAGATTAAATACAAAGGGGGGGTCTCTGGTTCATGGAGACTAGGTAGGTTCCCTAAATGCACATTCTAAAAACAGGGTTCATTCAAGTGATGCTGAGCTGCCACAACACACTCTCAAACCACTAAATCAATTTAACAAGTATACACACACTCAAAATTCAGAATTGTAGAATATGTCTTCTTAGTAGAAGCATCTACCCAAGGAATTTTACTGCTAACAGAAAGCCATTTCGGTACTTGTGCACAATGCATGCAGTTTATCTCCAAATGCAGGAGCCAGAAATATAAATATAAATAAACAGTAACAAATTTATCTTACAATTTCACTCCAAGTGTATCTTTTGCCTGTTTTAGTATAAAATTTAAGGAATTGCATATAATAATGATACAAAGGTGATTTAATAGAACCATTACCCACAGACTCAACTAAAAACCAAAAAACAAAAACCAACCAAACAAAAAAACCACTGTTCATTATTTCAGTTTTATTCAGAACAACCAAGAAGACTGCTCATGCAATCAGCCTGGCAATGGATACAACTGTTTTCTTTCCTAATATAATTTGGGAGTCTAATAATTTATAATGGGATGATGCTGTTTTGCCCACAAAGACGTTAATCAATCACAGATTTTAAGTAATGTCATTATGAACCAGGATAAAACAAGAAGCAAAAGGCTTACCATCCCTAAGGAAGCACACATTTCGAGATAATAGAATTACTTGTTAGACAGTGACACACCACCCACTTTGAGCACACTATGTTTTCAGGTGAACAACCATCTGAGAAAGCAAGTTTGCAACCTTCCCCCAGGACCAGATTTAGAAAACTTCATCTCAACTTGAATTTATCATTTATTTGCATGGAAAATCCCCCTCCGAAAAACACTCTACCTTACTGATTCTATTACAGGTTTTAGAAAAAAAAGAAAGTCACAGTATCTTAAACTGGTTTTAAAAAGATGACTTTTCAGCCACCTTTGCCCCATTATTTCCCAAGAGATAAAAGCAGAAGTCCTAAAGCCAGACAGATTCAGTGTCTGCACAGCTTTGAATGTGCAGTGGAAGGTAATCTCTCACTAGGATGTTCTTCCTTCCCCTCTCCCTTTATTTCTCTCTAGAACGCTCAAGACTGCATTGCTGAAAACTCAGCAGATTCTCTATCACAGACAACACTGGCAACTAAACTAAGTACTGAGGGAAAACACCAGATGCCGGCCTGCAAGTTCCACTAACTAGTATTACTGGAGATACCCAAAACCTTCAGGACCAACGGGATAACCAGGTAAGGTTACATTATCACTTGACAGACTTGTGCTTATGCTATGACGTATATGCATGTTTTCCAAGTTTGTTTGTAAGATCGAAAACCTTACATAACAATAAACAAAATGAGAAGCATACAGTTTTTGAAAAACATTAAGTTAAAAAACTAAGATACTAGTCTTAGTGGCATGGGAGATTAAGTGCTTCAATAAAAATATGACAAAGCATGGATAAATGTTAATGTTTTGACTGTGAAATGAGAATTAAATATAAACAAAGGAACAGGATTTCCCAATGTTAAGAGATTTGTTAAATAATTTACCTACTATGTACAATGAGCCTTCCTAAGGTAGAATTGCCAGAACAATCTAGAAATGGACAAGCAGAAGGTAATAGTGAAGGTCAAGAGAGCTGAACTCAGTGGTTTGCTCTCACCTCTGAGGTGTAGAGTAAGAGGTGCTGAGGTTATACTCCTGGTAATAGTCTTAACTGTATAATTTTCAGTAATTAAAGGATTCCATTGACATTTGGAGGGAATATCTGCTATCTTAATTGATCATGTTAGAGCTTATATAAGAGTTATATGGGTTTTTAAAACTGTATTGGAATATGAGAAGTTCTGCCAATTGAGAAATCATTTTATTTGTTTGATGGAAATTTGAAAATCTTTAAACTCCATCTTAAATTTCCAGTTAGATGCCATATATAGAATCCAAGTCAACTGGCTGATGAGTCAACACTCTTCCTTATGCTGTCTATTGTGTGATAACTTTGGAAAGCAGATGAGGACCAATTTCTTCTTTTTATTTTAGCTACCATTAAACATGTCACAAACCTGAGAATGATGCTCTGGCTGCTTTGTGAAATAACAAGCAATTGTCACACATACAAAGGCTGCTTCCGCCTTCTATTATTGTTACTGTTTTAGGAGTCACATTGAATGATAGTCAGAAAACATAAATGAACTTCAAACACAATAAACAACTTGAAAATGAGAAATAAATGGGACAAATGCTCTGAAGTAAATAATGAGTCTCTGTAAGACTAACATTTGATTGCATGGCTGACTGAGCACAGGCAGAAACATTTCCTAGTACATAGGAAAAGAATTTTGGATTTTTATTTTCTACAATTTACTACTTATTTTATTGAATAAACTTCCCAACAGTGATTTCATACCAAATTCTTTGATTGGGATTGCATTTATACTTCTAACTCATAATCAATCACTTCTCCATTTAATTCATCAATGATACTTAAAGTATGAAACCAGGAATGTGGGTACTGATGAAAAGAGAGCTGTAACAGAAAAAAAAGCTACAGGCTTGAAAGAAAAGCATTACTGCATGCCTGTCATTGGGCTTTCCCATATAAATAGAGGAGGGCAGACACCAAGGTGACAAACATTCAACAAAATAGACACAAGGCTCCCATAACATCACACAATGCACTTCATATCGTTTTAATTTGCTAGAGACGGAATATTTGTTTAGATGGAATATTCAGGAATTCATTTTTCTCTTAATTCCTGCCAACTGCCACCAGTAAGATAAAACTCAAGCTTTAAGCAAGGTTATACTTCTGAAAGTTGTGCACAGAGATAACAAGCAACCCTGTGACTAAGTGTAACCTCCCCCACTCTGTCTACTCTAGGAGCTAGCACAATGGAGATGCCTACCATGGACACCAGCACAGCCAATAGCACCGTCGCACCTGAGAACGGCACCCAGTGCAGCAGAGACTACAAGATAACCCAGGTTCTCTTCCCGGTGCTCTATACCGTCCTGTTTTTTGCCGGACTCATCACAAACAGCTTGGCGATGAGGATTTTCTTTCAGATCCGCAGTAAATCCAACTTCATTATTTTTCTTAAGAACACAGTCATCTCTGACCTTCTCATGATTCTAACTTTTCCATTCAAAATTCTTAGTGACGCCAAACTGGGAGCCGGGCCTCTGAGAACCTTGGTGTGCCAAGTTACCTCAGTCACATTTTATTTTACAATGTATATCAGTATATCATTCCTCGGTTTGATAACCATTGACCGCTACCTGAAGACCACCAGGCCATTCAAAACTTCCAACTCCAACAGTCTCTTGGGTGCAAAGATTCTTTCTGTTGTCATCTGGGCCTTCATGTTCTTACTCTCATTGCCTAACATGATTCTCACGAACAGGCGGCCAAAAGATAAGAACATCAAGAAGTGTTCTTTCTTAAAGTCAGAGTTTGGTCTGGTCTGGCATGAAATAGTCAATTACATCTGTCAAGTCATTTTCTGGATTAATTTCTTGATTGTCATTGTTTGTTACAGTCTCATTACGAAAGAACTCTACAGGTCCTATGTAAGAACAAGAGGTGTAGGCAAAGCTCCCAAGAAAAGAGTGAATGTCAGAGTTTTTATCATCATTGCTGTGTTCTTCATCTGTTTTGTGCCTTTCCACTTTGCACGGATTCCCTACACTTTGAGCCAGACCCGGGCAGTCTTTGACTGCACTGCTGAAAACACTCTGTTCTATGTGAAGGAGAGCACCTTGTGGCTGACGTCCTTGAACGCCTGCCTTGATCCATTCATCTATTTCTTTCTTTGCAAGTCTTTCAGAAATTCCTTGAAAAGTATGCTGAGGTGCTCTAATGCTATGTCACACTCTGGGGAAAACAAGAAGAAAGGACAGGAAGGTAGTGACCCAAGTGAGGAGACCCCAATGTGAAACATGACCCCAGGGGCTGTTTCAGTCTGTGGCATTCACACTCCTCTAAGGAAATCACCATACAAAAATACTAACATTACCTTAAAGGAAACTGAGCTAATGACTCTTTAAATAAGCAATAACTAGGGAAATAATCATCTACTTTCGCACACACACACATGAATGTATATGTACATATGTATGTATGTATATATATATGTTTATATATGTACTTATACATGTGTATGCCATCTTAAAATATAAGGGAAAAATTCTAATCTTCAGGAATATAGTAAAATAAACTGCATCCTATTGCTACACTGAAAGCAAACCCACAAAGAATTAGTGATTTACTTAGTTTCTGCAAAATGATCAACAATGAAATGCAATATCCACTGTCATTTTAAAAGGCATTACCAATCAGTATTATTTTGGTAATAAGTGAAAATTTATGTTCGATCTGATACATCAAGCACAGTAACTATGGACTTCTCATTTATGGTAACAAAGACAAGAACAACCCCATGGACACTTAAACCAAATGAAATGACATTGTGGATGAGGCCTGAATTAGTATAAATGCTCATCAAGAGGGGAGAGGTTTAAAGATGTATCTTTCCATAAATAACAGACATCGTGAATAAAACCATTAACTTAAGGAATGTAAACTTTCATAACATTCTAATATTTAAAAAAATATATTACTACTTCCTTAACACTAGAGAAGCAATTTCACTAAGACTCTGAGTTGACTCGGTACAGCGCCATCATTGGCATTTACCTTTGTTAATCGGCTTTGGAAACGCCTGCTGCTTGAATGAAAAAACCACTTCTTAGTAAGAAAAGTGAGTAACTATAATTACCAGAATGCATCTCACACCTACCAATAAGAAAGCGATTGAACTGTCTGACATTACCTGTTTGTAATCAGGTGTATAATATTAAAGATTGCATTTATTCTGTACTGTTTTGTTGGAATTTATTGGTTCAAAAGTTTAGCGACAATGGCTCAACCTTCCTCTCCTACAAAAATCAGCAAATGTGTTTGGGAACTGCGGCCAGCACAGCTCTTTTCTGTATTATTCTTCAGTCTCTTTAGGAAATCTCATCACAACTTCAAGTCCTCACATAATTATAAAAGGGATGAGATGTGGAGTCAGATAGCATGTATCTCATAGTTGCTATTTTATTTTTTATTAGTAATCATCACAGAACTGGTATATATTTATTGGGTATGGTGTGACACTTCAGTTTATGCATATAGGCAATAATGTCCAAATTAGGACCATATTTAATAGCTTTAATATAAACAAAATATCTAATGTGTGGAAGTTCAAATCATTTGTCTCAATTATTAATGCTCCTTAGAGGTGATTCTCCAACAGAAGATGGTACAGATTAAGAGCATCTAAATATCATTGAAGTAAATAGAAAGGGTATACTACAGACAAGGCTGTTGAACTTCAATAATATTTTCCAAACCAACCCAACTTCTTCTCAAGTTACATTGTGGTGCTAAGCTAAAGACCTGTAATTCATAGTGTGGTAACTGCTCCATTCCCACATTGGCCCTGCTACAGTGTGAACCAGACTGGAGATGGAGGCAGAGACTGTGAAAAATGAGCACATGCAGGCAGAGGACGCAGAGAGAGAGAGAGAGAGAGAGAGAGAGAGAGAGAGAGAGAGAGAGAGAGAGAGAGAGAGAGAGAGAGAGAGAGAGAGAGCGCTTTTGCTTAGTAAGGCATGGGATCCAGCTTGATCTCCAGCACTGTAATCAGACAAGGGCAAAGCCTGTGTAACAGACTGCAGAAGACACAGCCATGTCTGCCACAGTACTCCAGTCTCCCACTAGAACACCCTTTCTGGTTTTATAAGAGCCACCAGAATGTGGGTTAACAGAGGAGAATCTCGCGGTCAACCCTCTCCATCAAACTTTATTTTGCGTGCAAGACAAACGAAGGGCAGAAGCACCCCCCAAACTGTCCAAGGGCAGAACAGGGAGTGTACGAAAGCTCTTCCTCAGGGTTCTACAAGTTCAGTGTGAACATGAAGAGGAACTGCAGGGAAGAGACTACCTGAACAATCCTTTTGTGCCTAGCCAAATTCACTGGGCTATTTTTCTACAAAAGACAGACAAATAACGCTGTTAGGATTATGACATTTTAACAAAAAGAAAAAAAAAAACCCTGAAGGATATTTGAAATTACCTATGCTTTAGAGTCCTGAAATTTTATATTAAGCCCTAAGTCACACTGTTGGGTCTCTTTACTGAAAGGGTTAGGCACACATCAGTGAACCCATTTAAGAGAGTCTGAGAGCCAGGTGTGGCTTATGCCTAGAACCACAACTCCAGTGGGTAAAACAGAGGATCATTTCAAGTTTAAGAACAGTCTGGTTTACATAGCCAGTTGCAGGTCAGCCAGGGATAGAAAGAAAAGACCTTGTCTCAAAGTAGAATGAACTCTCCAAAGTCAACAGTCTAAAATGTCAGTATTATCAAATGTCTGACTACACAGACCATGTCACCTTCTCCAGCTGCAAATACTTCGACATTTATAAACATCACATCTCCAGTTAATTTTTTAAAGTGAAACCAGATTTGGTATATGTGAATAGTTGAAAAGATGAGCCCATGCAATGTAGTCCCGTCCCATAGCTCAGTGGCTTAGCAGGCCTGAGGATGCTAGTGGTTTCTCACAGAAAGCATTTGAAGCAGGCCTTCCAAATCACAGGTCCTGCTTATGGATCCCAGCTCGCCACCTGTTTATGAGAAGTCTGTGGTCTAAAAATGTTTTTTAAGTATATATTTTAAGAATAAATTCCATGTCACATGGAATGTGTAGGAAATTAAAATTCCAGTGTCCACAGTGAGGCTCCCTAACAGCACAGCCACACTGTGCAAGCTATATAGCTAAGATATTCATGCCACAATGATAGAGACGGGGTGTGGGAAGAAAGACCACAGCATAAATCACAAAAAAAAAAAACCTTTGCCCTTAAAAAATAGAATCTGCCAACTCTTGAACAGAGACAAAACCCTCTTGCCATAATCAAGTATTCCATAGTTTGTGGGCAATGACCACAGTGGCATTAGAGTTGCCAGTGGGAACCGAAGATGTGGAAATACAATTGTAATTGTAATCAGAATCACTAAGAAATGGATAGATTTTTGCAAAATGGGGAGGACATTAGAAGGTAGCTTCTAGAAGGAAAGAAAATGCACGATATGAAAATAAAAGGAAAATGTCTTTATAATATAAATCTATGCTTATATGACATGGTAAATTTTACTTATAATTTTTTAATTGACTTAAAGTATTTTTGTATGAATTAGAGAATGAGGCTGTTCCCACCAGCTGCCGAGCAGGTGAGTGACCCACCTGCCAACTGGACTGCTACCACCCACTGGATTCTGTTCTTCCAAGACCCACTCTGCTGCCCAATCCTACCCACCTTAACATCCTCCCCATGGCCAGCCCATTCCCACAATTCCAGCAGACACAATAGGCCCACATCAGTCAGAAGAACAGCAGCCCCTCCACTGGGCTCCATATTCCGTTCTACAACTCTGGAAGAAGACTTCATCTTTACAGGAGGCCAGGCTGGATCTAGGCACCCAAGGCCCCACAAACATCAGCAGAGATACTGAACCTGAACAGTAGCCGAATCCTTGGCTACTTAGGTCAGAAGACAAGAGGGAACAGAAAGCAAAAAAACAAAACACCCGTGCAACAAAGACAAATGCAGGAATCAATACCTAGACCTGTAATCACCCCAAATCCAGATGCCTAAAGACCAGTGTAAGAACACAATCAACAACAGAAAGGACAATATGGAACCACCAAAACCCAGTGACCACAGGACAGCAAGACCTGAGCATTCCAATGCAGCTAAAGCACAAGAAAACAACCTTAAAAATAACTTTATGAAAATGATAGATACCCATAAAGAGTAAATGAAAACCACCTTTAAAGGAATCAAGGAAAAGCCAAAAGATCAGAAGAAATCAATAAATCCTTTAGAGAATTTCAAGAAATCCAAGAAAATCCAACAGGTGAAGAAAATGGGTCAAGACCTGAAAATTGAAACTGAAGTAATAAGGAAAACACAAACTGAGGGAATTCTAGAACTGAAGTCTGGGGAAGCAAATAGGAACTACAGATGCAAGCATCACCCACAGGATAAAAGAGATGGAACAGAGAATCTCAGGGGTTGAAGATATGAGAGAAAAAATAAATTCACTGATGAAAGAAAATATTAAATCTAAAAGATTCCTAACACAAAACATCCAGAATATGGGGGACACCATAAGACGACCAAACCTAAGAATAATAAGAATAGAAAGAGAAGAATCCTAAGGCACAGAAATATAGTCCACGAAATCATAAAAAAGAATTTTCCCAAGCTAAAGAAAGACATGCCTATACAGGTACAAGAATCCCGCAGAACACCAAATAGACCAGACCAGAACAAAAGCCCCGTCACCACATAACAAGCATTAAAAACACGAAGAAAAAATATTAAAAGCTGCAAAGGAAAAGGCCAAGTAATAGATAAAGGCAGACTCATCAGAATTATATCCAACTTCTCAATGGAGATTCTAAAAGCCAGAAGGGCCTGGCCAGGTGTCTTGCAGACACTAAGAGACCACTCATGCCAGTCCAGACTACTATACCCAGCAAAATTTTCAATCATTGTGGATGGAGAAAAGATATTTCATGACAAAGCTACATACCAAAGTTAAATCAAGACCAGATAAACAATTTAAATAGACATTTAACTGCTAAGGGATAGAAGTAGTAATTAAAAGTCTCCTAAGAAAAATAAATGAATAAACAAATAAACAAATAAAATAAATTCAGGGTCAGATGACTTCAGCACAGAATTTTACCAGAATTTCAAAGAAGCCCTAATACCAATACTCTTCAAGTTCTTCCACACAACAGAAACAGAAGGAACATTGCCAAATTCTTTTTGTGAGGCTGCAGATACCTTGATACCGAAACCACACAAAGACTCAGTAAAGAAAGAGAATTGCAGAGCAATTTCCCTCATGAACATTCATGTAAAAATACTCATTAAAATATTGAAAAACTGAATCCTAGTACACATTGAAAATATCATCCACCATGATCAGGTAGACTTCATGCCCAGAAATGCAGGAATGGTTCAACATATGAAAATCTGTCAATGTAATCAACCATTTAAACAGACTGAATGAAAAAAAGAAACATTATCATCTCATTAGATGCTGATAAAGCCTCTGACAAAATCCAACATCCCTTCATGATAAAAGTCTTGCAGAGATCAGGAATATAAGGAACATACCAAAATATAATAAAAGTAATATACAGCAAGTCAACAGCCAACATCAAATTAAATGCAGAGAAACTCAAAGCAATTTCACTAAGATCAGGAACAAGACAAGGCTGTCTACTCTCTCAATATCTATTCAATATAGTACTCTAAGTTCTAGCTAGACAACTAAAGGAGATCAAGGGATACAAATGGAAAAGGAAGAAGTCAAACTTTCGCTTTTTGCAGATGGTATGATAGTGTGCATAAGTGACCCCCCAAATTCTACCTGGGAGCTCCTACAGCTGATAAACACCTTCAGTGATACAGCAGGATACAAATTAACTAAAAAAATGTAGCTCTCTTACATACAAATGATAAACAGGCTGAGAAATAAATCAGGAAAGACATTCTTTACAACAGTCACAAATAATATAAAATCTCAGAATAACTCTAACCAAACAAGTGAAAGACCTGTATTAACAAGAACATTAAGTCTTTGAATAAAGAAATGGGAGATGATATCAGCAGGATCTAAATTATGCTTCTATGTTTATGTGGCAAGTGCTTTACCTACTGAGCCATCTCCTATGAATCTGAGTTTTCAAACATATGCTTTCTTTTATGATAGAAAACCTTGTAACTCAATAGTAAGCATTTCAAGTAATATGTAGATGCACTGCCTGTTTCTAGTTATCTGAAGAGAATCTAATGCTGCTTCTCATTTCCCAATAGTTCAGGACACCTGCTTATAAACTACAGCTTGTTTAACTAATTATCACTTTCAGTTGTGCTAATATGGAAAGTTTAAAATTATTTCACACAATCTAAGGAAAGCACCTGAGTATGTTTCAGATGAAATGAGAAGTCTCTTCTAGGAATACAGGCGTTTCCACTTCAACTTTCATTCCAAATGACAGCAAACACTTCAACTTTTCAAATCTTACATGGTACACGTTAGCTACCTCAACCTACCGTGACCCAGCTGAGAAATGCCCAAAGACTTAAAAAAAGGAAGTAATGGCAGACGATTCCCATTACACACCAAACTGCCCCAGCTCCTTCCTGACCATACCCATCGGACAACTGACATTTCCCACCTTAAACCCGAGTTTGCAGCAGACAGAACTACAAGTCCAGTTCAAGGATTTGCCTTTTTCCTGTATTAGTCAGTGACTCTTGGCACAAAGACTACATAATGGGGTAAAACCCTCCAGATTCATCCTGCTGGTTTCTCAGTGCCCAGCAGGAGGCATAAGGCAAGTTCTAAGCTCAAACCCTAGGGCTAGTGGTAGGTTTGCAGTAGTCCCTATTAACACAATTTTGGGGAACTGTTTAGTTTCTGCATTTTAGTTTTTCATCTCTAAAATGGGGCTAAGCTATACATGTTGTAAGGATTGTCATAATCATCTCTAATAGCATGGTTATTTTGATTTTATTAGTTTCGACTCTATTTCCTTAGAGCACACTAGAATTTTAATCTTTAGTTTATTCCCACTTGGCAGGCTCTTAAATTATGAAACTATTCATTGCATGTTTTTTAGTTCTTCCTTCCTGGTTTTCATGAACTAAGCCCACAGGATTCCAATCTTCTTTTTAGTTGACTTAACAAGCTTGCAAAACATCTCCCACGACTGGCATCATTCTAAGTATGTGGCAGACACACCTTCATTTTTCCCCCTTAACTTTATAAAGAAGATGCTGTTGTGCATTTACAACATAAAGAGAAGGCAAGCATTTCAGAGCGAGAGTAAATAACTTCCCAAAGGACCAGAAAAGTAACAGATGGACAAAGACCTGAACCTAAGCCCTCTAGATTTGAGACGGCGCTGCTGCAACGCTCTAGGGAGCAGCCCTCAGATGCAGCCTTCAAAAGGGAAAACCTTTTCCAACAGACTTTAGCATTGCTGGGAGGATCAGCTAATCTACTGAGCAAGATAAGGACTTTGAAACTCTCATTTAAAAAGAACCAGTGTTAGGGCCAGGAAGATGGCTCAGCTAGTGAAAACCATCCTTGACAATACAGGGTTCCATCCACTGAACCTACATGTTGAAAAGAGAGAAGTGACTCTCTGAAGGAACAACACACACACGCACATGTGCAAAGACACACACAATAAATATGTATTTCACAAACAAAAGAATGTACCTTTGTGACCCTAGAAATGGACACTGCTGGTCAGTTCCTCTTTTCAAATTTTCCCACATTTGGCATTTTGAAATTTGACCAAAATAGGATTTCCAGTTCTCATATTATGAAATTATCCTGTACAGAATTTCCCGTGTTTCAAGTGAACCCTTCCAGCCCTTCATTTTTATTTAGGATTGTAGGCTATAGAGAAATTAAAAATTAGCTATGTAGGCTAAAAATATTATAGCTTAAAACTTATTTTGCTAGGTTTTTATCTTCAAGTTATGGTCCATTACATCAGAGAAATCCTAACATATTTCAGTCAAACAGAAATCTTTTTAAAGTGTGCCACCCATTCTGTAGAGTAACCAAAGTTCCCAAGCATCACAGAGCATTCCATTTTAAAACGTTCAAGTGTGGAATCTATGTATTCAAGATCTTAAACCCAGTCAACTAGAATTTTCTAGTCAATCAAACACTGTAGACAGTTCAACTCTACAGTAAACATGTAGCAAGAAACATGAAGTGAAACTTGCCATAGATAGCCACACCGCCCCGCTAAGATCACCTAATTTCCTCTTGCCCTTCATCTGTCTGGGAGGGAAGCACACCACCACACACAGTAACTTTCTCTACACTTCGTGAGATTCGAAGGAAACACTGGACAAATCTTCACCCAGCACTGATTCACAAAATTCTTTAAGTCTCAGGAATGCAGGTGGTTTCCTAAAATGATTTTCTAAAAGTGGCATACAGCATCGTCACTCAAACTGACAATTCAGGAAGCCAAAGAAATGAGTGACTGACATTCTCAGTTTTTTTTTTTTCTAACGTGCTCCGCGCTAGGCCACCCAGCCGCCTCCCCAATACTCCTATGAAGTCGATGATGTCTTCACAGTTGTTACATGTGGAAATGAGACGCACAGATCTTAAAACATTTGTTTAGACTAAATACTAAAAAATAGATAGATCCAGGGATAGCAGCTCCCACTTCTTAGGAAAGGTGGCACATTATGCTCCAGAGACCTGGGGATCTAAAGACAAATGGCAAAGTATGCAGAAAGAAAAAGGCTGTGCCTCAACACAGAAACTTCTTCCAAGCACGGCCTGTAGGGTAAAGAAGGTAAGTGTCTGATTTTCAAATCAAGAATCATCCTTTTTCTTGGTTGCAGTTTGGTACTATATTCTCCATCATCTAAACTCCTGTTACTACAGATGAGGTACTCAAAAAGATCACTTAACATGAATAACAAAAAAGTAAATAAAGTTTGAGATTGAAGAATCAGCTCGGCAGTTAAAAGCATGTTCCCGGCACCCACTTCGGGTGGCTCAATCGCCTGTGACTCCAGCTCCAGAAGATCTAACGCCTCTAGTCTCTGTGTGCACCTGCAAGCATATGCATCCCCCGTACATATAATTAAACCTAATAAAATATCCCACATGTTAGGGATGTGGCTGAGTGACGGCATGCCTGCTGAGCCAATTAAAGCGCTGGGTTCAGTCCTTAGCACACACAAACCAGTAACTACTACTGGCCAATGCTAAAGATAAAGAGGTTCTAGAAAACATGGGTATTACAGAAGCCCACAAGGGAAAATGAGGAAGGAAAGCCAGTATAAGAAAGCAGAAGCTTTACTCCACAAGCTATTCACGGGTCGAGCTAATGACTGTCACAATACATACAGCCGAGTATCTTCCCAAACAAAGGTCAGTCTCAATTTCTCTTATGAATGTGCTTGATGTAAAGGGTGGAATGTCGCTAAATTATTATTTGAAAATCTAAATATAATATTCTATAGACTACAAGAATAAGACACTAAGTAATATATGACAACCTACCCTGTCTCTTATGTCCTAAATTGGGTACCGTTATTGCCATGTAATGAGTAGTGCTTACTGTTTGGATTTCAGGAGGGTATAAATTAATGGGGCTTTTAAAGGAACAGAGATGAGATATATGCTCAAAGCCAGGAATCAGATCTGCTGAATGTGTTAAATAATGCACTTCGCTTTTTTACAAAAAGTAGTTTTTGCCAAGTCACGAGGGCTCTTTTTGTTTGTTTGTGTGCATGTTCATTTGTAATAGCAGATGCTCGAGACAGCCAACGCCACTGCGATGCAGGGCTTCAACAAGTCCGAGCGGTGCCCCAGAGATACTCGGATGACACAGCTGGTGTTCCCGGCCCTTTACACTGTGGTGTTCTTCAGTGGCCTCCTGCTGAACACCGTGGCCCTCTGGGTGTTCGTCCACATCCCCAGCAATTCTACGTTCATCGTCTACCTCAAAAACACCCTGGTGGCTGACCTGATCATGACACTAATGCTTCCTTTCAAGATTCTTTCTGACTCCCACCTTGGACCCTGGCAACTCAGAGGCTTTGTGTGCAATTTCTCTTCTGTGATCTTTTACGAGACCATGTATGTGGGGATCATCATGCTGGGCCTCATCGCCTTTGACAGATTCCTCAAGATCATCAGGCCTTTCGAGAAATGCTTTGCAAAACAACCTGCGTGTGCAAAATTAGTCTCCATTCTCGTCTGGCTCCTGATGTTCTTCATCTCCCTGCCAAACATGCTCTTGAACAGCAAGGAGGCGACTCCATCATCCGTGAAGAAGTGCGCATCTTTGAAGAGTCCTCTGGGGCTGGTGTGGCATCAAATGGTCAGTCACGCATGCCAGTTCATCTTCTGGACTGTGTTTATTCTGATGCTTCTGTTTTATGTGGTGATTACCAAAAAAGTATACAATTCCTACAGAAAGTTCACCGGTAAGGAGGACAGACACAAAAGGGTGGAGATGAAAGTATTTATTGTCATAGCCGTGTTCTTCGTCTGCTTTGCCCCATTCCATTTCGTCAGAGTTCCATACACCTACAGTCAAACTAGTAAGACCGATTGCCGGTTAGCAAACCAACTGTTTGTTGCTAAGGAAACAGCTCTCTTTTTGGCAGCAACGAACATTTGCATGGACCCATTAATATACATACTCTTATGTAAAAAGTTCACAGAAAAGGCACCGTGTATGAGGGGGAGAAGGATGGCGGTATCAAGCCAGGAACAACCCAGCAGTCATACAGACAACATCATCCTAGCCTGACAACATTCTCCCCCACATGGTAATTCTACTCCTGGCTTTGCTTCTATTTAAGGATGGGAATTAAAAAGATCATGTACTTGGAGATTTCATTTAAGCATTATAGGAAAAGTGGGGGGGGAGGACACAAACATTTTCTTACATTTTATTATCCTAGAATCTGGAAAAAATTATGCACATTTTAACCACACAGATAGATTTATGGATGGACCGAATTAACATTAAGAGGATGTTTTTATGAAAGCAAGTGGCCACTAGATGTCATCTTGTGAAGAGCATTCATGGACTATGGAAAAGATTAATGGGTAATAGGTGTGTCTAAAAAATCTTTCCTTCTAGTGACTATCCCACATTCTATCACACACATCCTTCCCAAAACATTCTGGTAACTTTTATCGCCTTCAGAGTGCTGATATTTGTGGCCATAATCTAATAAACATGTACTTCTAATGCCTGTGGCAGAAAGCCAAAAGCAGTAGCTGAAAGAGATTCAGTCTGAGGAAGCAAAGTGGGTGAAAATGATCCCACAGGAATCCCCAAAGACTTTTTTCCTTACAAGTGCAAAAGGCTCTGCCACATCTCAGCAGAGCACCAGAAGAGGCACGTGCTGCGGGCAAAGCCAGTACACAGTCACGTGCAGTCTGGGAGGGGGAAGGTGGTGTCATTCAGCAAAACCTTCCTGGGAAACAGAGTCTACACCCTTGACTGAAAACAATTACTTCTCCCATTGTTTGTCTATATACGTGGAGCCCCTGTTGCTAGTTTGCTGTAATTCTGGACCACATTTCCCAAAGACGGGGTTCTTAAAAACACAGACATGTCACAAATTTTTGGCATCTTCTGAAACGTGTCACCACACACACACACACAAAATGGGCTGCAGACAGCCCAGACAGATATACTAATCTTGGTGTTTATGTAAACAAGGGAACTGTTGGCCTGTGGATGGTAACAACTATGTGAGAAGGTTTTTCAAAGCCTGATTCATTTTATTTAGTCCCATATACTTCTCTGGATTTCTTTGTGCATTTAAAAAAAAGAAACGTATGTTTTTTTGTTGTAGTTTTGTTTCTTTGTTTTGTTTTTCAAGACAGGGTTTCTCTGCAGCTTTGGAGCCTATCCTGGATCTAGCTCTTGTAGACTAGGCTGGCTTCAAACTCAAGAGATCCGCCTGCCTCTGCCTCCCGAGTGCTGGGATTAAAGGCGTGCGCCACCACCGCCCAGTTATTTTTTTTTTTAATTATTTCTGGAATTGTGGATGCTGCTACTTGACTTGTCTAGAGAACATGAGGACTCTGCCTCTAACTGAGCTTGCCAGGTGTAGTCTTGGCTTCTCTCTTCACATGGTCTCAGAGGCCACAGAGGCAAGGGAATTTATTATAGCTTTGTTGACAGCATTTCCACTCTGTGACCTTTCCACTCTTGTTAACACGCCATGATTGTGTCCCCCTGACTCACCTTGTAAGTTCCCATGTATAGGTGAAACCCCAAATTGCTATTACTGTAATCTCAAAAGCCTAGACTACCACTAGTCTCAGCCCCAATCACTTCTTCAACTGTGCAGTATCTCTCCTGTATATCATAATGATTTGTGATAATTTGTTTAATTATGCATCTATTCCTTATATAGACTATGTATAGTTTATGGACAGAGAAAATTTCATCGTTCAATTAATAAATGTTTGCTAACACAAATCAAAAGGGGCATTTTTTTTTTTTTGAGACAGGCTCATACAATTTGCTCTGGTTGTCCTGGAACTCACAAAGATCTGCCTAGCTCTGCCTTCCAAGTAGAGTGCTGGAATTAACTGCATGTATCACCAGATCCAGCCCAAAGGGGCCTTATTATGATGCACTAGAAAAGAAAGAGGAAAGTCAACACCCACTCATTTATCACGAAAAGACTAGGCTTCCAGGGTACCTAGCACAGCTCAGCAGTAGAACCTTGTTTCCGGATATTTGATTGCACTGTGAAACGGGGGCAGGGCAGAGCCAGCAACAAGTTAACAGGAATTAGCCAGAGAGAGTTTGGAGGAGCCAGGAAGACAGAGTGATGCTCAGGAAGGAGGAGGGAGGGAGGGACTTGAAATTTTCTGATCTTTTTGGTTTAGAAAGGCTGGAGAGATGCTCTCTTGTGGGGTCTCCAGCCAAAAAGGAAGGTCAGTTGGTTGCTTCCCAGCCTCTCTGAGATAGCAGGTTTTCACCCCAATGTCTGACTCCCAGGTCTTTACTAGTGAACAGAACAATAGAGAGACTGTTAAATCTATATTTGGTGGCAGCAGCAGAGCCAGCACTGCTGGGACCGTAAATCCCACCAGGTCTTGGCCTGAGGTTCAGGGCGCTGGCTACAGCGCCACAGATGGTAGTTTAATAGTATATCCAGGTCCAGCCTCTAAGATGACAGACTAAAATAAAATAAAATAAAACCCAGAGCCCTAGCATTTAAAAGATTTCAGATTTGTTCTGCAGCACTGGGATGAAAAGGAAAGATTTGTAAATGAAAGCTTGGTCTTGAGTGTCCTACAGTCGCTCTTCCGTAGCGTGCACGCACAAGCCAAGGAAGGATGCCACCCACCTGGGCTACACTGGACCATGAATGAGGCAAGGAAAACTAAAGGGTTCAACACTCCAATTTTAAGACTACTGACAAAATGTTTTAGTTATCTATTATTGGGCAAGTCAAACCTGTCACTGAAGGATATTACAAATTCCCAAGCTCTCCTTTAGACTGATTCTCAGTCTCTCAAATAACACAGTGACATCATCACTATTGTTACACACGTCACTAAAGCATTAGCAGTCACAGGAGACTCACACTGTGTGGCACACAACTGCATCTGAGCCACGCTGTTAATAATAATGCTTACTAGGTAGCAAAACCTGCATAGTTTACCTCTGATAACAGTTTCAATCTCCTTGACATGGACTAACAACTAATATATACAATATGAAGAAGGGTATTTCCATATATAATTTCAATAGCAAATCAGTCTTTCACAAGTTCAAATACTTCATTCCATTATAAAAGCGGATTGCTCAGTCAAGCGCTGTGGCGTATGCCTGTATAATCCCAACACACCAGAGTCTCTGTGAGGACCACCCATCAGTACTAGCTTCTCCAGGTAGCCTCTCAAAACAACAGCAGCAGAAGCATAAGCTGTACAAGAAAGCTGCCAAGAACCGAGAGGAGGTTTGCTACTCCTATCTTAAAGTTACGTTCTCCAAGCAAACCTCTAAACTACTGAGGCAAAGCCTAAACTCTAGAATACTTATGGAATGGGGTAATAGAACTTGGCCATAGACAAGTAGGAAAGAGTATAGAGAAAGAACAGGAGCTTGCACGGCTCGGGGGCAGTGTGCAACGCTATATAATCCTGCCTTTTCTTCAGCTTCCCCAGGAGCCCCTGCTTAAATTTGTATTAGACCTTTCTTAATAAACTCTAAAACTGCTTTTTTTTTTTTTTTTTTTTTTTTAAAGCAGCAACTCTGAGTCGGTATGTGAGCTGAACTCACAGCAAAATGGAGGGTTTTTGTCAAAAGGTAAGATATAATTATTTGCACTGGATAATTTGGGTGAGGCCTCCAAACATCGTCTATGAGGGGAAATGATGGGAGGGTAATTACCACTCACCAGAATGTTCTGGAGAAACCACAGGAAGTTACTCTGATGTGGGAATGGGGGCAGGGCAGAGATGCAGTGAGAACTCTCAGCTCAGAGAAGGAAGGGAGTAGACAGGGATAAAGTCATTCTACTGAGTGGAGCTCCCAGGTCAGTTCACACACAGTTGTCACAGGAGAAATCGCCCAGAACGCAACAGCTCAGGCCAAGCGGCGCTCTACTATCCCAGAAAAACCAAACCAAACAGAACAGAAACAAACATACTTACAAGATAGTACCCCATGAGTGCAGAATTTACCAAGTATTCTACGGACCTAGAAACAGACCTGGACACTCTGAACTTCGCATGGACACCCAACATGTGTAATAAAAGTACAGGACACATGTGCTAAAGAGGTCACATGCTTCCGTGGGCACCAGGATCGGATGGTCCGTCACACCTTGAGTTCCTGACTCAATGTTTCTTCAGCAAGGCCTAGGGAAGGGTTCCCACTGATAGTGCAGTCACACTAAGTATCCGTTAAAATCACACTTCTTATTGAAACTGACAGACAACCCAGCTCCCATGGGACACACACAGCTCCTAAACCCAGAGTGCTGAGGCAGGAGGATGAATCTGAGGTCAGTTTGACCTACGGAGAGAATTTCAAAGTTCAGGCCATCCGGAGCTACACAAAAGTAAAATGAGTGGCTAAGAGCTGGATGAGTCAACTGGAGACAAAGCAACAGGACTAGTAAGAGAGCAGGGCAGCTGCAAGGCGTGAGGGCAAGGACCGGCAGCCCAGGAAGCTGACGTCTCACTTAAACGGCATTGGCTATTTATCACTAAATGTGGGCACTGAAGTCAATTCCGATTGCTAGCTGGTAACAAGGCGGTGATGAAACCGGGATCTGTGAAAACCAGCGAAAACGCATTGCATAATACCCAGCATTAGCCAGGCAGGTAGACGATGCTTTCAACACGTTCTGTCATTTATCAGTCCTGGGAAGCCTATAAAGTGTTTACATTATTTTCATGGTAGAGGTGAAGTGGAGAAACAGAAAGGCTAGGCACCCTGCATAAAGTCACACCGCTCGCAAGCAGCATGGCGAAGGACTTAATTCAGACGCTGGCTTCTAAGCCTATCTTAAATGGCATAATAGCCTCAAGAAGAATCACAACTTCAACCTGCTAATCTACATCTTGGATTTTTTGTAACTTCTGTAGCCACTCCCACATTCCCTGCCTCCCCCCAAAACAACATCTTCATGTGTGGGCTACAGGAAGCCCAGAAACTGCTGGCTAATAAGCCCAGACGGGTAATTTAACAAGGACCTCCCATCTCAGGACCTTCCCACCCTACCCCCATGCCAAAATGCCCATGATGCCAGCACTGTGCTGCTGGGCACTTTAAAAGAATCACTGCTCCATGCATGCATGGTGTGTGTGTGCTTGTGTGCGCACGTGTGTGTGTGTATGTCTGTTTACCTTTGTGTGGGCACACATGAAAGCACATGTGGAGGCCTGATGTTACTGCAGAACATCTCTGCTGATCACTCCCCACATTGTGTATTAGGCGGGGTCTTTACTGAGTCTTGAGGTACCACACTGGGTACTCTGGCTAGCCAGCTCCTGGGCTCTGGGATTACATAGACCACCATGCTTATCCAGTTTGTATGTGGGTTCTGGAGATCCAAACTCCTGCTTTACCTGGAGCCATGTCCCCCGCCCTGCCCTCCCCTCTCTGATTATCACTATATTCCTGAAGTGGGTCCCGTGAGTTTGCCCGCTGGTAAAGGGGAATAAGAAAGCAAAAGGACAAAGAAGACAGACTTTGTGCCATGGGTGTGTATCTCCTCGATGACACATACTCAGCTCATACTGATACCCAGACCAGTGGCCTCGAGACCAGAACCTCCACTGCTGTGTGCACACAACCTTCGTATCCTAGCATGAGGGCAAAGAGAATTCCTCTAAGCCTGACATCAACCCCACAGGTGAGGTGAGGAAGTGAGCCCCTGAAAGGAAAGTGGGGAGAAGTCTATACGTAAATGAGTTTCAACACCCTTTGGAAGAGGAAAGGGTCAATCCTGATACCCTCTGCTGGCTGGGTCTCCCGTGAGCTGGGTTCCTGAGGGAAACAGAAGCCCCAGATGGATTCACTTGCTCACTAGGCCAGCCACCCTGTGGGTGCTGAACGCAAGGCTGGTCTCTGGAGCTGCACCCGGGTAAGGAATGCAGACCACAATGAGTGGGAGGTGCTGTGTGAGGCGTCATGCATGGTTATCAAACCACAGAAGCTTGGAGGTTTGAAAACAAGACTAATTTCAAATAGAGGGGTTGAAGAAGGGCTCTGAGGATGTGAATACTTGAACTAGAACTTGGAGGGAAACACATCACTTACAAGAGAATGCTGAGCAGCACACAGGAGGGTTCAGCATGGTTACCAAAGCCCCTCAGAGGGGGCACAGCCACGGGAGTGCGACAGCAGCACCTCAATGCAGAAAGTCAGCTGTAAGATCACAGAGCAAGCTATGTGCATTTGGACTTCTCCAGTGAGCCACTGAGGTTTCCAAGATGGAGAACCACACCTGTGGGGCTGTGTTTCTAGGGAAGCTTGTGCATCTTAAAAACTCTCCGTTGACCTGGAGGAGACACTAAGGCCAGGAGGTCATCTGTCATCTGTATGGCAGGAGCAGAGGGAGGGGGTATGAGAGAGACTGACCCCTGACAGTCATATCAGGGAAGGACCACAGAGAATAGTTAAAGATGACCCACTTTTAGTTCCTCCTCATCGTCCCGACTGGAAACAAAATCATGGTGAGCTTCTCCTTCAGTCAGCAGGGCTCGCTTCGGGCAGACCAATCCAGGCAGGTCAGGTATATTCAAAGCCAGTCCTATGAGTTCCCTGCCCACCCCTCTGTCAAAGTGGATCAACCCAAAATTTTGAGAAAAGGGGGCATCTCAGGCCATCCCGATTACTTGAAACTCCTGGTTCTCCAGGGAAAAATGGGTTTTGAATTTTAGGTCTCTTCCCCGTAAGCTTTGCGCTCTCTCTCCCTCTCTCCCTTCCTCCTTCCCCACCTCTTCCTGTGTGCCTGTGTTTCATTTTAGGTAACGTTTGTTACCTAGTGCTGTCTGGTATGTATGAAATTTTTTTCTTGCCTTTAATTCTTGAACTTTTAGACAGAGCAAAGCTCCCATCCAGACCCCTAAATAGTGGCAAGAGGAGAAACTTTGAGTTCAGAGCCCAGGGTTACTTAGGGCATTCTACATACAGTACGCTTGTGATTAACGTGTAACACATGTTCATTAAGTGTGACCATTCCCCTCCTATTCAAGAGCCAACTGCTGTGGAGGCCCTTAGAATGGGTGAAGTATTGAGCCATGAAAACAGGCAAATTGCATGTTTGGGGTATCCCTCATTGGAGTTATCACCAAGGAATCATGTCTGGAAGTCAGAGCTGCAAGGGCAACATGTGGGCAGAAGCTCAAGCCAGGGCCACACTAATCTGGCCAGTGGCTTTTCTGAGAAACGAAGATAACGTCAGCGGCCATGTTGCACAAGTCTCGTCGACTGGCCAAACAAGAGAAGGGGAACAGAGGCTGAATCAGGGCTGGGGTGTGGAGAGCACAAAGCACTGGAAACCAAGAGACCAGAGAGACTAAAGAAGGAAGTGACAGTCATGAAAAGCAGCCTCTCTGAGAAGGAAGGTGACCTGAAAGTGGGCGGCGCTCCAGTGTGTAGACGGCAATGAGGGCACACGAGTTCACGCTTAGCTTTCTAAAATGGGTAATTCCATTTGAGGGGTGGGAGTATCTACGTTCCCCAAGAAATAACAAACAGAGCAAGGGCCCCAGTGGAATGGGTTACCCTTGTAAATGCCCTGACTGTCATAAATAAATATAAGCTCCAGTCTTCAGCTTTCAGACTATTGACAATGGATCCCAAGAGGTTAAGGTTAGGATTAGGGTTAGGGTTAGGGGTTAGGGTCAATGTCAGAGTCAGGGTTAGGACTTCTCTGCTGGGAGGAGAAATGGCTGAAGCCTTGATTCTATCAAACCTTGACTGTCTCCAAGAGAAAGATGTTCAAATTCTCAATGACCTTGCAGGAAATACTCACCCTGCAGGAGACACTTGGAGCAGAGGCAATCAAGGGGCCACACCTCAACAGATTATATAGTAAATGCTTCTCTTGCTTTTATTCAGACCCTACTTGCATGTCAAGAACACTGGAGAAACCCTGAAGATGGACTTGAAAGGGTCCATGGATCTCTCTGTCCCTCTTCCCAATGTGGTCATATTAAATAACTCCCCCACTTTCTGCCTTTCACTTATTAATTTGACTCTCTCTCAATTGGCTTACTAAGAACAGGCAGCCAGTCCTGGCTCGTTGTGGCACACAGACTGTGATCCCTAAGTCCAGCAACAACCCCAGACAACAGAACCAGCCTGAGTCACAAAACAGGTATGCCACCATTTCAGGCATTCATGTTACTTGAGTCCTGACTCTCCAGCTCTAGTCTCAGAAGCATCTTCAGAAGACGAGGGGAGGAAAGCTAGAGATACACAAAAAGTGTCAGAACATCCAGAAAGAATAGGATGGAAGTAAAGGCAAAAGAAGAGTAATGAAGGAGAAACACAAAGGTAAGACTGTGAGACAGGGAACCGAATTCCAGACTTCAAATATGCATGCAATTCTACTTTGGAAACAAAAATCACATATTTCACTCAGCATTAGAACTTCTGCTACTCCAGTAATGAAACTCAAACTGATAGCATACTGTCCTGAGGCGTGGGAATAGAACGGTGGACGGTGTTTACACGGTGGGTTGTTAGCATAGGATTTCACTCAGAAGCAGCTCCCTCAAGCAAAGTTATCTAAGGTGCATCTGAATATCTTATCCTTTTTTAAATGTTGAAATTCCTGTTAAGGAAGATTATAAAGAGTGTTCAAGGACTCCCTGATTCATCACTAAAGGGAAATGTGAGCTCTCTAAACGCAACCAAATGTTGAAAGGAAACTGTAACTTCAGAACTGAGGATTTTCACCTTTTAAACCCCTCAAATTTCTAAGCATAAAGGCACACCATACCTGCCTCGTCTACTTATTTCAGTTACCATACCTATGCCTTCCTACAAGAAAAAGATGCTATTGTTCCTGAATACAAACCAAATTGTAAACAGCACAAGAATTTCCCTGTATACATTTTCCCATTTTGGTTAAAGGCATCCTCATGCTTAAGAAGTCATTAAGGCTGAAAAATCTCACCCAAAGTAAAAATGTGCACAGTTGGGGGCGCACAGGATGTCCAGCCTAGCGAGAATTACAAGGAGAGGACAAGAGCAGACATGGGTATCTCCAGACTCAATCTCCAAAGCTCCCGTCCCCTTTAATCAACCACTGCAAATGATGTTCCCATAGCAGAAAAGGTTAAGGGCTGTATGTAAAGCAGACCTAATAAACACAAATCATTTCCAGTGACAGATTAAACATAGTAATTCAGGCACAGGGACCCAAAGATATCAATCTACTCTAAAGAGTATTAAAGGGTTTGTAATAATCACATTCAACACACATGCACAGCTACTAGGGAGGAGCTGTAAAATAACCTTACATACAAAAGCAAACTAAGATTCTTTGAGGATTTCACTACAATCCTTGCTGCACGTTCCGACTACATGAGAAAGACAAGGATATTCAAGGCCAGTCACTTATCTGGGCATGGTGAGTCGTGCCTGGAGTCCCAGCACTTGGGAGACTAAGGTGGAGAATTGCCATGAATTCAAGGCCAGACACAGGGGGTTTCTATTTGAAACAAACAAACAAAGAAACAACCCAAAGACCCAAAACCAGACACATGAAGCAGTGCCTCACATTCTTCCTTGCTGGTCTTTGTCAGTGTGTTATTATCACAGGACTCTGAGCACCTTTGCATGCACATTTTCCTTGTAAAGGAGCTGGGTATACCTGACAGTACAGTGATGGAGAAAGGGGGCCCACAACAAAACACTGTGCCTTCTAACACTATACAGAGAACACGTACCCAGCTGAACACCAGGTCAGAGAAACTAAGAGTGGAGCAAGGGGTTTGCGATGGCACAAGGTAACATGCTCAGCGTCAAAGGACAGAGTGAGGTGAGAATGAAGACTTCATCTCAGAAATGAGAAAATCTCACTAACCATGTTACTGATTCCACCTTTTCTCCTTGAGGGTCTGTGTCTCTTTAAGAATTTTTCATAGGAAAGCAGCCCATGATCAAACCAGGTCTTTATTTTATAGACACCAAATACAACCTAACTTAAGCAATCATGCAAAGAAAAGGTCAATTTACTTTTATTGAGTTTTTTATTTAGTGATCTATAAGCATCCCTTTGCTCATGACCCATTGGATGGATCCAGCTAAACTGATGGAGCCAATTTCCTTACACAAAGATTAAAGAAAAACTAAAAAATGAACAGATTAGCGAGTATGAGTCTATATATAAAGTATAATGATGGACTAGATTCCACAAAATTTAAGATAATACTGAGGACTGGATTTAATGCAGACAGAATTTCCAAATACTATTTCAGCATTAATTATCACAATCAGCAGTACTATATAACAATTTTTTTAAAGTATGTCATTAGGCCAGTGAGATGTTGCAATGGGTAAGGGTGCTTGTTGACAGAGCAGAAGGCCTGAATTAGATGCCTAGAACTCACATGGTGGAAAGAGAGAACTAACTCTGGCAAGGCATGGTCTGGCCTGAACACATGTGCCATGCCATGCAAGAAAGCAAATGCATATATACATAAAAATAAATTCATTAGGAATAATGTGTCTTTGGGGAAATACAGGCATAAGCTGTTGAAAGTGTAGAGTTTGTTACAAAGACTACAACTTTAACCTCTCCCCCGCCAGTAGTGTATGCGATGGTATGTAGTCTCTATGTAAAAAGTCTTAGCAATTTGGAAATTTAGACGAAATACACTGAAACCACTCCTTCAACTTGTACAATTTATTTAACATACTTAAAAGAAGTGTTAGAAGAGCCCAGTCAGGAAAGAGCTTGCCTTTTAGCACAATACTGCCTTAGGTCTCCAGCACCCATGTGAAAAGGGTGTGCATTATCTCTGTGCTTGGGAGGCGGGGGCAGCAGGATCACTGGGGCTTGCTGGTTCCAGGTTCAGTGAGAAACTCTGCCTCAAAAGGTAATGTAGCAGGCACCCAATGGGGCCCTAAGGTGCACACGCTGATAGCCAGACACCCACAAACCGTTTTGGAAGGCATTGAAGTCACTGCCAATGTTCACACACTGTGAGGAGCAGGAGATGACTCAGCAAGTCAAGTCCCTTTTCACTGAACCTGACCACATGTGCTGTACCCCTGAGACTCACAAGGTAGAGGGACAGAAGTGACTCCCACAGTTTGTCCTCTGACCTTCACATCACCAACTAAAAATAAGAATAAAGTAAATATAATTTGAAAGGATTTTTAATTTAATGTTCTATTTTTTAATCATTGAGGGGACATAGGGACACACACACACATACCTACATATATTAAAAGTGAATTTGCTAAAAGAGCTGCCTGGCATGTTATCAGATGTTCTTCTAATAAAGTAATAAGGTAATTATTGCTATCAAGTCAGTCTCCTGGGGCTTTATGAAATGCAAGTCTTGTAATAAAGATGAACAAGCAAACACTAAGAACTTACACAGGTTTGCTTCAGTGCCATCAACAGTCACAAAGGTGTGGGCTACCTGCCATCTGCTCTTCCCATCAAAGCCCATTGAACACATTCGGGTCTGAACGTGTATGATTTCCTTTTTTGAAGGTTAGGGAAAACTGGCTCTAACAGGTCCTAACTTGATGGTAGCGCATACACTTTTAAGACTAATGCATAGACTATCTCAGGTTAACTTCTTCATTACCAGACTTAATTCCTATTACCAGCCAGGAAGTGTGGAAATATTGTCCCCAAATAAGGAGTCTGCTTACGTACGAAGGAAGGAGGCCTATTCTACCCCAGTCCACAATGAAATAGAACACAGCCTGTTCCTCCTCAACAGTCAACACACAGACATAAGTCACACCAATTTCCAACTCCATGGTCCTTAAGAGGGAGAACCTACTGTTACTGACCTTGTGGTCACAGTCTATACCCCAAGAAGCTAAGTTCAGCTACCTGTCCTTGAGAGGCCAAATAAAACAGCCAAATTAAGAGAAAGAAAAACAAAGGAAGCAAAAAAAAAAAAAAGAAAGAAAGAAAAAAGAAAAAGAAGGTGTGTGTGTGTAATTTGTTCAAATTGGACAAAAATCAACCCAGGTAATAAGTGATTTTAAATTTGAGGTAGGCAATAGAACTTTTTATTCTTGTTAACAGAAGCTTGTCAAATACATGCCCCAATATACTGTTTATGATTTCAGAAAACCACTGAAAAAGCAGGGTGAAAACCCCCAAACCTGCAGTGAGATCAATGCTCACACTTGTGAGAGGGCTACAGGAGATATGCTCCCTTTGAACTGAGGCTTTTAAGATTTGGCAATTGGTTGCGCTGGCAATAAGATTTCAAATCATGAACAGCACAATACTTATTATTTATAATCATGCTGAGAGATGGTGTGCTGGCTAATCTTATGTCAGTTTGTAACACAAATTAGAGTTATATGAAAGGAGGGAACCTCATTGAGAAAATACTTCTCTAACATACAGCTGTAAGGCATTTTCTTAATTAGTGATTGATTGGGGAAGGCTACTATGAATGGGTGCCACCCCTGGCCTGGTGGTCCTGGGTTCTATAAGAAAGCAGGCTGTCTGGTAGCAGTGACACACGCCTTTAATCCCAGCACTCAGGAGGCAGAGGCAATCGGATATCTATGAGTTTGAGGCCAGCATGATCTACATTGTGAGTTCCGAGACAGCCAGAGCTGTTACACAGGGAAACTCCTGTTTCTAAACTGGAAGAGGAGTAGAGTAGAGGGGGAGGAGTAGAAGAAGAGGAGGAAAAGTGGAGGAAGAAGAAGAGGAGGAGAAGGTAGAGGAGGAGGAAGAGAAGTAGGAGGAGGAGGAGGAGGAGGAGGAGAAAGGCTGAACAAAAACGGAGCCAGTAAGCAGTCCTCCTCCAAGGCCTCTGCATCAGCCCCTGCTTCCAGGTTCCTGCCCTGTTTGAGTTGCTGTCCTGACTTCCTTCAATAATGAACAGCAATATGGAAGTGTAAGCCAAATAAACCCTTACCTCCCCCAAACAGCAATATTTAGCCAAATAAACCCTTACCTCCCCAACTTTCTTTTTAGACATGCTGTTTCACTGTATCAGTAGAAACCCTAAGTAAGAAAGATGTCCCCAAATGAGGTCTACATGGCACAACTCCCCTAGCTCAAAACTGGATTCAAATGTCAAATGTGGCAAAAATCCCCAGAGAAATGTAAGTAGTTTGTATAGGCTCAAGTCTAAGTGAAGGTTTGCTTATAAACCCAGAAAATTCTTATCAAAGACTAAGCCATAGTTAAGTTGGCTAATTTTGACTTGGAGCCCTTTCCTAGGACTGGCTACTACTCACTGCCTTTAAAAGAAGGGAAACAGCAAGCTGGGCTGGTTTTTGGTTTGTTTTTATTTTTTATTTTCCAGTTTGTTTAGAAAACAGCAAAAGAAAACAACCCAAATTTAGTAATTTAACACCTTTAGTTTCCTGGAAAACACAGAAGGAGAACCTATTGGAACAGCTCATTTTCCTAAAGCATACCTAATTTGAATGCAGCTTCAAATATCGAACAGATTTACCAACTTCAAAACACTTCTACCTGATATTTTTATTTCTCTTCATCCATGATTCCACAAAAATTTAATCTATAAAAATTTAATTCATAATTCATCCAGTTGATTTTTCTCCAACAGTTGTATCAGATGTTTTTACTTTGGGAGTCTCTGGGAGCTGTGGCATAGCGCACGCGGATGGAGGGCAGTGGGCAGTTTGCAAGGGTCAGTTCCCTTCTCCCCCAGCTGGGTCCTGAGGAGCAAACCCGGGTCATTAGGCTGGCGCTGACAGCCTTCACCTAAGGAAGTTTCTTGGCAGCCATCATCTGGGAAAATATTAATTTGTTTAAGCATCACATATAAAAAAATTTAAATCTTTTGTTGTTGTTTGTCTGTTTGTTTGAGACAGGTTCTTTCTACATAACCCTGGCTCTCCTGGAACTCTGTAGACCAGGTTTGCCCGGAACTCACAGGCCTGCCTTTGTTTCCCAAGTCCTGGAAGGAAAGGCTAAGGACACCATGCCTGGCTAACACTGAAGTTTTTATCTGAAAGTTTTAAAATAATTCAGAAATAAATTTATAATTTAATAATACAAATTTATCATTATGAAACGCATTTTTAAAAAGAATAAGTGAAATAACGTGGTGAGTATCTGTAATCCTAACACACAGGAGAATCAGGAGTTCAAGGACAAGCTGAGCTTCACAGGATGCTTGAGGTCAACTGTAACAAATGGACATCTTCTCTAAAAAGTAAACCAACGATGAGAAATAAACAAAGCCGGGCAGTGGTGGCGCACGCCTTTAATCCCAGCACTCGGATCTCTGTGAGTTCGAGGCCAGCCTGGTCTACAAGAGCTAGTTCCAGGACAGGAACCAAAAAGCTACGGAGAAACCCTGTCTCGAAAATCAAAAAAAAAAAAAAAAATTAAAAAAATTAAAAAATAATAAAAAGAAAAGAAAAGAAATATACGAAATGCTTACTTTAAACTTATTTATTATTTTTCTATTTATATATTTTAGGGACAGGATTTCACCAAGTAGCTCTGGCTATCGGAACTCTCCATGTAGACCAGGAAGCCTTGAATTCAAGAGATCCATCTGCCTCTGCCTTCAGAATGCCATGATGAAAGGCATGCACCATCATACCCAGTCCACAAACAATCATCTTAAGGAATTATCTTTTGAAAAGAATGGCACTTAAGACCATCAGTGAACCTGTTCTCTAAGCTCAATTTAAAATATTTTGAATAGTTGTGTTTCTGTGTCTGTGTCTGTGTAGAAAGATGGGTCTACAGAATTTATTAGACTGGAGTAAAACTACAGGTTTTCAAAGTTAACAATTACCACTACAATCACAATTAGTCTCACTTGAGATATTTGCAGCTGTGTTTTTGAAGGATTTGCGTTTAGTAAATTAAATTCTTGGGCCAGCAAGATAGCTTAGTGTGCAAAGGAGCTTACTTTTGAGAGTGACAAGAATACTCATGTGCAAACACTATACAACACACACACACACACACACACACAGAGACACAAATACAGGCAGGCACATATGCATGTGTGCAAGCTTATACTATGAATGTCTGTATATTTATTCTTCTTTCTCTTAATGGTGAATTTAGCCAGCAAATTGTGATAAAACACATTATCTTCTAAATATAAATAAAAAAAAACCTAATAATAAAAATCTACATAGACCTGAACATTAGAGCTAATTAGTGAGACCCCCCTGAGTCATCATCCTCCACTCCTCACCTGGACTCTGACACTGACCCGGCCCTCTGGGTACCCTTTAGGCGAATCATCCCATGTTCCTGTTGGTTCAGGAAATGTTCTTCCCCGGTCTCCACATCTCTCTCCAATGTGAGTCATATACATTAGCAAGCGAGCAAGTTGCTCCAGTTGTTGTGGGCAGGTCGGTTTGGAAGGTGCCCCAAAGGACAATCTCCTCAGGGCCGCAGAGTGCCCACCTACCTTCCCAGGTAGAACAACAACAACAAAAATGCAGATTTCCAACGCTTTACAAGAAAATCTACTTTGCTGCCAACCATAGTTTTGAGATTTACTCCTGCTTAAGAGATGAGGAGCCTGCTTCAACTTGAAGACAGTGTATCAAGTGAACAGCCGGCCGGCCACCGCAATGAAAGGTAAACGAAGTTGTTTTGTTTCTTATTTGTTTTTTATTTTTCTGTTTTTCTTAAAAGCAATGTTTTGTAGCATACAGCACTGTTAAGAATACAACTGTGTGTCTCCTTAAACTGGAGTTTGAAGAAAAAGTACAAATTGGAATGAGGGCTGAAGCAGACACACACGCACACACGCGCACACACACACACACACACACCCTGGAGACGAGGTCACAGTGTTGCCCATTGTCCGGCAGAACCTGTGCCTCCAAAAGGGGAGACGTGTTGGTAGTCATGTCTATTTGGTGAAAACACAGATTTTAAGACCATATTTATGGCTCCTGTTTGCCCAAGGCCCAATGCTTTTATACATATTGCTTTAAGAAAATCAAAAGAAAGGATACTTTTTCTGCCTCCGTTGTCTCATTTTGATTCAAAAAGAGACTCGCGGTTTTCTCATTCTCCAGCAAAGAACAGGCAATCCTCACCCTGAAGCCTTAAGCAATCATGTTAAAACATGTCAGGAGAAGCCCAGAGAAAACTGCCAGGCAACTCACAAACAGGCCAACAGCAGCCGGCTCTGCTCCCCAGCAAACTCCCTCAGAAATGCTTACTGCAGGAAGGAAAGTGCAATGTCAGCAGGCGGGTGTCGCCTCTTCTAAATGACTCTAAGTGACCCATGAGCCCAGGGTAGAGTAACTTTCTGATTCATATTTTAGGATGTTACCAATGAGAGAACTTTATATCACATTCTCAAACTCAATCTTCTTTCATGGATGGCACATTAACCATTTCTTATAGCACTGGGAACATCAACCAATCTGGCCTGAGAATAGCAAATCTATGAGTAGGGCAAGGCAGAGGCTAAGTCTGTCTCATTCCTTGGCTTTGCCCCTGTGGAAATGAGGGTCAAGCACACTGTCTGAGACCCTTTGCAGGATCTTGTCTTCAGGTTACTGCTGCTATCCTCTTGTTTTGTGGGTTGGGAGAAGGGTCTAGGGGAAATCTATATTTAAGGATGGCACCGAGGCAAAGAAAGCCATCACGGAAGATGGGATGTGTTACTTAGATGGCCCGCTGAGAAGGATTACTGCTTTTGGGAGTGTGGGGGAAGAAAGCTAAGTTGGAATCAATGTCCTGATTCAGGTTGTTTCAGTAGAGTTGGCCTGCTCGGCTTCGCTTTCTTCTTGAGACCTTAGGGTTCCAACCACACTCTTGAAGGAACAAACATAATTCATACTGTCTCTAAGAAAGACACAGAAAGTTAACACAGGACTCTAAAATGACCATCCACTCTTAGTATGTGCTTAAACAAAGAAAGTTAAAGTGAAAACACAGACAGACAGACAGACAGACACACACACACACCCCTCCCCAGATCCAGTAAAGGGGGTATTGGGGTGATGAAGGACAGGCAGTGAAGTGAAACCCCAATGATTGCCCTCTGAGATCCTCAGAGCACAGGCAGGAACTGCAGTTTTGGTTTAATTAGAAAACTTGGGACTCAGCAGAATACACGGGCTTAATGGCTGACAGTGTCCAAAGCAATTGGTTCCCCTGCCAAGTCACTTCCTCTCCTCTCAGGTAAAATGAAGGGATTAGACTCAAGGGTGACTGGAATTCTCTTGGACCTCTAGATGCCCACACACCAAGTGAAACGCTGAGCTATAGGGGCTGGTTACCAAAGAACACGAGGCTCCCCACAAACAGCAGCAGAGGGCAAGCTACAGGTCCTCCCCCAGTTCCTTCCCTAGCCAGCTCCTCGATGAGCGAACAAATCCTGACCTCTTTGAGTCTCAGATTCCTGTTCTGTAAAGTCGATATGGTTGCTGCCACGGTGTGCTCCCCTGATCATGGCTAGGAGGTTCTACAGTGCAAACACAGGGACCTGCTGCAGCTCTTAAAGCTGTCAACATCGGAGGCCCAGATAAGAGGGAAATGTGACCCGGCTGTTAAATACAGACGCAGCTTGACATCAGTGTGCACACAGACGGTGACTCAAGCTTCCAGGTAGAGGCCAGTACTTACGGCCTGGCTTCCATCTCACCTGGCCATGATTTTCAAAAGGGCTACCTTTCAATGGGAAACAGGAGTGGAAAAGAATGTCTGTTCTCTACCCAGTACCGAACTGGCATAGTTTGTGTTTTATTAACACACCGTAGTGGCCTAAGTTGAAATTTCCATACCCAAGTAATTTAGTAAGAACACTGTAGCTACATATCACGTCTGAGCCTGTCCTCTCTTCTAACTCGCAAGGATCACGTTTCCCTTTCTCCCCTTTGCCTCTTCTTTGAATACTGACTAACATGCCGTCCCAACAAAGGACATCCTCACTCCACATCTGAAGACGTGCACACCTCTACTGCTGAACGTGCAGCTTTCTTAGAACCTAAAGCAAAATTCAGGATCCTAGCCCCCCCCCCACCTCCTTTTCTATCTACTTCTGCCATTCCTGTGGTTTGTCTACCAAACTCTAACAAATGGTCTTTAAATCTAACAAAATTAAGTGTACTTAACACAAGCCATCATCTTAAGCCACTCATTAGCGATGATTGTGTAGCAATTCCCTCACGGGGCTGTCTGGGCGGTCCACAGAGCCAACAGGCATACGCAGCATGAAGAGCCAATGCTGAGAAACTTTCCTGCCACCCTCAGCCGGCTTCTCTCCCCAGAGGTTTCAGTTCTGGCTGAACTCACCACGAGTTATTGTTTCTCTTCTTTGGGTATCAGATGAGACCATCTCGCTGTGTTGAGCATTTTCTTTTTTTTTTTTTTATTAATTTATTTATTTATTAAAGATTTCTGTCTCTTCCCCGCCTCCGCCTCCCATATCCCTCCCCCTATCAACTCCCCCTCTTTCATCAACCCTAAGAGCAGTCAGGGTTCCCTGCCCTGTGGGGAGTCCAAGGACCTCCCACCTCCTTCCAGGCCTATTAAGGTGAACATCCAAACAGCCTAGGCTCCCACAAAGCCAGTATGTGCAGTAGGATCAAAACCCAGTGCCACTGTTCTTGACTTCTCAGCAGTCCTCATTGTCCGCTATGTTCAGTGAGACCGGTTTTATCCCATGCTTTTTTCAGACCCAGTCCAGCTGGCCTTGGTGAGTTCCTGGAAGAACATCCCCATTGTCTCAGTATGTGGGTGCACCCCTCATGGCTCTGAGTTCCTTGCTCGTGCTCTCTCTCCTTCTGCTCCTGGTTTGGACCTTGGGGTTGTAGTCTGGTGCTCCAATGTGGGAATCTGTCTCTGTCTCCGTTCATCGCCTGATGAAGGTTAATATCCAGGAGCAGCATTTTCTATACTACAGGAAGGATAATGCTTCCTAGGTGTCTCAAAGGAGGTACCAGATTATGATCTGACCTGAACAGCAGTTCATCTGGAAACAATTGCAGGAGAGCCATGGTGAACACAGGCTTCAGAATGGGTTACATCCAGATCCAAACTGTGTGCGGGAGCAGGAATAAAGGGATGGGCTGCCCAAATATACAGATTTGCAGACAGAACATCTCTAAGCCTCGACTTCTGCAGTGACAGAGTGGGAAGGAGGGTTCTCTCAGCACCTAGAAGAATCTCTTAGCATCCTTACGAAGGGCCTGTGCCATGGCAATGCCTCTTACACTCCTATGAGCACAGCGGTACTGCTCCGCAGAGTGGTTAGGTACCTACCCCACCAAAAGACCTCTTTAATAGAGAACATAGTGCAATTTAATATGTTAAAATATACGTAAAATAATTAAGAAGTTTTAGGCCTATGAAAGCATTAGTCTGCTAGCTGAGCTCTGTGGTTTAACACTGTTGTCCCTGAGACTGAAGCAGGGGCTTCTGGGCTGCTAGAGGGTTTTTGTCTGAAGCCTGAACAGAATCTGTGATCAAAGAAGGGAAATCTCTAGGTGACATACAACTCAGCGAAACTCTACTTTTCCAATCTGTGAGTTAATTAGCCATCTGTTATTAAATACCCTTTACTGAAAATGGCTTCTTCAACAAGGTCAGAGAAGAACAGAAACTAAATAACCCAAGATCACTAGGCCAAAGGAGCTTCCAATAGAGTCAAAGAAATAAGAGTGTTCACAGGATGCCTGGTGCATTCCCAAAGATCCCAGCACTAACCCTCTGGGCTGACCCTCAGGCTGAGAACATGAAGTGCCTCTGGGTGGGACAAGCCAAGGACTGCCATTTTCTTTGGGGTGGGTGACTTGCACTTCCATGATTGTCACACTCAAGGGATTATAAATAAGTCAGAAGACGAACCACTTAAGGAAAGGTCACTAAGTTAGAACAATGAGGAACACTAAGACGATGTGTCATCATTGGGCACATTGTCATCCTTCAGGATTTACAGGACTAATCCAGTGTCTTCAGATAACTCCAGCGAGAGTTCTCTCATGGTTGTTTGAAGGTGGAACTGTGAAGATGTGACGGAAGTATTAAGAGGGGTGACGGCTTGCAGTGGTTCAGAACTGTCCAAGTAGATCTCATTTTGAGAACGGTGTTCTTTTAGATCTGCTGTTAGTCAGTTATCTGGAAGTTGCTAGTTAAGTCTGTAAGATGCTTGCCAAAACAACTGAAGAAACTGCAGCTGTATTTTTCAGTTTTATTTAAAAGCTGTAAGCTTGCAAGGATAAGTAGAAGCAAGATTAGACAGGGAGCCATACACCCAAAAGAGTGCGGTAAAGCAAATCACTAAACGAAGATCAAACAGCATCTAAAGATACTGCACATGTGCCGTAATAGCACTGGGGGAGACTGGAACCATCTCAGAGGGGTAATTCCATCAAAGCATCAGCAGGGACCACTCTGACCACTTTAGCAAGCTCAACTACAAACATCTGGTACACGTCAACATTCCGTATAACCCTCACCTAAAAGATTCATCCTACTTTCTGGGCGTAAACAACCAAAATGCTAAACAAAATCCAAAACAAACAAAACCACACAATCCTATCAGTTCTGTGTCAAGAGTCACCAATGTAACACTTCAAAGGCTACCTCCATTTTTTTTTCTCTTGGAAACCAGATATGGTATCTAGTAGGTACACAAGTGTCCACAGTCATGCTTGGACACGGTGCTGTGTCTCTGTATACAGTGAATATGAAGCCACAGTTCAGCCAGTCACTGGTTAATTAGCCAGCCTGGGCAGAAGTCATTCAAGCATTCAAAACTGCAGGCACCTGAGAGAAACACACCTTGGTACACTAAGCCTTTGGGGAGGCGGGTCTGGCTTTGTCTTCCCTTCCCTTTCTAAACTGAAAGAGACTCTCAGGAATTATCTACCTCAGTGTTTGTCCCAGTGTGACAAAGCCGATACCACTACCTCAAAGTCGTCCCCCCCCCCACCTTGGACACCTATCATAAAAAGATGCATATCCCATGCTGCCTCCTTCTCCTCTTCCATGAACACCTCAATTTCATGACAGCCAAGTACTACTTCCAATGGACTCACAGGGTTATCCCTTTTATTTAAACTCTGTCTGGTCCAAATATACATATGGATGGATGTACACACACACACACACACAGAGAGAGAGAGAGAGAGAGAGAGAGAGAGAGAGAGAGAGAGAGAGAGAGAGAGAGAGAGATGCTTAATATGTAAGAATGTTCAAATGAAATTTAAGTAAGAAAGGGGGGATCATGGTCAGTTGGCACGATGCTTGCCAGTCTGAGTTCAGATCCCCAGAAGCCACATAAAAGGCCAGGCATGGCAGCATGCTTCAGTCATGCCTGTACTATGAGGCAGAGATCCAGAGATCTACTGGAATTTTCTGGCCAGCCGGTCTAGAGAAATTGGTAAACTCTGACCTCAGTGAGGGAACCTGTCTAAAATAATAAAATAGAGAACAATTGAAGAAGACACTCAATATCAACCTCTAACTCTACTCATAGGAGAACATGCATGTAGGCACAAGCCTGAACTCAAACACACACATGTAAACAGTTCGCACAGTAGGGATATACAGGCAGAAGACAGACTGACTTAGACAAAGAGACAGACAGATAAAAGGGAGACAGATAAAAGGTGAGTTTGCCAAATTCCATCATCCCTATCCATTTGACAATGAGAGTAAGCCGAGAACAATTATAGCTATATAGGAAACAGGAATAAGGAATTAAATATTGATCACCTCACTGGAATCCTGAAACAGGAAGCTTCTGAGTAAATAGACTAGAAAGAACTTTCTCCCGTGAGTCTTGTACAACACCTGAGACTGTAGTGAGCACTGAAGGAATGAGGACCTGATGCCTGCAGGTGCCGACAGGAAGTTCAGTGCAGACACAACCATTCCAAAGTGGCAGAGTAAGATCACGTGATGAGGTACATGGCTCCCTTAGATGTGCTCACCTTACGACTTCTTCATATGACTCTAAGGAAACTTTCTCCTCCTTCTCCCTAGCTGACATGATTCTAACTTTCAAAACTTCCTTAGCACCAGATAGGCTGAATCATTTAAAAGTAGGACAGGAACCAATAAAAAAGCTCCTTCTTATGACCATCACCAATAAAAAAAGAGTTCAGAGATCCCATAGAAATATAAATTTCAAATCAATTATAACATAATGATTAAGTTGTAAAGTTCTCTATATTATCAAAAGTAAGCCTTATAAATTTCAACTAAAAGAGAAAATGGAATCAAGTGAGAGGAAGTTAATAAAAATGAAGAGAAAGTTTGGGATAGGTGCTAACCAACTAAGCTTCAGGTCCTATAAGGATTAGCAGAAAAGCAGAGAGAAATGGGAAGGCAAAGTCCTCACAATGAAATCAGGTGTGAGGGTAACTGTTCCTGCAGATGAGGCCACACTCCCTACTCAACTCAGGTCAGGCCCTCTGGGTTATGCTCCCCCCCCCCCCCCGCTTTAAAAAGATGATTCTATGGAGTGTGACTTTATTACATTTTGACATTTTTTATTCTTCTCTCATATATTACATCCCAACTGCAGTTTCCCCTCCCTCTCCTCCTCCAAGTCTCCCCACCCCCCCCCACACACACACGTCCTCTCTACCCAGATCCACTCCTCATGTTTCCTTTAGAAAAGGGTGAGCTTCCCAGAGATACCAACCAAACATGGCTTATCATGTTGCAACAAGACTAGGTAATACCATCATATCAGGACTGTAGGATGAAAAGGGTACCAAGAGCAGGAAGAAGAGTCAGAGACACCCTGCTTCCATGTTAGGAGAGTCACAAGAACACTCATCTGCACAACCATAACATATATGGAGATGGCCTAGGGCAGACCTATGTAGGCTCCCTGATGGTCAGTTCAGTCTCTGTGAGCCCCTATGAGCTCTGAGTAGTTGATTCTGCGAGCTTTCTTATGTGTCATTGACCCCTCTGGGTCCTACAATCCTTCCTCCCCTTCTTTCACAGGATTCTCCTAGCTCTGCCTAATGTTTGGTTGTGTGTGTCTCCATCTGCTCCCATTAGTTGCTGGATCAAGCCTCTGATGATGATTATGCTAGCCAGGCTCTGGTCTACACATATAACAGAACATCATTAGAAATCATTTCATTGACTTTTTTATTTTTATTTTTAAATTTTATCTATCTATCTATCTATCTATCTATCTATCTATCTATCTATCTATCTATCTATCTATCTATGCTGGATGTGTTTGGCTCACTAGAAGCTGGTTAGCACAGAGACTGGGGATAGTCCCAAATATTGCTCCTGTCTCTTCAGCTGCTGGCTTTGTTTCCTTAGCAATCTGGGCCTCTTCCTCCTTACAGCTTCTCCCACTGACATTGCCTGGAGTGAGTACCTGTGTTTAAATTTGCAATCCCTCCTCAGTGAGCTAGCTGATCAGGAGCACAGGCTGCTCGGTTCTATCTGAGGAGCACAGACTGCTCGAGTCTATCTGAGAAGCCTTCTTCACAGCCTGAAAACTGCCCATTTCTCCTGTTCTCTTAGCTTGTCATTCCTTGGACTCTTTCACTTGGAAGATATTCCCAGGGAAACAGGAAGAATGGCAGATGCCCACCTATGTAGGATTAGGTCAGCATAAAGCCAAGTTCCTTATGATCCTAACATTAAGCAAATGTTTGTTGAGCAATGACTCTGGGCCTTCAGGCATCCTGGTTAGACCCTCCTAAGAGAAGGCTGCAGGAACACACAGGCAGCCTAGAGAACTACAAAAATTGAATACACAGCTGGAGGAATGGGCCACCAAGCAACAACACAGGTACCAAAAACCATTTACATGGTGCACGAACAGCAAGAACTTCAAGGGGATGGCAGATAAGTTAGACTTAAAAATTATCAATAACCTACCTAGGAGACAAAGAAGAGGGAGTTCCAGGACAGAAGGGTGGCATGTTAGGGCTGCCCAAAGGCAGGTGGGTAGGGTCAGGAACTCAGCAGATGAAAATAGTAAACAGAGGGGCTCCTCACTCTAACTGGAAGGTTCTATGCTTATAGTAACAACCAGAAGAATGCTTTTTATTCATATACTATCCTTTTAAGAATGACTACTTAAAAGTGCTACAGGTTTACAAGATACTTTGAGAGAGAAATGTGAGCAAGAAAGGAGTTTTGTGTTTTCACCCACGTGTACCTGTGGGGGTGAGGTGCTCTGTTTCTGTGAAAGGCGCAAAATGAGGGAGGGGGGGAGATTGGATGTTGACACAAAGTATAATGGCTGCTCATATTAAAGACCTCGCTTTGGAATGCCCAAGCTGTTAAAGAAAACTAAGGAAGAAAGCAAATGTAAATGGTCTCTTAAGTTAGGTAACTGTTCCATTAATGTAAATAGTATTAAACTTAAGTACAGTGACCTAATGCCATTACAAAAAGACGTGACTCAGAACCAGTGAGGTAAGTTTCTTCTTCCCCAGGTGTTCAGCTGCACATTAATTTATGAGAAATATTCCTATTTGTTCATTTTTTTTCATACCACTTCCATTAAATTGGAAGGGATTCTTACGTGATATAATTCCAGGGTTTAAGCAAGTTTTTTTTTTTTTTTTTTTTTTTTTTATTGTTTTCCCTTTCCCCGTTTCTACAGAGGCTTTGTGCCTGGTGCTTGTGTGTTCTCATGTCTTTACCATTGCAATGTAAGGCCCCCCTCTGGTATTCCTAAATGCCTGGCAGACTCCGAACTTTCCAGCAAAGAAAGTAAAAACCTACTGAAACTGAAATTCTTACAAGTAAGAGATGCGAGCTTCCTGAGAGCAAACTGCAAAATAGAGAACAAGAAAGAGACAAAGACACATTCTGTCACTTTGGACCACTGCCACCAACATCAAGCCTAAAAACTTTGTCAGGAGCAACTGCGCCTAGGGAGTGAGCCTTTCACAGGCAGTCACCTTCCAGACTGCGACCCGATGGGCGGTGATGCAATCTGCGAAGCTCATAGCTGTGGTCTAGCACGACACACTTGCAGGTTCCTCCTGCCCAGAAGGGAGTTTCCCTGACTCAAACAAGCAGCTCTCCACCCAGGCTGAGCTCAAACCCAACAAGTCTGAGAGCACATCACGGTTGCGTGGACTACGAGGCCGAGTGCCCGCAGCAGCACTTCACAGCCCCACATGGTGATGTTCTCTGGACGTCCATCAAGGCACCCAGAGAGCAGAGGTCTGTCTCCATCACTGGCCCCTGTTCCACCACTTGTAAAGTAATAAGAGCAGGACACCCCATTTTTCCCACCATCAAAGCAATTCAATACTAGGATCTGGATCCTGACCTACATTAAGGGCCACAGTAGAGAACTCCAAGTCCAGCTCCACTGCAAAAAAAGCAAAGTCTTATGTGTGAACTTCAAAGATAATTCAGTGTCTACCAGCTGCATGGTCTGCACGGAGCAGCCCCAAAAGACACCTGGGGAAAGGAGAGCACCTGTTAGGTATGAAAAATATGATTTCCTGAATCCAATTTTTTTGGGGGGGGGGTGGTTATTGAACTGGGACGATTTTACAGCATTCTAATGTAATGCAAGAGAAATCAGGAGTGGGGGAGGGATCAAAGTGCATCTAGGGTTTCAATATAGCCACACAGGAGTAAATTGTCACTGCAGCAGACCCAGGGTTGTGCAATCAGGTGCCTGTGGGCTGGAGACACAATGCTCAGAGGAGGGGGGATGACAACAGGGAGTGCCAGCACCTGTGGGCAGGAACTCCTCCCATCAGGGAGAGGAGGCTGATGCCCAGTGTGCCTACTCTGCGGAAGTTCAATTCAGCTGCCAGGAGAGATCCCATCCGGAATCTTGTATGATGCTTCCTGATCCATGTAACAGAGTTCCTGCCGAAAACAAAAACAAAACAAAAACAAAAAAACCCACCAAACTAGACTCTAGCAATTCCTTCATGCCTGGTAGGAAAACAAACTCCTCCTTCTACCTAATACCCCCATCCAACTTCCTGACTGGCACAATGAAATTAGCCCTTAAAATGAATTCTTCATTTTGACCCTAGCGCAGTACAGAAGGAGCTGTGACCAGCTCTCATCAGACATGACAGGACTCCCAGCTATGCCCCCTGATGTGCCGTGGGAAGCAGGGCAAGGCAATTAGAACCTCTCAACTTATCTTCTTACAGGGCTGGGAGGATAAAATATTTAGGTCACGGGGCTGTTCTAGAGACTGCTTGCAAAACCAAACCCCAGGTTCAAGAGTCTACGAGTAAAAAGCCCTGAGCACATGGGAACCCTTTCCTTATACCCTCGTTTGAAAACAGCCAGAAGGAAAATGCAGTCAATTAGCGGAGGCATGGTGCCAGCCGGTGGCTGGAGAGAGCAGGCCCGTGAGCACCTAGGCTGGTTCATGCGGGAACAGCTGTGAGATGTGGGGCAACCACAGACACCACATTCTTCAGCGGTTTCATCGACTGTCAGCTAGGGGAGCTGTAGGAGGCAGGGCAGGAGTCCCACCCATGACTGATTTCGTCTGGAACGCAGCCCTTGCCTACACCTGAAGCCATCTTTATAACGAGATGTGAGGGCCGGGATGTGCAGAGGCTGCAGGACACGCCACAGGAAGTTACTCACGGAGGCAGGAAGCTGAGAGGCAGACCGGGTGGTGTGGATGCACACAGATGAGGCTGGGACAGTGTGAACAAAGGGAAAGCTCCAGCTGTTTCATGAGAGGCAGCTGGGGCTACAAACCACACGTGTGTCTCAGCTCAAACCAGAGGGCAAGGACTCATTGCTGCCCACCTCTAAGTAAAACTCCATGTCCGGGATGGACAGTAGGAAGTCTACCATATGCAACTATGCTGGTGTCTGTGTAAAATGAGACCTGGTTTGCGCTCCCCAGAACAGAACAGAACATACTCATTTTACATTTGAGAGAATAGAGAGTCAGGAAGCTGAAAAGCAACAAAGGTGGAATTCAATCAAATCTTTGTTTTTTGTTTTGTTTTTGTTTTTTTTTTTATGTGTTACATCACCATGCACGGCTAAAAGTCAGGACAAGTTATTTGGTTTTTGTTTGTTTTATTTTATTCACACTGGGAAAATATAATTTCACAATGACAAGCATTTAATGGAATGCTTCACAAATTCTCCCACTAGTCGTAAGAGCCACTCAATGATACAAACTGCTTTTGCCAGGCGGTGGTGGCATACACCTTTAATCCCAGCACTTGGGAGGCAGAGGCGAGTGGATCTCTGTGAGTTCAAGGCTAATGTGGTCTACAAGAGCTAGTTCCAGGACAAGCTCCAAAGCTACAGAGAAACCCTGTCTCAAAAAAACAAGACAAACAAACAAACAAAAAAAACAAAAGAACAAAAACAAAACAAAAAACAAAAGTGAACTGCTTTTATAAATATCTTCTTTATATCCACCTCCACATCTCCACCTCTGGCCTTATCTTTTTCCTTCCCATAGCAGTCACAGTTAAAGAACTGCCTGCAATTGCTTCTTCGCCAAACCTGCATTACTCAGCCCTGGGTCATCAGGCATCTTCCCCACTGCCCTCCCCTATCAGGCCTCCCAGCACGACGAACAGGACTCCATCCTATAGTACTGAGCTTTCTTCTGTCATCTGACTTTCCCACAGCATATGTCTAGTCATGTGTCCTCCTTTCTTCAAGGCTCTTCTTGGTCTATATGACATCACTGTCTTCCCATAATCCCAAAGCCTCTGGCACCCCTGTATGCACCCCATGCCCTTAGGGCTGCTCCTCAGAAGCAGGTCAGCCCTCTGATGTCCTCCCTTTCTCAGGCAGCCACAGTGATGCTGACCATTTGTTCCAGGACTGCCGAGGAAATGTTTAGCTAGCCAAATATTTTGACCTTTCTTAAATGGACAGTGTTCTTCTTAAGAGGAACTCAGAAAACCTCTCCACACATTCTAAATACAAATATGCCATTAGAATTGCAAAATGGAAATGACTTCGACCACTCCCATTTCTGTGCCCACTGGTCAGGTGTCTGTTGTCTTTCTTACGGCACCCAAGGGAAAGGAACCAGGAAAAGGAAGACTGCACGACCTGGGAACAAAAACAGATATTTTAAAGAGGTTTCTGTCCCATACATTTGTTAAGATGGTTTCCCATTTTAACAGTAATATGGCAATTAAAAGTAAGGATTTGCCTCCTTGTCTTGTGTTAAAAAAGAACAAAAGGCCAGCACTCAGGGAAGATTTTAAAATCCCTAATCATCTATATTCCAGTAACCAAAAACAGTTCCTTCTGAAATCCGGTTGTATCCAGGTCCTGGGGATATTCCAAAAGCTACAGGTGCAGAGAGTGGCCTACTTTCTCCAAAGAGCTAGTTTGGGGTGGAAAGGAAGGGACCCCTCACTTGGAGAAATAATTTTTATTTTCTCTCCACTGCCACCTTCAGCATTTAACTGCATGCAGTCCTGCAAACAGGAAAGAGGACCCCACTCACTGTGCAGGCTGAGACTCACTGAGCCCTACAGCGCTCTTGCCCTGCTAACTCAGCAAACACACAGGGATGAGATTACTTGGGAATGAGCTTTGAACATGAGAACAGCATCGGGGGGCGTCATAAAAGTCCTACATGGTTTCATTTCATAAGAAACAATGTCACTTCCCTTATAGGAAGCTGCTCATGGGCACATTTTCCTCTAACAGTATGCTTTTCAAAGTAGCTCTCATGATGCCGTCTCTGTTTGATCAACACCTAAGAGAAGGATAGGAGCTCAAGATGGCAAAGGGGGGGGAGGTGGTCAGGAGATAAGTTTTCAAAATGTACAATACTGCATAACATGCGCTTTCTGTAAAGCACCTGAAGGCCAGAAAAGGGATTTACACAAATGTACTACACTGCAAACTCTCAAACCCAGCGAGATAATTCTTCTAGCCTAATACTGAGAGGAAATGGAATATGGTTTTCACAAAGCACAACAGAGATTTAACAAAGCAAATATTCAAATGATACTAAATCCTTAATGGAAATCTACTTAAGAGGAAGCTACATAAATTCAGGTGCATTTGAGTCTTGACAGAGATTTGACAGAGCTGTCAGTCCAGTTCTAAAAAGCTCACATGGATTGATCAGAGGTCACACGGCTGGTTAGTTTACAGGCAAAACTTGAACCTCCAGAGACCACAGAGTGTAAAATGCATCACCGTTTATAAAACACCTATATATGGGCTTGAGAAACGGCTCAGTAGTTTAGAGCACTGGCTCCTCTTCCTGTACCACACGGCAGCTCATAACCATCTGTAGCTCAGATCCTACATCCTCTTCTCACCTCCATGGGCATGCACACACCTCTTCTCGCCTCGATAAGCAACGCACACACATGATAAAATAATAAATCTTCTAATAATGTTATTTTAAAATACCGATGCATATCAGTGTTGGAGTTTTTAAAAATAACCACCTGTAATTACATATCAGTCTTATTATATATGCATTTATTATGTAATCGGGATTTTTTAGGGGTATGATGTAGAAATAAAGTTAAGACAGAAAAGCCGAGATTTTGGAATATACGTAAGTGCCGAACAGCTTATTTCACACAGTCCTTACTGAATCCCTGTGGAACTGCAGATGACATTCCATTCCCGAGATGAGGATCGCAGTGATTATCACACGTGTGAAAAGCCTGACAAAGTTCTCAGAGAAAGCAATGTTGTTAGATGTGTTCTTTCTTAACAATAGGCATAGGTTCTGAATATATGTCTTGTTCACATCATTAGTGTACAACAGGACAGAGTGTGCTTCCAAAAGCTAAGAGAGATTACTAGCTTGCATGAGTGATCTGTCTGATAATTTTAAGAATTTAAGAAACCAAAGCTGACACAGAAGAAAACACCCACTGAAATAAACATCTGCCCATCAGTCTGAGAAGAATCGAAAGATTCGACTTTCATACTCCCTGATATTTCTGACATCTTGATCATCATTTCACCCATAAAATTCATATATGTGTCTCCAAAATCCTTTCCTCTCCCTCCAGAAGAACTACAAGCAGAACATCCAGAACTGACTCCTGCCATGGTGCTCTGAAACCAAAAAGATATTTTTGGTGTCATTTCCTTCTTTAGTACTTAACTGTTTGTTTCCATTACTTTTAGAATAAACATCCAAATCTTTACTACACACACACACACACACACAAACACACACACATATAATACTGGGCAACTTTTTGACACACTGTGGCATCCAGAGGACACCACACAGACATGGTCACACTTAACAGCAAACTGAAGAAAGATATAAATACAGATTACTCTTCTGTGGCTAGGATATTTAAATCCACAATGTTGTTTTTCTAATCACAGAGCTTAACAATATCTTGTTCGTGGCTTATCGTCTTTACAGAAAGAATAACATTATCTATGTAAGGTACTTACAAACTCTTCCTTTTTTTGTTTTTTTTTCTCCCCAGAAATCAAACCAGGAATAACTTCTGCTGAACTTGTGCCTCAACTGTCCCCAACTATTTCTTGACATGCATCTCTGCTTACAGCACATCACAACTAGAGAATGGGGCTCAACCTGACACTTGCAAAACTACCAAGTAAGCTAAAGACAAAGGTGCAAAGGAACGGTATTTTAACATGACTTGTGGAAGCCTTAGTTCAGAACCAACTGAAAGCCTTTTCTCATTCCAGCCATCCAGGATAGCATCACTAATGTAAACTAGCCTTGCCGCAACTGACTTAAAACCTAGCCAGTCTCAACACTATCTTTAAAAAAGGACAGGGATTATCAGAATATTTGAGAAAGATTCGTTAAACCCAAAATAAAGTACATATTACCTTCGTCATTTGATAGTCTACACCAAGGTTTACTGAGGCTCCCCAGGAGGCCAAAAGCAACATCAACCTTCTCTACTAGGTAATTATTTAGAAGATGATCCTACAAGGGCCTCTGTAGCACGGTTTGACAACCTATAATTTATATGGCTTTATTATTTCACTCCATCTGGTAGGTAGGGCAGTGACATATGTTGAGGATTTAATATTCCGTGTCAGAGTGACACACCCTGGTGAGCAGCACAGTAGACTCACCCAAGGCAACAGTGTTGGGATTCTGTCTCGCTGCGGCCATCACTCCCACTCCAACTACAGAAGAGGGCGTTTTAAGAGTAAGTGGACCCCGTAAGGACAGTGATGAAAAAGTCTGTCTGGTCTGGCCGATATGGTATGCAGCCAACGCAAAACTAGTGCAAGGACAGTGCAGTGGGGAAGGGTCACTGTGCTAAATTCTGATGCCAAAAGCACACGTAGCATGATATCTGGTTTGTACGTACATATGCTCTCAAGGTTTCCCTACCCCCACCCCCAAACACACTCATAGAGGAATCAAAACAATCATGGGATTAGATTTCCAGCTTGTCATTGCACTTTTAAAGTTAGCGGAGAAGGCTCTAGGGTAAGAAGGCAGAGAAGTGACCAGCAAAGGAGTTCTTGCTAATCCCTCTCCACCATCACCCTATATTAAGAGCCAGGATAAACAGGGAATGCCATGCTAGGAAGCACAGAACATGTAAGAACACAGTATTTCTATTTTAAGTCATTTCTAATTTTTCTTCACGAATGGCCAAGCTCTCAAGCACTGAAGGAGGTTCCTAAATTGGTCACATTCTTTACTGAAAGAATAACGTGATGAAACCAAACGAGTGAAAAAAGCCTTTGCCTTTTAATGGGGATGTAAACCTACATCCCCACCGAGAGATGTGAAGGGCCGAGGAGAACACACGGTGTGAGGTGCTGTCGGGGAATTACTTTCCAGGTGAAGCTCCAGAGTCCTTCAGAGCAGCACACAGGTGCTCTTTATCCTGCTCCCTAGGAACCATAGTTGTCTACTGTTAAATGATTTTCAAAACTAGCCCAGAAGAGGCTTTAACTACTCGTTTGTTTAAGCTGTGTTATACATCTGGAATTTGTGAATGAAGTACTAACCAGGGCTAGGCTTCCCCCCATGGAACTGGGGAGGCCAGGACTCCAAAAGATTAATTCTGATCATGAGCTAAGGCAGATATTGTGAGCAAGCACAACTAAAATGCCAACACAGACTGTCTCAAAGCCACAGAACAGGCCAAGGACCACTGGGAAGTCACTCATGCTTCAGGGTTTTGCTTCTGCTTTCGACTCTGCTTTGCTTTTTTGGTTGGTTGATTTGTTTGTTTTATCTTGTTAGTTTGTTTTTGAATAAGATAGACTTGTACAGAGACTTCTTTTGATATTCTGATTGAAGACTACCTTTAATATTAACCATAATTGCTAGGTACATTATCATTTAATAAGAGTGCTTGTCTATATAATTAAGCCTTGGAATATAATAATAATAATAATATATAGAAGACAAGCAGCTACCAGAACACTGGGACAGAAGGATGTGTTCTTCTAGGTCACAGCGGGTATACATAGATCGAGGGAGCCGATACTAACAGCCAAAATACCCCACACCCAGGGGGTTAAAGCTACTGAATTCTATTAACACTCACAACGGCTTTCAAAATCAACACATACGTGATTGCTACAGCACACATGGTTTCCAGAAATGACATCGCTGTTCCTTTATAAACTTTGCCACTCAGCTGAGCACTTTTACCCTGATTAAAACCTACTTGCCTTCCTGTGTTTCCCAGAGTGCTCTCCCCAGGAAGATGGCAGTGATAGGGTAAAGCTTAACTAGGTAAGCCAATTCAAGTAGCTGGCTAAAGCTCAGTAGAGCTGCACCTCTCAGGCTTTTAATGGCTTCAAATGCTGATTTGGATCTTCTAGTAAAGAAACAGCAAAGCAGGGCAACAGTTCCAACTGGAAGCGAGAGAGAGAGGGCAGCTGAATCAGGCATTTTGAACTTGTAAAGCTTAATAATACCATCAGTCTCCTAACAGGCAAGCCTAGGTATAAATTACTAACCTATACGGGGGATATTTAGGCCAGGAAAACCAGTTTTTAAAAACATAGCAAGGAAGGAAAGGGACAGAAAATATCAGAAAGGGGAGACAGCTCTTGAAAAAAGAACCCACACTTAGATTCCAGGTGGTAATTTAAGAACCTGTGTTTGGATTATAATCATCAGAACTGCCTTTCCCGTTTCACTTCTTCAAAGAAAGAAAACAATATATAATAAACAGCTATGTGGGAAAGTAAGAGCTAAATTCATGCTGTTCCCTAAACAAAAATCATCCCAAAATATCATTAAGATAAGTTATTATTAACTAGGGGATTAAGCAATCAGAAATGACCTTCCCTGCACCCTTACATCTGAACCATGACTTTGGAAGCTAGGATGGTTTATGTTGTCTGTCAAACAGCGAAAGAGTTATTAAGGAAATGGCTCCAAGGGAAACTAGAGAGGCAGGAGCTTCCAGAGCATTGGCTTCCTGTGCAGAGAAGAAGGAGAAGAATGAGGGCAAGAGTCAGGAGGCTGCTCGGGGCAGAGACTGCTCAATAGACCTCCGTCTGTCAATCTCAGAAGCTCTACTTTGGAATACACTTCACCAAGCAGCTCACCTCCAAGCTGGAGCGGTCCTGGGAAGCCAGCATGACATCACGAAGAGTAGCTATGGTCTGCAGCACAGATGAGAGCTTTGCATCCCTCACTTAACTGCAAGTTTCCCTCAGTTCCCACAGAAGACTGATGCAGGAATCAAATGCCTGCAATGCTATCTCATCAGGTCAATAACAGATTGGTGTTAGGGTGCCTTCCATCATATGCATATGCACCAAAAGGTCAAAAAGAAATAAAAAAGGATCATTGCAAATTCATAACAAGCAGAGAAGGTATAATCTAATCTTATAAATAACAACGAAAGTAGCAGCCTACACATATTTTTCCTGCACATATTTTTACACCATATATTTTTTGATAACAAATTTGTACACTAACAGAAATGTAAAATCAGCTTGCTTTTTACTCAATTATAGACTTACATATCTTCATAACTATATACTTTAATGAAAATGTACTAGATAGTATATAGTATCTGTAGATAATCATAATCCAAAACCAGGTTGCCTATAGTGACGCCATACCTACTCACAGTTTATGTTCTAGTAAAGAGAGAATATATTTAACAGAATTCACAAGTCAGAGCTAGCTCTACTCTGGACTTTGTCACTTAAGAAGAAAGCTGATTTTTGTTTTCTGAAAAAACAAATCAAAACCACACTTCCAGTTCCAACAACGGTCCCTACATAATCTTCAGGAAACAAAGGTTAAGGATTGTGAGTGCTTTATTAGTTCACTTTGTGGTTTTGGGTGACTGCAAAGCTTAAAGCTTAGGTAGTGATAAAGGAATAGACTGTATCAAAGGACACACTGATATAATGTCTATGTTCTGTCTTATTGTTTCGGTAAATTTCAATTTTTCTGCCTCAGGTACTACTGCTTCGATGTGTAACAATACCTGATGTTGACCTAAACACCAGGGTTTTATATGGATATAGTATATTCATTTTCAATAGGTTGTCACAGCGAATTAAGGGGTCTTGAAATGTAGGGAAGGGGAAGTCACCAATTATTTAGCCACTCAAAACAATAACCGGGTGCTACTTTAAATGTCAGGAGCAGGGCCTGGAGAGATGGCTTGGCTGTTAAGAGTGCTTCCGGCTCACTTAGAGGAATCAACTCACAAGAGGACTCCAAGTCAAGAACTCACAATTGCCTCAGGTCCAGAGGACCAGAGACCCTCTTCCAGCTTCTGTAGACACTGTCGCACCCACAGGACACACTTACAGAGACACAGATATACACATGAATATTTTTTGTAATCTTTGAGATAATGGACCCACTGAGAACATCAGCTCAGCCCTAAGGACGGCGGTTGTACTAACATGAATGTTTCCACTTCTGCAGGTAATGAGCTGTACAGTCAAGCCAGTCACTCTGCAAACAGCACAAGCGCGGGACATGGGAAGAATTCCACCCTTCACAATGAATTTGACACCATCATCCTGCCAGTGCTTTACCTAGTTATATTTGTGGCAAGCATCCTGCTGAATGGTCTGGCTGTGTGGATCTTCTTCCATATCAGGAATAAAACCAGCTTCATATTTTATCTCAAAAACATCGTGGTAGCTGACCTCATAATGACACTGACATTCCCATTCCGAATAGTCCGTGATGCAGGATTTGGACCTTGGTACTTCGAGTTTATCCTCTGCAGATACACCTCAGTTTTGTTCTATGCAAACATGTATACATCCATCGTGTTCCTTGGGCTGATCAGTGTCGACCGCTATCTGAAGGTGGTAAAGCCTTTTGGTGACTCTCGCATGTACAGCATAACTTTTACCAAAGTTTTATCAATCTGTGTTTGGGTGATCATGGCTGTTCTGGCCTTGCCAAACATCATCTTAACGAATGTTCAGCCAACTAAGGAAAATATTCATGACTGCATGACACTCAAAAGTCCTTTGGGAGCCCAGTGGCATATGGCCGTCACCTATGTAGACAGCTGTTTGTTTGTGGCTGTGCTGGTGATTCTGATCGGATGCTACATAGCAATATCCAGGTACATTCACAAATCCAGCAGGCAATTCATAAGTCAGTCGAGCCGGAAACGAAAGCATAACCAGAGCATCCGTGTGGTTGTGGCTGTGTTTTTCACCTGCTTCCTGCCATATCACCTGTGCAGAATCCCCTTCACTTTCAGTCACTTAGACAGGCTTTTAGACGAATCAGCACACAAGATTCTCTACTACTGCAAAGAAATGACACTTTTCTTGTCTGCCTGCAATGTGTGCCTGGATCCAATCATTTACTTTTTCATGTGTAGGTCCTTTTCAAGAAGGTTATTCAAGAAATCAAACATAAGGACAAGGAGTGAGAGCATCAGATCGCTGCAAAGCGTCCGAAGATCGGAAGTGCGCATTTATTATGACTACACCGACGTGTAGGGGCCATAGGCCAGCTGGTCTTCTCTGACCAATGTGTAAAAATGTGTAAATAAAGGTTTCTTTTTATTATCCCGGCTGAAGCCCGTTTAAACCACAGATTCTTTCTCTAAGCATAAAAATGGCCAGATATTGGGGCATAAACTGGAATAAAGAAAAACATTAAGAAATGGAAAAAAAAAATGTGGGATGAAGTGGAGATGGGAGAACTTCAGAACAATCTGACGAGCAGACCAAGGCCCAGCCATGTGAATGCCTGTGCCTGTTCCCTGGAATACACTCACTGCTGCTGTGACGTCACTGTAGAGAACTCACAGCACGGAGAACTCTCAAGGTTCAGTACCTGAGCAATAACTGAGTCAGAAGCCTGTGAATTCTGCCTACCTAGGACCCTCTGACCAGTTTCTCTTCATTGTGCTTATTAAAGCCGTAAACACATGATAAGCATATGCAGTGGGACAATGGGGGCGTGGCAGGAGGGAAGATTCCCCTACACTTCACAGTAAGCGCTGATGTCACCATCCACTAACTCATTTAGGGTAAGCTATTTTAGAGGAAGGAATGTGGCTGGATAGTCCAAAGAGTTCTGCTAAACACTGAATTAATATTTGCCATCAATTCATCCTTATGATATATTTACATGCTCATGAGATAAGGGTAGATAAGAAACTATGGGGACTTAACTAAAGAGTATATTGTTTATCAAATGGTCATCGAATCACTTCTATTTCAATAAAAACAATGTATTAATAATAAAATATTCTTCCCTATACCATACGCCCAATAGGAATATCAATAGTTTAACTATGTGACTGTAAGGTGAAAGACGTAGTTCACTAAGTTATGTCAAAAAGTCCAACGGTAGTCATTTAAATGTTGGGCTATTTTCTCTCCTCTTGCCAACAACACACTTTGAACAACTTGTTTCTCAAAGCTGTATTAGTCCTGTCAGGGGGTCACACCTGTTTTTTTATTATTTTAATTTTTATTACATTTATGTTGCATGTGGGCGTGGGGAATTTGTGCGTGCTCCAGCATGTATCTGGATGTCGGAGGACAGCTTGCTAGAGTTTGCTCTCTCCTCCTACTGTGTGGGATCTAGGGTCTATCTAACTCAGGTCCTCAGGGTTGGAAACAAGTGTCTCTCTCTACTGAGCATCTCTCCAGCCCCGGCTTTATTTTTGACACTGTACCAGAAGCTGGAGAAAACCTTAACAAGCAGAGTTAAGATATGCTTACTGATTACAAGACATTGTAGAACCAGGGAGACGGTTCAGTGGGTAAAAGAACTTGAGCAAACCCAGATGAAGTCAGGCATAGTAGCAGGCCCCTGTAATCCCTGATCTCCTACAGCAACATGGGAGACAAAGACAGGAGAATCCCCAGACACAGCCCAACTAACTGGGCATGGACAGCAATGAACAAGGGCAAACACTGACCCCCACATGTATGTTGCCACATGCACGCCTGCACTCACATTAGCACATGTGCACACATACATACATACATACATCATATACACAAAAACATTCAAAAGAAGCACTGTAGTTAACAGAAAAAAGAGACACATATAAATCACTACTGTATTTCACTTACATTCTAGAAAATTACCAGATCCTGGGGACTGAGCAAGAACAGCAGCATGATGACGGCCGTCGGTAGGCACCAAAACAGTGTAAAGACTCCAAACTATGTAGGAAGCACGACAATTTCCGCACAGGAGTTTTTATGAAAGGAGATAAAAGATCTGTTAACTTTTATCAAAATACTAATCTCTCAAGATTTCAACTCCCTAAATGAAACAGCCATGCAAGTAAATTATTTTTATTTGCCATGTTTGGTCACTGGCATAGTTACCAGCAGCACCAACTGTGTGACACTAAGGAGGTTAACACGGATATGTTTCCGATCAGTTCATGAGAGCAGATGGAATTAAGGCCTCCACCTGCTTTCCCCAGAATGACCAGGAAGAGAGACAGCTGCCCTAAAACAAAGGAAGAACTATACGGCAGCAGGGAAAAGTCCTTCAGTCCAACCTGACCTTGCTTCCTCTACTTCTCTCCACCACCACAGGACCCAGTCAGAGGACTTAGGAACATTACCAGCGTCCATACTGGATGACAATGTTGATTGCACAGCCCCTCTGGACCCGAAAGAGCAGAAACGGCTTCTTTACTGCATCAGTGGACTCTGTAACACTGCAGTTTACTGGATGTTCAAGCCCAGACTTCAGCTCATTTGTGATTCCAGATTCTATTCTAAGAAGTCTTTCAAGTATGTTAAATCTCATTTACTATCTCTAGATTGGACACCCTTAAGGTTACTGGACATATTTAATGTGAGGTTGATCATATTTCTCTGAAATGGTATTGTTAAACCAATGTCATACCTCCATGCATTGACTCAGAAAAAGGGTAAGCAGGATTATCCTCATTTTAAAAGTCATATGATAAAATCTATCTAAATTGCAATGCATATTTTACATCAATACCTGAGACTGACTTATCCAGGACCAAGATTTAACAACCTATAGAACAGTAATAGTGAGATACAGATAGCAGGAGGGATACAGATGACAGCATTAGTGCTAGAGAGCGTACACAAAGTTCTCTTCAAAGTGAAGAAAATGCGGATTCTATCTGAAGTCTTTTGAAAATGGCAGTTCTGAAGTGACCTCAAATAGGAAATAGAGTGTTCATTAGGGCTTTGGAATTACATGGGTTGAGAAATCTTTATTTGAAATCTCTGGGGCCGGAAACATTTTAGATTTCACGCGTTGGGTGTGGGAATATTTGTGTTGTAGCTGACGGAGTATCTTCAGGATTTTCTGAAGTGTAAGCACAAAATCCATTCAGTTTCACATACAACCTCCCACGCATCCTGGGGATACTCTGTGTGCTGTGCCTCTGCCCTGACTGCAGCCCATCACATGGCGGCACCTGGGCCATCAATGTCAGACTTCAGAGCATTTCAGACTCCCGATTCTGGATTACAGACAGCTGCCAAGTGTCGAGATGAGATTTCAGAATCCTCTCACATGAATAAATGCCATATTCACTTGTTTTTACGTGTAGAGATTCAAAATAAAATTTTAATTTTTAAAAAAAAATCAAAATAAAATATTAATCTTTTAAAAAAATTCTGATGTTCAAAGAAACTGACCTTACTTACTGTTGATTAGAGTACTTCATAAATTCCTAATACTCATTATAAACACTAAGCCAGTATTTCTTTTTTAGATAAAGTTTCAAGGACAGGGTACCTAGGAAAACACATTAATTTAGATTAAATACTCAAGACAAAATGTGTGTGTGTGTGTGTGTGTGTGTGTGAGAGAGAGAGAGAGAGAGAGAGAATTTTCATGTACATACAGGACTGTGCAGTTTAATCCAATAAATCATATAATCACAATATGGAAATATATCAGAAAAAAAACAAAGTTAAAGACAGGACACAGAAAAATCTAATGACCAATTGACCAATTAAATTTTCTGAACATCACACACACACACACACACACACACACAAACACACAGATTAAACTCCATAAGAAGCCAATGAACAAATCATTATAAACACTTACCTGGCACACGCTACACAAAAAGGCACTTGAGTTCAGCACAATATAAAACAACCTTCATGTATCCCTCATGATTTCTAAGAATCACTCCTAAAATGTGCAAATTTTCATATTTCAACCGGTAACAAAGCAGCAGGAGGCTGCGGTTTGGTCTCCATCACCATCTAGTAGTAAAGCTCAGAAAACATACATCCCGCGTCCTAGCCCTTTATGCATACAAGTATTCAAGTAGGGCGAGGTAGACTTGTCCAAGAGCAATCAACACGGACAAGAAGCTAACCTAGAGTGCAAAAAGAAAAAACTCTGAAAGACTCGAGTCAGGGGTTTGACAGAAGCAAACACCAAGTACTCTTTCTGAATTAAAAGAGGGAGTTCCGAAGAATAAACCAGCTTGGTGCTTTTCTAAGACTATTGTGGCTTTGAACACCGACTGCCTCTTTCTTAATACTAACTCTCTAATACAGACTGGACGTCTTTTCTGTAATACATGAATCTTCCTTGCTCCTTTTCAGAGACTGAATCAGGTTCCGACACTGTGTATTTTGTGCTTTCGGCGGACACCCCTTAGGTCGAGTTTCCTGTGGACATCTCATTCTCTAGCTTTTTCCTCATCTATACCCAGATGTTCACGCACAGCTGCAATCATCTAGCAGCAGACACGCAAGCTGAATATTTGCAAAGTCAGCTGTGAATTCTGCATTTCCATCTGATTTCAATTTCACTTCTCAAACTGTCAGTTTGACCTCCCGATGTACATTCATCTCTGGTGTTCAACGGCCTGATTTTTAAACCCTTTATGTTATTACTGGTAAATGGGGAAGAAACACAAGGTGTCACAAAACTTTGGTTGGTGCATCAATTACCTTTCTGCTGCTATGATAAAACATTGCAGCCATGGAAACCTACAGACAGAAGTTTCTTTGGCCTTATGTTTTCAGAAGGTGAGCTTATTTCGGTGGGGAAGCAGGGCAGCAAGGGCAGGCATCGCAATAAGAAGAGGAAACTGAGAGCGTGTAGACTTTACTGTGAACTAGAAGTAGGGTGAGGCCGTCAACTCTCAATGCCCAGTCCCAGTGATGTAAGTCCTCCAGCAAGGCTGGGTCGCCTAAACTTCCCAACAGTACCACCAGCTGGGCCCGTGTTCAAATGCTGAATCTACCCAGGGTGTTTCTCACTCACAGCACTACAGTGGGTATGAATAATAACAGAGCACACTTCAGTGTGAGGGACAAATCCTGTCCTGATAAATGGACTTGTTTATGGGAAGTTAATGGCTTTACTAGGCACAGAAGCAGGGGACAAGTCTTTACTATGGAAGAGTTTCCTGTTTTGAAGATGTCAATCATTAAGCCCAACCACTAAACACTAGAACCATAACTCATAAACCAATTTTACAAAATCGCCTTTAAAGTACTGATATCTATTGTACTAATACAAGTTTCTGAAGACAACTGCAGGCAACAAGAAGAAAATGCCTGGGTTTCAGGAAATACGGAACCCCAGGAATGCTGTTGCCAAGTCCTAGCGCAAATATGGAGAAGCGATCAATGTTCAAAGTAATAAACAGGGCTCTTTTTCATCCTGTTTCTGTGTAATCACAAACGTTATATGAAGAAACAAATCAATGAGGCTGGGCTGTCAATTCTAAGGCTTGTGCTATTTACAAGTCTGTACGACTCTTCCCTTGAATGCAATCTACAGTACCATCCTGCACCTGGCACTGGTCTTTCTCTTCCGCACTGTCAGCAGCCACCTGGAACAGAGGCTACGGATCCACCCCCAGGACCCGCAGACAAGCCTGGCCTCCGCAGAGCCTGACCCTGCAGGCTGACTTAGTTCAGCTGTGCGGTCAACAGAGGAGCAAAGGCTCTAAAAGCGAGACAAGATAGATAGATCCCTTCACTCCCAGTCATGACTCCGAGCTGAAGGCACAACTACAGACAGCGCTACAGCTGAGGCTGATCACTGCCGGGATCTCTCCGCTTCTTAATGCCCCATGCTTGCCCACTTCTCAGACTTTAACACAGCTAATGACCTTCAAATAGCTCTCATTTATTGAACACCCCATTTAGGTCCTGATGTCAACTGTACAACCAGTCAATCCCCACAGCCAACTCATAAGGAAAGACTAGCATTACTCCCAGTCAGAACATCGTGGTGACTTGCCCCAAGGTTGTATGGCCAAGAAAGACTATGGTGAGACTAATGGCCACCAATTTATCTCCAAATGCTTACGTGCAAAACCACAGCCCTTTGCTGAAAAGAAATGAATTCTTAAAGACATTACCAATAATTTTAACAGCCTGGCTGTTTATATTAACAATTGCTATTAATACAGGTAGATTATTAACATGTGTAGATAACATTTGGGTTGGAGTTGGTAAGCTTATTTTTTGTTTATTTTTACTCCACAACAATTATCCTATAACTTATTTTCAAAATTCAGATATTTTTGAATAACTATCACTGAGCTGGCACAGCAGAAGTTGAGAAAATGAGCCCATAGGCATACATGATGTCACGCTCAAGATATGCATGTAAAAAAAAAAAAAAGCATGTCTACATCAGCACTGCATAACTAGTAAAACGTGCTTTTTTATTCAATAAAGAAATTTGGGCTACATTTTCAAATTGAATAAACTAGCTGGCCCAGACGAAGCAGGCCGCCAGCTGTAGTGGAGCACTGAAGGAATCCCGCAGAGGTGGAGTCAGTGAGGTAAGGAGTTCAAGGTTATCCTTGATTACCCAGAAATTTGGAGGCCAGTCTGGGCTATAGGAGACCCTGTCTCAAAACAAACAGCAAAACCTACCCAAAACCTACAAAGAAGACTAACTTTTGCACTCAAGCTACTAACTAAAGAGATAACCAATCTTTACGGTATTAATTGCTGAAACCCACAGAGAATCCAGAATTATAGACGTGTGCTTTGCTGGAGAGCGAGAAAACTGAATACAACTTCAGAAAGCACACGGCCCGGCTTGTGATCGCTGAAGCACTTCCTCTCACTGGCTGTTAACCCGCAGGCAAGTTCCCGAAGCCTCCAGACCACAGGAACGTGTTGGGCCCTGTTCCTCGCACACACCACCGCAGCATGACAAGCCGTCTTTATTTCCCGAAACAACTCTGGGCAGGTTTGTCTACTGCATGTCTCCCAAGTTTCATCCCAACTCTGTGACTTTTGAAAGCTAACTGTCCAAACTTGTTCCATCCACTGACGGGGAAGCTCAGGAGCAATAGCACTAAATAAACCAATCACCTAGCAGAGTGGCCCATCACCCTCCCAGACCTGTCCCAAGCTTGAATCACTAAGCATACCTGGCTGGCTTCAGAAGCCTGCAAAACAGGCTCTAAAGTGCAGAGACGGGAGCGATGAGATGATCTAACCGCCCTGGAATGGTCTTCACTGTCTGCAGATTAATGCCGCCCCTGCACTTACCTTTCCTTACAGGACACAGCACTCAATGGATTCATCCTGTTCATGCAATAGGTGGTTCTTTTGTTTGTTTGTTTTTAACATATTTGCTCAACAAACTTTTAATACTTCCTGTAATACTGGACACTGAGGAAACCAAATCAAACCATCCACGAGGGACAGCCACTGCCCATTTTAGCTAGGTATGAGTCCAAATCAGAGGTCCCCTTGGAAGTATAAAAACATGCCCAAGTATGGTGATGGTTGAGTTCCATCTAGGGAGCAGATCCAAGCAGAACGAAGATAGGAGAAACATGATTTTCCTGAACTTAAGTTAAAACACAGACGCCTGCTTTTGATTTCTCAGCATCTTTTCAAAACAAAACAAAACAGAAAACTCCCACGCAAAGATGAAACACATGTTCACAATTTTCTGGACTGTAACAAGGTTCTCAACATTGAACTTTTGCTACCGTCCATTGAAATGCACTACTCTTCAAACTTGAGCTGAGGCAGGTCCGGGGAGCACAGAGAGCCTGTTGGAGTGGCACGTGGCTGACATTCAAGTGGTGACATTGGCATCTCATCAGTACCACGTCCAAGAGAGGCACTGTGAGCTGTCCAGAATTCTGTATGTCCCACATAGGGATCATTTTATAAACCGACATTTTGGTCTGCCAGAAGGTGGTGGCATTGCATCAGACATTTGGTCCTCCATCACTCTCAGAGGAACAGAATGACTGTGAACTCACTACCAGAGAATCATTTGGCAATGCAGCGACTTCTATCACGTTTCAATGGCAGAATAATGCCCTCATTCTTGACTACTCCAAACCAACAGGTTTGAGCAGGGTTTAGTGTGTCACACAGAGAAGCACGGCCGTGCTCTTCATGAAATATTTTACAAGTTTAGACCTTTTTATTTCTCATTTTTAAATTGCCCAGTTTAACGATAGTTATCATTTTCTTTTTTCTTTTTTAATTTATTTTGTGGATGACCTCAGTGTAATGTTTAGTTTACATCAATGCAGTTTCCCAAGGAGAGGCAGCGGGCCACGAGGGGAAGACAGGTCTCACCATCTGAGGCCTCTGTGGGTCCCAGGCAGGTGGGAGGTGGCGGGTGAGAGACAGAGGCCATGCAGAAAAAGTGGGTATAGTTTATTCAGTGGGTTATAGAAGGACAGGGAGGGGGTAGAGAGGAACAGGGAGGGGGAGAAAGAGAGAAAGGGAGGGGGAGGGAGAGGGAGGGAAGGGATGGGGCAGAAAAGAAGAGAGGAGGCAGCAGTCACCTCTCCCAAAGAGAGATGGGGCCAAGAAAGAGCTTGCTGGCTGGAAGCTGACCAAAGATCCACTTGCCTAGGCAGGGGGTGGGGGAGTGGGCATGGCTTGTCTCTTAAAGGGGCAGGATAGACCATTACACTCAGGATGTCAGATTTATTATTATTATTATTATTATTATTATTATTCTCTCATATATTACATCCCAACCTCAGTTCCCCTCCATCGTATCCTCCCGATCTCCACCTTTCCTCTCTCCCAGATCTACTCCACCTCTGTTTCCCTTCACAAAAAAGCAGGATTTCCAGGGATATCAACCTAACATGTCCTAACAAGTGAGAGCAAGACTAGGCACATCCCCTCACGTCAATCCCGGACAAGGCAACACAGTAGGAGGAAAAGTATCCCAAGAGCAGGCAAAAGAGTCAGAGAAACCCCCAGTTCCACTGTTAGGAGTCCCCCAAGAACACCAAGCTGCACAACCAGAATATAAATGCACAGGACCTAGCTCAAGCCCATACAGGCTCCCTGACTGTCGCTTCAGTCTCTGTGAGCCCTGTTTAGTTGATTCTGTAGGCTGTATTCCAGTGGTATTCTAGATCCCTCTGGCTCCTACAATCCTTCACCCCCTTCTCTGCAAGATTCCCCAAGCTCCTCCTAATGTTCAGCTGTGGGTCTCTGCATGTGTTCCCATCGGTAGTTGGATGAAGGCTCTTTGATGACTATTATACCAGACTTCAATCTAGAAGAACAGCAGAATATCACTAGGAATCATTTCATTGACTTTTTTTTTTCCAGTTGTTTTTGTCTGTGGGCTATTCAGCCTCTAGTTCCTGGCCCTTCAGGCAGTGAGTGTCAGGTGTGGGCTCCCTCTGGTGGCATGGGTCTTAAGTTGGATCCATCACTGGTTGGCTACTCCCACAAGTTCTGCACTGGTTCATAAGATAAGACTTTCCAAAGAGAATGGGTTCCCAAAAGCCAATACAAGTAGTAGGGATAAATTCTGGTGCCATTGCCAATGGCTCCCACCCACATCCAGAGGGTCTAGTTTGTTCCTAGGCTGGTTCCTTCCCTATCTGGTCAAAGTTGGTGAGCTCCCATTAGTTCAGGCAAGCTGTTTCAGTGGGTGTCCCCATCATGGTCTTGACCTCTTTGCTCATATTCTCATTCCTCCCACTCTTCAACTGGACTTTGGGGGCTCAGTCCAGTGCTCTGCTGTGGCTCTCTGCCTCTGCTTCCATCAGTTGCTGGATGAAGGTTCTGTGGTGACATTTAAGGTAGTCATCAATCTTACTACAGGGCAAGGTCAATTCGGGCACCCTCTCCACTATTGCTTAGGGTTTTAGCTGGAGTCATCCTTGTAAATTCCTGGGGATTTCTCTACTGCCTGGTTTCTTGCTAGTCCCATAATGGCTCTCTCAAACAAGGTACCTCTTTCCTTGCTCTCCGTCTCTGCCCTTCCCCCATCAACTATCTTAAATCACAGTTTAATTACTTTAGCAGAAGTCCTTATAACGTCACAGCATATGGAGTCACAAACACCACAGCATGAACTTTTAGACCCTATGCCTGCACCACAGGATACTCACGGTTCTTTCAATGCCATACTGCCAGTCACGAGTCTACAAACAAGAGCTCCCCTCCTGTAAGGCTGCACACCAAGGCCAACATACCAGTTTTGCTTCTGGGAACAACTAGTTTATACTGGGCCTTGCCTTTAAGACTTCTGTGTCATTAACCCAGTGTGTTCTGAGCAGTGGAGTCCTATTTGCATAGACCCCAGCACCTACAAACACATGCCCTACTATAAACCAAAAGCCAACAAACTCTTTCTAAAAATAACTTTCTTAACACATACCTTGGACTAGTAGGATAGCTCAGTGGGCAAAGGTGTGTGTGTTCAGGTTTGCCCGACTAATGGAATTCCACATCCCACAAGGTGGCAGCAGAGAACCAACTCTAAGAGTTGCCTGACCGCCACACACATGCTGTGGCATGGTTAAGCATACACGTATGCACCTCTGCACGCACACACACACACACACACAGGTTAAAAACATTAAACAAGTCAATAAATGGACACTATATGATTAAAATTAATTCACTATTACATTCATACTAATCTAAACATTCAACACCAGAGACTGAAATTATGAAATGTTAAAAGGCTAGGAAAAAGAATAAGGTCTACAATACTCATAAGAACAAGTCTGCAAAAGAGTAATGGGGATGAGTAAAAGTGCACCTAAACTCAATGCAGCAACTGGAAAAAGGTTGGGACAGTACAATAGCAATAAGACTGTTTTCACGCTTTTTTTAAAAAAAGCTTATGAAATACATAAAGTTAAGAATGATATGTAAGAGCATGGGGACATGGCTCAATGGGTAAAGGGCCTGCACCACAAACATGAGAACTTCAGGTCAGATCCCCGGCACACATGTAGAAAGCCAGGCACAGCAGTGCATGTGTGAGCCACCTCAGCAGAGGCAGCAACACAAGAATCCCTAGGGTTCACTGCTCAGCCAGGCTAGGGAATCAGGGACTTCTAGGCTCAGGGAAAAGAACTGGGTCAAAAATTAAAGTGAAGCGTGAGGGAAGAAGATGAAGAAAATACTGCACACTGAGTTCAGGCTCTGCTTGATGAGCCTGCATGTCCACCAATGTACACACACACGCACAGAGACAGAGACAGAGACAGATAGACATATACACATACACACACACACACAGAGACAGAGACAGATACACACATGCACATAGAGACAGAGACAGACAGACAGACACACACACACACAGAGACAGAGACAGACAGAGAGAGAGAGAGAGCAAGAGAGAGAGAAAGGGAGAGAGAGGCAGAGAGAAACTGACCACACACAAGGCTGGTAATATAGCTCATTAATGAAGCAAATGTTTAGCTTTTCAGGAGAGCCTAAGTTTGATTCTAAGCACTGCTGACACCCCTCCCCCCCACCCACACACCAAATAGTCACAAGAAATTAGACTTTTGAGTGAGAAACAAAATGGACATTTATAGAATCGGAATGTAAAAAGAAAAGCTGCTTTGGGCTATGGATGATAGGCCAGATCAGAACTGACTGGAAACAATAACACACATATTTTGGGATTATGTGTGTTAAAATGTGCCTGTTTGTAGTAAGAATTCATGAGGGATGTTTATATATAACCAGTCTTATTACTAACAAGGCAGGGCCCTGCCTGGAAACTCTACAAGAGAAAGGAATAGTGTGTGACGGTGAGCATGTCCAGTTGGGCGGGGTGAGGGAGTGGGAAGCTTTGATAAAAAAATAAACAAGGGTGAACTTGAATGTCACAATTCCACAAAAGGAAATGGGAACATGTCAAGGGAACAAAAATTCTTTAACGCAATTCCAAACATCATAGATAAACAGAAAGTAAATACTCATTATTCTAACTTTTTTTTCCTTTTCGAGGATGAGTGTCTCAAAGAAAGGAACCATGCCCTCTTTTATTTTATATTTTACATTTTATTTATGTAATATGTTAATTAAAATAGAATTACACCGCTTTCCCTCCTCCGTTTCCTCCTTCTAGCCCTTCTCAGCTACTTGTCCTCAAACCGCTAAAGTCCCTCCTTAAGTCAATATCCTAAGTGAGCTAGGGTCTAAACAGAGAGTTCTCAGTAGAAAAAAAAAATAAAATGGGTAAGAAATCTTAAAAAAAAGTTCATTATTCTTAACAATTAGAGAAATGTAAATTTAAAAGAACATCGAGATCCCATCTTACCAAGTCAGATGGCTAAAATAACTGAACGCCTGCGATAAATGCTGTTGATGTGGAGGGGCAGCAGGCACTTTCACTCACTGCTGCTGGGAATGCAAACCAGTGCAGCCCACCCTGGAAATCAGTACGGAGAGCCTTTCAAGACAAAACTAAAACTCACATGGCATATGTCCAAAGGACTAGGCATCCTACTCTGGAGACACTTGCTCAGCCGTGTTCATTGCTGCTCTACTCACAAGAGCTAGCAGACGGGAACACCCTAAGTATCCCTCAATAGATGAATGGATACTGAAAATGGGTTCCATTCACAAAGAAATATTATTCAGCAGTAAAGAGAAATGACATTCTCAAATAAATGGATATACCTAGAAGAGATTATATCAAGCGAGAAGTAGTTTTATTTTATTAGCAGTTATGTTAAATTGTCCCTCGTGTCTAGTATTGAAATAAAGACAAGTTATTTCTATTGTTAATTATCATGATATTAATTTTATAAGCATATGTATATATAATCAATATATACTGACTATTAAACTAAAATGCTTTTCAAGCAATAAGAGACTTTAAACTCCAACAGGAAAAAAATGTATTGTATAGCAACTAATCTGTCCATTTACTCACAAACACAAAATGTCCAGCATTAACATTGTGGAAAACAGTATGGAGAAAAGATCAATTTGAATCCTCCATGAAAATACTTCTAGATTGCTCACAAATCTGACCATATTTCCATAAGCTTCATACTCCATACCAGACCTGGTAATGAGTCAATTGCACGTATAAATTTGGTACGCCAAGATTTTCTTGCCAAGAAGCAGTAAGAACAGCAGACAAGGGAAAGTCATGTTTATGTCATGTATGCCATCTAGTGCATGAAAAAACAGAAAAAAAAAAAACAAGCTGTAATTGGGACTGGGTACCTCTAATCCAAGACTGTGCAGTCTGCAAGGCATGGCAGATGTACTTGTCATCTAATTTCTCAGAAGGCTGAGGCAGGAGGATTGCTACAAATTTCAGGCAATCCTCAGCTCCTTACTGAGTTCAAAGTCAACCAGGTCTAAACAGTGGGACTTTAGCTGAAAACAAACAACTAAATAAAACTGAAAGCACAATAAATATGCTCCAAAACCCAACAGTGGAACATCAACATATTCAACACATTTCAAAGGTTAGAGTATTTCAAGTTGTCAGATTAGGGATAACCAACCACTAAGGCTAACAAGCTATTTCTCAAAACTAAAACAATCCTTCCTGTAGGGAGGATAATTAAGACCAAGATATACATAATGAGTAAAAGAAACAAGATTCATAAAGTTAAGAGGAAAGAAAGAAAGAAAGAAAGAAAGAAAGAAAGAAAGAAAGAAAGAAAGAAAGAAAGAAGAAAGAGAAAATGTCCTACCACCCCAGGCTTACTTCTTGCAGCCACACAAAATGAAGCAGACCTGGGTAGTCTACCGGTGGTCTCCCTCCACTCCTCCTCCACTCGAGCCCCCCTAGTTCTGCTTCCTCAAACAGGCTTACCTCTCATCCCATTTCCCTTGTTTTGAGGCTGGCCACAGAACCCCAACCCTACTTCCTACCAGAGATCCTATAACCACTGCAGCTGCATGATCCATGCTGCCCTCCAATTTCCATCCCAGTCCTACTAACACCCCCCTTAGCCTAGCTCCCTTTCTTTGTGGCTCCCCACAGCTCTAAGTAGGCAGGCTGCCTACCTGTGCCACATCCTTATCATAAAAACGCAAATAATATGAAAAGCCAAGAAAGGATAGCCCAACCTACACACATCCACACACATAGCCCATCCACCAGTCCTATAAATACATTCCCCAGTGCAAATTACCTAGATCAGCTCCAGGACACAGACCTTCAAAGAACAATGAAACTTCATCAGAGTTCAAGGAGTTTAAGTAAACTAACAAACAACTCAGTGAACTGAAAAATACATCTAAATACCTGAGTGATGCCAGGAAAAAGAAAAACATACCACTGAATGAGACAAGGAAGACAATCTAGGACTGGAAAACTGGATGCAACAAAGATGGATTTTGAAGAGAACTCAAAATGAAACTGAAAACCTCAAAAATCCAATTAGAAATTTATGGGAAAGTCATACAAAGAGTGGATCAAATAGAAGAAAGAATATTCGAAATTGAAGATAAAATAGAATTAGAAGACACCAGCAAAGAATATGAAAAATTAAAAATACATGATAGGAATTGCCGGATACAAGGGAAAACCCAATATCAAATTATAGGCATCAATGAAGAAGAATCCAAAGTCAATGGTATAGATCAGATATTCAGCAAGATCATGGAGGAAACACTTCCCAGAATAAGTAAAGACATCCCACAGAGATGTAAGCAGCCAGAGAACACCAATTAGAACTAGAAAAGAGTTTTGCCACAGCCTCTTATAATGGAAGCACCATAGATACATAACAAGAAGAAGGAGTTTGGAAAACCTCAAGAGAAAAAAAACACAGTCTTACATAAATAAAGAAAAAATACATCAGAATGATAACTGATTTGTCAAAGGAAATTTAAAAAGATAGAATAGCCTGAAGCAATGTACTTCAAGTTCTAAAAACCATGGATGCCAATGTAGACAACTGTGCCCAGAAAAACTGTCAGCCACAATTGAAGAAAGAAAACTTTCTATGATATAAATAGACAGGAATCTATGCTCACCAAACAAAGCCTACAGAGAATCCTGAAAAGAATTCCTCTTAGTGAAGAGAAAGATAATCATTGTCAAAAGACTACAGGAAAACAATCAATGATGATATAATTACTGGATCCTAAAGGAAAACACAAACAACAGAGTAAGAAAAGGACTGCAATCAACAAGGATCTTTCAAAAACAAAATAAATATTAATGGCCTAATCTTTTAATGAGTTAAGAACAAAACCCATCTGTCTGATGTCGACATGAAACTTACCTTAACTTTAAATATAGGCAGCAGTTAAAGCAAAAGGGTTTTAAAAAGTATTTCAAGCAAATGGGACCAAGAAGTGAACAGATATAACTGTCCTGTTATCTGATGAAACAGATTTTGAAACTAATCCAGAGAAATGAAGAAAGATATTTTATTTTTATCAAGGGAATAAGTAACTAAGGGGACATTACAATCTTAAACATACACACAATAAACTTCAGCATATTAGTTTCATAAAAAATGTTATTAATGATATATTTGACTTAAAGATATAGATTAACTCCAACACAGTAATAGTAGGTGATTTCACTGTCCCACCTTCCGCAACAGACAGGTCTTCTAGACAAAAATAAAGCAGAGAAATGACAGAACTGAATGCCATTATACATAGAACTTATATATTAATCCACCCAAATACCAAGAACTGCACACACACTTATCAATGTTAAATATTATATAATGATGGATGGTTCAATGAAAAAGTAGTACAAGAGGGAACTTTTAGCTTTAAGTGCCTACATATAAATTATTACAAAACTATTAGTTTTTTAATAAGAACAGAAGAACACATCCACACTCATAAAACCAAGGTTGCTCTGACACCAAATCCAGGGGAAGCTACAACAAAAGAACCCCAAACCATAGGCAAATATCCTGATGAGCACTGATGAAATAATCCTCAATAATGTGCTTAAAAATTACAGGCACATTATCAAAACGATTATCCACCACAAACAAGGTGACTTTATATCAGAAATACAAAGATGGCTCTACATATGTAAATAAATTAATAAATCATTTAAATAATACTTAAAGACAAAGAACCCACACAATGACATATTAGATACAAAAAAAGACCTTTTGACAAAGTTCAGTGACTTCAACATAAAAGCCCTAGAAAGAATAGGACTGGAAGGAACGCACTACAACATTAAAAAAGATACACACACACACACGAATCCACAGCCAACATCACCCTAAGTGGAGAGAAACTTAAAGGAATCCCATTTAAATTAGAAACAAGATAAAGCTGTCTCTATCCATACTCCTTTTAGTATAGTGCCTGGAGCATTAACTAATGCAACAACAACAGCAACAACAACAAAAAGTTACAGGGTGCAAATAGAAAAATACACACAAAAAAATCCCCTGGATTACACCAGCAAACTAAAAATTATCAACAATTTCAGCAAAGTGGAAGGATACAAAATCAGCTCACAAAATTGGGTCTCCTTTCTATATACCAATCGCACACCGCTAAGGAGATCGTGGCAATGTTCCTTTCACGGGGGCCGCCAAGAGTCTGAAGTACCTGGGGATAAACCTGTCCAAATACATGAGAGACCTCTACTATGACAACATTAAATCTCTGAAGAAAGAGACTGAGAAAGACACGAGAAAATGAGAAGACTCCTCAGGCTCACGGCCTGGAACAATCAATGCTGTGTTTATAGACACAATGAAATTCCCCAACACTCTTCACAGGGGAAAAACACGCTAAAATTCTGTGAAACCACAGGTGATCCCAAATAGCCAAAGCAATCCTGAGCAAAGGACTGAAGATGGAGAGATTGCTACTCCAGATTTCACAATATATTACAGAAATAAAGTAATGAAATTGAATGTTATTGGCACATTACAGTGTAGAAAATGGGACAAAATGGAAGATGCAAACATTAACGTAAGAGACTACAGTCATCTGATACTGACAAAGATGCCAAAAACACACACTGAGGAAAGAAAGTATCTTCAACAAATAGTGCTGGGGTTCCACATACAGAAAAATGAAACCAGACCTGTACCTATCACCTGGCACATAAAATTGGCCCCAAATGGATCATGCTTCTCAATATGAAATCTGATATGCTGCGATTGGTAGAAGAAAATATATGCACTATTCTAAACAGTTGTCTGTGTCATGTAGCTCGGACACCCCATCAGGAAGCTTGGTATACTAGAAGGACATCACATCAGGGACTCCATTCCGATTCAGAGAACAGAACTCTGTCCTGGTACGTCTAACTCACTCCTAGGAGGCAACAAATCTTCTCACATCATCTGAGATCACCCTCGTGTGGACTTCAAAAGTGCCGCATGTACCTTCCCTCAACACCACTGACAAGAACTCTGAGCAACTAAATGTTTCTCACATGTTATGTTTCTTAAATATTTTTGTAATTATATCATAAATTCCATCTGGTAAATTTCTAAATGATAAAGTAACATTAGTCTTGTCTTTAATGGACTTACAAATGAAAATTCCATGTCCTTTCTCTAATCGTATCTTCTTTTTTTATGACTGTTTGCTTTCAAACTAATGTTTGAAAGATTCTTTATCTGTTGTCTTTATGAATATTTTAATATATTCACATTCTTGTCTGATCTAGATAAAAGAAAACGCCTGATTTTTAAATCAAATTTTAATTTCATTTACTTAACTGGGTCAATTATTTTTATCTAAATTATACAAAAGATATCAATATCTAATAAAAAATTCATGATGTTTTTATACCTTAAAACACAGGTGTTTCTTGATTTAATTTATATCTGAAATGAATGTTCTATAGTACAAGTATCCAGGAGTAAAAAAACAATTAATGAAACAATATTGTATTTTAATACAAAAGTGAGACAATACTAGAGTTACTCCTCTAAAACTCCCATTTCTAACCACTTAAATACATGCAAGACAGCACATCGAGTACTATAAATACAGGGGGACCTATATGGTCAATCTTGTTTAAATTTTTTAAATTTCAATCTCATTAAAATATATAGATTTGGGTTATTTTAGAGATTCGGTTCTTCTGTTATCTTTATTCCATCGAGTCAAACTGTGTCTTTGATTTACTTAATTTTAGAAAATCTACGTCACATGTAAATGTTATATCAGGTACAGAAGTCGTAAAAAAAAAAAGTTTAGATCCAGATCATAATGATTGGAAGTTTCTTTTTTTTTTAATTGATTTTTATTGAGCTCTACATTTTTCTCTGCTTCCCCTCCCTGCCTCTCCCCTCCCCCTTCAACCCTCCTCCATGCTCCCAATTTATTCAGGAGAGCTTGTCTTTTTCTACTTCCCATGTAGATTAGATCTATGTTCTCATTGTTGTCTAAATTCTCTGGGATTATGGTTTCTTTGCTTTATGTTTAAAAACAGACACAGAAATATTGGGAGTTTCTTGATGACTTTTCCAGCTCTTCCTCTCTCCCGAAGACTGCTGTCCTGCCCACTACTCAGCCTCCTCTACATCAGATCCTAGGAGAGAGCTGCCTAGCTACAAGGGAACTTATGATATTAAATAAATAATATTTGGCCAACAGGGGAACTGTGAGTGAAAACTCCTGAGGGAGGGAGGAAAGGCTGTGTCTGCTGTGAAAGAATATTCGGGAAGCGATCTGCGTCTGCGAGACAACCTGGCTGGTCAGAATTTCATACTGTGGCATGGCTGGAGTGCACTGGTGCAGAGGCTCGTTACCTTCTGTGGGGCTAAGCTCTAGCTCTCTGGAACAGCCATCCTTTGCCACGCTGTGTCACAGCTAACGTCTTGTGACAACAGAATAAATGTGATAACAGCCTTTCTAGAATCTAATGGCTTAGTAGACAACTAGTTTCTATCAATCCGTAAGCTAAGGGCGCTAGCAGGCAGCATCTTGAGCCTATAGAAAAGTTACCCTTCTCTTCTACCTGCCTCTCTCATGTAACTGCCAATGAACTCGCCCTGATTTATGACTTTCTCTGTTCTGTAAAACCATAAAAACCTAGTAAAACTTCTTCCATGTTGAAACAAGAATATGGGTAATCTGAATCTGTGCTCCTGGGCTATGGCCACTCAAAATGGGTCCAAAATACACTATCTCTTTCTGAGAAGAAGAAAGGAAGAAGAGGAGGAGGAGGAGGAGGAGGAGGAGGAGGAGGAGGAGGAGGAGGAGGAGGAGGAAGCAGCTTCTTCTGCAGTGGATGGAATGTCTTTAGTTCTAAAATGGAATGTCTTTAGTTCTAAAAATATTTACTTCATGGAAATGTGCCATTCACACAGGAAATAGACAAGATGAGCATGTCCATTTCCAACGACATCAACTCATGAATGAATTTATGAGATAAGCAAGGAATGATCCCACCATCTAAAGTTTTAGCTGCAGGTTCATGCACAGTCACTATGAGCCTCATGTGCACGCAGTCACTGAGGAACGGGCTGACCAGCAGAACCGTCGTGACGTCTTTATTCTGAAGGGTTAGGAAGCAGAAAAGTCACTGCTTGATTTTAGCATATTTTCTACTTTCTTTTACTAGAGTTTGACCGAATTAATTTGCCCACCATCCTTTAGCCTTTCTTTGTTTCCCCTCCCATTACTATGCTCCTTCTCCTCATACCCCTTCTGTTATCACATCGCCATGCATATACATAAATGGGCTTTTATATATGTAAATAATTTTATGGCCCACAAATGAGAGAAAACATGACTATTTTCCTTCTATGGCCTAATTATTTCATTTAATGTAATGATCTCAAGTTGTACACATGTTCCAACAACATAATTTTATTCATCTTTATTGTGAACAAAATTACACTGACTACATTATCAATCATCTACCTATATGCTATCTACTTTTTTAAATCTATCTATCCATCTAAATCACATTTTCCCTATTCATTCACTTGCTAATAAAATTCCCGGCTGCTTCAATTACTCAACTACTGGGAATGTACAGTTATCTTGGGGCATGATGGGCCTTGTTGACTTAGAGTCCTAGATTCATCTTGGGGCATGATGGGCCATGATGGCTTAGAGTCCTACAGTTACCTTGGAACATGATGGGCCATGTTGGCTTAGAGTCCTTAAGGTCCATACCCATAAGTGATATGGCAGAGCCATACCTAGTTCAACATTTAGCTTTGTTTAAGAACTTTTCTATTGATTTAGGGTATCTGGAACAGTTTCTATACCCACTGGCAGTGCTTAAGGGTTCACTTTTCTCCACATTTTCAGCAACATTTTATTTTCTTAAGGGCAGTTTATTTCATTTCTATTTCTCTTTTCAATTTACTGAATGTTTATTCACAGGTAATTCTGAACTTGTTCTGAATAGAATTGCTTTTTTCGTTTCCTCCTTCATATGCTAATGTTATATTTAAAAAAGCTACTGATTTTCATATGTTGATTTTGCATCCTGCTTCTTTGTTGAAGATATTTTCCAGCTCTGGTTATCTTTAGGTCTCTATTGTAGAGAATAATATCATCAAAAAATATGTATGATTTTAAATCTTCCTTTACTATTTGTATCAGTTACTTTAAATGTACTCCTGGGACATTTAAAATTAAATTATCAACTTCATTTATCAATGGAACATAGCATTAAAGAAAATGCTAATAGCCGGGCGGTGGTGGCACACACCTTTAATCCCAGCACTCCGGAGGCAGAGGCAGGCAGATCTCTGTGAGTTCAAGGCCAGCCTGGTCTACAAGAGGTGTTCCAGGATAGGAACCAAAAAAACTACGGAGAAACCCTGTCTCGAAAAATCAAAAAAAAAAAAAAGAAAAAGAAAATGCTAATAGCAGGCATACCATAATAAATATTATGACGTCATACCCCTCCAAAAAACTATTTCACAACTCTCCAAAATGCAGGCAACACAACCCAGACACCTATGCAGAGGTAGAAACAGAAAGAGTATAAGAGTCAGGGGACCGGGATGTCTGCTTCATGGCTGTCTCTTTTACACAGGATGAAAAAGCTACACCTATGAAATAACAACAGTATGGTTATCTAAACTTTAAGACCCAAACAACACAACACCAGCTGCCAGGTCAATGGGAAAGGCTGAATTCTCACACAAACAAAGCCCTACTCCCCGATGAAGAACTGCAGGCAGCTAACGACTGCTGAGGGAGGGACAATTAGTCTTCTGGGATGAGCCTCCTAGTGATGAGCCCTTCAAACACAAACCTAAAAAACACGAAGTGGACTCAACAGAGTAAATTTTCATATTTATGTACGCATAACAACAATAAAGAATAAGAATGAATTAAAGCATGAAGTGATGGTGGCAGGAGGGAAACGCGAGGACATCTTTTCAGTTACCCTGACATTAACACTGCTATAGCTATTCATTAACATATTGGTGACACGTGTTCCACGAGTTTCCAGAAATAACTCAGCCATAGTTAAACATCATGTGACTCCAGAATCATATGCAGTGATGGGAGCAGAACCAATGAAGTAGAACACAGCAGGAAGTGACTCAGGGAAGCCAGGCTTAATTCTCTCTTAAGCCCCTCAGGGAATTCTCCAGACAGTTTTGGTTATGATCATTAATGAGTGTTGCCATGAATTTATTTTCCTTGCAAATATTTATTTGAACAGGATATAACAGGCTGTACCCTGCCAATCCTCTGGGCAGCTTGGGCCACTGGGAAACCCTGGGCTCTAGAGAGTGGCTCTTAGCAGACAGTATCCTTCTATAGACAATCCAGAGGCCAAACCCTGGTGGCTGCTGTGAGACTGAAATAATGACACTGGAGCCAGCTACAATCTAGCAGGAGACACATTGTGTCAAAGAGAGTTAAACAGGAGCATGCACACAAGAAGGCACTATGCACAGGAGACACATTGTGTCAAAGACAGTTAAACAGGAGCATGCACACAAGAAGGCACTATGCACAGGAGACACATTGTGTCAAAGACAGTTAAACAGGAGCATGCACACAAGAAGGCACTATGCACAGGAGACACATTGTGTCAAAGACAGTTAAACAGGAGCATGCACACAAGAAGGCACTATGCACTTGGACTTCACCTTATACGTGTGCCCTGGGAAAATAAGGCGACTACCTGGGGATCTGGGGATGTGTTTCCTCTGATGCTAGTTCTGAATACACCAACTGATTACCCACTACCAAATGGCCAGCCCTGGAAACATACATATGAGTAAGATTACTATAGAGATTGTATTTAGAAATATATATGTAAACACATCCATGCATGTGAAAATAAGAAAGTGAAAAAAGAGAATGTGAATTTGAAAGAGAGCAAGGAGGAGAATATGGGAGGGTTTTAGGACAGAGGTTCTCAATCTATGGGACACTAACTCTTTGGGGCTCAAATGAACCTTTTATTGGAATTGTACATCAGATATCCTGCATATCAGATATTTACATTACAATAGAAGGAAACTACAGTAATGAAATAATTTTATGGGTAGGGTCAACACAACATGTAATTAAGGGTTGCAACATTAAGAAGGTTGGGACACACTGATTTAGAGGGAGAAAAAGGAAGGGAAAATTATGTAGCTATATTGTAATCTCAAAAAAAGAAAAAAAAACCCTCAAATTCCAGCTTCATAAGTGAAGAAGAGGAGGGTTTTTTCTGTTATTTTATTTTTTATTCTTCTCTCATTTATTACATCCTGATCAGTTTCCCCTCTCTCCACTTCCCCCCGTACCCGCCCCCCCACATGCCTAGATCCACTCCTCCTCTGTTTCCCTTCAGAAAAGAGCACATCTCCCAGGGCTATCACCTGAACACAAAGGACCAGAGAGGCATCTGTCTGTCGGTGAGTTGGGTATAATTCAGAGACATGTAAATTGTCTGGCAAACTTATATTATGAACTAACTGGTGGCTTAAGACTGTCTTAGAATAATTCACTGAGCTTGACACCTATTCTATATGCTTTTCCAAACTTGTGTTTTATTTTGGACAGAAAAAAAAATCAAAAGAGTAATCAGAATAATAATTTATAGAATCCAAGTCTCGTTCATAGGGTCCGTGTGTTTTTTCACATATCTTTGAATTCTAGCTTCATTTCTGTCACTGTGATTAAAGACCCATCAAAAGGCAATGGGGGGATTGTTTGGCTTATAATTCCAGGCTGCAGTCTATCAGTGAGAGGAAGTCAGCTCTGAGCTTGAGACAGCTGGTCATATCACATCCACAGTCAAAAACAGAGAAATGAACAGTTCCTCTTCTCCACTCTCATACAGTTCAAGGCCTGCTGCCTAGGGAATCATGCTAACTGCAGTGGCTGAGTCTTTCTGTATCAGTTACCTTAAGCCTGTTCCACCTACCAGTTTTGATAGCGCTATCCTCCATTTCCGTGCTTCTCTCCTTCCTTCTGATTCCTTCCCTTCCACTCCCTTGCTCCCTGCCCTTCTGAATACATCTACTGTGTTGTTTATTGACTTTGATATTGGCTTCCAGGAACCGGGTTTGGCTCTATTTTGATCGCAGAGCCAACTTTGGTCCTATGTGCAATTTTCTTGATCTCTAACATTTACCTGCTCTTATTTTTACCCAGTCTAGAGTGTTTTTTCTACTCATGATGAATACATACATTAGTGTTAGGCATTTCCTTTTTTCTTTATCTGTATGTAGTGTCATTAACTCCCTTTGGGTTCCTGCTTTGTTCTAACCACTACATATAAATACAATGTTTACTTGTTTCAAATATTTGCCTTTCATTAAGTTAAAAATATTTTCTAACGTCCCATAATGATCATTTCACTTTTAACCCATCTGCAAATGTAAAAATGTATTCCTTGAGAGAGAATGAAGTTGATACTCTCAAATATTTATAAATCTATATTGAAAATCTAACTTCTGACTGGTGTTTAAGCCATTTATAATTAATGATTATTAATACAGTCATGTTCAAATTAACCATCTTTACAATTGTTTCCTATTGGCTCCATCTCTTCTTTCTTCCCCTTTGACTCATTCTGTCTATGTTCATATTAATTAAGCATATTTTATGATTTAAAAAAGCTTTACCAGTCTCCAGAAACTCTTAAGACTTTTAAAATTCTCAAGCCTCCCCAGGGTTGTATAAGCAGTTCACGGTACCTGGGGAGAGAGACCCCCAACCTGCTGGGCTGCAGCTGCTTTCGTTATTTCAGAGCTGCAGGAACACAGTTTCCATGCTGGGTGACTTTGCTTGGATACAGTGGCCTGTGTGTCACTCATGCTCATCTCAGTAACCCTTGGCCCTTAGTCCTTTGAGTAACCCCAATAAACTCATCGTCCACTTAGCCAGACTCAGGGTGACTCATCCCCTTGGACTGCCATTAGTGCTTATCTGGGGTGAATAAATATTTAATGTCTTCCCAGGAAAAGTCACATAACAAATGACAATATAAATGGGCCAAAATCCTGTAGCCTATTTTAGTTTCTGAAGAATCTCCCCACCGACTTCCACAGTTGACACTCCCACCAGCAGTGAACCAAGGCTCCTTTCCCCACCCCCCACCCCCCGCTAACACCCACCCTCCGTCTTCTCTAAGGCATTCATTCTGACTGCATTTCCTTGAAGGCTATGAATATTGATTATTCCTTCAACAATTTATCAGCTCTTTGTATTTCTTCCCTTTGAAAAGCGTCTAACTTCATCAGCCTACTCCACATCATTATTTGTGTTTTGTATTTAATTCTTGAGATAAAAGTGAAATAGACAAGATTGCCGGGCAAAAAAAAATGGAATATTGGGGGTGGGGTGGGATGGGGGTAAGGGGAGATGGAGAGAGAAAAGTGTGAAGGAGAGGATGAAGGGAACTTGGGGAAACGGGATGATTGGGGATATAGGAAGGTTGGATAGGGGAGCAGGGAAACTCATATCTTAGTTAAGGGAGCCACCTAAGGGTTGGCAAGAGACTTGAACTTGGAGTGGCTACCAGATGCCCAGGGCAATGTCCCCAGTTAGTTCCTTGGGCACCTGAGGATAGGGAACCTGAAATGAACCTATCCTATAGCCATACTGATGAATATCTTGCATATCACCATAGAACCTTCATCAAGCGATGGATGGAGATAGAGACAGAGACCCACACTGGAGCACCGGACTGATCTCCCAAGGTCCTAATGAGGAGCAGAAGGAGGGAGAACATGAACAAGGAAGTCAGGACCACGAGGGGTGCACCCACCCACTGAGACAGTGGGGCCGATCTATTGGGAGCTCACCAAGGCCAGCTGGACTGTGACTGAAAAAGCATGGGATAAAACCGGACTCTCTGAACATGGCGGACAATGAGAGCTGACGAGAGGCCAAGGACAATGGCACGGGGTTTTGATCCTACTTCATGTTCTGGCTTTGTGGGAGCCTAGACAGTTTGGATGTTCACCTTCCTAGACCTGGATGGAGGGGGGAGGACCTTGGACTTTCCATAGGGCAGGGAACCCATTTGGCTCCTGGGACTGGAGAGGGAGGAGAAGAGGAGTGGGGGGAGGGGGAGAGGGGTGGGAGGAGGGGGAGGGAAATGGGAGGCGGGGAGGAGGCAGAAAATTTTTTTTTCAATAAAAAAAGAAGAAGAAGAAGAAGAAAAGTGAAGTCAGAGATGTAAAAGGGTAAGATCAGAACAGAGACACCGGGAGCTATTCTGACAGAGTTCAAATATCAATTCTAGGAGCCGTGAAACCCGGGTGAGGGAGGCAACAGCAGTGAAGCCTGCATCATACTTGGAGCTGTCTGGAGCGTTGTTAGGAAAACACTACAAGCTTATATAGCACACAGGGAAAGGACTCGGTGTTCTCAGTTATGCTGGCTCAAAGAAAGAGGAGACAAAGGAGGAAGCTGGAACGCTGTCTGTGGCCACTGACTCCACGTGAAATGTCAACTCTCCATTCCTTCCTCCTAAGCTCTGCCTTCGTTTCTGTCACCTGCAGGTCTAATCCTTACACTTCACAATTCCAACAGTGAGATGTAGAAGCAAATAGCTCCAACTCAAGGAAAACACAATGCCCTCCCCACCAGCACTCTTTAGTGGGGATGAAGAACGTGTCAATCATCCGCTTAACCAGAGAATGTTTACATATGGGAGACTCCTGCTAGTAACTGGCTTCTAGAAACTCCTGCGTTCATCTTTGCATCCCTAAGTCTATTTACCCAAGAGACTGTACTGCAGCTGAGTATAAAAAGAGCTCTCTCTATTTGTGGGTATTCTCAGTCTTTAGTCAAAGCAGCAGTAAGAACTATTTGGGTTGTGGGGTGGTCTGAAGAAGGAATGGGTCTCTGCCAGAGCCAAGTAGGGAGCTTCCCTCAACAAGCTCTGGTTTCAAAAGCCTATGCCAGAAGATGGGGAGTGATTAGGTTTGCATATGAAACACAAATATCTGTACCTCCCACGGGGGAAAAATATGTGTGTGCCAATTGCTGTCCCATCCTCAATGTCCAGAACACTGCCTACTGCTTAGTAAGGACACGGAGAATCCAGAGCGGTACTTGGTGTACAATCAGTGCGACTGCAAACACACAGCTTAAGCTTTTAAGACAAGATAAACTGCAGACTTAAGCTATTAGACCTCAATTAGATAACGGAACCTTCATGAAAGCATCTGAAATGCAGGGGGCCTTTGGTTATTCTTCTCCCGAAGCCCCTCTCACTGTCTGGATCTCTTTCTTAGGCTCCCTTTGTGGACCCACCTTTGCTCAGCGAGGAGGGAAAAAGAGGGGAGTCCACGAAAAAGGTAAGGAAATGTAAGAGCCTCCTAAAGAGCTTTTGGAAACAATGGTACCTTTAAGTCATTCTCATAGTCTGCTGAGATTTTTGTAGTCAGCTTCTGCACACATGGGGCCCTTCATCCACATCTGTCTGTTTGACATTCAAATTTAATCAACAGATCAAAACTACTGAGAAAAGTAACTGTATCTATAACAAACATGTATAGACTTTTTGCTGTCGTTATTTCCTAAATAATATGCTGTTATTTATATGACAATTATAATTAAGTTTTGTAATAAATATCAAGATGATTTAAGGTATTTATATAGGATTAATATCAGTTATATGCAAATACACTGCTTTATATAAATGACTTCCCATGACTGTGAATCTCCAGAGAACTTGAGCAGTGGTGGATGCTGTTATAACACCAAGGGAGTTGAGGACAAAAGAGGATGCTGTCCTCTGTCCAGTGGGAAGGATGCAGACTTTTCAAAGCTATTCCTACAGAAGTCGGAATGAACTAAACATATAAACAGTAGCATAAGCAGCATAGACTTATCAAACTATTAGTATGTGATGAGTTCACCTGTAGTCCTATTCATGAGCTACTTGTCAGTAATGGTGAAATATGGGAAAAATATGTGGAAGAAAATGACCAGCAACAGCCCTTATGTAACAGACATGACCAGAGGGATCAAATAATTACGCCAATGCTAACTCTAAATTTCTAGGGAGCTCCAGTGCCACCCCACGTTGACCCTGCTGTACTCTGCAGTCTCCTAGGGAGTGTGTCAGCAAGAGCCAAGCCTTGCTCTTCGTCTCTTACTGCTGTTGAACTGTCAATGGTGATGTTTAAAAAGGAAAGTCTCTGTGGGTTACTGCCTGTGTGTCTATTCACCTTCTGATAAGAAAGCACAGGAAAAGGTAACAAGACAAATGTGGCAAAGGGGAGGGCAGGGAGATTCGTCCAGGCTGCTATTCGTGTTACTCATGCAAGGGAAGCAGCAGAGGCCAGCCTGACACCTACACCCCACACCCCCCCCCCACCCACACCCCCACACATCTCTGCCTTTTCCTGGCTTCCACTTTCTAGCTTGCGCTGAGTTCTAACTGCCCTGATTTGGTGACAGACCGGCCCATGAGCTCGTGGCTTCTGCCAAGTTCCTGGTTTTCTTCTTTTCTTGAAGACAAGGAAGAACTCTGCTTGAATGTCATCTGGAACCTACATTGAGACATATACCAAAATGCCTGTGGTCTGACCTTAAGCGCAGGAGCCAGAAGCAGGTAAGGAAATTCTTCATGAAATAATCGGGAGCACGAACGGAAGGGTTGGTCTTGAGTGGGGCGACACTGGGCAATCTTCATTGACGTCTTACTAGTAAAGACAGGTTGTGTTTGGGATGTTGTAATTGACTGGAATGTTAAATATTTGTCAGTAATAACCTGGGGATCCAAACCTTAAGCATTATAACTGGTGGTGATTTGGGTTTCCTAATTGTGCTTGACATGTCTGCAGTGATTCAAAAGAAACTGTTTCAACAGTGTCTACCCGGGGCATTTCAAAATCATGTAAAAGGTACTGAGACGGCTTCTCAAAAGTAAATCCACGGTCATATTCCCTCTTTCAAAACTTTCATTTTGAAAAAAAGTTTCTCCTTTTCTGCAACTGGATGCATATGCATATAATAAATTGTGTCTCCCTGAACATACACTATACTTACCAAGCATTTAGCTTGGCCCTTATACAGCAATTTAACTCTAATAACACCTAGTAAAATCTGCATTTGATCTTCAAGAGGCATAAAAGCCAAAACAAAATAATTATCCTATACATAGCAAAACTTTGCATTCATTTGCAGATACTAACTTATACTATATAACTAATCAGCTAAACTACTGAAAATACTTGACCAATGTTAAATTATTTTAGTACCAAATGATCTAAATGTTAATGTAAAAATAAGAAAACAACGTATTCACTAAATATATTGAGGTAACATTTTAACTTCTACAAGCATATAAAATCTTATACTTTAATAAAATTTGTAAATGCATACAAGCACACACATACGATCACACACTCGCAGATATCTATGAAATATATACTGTCATGCCTGTTAAACCTGAGGAAAAAGTAACGGGATACCAAGGTACTCAAAGCACAAAGCCCCAATTAGGGGAAGCTGGCAGTGTGGGTAATACACTACCATTTACTGGCATGCAGCAGCAGCCCTTCAGAGAGGAAGCAGGAAATAACAAGTACCTAGATGGAAGGCAACAAGAGGTGATCTCACCAGGAGCCAAAATCCCCCTGCACACTAAGAGGCTACCATGTCTGCTGTTTCCTGCAGCCCAAGGACTCCTATCAGCCCCGTCTGGTGATGGTTTTACTTGCTTCCTGTTCTTCCTGATAACCACTCACTGACCAGCACGTCCTCGCCAATCCCTTTAGTCGGGTACTTTAGTACTATTTTTTTTTTCATTAAATTATCACTGACAATGTTAATAGAAAATATCACAGCCAGGAGGATAGAGCGGTAAGGAGAAATGTCTCTCAAAGCCAGTGTCATAGAGGACAAAGCACATGAGACAGTTCAAAGTTACACTAGGTAACAGGGTACTAAGTAACCTTCCTAAGTATCCGATCCACCAAGCTCTCTAAACCCCGTTCCTATTTTCTGAGTCATAAAGCATCAGTTCAGATAATATCTGTGAAGTCATTAACAACATCATGTATGAAGAAAATACACAGTAAATGAGGGACAACAATGTTGCTTTTAATGTTTTCACAAAAAAATAGCATCATCAGAAAAAATATAACTACACAACAGAGCGTCAGAAAACATAATCCAGCAGTTCCAATACTGAAGACTAAAACAGTTAAGACAGAGCAACAGGGAGAAGGTCTTTCAAACTTGAGCCCACAACTGACTCACCTAGTACTGAACTGCAACACCTAACCCTGCATCTACCTCTGCAGGATTTTCAATCATTTCTTGCTTTAATATTCAAGTACAAGGAGTTTCCTGTTGATGCTGAAACTGGTGATCTGAGGTCCGCTTATTCCCCAGTGATATGACATTCGTAACAAGCTGCCTAAGGTTCTCATTCAATGGTACCTAATTACTAAATAGATACTCAAGGAGGAGACACCCCAGCACCTCTCCAGCTATGATGTGACTGAGGACTGCACTAGTCTTTAGCACAAGCTAGTGAGTCAAGAAGGAAAGGAACAATGGTCAAGACACTTCTTACAGACTCAAGATGCTCCTGAAGTCACCTGCTCAACACAGGAGCAGCAATGGTTGAGAAACCATGTTCCCTGCAGTAAATGTTTTTAAAATAGACTGAATTGTTGAGGCTTTTCTAAGCCTGAAGTTCTGAGAACTGAGGGGACATGTTCACTGCACAGGCTCCTGTGTTTCCCTCAAGACAGAAGCGAATGAGTTATCTTGATCTCTCAGCATGAGCCAACTCTACAACACCAGTGATCTATGACACTACCATCAACATTCCGTCATGGGCATCTATCTGTGTTTTAAAAACACCATCTAGTGGAGGAGAGGAAACAGAAAGAAATAAAGATTACATCAACCGAAAGTTAAGAGTCCAATAGTGCCAAGTCTGTTTAGACAGAGTTCTCCAAGGAAGGGCCCATGAGTCCTATCTATGTGCAAATACTTGACCTTCAACCCACTGAATCAGAAACTCGAGGGTCAGAGCTCAGCAGCCTATGTTTGAACAAGTCCTTCTGGTGATTCTGAAGCGCAAATCTGACCTCCACACCACAGAGAATGATCATACAAATAACAGGCATACCTGTTACTTGGATACAATTATAAATAGTGCTCTCTATTTCATAGTGGCCTGGTCACCTCACAGACAAACTGAGTGCTTTAGTCCAGACAAAGTAGCGTCTGGGACTGCAAATCAGTTGTAAGTCTGCTGCTGCATCCACGGTCCCTATGAATGTAAAAAGGAAGTGCTTCCTCAGGAGAGTCTTGACACATCAGTTTAAGAGAACCAGCCACATCACAGGTATACTACCTTCACAAAAAAAGCACATATGAATAAAGCATGTAAAATCTAGTTTAAATTCTCAGCATCCTGAGCAACATACAGGCAACATATAAAACAGAAATCCCTACCCCTGCAACACATAATTTCCCCAACTAGGTCTTTAAAATTCCCTTTATTAAATCTGACTCCTCCTTTTGTCTGAGATAGCATCCTAAAAAATGATACCACTATGAGGTAAATTACTTATCCTTCTAGTAAACCCTGGGCTATAATAATTCACAGGAAAACCAAGAGAATATGCCCACGAGGGTTCTCAATCCACCTGCACTTTTAATGTTTAAGACGTTGCTTTGGTATCTAATCAATTTCTGTTTCCTTTGAAAACTTCTGACTTTACTCAGCCTAAATTAAATTGCTAGCCTTTCATTCCCCATGGAAGTTAGCCATCTGCTCTTTGTGAAAAGCATCAAATGTCTTACATGTTATGTTCTGACTGTTCATCCTCCAGATAAGAGGAGGTTTGTGGTTTCTATTCAATTATAGAACATCTACTGTTGACATTAAGATACCAAAGAGAAGAGAAAAGGACCAGCTATGAGACATACGTGCCCAGAAAAAGCTATATGTGTTGGTGTGGTCATCCTGGCAAGGAACTGAATGCTTGGCTTTCCAGGATCATAAAATAAACTTCTAATATATCACACACGGCCACTGAACTCTATTGTGAGTTAAAACCACACAGTCTGGAAATATGCCCAATTTCTCTTTTTTAATAGGAGAGATACCTGGTTGGAAAGGTTGGTTGTGAGATTTTCCCAAGGTGAGCTCACCAAGGCTTCATAGAAGGAACATTTCCATTCTGCTGTAAAACACAGACAAAGTCCTCCTCTTAGTCTAAGGCTGCTGAAGGACTGAACTGCAGTCCACTCTGGAAACACTGACTCCGTACCACATGACAGCCACACTCTAGAAGCTGGCCATACCCTGACATGAAGCACCTTCCTCTGGACCCCATTCCAATGGGTCACATTAAAACCTAACTTTAAATATAACCCCTACTCTTATTCCAATACTAATTGTCTAAAAAGTCAGGCCAGTGATCTTTGGCCACATAATTTCTTAGGATATATTTTTAACTTTACAGAGATTTTGAGGATATTCTAATCTCACTACAAGCCAGTGAATACTTGCTGGCTTGTCCTATCTCCCTATCCTAGCCCAGTGAGAGCTTACAGCGCTACACTTACTAATAACCATAAGAAAATTGAGAAAATGGGCCTTGGTGTTCAATATCCTCTTCCCCTCCTGACTCCTGAAACTGTCCTTCTGCCTGCAAGCACCACCTTTACAGAAGTGAGAACGGGAAGGGAAAGGATGAGGTCTGACATGAAAAGAAAACCTAGAGCCAAGGGCTCCTGTTGTCTGTGATGAGTTTGAACGCAGCAGCTATCCCCTTAGCTGGTGCCACTAACACAGACTGGTTAAAAACATAGATTAAATTTAACCAAAAGCACAGGGCTAAAAGGAATAGTTTCTGGAGAACAAATATTTTTAAATATATTTTATACTCTGTGCATGTATGTCTCCACAAGTATGGATGAACTACATGAGGGTAAGAGAACAACTTTTGGGAGCCAATACTCTCCATCCACCATGAGTCCAGGGATAGAACTCAAATGAGTAGGCTTGGTGGCAAGCTCCCAGATTCACAGACCCATTTGTTAGCCTTTAAATACATTATTTTACCTTTGAATGCACAATGCCATTTACTGCTCAATCCTTTGATACTGTGGCAAAGCATTTGACTGCCTAATTACAGATCTGCAACTGATTTCCTTCTGTCCAGATGTAGCATACTGCCAGTACTGTCTGGCTTCTTAGTCTATTTCAAATAAACAGTAAGACAGGATTTTAAAGAACTAAGAAGTCACATGAGTAAAATAACTCAGGCTCAGATTAAATTGCCAGTCCCTGAAGAGACCTAACTCTGTTCTTAACAGTTAAGTTTCCCAGACAATGAAGGAAATAAGAAAAGCCTTACACCAAACTGACGACAATGAAGGAAATACGGAAAGCCTTACACAAACTGGCAACAAGACTCACACGTTTTATCTAAAGCCCTTCTCTGCTAAGCCACCTTGGAAAAGGCATGGTGCCCTGTGCTTCCTAAGGCAGGAAGTCATCCCTTATGCATTAAAACAAAAAACAAGGAACAGAACAATTGTAAAAGATGTACATCCTGTAATAAGATTCTCTAGTTTTAAATCCTGACCAGACCGCTTCGTTTGATGCAGCCTTGATTGAGCTACTTAATGACTCCGTGCCTCACTTTCCTCAGCAAGATAACATACAGAGTAAATAGTTAATAATACTATCCCAGCACTATGACTGGCGCGACATAAGAAAGCAATCACTGTACACGGATGCCACCGTGTTCTTTCTCAGTAAAACAGCTCAGTGGCAGTCTGATGGCTGTAAGAACCAAAGAAACCAAAGTTATAAAATTAAATTGCTTCTTATTGATTGCTTTTTTTTTCATTTATAAAAGCAGAATACGATAGCTGTTTAGAAGGATCAGTGTAATATCTACCACATGCCTGGTACAAAATTAAAAGCTAAAATATGGTAGTTACTAACACAAAAAGCCTGACGCATATACTTACTGCAAATCCAAAGGCAAAAGATGTCCCTTTCTATGCATCTATCCCAATCCAGAAAAATTACTTTCCCAAACAAAGCACTTAACGAATAAAATACATAACAAAATCAAAAAAAAATTGACTCTGTGATGTTATAGCAGGAGATCGGAACAAGGAAAAAGTTGTGAGTGCTTTATCTCAAAAGAGGGAAGTAGGAAACGATAGGCTAATATTTGGAATTACACACTTAGCAAATGAATAAAACGTCAGTTAAGTCATTAATGTCCCCCAAACACAGCTTGTTTTTTTTTTTTTCCCACTTCCCTTTAAGAATGTTGTCTCTCTTGTCAGATGCTCCTTGGTCAAACAAAGGTTTAGAATTGTTTCTTCAAGTTCCTCAGCTCTTTTCTAGATTGAGTTCTTGTCTTTCTATCATACTTGAAATTCTTTAGCAGATGTATAGAGTGTCTTAGGTACTTTTCTATTCCTTTAAAAAAAAAAAATACTAGACCAAAGCAACTCATAAAAAGGAAATGTTGAATTTGGGGTTTATGGTTCCAGAGGGTTAGACTGCAGGACCATCAGGCATTGCAGCAGGTACGCAGGTGTGGTACTGGAGCAGTAGCTAAGAGGTCAGGGCCTGAGATACAACCACCAGACAGAGACTCTGAATGACATGGGTTTTTCAAACCTCAAAGTCTGCCCTCAGTGACACACCTCCTCTAGCAAGGCCACACCTCCTGAACAGTTCCACTAACAGGGATCAAACATTCAAACACATGCACCTATGGGAGCCATTCTCATTCAAACCACCACACAGTGTAAATCTCTCCTCCTAACTATGTCAGCGGTGTCTAATGAAAGGCAGAAGAGTCAATCTTAATAAACGCCGATGATGATTTTCCTTTTACCATCAGTGTATTTTGTATCCTGAGAAACCATCACCTGTCCACAGCTGGGTGGATATTCTGCTTCTCCCTGGCAACATTGCTCTGGCTGTTTACATTCAGAGCACAGAACATCATAGACCACTTTGCTAACAAAATAGTTCTGCAAAAAAATATTTTATAAACATTGATAACTGAGTTATAAATATCCTGTGAGTCAGAAAACTATATATTCTGACAGAAGTCAGTCTCTAGAATGGCCTACGCTGAGCCTGAGTAACAATTTCTACAGAAAACACATCGAGGAATGAAGTCAAAAACCAGACTCAGGCTAGAGAGACTGCACAGTAGTTAAAGTGCTTGCTGCTCTCACAGAGGACAGGAGTTCCCGGCATTCATGCCAGGAGACTCATTACTGCCAGGAACTCCAACTCCAGGGGACATGGCACTCTTCAGGCACATACTCACATGCACACGTGTGCACACAGTCATACATTTGAGCGTGCACATACACACACACACACAATTAAAAAACAAAAACAAAGCAGATGTACATTTTAGCCAGGCATGATGATTTATACCTTTAATCCCAGGAATTGGGAAATAGAGGGAAGCAGATCTCTGAGTTTGAAGCCAGCCTGGTCCACATATAGCAAGTTCCAAGTCAGACAGAGATATAGTGAGACTTTATGAAAAACAGAAATAAAAGCAGGGCAAGGTGACAAGCAAGAAGCATCTATTTAGAATGAGAGCCATGGCTGCCCCGTCCTGGTGTTAAACTGAAACTAATATTAGGAATCCAATGTTCCAGTTTATATACATCAGCAGTTTAACTCCATACAGAAAATAGTCATTTTTACCCTTGTTAGAATAACTGCTATGTTACTGGTGTGGACTGAGTTCTTCCATATGAGCCAGGCTCCACAACACAGAAGAGAGCAGCTCTGAGCAACACTTCCCAATGAATGAGATGTGTTTCAAGTTCCCTTCTCTGTGGCCTAAGTCATTGATGGTTGCCTGCAAGGCTGAGGTGTTCCTATACATCTTCCTGAAAAATATCAAGTTAAAACATAAACAGATCATTCCCGATATTCAGATGAAGATATCATCATTCATAAAAATGAATAAAAATTATTCATGTTAAATTGGAGCATTTCAAGCTATTTTCTTGAGAGTCATCGTGAAGTTAGAAGACTTACAAAATACTCATTTCCACTCCAATGGGTTTTGGAACAATGAATGCATTTAGTACAGCAACAGACCGCACATACAGAGGTTAAAAAACGCTATTCTGAAGAGCTGTATTTTGACAGCTGTTTCCTGGTACTGAGCCTTGTTTAGCAAGGTTCACTTCTTATCCCGATTTGGAGCTCAGCTTCTTGCACTGCAGCTGGGGAGTGGTCATGGGAAACACACTATCAAGCAAAGGCTCATGGACCTGTGTGGACCTGGAGCTGCTGTTTTCAACAATTCTCTCTAGACACTGTCATTTCTCCACACTGCTCAGGATTACTTCTACCATGTTACCCAAAGTTTCTCTTGTTGGGTATTTCAAAGTACATTCAATGACAGGGCTCAACAATTTTACCAGTTTGTTCACATTTTTATTTTGATGAATTCATGCTGTCTTTGTGTGTCTTTGCAGTTGCTGCTGGTAATCAAAGCAGGGACTCTGTGCATGCTTAAAAACATGCTGTAACACTGAGCTATACCCCCGGCCCTCTTTTTTCATTTTCAAAGAATATTTTCAATACTCAAAAACTGAGGCTGTGAATTTTATTACCAGAAATCTAATGGCCTTTACAAAGTGTGCAGAACCATCATTACAATACAGTTGCCATAGCAATACTGTAACATAAAAAACTACTGGGTGGGGGGAGTGAAAGGGGCTGGGGAAAGCAGGGGAAGCACCTGCCAAGGACAGACTGTGCCTTGGGCTTAGGAACTCCTACAATGAAATAAGTTCAAACCACATTCAAAGCCTCCTTGGTCTTTTCTGCCACCTTCAATTCCTAGGTTCCAAGCCTTTCCCTAATCTCCTGAAAATGTCATATATACCTCTCATTTTAGGTATTCTGACTTATTTTCATCTGTCAGGAGAACACTTATTTCAACAAAACTGCACCCACATCCATATACAACGTATCAAACCAGAAGCATCCCTGGTGAGGCTATTCCCTTCCCTCCCCCAGGAACACTGTTTGGAAAGCCCTCAAGGTTGGCACAAATGGGCCAGCTATATGTTTCCTGCTATATAGAAAGGATTTCTGGCTGGACATACTACAAAATAATCACCACTAATGTGAGGAGAGGTAGGGGATATGGATGGGGAGGGCCTGTAAGCATACACCTAAGGTGGTATGAACACAGACTCAAAAGCATTGCAGGATATCAGACACAAACGAGTAAAAACAAGTAGGTAAAAAGCAAGGTTTGGTGGCAAAGCCTTTAATTTGAAGCCTCAGGAGGTAGAAGCAGGTGGATCTTTGCAAATATGAGGCCAGACTGGTCTATGCATTAAGTTTCAAGCCAGTTAGGATTTACAGTGAGACGCTGTCTTAAACAGGCAATATGCTGAAAGGTACGAAATCACTCAATGGAATTCCATGACTCAGTTCCTCTAATCCCTTTCATTTTGAGAGAGTGTATGCAGATGCATATAAGTGTGTAACTCAGTAAGTGTATCAGTGCAGATGTGTGTAAGCTGAGGCTTGCAGGTGGAGGTCAGACAACAACCACAAGTGTTTCAACTTGCATGAGAAGGCGTATTTTTTTTTATTGTGTTTCCACTGTGTATGCCAGGCTAAATGACCCTTGAACTTTCAGAGATTCCACTTCCAATCTCCCCATAGAAGTGCTGGGATCACAAAGCTGTCTTTTATACCAGTTCTGGGGATTCAAACTCAGTCTCCAAACTGCTGCATCAGGCATTATATTCTCTAAGTATCGCTCTCCTCCTCCACCCTCCTTCACTCATTCTGAGATCTGTGTGAGGCACCACCCTAGAACATGGGTCCAATTAGTGCCGATCCCAGAGAAAGACCGCCAGTAAGCAAGTAACTCACAGCATCAAGAAGCGCTTTGAGAGAGGGAGAACAGGCACAAACACGGCCAACTCCTTCCCAGGTTAAACCATTTGGGGCGTTTCAGCATCATTATGTCAGAACCTTGGTTGGGGTAACAGCACGCTCTTGTGCAAAGGACAGAGTCAGAACCATGCTTTGGTGAGCCATCCTTTGAAAGGAGATACAGGCAAGCTTGGGGCCTCCTGTGATGCAAACAGTAAAGCCCTCCTTAAAAGAGAAAAATCTGCTTTACAGTCTAAGGACCTAAGCAAAAGCCTGGGAAGAAGACTAATGACCCTGGAGATGTAGGAAACGGGTGGAACAACTGCACCCCCAATAAACTATGAACAAATGTCAATGGCCTCAGCGCTCAGCAGTTCTTAAGTGCTTCTTCTGGCTTCTCTTCCTTCAGACAGGGTAACTGTCCAACTCTCTCTTCCAGGAACTAAAAGTCGGCCTGCCCTACTCTCAGGCATCTCCCTCCCTCTTTCCGTCCCTCCTTCCCTCCCTCTCTCTTCCCCTCCTTCCCTCATTCTTTCTTTCATCTTTTCAAGAACTCTGAGTTTCCTTGTAGGGAATCTGGCTCCACACCTCAGAAGCCATCTTAGAACGAAAAAGCAGGCTGGGGGCAGGACACAGTGTGGGAACCAAGTCCATGAGAAGCCAGTTGAGATGGCTGTGAATGCTACAGACCAGAACAGAGAGGTGTAAAATGAGGCAGCCAGAAACAGGAAGAGATGGGGAGATTTTCCAAGGCATGGTGACGTCCTTGGTGGGAGGTCATGGGGAAGACATGTCACCAGAAGGAGACAGAGAGGCAGTGCACACAAAGGATACAGACCGTGTGAGGAAGAAGCTGGGTGGGGCAGCAGTCAGAGAGAGCCACACAGGCTGGGTTTGAGATCTGAGTTTTATTCTGAATCAAGTGTAGCCCCAAAGAGAGATGGGGGAAAGAGGGAAAACTGGGAGACTCTTGCCTTCACTATGACTGAAGGAAGGTTCTCAGCAATTAATGCCACAACCTGAGGAGCAACAATTTCACTGCAAAGACACTGATGATATCTAATCCATATAAGAAAACCCTCCACTCTGACTGCGGCTCAGCTGAGAGAAGGTCACTGTGGGCACTCATAAGCCAACTAGCAAGTTTCTTTAGAATTTCTGAGACGGAAGATGTTGTCAAGACAAGCCTTTTGCTCAGCTGACAAAGTGCACTGCTCGTGTTTTCCCTGATGAAGAGTTCAGCTCCTAGGGCGGCACATCCGAGGATGACTCAAATCGTATGCTATGTGAGCACCGACTCTCTGATGCACATCAAATAATTTCTAAATAAGGGAAGAGATCCCAGCAGAGGTGTGCAGACAAAGCTCAAAAGCTAGCCTTGGAAGAAGAAAGTGGAAAGAACCCATAAAGGACTGGCACTTCAACTGACTGGTGGGCAGCTGCTCAAAAGAACAGAGGGAGAGCTCCCAAAGTTCACAGAGAAAAGTCACCCAGATCCAGAGGGGGGCGGCAGGGGAACACAAGAGACCCTACTGAGTCCATGATTTCTCTGTTTAAGAACTGCTCACGGACAGCTGGCCACACTAACATCAACACTGCTTGGTGAGCATCATTTCCCCAGATTCTTTCCACAACCCCGTGGGATACAGAGACTTTTTGCCAGTTTACTGATGCATAGAGCGTCTTACCCAGTGAGTCAGCTGAGGGGCAGGGATGGAGTGTTTGAGTCTGGCAATTCCAACCCTTAACCTCTGCAGTGTATTAATCCCTGAGAAATGAGTTCTTACTCGCAGGGTGTATTAAATCAATTTGTCCTCAGATTCTTTCTTTCAAACACCATTAAAGGAAACGTTAAAAGTTTCACTTAGTGTTCTGAGAAACGGTTTTAAGAAAATCTAATTAATGATGAAGCATTTAAAGCTTTGCTGCTTGGCAAAGTTGATATGACCCACACTACCATTAAGCTCAAGATCAAAGTCCAGGCTAACTTCCCAAACAAATGCTATTTATAAGCAGTGGATATTTTGTCCGTCCTTGTTGGGATAAGGAACTGTGAGTGCCACATTTGTTTATTTCCTTCTGGATCGAGATGCTTATAAGTTTCCATCTCTAAAAAGTGTCGTGTCATCCAGTCTAAACTCCAGCAGATGCCCAAAATTTCAGGGCAAGCTGAGAAGGTTCCAATCAGCAGGCACGGTTTGGGCAGTTTCCCAGGCTAGTAGTACTGGGCCGAACACAATGCCAGGTGACTCACTAAAGGGCACCATGCCATCCTAGAGGCCCAGGATGGCCCTTGGTGGAATAAGCAGGTGTTTACTGCTGCCATCCAGATGTCAGGGCCACCCATAGGTCCATTCTTACATTACCACTAGAGCCAGGATGTAAACTCTTGCCTCACTAACGCTGGAGGCAAACTACATTCCAGAGTTATTCAAAAAAAATCAAGTAAGTAACAACTGAATTTCCAACTGAAAATAATCACTTACTGCTCAAAATACAGTAATTGTAGTGGGGTGAGTCCTAAAAGGTAGAGTTCCGTTTCTATGACAACACTTAGGAATTCACCAATCTCTTGTATTACAAATAAAACCATCTGTAAATTTATTCTGACTTCCATTAAATTCTGAAGTCTGTTCCCAGGTCAAAACTGCTAACTTCGCAGTGGTTTTCAAGTATTAACAGGGTTTAATTACGGCTCCTGGGGCCATCCCTAAAGCAGGTTTCTGGAGTGTCAGGACGCAACAGTCCTGGAGGACGTCGGTTCCAGCAATGTCTTAGACAGTACAGGTCCTGATGATGACCCAGCGCTGACCGTTACCAGGTTAGAGGATGATATGGGCATTGAGGCTTTACTCTGAAGGGACGCAACCAGCCCCAGACAGAAAGATGTAAAGAAAACAAATGTCCGCCTCTCTGCTTTATTTCCGGTATGCCATCATTTTTTTCTTCCACTGTCAACAGTTCAAGGCAGGCTACACCTAACAGTTCAATTCACTCCAGAAAATATTTGCTCAAGTCCTTATAGTCCAGACTAGTACAACAGCTAAGTGGGTGAGGGTACTCGCCACAAAGCCTGAGTTTGATCCCCGGGACCTACATAGGAGAAAGAAGAAACCAACTCCTACCAGATGTCTTCTGGCCTCCCTCTGTATGCTGCAGCTTGTGCTGTGCAAATGCACATATTGATACATGCACTAAAGCAAATGTTAAAAATGTTTTTAAAAACTTTAAAGTACCCTATAGCCATTAGATGGTATTAGAACTAGTTTGGATATTAGCACACAACAGCAGTCATCTATGTACCTCCATTACTAGCCTCCTACTTCACCCACCCCATAAACACATCTTTTTGGGGAGTAGGGTCTCCCCATCAATTCTACAGGTAAAATACCTTCCTAATCTCTCCTATAAACAGGTGCTTTCAATGTAGCCAGAAACTCACCCCACACTGAATCAGCACTCACTTACTACATAAAAACAGGGCTCTGAAGATCAATATGGCCCTCCCCAAAGAATCAAAGCCTTTGCCATTTGACCATTCACTGCGGAGTGACCATCAGGCAGTTCCTCCTCTGCACCAGGTAAATACGTGGTTCTTCAGGTTGCAGCCGGAGGATACGGAAACTGAGAGAGATGCAGAGCAGCTGTGATACGTTCAGAAGAGGGCAAATGGTGACTGGACGTAGATGTCACATTTGAGTAATTTAGTTTATTACAGCAAGAATGGCACTTTAAAGAAATACAGTCATTTACAAGATAAAAGCCAGAGGCTATTGCTTTTTAAGGATTAGTCCCTAATGTTCCTACTGAGAAACACAATCAACAGAGAGCAAAGCTGGTACACTCCAGGCTGTGCTTTGGAAGATGTTATTAAAAAGAGGTCATAAAAAGACTTTGGACCTAGGTCACAGGAAATGAACAGTGATGATAAGCTTCTAATGTTTTCTCACAGTGTCAGTCAACCCATTTCCTCAGGATCCTTTCTCCACTTTCACACAGAGAGGCTGAACTATTCACACCCAGCAATACTCTCATGACCTGACACCCACCTGGGACCTTTGCAGGTCAACCAGCCGTCATACAGAGGAGCAAGCAGGAGGCTGTGCTTGACCCATGAGATGCTAGTGTTATGAACACACACAGAGAGACACATACACACACACAGAGAGAGAGAGAGACAGAGAGACACACACACACCCTCCCTCTACAGAGCTTACAAATCTCATTTATATAACAAAAGTGCTTACCACACAGCAAAACAAGGATTTGTTCCAAACATTCCAATGAAGACACGTAAATCTTAGAGAAAGAAAAGCTCAGGGGAGACCCAGAGGGAGAACAGAGAAGGGCCATAGAGGAGTAGGACTCACAACAACGAAGCAGAACACGGGAAGAAGGCGGGTAACCACTGTAGGCCAAGACACTGATCTTTCAGACTCTAGTTAAGAAACACGATGAACTTTACAAGCAGTAGATGAAAGAAACTGACAGAATAGCTATAAATCAAACATTTTCAGCCAATTACTCAACCCTGTAGGCTAACAGCATTCACTATGAAAAAAAAAAAAAAAGAAAGCCGATCTGCCTTGTGGTGCATCTAGGTATCAGTAAATTTTGGGCCTTCAAAATATTTTTGTTCCCAAAAATTCTCTCCCAACTCTCCAGAGTGTATTGATCTTGTGTGAGCATGTCCCCTGATTGGCTCCAGGCAGACCAGCTCCCTTCTGCTTGTTCACTCTCCAATGCATCCCAGGTGTAAAGTCACTCCACTCTCTTCTCTTGGTTAGGCCTGAGCTGGATGACTCTTTCCCATTCATTCCCAGGACTTTTTACCACATCCTCCTCAAATCATACAGGCATAAAGAAAAGCTAGCTTGGTTCAAAGAGAGCTTCCACTTTCAACAGAAAGCCAGATGATGCACGCTCAGCCACTGAAGTCCACATCAGGGCAAACAGGCACACTCCCCTAACTCTTAGCCCATTTACTAAGACTCCTTGTTCTTTGTATATTTAAAATTTGTAAATTACTGAATGCCCTTAAAAAACATTTTTAGTACTAGTAATAAATTATACAATGACATATGCATAAAGGTGTACGTATCACTTAGGGAAATAAAAAAAATAACACTAAATGCTAATTCCAAAAAGTCAAGATTCTACTGGCTCGCATTAACCGACACCATGGCTGTCCAGCTTCCTTATGTACACACAGAGCTCACCCAGCGGCTTCTCTGCACGTCCAAGCCCATCTCAGACATGCGAGAAGTATGTAACAGTGTCAATGGAAATGCAAAACTACAGCTTCCCCTCAAAGAGAACAACAGACAATTTATCCTCACCAAGTATGAGTCACATGACCCAGGGACACAGATTCCAGTTATTCTAAATTGCATGTCAAATATGGCAGCAGGTTCATGGAGGTTTTATTGCTACAGAACAAAGAAAGCCATAAATCAAGACTCTTGCACACATGTGAAAACACCAGGCTAGCAGGGAACAGCAAAGCCAGGAATCTGTCACGAACAGACCTCGGATACGATTTTTAGCCCTTGGCTGGTGGAGATGGTAGTCTGCTAATACATCCCAAAAGGTTGCACTTGATAGTCACGAGGATGTTAGGCAAACACAGTTGTGGGCAAGGAATGTCTAATAAGGAGATCAGGATAGCACAAGATAAACCACAATTAGAAGCTGGTCCTGCAACATTCCAACCCCCCCACCCCAGCCACTGAAGTGCTAGCTTTACAGAAGGTCCTGTTCAAGGTGCTTCTTTCCAGTACAGACACAAATATGAATTCCAAACAGCATGAAAGAGATATGAGAAAGTTGCTCAAGAAAAAAAAAATCCACAAAGCTGTCCTCAATATCAAATTATGACATGGCCCAGAATCCACTGACTGTTCATCTTTAAATAGTCAGACCTACAAAGACAGCTGCCCACACCAGCACCTTGCACTCATGGCCAAGGAACAAGAATAGAAAGGGAAATCCCAGAAAGAGAAACCCCAAAATCTTGGTCACGTGACAAAGCGGGGCCCTGCAGACCACACAACAAAACAGTCACGGTGGAAAAAGTTCCCCAAACCAAAAAAAAACGAGCATTATTTAACTGTCTGTTCTGCTGGGGTTTTGCATATTCTGAATAAGCAATCCAATACTCTCCTTCTCTGACACCATCAACTCAATTTCTAAATGTCTATCAAAGCCTTTGAGTTACAAGAGCATCTGGGAGGCCCAGCTGCGACTTGCAGACTGCGATCATTCTAGAATAATGACATTTTCAGAGCAACACAGCTTCAAACTATTTTCTATAGGCTAAAGAAACCACAGTAGCACTTAGGACAGCAACCGTGTAGCCTCCTCAAAGGTGTTAAGTTCATTACTTTATTTGTGTGACTTCTGCGTCAGACTACAGTTGTATTTATATGGGCGGGGGGTTCACTAGTCAAGCTTTTATTATATTAAAAATATTAATTCTCTGTCTGCTATATGTGCTTCAAATGCTTTTTACTAGTTTTCCATTTTCCTATAACTTTGTTAAATGTTTTTTATGTTTTGTGCAATATATCCTTCTTTCCCTTATGATTTTGATGTTTTGTTTTAAATGATATGAAAACCCAGGTTTATAGTTGTAGAAATATTTACCTAAATTTCCCCTCATTCTTTTATCTTTTTTTTTACTTCATTTGTATGATTTTGTACTCTTTTTAAATTTCTACTGAGATACACATGTTTCTCTGCTCCTCTCTCCCCTTCTACCCTCTCCCAAGACCCCCGCACTCCCAATTTTCTCCTTCCTATGTATATTCATGTATGTGTCTCTTAGGGTTCTCTTTGTTGTCTAGGTTCTCTCAGGTTGTAGACTGAAGGCTGGTTTTTCTTTGCTTTATGTCTAAAAGCCACTTATGAGTGAGTACATATTCTATTTGTCTTGCTGGGTCTTAACTTCACTCAATATAATTTTGTCTAGATCCATCCATTTTCCTGTAAATTTCAAGATATCAATTAGTTTTTACTGCTCTGTAGTACTCCACTGTGTAAATGTACCACATTTTCTTTATCCATTCTTCAGTTGAGGGGCATCTAGGTTGCTTCCAGTTTCTGTTTATTACAATTAACGTTGCTATGAACATAGTTGAGCACATGCCTTGTAATATGAATGAGCATCCTTTGGGTATATACCTATAAATGGTGTTGCTGGGTCTTGAAGTAAATTGTTTCTAATTTTCTGAGAAATTGTCATACTGATTTCCAAAGTGGCTCTACAAGTTTGCACTCCCACCAACAACAGAGACCATTCCCTTACCCCATATCCTCTCCAGCATAAGCTGTCATCAATATTTTTGATCTTGGCCATTCTAACAGATGTAAAATGGAATCTCAGAGTTGTTTTGATTTGCATTTCTCTGATGACTAAGGATGTTGCACATTTCCTTAAGTGTCATTCAGTCACCTGAGATTCGTCTATTGCGAGATCTCTGTTTAGGTCTGTACCCCATTTTTTTATTGGATTATTTGTTCTTTTGGTGTCAAGATTCTTGATTTCTTTGTATATTTAGGAGATCAGTCCTCTGTCCAATGTGGGGTTGGTGAAGACTATTTCCCAATCGGTAGGCTTCCATTCTGTCTTGTTGACAATGTACTTTTTTTTTACAGAAGCTTCTCAGTTTTAGGAGGCCCCTCTTATTAATTGTTTCTCTCAGTGTCTGTGCTACTGGGGTTATATTTAGGAAGTGGTCTCCCATGCCAATGCGTTCATGTGTAATTCCCACTTTCTCTTCTATGAGGTTCAGTGGGGTTGGTTTTATATCCAGGTCTTTGATCCATTAGGACTTGAGTTTTGTGTATGGCGATGGATATAGTCTCATTCTTTTACAAGTTGATATGCAGTTATTCTGGCACCATTTGTTGAATATGCTTTCTTTTTTCAATTTTAAATTTTTAGCTTCTCTGTCAAAAATAGGTATTGGTAGGTATGTGGATTGATATCCAGGACATCGATTTAATTACTTTTGTCCTCCTGTCTGTTTTTTATGACAATACCAGGCTGTTTTCATTACTGTAGCTCTGTAGTAGAGTTTGAAGTCTTGGCAACCCAGACCTGAATAATCACATAGAAACTATATTACAACACTGTTTGATGGTTCAGGCAGGTTTGTAGCTAGCTTCTACATCTTAAATTCACCCATTTCTATTAATCTGTGTACCACTGTGGGCCTATGACTTACCAGTAAGTTCTGGTGTCTTTCTCCTTTGGGAGTTACATGGCTTCTGCCTGACTCTGCCTTCTTTCTCCCTGCATTCAGTTTAGTTTTCCCACCTACCTATATTCCTCCTTGTCATAGGCAGAAGCAGTCTTTTTATTAACCAACGGTAATAAAACATATCCATAGCACATAGAAAGGAATCCCACATCACTCCAGAAGTTCCTTTATTGTACAGGATTGTTTTGGTTATCCTGGGATGATTTTTTTTCCATATAAAGCTGAGTATTGTTCTTTCAAGGTCTGTGAAGAATTTTCCTAGGATTTTGATGGGCATTGCACTGAATCTGTAGATTGCTTTTGGTAAGATTGCCATTTTTACTACATTAATTCTACCTACTCAAGAGCATGGGAGAGCTTTCCATTTTCTGGTATCTTCTTCAATTTCTTTCTTCAAACTTTTAAAGTTCTTATCATACACGTCTTTCACTTCTTTGGTTAGAGTTACCCCAAGATGTTTTAAGTTATTTGTGGCTATTGTGAAGGGTGATATTTTTTTCTCAGCCTGTTTATCAACTGTATAAATGAGGGCTACTGATTTTTTTGAGTTACTCTTGAATCCTGCTATATTACTGAAGATGTTTATGAGTTGTAGAAGTTCTTTAGTAGAATTTTGGGGGCCACTTATGTATACTATCATATCATCAGCAAATAGTGAGTTTGACCTCTTCTTTTCCAATTTGTATGCCTTTGATCTCCTTTTGTTGCCTTATTGCTCTAGCTAGAACATCAAATACTATATTGAATAGATATGGAGAGAGTAGACAATCTTGTTAAGACTACAATTTTAAAAGGAATGGGAATGCTAGCTCAAAACAAAAGGACTCACCCCATGTGCAAGCACACACATAGACACACATGTACCCACTCATACATTGTCATGCAACATATTTCTAAAACCAGGAAATCTTTATGAGCATTTTAGAATACTACAGAAACTGGCAGAGAAAATGAAAAATTAATGGAGAATAAAAGATCCTGAAGTTTTCATTCCAAGGAAACCACAGCAGAGCCCTTGAACATCCCAGTAACATCCCACCATCTCTATCCACCCACTCACTCTGAGCATCCACTCCTCAGAGTACCCTAAAAGTAATAACCTGAGAATCTGAAGAACTTCTCTACGACCCCAACCTTGTTCCTATCTTACTTGAAGATCCTTCCGATTTATCTCATGATTGCTTTAAGCAGTTTTGTGCCTCTTGATTCAGAAGTGAGTCATACAAATCAGCCTTTAAACACACCAAAACAGTATGTGGGTGCCCCCCTCATGGTCCTGAGTTCCTTGCTCGTGCTCTCTCTCCTTCTGCTCCTGATTTGGACCTTGGGATTTCAGTCTGTTGCTCCAATGTGGGTCTCTGTCTCTGTCTCCTTTCATCGCCTGATGAGGGTTAATATCCAGGAAGATGACTATGTTTTTCTTTGGGTTCACCTTCTTATTTAGCTTCTCTAGGATCATGAATTATAGGCTCAATGTCCTTTATTTATGGCTAGAAACCAATTATGAGTGAGTACATCCCATGTTCCTCTTTTTGGGTCTGGCTTACCTCACTCAGGATAGTGTTTTCTATTTCCATCCGTTTGCATGCAAAATTCAAGAAGTCATTGTTTTTTACTGCTGAGTAGTACTCTAATATATATATATATATATATATATATATATATATATATATATATATATATTCCATACTTTCTTCATCCATTCTTCTATTGAAGGGCATTATTTCTGAACATGACATCCTCTAGGGTCTTTCTAAGGAAAGGGAGAGAAGCTTGCCTTTACACCCCTTCACTATGGATGGTGCCTTCTCTAACTCGCATTTCTCTAATAGGTCGAGACCCTAGTCTCTACTGCTATTTTTCACACATAAGTGGTTTTCAGAGATGACGGCAAGTCTTCACATATTTTCCAGCTGTATAGTTAACTGTATACTGTAGCTGAGACCTTGTCACAGAAGGACAGAAAGGAAAAATAAACTCACTGTAGAAGAGACTTCTTGATCACCTCAGCATCAGGGTGAACAACGTTCAGAGGAAGGGGAGAGAACGCCTCAGGTACCCCTGTTTCAGTGTTTCTTAGGGTGATCCACACAAACACAAAAGAGACTCATCAACTTTCATACTCCTAAATGGGGTGCTAATTTGGCCAGTCTTAAGAATGTCAGCAAGTAGGTTTTAACTTTTTATTTATATTTTTGCTAGTGAATATATTTTTGGAAGCAGAGATTCTTAGAAATATTGGTTTCATGGGGATTTGGGATATGTGATGAAATTTACACCCTTGTCCTGAGGAAAAGTCTATGTGCAAAGGAAATTTATGCTTAAATACAATGCTCAAAATAGAAGAAAAAACACACCAAAACATTCATGGACAGAAAGTGAAATGGTATCATGCTCAATTTGTACCTTGCTATCTATGTCCACCCCAAACAGAGCTTCATGGGTCAGTGAGGTGGCTAAGAAGGTACAGTGGTTGCTAATCATCTTGATGACTTGAATTCAATCCCCAGAACTCATGTAAAAGTAGGACAAAGACGTAACTTCACAAAGTTGTCCACTGACCTCTACATGTATGCTGTGACATGTACACACACACAGACACACACAGACACACACAGACACACACACACAGGTTGGGGGAGGGAAAGAGAGAGAGAATACTATTTAAAAATAGAGCTTCATGTCAGTAAAACTAAAATTGAATAAAAACAGTTCTATATATAAGGTGCTTTAAAGGGAATAAGAGGAAGGAAGGAAAAGGATACATGGACAGGAGGTGGTCTAAGCAACCATCTGAAAAGCATTGTTATGCTCATCCATAAATGCTATATTTAATTGCCCTTTTGAAGCCACGCTCTCTTGAAGCAATCATTTATGACCTCTTAGAAACGGCAGGCAACCCCACAATGCATATTCTCATCTCCATGTTTCCATAGGATCAGATGATGAGAGCAACACATATTTGCTCTTCTAAGTGCCCAATGCGCACGGTATTCCCCACAACAATGTTCTGAAGTGGCTGTCAGAACAGTGTTGTAATTAATGTAGTTTCTGTGTGATTATTCAGGTCTGGGTTGCCAAGAAATGCATTACTTTCTACAGGGGATAACCTATAAGGAACTGAAGCACAGAGGGGTCAAGTAATGCTCCCAAGCACACAAGCAATGTGTGACCAAGATAGTTTCCTTATTAAAAAAATTTATCCTGGAGACTGTGCTCCTAACCATACAGACCTACATTTCCCCTAACCAGTAGAGACCAGCATTACCATCTGGGACACAACAAAACAAAGCAGAATATAAATGAGGCACCACAGAGTAGATAGAAAGGGGGAAGGCACCTCTTCCCTCCTCCATTCTTAGTAGGAAGGTAAGAGGTTTTAGGGATACAGAGACTTCTGCAGGCAAGGAACAGACTTTTTCAGTAGGGTACAAGGAACTGAAGTGGCAAGAGGTATGATGTGTTTTGGGAATGGGGTACAGCCTAACCCCCATCAAAATGCATGCATGCTTCATGATATTGCTGCTCTGCTCCATCTTGGGAGTGGGGATGAAAAGGGCATCTGCTGGGACGGGACTTAGAGCAGTGATGACTCCATACAGAAGGGCAGACCGGAGCTGGGCAGTGGTGGAGCACACCTTTAATCCCAGCACTCGGGAGGCAGAGGCAGGCGAATCTCTGTGAGTTTGAGCCAGCCTGGTCTACACCACGAGTTCTAGGATAGCCAAAGCTACATACAGAGAAATCCTGTCTCAGAAAAAACAAAACAAACAAACAAAAAAAACAAAAAACAAAAAAAGAAGCAGCAGCAGCAGAAAAGAACAACAACAACAGATTTGGCCAAATCAAACAAAGTAACAGAGTTGTGCCTCAAGTTAGCATATAAGAACACATTCTCTACCAGGCAGGTCCAACCTGTGTACTACAGGCTGCATGCATCTCAGGTCCAATATTCGTAGGTGACAAGCCATGTGGTAATGTCAAATGCTAGACATCCCATATCTCCACATTTAAACCAGCCAATTCTATTTGACATTGGCTCTTCAATCGCAGACACTGGCATTATCTCACTAGAAAGAGCCCATGTCCTGTCCCTGGTCACTATGTAGCTTTGAGTCTGTAAACTTTACAGGTTCTGGCCTCGTGCCCTATCAGTTCTCTCTCCAGTTCACAAGACGTGAAAAAATTATGAACAGTGATTCTCAATTCCCCTATTTTTATCCTGGCATGTTCATGCAAGGCCGGCTTCTTCCTGCAATGCCTCCCTATTCTAATCCAAAAAAAGTGAACCAAGTTTGAGCCATATAATCCAAATTTCTGGTCTTAATAAAAATATATGTATCTTACTCAAGGTTTTCTATCTACCTGGGAAAATTCTAGTACCTAGTGGATTACAGGTGAACAAAGCTCATCCTGCATTTTACATAAATATTTATATAAAACAGTTATGCTTTATGCTGTACATCACCAGCCTTTAGAAATAAGTGAGCACATAAGCTCTCTCTGTGGCTTTCCCAAGCATGCAGAAGTGTCTCTTACAAAATACACGTTGTAAGCAACACATGGAATAGAAACTAAAATTCAACACATCTTAACTTTCATATTCTTTTAATCCCATGCATAAAAAATGGCAAGCAATAAGGATAGAAAAGTCACTGCAGCACCATGCCCAAGGTAGCTAGTAAATGCTAGCTGGAGACTAGAAGGAGAGAGAGAGATGAATAGTCTTTTTCTGTGGCGGTTATGAGAATGAATTCCCCTGTATGAGCAGGTGAGGCAAGAGACAGGAATGCTTTCTACAGGGTGGGTGAAGATGTGTCTGAAGGTAGTGATTCTATAGAGACAGTAAATACTCTGGAAAACAAAACAAAGTCCAGCCTACTAGAGTCATGTCATCATCTCAACGTTGTTTAAAAGATAAACCGCATCAAAGGTTTTTTGTTTGATTGTTTGCTTGCTTAAGATGAGATTAAACACTTCAGAATGATAGAAATCTCACTTAGGAATTACTCATAGACATTTTCACTTAATGTTTAGAACCACTTAAACTAAGAGGATATTTCTATTCCTGAAAGCACTGAAATCCAGATCTCAAGGATCTGAATGTCCACATGGCCTTAGGATACACAACAGTCAGAAGGCGAGCCTGAAGTTCCCAACATGACCATTTCAAAAACAAAAACAAAAAAATGTCAGGATGGAATGTTTTCTGTGCATTTTTACAATTCAAAGAAAAAAAATTCTGCCTTAAAATATTTTTTTAAATAACTGGTAGGCGAGCAGTGGGCGGTGAGGAAGGATGTGCTCAGCTCACAGAAGTCACAGGAAAACAGATTACAGGGCAGAGGGGAAGTGAAGACAGAACACGGGAACCATTTTTTTTTTCAATGCATCTGCAAAAGGAGTTAGAAGAGCAGCTTGATAGTTGCTTAGGAGATAAGGAAGAGTTTGAGGAACTTTTACTTCTCTAAGACAGAGGGCAGGAGACAAAATGGTGAAATGAAAAACTGAGATATTTAAGAAAGAACAGAGGAAGTGAGGCAGGGCCAAGGCTGGAAGCCTTCACATTAGACCAAAGAACATGGGGGAACCTGAATGCACTGATCCTGAGCGATGGGGTGTGATTGCGCTAACCCAGAGTATAACTAAAGAGTAAAAAACCAGGGGAACAATTGGCTAAATATTCAGAAACTAGGGCCAGGTAACAAATCAAGATGGAAACAGGGATGTCCAAAATCAGAATGGAGCTGTACTGACGAACTGGAGAAAGAGCAGAAGTCCCCACTAAGGGCTGGTGCTGACAAGGCACAATTAGTATTCCCTGCATCCCTAGGACTGAGCATACCCCAGAGAGACTGGAACCCTATTAACCCCTCTCTGACGGTCTATCGCTACATTGCCAGCAAGGGCAAAGGTCCCGTGGACACCCACATGTACGGCCCACATGCACATGTACTCACATGTACGGCGCACCAGTAGAAGTGCACAGGTGTGCTTTACTCTCAGATTAATTTTCAGTTTTCCATGGGAAAAAGAAAAAGAAAAGAAAAAACTTTCGAGACGCTAGCTAAAATCAAGAGACTCAGGAATGCTGTCGCTATTATTACTGCACCCTCACAGAAAAGGTCAAACTAGACATGGGAACAGTCATTCTCCTGCCGCCTGGGTTCCTCTCCCTCACCACACACCCTCTCCCACTGTTCACCCTTGATCAGGCCTGAACATCCATAACCATATGAAAGTCTATGTCAGATCCAACTTACACAAGCACGGATTAGCGTTGTTCTCCTAGGGGTAGTGGGAGTTTGCACTGCTTGATGCTGAAGCGTTTGGAGAGAGGTCGGCATTTCAGAGAGTACTTGAAATGTTTTGCTTTGAGAGCTAATGCAGCATTTCCCACTTGTCAACATAAGCAGACCAGGCAAAAAGCAAAGTACATTTCCTTCAGTACCAGTCAGATGCTGCACTCTGTTGCTGATCCAATCTCACCTACAAGGACGGGAGAGACTGGAGGAGTTTGGTGAGGAGGAAAATTCCATCCAGTTCAGGATCCAGTAAAAGACTAAGGAACGGCAGGGCTGCTGCAGGACAGCAGTGGGCTTTGGCAGAGGAGGGGTTAAAATGAGTTATCTGATACTGTAAAGTGGACAAGCACAGCTGGTTGATGACGCAATCCTCCGAGCAAAGGCAAGCCAATAACTAAAATGCTCAAGACAGAAAACAAATACGGAGCGCGAAGGCCACAGCTCCACCAAAACTGAAGCCAGACTGGAGATGCTCCATGGGAGGAAGTCATAGCCGCCTCCGAAATACTAATGCCTAGGCTTCTGATGAGGACTTCATGGTGAGTCACATTTTAATTTCAAAAGAAAGAAACAGGAATTACATTGGCTTCATAGTGCTTGTGTCTTAGGGCTTAAACTTTCGTTTCCTAGATTCTTAAGTTCTGTTTTTGGGGGGTTTTTTTTCTTCCGAGATTTAACAAACACGTAAAGAGTGGTTTTAGTTTTAATTTGCGGGGGGGCAAGGATGAAGATCTACTTATAAAGTTCGATCTATGATTGACCTTTCTATGAACTGTAAAGTAACTTTCATGAAGCCTTGACTAACAGCTTTCTAACATAAATCATGCTTATATTGTACTCTAGTTTACTGATCAGCTTTCTAAGGACTGTTAGTTTAATAAGTCCCATTTTATGGAAAAATTGCAACTTGCAACTGAAGGGAGAGAGTTAAATTAATCAACCATAACATGTCCCCATGCTGAAAAAAAATTAATGTAGTTAATTCAGTATTTACTGTATACTGACAGTTTTAAAGCATTAGCATTAACAACAGGAAATTGTCACGGGGTAATAAAAATAGCCAGATACCTACAATTTGATCACTTTTTCTAATAAAGGAGGAGCTTTCTCCACCTTTAGCTGCAGTCATGTGTACAAAGGCAAAGAGCCACCAGGACACCGCCTGATTTCAGATGACAGAGGGGGTCTCTAGTAACACTTCCATGTATCGAGCTCAAAGGTTATAGCCCTCCACCTTTAAGACTTCACACACAAGCAGTCGGATCACTGGATGTTCCAAACAGCTGGATGACACCAGGACAATCTCTTCATGTCCCTATTTTGCCAATCTGAAAACGAGTTCAGCAAGTTTCAGGGACGAGATGATTTGTCTGATAAAGGGCAAGGATACTACTCAGAGGAAACAACCACCTGGCTTCAAATCTATTTCCTTGTCTCTAGCAAACAGTGATCGGGTCCAATAAAACTCATGAGCAGACGAGAAGTGCAAGACTGTGCAGAACAAGTTAGTCCTTTAGCTGCATGCTTACATAACAAGGGCAGTAATCGCTTTATATAAAATAGTCAATATTATTGGGACTCAAGAGGAAGCAAGCTTTGCAGATAAACGGCTAAATTTTGATCTACTGAGACTTTGAACGACATTATGTGTTTGGGATTTAACTTTCTAACCGGCTTCACCTCTGTCCCAACACCTATTTAAACAACAAAAAAACAAAGGTGGGTGTATCTGGCACACAGCGGACAATAAAAACTGAATTCTCTTCCCATCTACTGACTAATAACGCAGTAAGTGAGGGACAGGATTACCAAGAGAACTACCAACACTAAATTACCCAACCTGTGTAATAAAACACGGTGAAAGTTACAAAGTCATCTGTGACACTAAGGGGAAATGAAACCTTATATGCCAACTTACAGACTATGTAAGTCCTACAGAAAACAGAACATTGGGTCAAAGCACATGTAGCGCACAGGTACCAGCCAGGTCCACCAAGTGCAGCCTGCCCTGAGTGACCCTGCAGTCTGCACAATCCGGTCACTCCTTCCTGGAGTTCACGAGTAGGCTTAGATCCATAAAGGTGGTGGCTGTACCCAAAAAGAAGTGAGAAGAAGCTACAAGGGTTAAATGTGTTGATTTGCAGGCTCACCCAACATATGCATATATTAAGTACGTATATATGTATATATTGAAAATGAATCTGGGACGGAAATGAAAGATGCTAGATCTCTAGGAGCCAAGACATGAGCTAGGGAGCTGTCCGTGTTGTTTAATTACTCTGTTTAATGTTCTTTTTGCTATTTACATTGTTCAGTATACATAGGTTAGAGGCTGAAGTACTAAAATTAACTAACAAACTAAGCCCAATTTAAAATTCTTTTATTAGAAAACACAGTGAAACGTATATCAGCCAAAATGCTCAAACCTTTTTCTTAGCGCGCCCTTCCACTCTTAAAGATCACAGAGGACTCTTACAGCGCTGCGTTAGAGTGTCCATCCAGGTCTTCTAGGCTGCAAACGACAGCTGGGAAGAGTTCTAACTGTCAGTGCTAGTGCCATTCACGAGAGCATCGAGTACTAACCCAGTACGTGTTCAGGATGGTTTGCACAGGCAGGGAGGTGGCATCAGCCTATATTTCGGTCCATCTATTCAACACTTGGTATGCAACAGTCAGGCGGTTCTCAGATCCATGGGTCATGTAAGCTGCTAGGAAGGCTGTCTTGGCTAAAGAATCTCACACAAGTAAGGAGATGAGAGGAGTGCTCTGGCTTCTGGGGCTCCTTTCCTGCTGCCAAACGCAGCAATACTGGTTTCCTAACGTGGAACTGGCACGTGGTACGAAGTTCCACGTACAAATACCTGATTTTTTTTTTTTTTTTTTGATTTTTTTCGAGACAGGGTTTCTCCGTAGCTTTTGGTTCCTGTCCTGGCACTAGCTCTTGCAGACCAGGCTGGCCTCGAACTCACAGAGATCCGCCTGCCTCTGCCTCCCGAGTGCTGGGATTAAAGGCGTGCGCCACCCGGCCAAATACCTGATATTTTTTGTTACAATGAAATCCTTCACTCTTAGTGCTTAAGTAGATCCTTTACTCGTGTTTCGTAGACTAATCATTTAGAGAATATACATTCATGGAAAACTTTCTATGTCTAGATACTCATCTATCATGGTGAAAGCAGAGCTCACACTGTGACTGTTACCTTGTCTCGGCATTGTAAATTGCAATTGTCTACAATTCTGCTTTCGGGAAGAAATGGATCAAATGAACTGGGGACGAGTATGCAACCCAGATGAATAAATTACAGGCACAGTTAACAACATGGATAATGTGTAGGAACACAGACGCAAACACCTAATTCAACAACCAGAAGAAACTCAAAGTGCTTTCAGATTTGAAACTTAGTGAGTATTTGGGTTTTCAGCTTAACCACATGCACCTGACCAGTAAAATTTGTGCAAACATTTTATAAAAAATCAAACACACTAAAATCTGAAACACTTCCGGTCTCAAGCATTTGGGTCAAGTGGGATTCTAAACTGTGCATGTAAAGTCAGATTTCATGTATTTACACATATTTTGCATCAAATGATAATACAAGAACCATAAAAGATTACAACTTCGTTTTTAATCAAAATATTGATTTGGGGAGGTGGCTCACTGCATAAAGGTACCTACTACCTTCTACCCCTGAGGACTTGAGTTTGCTCCCAGAACCCACATGATAGAGAAACTGACTCTCAGGAATCATCCTCTCCCATCCTTTCAGTGTGCATACACATGCTCCATGATCAATCAACAAATTAATGCAATAAAATAATTTTTAGACCAGGCGGTGGTGGCGCACACCTTTAATCCCAGCACTCGGGAGGCAGAGGCAGGCGGATCTCTGTGAGTTTGAGGCCAGCCTGGTCTACAAGAGCTAGTTCCAGGACAGGCTCCAAAACCACAGAGAAACCCTGTCTCGAAAAACCAAAAAAAAAAAAAAAAGAAAAGAAAATCAAAATTTTATATACCTGTATATACATATCACATGCAAATCACAAATGCTTCTAGGAATGTGTGTGTGCATGTGTGTGTGCATGTGTGTGCATATAAATATACAGTTGCTATAAAGCTGTAAGACAGAAAAGGAAAGGCTAGAGAAGACAAGATCCAGACCCCAGGGAAAGAAGCAGAGCATAGTGGGTCACAGGCAGACCACTGGTTGCGGGTACCCACCCACGATTCACTAGACTTTTTCTGTTGTTGAGTTTGAATGAAATAAAAATTAACAATTAACAACCATGCTTGGACACTGTGATAAGAACGCATAATAATTATTCTAGTTTATATTCAAAGATATCAGCATAATTGATCTTCCTTGCAGGATGTGACAGTTTACAAAAGACTACAATAAAACTCGCGAGATTCTGAACAGACTCGCCTTTTGATAGCTAAGTGCTTAACTTGCCTGCAGATTCGTGCAAATGGGGTGGCCACTGAGTTTCTGCTGTTTGTGACCCACTACTCAGAGTGGTCCCGCACTCACACGGCTCACTGCTGGGACACTGGCATAGGTATAGATGGGAAGAGGTTGGAAACATTATTGGATTTTTTGAGGATGTATTTTATGTTATTACATATGAATCTTTTGTTTGCATGCATGTATGTGCACCAAGTGTGTGTCACTGCCCTCCGATATTGGAAGATGGCATTGGGCACCTTGCAACTGGAGTTTACAGATGGCTGTGTGCCACTATGTGGGTGCTGGGGATAGAGGCCAGGTCGGTGTGAGAGCTATAAACAACTGAGCCATTTCTTCAGCTCCTGTCCCTTTAAGAGATGGAAAGAAAATACACCTGGGGAGGGGGTAGAGGACACAAGGAGGAGGGTGGCTGCTGCACAAAGCTGAGAAAAAGCTCCTGAGAGAGGGTCACATGATCTGAGATCAGCAGGTCTGCAGCAGGGACAGGACCTCAGGCAGACACCAGGGCTCCAATTGCCTACGCCCCAGTGAATTTTTGTCCCTTTTAGACTTCACCCCTACAAGAGCGTCAGTATGAAAGCAAACCCAACTGGCCGTTGCTGTTATTCCTTTGCAGAGTCTGACAAACTTAGGTGGTAGCTCTTGCAAGACCCTGACATGGCTCCTATCAGTTGTCAGGGATCCAAAACCTTCAGGAGTTTGCAACAGACTGAAAACATCTATCTGCTCCATTCGGCACGGCACCAAATAACAGAACCTTGGGAGCTAGGAAGCTAAATTTTTGCTTTTTATTTTTAAATTTTGTTTACAGGACCAAAAAAAAAAAATTACAAAAACAAAAACAAAGAAACCCACCACCTAGGAGAACTCCTCGGTTACCCAAAGCATCGACTCTCGACTCCTTGCTTTGTCTCCCTGCCACATACTGCACTATTCCACAGGTCAGCTCTCAGTGGCATTCAAGAGCCGTACACAGATCTGCCTCGCTTGCCCTGTGCTGCCTGGCCAAGCTCACACATGGCAGAGTAGGGGCTTCTTCCGACCATCAGGAGAACGGTGCGGTGCTGATGGCTCAGGCTGAGGGATTTAGCACAGACAGGAAGGGGCCATGTTTTACCAGCATTTCCTCCTCCAGGCCTCTCCTGCTTGCCACCAAGCCAACACATGCAGGTTAGATGCAGCGGAGCCTCCTGAGGAGAGGAGGATAGAGAGGCAGGACGGGGGCTCTGGAGGCCGCCTGTGGGGATGTGCTCAGCACACAAGTTTCTCTTATCTGTCTGCCTCCTGCATAACATTGGGACAATCTAGATCATTCAGCATCCATGCTAGGGCATCATTTGCAGGGTCACCACACAGAACAAACTAGGGAAGGTATTATTTTAGAAGAACACAGTATTTTCAACTAATTAAGGCATCAGAAACCTTAATCCATCCCACTCTTGGTTCTAGGACACAGCTGCACACAGTGAATCATCTAGTCAAGATTTCTAGATTCTTTTTTTTCAACTAAATGAGGACTGCATTCATCTCCCAAAATTTCTGAAGAATTTAAAGTTTCCCATGATCCTCCTATTCACTCTAATTACTACAGAAAAATGTCCCTCCATCCTCTTGTCAATTATCTGAACCGGCTCTGCAGTTTTGCTATTGCTAACAATACTTCAGTGATCCACTGGTTCACAGTTCCTGATACACATCGGCAAAAATGCTGCAGTCCCCCTAGGAGCTAAAGTATTCCACCACAGGATATGTAAATGCTTATTCTCACCAAATAGTTCCAGTTCACTTTCCAAGGCGATAAACTTGAGAAACATAAAACTGAGTGCTATTTGTTAAGTCCTAAAACTTAATTTTTAAAAGTCCTGAACAGTTCTTACAAAGGTAGTCATTTATGTATAATATGAAATAATTTATATTTAAAGGGGAGAAGATAAGAAACACAGGATTCAGGGTAGGGCTACTTCTGAGTGGGAGAGGAAGACAGGGAACAGCAGATGCAGGATGGGCTGGCAGGGCCCATGTGCTGAGTGGCTCTGAGCTCCTCCTCCTGGTGGGCTTCGGTCTGTATTATGTAAGTTAGTGGGTACTCCACTGGACAGGAGAACCATTGTGAAAGCAAATAGCATTATATGTGTGTATGATAGGAAGTATTTTTCAAAGAATGCCAACAAAGGCTATATATAGAATATAGCAAGTATGAGAAACAGGCCAGGTCAAGACCTAGTAACCAGAGGCAAGGCAAGGTTAATCCACTGCAGTCGATGTCTGCATGAGATCAGTGGCTCCTTGACCTCTCAAGACACAAATGAATGGGCCAGAGTTACAGAGTAAACAGAGAGGATGCTGGGAAGAAAGAAGGGAATACCAGCACAGGTCAGGACCGCAAGAACTCTGAGCTCCAAACAGGCATGGACCATACCAGAGCCTTTCGTTGCTTTATTCTCAACATCAAGGGCACTGACTGATAATTCGTATCAACAGGAAGAACATCTTTGCAAGGAAGAGAGATTTTGCTTTATTTTTAATGACGCCATTAAAAAGATTTCAAATGATACAGTCATGGCATTTCAAGTGGTGGAGTATACAAAAGAGTTGTGGGCCAAGGGGCATCGCAGCTCTGGGGACCTCGGTGACCCCAGGGGCTGAGGCCTTGTACCTCCTGGACACTGCACACGGGACCAGCTCTGCTCTTGGCACACAAATAACAGCAGAAAGTAGTCCTGGGACTGAGGGAACCGGTGTTTTTTCACAGGAAACACTGGGAGATGCTGTTCTGCCTGCCTGAAGGTGGGGCAGAGTGGAAACAGCAAGGCAAGTCTGGCTCACCAGGGAGTGTGAAGCTGCTGGTGACCTCTGTCCTCTCCCAGTAGAGATACCTGAGGCACTTGCAGAAAATGCAGGGGCCAACAAATCTAGTCACAAAGCTAGTGGCCTGATTAGGATGACCCTTGCGAACTAAATCAACTAACCAGGGAAAGAGCATGTGAGAAGAGGCTTAAAATCCCACGGAGGGCTTTTTAAACTAGTTTGTTTAGATAAATAACTAGCACAGACTAACTTTGTCCAGCACAGTTGACTGAAGCTAGTGGTGCACAAGAGACTTGATATAACTTTTAGCAACACAGATAGAGAAGGAACCACTTTTTGCCAGTGGAGGAGAGGCTTCTTCAACTTCATAATGACTACAGATACACACTGGACTGACTTTTTTGTCTTCTGTAATACCTTAGGTTAAGTAATTAAATCAGGAATTCAGATTTTCTGGAACTATCTATGATAAAAGTGGTTATAAAAAAATCAATGTTTGGGGCTGGAGAGATGGATCTCTGGGTTTTCTACTGTGAGTAGGATTATGGTCTTTGAAAACATTCACAACTTGAGGGAAAGGTTTATATCTTGAGCGCCTAGGCAAAGCAAGGTACTCAAAATATAAAATAAAGCATTCACATCAGAAGAAAGATTTGAAGGAGGTAAGCAGAGGCAATCCTTACTATGAACATATTTAAAAAAAAAAAAGTAAAAGAAAATCTTTTCTGAATAGTTTCACAAAATCTAAGGAAAGGTGGGGCTAATGACTCAGTACATACAAAACAGAAAGATCTGAGTTCAGATCCCCCACACTCACACAAGTGCAGGGTGGGCATGACAGCCTGGGTGTAATCCTGGTGCTAGAAAGCTAAAGAGGGTCCCCAGGGGCAAGCTGCTGGCTAGCTAGTATAACTAGCCAAAACAGTGGGCTGTCAGTTCAAATGAGAGGAAGACCCTGAATGTTATCCTCTGGCATGCGCGCGCGCGCACACACACACAAACACACACACACGCACGCACACGCCCCCACACACACACAGACACAGACATATACACACACACACAAACACACACACAGACACATACACATATGCCTATACACGAATACACATACACATGCCCCAAAGAAAGGATTCAAGGGAATCAAAGGAATGAATACAGCCAAAGCTATGGCTATCCACAGAAAGGAGGTATTATCATCAGCGTTTTCACAGACAAGCACTTTCTCACAGCAGTGGTGAAATAGCATCCGATAGCTGCCATGGAGCAAAGCAAAATGAAGAGCGTTTGATCCTATTAAACATCTCCAGGAAAGACAGATTTTATAATAAGAAGAATATCGAATGGGATGCTGGGAAAGGATCTCTAATTCAACGGTGACTCCTAGTCTGTAGGTCAAGGACCAGGAAGAAAATAAGTCTGAGATTAAGTGCACCACCTTTACGCTTCCACACTTCAACTCTACAAACTCTAAAAGGAGTGTGGTTGTTACTCTCCTTAGTAAAACACTCAAGCCTTGCTCAATTTACAAGCTAGTGTCTTAATATAATCCATTAAAATCAGGGGGCACTGATCCCTCCAACAGGGAGAGGGAGTGCACAGCACCCCAGGGGTCAAAGTATATGGGAACCAGGTCTGTGCACTGTTTCCACTCCCACTCACATTTAGATTTGCTCCCTTTGGCTATCTAACCCCGAGTCTTAAACAAACCTGCAGTCAGTGGTTGTTATTCAGCTCGAGTGGACGCTACTGCTTTCTCAGAAAGAAAAATCTGCTTTCCACCCATACAACCAAAGGATATCCACTGATGGCCTAAGTATCACAACTGGAAAGCCTGGATGCAAATACATAACTGAGACATGAAAAGACCGTCTCTCTGGGGCCAGTAGAGGTCAGAGATTCATTTCCTTGCGTGGCTCTAGAGAATAGGGCCCTGCGTTCCAAAAACAATACTTCTGGGAGGGGAAAACAAATCAGGAATTCAGGATGCTTAGCCTAGTATTTCTAGAGAGAGAAATCAGATCTAAGCCCTCTCTGAAGACAGCACTACACGGGTTTGGGCTAACACTGACTGTTGAATAAGAGCAGAGCCCTAAAAACTCCAAAAAGCATAAAGCATTTCACCCTAACTCCTAACTGCTACTTTCCTGTAACAAGAATGGGGGAACCATCAGAAGTGAAGCTTCCATCATCCTGCCCCCGGGAAGAGGGTGGAAAGTGCTGGGCTACCCAGGTGAGTCAGGACACTGTACAAAGGGTCTCCTGTGCTTCCTGCAGTCCTATATCTCAGGGCAAAGGAATGTCAACCTAAATAAACATGTAGAAGCGAGGGAGACCAGAAGGATGGGACACAAAGCCTTCTAGGGGCTTCTGCTTCTTCAGCTGCCGGCTTACTCACTCCTGAGATGTTCCCAGTGACTCACACACTGCCAGGTGCCAGGTGTCTGATGTTGACAGAAACAGGAACCCTATGAGGTAGCCTCTGTGCTCTCAGTTTAGAGATGTAATCTCTGAGAGACAGAGGCACCTGGCGTTTATTACAATATCAAAGCTATTAAGAACCGGAGCCACACTTCTAACCAAAACTCACTGCATCTCATGTGCATGCTCGCATTCAATCATTATGTTGGATAGTCTGTCCGCTATTCCAACAGAGCAGTAAATCATGTCCTCATCTTTAGTGTTAATGATGTCTTCCACATGCACTTAAGGTATAATACCAAAAGGACAGCTAAATTATCATCTTGTATCAGAGGGACATCATATCCATCTGCCATTAAGCAGCCATTCTAGCAGTGACTGCGACGTCTAAAGAAAACCACACAGCACGACTGCCACCTAGTGGACAGAGACCAGGACTGCAGCAGAACATGTAACAAGGCACAAAACAGACCATCAACAAGGAAGCGAGACAGCCCCCAAACTGATTAGTCCAAGGCTTAGAAACACTGACAAGTATAAAAGTAACGAGCGAAATTTTACGACAGCACCACCCAGGCTATCCAGACATGATTGTGGTGTAGAGGCCAGGAGAGTGTTGCCATTTTACAACCTGCAGAGCAGTGGGTGTACTAAACCTTCCTAATGCTGCAACCCTGTAATATAACTCCTCATGTTATGGCGACCCCCAATCATAAAATTGTTGTTATGCTTCATAGCTGTAATTTTGCTACTGTTATGAATTGCAGTATCAATATCTAACATGCCGGATAGCTGATATGCAACTCCGAGGTTTGAGAACTGCAGCTCAGCAGGGCCGTGGTCTGGGGAGCACAGGTGCCGGCATCACCACCCCTACCCTCCTCCACTAGCATCTCCCCTCATCTGCAGCCACGATCACAAGACACTGAACACAGAAAATTAGCAGATGGGCCGGATGTGGCAGGCTTTCAGGTTTCTGTAAGTTCCACTCGCTGTGTTTGGGGAAGTGGTTAGAATTACAACACCAGGCTTGGACACTGTTATCAGTTTATTGTCCATGCTGATCTAGCTCCTATCCCTTGGACTGCCTCGCATATAATCAAAAGGTTGACTGTGAATAGTTTTTCTTCCTGAGTTTTGAAGTCTGGACTATAAGGAAGCGAAGACAGACCCACGTTTATATTCAGTGAAAGAGTTAAGTTCTTAGGGGTCTGCACACCAGCCTAAGAGCACACAGGCATTTCTCAAGAGAGAGCTAACAGTTCCCTATCACAAGAGATGTGGATCACTGAACTGGAAGGCCACAGTGGCCAAGAGCTAGACAAGTCAGGTCAGGCCTATCCACGGCTCACATCTACAACACAGAAAATAGGCCTCAGAAGAGAAGCAGCAGCCAGCTGGCCTTCCTCTTGCCAGAGAACTCGGGCGATCCATGTAGCCTACCAACTTATACAGCAGCTCCGAGCTTCTCCTGCAGCAGAGTCTTAGACATCAGCATGTAAGGTGGGAGCTGAATCAAAATCAAAGTTGGCAGGGCATCTGTAACGGACAGTTTAGGAGCTGGCAGAGAAAAGGGAGCCGGTCTAAATAGTAGTGCCTGGAGGAGGAGGAGAGAAACTGAAGGGACCCAAACCTTGCAGAGCTTTAAAACAAAAACATAAAACAGCATTTGCAAAACACATTTACAAATGCAAATACGTGCCTTTCAAAAAAAACTTCTAGCTCCTAAAAGAACTCAGGAAACTTAAGGACACCATGTGCCTGCATGCACATGTACACGCATGCACGCACACATGCTCTGTGCCCCCTAAACTGTCTCTGAAGTACGACGCTTAACAGGTCTAAGTTTCAATACCCTCTGGACATGCATAGCCTACCCTATCCAACTTGGCAACTAAACCATTGTAAGCCCACGCTGTAAGATGAGAGTTCCTAGCGATTCCTGGGCAAGGCTTTATGTAAATGTTTAGGTAATCCATGACTCTACTGTCCTGTCATCTCCTGGGTCTTCATGCCTGATCCTATACCATCCTCTGTCTCAATACCCTCCATCCTTTTCCTCATCTACTAAAGCCAATTCACATGACAATCTTTGTTAATCACATGCTCAGGAAGGCTGCCCTGACACCAGCTTTCCTGGGGCGACAAAGGTCCTTCCTCTTATACTCTACAGTGCCACACTCAATTCGGTCCTCTAGAGTTCTCGGAGACAAATGATTTCCACGGCATCCAGCAAACATGGTTTGATGTCTTTAGTAAGCAAATGGATGGATGATCTTGGGATCCTGGCAAAGAAATAAGGACTGAACATCCACAAGAGCTAAGAGCCACAGTTTATCACAAGAACACAGACTTTCAATAAGAAGGAACCTCAAAGGATGCAGCGGTCAGAAAACAAGCCAACTGAGCAAAGGACAAGGAACTGAGAATTTAGATCCACAGTGGCTTCTGGGATATGTGCTGAACATCCTCAGCATGTAAAAAAAAAAATTAAAATGAAAGGACTGCTCCTGGGCAAGGGTGAAAACTGGCTTCTTGCTGGCTGAGCTGCAGAAGACGCACGGAGGCCATGAGTAGGGGGCAGTGCGGCTGGAACAGCTACCGCGAGGCTCTAGCAGGCAGCCAAGTAGAAGTGTTTCTGCGAAACCCAAGTGTGGCAAGCAAGCCAAGCCTCTTCCCTGAAGTCACTTGTCACACTCCACGGTCTGTCTGTGCCTCAGAAGCAGACATGACAATTCATAACCCCATAGGAGTCACCATATTGGCAGGACAAGTTGGGACAAAGGTCAAGGTGTGAGTTCCAAAATACCCAGAAAGGCTAGAAAACTGAGGGCAGAGTTAAGAGGCATAAAATTCAATTTGCTAATTTAAAATAATTTTAAAACAATATTATAAAGTTTCTAAAAACATAAAATTCCTTGGAAACCACTTAGAATAATGGCACCAAAGGAAAGAAGCACATTATTGAGAGAGGAATCAAAGGGAAGTGGGAAATGCTCTTTAGAAAATTCAGAATCGTACACACCTCTACTATTGCGTGAGCAATGTTTTCTCCTTACTGCTGTGTTGAGTGATCACTCCAGTCCCAAGGATACACGTTGGCAAGCCAGTCTGTGTAACTGTGAGATATCTCAGCCTGTGTGTTTGTTCTTTTTCTGGATTGTCAAACTCTTCTGTAAAACTGAGCAATCATGTTGAGTGTACTGGCTATGAAGTGTTTAGGATATAATTTTTAAATCATTTATTGGGTTTTTTTTTTTTTGCCAGGAAATCACAGGGTTAATGTTTGTGTTCTTTGATTTGCAAGCCTCTTCTCTGTTGACATCTTGTGGTATATGTAGCTGCATTCCTTCCCTACTAGATGAGCAGCACCATCCTTCCTTCCCGGGAAGTCTTTGACAGTTGTTCCCAAGCATTGCCACAGGGGAACAGAGCTACCTCCGGTTTAAACAATCCACAGGGAGACTGCTGTGTGGGCTTTGTGCATTGTCTTAGAAGAAGAAGGTTGCCTTTGGTTTCACTTGGGCTAGCTTCTCAGGCTGTAACACAGACACATCACCTGGGGGTCCTGCTATAGTGACAACAGAGGTCCCATGGCCCTGGAGTCCAGCAGGATGACTGGCCCAGCGATCTCTGAGTGGCACATTTATTCCTTTTTTTAAGTATACAAAAATACTCGATACACTGTAATTGTGTGTGTATGCGTGTGAATGCGTGCAGCACACAAAAACGCAGGCACCAGCTGGGGGCGCTGGATTCCCCTAGAGCTGGAACTACAGTGACTGGGAGAAAAAGCAAAACTAAAAGCCATACTTTCTTGAAATACAAACTGCATGACACACAGTGAATTTAATCCATTTTTATTTTGTAACACAAAATTCTAAATTATGAAATGTAGGCCACATCAAAGATGAGGTCGCACTGGGCTTAGCCACTCTGTAAAACAAAGCATTACTTTAAAATAGTAACGTATTTTTGCATGTGTTCTCAAAATGCTATGAAGGAATCATTTCTCTTCTTCAGAGACAGAATTGAGATACCTAATATAGTAGTGTGAAATTCTAGGTGCTGCTAACTGGTCCTGTCTTTGTTGGGTGGGTGTTTTGTTCCTTGGTTTCTGTTTTCTCTGGTTCTTAAGAGTGTGGTGGCAGTGTCTTGTCTGGTAGGAAGTGCTTCTAAGGTCCTGGTAGGTGTGGGAACAGGGGGTTTCCAGGGAAAATGAGTTTCTGGGTATTGAAAGCTGACACTGCAGAATGGGGATGGGATGTGGGGGGCTAAAGGGATCCACAGGAAGGAAGAAAGAAGGGTATTACATCAGGATCTACTTAGTACCCTGGTACTGGTGACAGAGAGTGAGGTGGGCCACAGCAGATGGTCTGCTTCTGCTAGAATTCTGGACATTAGACTAAGAGATTGGACATGGAGGGATAGAGCCAACTTGCTTCCCAGGCTGAAAAGGCCTAGGGTTTCCCAGGAAGACTTAACTGCTTGCTGGTGTTGGGGGCTCGGGTAAAGCCATGAGCAGGGAGAGAGGTTTGATTTGTACAATAGACTAGAGAGGAGGGAAGGGGGTGTAGGGAGGCCTCAACAGGTGGTCTGCTGCAAAGCTAGGGATGAAACTGGGGGATTAGATTTGGAGGAGAGGGAAGGTAAAGATCTGTAGTTAGCCTCTCTGTGTCCCGGATCAGAGTAGTGACCTTGTCTATTTCTTATGCAACAGACATTCCTGACTTTTGGGCTCAGTATGGAACTCACTTTTCATAGGTGCCTTCCTAGATAGTCACGCATTTTGAAGTTGGTCAATGATCCACCCTACAGAAAGGCGACACAATCTTGAGCTAGCTACACCCACAGATGTATCCCATACAAGATTTTAAAAAGTTGTAATATTTAAGAGGTTTAAAGCTGTCATCAATAATGTTTTACAATTTACATTAGGATGAGGTGTGCCAGGTGTGAGCCTTTTGGCATATTAACATAGGGCAAAGGTAAAGAAGACAGCTCCTCCAGCAGCAGTGGGTCTCAGACCCTTCCATGCCCAGGCAGACATTTACCAGTGACCACTGCCAAGTGTGTGGGGAAAAACCAAACAAATCACAGATACTTGTTCCCATTCCATTACCAAGGCCACTTGACCCCTCCAAGTCAGGTCAAAGGGAGGGTCCAGGAGGCACTGCCTGCAAGTGTGAGCACGGGCTCTCTGCACCTACAGGAACACAGAGCAGCCACTTTTCCCACCATGGCGGGTGGTGTCGGGGGTGTTCACAATCAGACATACTACAACTCGCACATCCGTGTAAGTCCCAAGACACCAGGAAAGTTACTTTACACGAGCATCTACAAAGAAGGGAACGGTGTCTCGTGAAATCATTTCAGGGAAATGCGTTACCGTTCTATTTATACTGACTTCTAGAGCCTAAAAGGGAAAGAATCTGGCTCTCATTAAATCATTTCAGGGAAATTCTGCTTCATTACATAATTATATATCACGCAGTTCGACTCTCTCTCCTTCAAAATTGTATACACAACTTCAAAATAATCCCGAAAATAAATGAGTGCTGCACCCCTGTAGCTAAGAGGATGGTGACGGAGGCCACCAAATGAAAGCCAGGAAAACAGCAGTATGCATTCACTCAAGCTCTGGGAAGCTGGCTTTAAGACAAAAATTCATGTAACTGAGGGGGCAAGTTATTGAAAGCAATGAAAACATGGAAAAGATGCTCATTGTCACTAACCACTTAATATCAACTACAGCTTGAATGCTGAATGTCCCTAAAAGGCCATGTGTTGAAGACGTATCCCGGAGTGACACTACTGGAAGATGGTAGATAAATACTGAAATGTACATCAAGGTCTGGATGGAGACAATGGGATCCCAGTCTCTCCTTTAACTTCCCTCCTTTGCCCAGCCATAGGTCCAGATCAGCAGGAGCCGCCCAAACTATAAGTCAAAGTGACTCTATTCTTATTGGAAATCAATCATCTCAGGTATTTTTTATAGTAGCATAAATGCTATTTACAATATATGAAGCCATAATATATGTGTAAGAACATAAGAGACCATCAAGGCAGCAAACTCATTTGCAGAGCCAAGCACACACTGCAGTGGCTCGAGAAGGGAAAAGTGAATAAAAGTTTCTATGGGGGACGTAACTTTAAATATTTTTTCTTGCACAAGAAATATATACATTGGCAGGATCAAGTAACAAGATGTATTTCTAGTTTTACCATAAGACACATGAAAAGAAAGTACACGGGGGAAAAAAGGCATTCCACTAAAGAAAGCAGTACACTGCTGGTCCTGTTATACTTTTTATACGGAATACAACTGGATTTCGTATTGCATAGCTATAATCCCTCCTTTCTCGCATTTTCTTATTTTACTGGCATAATTTGCCGCTAACTATGTAGGAAACATGCTGCCAGGCACCGGCAATATAAGCAAGATACATCTATAACCTAAGGAACACACTGTCCTCAGCAATCCCTTTCCCACAACTATGGATTAGATGCAAGTATTCTGAGAGGGGTAATGCATGTCTGGTGTTTATCTTACAATTATCTCATCTACTTAATGCCCTAAATACTAGGCTCTCTTCTGAAGGAAACACAACAGCCAGAGATGAGCCTTGCGACAGGAGAAAGGCACGCTCACACACACACACACACACACACACACACACATACACACACACACGGAACAACACATTCAACCAATCATAGCTCAGTATGGGAGAGTAAAACTTCTTAAAGAAAATGGCATCCAGCTCAATAATGAAGAGCAGCCTGCCAGCTATGAAGGTAGCAATCAATTTTCTACACAAAGTTTATGTGAAGATCCAACGTGTAAGGAAAAAAACAAAACAAGTACACACAAAAAACTAAAAAGAAGTAGAGGGACCCTAACCCTACAGCAGAGGAGGAGGGTGCAGAGAATCAGGCTAAAGGGGGACTCCCAGAACTGGAGGTTACTGAGTCAGGACGCTGACATGAGGAGGAAGGCAGAAGCCTGAGAGGCTGCCAGCAGGTGCTGACAATTCTAGGCACACACTGAAAAGCAAGCAGGCCCTGTAGGCATGAGATACCCGTCTGAATAAATCTATCCTCTGCTGTCCTACATCAAAGCTTTCCCCATTCATAAATAATACACAGGGCATCAGAAGTTTCTGGAGCTCCCTAGCAGTGCTGCCCAAAACCTACATACTAAGAACCATAAAATGTAAGTCTGGCTTTTCTTTATTTTTAAAAAATAAAAATTTAGCATGTGAGTATGTGTGTGTGTATGGATGAGAGTTTGTGTGTATATGTGTGTATGAATGTGTATATGTATGTGTGTGTGAGTATGCGTGTCTATGCATATGTGTGTATGTGTGTGTGAGTATGATGTGTGTGAATGTATGTATATGTGTGTTTGTGTATGAGTGAGTGTGTGTATATGTGTATGTATGTGTGCGAGTTTGTGTACGTGTGTGTGTGTGTGTGTGTGTGTGTGTGTGTGTGTGTGTACACAAGCACCCAGGCAACATGAAGGTCAGAGCTGCAGAATCAGTTCTTTGCTTCATCACACAGGTTCCAGGGATCAGGTCATCAGGCTTGGCAGCAAGCGTCCTTACCAAGGAACCATCTCACTAGCTCTAATTTTGACTTTTTAAATTTTAATTAAAATGTAATTGCATCCTCTCCCCCATTTCCCTCCTCCAAATTCAGCCTCCTCATCTTTAACTACTGTTGGTACATACACACAGAAACAAATGAATACAAATATGTCCTGTACTTTTTAAAGTAAACTGCAATTAAGATTAACTACACATTTAGCTAATGAAATATTTCTTTTAAATTTGTCATTTCAACATGTTTTACAAATATGGTGATATTGCACTTTCTTGTTCATCCTGTCTGCACGATTTGGTGAACATTTTACTCCTACAGAGCACCCACCCTCAGGAAGCACTGCTGACATTTAAAACCAAAAGAAGAAAAGAAAAAACCCTAGGAAGCCGCTTGTGGCTAACACCAACTCATTAGACAGGTCTAATTGAGAAGAGAGTTTGGGAAGCATGCTTAAACTTTCTGTAGAACTTTTGTCATTTTATTTTCTGATTTATGAAAATACTGCAACCAGTTTTTCAATGAAAATACAAAGGCTCAATTTTTTAAAATGACTCAGTCAAGCAGGAGAGAAGGAGCACAGGTTATAAGGCCTCTTGCTGCTCTTGTGAAGAACTCCAGTTTGGTTCACACCAGGGATGACAGCTCACAACTGTCTGTGTACCTCCAGTTTCAGGGAATCCAAGATCTTCCAGCCTCCAGGGGCACTGCACACTCATGGTACCCATGCATGCAGGAAAGTAACACACTCATACACATGAAGTACAAATAAATCTCTTAAAAAGTTAAAAAAATTACTCATTAATTATTAAAAATCCCAGCTAAAGTGTAGGTGTAGATGTTTTTAAGATACTGTCTTATGTAAAAAACATACGCATTGTGAGTTTCTTTACCTATCCACCTCAACAACTCTTCAAAAGTGCTAGGAAGGCTCATTTTATGAGTTCATCATTTTATCTAGTATACAGAGAGAAGACTGACACATTACAAACTATTGTAGACATTACAATATAAATACAGTATTAAAATATACTGTCTTTACAGTTGCTACTTTTCAAGCCTATATTCAAATTAGTCTTTCCTCAGACTCTAGAAGAAAAGCATTGTATGGGAGGAAAATGCCACCCTCAGGGCTAATGAGAGCTCGCCCCATGCTTTCCATCTGAAGGGAGATAAAAACTCCACAAGAGGGAGTAAACGCTTCAAAATCTTGGCGGGTTTCACCAGATTCACGTTCCTCCACTATCAGCTCTCAGTCCCAAATGACATGAAGGCCGAAAATTGTACTATAAGTAACTAGTCTGCTTCTCTACCCAGATCCTCGCTTACAGAAGTTACGAGATGGCCAATTCAACCACCACAGACCCTCCAGACCAGTCCTGCTCCCGGAACACCCTGATCACGCAGCAGATCATTCCTGTGTTGTACTGCGTGGTCTTCATCACAGGGATCCTCCTCAATGGAATCTCGGGATGGGTATTCTTTTATGTGCCCAGCTCTAAGAGTTTCATCATCTATCTCAAGAACATCGTTGTGGCTGACTTTCTGATGGGCCTGACTTTCCCTTTCAAAGTCCTTGGCGACTCAGGCCTCGGTCCCTGGCAGGTGAATGTGTTTGTGTGCAGAGTCTCTGCCGTGATCTTCTACGTTAATATGTATGTCAGCATCGTGTTCTTTGGGCTCATCAGCTTTGACAGGTATTATAAAATTGTAAAGCCCCTTTTGACTTCTGTTGTCCAGTCAGTGAACTACAGCAAACTGGTATCTGTGATTGTCTGGATGCTCATGCTTCTCCTCGCTGTCCCGAACATCATCCTGACAAACCAGAGCGTCAAGGAGATTACGAAAATACGGTGTATGGAACTCAAAAATGAGCTGGGGCGGAAGTGGCACAAAGCATCTAACTACGCCTTCGTGAGCATTTTCTGGATTGTGTTTCTTCTATTAATCATCTTCTACACGGCTATAACGAGGAAAATCTTCAAGTCTCACCTGAAGTCCAGAAGGAATTCCATCTCGGTCAAAAGGAAGTCCAGTCGCAACATATTCAGCATTGTGCTTGTTTTTTTTGTCTGCTTTGTACCTTACCACATTGCCAGAATCCCTTACACAAAGAGTCAGACGGAGGCTCATTATAGCTGCCAGTCAAAGGAAACCCTGCTCTACGTGAAGGAATTCACTCTGCTACTCTCTGCTGCAAACGTATGTCTGGACCCCATTATTTATTTCTTCTTATGCCAGCCATTTAGGGAAGTCTTAAATAAGAAGCTACACATCTCACTAAGCGTCCAGAATGACACAGACACGTCCAAAACTAAGAGGGGAAATACAGTTCATGAAAGCACAGATACTTTGTGACTTCCCACGCCCTTCCGAGTACTGTCCATGTTGTTACATGACAATTAAGAAGTGTAGGTAAAATGCATGCTTTTGACTATAAGTAACCTCTCTACCAATGCTATCCGGCAGGAAGTATGAAGTTCAAAACAATAGGTACAATAAAACTCAAACTTTCCATGTAAAATGAAAGTCTTGGCACATCACTTTTTAGATATCAAATAAATGGAGGAACAGCAAATAACCAAAACTAAACCCTTCTCTGCTATTACCTTGCTTCCTACGGGACACCCAATCTTTCAGATGTTCTTCCTAAATATCTTTTTCTATTAATGCTCATATCTACTTAATGTTTTACATTCTGTATGTACCAATAAACAAGTTGCCTTCAAAACCATCAGGGATTTCTTTTATATTAAGAATCAATGTGTAGGCCGGGCGGTGGTGGCGCACGCCTTTAATCCCAGCACTCGGGAAGCAGAGGCAGGCGGACCTCTGTGAGTTCGAGACCAGCCTGGTCTACAAGAGCTAGTTCCAGGACAGGCTCCAAAACCACAGAGAAACCTTGTCTCGAAAAACCAAAAAAAAAAACAAAAAAAAAAAAAAAAAAGAATCAATGTGTGAAGGAATACCCCCAGATTTCCTCACAACCATACCTGGTTCAGTACAGTGTGCTTAGTCACACCTTCAGGGCAAAGAAGGTGGTTACACAGAAAATGGAAACATTCTACTTGTCTCTGACTTTCCCAAATGAGTATTTCATATGCGCTGAGTCTTATTAAAGCTTTAGACCAAACACAGCCTAAACTGAAACAGGAACGTTCCTGTGCTGCTAGACAACATTCCCCACTTGCCCAGAAACTCCACACTTCCAGTCATCAGTCAAATAAACAAAGAACAAAACTCCCCAAGATCTTCAGTCAGATCTTGAGCTCTAAGCTTGCTATACGTGTTGGACTAAATGCACATGGGGATGGGAAGGGGACTGTGTTTATCATCCTTCAGAATTCCCACAGCCAGAGCAAACCTCCCCCGACCAGGCTACTGAAGCAAATGTAAGAAGTGAAGAAAGGTACTAAGTGAAGCTTGGGTCACGTGGTTATCTCTTCTGCTGCCATCCTCTTCTCTCCACAATACAAAGTCACCTTGCCCTGTGGGACCAAGCAATGTCTTTGTAACCACTATGCTAAGGCGCATGACTAATAGGAAAGCAAGACAGTTTAGGAAACGGTATGTCAGGGGGAAAATGGGATTAGAAATCACAGCAGAGTAACATTACTGTGTGCCAGAACTACTATTGGGTGCAGGGAAACATCTAGAAACAACGGGGCAGAGCCCTGGCAACAGAGAGTTAACCTAAGCATTCTTCAGATACCACTGTAGCTAAAGAGGCCATGAGGAACACGATATGGGTGCTTCTGTAGATGAAGCTATAACCGGGCGCCCACAGATGCTCAAGCGGCAGAGAAGGCAATGTCAACAGGATGGAAAAGAGGACAGTGAGCTGAGAACTTGTGCCTCTCCAAGAGTCAAGTCTTCTAACTCTAGCCAACTGTTGCCTCACTTTTATAGGAAATGTAAAAGTATGGGGCTTTTACATTGCTGGGCCTACGTCAAATCAACTGTTGGTCGGTTACTCTCACAAGCTTCGGGCTGCCACTACACTACCGTGTCTTGCAAGCTGTGCAACACTGGTAAAGGGTTGGTGGCAGGCTTGGTGCCAACATTTCTCTTTTGAGGCCGAGCAGAGTACCTTTCTGTACCAAAGACGCTGGACCATAGGGGCAAAGGCTCTATGGAGACAACCATTCAATCTCTCCATGCTGGGTGAATTGTGTAGGTGTTGTCTTCAGCAATGAGGCCTTGCTGTCAGTTGGCGGAGAGCAACCTGCAGTCTTGGCAACAGCCTGGATTGTTTTAGGGTTCCCATGGGGTCTATTTGACCAATAACTAGATTAGATGTAACACAATCCTGGTACTGGAAGCTTCATTTAGTGACAAGAAATGACCAGTTAGGACTCTGTCTCCCCTATAATTTGGCAATTTAGATTACCTTCATACATGTATATGTTTTAGAAAGGTTCTGCACTTACCATACTAGCCCTCAAATGCCCCTTACTTTTAGCTTTTTAACTGTCTCTTCCCCACATTCCCTCCCACAATCCTTTCTCCCACCCATTCCCACTTGATCCCCCCCCCCGCTTCTATTTCCCTTTCCTGATAAGATCTACCTGCTCCCCCTAGACCCTTACTCTATATCTACCTTCTGTGGTTCTATGGATTGTAGCTTGGTTTTCATTGACTTCACAGCTAACAGCCACATATAAATACATAGCATTTTTGTCTTTCTGGGTCAGGATACCTTACTAGGATAATTTTTTTCTAGTTCTTCCACTTGCCAGCAAATTTCATGATGCAATTTTTTTTAAATATAATTCACCTTCTGGTTTACCTCCTCAGCCTCCACCCTCTTTTTTCTTTTCTTTTTTTTTCTAGCAACACAAGGAAACATTTCCCATTGAGAAAACCACTTTTTAGGTTCTGAGCCATACAGTTAGCAGAGGTGAATCAGTACTAGGCAATTAAGCAGCCAGCCTGAATGCAGCAGTCACAAATTGGGATGGAACAAGATCAGAACTGACCCAGTGAAAGAAAACCCCGGGCTCATCCTCAAGAAACCTTCTGGGAGGGGTCCTGTCACGATGTAAACTCCAGATGTGCGAGAACGCCTAAGAATGGAGGCTTACACCATGGTAGGCAGACGAAAACTGCTTCAAATCTGATCCTGGTTTTACACTGAAGGCCTATTTCAGCCCCCACCTAAAGCCACACCCAGAACCTTGGACACCAGGGTATGACAACTAGTAAACTCGCTACAAAAACTGTAATCTAAGAAGGTTGCCCAGTGCCAAAAGGCCTTGAAGACATACACACAGGTAACACTGTAGGGACTGAGCAGGTTATACTTAGGACTATCTATGTGTATACAAACACATATAACAGATTGATGACAAAAGAGACCGTGAATTTGAATATCAGGAAAGGGTACGTGGGGCAGTGGCTCTCAACCTTCCTACCGCTGCGACCTTTAATACAGTTCATACTGTGGTGGCCCCAACCACGAAATTATTTTCATTGCTACTTCATAACTGTAATTTTGCTACTTTTATAAAATGTAATGTAAATAACTGATATTCAGATATCTGCTATGCAACCCCTGTGAAAGGGTCATTCGACCCACCAAGGGTAGGGTAGCTATCCACAGATTGAGAACTGCTGTTTTATGGGGTTTTGAGGGGAGGATAAAATGTAATTATATTATAATCTCAAAAATAAAATTAAAGGGATACTATACCAATTACAAACAGATTATCACACCCTCCTGATTTCCAAAAACTGGCATGGGTGATCTTTTAGGTGTACATCTCTATGTGGGCATCTGTTTGGAACTATTTCTGTGTGACCATCAACGAAAGGTCACTACTTCCTTTGGGCCAGCTATTTGCTGCTACAGTCTCATGACATGTGGATTACAATTTTATAAAAGTACATGCCTGACACACAAGTTCACACTGCAATCCAAAACTTGGAAGGTAGAGGAGGCAGGGTGGTCAGGAATTCAAGGCCAGCCTCTGCTCTGGGTTTGGGGGAGAGACCATGCCTAAACGGAAGAAAGGAATAGGGTTGAAATTGATAGCAAACACCCTATGCTATTGTCCAGCTCCTGCATACAGACATACACGCACACCTTCAACACCGACAGAGCTAATGAGGGACTACAGAATCGACGGGTGTTTTATTCTCTCTTCTTGTGTGGCTATGAGTCTATCAACTGTCTACATGTGACCGTCTTTTTACATTGTTTACACAGCAGCATCAACTTGGCTTATAAGTGAGTGGTCACTTAAATCTAAAGTATCAAATTAGCTCAAATTCCTTTTTCTTCAGATGCAACAGCAATTGTGAACAGCTCCCATGGGTTAACTTTGTTCACCAGCCCCAGAGATAATAATAGCAAAGGACAGAGAAAAAAAGTCAGTGTAGCCATGAAGGATGAGGCAATCAGAGAGGTCTGAGGGCTGCAGGTATGTCAATGAGATACACCTATTAGTATAAAACACGTTTCTGGTGAAGAAAGTTGAAGAAAAACATGCCTTAAGATGAGAAAGGATTGTAGACAGTAGTTTTATCCTAGAAGATCTTTCAATATGGAAATAAAAAGCAGTAAACCCAAACCAGGAAATGTACTCATGCTACAGAAGACCCAAGCAGCAAGGAAACTTACAGTCAGAACACAATAATGGCAACACATGATTAAGAATGCTATCATTAGCATTTACTAAGGTTTCTCTTGCAGTTAGACTACTGCCTAGACGCTTACTTCCTGTCAGGCTGCTCCAGACTCGAGGACGCAGCAGCTACCATCATTTCTCCAAAATCATGGCACTTCTAACTGCCTTCCAAACAGTTATCCCTAAACTCACAGATAACTACAGCTCTCAGCCACCATCAGAAAAGCTATGTGCTTGTTTTCTTCTCCAACAGACAGAGACTACTACACAGATCCACAGCTGGTCAAACTGCAGAGTGAGTGTGGCATGCCCAGTCACCACTGACATGTCTGCAATGAACACCTGGGGAGGAATACAGGAGCTGCAGGACCAGGACGCCTCTGGCTAAATAGCGCCCCCTAGATGTCACAGGGGAAGGTCACCTACGAACTCTAAACAGTATGGTTATTTAAATAAGTCCAACATAATTAACACCAACAGCTGATGTGCAAGTGTGGCTAAAGCAAATCCCACCCCTAGATGACGAGCTACAGGTTCCCTGGCCGCTGAGACAGCTTTTGTCCAGGGACATACTCCCACATAAACTGCCCAATCCCAAGAGGTCAGGCCTGGGCACGAGCACAAACAGGCAAGGTCAGACTCAGTAGGTTGTATACACACATGTATACATATGTAACAATGATAATTTAAAAATAAGAGGCTGTGACTTTGAAAGAAGGGAGGACATAACAGGAGTTATGGGAGGGACAGAAACAATATAGAGGACTCACATACAAATTTCTCAAAATTTTTTTAATTTAAAAATATTATTATCTGGAAATTGTGTTGAATAATTTTTCAATGATGCTATGGATAGCATAGGGGACCACAAATCAATTTGTGGGGCAAATTATCATTTTATACATATAAAATATAAAAATAACTATATCATTTCTTAAAACTAAAGTATCACCATGATCAAAATAAGGAGAAAATACCTTTACCTCATTTCTTCCCACTTGGGTTTCTGAAATAGTGGGTTAGTGGTGACATGCAGCTTCCTGTAACGTTAACAAGCTACGACCTGAAAAGTACTGACCCTCAATGGGACAGAAGGAGCCTCAGGCAACTGAAATGAGACCTCTGCATTAAAGACTTAGTTTCTCGAGCTTGAGCTCCAGAGGAGGGAGAGGAGAACACAGGGGCTGTGATGAGGGAAGCTAAGAGAGGGAGATGAGGTGGGGACATAAACAGAACAGAGACAGGAGAGGAGGGGAGGGTGATACATAACACTGAGGATGTTTCCTTAAAGCCACAGGCAAACATTATTTTATGTCTAATTCAAAATAAATATATACGCCAGGTGGTGGTGCACGCCTTTAATCGCAGTACTCAGGAGACAGAGATAGGTGGATCTCTGTGAGTTTGAGGCCAGTATGGGCTGCAGAGAGAGTTCCCAGACAGGCTTCAAAGCTACAGAGAAACCCTGTCTCCAAAAACCAAAATAAAAAAATAGAAAATAAAAACGCCACATATACTATACATAAATGTGCATGTACATATCCATAAATATGAAGGAAGCTGTGGCACTTGGGGTGATAATGCCTCCCACAAGAGACACAGACTATTGAACAGAAAATGCAGTGTCAAGCGAGGGGAGCCTCCCATCTAGTCCTTTGCTAAAGTGAAAGAAATGCCCCAGAACAATACAGGTTATTGCTTTTGCCCCTGGCTGTCTCCCAGAACCTCAACATCAGACCCAACTGCTGAAGACACCACATACTTGAGAAATAGGAAGTGGAGGAACTCAGATGCGACTGACCCCGAAGTCTCCCGGTCTCTCAAGCACCCTAAGATGCTGTGCAAGCTGCCGAGGAATAAAAGCAATCAATGGTCCTCTTCGGCTGTGATACCTACCAACCACAACTTGGCCAGCAGGGGAAGATATCCCTAAGGGTGAAATAGTGGCACTTACAACTGAGAGATGTTTAAATAAAGCTTTCTAACGGGATTTAAAGCTAACTAAATAGGAGGAAATTATGCCTAGTATTATAAATCTAGCCAAGGTGCCTAGGTGATGAGGTCGTGGACTCTAGAGGAGAACCTATGGCTGCTACTTTTCACCAACCGGCACGATTCCTAACCGCAGACTGTGGGGTGTGTAGCCCCAGTGGATACATCTACAGTACAACCCCTAACCTAAGGCTCAGGGACCATCTCAGAAGAGGAGCTGTAAAGAACATCCGCTGTGAGACAGTGTCTTCAGTATATGACAAGGGAGCTGAACTCACAACGACACCACCAGGTGACACGCCAATGTGGATGGAGAAAATATCACAAGGCGCCATCCCCAGATGCAGAAATACCGGCCAGTAGTGACGGCTCACGAGGAAGAATCGGTATTCTCAAGGGATGAGCCTCCTGATGACCTGTCTAATCCGGAGCAATCAGCCCTGAATATATACAGCTACAAGCAACACCAAATGGGTTCAGCAGTCTATATTTATATATACACACATGTGTATAAAATAATTATTAAAGGAAATCATGAATTTGAGATGAATGTGGGACACAGGGTGAGTGAGAGCAGGGAGAGAGCGCGGTTGAAATGATATAAAGTTCCTATGTACGAAATATTCAAAATTTTAAAATTACTAAGGCCAATAGAGGAAGACGTTTTCTCCGGCAACTCAGACAGTCAGAACTGATTCTCAAAGTGAGAATGCAGTTGGACTGCTAATCCCAAACCCAGAGTGCGGGGGCAAGAGGATGTGGAGCTTCAAGCCAGCCTGTCTATGAAGGGAGACCATGTCTCAAAACAAAACTAAAAATGAAAAAATAAAATTTGGTTTCACTATAACAAAATTGGTTCCTGCCAGGCCATGGTGACACATATCTGTAACCTTAGCAGTGGAGAGCCTCAAACAGGAGGATTCCTGTGAGTCTGAGGCCACTCTGGGTTTATGTGGCAAAATCCTATCTCATAAACACAAAATTAGTTTGTACTGCTCAGGGAGGAGGTGCAGGGACAAAGAACCAACACAACGTTAGCTTGCTCACATTTGGCAACCCAAACATAAACACTAGTCTTAGATTTTTAACAACAGTTAGTTTCTTGTACTTTTTGGTCATCTAAACCTAAACTAAAACAAGGAAGTGAACAGATAAAACACCTACCCAAAATAAAGAAAAATTTCCCCAGGAAACCTTTATCCCAGCTTTCCTTCCTATCTTACTAAAACCACTCCCTACCCAATTTGCAACCAATTCCACCTGTAAATTCCCTTCGCCTCACACTTAGACCCAGGGAATAAAAGCTCTGATTCACTACCTCAACTCTCTTTCCTGCAAATGTCTCTCCTACGGAGGGCACAGCTTGGCACTTACAGATTAAATGTGCACCAGCACGTTCACCACAATAGATAATAGATAGACAGTAGGTAGGTAGGTCTCTCACAACAAAATTTATGTTTATCACAATAAATGTATTTATCAAAACATGTTTGAGGCCAGAAACTCATGTTCATTTTCATAAAAGCTAGCCTTGCTCTAACTTGCTCGAACAACTCAAGGCCTTGGCTAAAGGGGTTGGGGAGTCTACTCTTATGAAAGAAAAATAAAGCCAATCACTAATGAGGCAATACTTCTCATTCAGACCAGCAAGTTGTTGGGCAGGCTACAACCTCGGAGTTAGGCTCTGTGCAGACACTAGTTAATGTCATTGTAGGGGAATAGTTAACTTTGTAACATAAGGTATAATTTCTAAATGCATGTCTCATTTCTTTAAGCTGTTGGGGTGAAGCTGAGAAATACTTTCTGATTGTTTTAGTCTCATAACTTGGAAAAGAGATGAAATACATTTTTTAAATGCACTATTAAAATGATGTGTGTATATGAGTGTGGATATGTGTGTATCGTGGTGGTATGTGCCTGTCAGAGGACAGGTTATGGAGTGGGTCTCTCCTTCTACCTTTACACAGGTTCCCAGGACCTGGGCTGTCAGACTTGGGTGGCAAGCACTGTAACCTGCTGAGCCAGCTCCCTGGTTTACATGTAATATATTCATGAAGGAATAACTCAAAAGTCATTTGCACAATTACATCTATGTGGTTTATATAAACATAGAAAAAGTTAATTACATAAACCAAAGAAAAGGGAGAATGGCAGCTATCTCTCTGTTGTTCCAATAATGTTCTCTCTTTTTTTTTTTTTTTTTTTGGTTTTTCGAGACAGGGTTTCTCTGTGGTTTTGGAGCCTGTCCTGGAACTAGCTCTTGTAGACCAGGCTGGTCTCGAACTCACAGAGATCCGCCTGCCTCTGCCTCCCAAATGCTGGGATTAAAGGCGTGCGCCACCACCGCCCGGCCCAATAATGTTCTCTTATTTTTTTTTTTTCGTTCAAGACTTTTCTAAAATGGAGTTGGTAAGATGGCTCAAGGTATATAAAGGTGCTTGCCACCAGGTCAGACAACCTGAGGACAATCCTGCTTGGTGGAAAGAAAAAACTGATTTCTTAATGTTGTCATGTATCTCCACAAATATGCTATATGACACACGGGTAAATGCACATACACACACATAATAATAATAAATGTAGAAAAGTATGTTTCTGGCATCAACAACAATAACAAATTAACCACAACCCATCAGATCCTATCTTGGGTTAATTTCTTAAGATGGTCTCACTTGATAGCCTAGACTGGTCCTAGATTCACAACAGAGCCCGGCCTCCCTCCAACTGCCTCAAGTTCATGGCTTCCCCCCTCCCTCAGCCTCCCAAATGCTGGGACTACAGACGTCTACTGGCCATTGTATTGGGAATTTTTAAATTAACAGATATCTTAGCAAGAATATAAGCTGCAACAATATTATTTAATTGTACCTTTGAAATGCTAGTGTCTATGGCTACACTAAACAAGTATCTGTTACATGCCTTACTGTCTTATGTCATAAACTCAGCATCATTTTCAAGACTTTAACACTGGTATTTTTTAAACTATTATAAAACGGAAAAGTCTGAGGTACTTCTAGTAATAAAAGAAAAAGCAGGCAAGGTATTTATGATGGATAAATAAAAATATCTTCTCTAAAACAGTAACTGAGAATTAAGTTACTTAAGATAGAAAAAAAAAAAGAAAAGAAAACTTCCTCAGGAGACTTTCAAACAGCTTAAACCATTTGCAAACCACAGTTTCATCTACGTCAATCTGTAACATTTTAAAACCACACAAAAAGGAAAGGAAATTTTTAGTTCAGCAGACAACCCTGCAAAATGGGACTGCCATCACTCTGGCTAACTAAACAGCTCACGCTTCTCTGAAGACCCGGACCCAGGCCTGGCTCAGAGGACACCACCAGGTAAGTCCTTTTCAATGGCTAACTAATTCAGTTTTTCCCATGGGAATCAAAGTCATGATTTTCAGTGTTGGACTCCTATCAGCATTTTCTGTTCTCGTTTGGCCTCATCTATCTTTAAATAAATTAGACCAATTATCCAGGAGGGGACATCTTGAGCTAGTCACTTTTCTTTTTTTTTTTTTTTTTTTTTGGTTTGGTTTGGTTTTTCGAGACAGGGTTTCTCTGTGGCTTTTGGAACCTGTCCTGGAACTAGCTCTTGTAGACCAGGCTGGTCTCGAATTCACAGAGATTCGCCTGCCTCTGCCTCCCAAGTGCTGGGATTAAAGGCGTGCGCCACCACCGCCCGGCGAGCTAGTCACTTTTCTAACTAGATCTATATGAACAGACATGGTGTATCTTCCCAGCAGGTCATGACCAGACGTTCCTCTTCCAGTCCTTCATTAGCACATTTCAAAGCATGTCTACCGTGGCTCCCACGGAAAATCTACTCTGTTTTGTTCTCTTTGTTTTATCCCCAAAGTAATGAGCCATCTATGAGAAGGAGCCAAGGAGACATTTAATTTTCATTCTGGATTTTGCTAGAACATAGCTGAGTATGCCTACTTTGCACAGATACCACTGCCACGGAGTTTATCAAGCTCTTGGATCTGAGATTTGTGATAGAGAGCCTGGGACGTTGTTATGATACAATTCTGCCTACTGATCAACATATGCTAAGTTCTGAGAAACTGTTGTTTCATGGCAATCTAGACACAGTTAAGAAGCAAATGCCAAGCACTCAGGACTCTTCAGCATTAGTTACATTGTAACTATTTGAAGTAAATTACCCCACTCTGGAATAGATGGTCAGTTATAAATACAGAGAATACCAATCAAGACAAATTGTTATAATTCTTCTCGTTACCATATGTCTTACTGATAAAACGAGAGCTTGCCATATAGTTATTCAAGCAATAGGGCACTTACAGAAACAAGTTACTATTTTCTATCACTATGCAACATCAGAAATGCCTATAAGGAAGTCAGAGAAGCCTAGCGTGAATTCAGATGTGAAGAGTCTCCCACAGGTCTATAGGCAGGACTCACAAAGAGGAAGAAGGAGAAAGGCTCAGAGTCCAGAGATCAGCAAGTACAGATCCTCATCTTGCTCCAATAAGCTGTGGAAATCTTGGGCACTTTGCAGTCTCCTCAATTGATTTGAGGACAGAAAAGAATCCACCCATCGTTAAAGTGCCACAATTCTAAAGTTATGCCACATGCTTAGGTATAGAGATGAGTAGGACTTATTCACAGGCGGTGCAGACTCAAACAATCTAAATTGAGACTCGGGATTAAAGAAGGGATAGATCAGTGGAAAATCGCATGCTATGTATGCAGGAGCCTTGAGTTCCAAACCCAGCACTGAAAACAAAGACAGACACCAGGAATATTAAGGGAATATTCAGTGATGGTAACTTTGACAGTGTACAGAAATTACATAAAAGACCTAAAGTGATACTTTAAATGTATGTGTGTTTGTGCATGTATACACACATATAAATGTATATATATACACAAGCATATTGTGTAAACGCACACACAGTAAGATTACACTGCAAAACACATGGAATGTCTATACTTCTCTTATTACTAGAGTGCTTGGGAGGAAAGTTAAAACTAAGAAGTTTACTGCAGCTGTTTTATGTGAAAACTTCTAAGAATATTCCTGCCACATAACCCTCAGGTAAGTATTGGTTTTTAGAGCACTAATCCTTAACATTAGAACCTTCATTGACATTACTATGGCTTCTAAAATATGACTGAGATGGACTCTTGGCTCTGTAATTTGCCAGCTCTCCAAGCAATGGATTTTAGCTCGGTATACCTCAGATTATAGCAACCACACAACAGGACTCATAAAATGTACTATAAAAAAATGGGTAGTCATCAAAAATAAAAAGTAATGCTTTAACATTTTCATTAAGGTTGGTTGGTACAGAATGACGGTACCAGTGAACCCCAAAAGTCATAAATCCTGTGGGGAAAAGCGAAGAGCATGTAACCTTTAAGTAACACTTATGACAGTTAGATAGACATCTCCCTTATCAACTTTCTTGCAACCATTGCATCATTCCAAGATAAACACGTCAGGGCCATTAGATGGCTCAGGAGTGAAGATGTAAATTGGGTGCATGAGTGGACCTAAGTCCCATCACAGAATTCTGGAGAAGTGGAAGGAGAAAACGGACTCCACAGAGTTGTCTGTCCACAGACTTCCACATGCACATGAACAAGCATAATAATAATAACAAATAAATTTTAAAGGCACACATTGTATCATTAACTATTTTGAGATGTGAAAGTTGGACAGTCATTAGAAGTTGTTTGATTTAAAGAGGGTTTTATGGCTGCTGAGTCAGTCACTGAAGTCTGAGTATCCTGCAACGTTACAGGTGACTCTGCTCCTGATAAAACTCTGGAGACTGAGAAGCCCAGGTTTTACACTGTCTCATTTCTGGGACGTTCAGAAAATTCCACGTAGATTTGCTTTATGAAAGTGACATTTTGGACTTCACTTAAAAAGGAATATTAATTAATCTGAAAATAGATTGCCCACATCAGGAGGCATCACACAATGTACCACGTGTGTCCCAAAACATGAAGCGAGACTAGACCACACCAGAGGGAGCTCAGTCTAACTCGAGCCCACAAGTCAAGCCAGTATTCTCTACCTGGAAGGAGCATGACAAAATTTATTAACATTATCAGGCTCGATTGTGGTGGTTCTCTACTGTGAAAGTTAGAAGGGGCTTTTGCTCCGTTTTGCTTTAGATTGAGGCAAGGTCTCGTGTATACCAGGCTAGCCTTGCCATTAAGCCAAGAATGAGCTTAAACTAGTGTTCCTCCTGAGTGATGGGTTATGAATGAGTACCAACAGGTCCAATAAACATACCAGTTTCAATACAGATACAACTGACCCATTCTTGAAAAATGCTGTAACCAATAAATATAGACCCATGTTCTAGAAGCTTTAAGATTCACTTTCACAGACCTACTAAAAACACTTCGTAGAAAAAGTTACAGCCATTATTATGTTCTACAAAGTACCTGTCAAACTCCAACGATACAACTTTTTCCATTGGAATTTTAAAAAGTAAAAAGAAACAGAAGAAAGTAATTTCATTAACATAGCAAGCATAATATAACAAAAAAATATACGATGGGTACTCAGACTTAAAAATTACAACTAAATTCAATCTGGAAGTGTTCACCAGGCACACACGGCTGGAGGCCACAACGCTGGCTTTACAGGTCTATACCATTATGAAACCGGAACACGATGAGAGAGACCGTGGGCATCAATTCAGAGCCAGAGCCTAACCCTTCAACTCCTCCCGCTGAAAATAAGAGACAAAATTTTATTTCTAAAAATCTATTAAGAGGATTCAAACCACAGGACCTGCTTTCAAAATAACAATATAAAAACCTTTGTTCCATTTACTGTCATCTCTTTTCTCCAACCAGCCTAGGTTCTGGCAGCATAATCTACAAAACCTACAAAAAGAATGCAGAAAGCTACATTGAACTCTTTTTCAGACAAAACCACAGCACCTTCCTCTCTCCACTTCCCAGAAACTCTGGTCACTTACCTCCTCTGCAAAGAAATTTCACCCTCAACTGGTCACAGACAGCATGCAACACAAACCCACAAGGTCAAAAACATCCCTTCCTAAGAGCAAATTTACTTGGGATTTCCTGAAAGTCACAGAAATCAGACAATAGAGAATTCCAAACAATCTAAAGCTGTTCCCACTAGCCCAATGAAACTCTTCCTAAGAACTAGAAAGACCATGACATTTTGAGTACAAATGTTTCTTTTAAAAAAGTATCTCATAATTTTAGTTACTAACATCTCCCTCCTACTCTTTTTAACAGAGCCCTGGATGGTTATTTTTAAATGTTGAACTCAAGCTTATCTCTGAAGATGACAAATAGTTCACTGTTCTGTCCAGTTTACAGCGATCTGGAACCATTTACATATTTTTTTTATTTAGTTTTCCTCATTGGAATCATTGGAAGTTGTTTTGCAACATGGGCTTTTATACAGAAAACCACAAATCACAGGTGTGTGAGCATATACTTAATCAACTTGCTTACAGCTGATTTCCTGCTCACTCTGGCATTGCCAGTAAAAATTGTTGTTGACTTGGGTGTGGCACCCTGGAAGCTAAAGATATTCCACTGCCAAGTAACAGCCTGCCTCATCTACATCAATATGTACCTCTCCATTATTTTCTTAGCCTTTGTCAGCATTGACCGCTGTCTTCAGTTAACGCACAGCTGCAAAATATACCGAATACAAGAACCTGGATTTGCAAAGATGATATCGACTGTCGTGTGGCTCATGGTCCTTCTTATAATGGTGCCGAACATGTTGATTCCCATTAAGGACATCAAAGAAAAGTCAAACGTAGGTTGCATGGAGTTCAAAAAGGAGTTTGGAAGAAACTGGCATCTGCTGACAAATTTTATATGTGTGGCAATATTCTTAAATTTCTCAGCCATCATTTTGATATCCAACTTTCTTGTAATTCGGCAGCTGTACAGAAACAGAGACAATGCAGACTGTGCAAACGTGAAGACGGCTCTAGCCAACATTCTCTTGGTGACGGTCAGTTACATCATCTGCTTTGTTCCTTACCACGCTGTCAGGATCCCATACACCCTCAGCCAGACAGACGTCATATCTGATTGCTCAACTAGGATCTCCCTCTTCAAAGCCAAAGAGGCCACACTGCTCCTGGCTGTGTCCAATTTGTGTTTTGATCCAATCCTGTACTATCATCTCTCAAACGCATTTCGACTGAAGGTCACTGAGACTTTTGCCTCACCTAAAAAGGCTAAGGCTCAGAAAGAAAACTCAAGATGTGAAAGTGATGTGTAAAACACGGGGTTTCGCATACCAGCCCTGCTTTCTGACTGAACCACAAAGCTGGTCATAGTTTTCACAGATAAAAGAAGATAGTTAATAATAAAAGTTGCTGATGGCTAGCAAACCATGTGGGAAGTCCTTTTCTCAACACAAGCCTGCCCTGTACTCACACAGTTGCTGGTATTCTTTAGCCCAAATATCTGCACAGGAAAGTTACCAGAGCACGTTGAACCAAGGTCAACCTGGATGACCAACGTGAGAAGAGCCAGGGCAGAGACTCTGAGACTCATTGCAACTTCTTGATGAAAACATGCCAAATAATCTGCATCTAAGCTGCCAGGAAACTCGTCAGCAACACAACCTTAAAGGTCTTCCGCAACCTAAAAAATAAAGACATCAAAATACCCGCATTGTCTTCACTTTTATCCTACCACTTTGAAAGTTAGCAAATGCGCTATTCAGTAGTCCTACTTTTAACATCTGATTTTTTGCAGCAGTAACAACTTTTAGTTATAAAAAGCTAACAGTGACAGAACTGGGATCACAGTGGTTAATTCCACACCCTGGAGGTTGAGGTCAAAGGATTGTTATGAGATTGTGACTAGCACTGGCTAGTGAATTGCAGGCCATCCTGGTCTATAAAATGAGACCCTATTCCTAATTAATTTTAAAAGGGGGTTGCAAATACATGGGGTATGTTTTTAAGAACACGAGGGAGCTGTTAAATTATGTTAGTTGTTAAAGCTGTTTTGGAAGTGAAAATCCACATCAAAGGTATTAGAAATATAAGACTAGCCAAAGAATCTTAAAGTAGAGACAAGGACTCATCACTAGGCCATGCTAGGAACATAGCCTAGATTAGGTCATGGTATCTCTTAAATCTAGACACACGGCCAATCAGAAAGAATCTGCAGTACAAAGTACAAGTCACTCCAGCTGTGAGCACATTCTCGCCATCGCTAACACATACCCAGGTGAGGCATGGCATTGAATAAACTTACTAGGAAAATCAGAAAAGTACTGATCAGCATGAATGAGTTTGTGTTTTGGTCTAGTTCCCTCTCTCTTCTTGTGTGTGTGTGTATTGGGGGTAGGGGATGGGGAGGACACCATGACCTCCTACAGCTTGCCGTATGTAGCACTGATCTCACTATGTAGCCATGCATAATCTTAAACTCCTGATCTTCCTCCATCTACCTCCCAAGTTCCAGGATTATAGGCATGTGCTACCGAGAGCAGCTCTTCTGTGTGTATTTGTAACATTCCAAAAAACCCACATAAAATAGTTAATAATGGGCTAGAGAGACAGCTCAGCAGCTAAAAGCATTTGTTAGTCTTGCAGAGGACCCAGGTTCAGTCCCCAGCACCCCATATCAGGAGGCTCACAATTGTTTGTAACTCCACTTGCAGATCCAAAACCCTCTTCTCGCCTCCTCTGGTACCACGTATGCTGATGGTACACATCATACATGCAAGCACTCACACATATGCACATCAAATAAATAAATCTAGGAAGGAAGGAAGGCAGGCAGGCAAGCAGGCAGGCTGGGGTGGCACACACATGCCTTTGATCCACTTGGAAGGTAGAGGCAGATGAATCTCTGTGAGTTTGAGGCCAGCCTGGTCTACACAGGTAGTTCTAAGACAGCCAAGGCTACATAAAGAAACCCTATCTCAAAAAAAAAAAAAAAAAAAAAAAAAAAAGAAAGAAAGAGAGAGTGAGTGAGTGAGAAAGGGAGGGAGGGACAAAGAAAAAAGAAGGACTACATTGCAATAGCTGTGGTGATGAGTGACTCTGGACTAGATATGGTAGCACATGCCTGAAATACCACACGTGGGTGCAGAGACATCCGAGAAAGAAGTATCACAAGCCTGTACAGATTTTATAGCCGCGTGTGCATGTGCGCGTGCGCGCACACACACACACACACACACACACACACACGAGGGGGTTGGGGAGGAAAGGAAAGAGGGAGGATGAGTGTGTTCTTAGATTGCAATATCATTTTTGTACTTCAACAATTAGTTTCAAAGTCCTGTGTATAAGTTCACAAATACATTCTTGGTCTGATGAAAGTAATTTAAAAAGCACTAATTGTCTATATTTTAAAAAGAAACAGCAGTTTCTGGAAAGTATCCATGACAGGAACTCCGATCGTTACGACATGTCTGACACCCTGTATATTCTTGCCGGGTTACAGGAGAGCAGAATGCATAAACAATAGAACAAAATACACCTCCAGCCCCGCTCTGGTGAGCAGATCAAAACAGCCATGAAACAGAATGCTCAGTACAATTTTTGAATCTTTGCTCAAGGAGCCCTTCATGCTCCCTCCTTGGTCGACATGACACAAGGTGGGTTCATTTTTCAGACTGGCCCACAGTCTACAGGCATTTTCTTGATGAATGATTAATGTGGAAGGGGCCATGCCACCCTGAGCAGTGCCACCCTGGGCAGGCAGTCCTAGAGGTATATGAGAACTGGCTGAGCAAAAAAGAAAAAAAGAAGCAAGCCAATAACAAGCATCCTCCGTGGCCTCTTCAGTTCCTAGCTCAATTTCTGCCCTGATTCCCTCCTTGGTGATAGACTGCAATCACCTGTGAAATGAAGCAAAGCTGTGGAATGAAGCAAACTTTTTCCTTTTGGTGGTGGTTATCACAGCAGTAGATAGCGAACCAGAACAAAAGTTAACCAAAAACTGGACCCAAAGGTGGCGTAGGGGTAAGAATGCTTCCTGCACAATCATGACGACCTAAGTTTAGATCCCAGAATCCATGTAAAAAGCCAGAAACTGCCACTCACTCCTGTACCCCAGGACTGTAGGGAGCAGAGAGTAAGGTCACTGGAGTCCAGTGGCCACCAGCTTCGTTCTAGCTACCGTAAGAAACCTGTGTCAAAGGGACAGGCATTAAGTGGTAGAGAAAGACACACTCCTCTAGCCCCTGTGAATGTGTGCACAGGTGAACACACTTGCATACACACTCAACCCACAATATACACCTTATATGTCTGCATAAGCACACGCAAAAAATCATTAAAATTAAAATTAGATCCTTTACATCTGTCAAGGGGCATTGTTGAGCAGCACTTCCCTCTAAGGAGATAGACAAGATCACGTGAACAACACAACAAAGAAGTTGTTTTTTGGTACCTGTTCAGATTCCAGAAGCACAGAGAAGACAGACAGATTGTAATTTCTGCTTACACAAGCCAGTACATGTAACTCTCAACTACTTCCAGCACTTCACTGTATTATTTTATACTTTGTTGGGTTTTTTTTTTTGGTTTTGTTTTTCGAGACAGAGTTTCTGTGTAGCTCTGCCTGTCCTAGAATTCACTTTGTAGACCAGGCTGGCCTCGAACTCACAGAGATCCACCTGCCTCTGTGCCTCTCTAGTGCTGGGATCAAAGGCGTGTGCCACTACTGCCAAGATTACACTTAATATTTCAAAACAACCCCAAGGCATGATAGCTCATGCATGAATATGCCAGAAACTCTGTAATACATAAAGCCAACCTCTCTGCTACCACAAATTAACTGCCATATTACTCTGCCATACTGAAAGCCGGTGACAGAAAGAACCATAGAAAATTACTGATAATATTCTGAGATGAACAACAAAGAATTCTGTAAATTTTTTTTTACATAGCACAAGCACACAAACAAAAAGGGCATTTTAACTGACATAAGACAAAAAAATATGAACTTAACCAATTTAAGTCATTTAGGTAGATGTTCCAAAATATCAACTATATTTAGCTTTCACAAAATCCTTAGCTTCCTGCCCAAAACTTGTAAGTGTCCAAAGCATTCAGGAAACAGTTACCCAAAAAATTAAAAATGTCTCAGCTTTTAGCCCAATGTTCATTACGACCATCAAAAATACTCTCGTCTTTCTTAGGGATAAACACTTCACTAAAGACTTCAACACACAATTTCCTGCCACGCTCTCTTCAGGTGTTACCTAAGCTTTAAACCCACCAAGACCAAAGCCAAGCCCACTCCACCTTCCACCTCTTGACAAAGCCACACCCACCCCACCTTCCATCCCTGCCATCAAGTCAGAACCACCTCCTCAGTGACTCAGTGTGAGAACAGAAGGGACCCAGAATGACAAAAGCCTGCCTGTTAATGACACAAAGGTTTCCACCCAATTGCTAAACTAGCCCCAAAATTCTTACTCATCTGTAAAATGCAAAAAGTACCAATACTCAAACAATATGAGTGCAAAAACATTAATCAGCCAACGACTTTCAAATTAAAGTAGGAAACATATCTAGGCATGACTTGTAGTCACTCAAACCCTTTTAATATAAGGATATTGATATTGGGGATTCTATTAAATCTAATTAGTAGCTAATAATCACGCCATAACATCCAAGCTATTATCTGTATACACAGGCCATTTGATCCAAATTACAGCCATCAAACCAACAGCGCAAAGTTTCACCTGACGTCGTTACGTGTGAGTGGACGGGCAGGTGGGTATTCCGACAGCCAAGTCACTAATGACCACGTATTGAGATCATCCTGGTACACGCCGATGGAACCATGACTTACCAGAGGTATAGGAAAGTGGGTTGCATACTGCAGGTGGCGGAGGAGGTCGTAATTTGACGGAAAGATCAACTCCCTTGGTTTTTCTCTCTTCAGCAGTTTCTCACCATTAACCGACATTCTTCGGCTCAGGGAAGGGTTGGCATTCCCACAGGACTCTCCAGGCATGGGAGAGAAAATCTATGTCATGTAAAACAAATATTATGTATCATTAATGAAGAGGGCAAAGCCATTGTACCACGTACCAGAACGTCAGACACGAGACGCTCACAAAATAATGATCAAAAACGTAAGTAGAAATTCTATTAATTTCTACAAAATTAAATCAGAAAATGAAAATCACACATGAGAAGAACGGGTGGGGGAGAGTGGTCAAACCAGTAAGAGGACTGGCCATGCAAGCAAACTTAAAAGTGTTATCCTCAAAGGGTTACATTTCCTCAAAAAACACATGCTTACTAACACTTAATAAGATTAATCCATAGATAAATATCCCAAAATGTACAAACAATGCTCTAATAAACAGTAAGATTCATGAAAAACACATTACACTGAGAGATGGTAAAAAAAAAAAAATGAATGAATCATAACGCTATTTCTTTAGAAACTCGATATGTAGATTATCATAATAAAACTACATCCCCACACTCCCCAGAGAGGATGATCCCAAGGTTAAAGTGTCAAAGCCAGTCAGCTTTGTAGCCTTTACAAAGGGGGCAAAGAGGACCCGCAGTGAGGCTGGCCTGAGACAGAACAACCACAGGCAAGCAGGTGACTTAGTGAGGATGACATCGCCATCAGAAGTGAGTCATTCCAGCACACCAGACAAGAAACAAAAGGATGGAGACAAGCTGGGTGGGGGAGGGGGAGTGATGGGTTAGCTGCCAATGAGAATCAAAGGTTGAACCTACTGGAAACTCAGAACCAAAGTCACTTTTAAAGTCACTCTTGTCTATTTCGTCAAAAATGTGAGCTGTTCCTGAGCCGAGGCCCATGTGCGCCATGATACTGTGTTCCTGGTGAGTGCCGGAAAAAGAAAGCCACGTTGTAAAAGCTGCAGTTTAAAAGCCGGAGGTTGAAAGATGACAGTAAGTTTTTCAGCATCCTGTCTGTCACTCTCACTGTCTACTCCTCTGAAAGAAGTCAAAGGAAACTTGAAGACGTGTAATTGTGTGTTAAGAGTCACAATCTGTCCCCCGTGAAGAGAAGGCCTAACTCCCATGATGTTTTAAAGGAAGCGCACAGAGCTTCTTCACTTAAAACAAACCAGTCACAATTTCTTTCACTGAGCTATTTCCAATAATAAAAAAAAATGAGATTCTTAAAGATCTAAGAATAAAATGAGATGTTTTAAAAAACAAACAAATATATCTAAAACTTTAAATAAACATAGCGTAAGAGTACCTGGCAAATTCATATTTAATAACAGAAGTAAAGCTGTATTTTGAGTACTCCCAGAGTGTCATTAATTTCCACGGCTTCTCACTGTCACCTAAATCATTTTATCTTGAATTTTAAATATCTGGGACAATGTCTAGAATGTCAGAACCTGACAGAAAGCCTTACAGTCGTCAAACCCACAGCAGAAATTGCTGCAAAGAACAATCTACCCTGTTTTAGAAAGAGATTAACTTTTGCAAAGAAAATCTGTGTTATTAAGAACAAGGGACTCCCCCTCTATTTGGCCAAGAGTGGTACAGGGAGACCCTCTTTGGAATGAAAGCCCAAGGGGTGCGAGAGTAAAACAAGTTCACCCGTGAGGCACAAAACTAAAAGAAAGTTTCAGGATACACACATCTAAAGCTAAAAGCATATCATTTTAAACTCATGAAAAAAAACTGTGGTCAGTCTCATCTTTTCAATAGCTATACAACATAGAAAATTCTAGAAGGTAGATATATAATCAAATTTGTCCTTTGTGATTGGAGAGGAAATAAACTTTGTAGAGAGAAAGTAATTAAACCCATCATCAAACTGCCTATCTGAAACTGTCTCCCCCAGCGGAGTTCACTTTGGGATGCGGTACGGACATCAAGCCCAGGGGTATACCTCCATCTTCATATCATGGTCCTTGGAATAGTGTTCGTCTGCATTCTCTCCCGCAGAGGCAGTGACGGACAGATCTCCTCGCGAGATGAGGGTGCACATGTATGCATCATGGGAGAAGACGTCGTGGCGGATAAACTCACAGAAGAGCAGCACCAAGTTCACAAATTCCACCTTCTCGCACTCGCTGTTGGGGTCCGCTGCGTGAGAAACAAATTCAGTCAGAGAGTCCTTGACCACGCAAAACATAAAAATAAAGAGAAGACAAGAATCCTTCAAGGTTTCAGAACATTTTCATTACCTCTCACACTTTTCCATTTGCTGTTTCTATTTTAAAGTACAGAGACGACAGGGGTGATAGAGGGAGGAAGGGTGGCAGAGGAGCATACGGGCTGGTTTTATGCCAGCTTAACACAAACTAGAGTCATCACAGAGGAAGGAGCCTCACTTGAGGAAATGGCTCCCTAAGACCCAGCTGTAAGAAGCTGAAAACAACCCAAACAAAGAATGGATAAAGAAAGCATTGTACATTTACACAACGGAGTAGTACTCAGCTGTTAAAAATAAAATAAAATCATGAAATGAGCAGGTAAATGAATGTAACTTGAAAAAAAATCATTGTAAGTGTGGTAACTCAGACAGTCCCGGAAAGACAAACATGGTGTGTACTCAATTCTGTGGGGATCCAGTCTGTTAAGGGAAAGATATGCTACTATCCACAGACCCAGAGAGGCTAAGTAATAAGAAGGGCTCTAAGGTATACACAAGGAAGGGTCTTCTTCCCTGGAAAATGGAAACAGAAGATATTTTGTGGGTGGATGGGGTGTGGATAGGGATGGGAACAGGAAGGATCCGGTGGGGAAAAGGGAGAGCTAGTACTGGGAAAGGCGACTAGATTGGGGGAGCCATGTAGAAACTGAGCACAATGGAAACTCCCTGGAATCTATGAGAGTGACCCTGATGAAGTCTCCCAGTAATGGGGAGTATGGGGCCCAAACTGGTATCTTCTGTAACCAGGCAAGTCTCCCAGCACCGGGACATCAACCCAGCCACAAAACCTCTGACCTACAATCTGCCCCGCCTGCAGGATATGCTGGGGTAAAAGTGGTGCAATGACTGGTCCAATCTGAGGCCCACTTCACAAGAGGGAGCACATGTCTGGCACTGCCTGGATAGCCAGAAACAAGAGGTTGGACAGTCCAGAGATCCAGGTTAGGAACAAACGTGATTGGCAAAAAAAAAAAAAATTAATTAATTAATTAATTAAATAAATAAATAAAAATAAATAAAAAGGACATCATTCTTAATAATAACCTGCTCCTGCTATACTCATAGATCAAACCCTAGCCCAATTGTCATCAGAGAGGCTTCATCCAGCAACTGATGGGAGCAGATGCAGAAACTCACAGCCAAATACTATGCAGAGCCAGGGTAACCCATAGAAGAGGGAGAGAAAGGACAGTGGGAGCCAGAGGGGTTGGGGACACCATGAGACCACAGCCTAGAAAATCAACTAAGCAGGGCTCACAGGGGCTCACGGAGACTGCAGCAGTAATCACAGACCTTGTAGAACTCTGAGCTAGGTCCTCTGCATCTGTGTTATGGTTGCGTGGCTTCGTGTTCTGTGGGACTCCTTAACAGTGGGAGTAATGGGTATCTGTGACTCTTTTGTCTGTGCTTGGGACCCTTTTCCTCCTATTGGGTTGCCTCTTCCATCCTTGATATGAGGGCTTGTGCCTTGTCTTGTTGTAATTTGTTATGCCATGTTGTTAACCCCAGGAGGATGGCTATTCTTTAAGGGAATGGAGGAGGAGTGGATCTTGGGTAGAGGGGAGGCGTGGCAGGGGGCTGGGAGGACAGGGAAGAGTGTAGGGTGTAGAAACTGAGGTCAGGGTATAAAGTATGAAAGAAGAATAAAAGAATAATTTAAAAATCCAGCTGTAAGGTATTTTCCTAAAGAGTGATCAATAGGAGAGCGCCCAGTCCATCGTGGATGATGTCATCCCTGGGCTGGTGGTCCTGGGTTCTTCTATAAGAGAGCAGGCCGAGCAAGCCAGTAAGCAGCACTCTTCCATGGCCTCTGCATCAGCTCCTGCCTCCAGGTTCCTGCCCTGCTTGAGTTCCTGTCTTGACTTCCTTTGATGATAAACAGAATGTGGACGTGCAAACAGAATAAACCTTTCCTCTCCAACTGACGTTTTGGTCAGTGTTCTGTCAGAACAGAAACCCTAACTAGACAATGAGTGTAGCCACAATCATTATATACACACGTAAAAGTGTCAAAGAAAAAAACATTAAGTTCTACTTTTTGAGTTTCATTCAAACATTGACTGAGGCACCAACGTTTATAAAGCACTGATAGACAGGTTAGTTTCTTTTTAGGTGTGTGTGCATGTGCCATGAGTTTATTTGCACACCGGTCCCCTGAGAGGTGAGGAGAGGGTGTAGGATGCCCTGGAGCCGGGGGTGCAGATGGATGTCAGCTTCCCTTAAAGAATGCTGGGAACCGAGCCTGGTCCTCTGAAGAACAGTAAGTGCCTTCTCTCCAGGCCTGATAGGCAGCTTTTTTTTTTGTGCGGTATTAACTGGAAAATATGGACCCTGTTTACTAAACACAATTTCAAGTTTAATGATAGTGGCTCCTGAAAAATAAATGACCATGTACTTCATAATGCAAGCCAAAGCCCGCTGGATTGGTTTCCTTTTATTGCTAACACAATTTGTGGTTATCTTTAAATACATTAAGAGGGCTGCATCCTTGGGGTATATATGTGGACTATTTCAAGTAAGACTTAATGATAGTTTAAATGCTAAGGAAGCAGGCATCCTATTATGGCTGGTCTTGACTGTAAACTAGATGAGATTTAGCATCATCATGGAAACAATGCTCTGTGCGTGTCTGTGGGGGAGTTTCCAGATCGTGATAAGTGGGAAGCCCCTGAATGTGGGTAGCGCCTTCGCAGTTGGCTAAGACACTGGACTGACCCAAATAAAAACGAGCTGATCACCAAGCTTTGCCCTCTGCCTCCTGAGTGTGGGTGCAGGATGCCCGGCCATCTCAAGCACCTGGAGCCCAGACTCCCCACCATGATGGACTGTGTCCTCGAGGGAAAGTGAACCTTTCCTTCAACTGCTTTTTTCTTTCAGGCATCTTCTCACAGCAATGAGAAGAGTGACCGATGCCGACTCGCCGTGTGGGAGAGGAGATAAAAGGACACAAGGCAGCAGTCGGCTCAGAAGTCTTTCTTCTCTCCCCCAATTCCTAACTACCTGTAGAGTTCAGATTAGGATTTTCAGTATTGTAACAGCATCCTGAAACCTTTATATCATACCTTTTAGATAAGCTTAGAAAGCTGTACAGCTACGTCTACAAAGTTAGATTCCTGGCACCATCATTCTCATAAACACCAAACCCAAAAATGAACTCATTCAAAAGCTGATGTGTTTCGTTCCCTGAACAGGGTTCCTAAGTGTCTCCTCTCACGCTCAATGGCAGGCAGCCTCTTCTCGGGGAAACTGAATGGGTCTCTCAGATAGAAAACGTGACCCAGAAGAGGCAAAGAACAGACATTCTCCCCAAAGACAACTGAAATGGGTGGAGGCAGTAAATTGGGAACAACTGTGCACCTTCCACATGGCCCACGATAATTCAGAGCTGCCCAGTCCTGTGCCTGGCTTTCTGCTATCGGGGTATCTTCTACGCCTCATCTTTCGGTTTCCTTCTTTCAGACCACCTGGACAGCTCCAATACTTGCTTGCCCCAAGGCCAGTGGTTCTCAACCTGTGGTTTGAGACCCCTTAGTGGGGTTGCATATCGGATATCCTGCATATCAGACAGTTACATTACTATTTATAACAGTAGCAAAATTACAGTTATGAAGAAGCAACAAATAACTTTATGGTGTGAGGCACCACTGAGGAACTGTACAGTCAAGGACGGCAGCATTGAGAGCCATTGCCCAAGGCTCTAAGGCCTCCAGAAAACTTAAGGAAAGCCTTGCTTGTCCCAAAGATCAGCCAAAACAAGATCCCTCTGCAAGACCGTCATAAAAACATGTATTTAGTTTGTTATTTTACCTTCTTTCCACAAATTCCTCCCTTCCCTCCTATATATACTATTGCTTCTCATTCAGCCACTTTTGTGTTCTTCTCTGTCTCCCATGGGAATACCCTGAAAAAATGGTGGGCAAGCTAACACTGCTCACACAATCACTTTCCAGAAACTTTCCACCTTTAGTGTCCCTAATATGTGCTTGTTGATTCCACAAACTCACAACTTCCCAACAACAAAGTAGGAGGACATTAGCTTAAGGTGATGGAAGCATCTCAAGGGGAATGGTGATGCCATGGCCACACCCATCATCAGCCAGCTACCTGGAGGCTACAAGGCTATGAAGTACTGTTGCTTTATTTCTCTCCCTTCTTAAATGGAAGAGAAAACCAGAAGATTAGAAAGCAGCTCCAAAAGCAAAACAGTATCATCGCAGTGCACAGCTAAGTATCAATGGACCCAAATCCCTCTGTTTGGGTAAGAGACAGGGGTGGAAGGTGGGGGTGGGATGGGAGAGGAGTGGGGGGGACTAGTGAACCAAATATAAGGGTATGAGGACACTTAACTTTTATATTTAAAAGTTTTTTTGATACTTCATTGATTTAAAAATGACTAAACTTACCCAATGGGGAAAAAAATTATTACATTTCTTTAGTAAAACAGATTATCTTCCATGCCAAGAACTTTAGATAAGATGCAAAGAAGAGAAGGCTCAGCTGATAAAGGCGAGAGGGAGGGAGAGAGGGAGGGAGGGAGGGAGGGAGGGAGGGAGGGAGGGAGGGAGGGAGGGAGGGAGGGAGGGAGGGAGGGAAATCCCTCATCAAAAGTGAAATGCCTTTTTTACTTACACAGTGATGGGGCCTGTGTATCTAAAAATCTTAGCAAAACATTCTGGAAAACAGGCAAGCTAGACCCAGCAAGCGAGGCTGAAGAAATTGACTCTTTCTCATCCAGGACTTCCGAGTCACCACATCTCTGAGGTTAAAAACAAACAGAACAGTGCATGAGTACAGCTACAACAGATGACGATCTGCCAGCTCGGATAAACATCCAAACTCTTAGATAATCGAGGAACTGAGACTTCAGCACCATCTGAAGAACACAGGCCACAGAGAGTGCCATTTCTAATAGAGGAAACCAACCCCTCCGCAACAGATCCAAAGAACACCCCGAGGAATGTGATCTGTGTAAGCTGTAATTTCTGCTGTGCACTGTACAGTAAACTCTGCACTATTCGTGGGTGCCCCCACTGAATACACAAGACAGTGCAGTTTAAATATTCCTTACTTCTAGGCACAACTGCTGGAAAGAGCCTAAGTGCAAGTCTATTGCTTTTTCCTGGGCTCTCTGGCACACGGTTATGACTCCAGTTACTTTCTGTTGTGTTTCCGTCAGAGAGACGCCTATAGAATGTGTAGTAGGAGCTGTCAACTGAAGAAGTAAACAATTCTTCCAAATACATTCTTTTGCTTATTTATCATACTTCAACAAAAGTGTTTCCTGGGGCCTCCTGGACTCTCCGTGGCTCAGGAAACATCTAGAAAATCCCTATGGACAGCCAGATCATCTATTCACACCACAACTTGAGAAGCCCAATGCGGAACCCAGCCCAGGACAGACAAGGTCACTGTGGTCAAGCTGGCGTTCTGACAGGGATATCATCGACTTTCACTGGTGCTGCCATGAGGAAAACGATGTGGATATGATCACAGGGCGACGGCAGACTTTCTGTCACCTAGGAGATGTCATGTTACCTAAGGATGTCCCACGGGAAGACACTTAATGAAACACCAGTGCTCTGTAGAGAGACAGTGGACAAGAAAATGTTCAGGAGCACAATTTGCCACCCTGAAGGGACAGCCAGAGCAAAGGCCTGAAAGGGAGAGCAGGAAAGGGAGAGCAGGAGACAGACAACCAAAAAAAAGAAACAAAGGAAGAAAGGAAGAAGAAAACGGGAGGGAGGGAAGGGGGGAAGGGAAGAAGGATTTATAAAATATGAACCTCAGTGTCACAAAACTGGGTTTCTTTTTGTTCTTTTCAGATGTTAAAATTTAACTTTAATAGATGCAGTTCTTAATTATTCTCGAACTCAAATTATTCAGTGTCCACTTAGATCCTACTACGAGTCTTGAGAAGATGGCGTATCCCTCCCACTCCTTTCTCAAGACAAAGAAAGCTAACATAATACAGAGAAGAGCCAAGATGTCCCTCCTTGGAGCAGTATTTTAAGCCACATCATGCATAAGTAGAGAGAAAACCGGACCTACCTCTGCCTCAATCTCTGCTTGCCTTTTCTCCAGGAGTTTCGCCACAGCCATGGCCCTGTGCTTGCCAGATCGTTTGCAGCTCACGGCCCACTCACATAACAATGTCACCACCGCTTCGTCATTGGGGGCAACCTAGTGACCAAGAGAAATGCACCAACCGTATCACAACGATGCAAGCAAAGGCCTACCTACACCCTGAAGCTTTGTTCCCAAGTTTTCTAGCAGATATTTTCAAATCATTTTAACTTAAATAGGAGAGGAAAACCTCACTTAGAAAGAAAGAAATCACTTAAAATTCACCACGGTGAGTAACAACTCCAAGAAAGCCAGAGTTTCCTTAAAGAGGTCTTGACGCTCTAGTATTGAGTTTCACGTCCGCACAGGGAAACGACCACTGGACTCCGAGAGCAGCTGTTAAAAAGCCCACATACCCAACTCCACGGTTAGGTGGTCAGCATGTGGACTGATCTGTTTGTCATGTAATCCCATCGGACTTCGCCATTAGTGAGAAATTAGGAGAAACAAACCATGTGTGGCCCCCCGCACCATAAACCACAACCATGAAGAGGGGAAGCCAAGCATCCAAAGAAACAAAACCTGCAAGCAGACCTGGTCAGCTAAGTGCCCTGGCTACATGCAGAGCGGTGTCAGTCCGGGGACAGACTCCAGCGACCGAGGAGGAGAGGGCTTCAGGGACCCAAGGGACATGAAACATAGATGGTGGGGTTGAGGGGTGACAGAAGAGAAAGCGGGCCTTCTGTGTCAAGCCTTTGCTTTACAGCATCCATGCCAGGACAGCAACCTTCTGGCCACAAGACTGCAGTATTTCTCTTGAGCTTATACATTACGATAGGAAAAGTAGAGGACCACAGTGTTAGCACTGAAACACAGCACTGGACAGTCCCCGCACTAGAACTCATAAGCTCACCTACGGTTATGATACAGTTTTAAGAGCAATGCCAGGAGGCATAATCACTCACATAAACCAAGGCTTATGGACCCTGACGTGGATGAGGATTCCAGAATGAAAATGGATGAGGAGCTGTTGATACTAACAGTCCATTCAAATCCTAAACCTCTTATTTCCCTTTCCTAGCAGGTATCAACTACAAATGTTTCTTGACTAGAGGGAGGACTTTGGGTCCACTTCCCTGCTCAGAGCTGGGGTTCTGTCTGGCTCAAACCTGTACAGGTCTGGTGCCTGCTGTCACTGTCTGTGAGTTCTGACCTGCACCCGTTACACCTGGAAGACATTGTTTCCCTGAAACCCTCCACCACCTCTGGCTCTTACAATCTGTCTTTTCTTCCACATAGATCCCTGAGACTTCAGATGAGGTCTTTGATGAAGACATTCCATTTAGGACTGACTGTTCAAAGTTTCTCACTCTCTACACATTGTGCAGATGTGAGTTTCTGTGTTATTACCCAGCTCCTACGGGAAGTTTCCCAGATTTGGATTGAGCAATGCACGCTTCTATGGGTACAGCCATATGTCATTGGGAGACATTTTATTGCTTTGTTCATTTAGCAAAACAGCACAATAGGTTTCCCTAGGCCTGTAACCTATCTCGTCTCAGGTCCCAGGTCACTCAGTGTCGGGCAGCCACACTCCAGGGAAAGCCACATGTCCAGGTGTAGCCGGCTAACACAAAATAAACTCCATGTTTTTAGGAGTTGTTTTTTGTTGTTAGATTTTTTTTCTTACTGCTCTTATTGTTTGCTTTGATTTTCATTTCTTGGGGGTTTAGATTTTAGATTTAGTAGGTCTATTGTTTGTTCGTTCGTTTGTTTGCTTTGAGAAAGAGAGCACACAGGCAGACCTGAAGTTGGTTAGGTAGGGAGATGGAAAGGACCTGAGAAGAGTTGGGAGAGGAGAAAACAAGGTCAAAATATACTGTATGAACGCATTTTTAAAACTTAAAAAAATGCTCTAAGACTTTTCTACAATGTTTTTAAATTTTCTCTATATATGTGCTGTTATTATTTTGGCAGACACCTTAAAGGGAGCTCTGGGTCTCTTAATTTAAGAGACCCAGTGCCTACAGTGTACAGGCAAGAGGGTTGGATGCGATGAAAGACAGGATGACATCCTCTACAAATGAGAAGGCAATATTAGTAAAAAGCTGAGCCCAGAGGAGAAAGGAGCTCTATAAGGCCATTCAATGAGGGAACAGTCCTGGAAAGGTTCAGTGTAGGACATAACTAAGACATTTACATTTTGATAGTCTCAATGCTCACAGAGTTTTAATCTAGATGGAAGAACTACAGTTTCATTTGATACTTTTACAGTACAAAAGAAAAGTATTATTTTAAAAGAGAATGGACCTGGGCTATGAAGGAAAATTACAGGCTTTCTGATAAACAACAATAAATGTAACAGACAGGAAAGCCCTATTCAAATACAACAAAAATCAGATACCCTACCACAAACTTTGGGTATAACCCCTACTCTCATGACTACTGTGTATCGGGCATTGTGTTCTGCCCTAATTAGGTGTGACCTCATTTCATACAGAAGCCTGAAAATAGCTACTGTTCAAGATATGGTGAGAAATAAAGACCAGCATCCTTTGTCTATCCCAGAACTAACCCCCCAAACTACAAAACTCTGAATCACCCATGGCTGGCCACAAGGTAACCCCATCTCTGCTTGCTCTTTACAAGCAGCTGGTATCAACTGAAGCACATTCCAGATCCTTCATTGAAATCCAAGTTCACTCATTCTGTATAACTTAAAAAACAACAACAACAACTATGCCACTATTCAGGTCAGAAAGCTGGGTTTCATCTTTCTCCAAAACCCACACCCCAACTATAAATGCCTTGGCCACCCCCTCCTGTTGTCCCTGTAGTTCCCCAGAGCTCCAGAGAACTGACTTCAACTCTATAATGAGGCTCAGGGATCCTTGCTGACCAGAGAGATTCTAAGAATGCATTTAGGTTGTCCTACAACCAACTTTCTAAAAGCCTGCTGTTATAGGGATGCCCCTCTGTATACTGTGAATATGTTTTATTACCACTGATTAATAAAGAAGCTGCTTTGGCCTATGGCAGGGCAGAATATAGCTAGGCTGGAAACTAAACAGATACAGGGAGAAAGAAGGCAGAGTCGAGGGAGACACAAGTAGTTGCCGGAGAAGCAGGATATGAAGTAAAAGTCATGAGCCTCGAGGTAAAATATAAACTAATAGAAATGGTTCATTTAAATTGTAAGATCTAATTAATAATAAGTCTGAGCTAACAGGCCAGTGTGTAATTAATTAATATTAAACCTCTGAGTGGTTATTTTAAAAGTGGCTATGGGACCAGGCAGGATGAGAGACCTCCAGTTACATCATCAATCAAAAATTCATGCAAAGTAATTTTACAAAAGTCCATAAAAGGCTGAAAATGTAGCTACAGTTCACCTAACTGGGGGGGGGGGGTGGTGTTTGAACAGTAAACATAAGAAAGCTACACAGCAGTTTTAAAACTGGAAACCTTCCTTAACAACATATTCTGTAAGTAGTGCCCATGCGGGATGATGTTATTAAGTGCAATGCCGGCTTAGGCTAAAGAGAACCTTTTCCAGAACTAATGTGTTTCATCGAAGGGTTAGAAAAGGGTGTTACGAAACAGGTGGACCCTGTATTTCAACTGCTTGCTTATTCATTTAGTATCTATTGAACACGTTGAACACGTTCTTATTGTGAGGTCCTCTTCTAAGCACTGAATATAAATGCATTCTCATATTTTATTTTAGAGGAAATGATATCGGTAATATCCTTGTGGATATTATTTCTATTATAGTCACACAATCTTTAAAATGTTCATATAATTTGTTTCAGCACCTCAATCTCTGGGGGAAACGATATGGGAAAAAATGTAAATGATAAAAGAAATGTGTGCTCCGGTCATCTGCAGGGTGTGCCACCAAATGATGCTCCTGCTGATCCCTGCCTCAAGAACTGGCAGTGACTTGGGTAATGAGATAAATCAAAAAAACGTGGAGTGACTTCAAAGGCAGACAGCAGTGCATACAGAGAGTTCACTCAGACTTGAGTTCTACAGGGTGACGTTCCTAAGCATTTCTAAACATAAGAATCATCATATGAGGTAATAAAGTACGGACTGTCTCTGGTAGGGTTAGAGGGGGACCCAAGGGCTATGGGAAAGACAGGAAACAGCCATGCCAGCTGGCCACACCCATGTGTGCACATCAGAGGGTTAGTCAGCACACCTGTAAAAAGGCGCCGCCTGATCGCAACTCTCCTGCAGCCGCCTTCCGTCCACCTCCCTTCCCATCCTAGTCACTAATAATAGTTTGGAGCAATCAGTGAAAATGTGTTTGCCATATATGCGAGACATGATGTCAAAAGTGTACAAAAGCTCCAGCCCTGTGACACTGGGGGCTCTCACTCACTGATGACCATCTGCAGATGCCTGCCAGCACAGTGAGCTGCTTCCTGGTTAGAGGCCTCAGGGTCCCATTTCTTGGACATGAAATCTGGCTGTATCTCAGCCCAAAACAAAAAACAAAAAAACCCAACCTTTGGATTGGTGATGTAACACGCATGGCATTTATTATACCTATGAACATTTCCATAAGCATGTTTTTCAGAGATATTTTAGATGCCTGTTTTGTTGTTGCTGTTGCTTTCCTGGGGGATGGAATGATACAGAAAATTCTCCTAGTCTTGCATCCTTTGGATCAATGTTGACAATCTTTAGATTTTGCAATGTCCCAGAAACTAAAGGTTTGAAGCACAAGACTGCCGTCTTCTTTTTAAGTGCAGAAGATGAAGACAGCATGTCTGTCGGTTCTGACAAGAAATGATGCAGATAGGAAAACAAAATGAAGACAACCCTTTGGAACATTTGGATCGACAAGTCATTTATCGCACTGGGATGAAAATAAATTTTTCCAACCTTCACTTAATTATCATTTATATAATACAAACGGAGAAAACAGAGCCCTAAAAAGCAGAATCACTGAAGTCGTGTGGTGAGAATTATAGTTGAAAAATAAATCCTTCCAAAGACCTTGAAAAGCGAGTATCTCCCATATTTACAATAATTGAAATACTATACTTAGCATCCAAAAATCACTGTATATTATATTATGCATGTTAAGGTTATATTATGCATGTTAAGGAAAATGAGATTAACATGTAAATAAGAGAAATAAAAAATTTCCAACACTTTTATTTCGTTATTTGCTCTACCGCCTGACAAACAAAGTTGCCTAGCCATGAACACAACCACTGCAGTTAACCAGCACTACCAAAGGAAGTGGATTTTAGTAGCAAGGCCACTGTACACACAAAGGAAATGATGCCAAGGGAATTCACAAAGAAAGAAAACTAGCAGCAGAACCAGAGTCAAAATGCACTGTAAACTGGCACAGACTGCATGGAATAAACACATCCACACTGTTGAACGTCAACACGCGAGCGACCTTTCTATGTGCAGCTCTACATGGCACGCCCCTTAATCCCAGCTGTGTGAAACGGTGAGACTAGACTGGAGGTTCAGGGCACTGTCGAGCGACAGGGTGAGCTCTCGACCAACTCTTGACAACTAAGTGAGACACAGCCTCCAGGTTTAAAGGAATAGAGAGCCCCATGGTACAGCACTTGCCTAGCATGTGCACAGCCCTGAATTCAATCCTCGGTCCTGCAATAATCACAGTTTATGGTGCTTAAATTATCAAAGAAGCTTTAAGAAATGGATTTCTCCTACATGTGAATGTGCCAATATTGGTATGTAGGACATTATTCTAGCCATCATAAGGCTGCCCCGATTACATTTGACACTGATCTATTCTGCTTTACTATTAGGTGAAATGATTTCTAACAAGAACAATAAAGACTCAAATCTAAGAGCTGAGTGTGTTTCTATCCCCCTCCCCACTAGTGCACTGAGTGTGAGCTTGGATAACTCAAATAAAGACTCAAGTCTATCAGCTGAGTGTATTTCTACGCTCCCACTAGTGCACTGGGTGTGAGCTTGGATAAATAGAACAATAAAGACTTAAATCTATGACCTGAGTGTGTTTCTATGCGCCCACTAAAGAACTGGGTGTGAGCACGGGTAACTCTGAGTGTATTTCTACGCTCCCACTAGTGCACTGGGTGTGAGCTTGGATAAATAGAACAATAAAGACTTAAATCTATGACCTGAGTGTGTTTCTATGCGCCCACTAAAGAACTGGGTGTGAGCACGGGTAACTCTGAGTGTGTTTCTATCCCCCCCCAATGAACCGCGTGTGAACATGGATAACCCTGAGTGTGTTTCTATGTGCCCACTGATGAACTGCGTGTGAACTTGGCTAACTCTTCTTTGATCACTGATTTTCTCATCTACAAGATATAAAAATAAATTCCACAGGCCAAAGAAAACTATAATGCAATGACACAGGACAAAAGGCAGAAACTAGGGCATAAAAAGTACTATATTAAAAAAAATGTTAGTAAACAAGACTTACAGACAGCCACGATGAAATACAGCTGTAACTGTAGCATTCAGGCAGAAGAATGACACATTTGTAGCCAGACCAGGCCACATTGCAAGTTCCAGCCCATCATGAGCTACACAGCAAGACTATGATGAAAAATAATTTTTAAACCACTTTTTAAATCCCTGGAGGCTAGAGAGATGGCTCATCAGTTAAGAGCACTTGCTGCTCTTTCAAAGAACCAGAGAGTTAGACTCCCAGCACCCACACTGGCTCGCCACCACCTCTAACCCCAGTTCCAAGGGAACCAACTCCCTCTCTGGCCTCCACAGGAACATACCTGTGGCATACACACACAAAAATAAATAAATAAACAAACAAACAAACAAACAAACCCTAAGGAGTCTTTGGCCAGTGAGATGGCTCAGTGGGTAAAGGTGTTATTCTCCAAAGCCTGACGACCTGTGTTTGATCTTGGGGAGTCACATGGACAAAGAGAATCAACTCCTTTGTCCTCCAGTCCCTACACGTGTGCTACAAAACGCAGACACACACATGTCCATACACGCAATAAATAAAGGTTCTCTGAAAAGAGAACTTGGAGAACACCACGTTCTTCCTGTCTCTTTTGCTTCCATGCTTGCCCACTATGGCATGCTGCCTGACACAAGCCCAAAGTCAGAGCCAACCAACGATGGGCTGAAGCCTCTGGAACTGCGAGCCACTAGGAAGCTTTTTCTGCAGCTTGTCAGAGGGCTCAGCAGTGAGGTCATCTGCCACTAACACTGAACACTTGAGTCTGTTCCCCTGGCTCCACAGGGTAGAAGGGAAGAATCAACCTCTGCAAGTTAAGGGAATCTCCACAAGTACATCACAGACAGGCACACCACAGACAGACAGATGGACACAACTGATAAATGCCCAATTAATGCAATATAAAGTTGAAACTATGTGTTTCCTGTTTACTCACAGTATAAATGTCTGGACACAGATTTTGTTTACCCCAACTGTTAATATCAACGACATTCAGCTAATGAATTTAAGGAAATGTTAATTCTGAAAGATCTGTGGGACTCCTCAGTGGAGTAGGAAATGTGACATTCTAAAGCACAACATTGGTCTTGCCAAACTGTGATGAGCATTAATTGCTTCAGCATACATGGACCTCAGCAGGAAGCCATCCACATACATTTCCCTTGTTCTACAGGTAGGGACCCTAGGCTGCTCCTGCAAAGCTCATATGTTAATAGCCCCCTGCTGGTGGTGCAATTGGATGGTGCTGGACCCTTTAGGAAGTGCGGCCTGGTGAAGAAAGTATCTTTAAACAGATATCAGGACCCTGGCCCACTGTTTCCTCTCCCTCCTGTGTTCTTCAGTGTGCAACATCCTTCCATCCATGATGACTCAGCTTCAAACAATGGAGGTGGGGAACCATGGAACAAAACCTCGAAAGTCACAAGCCAAGATAAGTCTCTCCTCAGTTAAGCGTTCTGCCACAGCGATGGACAGCTGACTGGCATATTTGACAGATACACCACTTAACTATCGTGATTGATACTTTTAGAAAGTGACTTGTTTTCCTTCTATTAACAAAAGCAAAAAGAGCTTACACATTTGCATGACCATGATCTATTGTACAGCACTGAGCCACCTCACCCTAGATGGGTCCCTGCCCTCCATGCACGTGCTTCTTTACTGTGCACAAATACATTACAAAAAGCAAAAAGTGAAAAATCCCAACAGACCCTGGCTGAGGCTTATGGCTGAGTAGGTTGTACAGTGGATATTTTTGCATGTGTCCATCAAAGCTCCAAGACGCCCAGTATAACATGTCATACTACGTTCATTTCTCCTGTGTTGCCTGCCTCTCCAGATTTACGGGTCACTAAGAACAGTGGTTACTGCTGTCTAGTACCTCGTTACACGACAGGCACTGCAAATGCTAATGCCACACTGATCATGGTGTCACAGCATTTTACATCATCCAAGAATGAAACGCCCCTTCACACACGTAAGCACATTATCCATGGGTCCCCGCAAAGCCTGTTGATTTCACGGCTGAGGGGCTTTCTGTCATCCACGCCCCTGCCTCCACTTGCAAATCCCTTCTTGTCTGTCTGATTTTACACAAACTGTAAAGTGGATACACATGTCATTAACCTAAGCACCTCTCTCCTTCAAAGCAAATCCTAGAGGTGTATCCTCCTCCCCAGTACTGTACCAGTAGTCTTTTCATGAGCACAAAACCCCTAAGTGAGTAACATACACATCCTTGGAACCCAGGCATGAAGCCAGGGACTAAGGATGTGCTGGCAGGCACAAGGCACAGACTTGGAGATCACAGAGCAAAGGCCTTAGAAAGCCAGGTGTGCACTGAGCACAGCCAAGGAGAAAACGAAGCTCTTGTATTGCATTTTTGATGACAGTAATCAAGCAGAGTGCCTAAGCCTAGCGGATTCAAGAGAAGTAAAGTACATGCTAAACTTGAGGCTTTAGTTACCCCAAAACTCTAAACTCTGAGCACAAACCAGTATGAGACAAATATCAACAAGAACATGTAGGGTTTGTGGTTTGGGGTTGGTGGTGGTACTAGGAGCAGGGAGGGAGGAAACGCCCATGATGCTGCAGTTCTGAAGTGTTCTGCCTGGTGCAGCTGGCCTGGTTTTTCCATTACTCAGTACAAAGTCTGTTTCCTGGGATCCTAGAAAGAGAAGTGAAAAGTAGCTTTCCCTGCCCCCTTTGGACCTTCCCTTTTATCCCTCTCCCTGAAGCACCCAAAGGTGCAGCAGCCTCTGCTCTCACACCAGCCATAATCAAGGATAGAGGCCAAGAGGAAGGAAGTGGCCCAAGAGCTCTGCAGAGCCGAGGGGCCCTCCCCACCCAGTTGCTTGGTGATGATGTCACCATAACCGACTCACTTAGTAACTGGAAGCTGAGGCCCCCACAGACCACGGCGACTCCCCTCCTGCGGCTGCTGGGCCCTGACACTCCAGCTCATCACGTGGTAGGAAAGGGTCTAGAGCACTGACCAACTTCAAGAAGCAAATGCCCTAGACGCATGCATCTGCAGCTTGGAAGCAAGCTGCATTCAAGCAGGCACGCACAGACCTGCTGCTTGGCCTACAAAGCTCATATACAAATCCCGCTGCTCCATGTCTGCCAGTCTGTGAACAGCCTATTTGTATAAGCGGTTCCCACAGCAGTCTACACCGCATGCCTCACCACTGTCAAACACTCTCTGAGCTCTGAATCAAACATTAGCATTTCTTTATTTTACACTACACAGAGTGGAAAATTACCAAACACAGAAGTGGGGGTGAAACATAAAGGGTTTTGAGGATAATTCCCTGCCTCCTTTGCCATAGCAACTCAAGCTGATACAGGCCCAGCAGGTCACAGGGGTCAAGGGACAGAGTAGGAGAAGCACACATCCTGTGAGCTGCTAGTGAAAGTGCGCCTCAGGCCCGGGTAGCGTCGGATCGTCTCATCACAGGCAGGACCTGGTCTCAAGCATCCTTGTCTGTGCACTCGACTTTCTAATGAGCTTCCACTGATGCTGAGACTGATGCTGCACCCGCATCTGGACAGGTGTCCTCCCATCTCCTACAAGGACGCGAGAACTAGATTGCCCCCTTAGTCATTCCAAACGGCAGAGAACGGAGGGGCTAAAGCTTCCCCAAATGGTATGGGGAGGAACAGTCCCAGTAAGAGAAAACCTCAGACCACAGTGACTAGAGGTCTTTATCTACCATCTAACATGCTATATCAATCCTAGACAAATTATGAAATCAAGAAAAAAGGAAGTGTTTTAAAGACAGGAGATGGGGTTCTGAGTCTTAACCAAGCACTCAGTATATTCTGTCTTGGCAGAGAACAACTACATTCTGTTGGTTCTTACAACAGAATAAAGGCAATAGCAAATTTTGGAATATACGTATAATCTGTTTTATAATCTCAAAGTATTCATGGTCAAGTATTATATAACTATGAAAGAACTCCAGGCACACGACTATGAGCAACTTGCTCTAGGCCACGCAGCTGTCATTCAACATTCACATGTGGATTCCAGAAACATAACAAGTGATCCCTGAGCCAGGCATGGTGCATACACCTGAAATCTCAGCACTCAGCAGGCATGGTAGGAAGAGTTTGGGTTCAATGGTCTGCCTGAGCCAGAGTGAGACCCTATCTCAAAATAAGAAGGGTGAGGAAGGGGGAGGGAAGATAAGAGGGAAAGAAAAGAATGGGGGGGCAAGAAAAACCCAATAAAAAGTAAATGGAGAAGTAAAAGACTTTTTCACTTAAATGTGTATATATGTATGTGTGTGTGTATATATATATATATAATGTCGCTTGAAAGCCTATACATAAATAATTACCTTAATATAAATATACAATAAATATTAAAGCCATATTTTTAAGTGTTAATGTTAAATTCTATAGAAGAAGCTGTCCATCCAGGTATCCTCACAATATTAAAACGTATTGTGAACTAAAGGCTAACAATACCACTTTTGTCTTACTCAAAATTAGCACATTAACCACAAGACCACTTGCATCTCTTTGAGCAATATAATCAATATTTGATCTAATTACTGCTAAACCAAGCCAACACTTGCATTCCCCCAAATTGCTACAACATCCAGGACTCGGTCTAGGGCCCACATTGCCCTCTAGTGGCAAGTACTACCACACAGGCACAGCAGAGAATGCCTTCCTCAACAGGAGGCTCAAACTCTCCCCTGCTTTCTCAGATAGGTCCACTGTGGTCTGCATGAGGGTATTACAGGTTCACATGTTTCAACACTCGGTCTCCAACTTGTGGTGGTTGGGAAGCTGGAGCCTTTAAGATGTGGAAAACCTTGCTGGAGGAAATGTCACTGACTTTGAGTTTTATCTCCTGCCCCCATTTCCTGTTCTGTCTACTTCTCCTGTGGAGAAGAAACGCCATCACTCTGCTTCTGGACTCGTAGGCCAGCCTCAGGCTCTCGCTGTCATGTCTTCTGCCTGTCACAAACGGCAGGAACCCTTCTGCACTGTCAGCCAAAATCAGCTCTTTCTTCCCTAACTTGCTTTTTACCAAGGTATTTCATCACAACACAAAACTAATTAATACAGATGAACCAATCATTTTTGTTCAGTTTATAACAGAATATGCTTTTTAGAATTTAATCTGACAAGAGTCCTTGAACCTAGTGCCTTGTTTCTGGTACCTGCTGTAAAGTAACGAGGTTTCTCAGAGAGTTCTGGAACAGTGGAATTTTAGTCAGAAACATTGTATCATAATCTCCACCCTTGGTATAGGCAGCCTCCCTAACACTTTTGCAATTGTGTGTGGGTAATTTGAGTTTCCCATGAATGGCTGCAGCAGGTCTCAACCTGTGGACCATGACCCTTTTGAGGGCTGATTATTAGCTATCCTACATTATTAGATATTTACATTATGATTCATAACAGTAGCAAAACTACAGTTATGAAGTAGCAACAAGAATAATTTTAAGCAACACAAGGAACTATATTAGAGAGTCAGAGCAATAGGGAGGTTGAGAAACACTGGAATAAGTATTTTTTTTTCCTTGAAGATTTATTTATTTTTAACTTATGGGCATGAGTATGATTTTTGCCCCTATGTTTGTTTATTTTTCATGTGCATCCCTGGTGCTTGTGGAGATTCCAAGAGGTTATTGGACCCTTAGAAATGGAGCTACTGATGGCTCTGAGCGGCCATGTGGGTGCTGGAAACGGGCCTTCTAAAAGAGCAGCTGGCCTCGCAACCATCTCTCCAGCCCTGAGGAAGAAGCCTAAAGTCAGGACAGCAAGGCTGAAGAGTTCTTGGTGGACTCAGACAAAGGACACAGAACAATGCAGGCACAAAACCTCAGCACTGCAGACAACTCGCATCCAAATGTGAAAATCTCAGTATTACTAAACCTCTCCTCTACTACACAGACGGAAAACGTCCATCTTTGGGTCAAGAACACCATGCCCCATGCCTCCCCTCAGTGAGCTGACAATCACGTGGACTCCTCTGCTCTCCTATGGACAGAACTCATTTCTGCAGAGACTTCCCAGAGACAGAAACTCCACTCATTGTGTGCCATGCTTTCAACACGCTGCTCCTCTGTGGATGCTAGGGTCTTGAACCTGTTTCTGAGGAGATAATGGCTAAAATGGCTCACAAATTATTCTAACAGAGGAACACTCTGGGATGTGTGTCAGGACCTGCGTGGCAAAGAAAGTATTTTGGCTTTTTTCATTGTTTCAGCTCTTCTTTCCACAACCCCAGGACCAATGCCAAGCTTAAAGGGATGTTAAAAATTAGCTACATTGTTTGCACTGAAAGTTTGTTAATATCTACCTCAGTATTACTTTGCATCTAATACAAGCTGCATATATGAGGAGCATTTTTTTTCACTATAAAAATAATACTTTTATTTTTCTGAAGACTTAGAAAGAAAAGAAGGCTTTGAAAATTTTATATTTTATATGCAACTTAAATTGTATATAAAATTTAAATTTATACTGCAGTTCACTAGCAAAACAATCTTTTGATAGGAAAAAATAAAAAGTATAATTGTTATGACTATTCAAAGACCATGCTCATATATAGCCATGTGCTGCCCTCTGCTGTGCTACAGACTAAATTACACCCCCAAACTAAAGTCATGCATCTATATAAAGTCAATCATTAGACAAGCCATGTACTAAAACTAAAAGGTAGAAGATGATAAAAAGTAAATAAAGGTCAATAAAAAATTTCCCTATTAATATATTATGGGAGCCCCAACTCAATGTGTGTTTTATGTAATGTGAGTCACCCCGGTCCCAGAAGAGAAAGATTGGCATTGAGCAGGCTTTTACAAGACATACATCATAGTAAAGACGTCACATTTACTGAATGAGAAGAAAACAGGACCAAAAGGAAGAAAAGCAATATTAACTACCTCTTGGCTGTCTTTGTTTTGGTTCGCCCAGAAAATTTTATGATAGAGGGTCTCCATCGAATTGCTGGAATCAGTGCGGTCAAAGCAATGACGGTCCAAGACGTCCAGTGTGTGCAACACCCGACTAATAGTCACACCTGGATGCAGAAATTAAGGAAGTAATTAAATAATGCAGAGTATTAAAGCACTAAAAACACCATGACACAGGGAGAGAGCTTTGTAACTCTCAGCATATACTATCAAGGAACTGCAGGAACTAAAGTAGACATTCTAGGCAGCCAGTAGCTAAAGGCCTAAAGCTCCCTCGTTCCTGAGTGCCTTGCCAGACCAAGGAAGACAACATAACTTAGCTGACGGCTCTTCAGCGGGACACTGTACCTGCTGTCGACTCCTGACATTTGTCAAAAGACCACCGGACCTCTACTGCACGGCCTCGCTGCTTGATCTGCTGTTCTACCTCATAAATCCTTGCCCGAACCTGCAAGATAAACACTTCAAATTAACTTGTACTTGGAAACTCTGAACGGCTGCCTAAATCATGTCAAGGCTTCTACGTGAGTAGATCCTCCTCTGGTGAGTGACAATCTCTTCTGTATCACAGGAAACCTAAGTTCCTGCATGAGCCATGCATTTTTAACTTTACAAGCGATGGTTTGATTCAATAGTAAATGCTTATAAAAACAAATGCCCGGGGAAATGTAACAAGTGAAATTTCTTCACAATATGTAAGGCAAGGCAGAGTTTGAGTATCTCTGAGCCACTGGTCCAAGCAGGAAACGAAGGAGCAGAGCTTCAGTAACTTAAGGAAACAGCTCAGTGAAAGGCAAGCGTCATAATCCCAAAGCTGAAGCCGCATTACATCTTGAAGCAAATAACGCAGCACAAATAAAAATACACAACAATTACTAAACATCACAAACTCTTATTCCAGGGCTCACAGTCGGGATCAGACTCTTCCCCAAAACTGCTGGGGTGGCAGAACACTCTATGAACATCTGTGTTTCAAAAAAATAAAGTCAAGAAAGATCAAAAAAAAAAAAAAAAAAAAAACCAAAAAAATCACCTAGAATCATGGCAGAGCTGGGACAGTCACTACGGTATCTCAGGTGGCCCATCATGCCCAGGTGCTTCTGGGGAACGAAAACATTCATAAAAGCAATGAAGCAAATGTCTACCTGCTGATTGAAAGCCGTATTCCCACCCGGCATGGGGAGGCTGGAAGGGGCAAGCTGCAGCAGATCCAGGGGAGAGCCTGGGTTTGCGACCTTATTTTCATTTGTGGAATAGTTCCACACCAAGGCACTTGGGCAACACAGAGTGACAGTCTAGAAACAAAGCAGGAATATCCCAGACATTTAGAGGAGAAAAGTATTAACAGCAACTTCAATTAAAAAAAATGGCAGCAGGTTTCCTACAGATGATCTTAAAATACAAATGTCATTCCCCATTCTCAGCTACCCAAGTGGTAAGTAGACAGGACTTATGAGTCATCGACACAGCTACCGAGAAATTAGTGTGGTTTATTACCTAACACTCCAACAGAGGAAATGTAGGAGGCTGAGTAAAATATAATATTTGTTACTTTCAAATGAAATTTTTATAGTTAAGCAAAAAATATATATAATTAGAATATTAATTGCTAAGATTAAAATTTTTATCGTTTTTTTAAAAACTCTTAAGTAGTGTGTCTTAAAGTTTGACAAACACCCAACAGATGCACCCCCCCACAGGAATCATCCAGTGTTTCCATAAAAGTCTGGACAACAAATATTCCCAGCTTTGCAGACCACCTACAGTTTCTGGCACAGATTTCCCTTTGGTGATTTCAGTTACACAATAAAAATGGGAAGCCTATTCTTGGCTCGCAGACCAGATCTGGTCTAGAGACTAACTCACCCCACTTGTACCCTAAACTTTTGTGGACACTGTTTTTAAGCTCAGCCAGATTGTACGCAGCAGTCCTTCCAAACATCACACCTGTTTCTGAGCCAGGTGCTGCTGGCTTAGCATTATCTCAAAAACGCCCATCAAAAGGCAAATAAAGGATGCTTCCCGTATCTCGAGGCTGGCTCTGAGAACGGAATGGCTTCATATGTCACCACTTAACACAGTGCCTGAAACCAAACTTAACACAGTGTGAAAGACACTTAGAAAGGTCAGGACTGCGACAGCAGCTTTACTGCTCGCTTCTGTTTCCAGACTATGATTTCCTGTTGCTCTTTCCCCGTATACCCAACCCTCCTATTCTCCTTGATGGCCTCTCCTCGACATCTCTCAACCATACGTGCCTTTCAGATCAGTAAGTCATTTGTCACTAGGAGCTCTGTGGGCAGCCTCAACCCACCTCAGGTCTGCCTAGTTTTCAGAACTAGAAATGGATTCATCTCTTGAGCATATCCACAAGCAGAAGAACAATCCTGGCACCTTTCGGCATTCCTGAGGTACTAGCTCCAAGGCCCCTCGCCGATATCTAAATTCACAGATAAATTACACAGTATTTGCCTATAATCTGTGCCGTCCCCACACATCCTCCAAATCACCTCTACATTACATCAACGGCATGTAAATAGAAGCCACACTATGTTAGTTTGGAAATAAGACAAAAATGTCTGCGCACACTCTGTATACACACATAAGTCCTCTAGCCCTTTTTCTATGCTATACCCCCCCCACCCCCCCACCCCACCTCCCAGTCGGGAAACCTTTCCACTGAAACTACAAAACACCTACAAAGGTCCCTGGCTTTAAAGTTGAACAAGAAGTTTCCTTTTGAAGCACCACAGCCCCTAATGTATTTCTCTATTGACACTTAGCATATTCTATACAAGCTCCATGTATAACTCTTTCTTATCTGGACAGTGAACTCCAAGGAGACCCTGTTTTTCAAACACCTTGAGTCCAGGCCCCTTGGCAAAGAGCAAGATGTACTAAGAACTCAAGAACCAGAAACTGAATGCTGAGGGCTCAGCTCTGGGAAGGACTGCTCTCACACCTAAATGAAGTGCCCAGAGCTAGCCCACTGCTGTGTTCAGGGACAGCACAAGCAACAAGGCCTGACTTTAAAGAGACGCAGAGGCGTCCAGAGAGGCATGGAGCTCAAGATGCCAACCAACTGCAGACGCGAGAATGCTGCCCAGAGAAGACATCTCGGCAGAATAGCAACACAGCTGACCTGAACTACAGGTTCTCCTGGAAAGATATGCAAATGAACTGCTTCACCATCCTAACAATGGGCAGCCGAAAGCCAGATGTGGCATTTCTCACCTGCTATCAGAGCGCTCAGGAGGCTGAAGCCCGCTCTAAGTTTCTGCTCAACATAGGCTACAGGGAAGACCCTGCCTCTAAGTCAATGAAAACACCACAAAGGACAACCATAATAAGTTTCTTCTGTGTAGATATAAGTCTCTCAATCTACTCTAACAGTAATAGATCATAAATTTCTAGTAAAAGTTACCAAGTTTTTTCCACAATGAATTCTAACATAAAATAATACAGACTATTACAGACTTACCTGCAACATACAACTAAGTCCATAAACCAAGGGGCCATGTTGCGCACAGGAAAGGAAATCCGAGAAGGCCAGCTGCATGGGACTCATACCAGGGCCAGGGGTGCCAGGACTGGGGGTCCCAATACTTGTGTTGTTTGCTCCAATTATCATGTGGGGTGAGTGAGCAGCAAGGAGGTTGGGGCTATCACTCAGTAGCAAGGAAAGACGCCGGGCACAAAAGTACGCTAGACGACGAGACAGGTAGGCAGACTGGACAAACTCATCTGAGTACTGAGAGAGGGGCAGAAGGGGAACAGGAGTCAGTCATGCCTTATGCTTCAGAACTAGTTCAATTTGACTCTCGTGACTAGGAAAAAAAAGCATAAATACAAGATAGGCCAATGTCATCCAGCTGTAACATAAAGTAGGCCACATACATAGTCTTGAATTTTTCCAATCACATTAAGAAAATAAAACAGGGATTCAAGAGATAGTACAGCAGTTACAGAATGCAGGCTGTGTGGTTCCCAGCACCCCCACTTCAGGAGGCTCACAACTACTCCTAACTCCAGACCCAAGGGATGGATGCACTCTGTCCTCTGTGGGCGCCTGCATGCATGCGATGCACATACACTCAGGCAGGCGCACACATATACACATATGTGTGTAAAAATAAACCTTTAAAAAAGCAAAATGAAAGCCAAAGAGAATAACGTGCTGTATTTATGCCAATACTTCCAAATTGTATCACCTCAACAAGTAACTAATGTAAAATGTATCCAGGGTATAGATTTTTGCATAAAATCTGAAGTCTAGTGTGCATTTTATTTTATTTATTTTATTTTACAATGTATCTCGGTTCATGGTGGTTACTTTTCAAGAGCTCAAATGCCCATCTGGTGAGGGGCTGAACAAGAAATGCAAGTACAGACCAACCCGGAAACTAACATAGAAGGAACAGGCAAGACTCTCTTGTGTGCAGCATCAGGGGAAGGTGTGAACGACATGGGAAAGTTGCCTGCCCAGTGATGCACTTCCAAGTCATCTGAACTATGACTATCTCTGTGCATTACTAAGAAAAGAATAAGTCTCATTCAAAATACCATTATTTAACACTATTTGACAAATTAGCCTTAGTGACCCTAAGAATCCTGGGCTGCCGTGTCCCACGGTAACTGGGAACAGGGACAGCACTCAGAGGCTGTCTTGCTCAGAGAGGAGCAAACCAATGTGGTGAAATTATGTTAAAAAACAACCATGGACACAAGCAATAGAAATGCTTCCGTAGCATTTAAGACATTTTTTTTTCCCTTTCAGAAGGAACGGTTTTCCCCTTTCTACCTCTCCTTGCCTAGTCGTTCCTATCGGACTCATCTCTTGCCATTAGCTGGACTAGGTGGCGCTGTGACACACCATACCTGCAGCATCAGTGGCAGAAGGAGCTTGAGAAGGTGGTCGTCCACTGGCCTGATCTTTTCTAGGACGTCCAGGATCCACGTCAAATACTCGTGTTTTTCCAACATCCCTTCCTTAAATGAAGAAAGGGTACACCACTAACGACAAAAATACCCTATGGTTTTAAGATACGCCGCCGCCATGTAAATCCAATCCTGTGTGATTGTCACAGGGTCACAACCCACAGTCCAAACCCCAAACAAAGACGTAGAGGGATTGGGGGAGGGGGAGCAGTAGGTTTGACCTGGGGTTTTATTTTTGTTTCTGGTAACCCACTTCATTCTAAACTTATTTTTTAAAATTCAGATATTCAGAAGCCATCACACTCCAGGCTGACACATCCCAAGAAGCTATCAGGGGGCATGAACTCATTTTCAGGGAGCAGATGGGGCTAACTGTGATGACTCTGTAGAAGACTGCTCAAACCACTGTCTCAAAGGTACCAAACCCACACCAGACTCCGGGCCTAGAGTAAATCTTAAATGACTCTCAGATTCGTCTACTTATAAATGTATTATTTGAAATATCATTTTAATGACCCATTAAATGATGGAAAAGATAGACTTTTAATAAAACCAATTTTAAAATAATTCTATACAACCATCCTAAAACTAAAAACAAAAGAACAACAACAAAACAACTACTCCTCTGGCATGGCATGGTCCCTTTTCCCTTATTTTTTTTTTTTATTTTTTTAACCAAGGCATTTGCCAAGCACTCTACTACTGAGCTGCATCTCAAAGATGCCACTAATGCTAACACACTCATGCTTGTCAACTGCCTTCATACACACACAAATGCACACATACACACATGCCTGCCTGTATACACGCATGTGATGTGGGATGTCCTTCTGTATATGTGTTGCTTTTATTGGGTGTGAATAAAGTTGCTTTGGGCTATGGCAGGGCAGACTATAGCCAGGCTGAAAGACATATAGAGAGGCAGTAGGCAGAGTCAAGGAGCCACCATGTAGGTGACAAAGGAGAAGGACATGCTGGAACCTTACCCAGTAGGCCACAGCATCATGACCTACAGATACAGATTAATAGAAATAGGTTCATTTAAGATGTAAGAGTTAGTCAGAAATACGCCTAAGCTATTGGCCAAGCAGCGTTGTAATTAATATTGTTTCTGTGTGATTATTCGGATCTGGAGGGCCAGGAACGAAAGAGGAGTCTCCCTCTACACACATGTACAAATACATTTGTATGACTTTCTAGACATATACACTTAATGTCATATCATAGTCTTGGTTTTACATTTCATAGGATGAAAGACTTCAAAATAGAAACAATCCATGTTTTATGAAAATCATATGCCCTATTTATGAATTTTATAAACATTTAAAATAAACTTTACATTAATGTGTAATGATGGTGAGTACAAAGTAACAAAATTAATTTTAAAAAGGAATCCTGGGATTGGGAAGACAGGTCAAGAGGTATAATGTTTGCTGTGCAAGCATAAGGACCTGAGTTCAATTCCCAGCATCCATATTAAAAATTAAATAAATAAATGTTAAATATAGTGGCATGCACCCATAATCCCAGGGTAATAATACCCAGAGAAGTAGGTAAGGGCAGACCCTTGAAGCTCATTGGCCAGCCATAGCAGTGTGGAATAGGTTCTGAAGCAGTCAGCACCAGTGGGGCTTAGGAGCTATATTTAGTCATTTAAAAACAATGCTATTTCACAAAAGAAACACACGGTGTTTGTTTGTTTTTCTATTTGAGCTGTCTCTAAAACTCACGTTTCCTGGATATTTCAATTGAAGTAATAATGGAATATTTAAGAACCACGAATTTCTTTCTTCTTTGAGTAAGATAATGAATAATGAAAATCTGGGCTAATAACAGGACTTTAGTTGAATACACCTTGTCAGGAATAAAAACAAAGGCAAATAACACCACAATTGACTTCTGATGGTAAAAAGAATTACAACAGATTGGGTGAGAACCTCAGAGTTCCTGGTTTCCCTTAATTCACCGCTTCAATTTTCATTTCAAAATACAACTGAACTAAATGAAGAAACCTTTGCATGAAAACATCCAGTGGCAGGGGAGATCTGTTACGAGACAGAAAGCATCGGCACAAAGGAGTTTCTCAATAAATATATCTAATTTTCAAAATAAAGAGTTTAAGAGGGTTGTGCTTAGCAGTACAATTACAAAGTAATTAGTGGCACTAAAATACCTGATGTCACTGACAGCTGAAGATAAATTTGTGTAACAAACTGTCTTCATAGAGCACACAGGTTCCCCTGAATGTACTGTAGGACATGTGCCTGTAACAGGTATGTCGTGCATGCCTATAACCCCAGGGAGGCAGAGAAAGTCAACTATATACATAGGTGAGTTCAAGGCCAGCAGGAACTTGCCTCAAAATTTTTCATTTACATACAAATAAATGTTAAACTTCTTTCTGTGAATGCATCAGTTCATATAAAGATCCATTATTTAGCCCAGAAAATACAATTATAGATATCTGTCAGCATGTTTTGGTCAACCAAAGACTACACATAAAAGGTACATATGATGTCATATAGTCTAAGTATGTAGCAGGCTGTATCATCTGCCTTTATACATAAGTGTACTCTGCGATGTTTGCGGAATGATAAGAGCACCTAGCAACCCAGCCCTCAGAATTTATCCCCGCTGCTGAGCAGCGCATGATTGCATGTGGAAGGTGTCCTTTCCTTGCCTGCCTTCGTCAGATTACCTGGAACATGTGAAATGCCAGCTTCTCGTTGTACTCCCACTGCTTCATGGCTTGCTCGACCTCTGGTGGCACGGGGACAGGACCGTCACCTGTACTGGAGGCCATGTGGTAAAAGTCAGAGATCTTGACCAGCTGCTCTCTAAGGTACCTGGTAGATATTTGCGTCCACTCTGTATTGAGAGGGGGGAAACAGAGGTCTGATTATAGACACAGCTGTAAGAATTTTACCTCCTCTCCCCTGATTACCCTGAGGACATACACTGAAGTCTAACATTTGTTACATAAAAATGACTTTTGCAGGTGCAGCCATTACTCAAGAGAGCATGCCCAGACAGAGCCTGGCCAGATCTCAGGACTAAGCCATCCTCCTCTTGTGCTACTGTGACCCTAAAAGACTTCTGTACATGAATTTCATCAGCTGTGATAAACAACAGTTAGTAGCACAAACCACTAAAGGGTCGTCAGAAAACAGAATAGCAGAGAAGAGTGCTTGTAAGAAATCTCAATCCAAAACTCAAGAACACCAAACCTCTCCCATGTAGCTCTTAGGGTGTGTGTGATTTTTTTCCCCACTCCATGTCAACTTTCAAACACGTGTGCACTGGATGTCTGTCTTCTACAGTTCTGACATCCACAGGCTAGACCATGAGCATCCCAACCTACGCACCCCTCATGGTGTGTACAGACACAGGAATGGCTGACCCGGTCTGACCATCTACACCTTAGTTGTTTTGCTTTCTTTAACCAGCACTGATAGGCCAGAACTCACTTAGGTTGAGTGAGCAGCACCAGAAGCTAAGAAATGAAGAGGCGGCAGAAAAGGGGGTTAGGGGGCTGAGGAGATGGTTCAGGGGGTATAGTCCTGTCTTTCCTAGAGTGAGGAGCTGAGTCTGAATCCCAAGAAGTTCACTCTATACAGGCAGACAGCACATGTCTGTAATTTCAGTGTTCCTATGGTAAGATGGGAAGCAGAGACAGAATGGGAGAATCCCTGAAAACTTGTGGGCCAGGGAGTCCGACAGAAGCAGCTCAGCCTAATAGCAAACAACAACGAAACCTTCCCCTCAGCCAAGGTGGAAGGCGAACTGAAAACTGAGGTGTTGTGAGGTAATAGGTACATTAGTGTATCTACTTGTGAACTATTAGTTATAGACAATTTACACTGGTATAGATTTTTTTTGTTTTGTTTTTTTGTTTTTCGAGACAGGGTTTCTGTGTGGCTTTGGAGCCTGTCCTGGAACTAGCTCTTGTAGCCCAGGCTGGCCTCGAACTCACAGAGATCTGCCTGCCTCTGCCTCCCCAGTGCTTGGGATTAAAGCCATGCGCCGCCACCACCACCCGGTATAGATTCTTATATATTGATACATATGTAAAATTACCTTTGTGTTCCTAAGATAATTTGTATATTGATACAAATTCAAATTATATTTGTTATATTGAATATGCTCCTACTTCTGTTTACAATATTTGAAGTTACTTTGTCATATTGTATGTATACATGTTTCTACCTCTGCTTAAGATATTTTGTATACTGATGCAAGTTGGGGAATTTTTTTATCATTTTGCACTATGCATTTCTACCTATGATCAAGATATTTATATATATTGTTACAATTCGAGGTCACTGACCTCATTACTGTACATCTGTTTACAGATTTTTTTATTTTTTATAATGTGAAACTTTAGTCTTTAATTTATACAGGCATTAAGAATTACAGGTTAATAGTTACACATGCTTGTCATATGTTTAGCTATGTTAGTCAGGTTCTCTACATGCACAGAGATATATACCACATAGATAGATATGCAATCTTCATATACTTCAAAGAACTGCAGAATATGGCATTTAAATAACTCAGGATTCTGTTGATGTGAGACACGATTGCTCCTGGAAGCACCGATCTATTCCTTAGAAAATACTGGACAATGAAGACACTCCACTTGGAGTTTGTCTTCTTGGAAAAACTGGACTTTGGGCAAAGAACTGCCCTTTCCTTGACTACTGACAATATGCACACTGTCCAAACTGGACAAGCAAGATACAGCTAAAAACAAACAAACAAACAAAAAACTGCTGAACCATGCCAAGACAGTCTTTCAAATTTTCCTGCTTCTGAAAATGGTCTGTCAGATACTCTAGGCCTTAGCCAAAGTTGGTTGCCTCAATTCTGTAAAAGAGACTTTGGGTGATTGTTCAGGTAGCCAGCTATATCTGTCATTTCTTGCACCTTTTGGAAATCACTAGCTTGCATTTCCTGCTTACTCTCAGGTAATATTAATTTCCTTTTCAGGTCTTTGATAGGGTTGAGGACTAGTTGGTCATAGCTACTTTCCTCTCATAACTTAACTAATTCATTTTTAATATAAGACTTATACTTCTCAGGATAGGAAGGACAGATATTGAAATAATCTCCGTTATTTGCTCATTACCTTAGACAGGACATTTAGCATGTGTTCTTGCTTGATGTTACTCATGCTGGTTGTAGTTTTTGTGTATGTTTTTCCCCCCTCTCTTTCTTCTGGACAATACTTGATATTTGTTCTTATTGTATAGTTTTTTATTAGGTTTAGAACCTTCTTATTTAGACAAAAGGGGGAAGTGTGATTGGTATTCTTTCAGCCTTTTGGGCACCAGCCCACTAGGGCATGGTCTGAGATACTAAGTGTGGACTGAAAAGCGCAGATGGGAAGCAAGCTTGCTCTCTAGGGGAGGTGGTCGGAGTTCTGTATGCAGCTTCCAGCACCCACAGAGCAGAGGACCACAGTTCTCTACCCATATTGTGAGGTTTCCCCAAATAAACATTTTCTATCCTTTATTCTGGGCTCTCATGGACATCCTTAATGATGTCTATGCTGAAGCAAGCCTGTGACCTATGTACTGGGGCAATCCAATATTTCTGTCCCCCAACACAGACACATACTCACACACACAATAAACAAAAATCACTAAAATTATTTTTTAAGATGACTACCACTGAGGCACAAATTAAACCGTGTTGCCTCTGGCAACCAGAAAGAATATGATACTAACTTTAGCCCATTCTGTGGGCAAAAATGTAGTAACTGCAAGCTTGCAGCCAAATTTCTCCTAGAAGTTAGGAAAACAGCATTCTCTAAGAAGCCATCTTAAGGAAACAACTTCAACGTCTCCCCATTGTTCGTTCTCCTGCCCTCTCAAAAATGAGGAGTTAAAATCAATTTTCCTTCAGTAACCAAGAACGTTCACTCTATTTGTCAAATGCAACCAGAGACAACAACTGCTGAGTGTTAGTTTAAATAACCTGCTCCAACTATGTCTTGTAAACTAAAATCCAGCCTGGTGTGGTAATGAAAGCCTATAAGGCCAACATATATTCCAACATACATTGGAAATGGATGCAAGTGACCTGGAGGTCACTCTTGCCTACAGAGTAGGCTTAAGGCCAGCCTGGGCTACAAGAAACCTGTATCAAAAAATAATAATAATAACAACATAAAGCAATAGGATTGAAGTGCACACAGCTGTTAAATTCCCACGATGAACCAGTGCAAAGGTGTATTCTGTTCCGAGTGTACTCATTGCTAAAACTGATCAACTGGAACTAAAAACATTCAGCTATGAATGTCATCATTTTCTTGTCCCCTTGTGACATGGACTAATGGTCTCACGAAGCTTGTTCAATAAAAACACTAACCATCTACTGAGACAGACTGGGGTTACCTCTACCAAGCAAAACCAAAAACACTGATACAGACTCTGAGCTTTGTGCAGCAAACCTTGAGAGTAACAGGCTCTCAGTATGGCACTGTGGGCATGCCCACGGTACATTTCAGTCAAAACTAAAAATAACACAGATCTGCACACACCTACTTTGTCTCAGGCATTATCATCATTTTCTTTAAAATATAGAAGCACAAGTTTGCTATGGAAACCATGTAATAAGATACGGATGCAGAAGAAAACCCATAATATCTCACTAATCACTATTTGATTAAAGAAATACAGTGTTGTCCACATAATCACAGGGACGTGGTGTCAGCATTCCACCACAGATACCAAAATCTGCAGCTGCCCAAAGTCCTTATGCAAAACCGCATGGACTGGGCAGATGGCCCAGCCAGTGGGACACTTACCAACCAAAGGTGAGGACAGAGCTCAGCTCCTCAGAACCCAAAAAATGTCAGGTAGTCATGGTGGCACACCTGAATCCTAATGTAAGGGAGGCAGACACAGAGGACTCACAGAGCAAGAAGACTAGCTATGACCAGTGAGCTGTACTCAACCAAGAAAGCAAAAGATACCCAATAACATGCTTGCACACACCTTCATTGTGCACCTTCATTGACATGCACCCATGTACATACACACATGGACACGCATACATATGGAAAAATAAATGTTATTTGCATAAAACTGTAACATATCTTCATACTTTACATCTTTTCTACATTTATAACATAAAATAAAAATGTAAAAATTACCCAAGTACTTATTTTGTAGATAGACAAGTACAGAAGTCTATACATGTCCAGTTTAGATGTAATTTATTTCAAATATTTTCCATCCCTGGATGGCTTAATCTGCAGTCAAAACCTATCTATGGATACACTGAGCTGAAAAGATGGCTCAGTGCATATAGCACTTCCTTGTGGAATTACCGTTGTAAGTTAAAATTCCCAGCACTCAGGTAAAAGCCAGACCTGCACATGTCTAGACTCCCAGCTCTGAGGGGCATAGGGGTAGATGTCATGATAGACTCCTCATGACTTGCTGGCTACCAGTCGGGCTCCATATTCAGTGCAATGGGAATATGTCAGAAAATGGTAGAGAAAACTACAATTTTTTTAAATGAATCTTTTTATAAACACATGCATATCTTTTCTTTAATTGCCAAACACTCTACCCTGAGATCTGAACCCCTTTTAGGAATTAATAAATGCATCCCTTTGGGCACATTAACATCAGACATCTAATTATGATATGAAACAGCTGATCTCAAGATCTGTGGAAAACGGCACACGATTAAAAACTAGGATGCACAGAAAATTGTCATTAAAAATTGAAAGAGAAGGCGGGCGGTGGTGGGGCACAACTTTAACCCCAGCACTCAGGAGGCAGAGGCAGGTGTTTCTCTGTGAGTTTGAGGCTAGCCTGGCCTGCAAAGCGAGTTCTTAAGTAGCCAGGGGTGTTACATAGAGAAACCCTATCTCAAAACCCTACCCTCCAGCTCCCCTCCCTCAAAAACAGATAGGATGGAGATATGGCCCAGTAACTGAGAGTACCACCTACTCTTGAAGAAGACTGAGGGCTGATTCCCAGCACCCATGATGAGACAGAAATAGAGGAAACAACAAAGTAGCACATAAAGAATCAAAGAAAGGTTAAAAGCCCTGAAGCAAAACATAGATGAATAGAAACAGGTTAAGTTAAAAGAGCTAACGGGACAAGCCTAAGCTAAGACCGAGCTTTCATAATTAATAAAGTCTCCATGTCTTTATTTGAGGGCTGGTTGGAAGCCAAAGAAAAATCTAGCTACAAACAACCATCCTGGCAGCAAATACAGCATGCCAAAGGCAAAGAGGCCTGAATGTTCCTGGTGGTGTGATATTAGCAGAGACTTACTGGCATCAGAAGGATATGCTGAGAAACAAACATAACAAGCCTACAATCCAAACCCCGGCTCCACCATTCACCGGTTGTAAAATCTGCAGCAATTTATTGAACCTTGGCTAAGTCTCAATGTCCTCTTCTGCAAAATAAAGATTGATAATAAATAGCTCAATGACTGTACAGACGAGTCACTAGCACAGCGGGTACAGAATAGGAACTGATCAGTAAATACAAAGGATGGCTGTGGAATGGAACCGGTGGACACTGGCTGCCGGTGGACAGCGTGTTAACAGCCAACTGATAACATAATGGCTGGAACATTACTTATGGGAGCAGACAGTGTTGGTTTCATGGTTCAAAGGCACTCAATGAATCCACAATCTTTAGTGAATGAAGATCGAGCTTCTGGCATGAGAACTAAACCCATCTCGGAGGCTACCTGCTGGCACTCATCTGACTCTTCTAGCTGAAGCTGCTCTGCTCGGAGGCTGTGCTCATCTAAAATGCCTTCTCTGCTCATAAGCATGAGCAGAAGTTTCTGGGACCAGCTGAAACATCGCAGACCATTTCTCTAGCGTCCCCATACCAGCCTAGTATGGAGGACTCTCCTTTTCTGAGGGTAATCGCCTCAATGTGCTTCATTTCCATCAATTAAATGTCAACCAATGTATCATAAAGTCCTTCCAAAATAGATAACAAGTCCCTACCCACTGATTCTGCCTTTCAATTCTTAGAACTTAAAAGAACCCCATCACTGCATACCTACGGTGGTTTAACACCAATACAGTAAAAAAGACTAAATGTTTTAATACTGTTCTTACTAGAAGCATCAGTGTGTTTTAAAACATCCATGCAGACACTATAATTTGTGTGTGTGTGTGTGTGTGTGTGTGTGTGTGATATGCCTTTATACCACACACACGCCCATGGAAGCCAGAAGAGGGCATCAGATCCCCTCAGCACTGGAGTTAAAGATGGCGGTGAGTGCACGTGGATGCTGCAAATTAAACCTGGGTCCACTGCAAAAGCAGTCAGTATTTCCAGCACAAGTATGTTGCCTTCTCTTTGAGGAAACTTACATGTAAACGTGTGCATAAATACCTTTTCATCCCGTGACAGCCCAGTTTCCTGGCCACTGTCTTTCCTTTTACAAAAGCAGCCGGGAACTATGTGAAATGAATGAAAGAGATTCTGAGTATTTTTGTTTTGTTTTTAAACACGAACATATCCAGGAATGAAGGAGCCTCCTTGGTGGGGTTAATGAAGTCATCAGGGGGTTAATCAGCCAGACCTTGGAGCTGACTAAATGAGAAAACCATCGGCTTCGGCACGCAGAAGCTGCACATCCATCTCCTAACACGCTGTAAGATCACGAGAGATCTTCCACCATGATCCTATTTCACGCTAGATGCTTTTTTGATGAATACCATCAGCAGAGGGAAAAGACAACCAACTGAGAGACACCGGGAAAATCATGTCCCTGAGAAAGGACTTGGCTCTGGAACACATAAAGAATTATTACAGCTCAATAATCTGAAGACAACCTAATTTTAAGTTTAGGTTGCAGAAGACTGGAACATATACCTCACCAATGAAGATAAACAAATGGCCAAAAGGAACGCTTCAGCATCAGAAGCTATCATGAAAAACACAAAGCGAAATGACAGTGACCTGTGACAAGGATGGCTATAACCAAAGCACAGGGACAAGCACTGTGAAGATGTGGAAAAGATGGGCTCCTTGAGCACCGCGGATGAGAATGTGATATAGAAGAATAAAGAGAAGTTTGGCAGTTCTTCAAAAGTAAACACGGAAACACGATGCAACCCAACTACTTTACAGTCAGCTATACACCCCAGAGATAAAAACACTATGTACACAAAGACTTTCTACAGATGCTCTTGGAGCACAGCAAGACCCACAGCAGACAAAAGGTAAATCTGAGCATCCATCAGCTGACGAATGGACCAACTGTGTGCATTCCTGCAATGAAGTAACATGAAGGAACGCCATGCTTTTGAGACACGCTATGGTATGGAAGAACTTTGAAAACACTAAGTGAAAAAGCCAGTTTGGTAGAAGCACATATTACATGACTTACGATGTCCAAAATAAAAAAAAAATTATACATACAAAGCAGACTGGTGAAGCAAAAGAATATGGGGCATTTGGATCAAAGAAAATGTTCTAAAATGTGGTTGATGGTGTTGCATAACGGTTTCTTCCAAGTTTGAAACATTCCATCCTACAGGGAAGCTACTTAAGCCGGAAGTCCCTGAAACTGACTACTAGGGCCCTCCCTGCCAGAGTAAGCAATAAAACGTGAGAGTCCCTTGAAGCCTAGAGCAGTGGTTCTCAACCTTCTTAATGCTGTGACCTTTAATACGGTTCTTCATGTCGCAGTGACACTCAACCATAAAACTAGTTTCACTGCTACTTGATAACTATAATTTTTGTTATAAATTGAAATATAAATACCTGTCTGTATTTTCTGGTCTTTGGTGACCCCTGTGTCCTTCGGTCCCCAAAGGCATCAGGACCCACAGGTTGAGAAGCACTGTACTAGAGGACCAGAACTACAAAGACTTGAGGGAAAACAAGCTGTGGAGACGCTTGTAACTAGACCAGTTGCCTGGAAGGGGTCTCTACCAGAGTCACTTGGAAAGGACACTCTTAGACCTGCTGAACTGCCTGCAGGCTGTGCAGTGTGCTCAAGGTCCCTAGGTGTTATGAGCTGTGACCCACGCTAGGGTGGACCTTAGTGATGCAGCCCTGAGTCATTTCTATTCTTCTAAGTAAACCCCATCCCATATTCCTGTAAGTAACCCCAATCAAACTCATTGGTCCACCAAGTCGGATTTTGGTGGTGTCCATACTTTGGTCTATTGTGAGTAGACGTGTGTGTTGTGTGAACACATAAAATGTCACCAGGTTGATTGTGTAAGTGGGTTAATTGTACAGCATATGAATTAAAACTCAGTGGTCTTTTTCCTTCTTGAAATAATTTCCAGTAAGAAATTATCTACAAGATAAAAGAAAAGAAAATTTCATGATTTATGGAAGAGAGAGAAGTCAGAGTAGCCTTAAGTTTATGGTTAAAACCGGGCAGAGGGTGGAGGGACTTACACACTTCTATATTCTTTTTTCCCAATACCCACAGTAGAATGATTTTTAAAATTTTATTATCCAAATACCCATCTGGCCTACGCTCAGTTGTGGAATCAAACAGTGGATGTCAGTGTGTCAACTGGCAGCCTGGATAAACAGGACCATCGATCATAGCTACCACCCCAATGTGACCCGAGACCAAGAGAGTCAAAGCACTGGCGAGGCTACTGTGTTCGGCTGAACAATCAGTAAACATGTCCTTCTGGATGGAAAGGGGATAAAAGAGAGCAGAGAGTGATGGAGGGGAGGCAACCCCACACATGTAGCATATACAGAGATGATGATGATGGTCATGATGATGATGATGATAACTCCTTAAATGTTTTCCTCTGTTCAGGTCTGACTCAACAGTAGAGAATTCATAGGTGCCACAAAAGTATACAAGTTATTAAATAATCATCTAGTTTTGTGTGCATATATGATTTTCCTGTGTTATTATTTAACTGGCTTTATTGTCCAAAGATATTGCATATTATACAAACTACTGCTACTATAAAATCAAGACTATGTCCTAGAACAAAATAAGCAATAAATAGCTAAAAATGAAAGTCGTCAGTATTTAGAGACAAACATTTTCTACTGCAAGCTAGAAGTTCCACTGGGATGTGGAGCTGCAAAGAGAACTAAGAAAGAAACCACCTGAGGTCCTGGGAGACACAGAGATGCAAGGGAGCCAGCAGCCATGGGAGGAACAGTCTAGTACGACCATGGGACTTGGGGGAAGATTTGAAGGGTGGCATCCTGTCACACTAGAAGGAAGGCACAAATGAGTTTCATGGGCAAAGCAGGCATGCCACATGACTGGCAATGCCAATAATGGAAAGCAGAGGAGTCTCCAGAAGCCAGAGGTCCCCAAATGTGAGTGTTTTCGGAATGACCACCAGAGGGCACTGGTGAAACATGCACGGATTTCCAAGAGTCTTAACCAGCAACTCGGGCCGACTTGCCAGTACAGCCTTTGACCACAATGACTAGAACGCACCAAAGAATTGCGAGCAAAGGAGTATCAGGATCAGATATATAAATGAAGACTAACTATCAGGAAGTTGTGGAAACAAAGTGAGCAGGGGTACCAGGTTCAGTAGGGAGGAGACACTGGCAGAAGAAAAAGAGAGGTGGGTACGGCATCCTCGCCAGGAAAACCAGGAACCAGCCATAACAGAGATGGAGCACAGCGCTACTACATTAGAGACCTTTCCAGACTCTGAGTGGAGTGCCTGAGGAGATCACAGTGCCACCCCATGAGATGTGAAACCTATAAAACTGCTCAACGGGTAGGAAGCTGGACTCAGCTTGCTGTATTAACTTCTTGCTTTAACTACGCTTTCGATTTTGAGATCGTTACAGACGTGCAGATCTCGGCAGATACCTCAGTGAACAATGACCTTTCACCTTGGCATGGTAAGAGATTTCTAGTGTTGAAAACAGGGCAGTATTTATAAAGACTGGGCTGGTGCATTTAATTAACCCCTTAGGACATTTTCCCACTTCGTGGGGACCAGGCCCAAGAGGGTTTCCAGCAAGACAAGAGACTTGTCAGTCAGCTCACACCTTTGCCCAGCACGCACTGGCACCTCCCACGGCAGGCTGGTGGGCCTGTGCCCCAGGTGGGAGAAGAGATCTCAGGAACAAAGGGAGAGGTCCCTCCTGAGGGTTTAGGTGGCAGGAGGAGAGACAGGAATGTAGCCAGAGAAAGACAGAGACAGCGGCTGCTGCCCGCTCCCCAACAAAGCAGCAAACCTAAGTGCGTTCATACATCAGACACCTAATGACCCTTGCAGGCTGTCAGTGTCTACTACAGCTGGCTGGAGAAGGCTCAGTCCCTTAGACAGCAAAATGAAAATTCCATTTTCCCCTTTCCTTTGCCATAACGGAGTTCATGCATGATCGTAGAGATGATGGTCATTGGAGCAAAGTTACGACAATAAAAATGGCGCAGTATTTAACGCTCACATGCACACACGCACACACGAGGTGAGCAGCTGCTCTAAACCTGCTACTTCTGGACAAACTCTAGGTAACTAAGAGCCCTTTGTGAGGACAAAATATGAGGCATCTGATCACCAGGCGACCACACAAAATAACTCTACACCAAGAAACTATACAAGACAGAACGCAGAACATACAATACAATAGCATCTACGCTGTAGAGAACACGGTCTATACAATACAATAACATCTAGGCTGTACAGAACACAGTCTATACAGTACAGTAACATCTAGGCTGTACGGAACACAGTCTATACAGTACAATAACATCTACGCTGTAGAGAACACAGTCTATACAATATAATAACATCTACACTGTACAGAACACAGTCTTCATGTCTGCCTCCAACACCCCAGGAGCCCCGCACTTCTCTGGAGACCAGGCACTGAGCATAGCCCCTTCACCTAATTAAAGTCAATTCACTTCCCGTGCATCACACCCACAGCTACCTGACAACCTGATGACGAGCATCTGTTCTCAACACAGTGCTCCACGTAGGCTCATCTGCAACACTGCAGGGCAGTGTGCTTTGAAGGCTATACACACTTTATATAAGCTAATGCTAAAACTTAAAGCCCCTCCTAGTGTTTTTCTAAAGCAGCTTTCTAACTATCACAGAATTAGCATTTCAATCACACTACTGGGAAAAAAAATTTAGCTTTTCTAAGTCATTAAAAGGTTAGCGGCATACAGCTAGTTAAAGGATCAAGGCCACTTCGTGTACACTGTGCACACCATGGAGCAAACACCAAGGCTTGCGAAGACTATTTTAAAAGAGTGAAATGTATCTCAGATGATGTCCAAGAATTAGGATATATGAAGTATCTGAAAAGAGAGATGGGACACAGTAGGGAAACAAAAACATCATTAGTCCACTGGGAGTGGTCTATGCTTTTTAACATGATATGTATTTACCGTGATAAAACACACACACACACACACAGTATTGTGGGGTGGATTTTAAGCTTCCTGGTTTATGGTCTAAGCAATGGTTCTTCAGACCAATGAAAACCTGATGGAGAACCCTTTGTCCCCATCCCAGTGCCTCTCTCCTGGCCTCAGACAGCTCCCCCCACTAATGTGAGCAGCACAAAGTTACTGGACGACAAGCATGCTCTATGGGATTGTGCATACCAAACTGTGTACCCTTCACAAACAGAAAGAAAGTGAGGGTAGGACCAGAAGTGGGATCAAACAACTCTCAAAGGCCTGCTCCTAGTGGCATTTAGTAGTGTTTGAGGCTGGCCACCTGGGATTGGATAACCTACCTTGGGTCTCATCCCTAGAGAAAACTGATTCTCCCTCCCTCTCTCAGCAGCCATTAACAGCCTACAGGTCTTCCTCTACGGGGAGAGACTTCCCCCATCCGTCCATGCTGGCATGTCAACTGGTGTTCCCAATGTGAAGGTCTTTTTAAAGCAACCGTATTCTTGAGATTTCATGGGTACATCTTCCCTGTCATTTACAGAAGATATTATCTCTAGCAGACATCCTGGTCCTCTGGCTCTTGGAATCTTACTGGATGCTTCCTGACCCTTAGGTAGCAAGGCTGTGTGGCTGGCACAGCAGGAGGTGTCAGGTACCCTATAGTCTGGTCCTTCCTGCATGTTCTCCCTCTGCTGCACAGAGCAGTCTTTCTGATGAGGGGTGGGAGACAACACTTGTCGCTGGATATAGCGATAACTATTTAGAATGCAGTTAGGAGTCATGCTGTTTTATGAACGTGGCTGCAGTGGGTTCTCCTCTAGAGCCCATGACCTCACCGGCCAGGGGTAGTTGGCCAGGTTGATAGTACTGCATGAATTCTCTTCCACAGAGAGGGCCTCAAATCCAGTTATAAGGCTGTTGGTGACTCTCAAGGGATAAATGGCACTATTGCCCCCTTGATGCTATCTTGTCAGGCTAGTCATTGTTGTGGTTCGTGTGCTTTACAGCCGGGTAGGAGTGTTGACTGTTTTTTTCCCTTGGCACGTGCATAGCTCCTTTGGAGACTGTGGAAGCTAGTCTTGGGGTAGGAGGCTTTCACAACAGTCCCAGCTAAACCCTTCAAAGTTCTATGTACAAAGTGTATGGTGTCTTAAGCAACAGGGTCTTATCCTAAAGTTTTAGGAAGCAACTAAGGACAACAGCAATGTCCTATATTGTTTTGAGAGTCTCTTGAACTCTCCTGACATACAACTTAAAAGAAGTTTCCAAGCCTGGGACTAGAGTTTTCGTTAGATAGTCTGTGGCTCTTGGGGAGGGATTTAATTTTTAATGTCACAAATGATTGCTCATGTGCAAGATACCCATCTTTTTAGGATACAAATTTGCTTTTTGGTTTAATAAAAGGTAAAAAAAAATATGTATACTTAAGAATTGTTTAAAAATAAACCTATGCTGTATTATCAAAAAAGTAGACTTTGACAAGTACCACATGCATATTTACTTGTGGGAATAATGAGTTCCAAGCATCAAAGAAAGCTAGCCCAGACATCTATCAAAGAGTGATTGTCCCAATAAGTAGAGTAAATCCACATAATGAGAGCCTAAGAAGATATAAGATTATCAAGTAACTTCCAGGATATGTCGGGCAAAGGGAGGCAAGTTCTTAAAGAGTGTGTAATATACTGTCTTTCATGTAGAACTAAAAGGCAAAAGATTCATATATTTGCAAACCTTAACAAAAAATAAGAAATTCAAAGATTGCAGCTAGCAAGAAATGACTGAGGGTAAAGAGAATGCATATGAGTGAAGATGAACAAACTTCTGCATATTTGTTAATAGTTGCAAGCATTAAAATGTCATTGTATCATGTGTTCAAAATATGAAACTTAAAAGAAGAAACTCAAAATGAAGACTAGCTGGAAAACGCATATATTTCCAATAGAAGAAGGAACAACAGAGCTCAGTGGGCTAAGGAACTTAGCACCCAAGCCTTGTGAGCTAAATATGATCCCCAAAACTCATGAAAAGGTGGAAGGAAATAACTGGTGCCACAAGGGTGCTGATTTTCACAAACATGCTGCTGCACACACACCTGCACTCACAACATACACACACATAGGAGTAAAAAAATAAAAGAAAAAACTACTACCTGAGATCACAGCAGTGCAGCCATTAGTAGTGACTTTTTTAAAAAAGTGACTTTTTTTTTAAAAGAGAACAATTTTAAGTCACAAAGAATATATTCTGAAGTTAAAAAAAACTACAAAACAATTAAAGAGCGTGTAATAGAAATTGTAGAAAATAAAATTCATGAAATTAGTAAAATTTAATTTTAAGTGAAATGGAAAAGTTAAACTTGAAATAGGAAGAATGTAAGTAATGATCACACACATACATGCAAAGGAATGTGTATAGCCACCTACCTGGTGACCTAGACATCACTCCCAGCAACAGTGTCAGGATGATGCTTTCTAAGTATCATTTCCCCTTAAAGAGAAGCATAATTCCTTTAAATAATGACTGATTACAGATGTGAGGCAGAAAACTAAAAATGTGATGCTGGGGGAAACCTTCTATGCCTAGAAACATGGAGGTAACTACTTTATGCTTAATGTCATCTCAGAGGGTGAGAGTGTGAAGGGTGTCTCACCGGCTAACTATGAGACAACCATGCCACCAGAAGAACAGGGGGTACAACTGGCAATACCAAATGACCAATGACCAAAAACAATTTTTAAAGTAAAGAGATTCATTTTGCACATTGGAGGTGCAATAACAGTAGCTCTGAATCTAAAAACTAACAACACAGCGAAAGAATTTAGCATTTATTCTATCTTTTTCAGGGGAAAGAAAAGGTATTATTCCCTGAAGTTGATGAGGAAAAGTCCCTTCATACAAGAGAATTCAACTTTATGACATACCCAATGAAAAAGCTGTCCAGTTTGGCTCAATGGGTACTCAATGTCTGGAGGAAAGCCTGGTAGGAAACAAAATGGTATCAGGTGCCGACACCTCATACCACCCTTTCTTCCTATGGCAGAATGTCTCCTTCCAGACAGCCAGTGTGGAAACCCCATTTTCCATGCTTATATAGGAATGTGTGAGGCTAACACACCGCCTTCTAAACCAAGGATGCACCTCAGTTTCTTTGCACTATTATGCAAAAACAGGTAGGTATATCTTTGGGATAAATGAGCTCTAAGGAACATTGAAAACGTGGAAGCAATCCTAGTCTGAAGCCTGTTTCCAGATCAATGAAGTTAGCATGCGGTCTCTTCAAGAATTCAAACTGGAAGTAAGCTGGCAGGCTAGATAAGAAACCAAGCTGTCAACTACGAGTTTCACAGGGCTTATTTTTGTAGTCTAAATACCTCAGTGACTACATCAGAAATTACTCACAAAGAGAAGAGGGCCACTCTTTCTCTTCTGTATTTTGGGATGATAAGAGTAGTCTTAAGAGCATATCCAACCTCAAAACCTCAAGTGGTACAGAGAAATGATGGGAGAAAACAGCAGCGCCCTGAGCAGTTTAACCACAAACAATTTTAAGCTGCTTCTAATCTACCCCTTCCTTTACAAAGAAGACCTCATCCCTTCGATATGCCATCACTCTTCACCAGACCAAACACCCCACGACGAATGCCAAAATTAAAGTCACTCATGCTGTAAACTATTCCGTTTCTCTTTCTCTGGTGTACCGCAACCAAACTTCCTTTGCTTTGCTCTTCCTGTCCCCCATATCCCAAGTGACAACTCAGTCAACAGTCAGCACACCTAACACCCTACCCATGGCCAGCATCCTCTCCTCTAGCAAAGCTTATTGGCTTCAAGAGCTCAAATCCATCACCCGCATGTGGCAACAGCAATCACCTCCTCACAGGGAGGAAACAAGGCATCTTCCAGTTCCCACATCAGTATAAACAAAATGGAGTGGGAAAACCTACACGGTAGCAATGTAATGAAGAAAACAGTCAACTATGATAGCTAGATGTGACAGCGCCCCTCGCAGCAGCTGTGCCATACTGACAGTCTAGACTTACTGTCCGCCACAGACTGTTCTAAACACTTCAGAGGGATGAGTTCCTCTCATGAAGCATTGATTCATCTCATTCTCACAGAGTACTGTCAGTCAATCCCATCTTATAGCCAGGAAACTAAAGGATGGTGCTGTAACCGCAACAGTAATCATAAACCCTCTCACAGCCCCCCAACATCTGAGAGAACACAGCATCCTCTCCAGCAGACAGCCCCTCCACAGCTGACCCTCGACCGCTGGCCCATGTTCAAGCTGAAGCTGAAGAAGAGCAGTTGCACGAGAACTATTTCCTGACCTCTTCCTAGGCACACATCATTCTTCCGCCAGCAACACCCTTACCTGACTAACGTTCAGCCCACCCTCAACTCTTCCTCTGATGAAAGCCTCGTGTTTCTAACTAAACTGCCAAGTCCATGGCTCCCCAAGTCTTCTCACGGACTTATCCTCCAGGACTGTATCTCATGCCTGTCGCTATTTGCTATACTGTACAAGATTTAGACTGTGTGAACACACACCCTCCACCTAAACTGGGAACAACTACAGAGTGATATCTGTACTCTTTTCCTCTGTCCCTGCTGACTGGCCAGTCCAGGGTGCAAGCAGGGCTTTGGAGCCTATCTGCTGAATACACGAGCTGAGGCTCTTTTTCCAATATTGTCTCACACAGTCCTCGTCTGTGAAGGAAGACTCAAGGAGCCTTCTCAAGGGTTCAAATAATAAATCGGAGCATGGACAAAACATACACAAATCCCCGTGGCGTTCATTAATGAGAAGGGGCCTATGTTGCCACTGTATAACCCAGCAATACCAAGAGAAGGCCAACACTGCTAGTGAGGGACTAGCCATGTGGGAATCCGATCTTGAGACTAATCACCAGGAGACAGAGTAACATTCAGGCTGAAATTTTTCCTCAGTAAACCCACATTTCTTGAAGTTACGAAGACAGCTCAGTCAGTCAAGTGTTGACTATGCAAGCATGAAGACCAAACTATTTTTTTAATTTTTATTTGTTCTTCTCCCATACAATACATCCCAACCTCAGCTCCCCCCGCCACTCCTCCAGTTCCCCCCACACCTACCCAAGATCCACTCTCTACCCCATCTTCCACAAGAAAACAGCAGGACTCCCAGGGACATAAATGGAACATAACACAAGATACAGTAAGACCAGGCACAAACCGTCACATCAAGGCTGGACAAGGCAACTCTGCAGGATTAAAAGGGTCCCAGGTACAGGCAAAACAGTCAGAGCAACCTCCACTCACATTGTCAGGAGTCCTCCCAAAATACCAAGCCAACCACCATAACATATAGGCAGAGGACCAGAATTTGATCTTTAGTACTCACAGAAAAATCTGGATATAATGAAGTGAACATGCAGCCCCAGGGCTGTGGTGGCAGAGACAGGGGCAGCCAGCCTTTCTAATCAGCAAGCTCCAGGTCAATGAGAACCTGTCTCTGAACCCCTGAAGAACACCGGAGGTTGATCTCTGACACAGGCACACACACGCATGTACAAAAGCATGCACTGAGTGCGCACACACACGTGTGCACGTGTTCACCCTACAGCACCATGGCCTCAGAACGCTGTCTCTCTACTCATCCTACCTCATAAACACACAAGACACTGCTTTGTTGACAGCAGCGTTGAGAACAAATGTTGTAGCTGCTATTAGCTAATTTAGCAGTATGACAATGGCTCATACAATAGATAAAATCCTACAGACGAGTGTACTATTTCTACTGTTAAAGAAAAAAAAAAACACTAGGTTTCCTAATCATTTTAAATACTACTGTAGTAACTCCATATGAGATTGAGTTTTTCATTCATAACTATTAGTTGGTCCATTTAAAGTGCTTTTCTCTGTTAACATCAAAGTATTTAAAGCAGCTAAGAATATCAATTCCCTAAAAGGCAAAATTGATTCAATTCACAAGATAAATGAAACAAAACAAAACCCTTATTGCTGCTGGCAGAACAGCAAACTAGTTTAATACTATGGAAGCAAGTATGGGGCTTGTCAAAACACTAAAAATAGACCTGCCCTGATGTGACCCAGCTACATAATGCCTGAGTGCATATGAAGGATTCTGCAGCCCACTGCAGAAGATACTTGAACATTCATGTTTATTGCTCCTCTATTCACAAAAGAAAAAGAGAATAGCCTAGATGTCCATCAACAGAAAAAATAATGAAAATGTGCCAAATACACACAATAGAATCTTACTCAGCTGTTAAAGCAAAATGATAAGATTTGCGGGTGCAACACAAAAAAAGTACACTGAGTGCCACGGCCCAGTCTCAGAAAGACTAAAACTACATACATATTCTCTTTCATGCCCAACTCCTAACTTTTAAAGTTTGTGTGTAAGTAAATAAGGAGTTGTACAGGTAGGTACCAGCTATGAACATAAGGATTCTGGACTCAACCGGGGTTTCTACTGCAGTAACAAACACCATGACCAAAAGTCACTTGGGGAGGAAAGGTTGCTTCCATATTACAGATGGCAGTCCTTCATGAAGAAGGGAGTCAGAATACAAACTAGAGGCAGGGACCTAAGCAGAGGCCAGGAAGATATGTTGCTACTGGTTCACTAGGCCAGCTTTCCTCACGGGCCACGCCCACATCCATCACTAATAAAGAAACTTCCCCACGGGATGTCCACCATCCAATCTGATGGAGGCATTTTCTCAACTGTCATTTCTTCTTCTCTGATAACTATTGTATATCAATTTAAATAAAACCATGGACTACAAAAGGGGAACAAGAGGTATTGAAAAGAGGAATGATGAGGGGGCACGTGCAATCTGAATGGTGTCAAGAAGAACACTGGAGTCGAGGGAACAGGAAGAGAAGGGAATCAGGGAAGAAGGGGGAAGGCTGCACTAGTTTGCTTCCCTGCTGTTCCCTGCTGCTGCACGAAAACACTGACGAAATGTAATCTGGGCAAGGGAAGGGTTTACTTGGCACAGTCCGTTTCGAGGGCAGCCAGGGCAGGAATGTGAAGGTGGGAACCACTGAAGTCACAGAAGAGTGCTGCTTCCTGGCTCACTTCCCAAACCATCCTCATCTTGCCTTTTTATCTATCCCAGGACCACCTGCCCAGGGTTTGGAACAACCCAAAGTGGGTTGGGTCCTCCCTCATCAGTCAGGAAGCAAGAAAATGCCCCCAAAGTCAGGTCCAAAGACCAAACCAATGAAGGCCAGTGTCTCAACGGAGGATCTCTTGTCCCAGATGACTGTAGTTAATATCAAGCTGCCAAAAAAATATCCAGGATGAAAGAAATAGCAAAAACAAAATTTGAAAAATGTTATAACCAAACTGAATTCTTTGTAAGCCAGTAAAAATAAAATACTTTGTTTAGACGTGTTCTCAGTATGTATCCCTGGCTGGTCCTCGACTCTCTATGTAGACCACACTAGTCTTGAGCTCACAGAGACAAGCCTACCTCTACCACCCAAGTACTAGAATTAAAGGTACATAATATCATGCCTGCCAAACACATTTTTTTAAAAGATAGTTGATAATAAATATGTTTTATTTCTGATGCCCCTCCCCTCAAGTGACAATGCTCTCCAATTTGTTAGCCTTCCCTAAACATGTCTAACTATAACACTTCTTTATTTTATTTTATTCTAGTTTGTAGGTTTCATAAGGACTTATATTTAAGCTTCCCTAATTCCATCAATTTAAATACCTGGCCTTAGCTAGAAATTCTTTGGGAATTTCATGTCATGCACCCCAATCCTACTCACTGCCCAGCCCATTCATATCCTCCCCTTGTGCCTGCAGCACCCCCCCAAAAAAAAAAACAAAAAAAAAAAAAAAAAAACCTCTGAAGAGTAAATTTAAAACAAAGCAAACAAAAAAACCGTCTCTGTTATGGAGTAATCTTTTTGTATACTATGAAGATGTGTCTGCTAAGGCACCAACTGATTGTTTTAATAAAGAATTGAATGGCCAATAGCCTGGAAGGAGAGGAATAGGTAGGATTTCCAAGGAGACAGAAGAAGAGATCAATCTAGGCAAGTGGAGATGTCAGCAAGATGCAGACCAAGTAGGATATACAGAGACTAAACAAAAAATAATACAGCTAGCTCTCCTAGGACTTGACCATTGTCCCAATTTTTCAGGGTCCCCTAAAGATGTCATCGCCTTCGAACAACAGGAAACAATCTAAAGAACACAACTGTCGCATTCTCAAGAGGTGGAGTGGGTGGTTTTGAGCCATTCGATGGGTTATAAATGTTGGTCAGCATTTGGGGGTGGGGGGAAGGTTTCAAGTTGTTACTGGTAATGGTCAGGAAAATAACTAAAAAGATCAGATTAGATTAAGGGATCTTTTTCTGAAAAGAAAAAAAATAGTATATTTTGACTCTACTTTTAAACTAAAAAAAAGCAACTACTAACCTCAAATATTTTACATTGGTATAGATTTTTGCATATTGATACAAATTGAGCCTATTTTTGTTTTAACATACTGTATATATGTTTCTATTCTTATTTAAGGCATTGTACCTGAGTAGCTCATTTTATAATGTAAAGTTCTAGTTCTTAAAAGCTATTATTGCAAACTGTTTAGGATAATTAAGAAATGCAGGTTAGTTAGTCATCTATAACCATCAAAAATGTAGTCATGTTAGGTATGTTTTCAAGGTTAAACAGATATATTTTAGACTGATGATCTTCAAGCAATTCAGAGACCTATAGAATATGGAATTTAAGATATTTTAATAACATAAGGCTTTTCATGACAGTGAGACACATTTGCTCCTGGCAGCACCAATCTACTTCAAAAAAAGGATGATGGGCATCAAAGAACCTCCATATAGACCCAGATATGGCCCTAGGTAGCAGCCCATGGCTGAATGACACCATAGCCCTAGATGGCAGCACAGCCCACCCAGACAGGCATGGCCCCAGTGGCATGGCCCTCAAACAGAATTGGAAAAAAGAAGTTTTTTTTTCGAAACAGGGTTTCTCTGTGTAACAGCCCTGGTTGTTCTGGAACTCACTATGTAGACCAGACTGGCATCGAACTCAGATCCACCTGCTTCTGCCTTCCAAGCACTGAAATTAAAGGTGTGTGCCACCACCATCTGGCATAGAGAAAAATTTCAAACATATATACACAAAAAAAATCATACATATACAAACATAAATGCTTCGGGACTAGATATTTATTTTAAAAATTGCTGAACAACTTCTGTATGCCAAGTAATATCCTGAGAGACCAGCACTGACTGAGAAAATCAAGAAGAAATCCAATCCTGAACAAATCAAAGCTGACCATGCAGCCTTACTATCTAGTTGGGATAAATGAATACAGATAACCAATAAGCTAATGTAACAGGCAGCATTAACAACTGTTAATCAAACAAAGATCAGGCAACAGCAATTTTAGCCAGAGAGGTCCCAGGACTCACTGAGAAATACCATGGTGGAGCCACTGGGCACACACTTGGGCATCTACAGCGGGGAAGGAGAACACTGCCCACCTGTTTAAGGTCAAGGTTTAAAGTCAGAAAAAGCATTCAGGCTGCTGGTGTTTGCCAAGGGAGGAGGCTGGTGAGCAGGACAGTTGTTCATAAAAGGATTCTAAGCACAGGAGTGGCGTGATTTCTGTCCTAACAGCATTGTTCTGGCTACAATGCTGAAAGCTGTGTTAGCAAGATTAACTAGCATCAACTCTCATTACACAGGCAAAGGCAGTGTTACTGACCAGAAAAGAGGCAGGGAACATAGGGTATGAGGGAGTAACCAACATCCATAAGGCTTGCTAAATTGGAATAAAAACAAGCAGGAAAGCCAGTCGGGGGATGCTTTGGCCCAGACAAGAGATGATGGTCCGCCCAGCACCTCCACAGCTGAGTTGTGTAGAGATCAACACGGGCAAAATTATGGGAACATCAACAGGATATGCTGAGTGAAGAGAGAGTAGCTGTGAGCTGCACCATAGACTTCCTCATGCTCACCATGAGGGGCGCTGAGTTCTCAGAGGGTGCAGGGGACAATCACTTGAAGAATCGACAGGGAGATGGAAATACCGCAGCACACTGTCTCACTTACCCAAATTGGGATCTGGAGCCTGGCGCTTCTTAATTTTAGCTTCAGAAATAGCAGAATAATAGGCACAAGTCATCTTGATCAGCCACGTTGCTCGAACCATTGGCACAGAATACTTAGCTAAATATGCAAAAACGTCTTCTTTTTTACTAAGGATGGGGACCTAGAAAGAAATAGCATATAACGATCAGACACGATAGCATTGCTAGGCGAACTTACAGAGACGGGAGCAAGGAAAGGGCTGGAAGTTAAGAAGCTGCTATAAGAAAGACTGATGCACTTTCAAACAGTGCATGTGGTATTAAAAGAGGGAAGAAATTTTAAGCCAATTTTCACTAAGAAACGAAAATCAAAATTATGTTTAGCACATGGAAAAATGGTTATCAGCTGTGCTTTCTTATTTATAAAACAAAATCTTGTCGCACTTCCAGATGAGGAAAGTTATTAAATAATTCCATGATGCTCTTCCAAATGATTTATCCCAAAATCAGACAGGACAGTTCGGCTAGGCTTTGTAACCATCCTACATTTTATCTGGGGACACTTTTCTGTATTGGGCTAACTGCAACATTTCATAAATGCAACCATTTCCAGAAACTATCTGGAAGTATATTTAGCCCAAAGTATTAAATAGAGTCTAAGATGATGGATCATTGAATCCGCCTAATACACACTGAGCTACAATAGCTGAGCAATTAATTCGCTGGCAGAAGTAGACACTTGAGGCTGTTAATTATTTTTCAAGACCACAAAGGTACAATTCAGCAAATTAGTATCCCAATATACCAGTGAATAGTTTGAAAGAGTTAATTCATTCTTCCAGAATACCTCATAAATACCCTATAAACATTCTGCTATTCTATGTAATTTATTTAATTTATGAATATGACAGCAAAAGTCAACAAGAGGACATTTGTTACAATGCAGTGGGAAGGGACTAGTAAAACTGTAAGGTGCACACCCTCCACACCCCTAGCAGGGTGACTACTTCTGTGATACTTCCCAAGTTTTTGCCAGTCATGCCCACTATTTTCCAGCCATTTATGAATTTTGATAATACCAATCCTATGCACCTCACAAAGCGGGTATTCTAATTTTTTTAAACATGGGCATAAAAACTACAGCAAGGAGGATTTTGTCACCAGATTAGGTATTTCTCTACACCAGCTCACATGTTTTCATGCCATGGATTTGGCCCTTTCAAAAGAAGACACTGGAACCCTGCCTTGGATATCAAGAAACCTGATCTCTCTACCCCAAAAATCATTCTTAAATTTGGGTTGCAAAGTCAAGGCTTCAAACCTGCCAATTCATAGAGCATAGCATTTTTCTAATAGCTTGCAAGTCAAAGTGGACTTTTAAATTTAACTATTTGCATGCCTGGTACAACATGTGATCTCTAGAATTAAAAAGCTCACCTGATTTTATATATATATATATATATATATATATATATATATATATATATATGAAACCCCTAAAACCAAGCTATTTCAGTTAGGCTTTCCAAAGAAACACCAGGCTGTTCCAATGCTGGAGGAACACTTGCCTGCCTTGGGCAATGGGGTATAGTAGGTCTACACTGTGTTAAAAGAAAACTGAAAACTTTCTGACCAGGTACACTTGCTGCCTTAAGTACTGAATTTAGAACATCGTCACCATGACACAGAAAACCACACTGCACAAACATGACAGGAGGCAAAAGACATACGAGCTAAATCTGTAAAGCATCTTCTCTACATAACACAGTGGTACATTTTAATAAAACACCCTGCAAGTTTAGAATACAAGGCACATCTTTCGTGGAACAAGGTCTCTGTGTTTACTATCGTTTAAGACAGAGACAAGCAAAACACAGGGTCAAACATTCAGCTCAAGACCTGACACTTTTCACTAGTCTATAAAATATGGAACCAGTGGCTTAAATTGTATCAGTCCGGGGCAGGCTGTATCTCATTCACATACACCAAAAAGATGTAAGGCAAAGCCTAAAACCACAGATAAATGCAAAGTAAAAGTTAGCAACTCCAGAGAGTCTTGATAACTGTATCTTTCATAGATGGTCAAAGGATTTATTTAAACAGCAAATGTTGAGTGGGAAAAATGCAAACAATTGAAAATTTGAAGTGTTTAGATAAAATAGCATAGAAAACTGAGCAACAGGACAAAATGGCAAAACCCTGAGTTGAGTCAAGTGAGGGCTTCAATATCCAAACCAACAGATGTGAAGAAAGTTAGCTGATTAAGTGAAAAGATAGGTATGATGGTTTTGTCCAATCTATAGTTCGGGCCTACTTGGGGAGGAAATGATGTTTTCCAGTGATTTTTTTTTTACAGTGATAGATTTTTTTTTTTAAAGGAAAACACCTGACATCATGTGACATTGAACCTAGGCAATCACTGGGCAGTATTTTAGTTTCTAAATCAATCTAGAGCTGCAAAAGAAATTGAGATGCTAAGTGTGTGCTTCCTGCATGAGCACAAGGCTACTCATTGCTACCACGTCTGTCCTTGGATGTTCACCACCATTGGCATCTTCCATTATCTCATCAGGACCAGATCGAAAAGGAATTCAGACCACAGGAGCCAAGGGCACGTTCATAAACAAGTGAGAACTAGACAGCTGTTGAAGAGCTAGAAGAGTACCCCTGGTTGCCCGAATTTTCCTCTTCCAAATCAAGTAATGGTGGACTGAACTAAAAGTCCTCACAGTACAGTATAACTTTATACTAATGAAAAGCCATGCTGGAAACATGATCTGTTCCATAGAGAAAGGTATTCTCAAAGCTGGGGAAGAACTGGAAGACAACTCCAGACCACAGCACTGTTTCCTGCCTTACCCCTTCTTCCATGTAAACATCAGAAATTAGCTAAGTACTTCAATAAGAAGACCATGTAGAGAATTTGGTCCTTTGCCCAAATCTACAAGAGCTTTTGCCATCTCAAAAGGATGAAATTCTGAGAAGAGGAGAAGAAGGACTCCTGGAATGCCTAAGACATGAATACATGAGAGTCAATGTTTTATAAAGAACATGTCTATGTTTGCAAAGAATTAATGCCAGGGCTTACCTGAGGGACACCTGACTTGGCCAGAGGCAGCTCCTAATAAAGAAAGAAGAACAATGGCTAATACAGCACACCATGACTTATGTCCGTCCCTCTTAAAAGATAAGAGACCCCTACACCCTTAAAGCACAGAAACCAACTCCTTACCAATATTCGCTTTAAGAAAGCATCCAAAACGTATTCTTAGAGTTTGTAACAAAGGGAAACTTTAAAGAACACCCAGCTGACAGCACAGAGAGAGGCTATGAGTCGGTGTTCAGAAGCCATCAAACTCTGCAGGATGTTCTCTGGCTTACATGGCCTTCAGAGACAATCAGTGCACGGGCCACAGTGAGGCCACAAACAGATGTCAACACTGGGGAAGAAGAGCTCCAGCTCCATGGTTCAGCCAGGTTGAGACAGTGGCACTAACTCTGTAGGAAGAGTTGGTCACACTTAAACAAGTGTTCTCCAAAGACTGCAGGTGCCTTTCATTTCTATTATCCATCTATCTATCTATCTATCTATCTATCTATCTATCTATCTATCTATCATCTATCTATCCATCTATCTATCCATCTATCATCTATCTATCATCTATCTATCATCTATCTATCTATCATCTATCTATCATCTATCTATCTATCATCTATCTATCTATCATCTATCTATCATCTATCTATCATCTATCTATTTATCTATCTATCTATCTATTTATCTATCTATCTATCTATCTATCTATCTATCTATCTATCTATCTATCTGAGGCATGTGTAGTGTCAAGATATTATAGCAAAATAAAGCCAATGGAGGATGCAGGTACTATTTTCAAAGAGTCGCTTTCAAAAACAAACATGCAAGTGTACCAAGGCATTCTCTTCTGAGTTGGTCCGTACCAGGTGGAAGTGGTAATGGCATACTTAGAACAGAAGATGGCAGCCCCTAAAACTCAGGGACACCAGGGGAGATGAGAAGAGACACCTGGGACTATTTCAAAAGCATACAAGAAGTCAGAGAGAAAGACTAAGAGGGAGATTTCTAACTTCTTTACTGTAAACTTTCAAAGGACAGCTTGTATTATTCAGATTATAAGACTATCGAACCTACATATGGATTATTCACACAGAAGAAAATTGCGAGAGACAAAGATTTTAAAAGAAATTCCTACCACCCCATCCACCCTATACATGTCATTATCAAAAATGCTGAGAGTGATAAATGCATCTGCTTGTTTTGTTTAAAAGATTTTTTCATAATACAAAGCTCACCCAGAATAAGACTATATTTAGCCTAAGAATATTATTTACATGCGTGTGTGTGTGTGCATGCATGCGTGTGTGTGTGCGCGCGCGCATGTGTGTGTGTGTGTGTGTGTGTGTGTGTGTGTGTGTGTGTGTAACTCCCAAGTCCCAAGTACTGGGATTATAGACAGAAGCCTGGGATTACACTCCTAGCTGGGATAGATATTTAATAAGCATCTTTTTTATCGTATCATGGACATCTTGATCAAAGAAAACTAAAAGTGTAATGAGGGAGAAATGAAGCCTCGCTGCCTACTTTTCAATTACATCTAAGTCCACCTATACTGCCTCTGTGCAGATCCTTTAGGTTTTCAGATGCCCTGAGCACCTCATGTAATCAAAATACAGAGGGAAGGACATACGAACAGTGATTGGCCATGTGCACCTGCAACTGGCCTTCAGTCTACAAAAGAGTGAGGGGAAATGAACGGACATGTGAGCACTATGTCAAACAGCTTTGCTTATCACACTGTAATTGTAACAATGGAAGAAAAGACTTGATACCTTTTTCGCCAAAACAGCAAGTGGTTTATTCCCTGCTAAGTCAGAGAACCAACTATGAATTGCACTCTGAGATCGAGCAGTAACCAGCCAGTAATTATCTTTAGCATTAACTTGGGGTTTCTTCTTTCCGGTGTCCTGGAAAGTGTTAAGCTTTAGTTTCTCAGCCAATATGCTGCTGAAGTATGCGCCGATCTACAGGAAGAAACGAAGACAAGACAGTATTTAAAGACAATATGCAACTCTCTTAATATTACATATTTTATCTTCATTGTTTCAACTAGAATCTTTACACAGTTCATCAGAGAACAAAGTGGAAACTTAAATTTTTGAATCCCAAAACCATGATTTCCATATAGTAAGTCCTGAAGCCCAACGGTGTGATTTCTGTCCGGTAACACAATGCAAAACTTAGGCAGCAGATGTGTCCCACTGACCCCAAACAGTTGGGAAGCGAGAATGAAGGTGAGCATTCCCTTCCTTGTTTCATCTTAATTAATAGCACGTGCTTTTAGAAAGGAGCTCCGATGTTAACACTTGATGTTGCTTTCTTAAAGAACCTAGAGACATTTATTTAAAAGGAAAATTGCAAAAGGTAGAGCTAAATTAGGTGCTCAGCATTTTGACTGCATTGCCAATTTTATAAACACGAGAAGACAAGGAAGGGGGGGTCACTAACACGGAATAGGACAGGGCAGAGAAGCCGGCTTCTGCCAATTATTTTATCATTTCGTGTTACCTGTAGTAGAGGATGGGCAAAGAGCAGTGGGGTGGGGAGAGGAGAAAGGAGCCAAAGGGGAGATGGCCAAGGGCAGGGCGGGACAGGAGCAAGAGAAGAGATTCAGTAAACCTACAGGAAACCTGCTGAGAGTTTTCAAGAATCCAGAAAGCAGCACATTTGTTTCCTGAGGATCTTTCAATCATACAATGCAAACAATTTCTAAAAAGAGCCTTAGCCAGCAGTGACAACCAAAGTGAGGTAAGAGCACTACCCTGGAAAAATCCAAAAGTAAGCGTCCCACCGCAGTTAAAAGTTGGAGGTAAGTCCCCCTGCATAGCCTGACCCAGTTTGACTGGGGCCATTCATCAGGATTATCGTCAGGACAAAACGTTGGTACAAATTTTTGTTTAATATGAATAGAAATTCCCTGAACCGGAAAGTGCTAATAAAAATTGTAGTGGTTTGAAAAAGAATACCTCCAGAGATTCATATATTTGAATGCTTGGTCATCAGGAAGCGGCACTATTTGAAAGGATTAGGATTAGGAGGTGTGGCCTTGCTGGAGGAAGTCAGTCACTGCAGGTGGGCTTTGAAGTTGTAAAAAGCCCATGCCAAGCCCTGAGTCTCTCAGTTTCTCTCTCTCTCTGTCTCTCTGTCTCTCTCTCTCCCTCTGTCTCTCTCTCTCTCTGATGATGGATCATGATGGAGCTCAGTTACCTGTCAGTGTTTGCCTGCATACCACCATGCTCCCTGCCATGAAGAAATGAAACTTCACCTCTGAACTGTAAGCAGCTCCAATTAAATGCTTTGTTTTGTACTGGCTACCTTAGTCCTGGTGTCTCTTCACAGGAACAGCATAGTGACTAAGAAATACTGGAGTAAGCAGATACACAGATATGGGATTTAGGTTTTTCTGTTTAAAGCAAATGTTTCTAGAACTTTCTGTGGATAAACTAAGAAGAAGCAGGACCAGTTGGTTGTAAAGCAGTCACTAGTGACAAATTGTTAAGATTTTAAATTTCTCAACTGATTTTGATCTTTCTATCAAAACACAACTAAGAGTATATACTACTGCATAGTAAAAAGACCTCTAAGTTCCACTATGTCTAGGTATGTTAATCATAATGAACAAGGGTGTAAAAATGAAAAGAGAAAATTACTCTAAGGAGTCAATATACCCTCTTAATAATGGGGAAAAAACTGAATATAAGTGTTTTATAATTCTCCTCAGTGAATCTTGTAAACAAATTCATACTGTAAGCAAAGTCAAAATTTCTAAGTAAATAAGACAGGAGAAATGCACATTAGGGCTCCAAAAAAATGTGAAAACAATGTCACATTAATAAATGTTTCAAGATTGGTCTCATGCTGGCCTGGAGCATTGCCTCCATGCCTTTCCTGCCACTGGGATTACAGGTTTGCCACCAACCAACTCGAGTATTTAGTTTTAAGAACAATATATTTACATTATTCAAAAATCAGAAGATACATATTTTTAAAGCCCCATCCTCTAAACCTCATTCCTACCTCCAAGTCGTCAACTTGATTAGCTGGTTATGTAGGCCTCTCCTCTCTTACATGAACAGACACAAGCAAACACAGACTTGTGTTTTCCTGACTGGCATATTGGGCTTACTATGCACAGTCAGAATGAGTCTACCTGTGTGTGCAATTCATTTACTTGTTTAGCTGCACATTCGCGTTCTGCGTGGGTTTGCTGTCCTTTATTTAATCAAGAGAGTATTAACAGGCACCTGGAGCAGCAGTTCCAAACTTCAGTGTTAAGAATCCTGTTAAAGTGAACACCTTTCCCATTTGTTATGGGCAGGTATAGGGCAATTTCGATAATTTGGATGGCATGATTAATTTTAATTATACTATCATATCACCCTTCAAAAGGTCTAATGCCAATTTATATTCTTTCAAAGAAAGCATTAAGAAGGTTAACTCAACACTTGTTTTTATCTGCCAAGAAGTATTCAGATAACAGCTCCTTTGATAAGAGCACGGGAAAGGTCAAGTGTTAAGCACTAAGATACATGCAGTTCATGCTAATGAAATCAAGTTCACATAAGAAATATTATGTCTTTGGAGAGATCTCACAGAAAAAAGTGGTCCAAATTGTGGTAAGTGTTAATTTTGTTAACTTGGTTACTTAAATTAACATAAAAATTGACACTAGAAACCAAGAATTGAGCAGCTCGTTAACACATTAAAAAAAACTCCTAATCCCTGATATGAACTAAACTCTGAGTGCTCAAAATCCACACACTGAAACCCAAGCCCATAACGTTACTATGATTGACAACAGCCTTTTATTTTATCGTTTTGATTTCATCATTATTTGAATGTATAAGAGAAAAAGAGAGGGGGGAGGGGCTTCAGGCACACCCATGTCAGAGCATGTGGATGTCAGAGGACAAACTCCTGGAGACAGACCTCTCCTTTCTGTCTGAGGCAAGGCCTCCGTTTTTATGAGGATGAAGCTTGTAAGGATATGCGAACAACATGTGCAGAAAGCAGGCAGTAGTTTCCGTCTCCCAGATGTTGTGTGTAGACTGAAACTGTCCGACTAGAGAGACCCACTGCCCAGACTGGCCAGCCCGTCCTCCGTGTGCTGTACATAACAAAACGCTGAATTCCCAGGTTGCCGGAGGTGCCCTCCATCAAAGCTGGCACAGCTCACCTGATCCCGGCTTTTCTGTATGTCATCACTGTACGCTGGTTCTTCTTTCCCGAGTTGCCCCATTCAGCTGTCCTGAACCAAGCCAAGTGGGGCATGGCAGCAGATCACTTAAGAAAGATGAAAAGGTTCTCGGGACGGGCAGTAGGGTGATGGTTATACAGCAGTGTGAATGTGTGTACCACCCAAGATCTACATGCTAAAACAGGGTGAAGTGGCAAACAGTAAGTGTGCTGAGATATGTGTGTGTGTGTGTATTAATCACAACTACAAAATCATAGTTGTAACAAGAAGTGTATAAAGTTCGCAAAAGACAAACTTTAAAATGTCACTGTGTCCGGTCAATGGAACTACATACAAAACTGCCTGTTTTCTTTCACACCTTTGCAATGGCATTTAAACTGATGAGTTAGCAGCCAATTATTTCTGTGGTTTTGTGAGCCAAAAGAAGTGTAGCTATTGACTTGTGCTTTTTATTTCTTTCTTGTATATATGATGTTTTTAATTTCATGAGAGTAAAAATATTTTAATATCAAAGAATAATGTAAAAAGAATTTAAAAATCAATCACTAAAAGAAAATAAGCAAAAAAATACTCCTATCTAAATATCAGATTGATCCATGTAAAAAGATATTTAATTCAAGTAACTTCCGAACATAATATTCTAAGTATATTTTTTTTACATTTTTAATTAAAATATAACTTATCACTTTCCCCTTCCTTCACTCCCTCCTAGCCCCTTTCTCTCCAACTCTGACTATACATTTTTAATGAAAGTTGGTCTAAGGACAAAGGTATTGGAGAAAAAGTATAAATATTGCACAGAACTTGGGCTCTTGTGATGACACCAAGCAAGTCTACTCAGAAACATTGTGTGTGTGCTGTGACGCAGAGCAGACTCTGCTGGCACCGCGAGGAACAAGGCTCACTTCGGGGAAAGGAAATACCGTGTAAAGTTCAGTTGGAAACAGGTAGTTCTCCAACCAGTAGGTGGAGAGAACAGGCGAGTTAGACAGAAGAGTGTTCGTCCTCTCTGTCCACTGGAAGGGCCTGGAACTAGCAATGCTCTAGAATGGCTGAGCATGCCAAGCACCCAGTGGCAGACACAGACAGAACAAGACGAACCTGGAAGATGTTGCAGAACAGTGAGAATGGTGGGGATGCTTATCCAGGGTTTAAAGGGCCCCTACTTAACAAAAATGGAAAATGTGGGCAGCCGAAAGAAAAATGAATGTAATAAAGCATAACCCTTTGTGTGAAATTTATAGAAGTCTGGGCATTTATATGATTTCAAAACAGCATTACAAGGGGATTCTGGTACAGCTCAGTGGCAGGACATATGCACAGGATCTACACATCCTGAATCCAATAAAAAAAAAACTAAAGACTACCAAGAAACAGAAATAGTAGGAAGGCACTGGGTATCCCAGTGACTGAACGATTGGACTTAGTATAATCAACAATTGGGCCATGGCACTATGCTCTTCCTGACTGAAGCCCTGAATATAGTCTTAGCAGAAACAGATCTAGACACCAGCAGCTGTGTAAAACTGGCCCAGGCTCTGCTAGAGGGACAGCCACGAAAGTCATAAAAACTAAGGAGAAGGTGGAAAAGGACACGGTAGTTATCTCAGAAGGAAATGCCTGACAACCAACACCATGTGTGCTTCCTGGTTTTCAAACAGGAGGAAACCTGGAACACGGAATGGGGCATACATAGCACATATATACCTCAAGGGTAGAACAAACACCCCTTTCCAGGAGTTACGGGAAACAATCATCATTACCTTTGAGGGGTTGATTACAATGTTTCTCGCAGAGCCATGTTCGTCTCCAGTGAAGGCTGGCTGATTGTTGAAACCCTGTTTTACGTTCACAGCAGTAAGTTCATCCTGTCCAAGAGAACATAGTGATTAAGCAGAGAACAGAAACACTTCAATCCAGACGCTGCAGCCTGAGTAAGAACTAAGTTCACTGTTGTCTTCAAGAGAAAGACGTTGAGAGGACAATAACCAAGAGAGCAGACACCAAAACCACAGCACACTTGAGTAGGGAAGGACCGAAGGCAGGCTGTAAATGCTAACACTGATTCCAGGTGGAGGGCATAGAGGTTGTCTGGACTGCTTACTTAGCGTACAGGAGCACGTAGTCAACCTTGACTGTCAGCGTGGCAGGATTAAAGTCACGGTGAAAACACATCTCTGGATATGTACAGGAACGAGTCCTTAGGAAAGTTAAACTGAGCAGGGGGACTCAACCTGACTACGGTGTCACCATCCCGAGAGCTGGGGTCCTGGACTCAAGAGAAAGGAAAGGTCGGGATGAGACCAGCTCTCATTTCTGCTTCCTGACAGTGGGTCCTGTATACGCAACCACCTTAAGCTCCTGCGGCAGTGAGTTCCCTGTCATGATGGACAGTAATTGCCTCAACCTTAAGCCAAATCCTCCCTGCCCCTACATTACCTGTTGTAGGGCATTTGCTCGTAGCAGGGAGAAAAGTAACTATTACAAATTTTACACTCTACTATTTTACATGTTCCGTAAGTGCCATTAACTCTGAACTTATAAATTGGAAAAAGAAAAAAGTGAACAGCTCCTTCCCATACGCATGGAAACAAGAGACTGTGGAACTTTTTAAGTTTTTGTGGAAATTGTTTTGTTCTTCTAGATGTGGGTCCTGGGGATTGAGCTGCCTAGTGGGAAGGCTTGATGGTGAGACTCTTTTCCAGGTGGGCCATCTCACAACCCAAGACCAGAAAATGTTTTCACTGGAATTGTTCTGAGAAGCTCACAGTTTGACTCTCCTTCCTTGGTGCCCTGTCTTTTTATTACTGCATTTAATATTGTCTTTTTAACTTGCATGTGCATGGTTGTTTTGCCTGCGTGAATGTATGCACCACATGCATACAGTGTCTGTGGAGGCCAGAAGGCATCAAAACTGTAGTTACAGATGGTTGTGAGTTAACCTGGGTCTTCCAGGAGAGCAGCCAATGCTCTTACCTGCTAAGTAATCTCCCTAGCTCCCAGCTCTAATTTAGATTCAACAAAGCTCTCCCGTCCAACCTAGGAAAGACCCCAGCATAGTGAGTGAAAGACAGAAATGAAATATTTACAGTGATAAGTTTGTGGTAGCAAGTATGGCCCCCACAACCTAAAACTGCGGGCTGAGGGGATCACTGGTTTTACACATCCTAGTTCACTTAATCCTTACCAACATAGGTCCTATATGGTCAAATGCATTTCACAGGTAAGAAAAGTGACATACATAATACTAGTGCACCATCTGGGCAAGCCAGCGATGAAATATTATCCTTGATCCTAGACTACAAAGAGATATTTCCATGACACAAAGAACAAATGTCACATGAAAATGAGATCTAAAAATACAAAGGCTACTCCTACGACCCTTAAAATGACCTCCTGAAAAGATGTGGGAAAACGTTCCCAAGGTTAAACACATCATAAAAATAGCCTGGGATGATAATAACTATGATAATTATTACATTAAATAATTATTGTGTATAATATATAGTAAAGATAATAATTTTACATGTTACATAATAAATATTATTAATTATTACTGTTTCATTTTTGTTTTTCAAGACAGGGTTTCTCTGTGTAACCCTGGCTCTCCTGAAACTCGCTTTGTAGACAAGGATGGACTTGAACTCAGAGATCTGCCTGCCTCTGCCTCCTGAGTGCTAGATTAAAGGTGTGTGCTACCTAACAGCCTGGAATTCTAGGAATTTAAACAACAACAACAACAACAAAAGCAGAACCTCTTTGCCATGCCCAGATTATCACTGGGTTCTAGAATGAATAATCGGAGCTTAAGAATACATACTGGCAAAAGAAGCTATAGGAAATGAAGCAAGCCACAGCCTCAGTGAACTGAGCTGATGGTCACCACAGCACAAAAGACAGAACAACAGGCACCATTTGCAAATATGAGACAGAAAACAGTGTTCCAAGAGCGCTCTGATTAGTCAAAAATGGTTGTCTTGGCTGAGACCCCCAGTCTGCTGGAACATGCCATGCAACTACACCGTCTCTGCATGTATGAGCATCTTAGCAGGCCACCGCTTTGGTCAGTTTCAAAGGACCCCAATACAGGGAGCAAAACTCTGTGGGAACCAACTCTCCTCCCAGCTGAGGCAGTCAGGCAGTCACTCAAATGATGATCTACACAGAAGACAGATTCCATAACCATATTCAAAGACACCTCAAACTGGTCACCCATTTTTAGAGTATGCAAAATCTTAAGACAAAACTGTATAATTTACACTTTAAGTCAGAAAGCTTTTGATCAAACTTAAGAAATAGCTAATAAAAAAAATGCCTATAGTCTTAGCATTGAAAACAGCAGGGATACAAATGGGGTCATGAGAGAGTATCATACGAAAACTGGGTATATGTAGATTTGGCTGTGGTTGCCACTAGAGCATTAGGGCACAGCGGGTGTCAGCCACATTCTTTACTCACAAGGGCTGTGATTAACTCACGGAGAAATGCTAAGCTTTTGAGACCAGCTAGTTCTGCAGTCCCCTCTACTTTCTACTCTCAGCTGACACCACTCACTCAGCCCCTGTTCCCTTTAGGTCTTAACCACCTCAATTGGGGTTCTACAAAAACAAGTAAAAACCAAGTGCATGACAAGCCAAATTTGCATGGGTGGTCTATTTTCTGAAGTACCTGAAATGAACAAACACTAATGGCAAAAATCCAAACGAGTTAAGAATAAGACACACTTGAGTGTTTGCTACCATTGACAACACTTCTCAAACTCCAATGCTGCACCAATAGCCTCCTCTTAAAGAAAAATCACGGTATCTGCAGACCCAACTTTGAGGAAGTGGGCTAGGATGGTAGCAGCATCAGGCAGTTTTAAGTGATTTGGACAAAAGGTGATGTGTGTTACATGCATTCACACAAGAAGCTTCTGTGATGCTCTGTTAGCTTTGCCAAGATCAATTAAGTGTAATTAGAAAAGAAAGAGTTCAAAACTTAAAACAGAATGCTTCTAAACTGCCAAGCCAAAGCTATCTGTAAGGGACACAAATAGCTACTACCTCCCTATGAGCTTTGAACCTCTTCAAAGACTTTCCTAAACAGGAGAGTAGCAACCATCAACCGTTAACAATGAGGGTCCTTGCAAAGACAGGGATGGAGCACAGCCATTACCTTGTAGTCCAAGACAGCATTACACCACACCATGCTGCTCAAATGAAATTTCTATGGGTAGGTGAGAGAGGTAACAAAGTTGTTCCAAAAGTAGTTAAACCACAGCTAAAGGAGGAATCCTACACTCCCTCCAACTGACTCAACTAAAACACAGCATAGTGACACTTGCTGCTATCCCAGCACTTCAGAGGCAATGGCAAAAACACATATGTCCCAGCCAGAGCTACATGGTGATAACCTTGTGTCGAAAAAGAAAATACAATACACGCCTTAAGATAAATTTAGGAAGAGGAAAAAAAAAGCCAGTATTTACATTTTTCTCTACATTTTCAGATCCTAAACAGAAAAATCAGACATTTGGGACTACAGGCAAATTCCTAATGTGACCGCAAGTCTCACATGCAAACGATGAGGTTGCTATTTCTCTGGATCACTTTCAAAGCAATCTTTTAATTCCCAAAAAAAAAAAAAAAAAAAAATACTTCAAGGCTAAAGAGATGGTTTAAGCCAGCAGAAGCACTTAGGTGCAGACCTAACTACCTGAGTCTGATCCCCAGGACCTACATGGCATCAGAACCCACAGAACCAACTCCCAAGAGCTATCCTTCAGGTTCCACGTGTGTGGCACAGGGCAAGGATTATACACACACACACACACACACACACACACACATCTTTTTTTAAGTAAAAAAGATCTCTTTAAAGAAGTGAACACATTTTTTTATGCCAGTCTAAAAACCACTTAAGCTCCTTCTCACTCAAGAAATGAAACCAAAAAGGCCAGCTTACAACAAATTCCAAAAACCATGTAAAAGGCAGATTAATAAATGGCACACAAACACATGTGCACATACACATACGCACTCGTACCCTTTTCCACCCTCACCGTCCAACACAGAGTCATGCAGACACTCCCAACCGTCTTGGTCACCTCTAACAAACACAGGACCACTCAAGAAACCAGACCGAAGATGAAGACAACAAAGCAGAAAACCAGCCCCTCAGCTGCTACCCAGGAAGACTGGTTAGCCCATCTCACACGGACATATGAAACGGCTTTATAATTACTTTTTGTGACCTGTACCTCTCTCTCTCAAAAGAGCATCCTCTCAGACTCCTAAGGGTATCTCCTGAGCCCTGGTAGAAAACTGCTAACATCCATGATTTGCATGATATGATGTTCATGCCTGAGATGGCATGATAATCCCCATCACAGACAGTAAAGCCATTGGGCAATGCATAAGGCTCAAAGTAAGAATCTTTCACTCCCATATGTCATCATTAACCGTAACACTTCTCACCATACATACCTTACACTCCTTCCTTTGAAGTATTCTAAGTACCCCTCTCATCGAATGCCTGTCCTCACCTTTCTTCTCCTAGCTCCACTGTGTCTTCCTGAAATAGTGTCCTGACCTGCATGGCCCGATTCAAAAACTGTAGAGGGCCTTCCCTGTCTCTGCCCTCTGAAGAAGCTAAAGAAAGATCTAGCATAACTCTCCATGGGTCATCACTAATGTGGGAGGCCTTTTCCCCTACCAGACTCTGGCCACAAATCAAAGCATTTCCCTATGACTGAAGATGCAGAGTCTCAATGAAGATCAGTGGCCCAGTCTGGCTAATATCCTGTATGTTGGAATCTCACAGATCTGTCTTAGAGGGCAGAGCTCATACCTAGCACCGAGACCAACTTACAGACCCCTCTATATCTCCTCTCTATGTTTAAAAAGAAACAAGAATAACTCACAGGACTAAAGTCACATAAGATAAAATGTTGCAGAGTGTAGCACTGTGTCTGATCCATGACTAAGTGCCCTGGTTTTTAATATTTTAACTTGTATTTAATTTACTTGGCAATTTTATGCATTTCAACATCTATGCCTACATCATATGATTTCCACACCTTTACACTTACAGAATCAAGAAGTCTTCTGAATTTCTCAAGCCATAATCCAGGCTCCCCCTCCATCCAATCACCAAGTAATTATAAATCACAGCACTGCAGTAAATCAAGACAATCAACTGTCGGCAAATGGCAAGTCTGGAATATACCCCAGAGAGAAATGCTGTCTGCTCTAGAGAACAAAGGGTTTATCCCAGTCTGAGAAAACAGACAGGTGGGAATGATGAGCTTTTTAGATGAGCCTTTAAAATGAGCTCTGACTTTGAAGGACCTTTCTCTAAGAGGAGCCTTACAATACCAAAGTTCTGAGCTCTTTCACGAGGAGACACCACATTAGCAAAACAGAGAGGGTGAAGAATCAGGAGTGTACTATGCAATTCCTAAAGCAACCACACATACATATGATGTGGAAATGCCCTCTGTATGCTGTGAATACCACTGGTTAATAAAGAGCTGTCTTAGGTCTATAGCAAGGTAGAACTTAGTAGGTAGGGAAAACTAAACTGAATGCTGGGAGAAAGAGGACAGAGTCAGAGAGAAGCCATATAACCCCACCAGAGACAGATACCAGACAGAACCTTGCCAGTAGGCCACAAGTCTCGTGGTAAAATATAAAGTAATAGAAATGGGTTAATTCTAATGTAAAAGCTAGCTACCAACATGCTTAAGCTATTGGACAAAGAGTATTGCAAATAATAAGGTTTCTGTGTAGTTATTACGGAGTTGAGCAGCCGGAAATGAACAAGCAGCCCCATACTACACACATACAAATGTATAACCAACATCTCAACAAGTAAATTTATAAGTTTCTAATAATCTAAAGAGAACAGGAAAGGGACAACAGACCCGAGTCCAGTTGAAGCAATAATTACAGTAAATGTTATCTAAACAGTTGTGGAGTGCTTATGCTGAAGTATTATCAACTGGATGCAAAAGGGGGGAAAAAAGAAAAGCCCAACTCCATACTGTACTCTAAAATTAAGTGAGACTTTCAAGATGGATAAATTGGTAGGAAATGGACAGAAGCAGATGCGGAGGATCTAAACGTAAGAGGATGCAAGTTAACATCAGATAAAATAAGCTTCGTGACAAGCAGAATCATCAGCAATAAAAAGAGGCAGGTCATGACAAAAGGGTCAGTTCACAGGAAGGGTAACAATCACTGGTGTATTTGCCGTGAAGGAAGACAGAGGAGAACCATGCTTGATGTCTATCAGGTGGGGAAGATGAAGGATACCGACACCTGGAGAACAGCAGCAAAGATACAGCTGCAAGCTGATCCTGAAGCACGGAAGTGGAAGGAACACACGGGGTGTGGTGGGTCACAGAGGGAAATCCTGTCCTTATCATAAACACGCTAAAGGCTCTAGGCAAGGGGATAGCAGCCAATTATATCAGCCTGCGTTGAAGACAACTGATCAGAATGGGGTCAAAATAACAAAGGCATGTGGGAATAACACTCTGGAGGCAAGAGGTCCCCGAGTTAGTGCTGACTTACAGGTAGCAAACCTAGAGGATGAGATGCAGAGTGAGGTGACTAGGAAGCGGCAAGGGTCCAGGACAGACCCCGGGAAAACTCAACAGTGATCTAAGGGTCAGGTAGTGAAGGATACACCACAGCATGGTCATTCCAGGAAAAGGAGACTTTTTACCTGTGTTTTACCCGGAAAACCAAGGGAAGAAAGTGCCTTATAGAAAGAAAAGACAACAGTGTCAACACTTCTGGGATGTAGTCACCCCTGGAGACCTCAAAACCACACTGGAGGGATCGGAAGAACAAATGGAAAGGAAAGAGGCAGTAAGTTCACAGGATGCTAGAAAAGTCTGGAGAAAGAAGAGCGAGATCAGGTATTGGGGCCATAGGGTAGAGGGAACTTTAAAGCATGGGCTTCCAGGATGTGTGTCATCAACCCCAGGAGGAAAAGAAGGCAGAAAAGGAAGTGAAAGAAAATGAATGTTCTGCCTTTGCATGCAAGACAGCAAAACCACACCCAGTGCCAAACCAGTCCAGACACTTGAAAGATGCGGAAAGGTTTGTGCACCCACTGTTCAGGGTCTGGGCCCAAGGGCAAAAAGAATTTCAAGTCCCAGTCCGTACTGAGTGTGCAGATGACCTTATTTGAACTAGTGTCTTTGCAGATATGAGCAAGCCCAATGGGGTCATGCTGTATTAGTGGATCTGGACCTATTAGCTTGGTATCGTGATAAAAGAAGGTACAAACAAGAAGACAGTAAGGTCAAGGCAAGGCAGAGATTGGGAGTTATCTGGCTACAAACTAAGGAGGGCTACCAGAAGCTACAGAACACAAGAAAAGTATTAATAACAAGTACTCACTGACAACTGTAACCTCAGCTCTCCAGAGGCTGAGGCAGAACAACTATGTGTTGAGACCTTGTACTAGAAAAAAAAAAATCTCTATAGTTAGTAAAACTGGTATCACACTGTTAAATTATATATCACCCACTATATGGCCATTGTTGGGCAGTTATGTAACATTAGCAAAGAAACGTCATTTATGAAGCTGTGGTTAAGAACCAGTATGGTCTTCTTGCAGAGAACCTGAGTTTGGTTCCCAGTATCCATGTGGAATAATCACCTGTAACTTCTCATTATTTCTAAATGCTAATAATGACTTTTCTAAAGCAGTAGTTACTGCTTGGTCTTCTGCAGTTCATGACTTGAAAATTAAAATATTTGTATTGTTTATGCTAATGACAATACATTCATCTCACTGAAGAAAAAAAAAACACAAGGAAAGATCCCTGCCTGAGGTACCGCGTGGCCACAGCCTTGCTGACACTGTCAGTGAAGATTCCTGACCTGTGAGAAAACAGTTGCCAGGGTTCTAAGTTGTCCAAGCTATGGGTCTTTGTCCCAGCTGCCCTACGAATCTAAATAGAAAGGGGGCTTCTGCCATTCCTCGGGGCAGCACTGTCCCTAAAGCCAGGATCCAAGCCATGGGGCAGCAATGCAGCTGCGACACAGCAGCTGAAAAAGTGGTTCTGCAGTGGGGACCAAACATGCCACCTCATGGCCATCGGAGAAGTTGTTTAAAAGGAAAGCAAGGTTTGCACAGGCTGCCCTGTTTGCCATCAAACTACTTGATGGTGAGAGCATTACTACCGGCCTCCACGACAGAGCAGAACTCCCCAAAAAAGAAACCGTTCCCTTCCCTTGGCCTCAGCAACATCTCTAATACCAGGGCCACATTTGCATCAAAGTCACACCAAAAAGTTGTCTTTTTATATCCACTGCTATTAATATTCACCTCCCGCCCTAACCACACCCGAGGCCTGACAATCACTAGCTATTGGACCCGAAATAAAGCCTAGCACAAAATGGCAAGATCTGCCTTCATACCTATGCCTACCGAAAGCAAAAGAAAACGGCTTCTAATCATGGGAACAGTGATAGCTCTCTCCCTGCTATCTTCTGTAGGCAGCACGTGCATGCCCATCCCCATATAACTCATAACTAACATAGGCATGGTGAGAATTACCTATAGGTTGAGAAACTGGGTAGGCTCCGCATGGTTTGGCTCCTAAGTGGCCACCCCAGGAATCTCTGAAAACAACGCTTCTGGCTACTACTGGTGAGAGTATGGAGCTGTGTCATTGGCTGTTACGTATGGCGTTCCCGAAGACGGGAAGACATCTAGAGTAAGCAGTGTTGCCAACTAACCTAACCCAGAATCCTGGTTCCCTACTACTGCTGTGTGAAACGGAGGTAATGCTGCCCACTTCACATGGCTATTTTTAACACAGAACCATCACAATCATTACCATCATGACCTCTACAAGACCAGCACATATAAGAGCAGCCATGCACATGGCTGGGTGCTTAAAGACTTTTAAAGGATTAGATGGAAATGTCCACAACAATTGAGTAGCAAGCACACTTAGACTGCCAATATCTCTTAATGACCTCCTTCATCCCGCCCAGAGTAGCCTAGTGAGGCAGGCAGTTCCGCCCTTGTTTTAAAGCAGGAGAGCCTTTGATTCCAATTAAATCTAAATGCAGTATACTTAGCATTTATTCCACTCATTTAAATAATTGCATCCCATTAATTCACATTCAAACCCCATTCAAATGCTTGTCACCCACTGATATCAAACACCTGGATGCGGCTCTCAGAAAAATTCCAGGAAAACCGCAGGAGAAAAATACTTGAACTTATAGATTTGCATATACATAAGACAGGGAAGAGAGCCAAATGTCTGATAGCTTACCCTACCCAGAAATAGTCACAAAGAATGGCTTTCTCTTTAAATTTACCACTGCTAAGAAGAGCCACAGGCTCAGATGATTCGTGCGTTGTAAATTCTTCCTTTCAATCATATTTTTACTAAATAATTGTAGGTTTGTTTGTTTTGTTTCTTTTGTTTTTGGTTTATTGAGGCAGGGCTTCTCTGTGTAATAGCCCTAGTCATCTTGGAACTCGCTCTGAAGACCAGGCTGGCCTTGAACTCACAGAGAATCACCTACCTCTGCCTCCAGAGTGCTGGATTAAAGGTGTGGGCCACCACTGCCCGAATTCACTTAGCATTTACTGAGACCAGGTGTGAAGGGATCTGAAGCAGACACAGCAAGCACAAGTCTTAGCATGTGTCCATGGATGCTAATTCTGCAGTTACCTAACTTCTCTGCCTCAGTGGGGCTCTTCTTGGTTCTCCTTCTCCCCATCCCTAGCTGCAACCCCACCCCAAGCTCAATGCACCCCTGTGGGAAGCCGTACTGTGGGAGAACAGAGAGCAGTTTCTCCATTTTGTTTTTAGTCACCGAGATTGTGTTCATTCATTATGGGTCAGCTGTTCACAAACACAGGGACTAACCGAAATTCTGAATCAAGGAAGACAAACTTCCCTTAGCCAGAGTACAACAAACGAGCAAAGGAAACAGAACACACAAACACCAGTCTGAACAGCGAACCTCAGTGGGCGCCTCTGAGCTCCTTCTTTCCATTTTCAGGAAGCTTGCTCACGCTCACCTCTTCAGCCATGCAGCACATACCTGCCATGCAGTTCTAGCTATTAATTGCCACCAAAGCAGCCCAGAAGAAGGTCAGAGGCAGGTTTTCGAGGAGCAATTTACAGATGGGATAACAAAAAAAAAAAACCAAAGCTATGTGGACACTTTCAAAGCTAAGACTTTAACCAGTTGACTGGCTAAGGGCCGCTGGAATTCTTGGGGCCGGGTAGGAAGGTAGGATGACTGTTTCAATTCAACCATGAAGTGCTAATTTGAAAGATCTAGCACAAATGTGTCACCCTGAAGTCTTCAAGTAACAGAACCCTGCACACTAGCTCAACAGTGTCCCAGGAAATCTGAACACTGTCCACACCCCCTCTCTTCCTTTGACCAATTATCACCAATGGCCACTTCTGCAGGCCCACTCTGGTTCAGTTTACTTCATGGTCTGGTTACTGATACCACCTCCCTCACAACCTCCAGGGCTCTACTCTCTCCCCCACACTGGATTTACTAGGTGTGAACCAGTGAGATTAATTTAAAGGAGACTTGTGCGCACTCTCCACCATCCCCCAGAATCCCCCACAACCAATCTACCAGGACAGCAGCAATGACCCAGTTGATCTGTAGAGCCCGCCCACCCCTCCCCGCCAGCACCCTGCAGAATCCCCAAGCACCTTAGTCTCTCTTTACTGAACTCGCACAGCGCCTCCAGCCTCTCTCTCCAGAAAGCGGAACAGTTAAGGCTCCAAAGTCCAGCACTGACTAATCATGTATTTCCTGTGCCTCAGTTTACTCATTTATAAACAGGAGCGAGTTCCACTCGCCTCGGAGAACCAGAAGCTGGCATACACCCAACTGCACAGAACCACACTAACAACAACAGATCTGGGAAATACTGCCTGTTATTATGTAACTGGCACTTTACATACCACTGAATGTAAATATTAGTCCTCAGTGTTAAAATTTAAAAAAAAAAAAAAATACACCAATCGTTTCATACATAGTTTGGAATGGGCTTGGTGAACTGGATGCAAACTTGCACGAGGCAGTGCTGCTCCAAAGACTAGCTGACACTGGCACCGGTTCTCAAAAAGCCGCACACACATAGTAAACATTAGTGTCATGTCAGCAAGGTGACACTGTTGCTACATGCACGCGGCATCTCGCTTTTATCATATGTTTATGTCAGGCTACAACATAGGAAAACAATCTTGCCCCTAACCACAGCTGCTCTGAGACACACTCTTCTCAGGGAGATGGACAGCCGGCTTCGAGTTGCTTTCTACACGCCAGCTCACCAAGCACACGGGAGGCACACAGCAAGTCCTGAGCACATAAATACATATTCTCAAAAAGCCTGATGCATTAACAGCCTCTAAGCAAATTTCAAATCGTGTTAGAAATTTAAATAGCATCTCCAATGCACAAAGAACCTTCGAAACAGTTCAGTTGGCATTTCGTTTAAAACTGACCAAATTAAAAAAAAAAACAAATTATTCACATCACAAAATATTTTCCATACTGTCTATTCACGTGGACAGATCTGTGTGTAGCTCTAGTAAAAACAATGAATAAAATCTGAGTGGTGTAGGACAGAGGAGAAAAATGATTAGCACCGTCTCAGAGCTGGCATTTCACAGGTCCTCCGCACCTTTAAGCAAAGCAGCCCTTTAACTAAGACCTCAGCGGCACACGTGGCATTGTTAACTCTCCACTCCAGTCCTTGGTCAGTCACCCGGCTAGGTCACTCCATCAGTGAAGTGACTGCAGGAGAGAGCCGCAGACCCAGCACTCAGCTGGCGCGGTGCTGTGTGGAGCTCAGGACTTGCTGTGTGCTCTTGGACAAATTCTTCCTCCTGAGGAAAACCTAGGCATGATCAAACTGATTCTGAAAATGTCTAGAGATTCCAAGGGATCCCCATGCCTTTCTCAGGAGGTGATCAAAGTCATCCCCGCTCTGGAGGGCTCAATCTCTGCCATGCTAGCATGGCTCCACTCTAGGCCTCCTCTGCCTTCCTCGGGCAGTTTCCGTCTCCCAGCACTTCCTAGTTCTTGTCCTAAAACACACACTCGGGTTTACAGATCCAACATGTTCTCACTTAAAAGGGAAACAAGCAATTCCTCCCAACATGGGGTCCAATGTCCCACCTCTTATGCCGAACCCACCTGTAATCTCAGCACTCAAGAGGCTGAAAGCAGGGGGGCCTTCAGTTCCAGGTCAGAAAGGGAAGACTCTCTCTCTCTCTCTCTCTCTCTCTCTGTCTCTCTCTCTGTCTCTCTCTGTCTCTCTCTCTCCCTCCCTCCCTCCCCCCCCCGTGTGTATGTGTGTGTGTGCATGTGTGTGTTCTAATCCCAGGCAAATATGTTAGAACTATAACCCCAGGACTTGAGGGTGAAGGTGAAGGCAGGTAGATCACTTCTCCTACAAATGGAGTTAGAGGGTGAACCCGGACTACATGAGATGGTTTAAGAACCAAGAAGGGACTGGAGAGATGGCTTGGTGGTTAAGAGCATCAGCTGCTTTTCTAGAGACCCATGCTCAAGTCCCAGCATCCACACAGTAGCTAAAAACTGTGTGTAATTCTTGTTCTAGGGGGAATCCAACACCCTCTCCTGCCCCCACATGAGCACAGGATACAGATAAACATGCAGGCAAACACCCATGCCCCAACAAATAAAAACAGTGTATCAAAAAAGGAAAGAAAGAAAGAAAAAAGTGTGATCAGGCCCAGGCCTTCCCCACTCAGACTCAGAAACACCCATCCACCTCTGAGCACTCGAGAATGAAACAAGCCATCACTGGTTTGTTCCCACCAACACCTTTTTAATGACTCTGGTACCCTGTGCACAGATCAGGTAAGCTCCATCCCAACTTCTCAAAGCAGGAACCTCTTCTTCACACTCCGACACTGCCATAGCCTGTACCACATTGTGACTTAGGTATCTAATAACATTTGCTGATAATGACTGTTGCCCCATTCCCAGATTCAGCCCTCCATTATTATCATTCCTTTATGACATACCCGATCAGATTAAAAAAAAAAAAGACAGCCCCCCCCCACTGTACAAAATTTATAGTGGGGGGGACAGAACCAAAGGCAAACAAGTACACACTGTGTTAGACACTGAGCAGTGAGCAATCATTTCGCAGTGAGAAGGGAATAAGGCAGGCAGGTGGCAGGAGCAACGAGCAAGGTCCCAAAGACAAAAATCCCTCAGCAGGTCTAGGAAAATGAAGGTCCCCTCACAGGATTTTGTGTGTGTGGTTTTTCCAGACAGGGTTTGTCTGTAGCTTTGGAGCCTGTCCTGGAACTAGCTCTTGTAGACAAGGCTGGCCTCAAACTCACAGAGATCCACCTGCCTCTGCCTCCTGAGTACTGGGAATAAAGGCGTGTGCCACCACCGCCCGGCTTCCTCCCGAGATTTTAACGGGCCTCTTAGGCCACTTGTCTAACACAGAGTCCAGGAGTCAAGCTCTACCAGGTTCTACTTCTCAGGGTCAGCAAGCAACTCTAACATTCACTCATTCTTATGCCCTCACAGGCACAACTTATTCATCCCCAATCTACAAAATTTTTTTGTATAACATATATTTCAATTTTGATTCTTCAGAGACTTCTGAAATTGAAAACACCCAGGAGTGTTGGGAAGTGGGACTCATTATCTCCCCCCCCCCTTACCTCATTTCTTCACCTTCAGGGAAAAAATTAAACTTTTTCTGAGACACACTGGTTTAGGATCAGTATCAGTCTATCTACCCAACAGCCTAAGCCAAGTTGACCCTCAGCTCTCAGGAACTTCCCAGCTCCTTCTCTGCGAAAGGGCAGACTGTCTTCATGTTCTTCAATCAGAACAACATATTCCAACAGAATGAATGCAGAACCAGTTATAAGAATCCACACATGCAAGAGATTTGCAGAAATGTAAAATAGTACCTCCTTTTTCATCGACTCTTTTGATTTGAAAACTGTTATTTCTCATTTTAAAAAAAAATCTAGCATGGAGGTGTATAGGTACATCACAATAAGCTTGTTCAGAATTCAGAAGGCTCTGCATTTGGTCCCCAGAATCATACACACACCAAAAATAACAGACCCACTGTTATATTTAAAGGAGCAAATAAAAAATATGTTTTCAAATATTCTTATTAATTTCCAAACTTTCTATAAATATTGAGAAATTCAACTAACTGACACAAAGCAACATTGTAAGGGATCCCCGATGCTTAAGATTGCAAAGAGGCCCTGGAAACCAAGTTTGGGAAATGATGGCTTAAACTGACAGTGCTGGAACAGCCCTATGTCACAGCTCCATTTCTCAGGGTCAGCAGGCTACTTCTGCAGATTTCATGCCGCCGCTGGCTCACACTGACTGCCAGTTCTGCCCCCTGAATAACTGTGACTGCTGAGGACAGCCTGCTCAGCTTCCCTCCAAGCTTCCCCAACCCGTAGATCAGAAAACACCCATATGGACTCTCAGAATATGGGACTGACATTATTACAGATACAACTATTTGTGAGATTATCCTAGACTGTCCAGACAACATCCAGTGACAAATGTCCTCATCAGAGAAGTCCCAAACATTAGAGCTAAGGGGAGGCTAATTGAAAATGGAAGCAAAGACTGGAGTGATGAAGGTCAAAAAAAAAAAGATGGGGGTGGAAGATCTGAAGGACAAGAGGCAAGAGGAACTCCCCCACCACCCTCCAGACCTTTAAATTCCAGCTGCTTTTAGCCCCCTCCTCCCCAACAGCAGCCACAAGTGACAACACTTCACTGTGACTCTCAGAGCCACTGTGGCCTCTGTCACCTTAAATCTCATATCCAAACACCACCACAGGGCACCCAGGACTTGACCCCACCTTTATGCCCAGAACAATGCACTACGTCTTGGCCCTAGAGCCAATGATGTTCCTGTCAGGGATTCCTTGCACCAGCTGGCCCCTCCCTTACACCCTCAGCACCATCTACTCCAACACAACCTCTGGGTCCCGGATTCAAATCCTCCTTTCTCAAGTTCTATCAAAAATGGGTCACTTCCTGTTGCTCCTGCAGAACTCTGGAGAGTATCTGAGCCACGCTGTCCCTCATTTGCTTGTCTGTCACTCCCTCCGTCAGCACTCCTCCACTCCAGAACTATCTGGATCCAGCGCATATCAGGGGCACACAGATACCTAGTCGTGACAACCCACAGTATGCTCAGACACTGCCAATGTCGCTGGAAATCTGCCGCAGAGCGAAAGCTCTAGGGCTCCGGATCTAACGTTCCTACCGTTGCTTATGACTACTTTTTAAAAACAGTTCTGAGTCCTAGGTACAGCGGGGAATAGCAGGAAAGCAGACTTGGGCCCTGTCCTCATTAAGCCCTTGCTGGCAAAGAGCCCGAGGAGTGCTCAATGAATCCGGATAAATGACTGAATCAGTCTGGCACGCACAGGTACGAGGACATTCCCCTCATAATATGGAAAGTAAAACCCGAGAGTGAAAATGTCTCTTCCTGGGGCCACAGCATTCTGCAACTACAGAGGATCCACCTTCAGGTATTTGCGACTGGTGTGCTAACACTGAGGTCAACAAAACTGACACTGAAGAGGAAGGAAGTGCCAAAAACAAAGAGCAAACAGAACGAAAAACAACAAAAAGTCACAGCTGTTAAGCGGCGGTCCCAGTAAACACAGGGCAGAAACTGCCCCAGTCAGAGGTCTAGCTGTCCTCATAGGTAGAGATGGGACTGTGAGCCATGCATTTAGCAAAGAAGGAAACAAACAAACAATAAATAGGAAGCTCTCTAAATGGAAGGTGAAATAACAATGCAAAGACCGATCAGGGAAACCAGTGTCACCACAGATCTACTGTGGAAAGTCACTTTACGGGAGCTGGGTTTCCCTCTGTTGTGAGGAAACCCGGAATAATCCACCTCTGCCCCTCAACAGGCATGGCTCCTGCGCATGGGAGAGACCCACAGACCATCCTGCTCTGAGGAAGCCAGAAGAGGGCTCTTCCCTCTCGCAGACAAACTCCTCCTGCCAACAGCAGAAATAAAAGAGCCCACTGCTCAGTATCTCTTGACTTGGTCTGGTGGACCTCATCGGATGCTGCCTGTTGCCTGTGCCCCAGCCTGAGCCAGAGATGAAGAATTCTGAAAAGTTAACTCTCAAAAACATAGGGAGGCGCGTACTGTAAATCTCTGAGAGTACAGAAAGGATCACAATGACATTAAAACACCTCTTGCTCCAAGAATCTGGTACCTGGCCCCAATAATGGCTTAAAGAGAGTGAACTCCTATTGTTTATTTAAGAAGAACTAAGGGGATGCCGATGCCCACAAGGTCAGTTCAGCAGCTTAAGGGCCTCTGGGGCTACTCAACCAGCATTCTGTGTTAGCGTTTCAGATGCTGTCTCATGGTTTTGAGATGGGTGCAGTGGCTCCAGCTATCATATCCTCTCCCTACCAACCTTTCCAAACAGGAAACTCTGGATTTTTCAAGGCATAAGGAAAGGGCTTTCTCCTGTACCTGTAGGTTTATCAGAGAGGCAAATACTCTTCTGCGGCATGAAGCCCTGTGCTTAGTCCGGGCTGCGAAAGGATACAGAGAATGACGATCTGGCTTTTTGTTTGTTTGTTTTTTAGGTGGGAGGCAGGAAAGGAACGGCATAACAGAGGTGTCTTCATAACTACACGCAGCTGCTGGCGAGCCTGACAATCGCCTTTATTTAAGAAACAAAAGAAGGGAGGCCTGGTGGCCAGCACTTGGTGTTAAATACCACACTCCCACAGTGGAAGAATTTAGGTGATGAACCTGGTGTCAGTCAGCTCACAGGGCTACTGGTACAGGCTGGCTCTAGTGCACCACTGAATTAGACCTCACATTTTTTTTATGTTTATGTTTTCCTTCCCTCCTTCATAGTAAGCCACTCTGAGGAATTACACAGTAGAGATGGCAGAGCTGGAATGCCCTCAGAAGGGAGCCTGACCTCCACCCTCCAGCTCCTGGCACACAAACAGAGCCACATGTATGCAGCCAGCGCTCTCCTAGGGACAATGAAACAAAAGTCATCGATGGGAAAAAAAAAAAAAAAAAACATGTTTATTCAAACCAAGTCAAGAAGGTAATTGGTGAGGTTTCTTTTTCACCTTAAACCTCTATCTCGGGGGAGGGAGGGGCTGGGAGAGCCAAGGTCTCCTGCAGGAAGACAACTGAGGACAGCGACCATGAATGCTGTAGCTGGGCTACGGGCAAGGCTGGGTAGAGTCTGGTCACCTGGGATACAGTAAGGGTCCTCTTCCCAGATGGGAGACGTCGGCAAGGGCTCTGCCCTCGGGAGCTAATTAACTAAAACCAAGAGGGGCTTCTCTTCAGTGTGGAACCAGGGAAGCTGGAAGCAGTGGGAAGGGACAGGTGCCAAGGTGTCCTTTGAGAAGAGCCCCAGGTGTGCGGAGACGGGACTCTAGGCAGTCAACTAGCAGCAGCCACCAAGTGGTAGCACACGGTGGTGGAAATCCCAGCTCTGGGGAGGCTGGGGTGGGACACTCCAGGAGCCCAGGAATTTGAGGCTCAGCCTGAGCAACACAGTACTGACTTCAAGTCATTTAGAAGATTAAGGATAAAAGAAAAAGAAATTAAAAAAAAAAGAACTGTAATCCTAAAGACCCATATTTACAAAGCCAATCAAAATTATCTAATCATTTTTCAGTTTACTTTTTCTTTCTTTTTATTTATTTATTTATTTATTTACAGTTTACTTTTTCTGAGGGCAAAAAAAAATACTACAAGGCTAACGTTACAGTTTAAAATGCAAATTTTTAGCAAAAAGAAGAAAGTTTTAAAATATTGCCAATTCTATGCCCAGTGCTATGATTTAAATGTATTTCCCCAAATTCATATTACCCTAATGCTAGAAAGCTAAGAGGTGGGTCCTTTGAGAAGTGAGTAGGCCGGTCACCTTGGTCACCTTGCTCTGCCCCTTCCCCCACATCCCACTGTCGCCCACCAGATGGACACCTCTGCTGGGTCAGGGGCCTGGAAACAGGTGGGTACCAAAATCAGGTCAGGCCACTCTTGACCTTGTGCATCTGTGAAATGCCTTTCACAATATTATAAAGGAGCAAGAAGCCCTTATCAAATGACAAGCCCCTCAATGTTGGATCTCCAAGCCTTCAAGCCTGTGATAATATGCTTCTTTTCCTTAAAAATAAAAAAGTACTTAAAATTTACCCAGTGCTGTGTCAGAGCGCCACAAATGGACCCAAAGACCCAGAGTTAACAGGACTTCCATAATATGCAGATATGCAAATTTTAAGTAGGACTTGTGCTCTTTTGCTGATTTAGTGGGGTGTTTTTCTTTTCCTCATTAGTAAGTTTCCTAAGGCACTGAGGAGTTGGGAATGGTTCCTAAAGTCCCTGTCACCACGGACCAGCTCTGGAAACTGACCAGTGATAAGGAACGTAGTTGCAGAAGCTCCCAGATCCCTTCTTGGGAGGAACATGGATGAGTACAGATGCCCTCACTGTACCCTTTCTTCCCTCCTCTGGCCTTCCCACGCCATGATGAGCCAACACTGCTCTCCTTTACTGTACAGGGACTCGAAGTTTTGGCCACTTCATCCCCTCCACTGCTTACTCTACCACAGCAGTGGTCTCCCAAGAAGTTCAAAACCTCTGTATGAGAAAAGCCTCAGAGCAAAAAAAAGTGAGATCCCTGAGTCTATCTCCCTCTTTCTGCCCTGCCTAGCACCTGCCGCTGCTCCCCATGCACAGGCATGCACCTGCCACTGCTCCCCATGCACAGGCATGCACCTGCCACTGCTCCCCATGCACAGGCATGTACCTGCTGCTGCTTCCCATGGACAAGCATGCCCGTGAAGGCTGCTCCCCATGCATGTGCATGCCCCTGCCCCTGCTCCCCATGCACAGGCATGTACCTCAGGGTGCTACTGTGAAGCAAAAATTCCTGGAATCCATTCTGCTTCCTTCTCACCTACCCAAAGACCACAAAGACCACCTACCCAAAGAACCACTTTGTGGTTCTCCAACTCCCTGAAGGACCATGTTAATCTCAAGTGTCAACCTGTGGGGGAAACATCTAACAAGATGTTGGATGGAGGACAGTGGCCGCAATCCCCACAGACAGCCTGAGAGTCCATCTGAGAATCCAGTCCCAGGGCAAAGAGAAACCTCACAGCGCTACTAAGTTAAAGCAGGGCTTTCTGGCACAAGGCTAGCACATTTCTCCTTTGCCTCAGGTTAGCCACGAGCTTCTGATATTTCCAGACCTGGGCATAGAATTCTACTGGACTAGAAATACTTTCCAGCTGGCAGGAAACAAGCCCAGGCTGGGAATGGGGTTTCCAATCAGCTACTTTCAGTGGGAAAGTAGCAAAATGCCCATTCACGGAGCTTAGTTCCCAAAGGTACCAATACTTCAGATAGAAAGATACGAGGACGCAAGGTATCGAGCAGTGAGTGGGAACCTGACAGAGTCCAAGCTGCTCTGCAGGTAAACACACAAGCCAAAGCATTGTTTCTCAAGCTCATGCATTCCCGAATTTCCTCCCACTAGTTCTGGGTGGCCAGGTCTCGGTGGACCTATGTACTGCCTCTCTGAAATGACAACTAGGTGCCCTTCTGATCTCTGGCCAGACTCATTAAGCAACACTTTCTAAAAAAGTGGTGCTGAGGACCGGATCCAGGGCTTTGTCTGACACTGAGTCCAGCCCCTGCCCCATGCAGAACTTACCCTTGGGCAGTTAGAGTAAGAACTGATCCAGGATCACCACCCAGAAGCAGAACCACCCCCTCCCTGATACTGGGATTTTAATGGAGTCTGCACCGGAGCCCTGAGGCCAATGAATTGCTGCTCTCAGGCAAGGAACATTCTAGAACCAAATGTCTCTCCAGCCTTCTGTCAGAGTCCTCCAGGCAACTGGCCAATTTGTCCAGTCTTCCCTGTGACTTCAATCTAACCGTCCCCATTCCTCTGACTCTGCACCTCCCCCATGGATCTGAATCGTGTAGACTTTCCCTTCAGTCTGTACCTGATCTAACCCAGCCACGAGGCAGTCGCGTGAACACCAGCAACAAACCCCTGCCCTCGTGCAGCTTTCATTCCAGTGAGGAGAGCAGGCCATGGGGAGCAGATGCCATACCCCAACAGTTGGATTTCAGACACGGATGAGCACTATAGAATCACGGTAACACATGGGAATGCGAAGAAGTTGAAGACAGGCAGCAAGAAGGGTCCCCACTTAGGGACAATCTCTTAGCTAAAGCCTAAGAACAACAAACACCACTACAGCAAAGGACTGTAAATTAAACATTGAAGAGCCAGGCCCGTTGGAGGGGAAGAGAGCATTAGTGGCCCAATGTACAGTCAGAAGCCAGAAGAGTAGACAGCAGCAAGGTGTGCATAAAGCCGATTTCCAAAGGCACTTGTCGGGGACACTGTCCTCAGTACAACAGAAGGCCCCTGGGTCCTTTGCCAAGGCATCAGCTACTTGTAGCCCACCTGTATTGAGTGTCGTATGGGAAATCTGTTCAAATACAAACCCCATTTCACAGGCGAGAACTCTGCGTCAAAGAAGTGGGAAGCAATGGAGCCATAACTCAGAGGCAAGCTGTGTGGTGACAGAAGTTGAGGTGAGCAAGGGCCAGAATGCTGAGACCCTGAAGGATCTGCACCCTATTCGAAGTGCAAGAGAAAGTTGGCGGAGAGGGACTGGGGTTTCCTGACATACTCTTAGATATGACTAAGAAACGATGTAATGTCCGAAGGAAGTCCCACCAAACAATGCCTCAGTGGGCTGGTAAAACAAACTTGAGCTTCGGCCATAGACGATCCTTAAGTGAATCAGGTTGAATTCCCTAGGAAGCAGGCCCTGTAAAGTGGGATGCCTTCTCTCTGGCCCAAGGTCTGGACCGACTGGCTGTATCACATTACATTCCATCTGGTTAGACATGCAAATCCCGGGGCCACTCCCAGACCTGCTGAATCTCAGACCCAACAACCCAACATCTCCCTCAACTTCACTTTTCTTTCTTTTCTCCTTTGTAGCACTGGTATCCGAACCCAGAACCCTGTGAACACTAGGCAATCAACCACCCTGGACACTAGGCTACGCCCCTAGGTCCGGATTCAATCTTAACCTTTCAGGTGAGTCAACTCTGCTCAGAAGCTGGAAGGAGCTGTGCAGGCACCACCAACTTTGCAGAGCTGCACTGCCTCTCCCCAAGCAGCCCTGCTGTGCATACCACTCAATCCTTCCCCTGGGCCCCACTGCTGCCTCCTATGCCTAGAAACCTCACTAGTACCCCAATCCATTTTTCTTACAAATCTGATTTCCAGAACATATTTACTGTTCAACTGACCAGGCCACATGGCCAAGGTAAAACAACTTGTCCCTCCTTCGAGGACTCCATTTCACTTCCATGGCTCTGGGCCTTCACAGCAGACTGCGAGAATACTCTGGACATTTACCTCGGCTTTTCCGACACCTCTAACAACGTGTTGGCTTTTTATTCACCCATCTCTTTTTCATTAATACACTATGAGAAATATTTGTGCCCTTGGAATTCCAGGAACTTCACTCTGTGCCAGACACATCGATGACAGCAAATGTCAATGTCTTCCTATCCTCAAGAAACCGTCCCATTGGCAGGGAATGGCCAGACACAAACAAATAATTATAAACAATACACATGTCAGAAAGGCCTGGGAAGGGTCACTGAGCTGAGGCCAACATGATGATAAAGAGCCAAGCCTGACCAGTGCTCCCTGACAAGAAATATTCGTGCTCTGAATCGACACCCAACTCTAAGTTCTCTACATGCACTACCCATGTAAGTACCCAACCACCTTGCAGGGAAGTCATAGCCTCCCCCACACCCTATAAGGAAACAAACTGCCATGCAGGGAGAGGAAAGGGTATGTGAACAAAACAGGATGGCTCCAGAGCCCACCTTCGGGACCACAGCTTGTGAGAACTGGACAGAATGCTGAGGATGTAGGAGGAATGGCAGGCAGGTGTCCAGGCAGAACAACATATGCAAGAGTTCCCTGGAGGAGAGATCAACCTAAAGCCAGAAGAAAATCTGAGGAAGTTGGTGAAACTGAGAAGCATCAGACGAATCGGAAATCAAACTATTCCGGAGGTGAATCAGACAAGGCAGGCTGGTGGGTGCAGAATACTGATATGTAGAAGAGCTGTAAAGGGGAAGGGAAAAGAAAGACTCCCCCATGACCCGGATTCCCACATTGTAAAGTTGGCAACCGAGTACTAGACCACCACATTTACTAAAGTCTAAAGTGGGGCCAGGGGACTGCAAGCTCTCGAAAGGATTCAGTCAACTGATGAAGCCGGTTAGCAGATCTTCCCACCGAAGGAGACCACTCGGTATCCTGAAATCCTATTTGCAGAACACTATTCCCACTTCTTAACAATAAAAATGACGTATGCAGTCACGAGGCAGCTTCTGTTAGAATTAGGGCTTTTCTTACACAAATACGAGGGGAAAGTTTTCACAACATTTTAACTACCTTTTTTTCTGAAGCGCACAATTAAACTAGTTGACAAGGGAGAAGTGATGCCACTCTGCCGACTACAAATATGCTCAGCCATCATGCAAACCCATGACTGAACTTATGAACTACACTTCCTCCGTTAAACCACTGCTCCCCAGCTGGATGTCGTGGTGCAGGCCTATGACCTCAGCACTTTGGAGACCGAAGCAAGAAGATTCTGAGTTCAAGAGCAGCTTGGGTAGGGCCAGTGGGACCGTTCTCAAATAAATCACCACTGCTCTCTGGTCCACAGCAGTGTAGATTTGGATGCACGAGTCAACTTTTCAAAGTCTCAATAGCAATGGTCTCTTTTGAATCTGTGTAATTATATATCTTTGTATGTGTGTGTGTGTGTGTGTGTGTGTGTGTGTGTGTATGGGATTTGATGCTTTTTATACTCATATATATACTTCAATAAACTCCCAAAGTCAAGACTGCCAAGAAAGCACAATAAAGTTTCTCTACAGTTATTAAAAGAATAAAAGCACTGGCTGACTGGCTGTACCAAGATGGGGTGGAATTTTGAGGGAGTAGTACAGCAGAAATAACTGAAGCTTAGGAATCTGTTCGCCAACCACCAAAAAACAGCCTAGCACCTGTTCCGTATTGTACCCAAATTTGACTACAGCCACATATAACTCTCTCCTCAAGAGATAGAATATCGGTCGCCTGGGGGGAAAGTGAATCCTAGAAGAACCACAACACGGCGCTCACCCTGCATGCAGTGCTGATTTGAATGAGCACTGCAGTGGCAATCCCATCACCTTATCTTCTCAAACTCAAGTATAAAAAGTCCCCTCTAAGAGTCACTCCTTCCAATTTTACATTTCTAGATAATGACCCAATATCCAAAATTACTCTTTCCAGGATCCAAATCCTGACGTGGCTGTCATACTTAAAAATAAATGCTGAACAAGCACACATGATAATCCAAGTCACCAAGCCAAAACTGGGGAGTTGCCTTCAGGTCATTCTCCAGACAGATGTAGTGAGACAAGATGAGAAAAGTCAACCAAATGACCATCCCTATCCCTACCAAAACTTTACAAATGTTCTGCCACTAATGTTTAAGTCAACTTTCTTTATGCCTGGCCCTTAGTCTCTATTCTTAGCAGTTGGGTAAGGATAGGGGAAAGGCCGTCCTTAGCAGCTGGGTAACGACACAGAGAAGTCTACAAACTGTCACCTAACTCTGTGGTGGAGCGTCACCTGTAAACTTCCCAGCCATCTTTGATCTGAACCACTCCCCTGAAGCTCAAATTTAATGTGATACGTCTTAAAGGCATTGATATGATGGTTTTTCGGGCACATTATTAACCAGCCTGAGTTGAGCTGGGTTGAGTCTGGGTTCTACTAATGGAACAGATACATTCACCAAGACAGAAGTCTTAAAGAACTTTTACTTGCAAAGTCCTCAAGTGAAACCACCGGACAGGCAAAGTTTGAACAGAGAGTTTCCTGGGTCACAGAAAGGATACATGGTCGTTTCAAGTTCAGCTACAGAAAAGAGAAGGTGGGAGGGCTGTCTGAAAGGACAGCTGTGGAGCAGGTGAACCAAAACAAGAAAAGATAGTCTCTCTCGGCAAAATGGATAGCCCAGGGTGATCATTGTTACAACCGGAGAGCTGTTACATAACTACTTGTTAACTCCTGACACACACCTACATAGCTATGCTAACCACTGAAGCTACTGTACGTGCTGCAACTGCCAAGGTTTCTCCAATCAATTTCATTCAAAGAAATAAGTAATCCTGGAAGCTATTCCTTCCAAAGGTAACTTGCCTGCTTTTACACATACAAAACAGCCTCCGGGAAAGCCAACTGCCTCTCTAGAGACAAAATTCAGTGTTTCTCCTTAATATGGTTTTCTTAAGGTTTTTTTTTAAGAGAGAGATACAGAGTTACATTCACAGAGCCAAATATATGATCACCTAGCTAAAAAACGACTTCCATTCCAAACTGAAGGATGTGAACAGGATCCCTCCCCCATCCCTGCCTGTACCGCTGGCGCAAATCCCAAGACCTCAGTGTCCGATGTACTGCATTCCAACATTTGTCAAAAAGTTTACGAGGATTTATCGAAGCGACCGAGAAAAATAAATAAATAAATAAGTAAATAATACTGGCAGAAACGGAGGAAAGCCAGCAGGAGGATGCAAGCAAGGAAGAAGCGGTAAAGAGCCCGGAGGCTCAGTGCAAGGCCCGACAACCGGGAAGCGACCTAGCCCCCGCAGAGCGACCGCCCAGCGGAGCGCGGGGGGTTGGCAGGCTCCAGGTCTCGGTGGCCCAGGGTCCCTGATACCCCAGCCCCGGCCCCGCCTCCGATCCCCTCCCCAAACCTTCCCCCGCAGCGCCGTGGACGCCTGCCGGGGCCAGCTTGGCCCCGGGTCAGCGCTGCGGAGCGCGGCACAACCGCGGAGGCCGCCGGTGCCCTTACCTCCTTCTGCTTGGGGTCCTGCGGGTAGACATCGGGCGGCCCGAGCCGCGGGCGCTTCAGCGGTCTCTGTTCATAACTGAGAAGCCCGAAGGCGGCCATGATCTCTCATGTTAACCGGCGAAATGAATGAGAGTTGGAACTGGAGCAGCCGCCTCTGAGCACCAGGGAGCAGCACTTTGCAGACAGACTCGCTCGCCCCTCCACTCTCGCTCGCCGTGGCGCTGCAGGCAGGAGAAAGCAGGTTGGAGACCGCCGCTGCCGGCGCGCAGACGCGCTCAGGGGGGGCGCCTCCGTGGGCACCCCGCTGCGCCGAGCCCCGGGACGCCAGCTCCACGGGCGGCGACGGGGCTGGAGGTCGGCCAGGGTCCGCCGCGGCGCCTGCCTCACGCCACCCCCACCCGGTCGGTCCCCAAAGGGGGGGGGCGGGGAGGAGCAGCTGATGGGAACGTGTGACTTTCTTCACCAATGAACCCAAACCCACCCCGGGGTCACGGGCTGGGGTGGGGGAGGGGTGCAAAGGGGGGAAAAAACTTTTTCTTGGCGCCTAGGAGGGAGGCTCGGTGTCGCCGGGAGCTCGGCGTCCTCGGGCCCGCGAGGCGCTACGCAGCGGCCCGCGCCCACTTCCTGGCTCGCCGTACCCCGCGCCCGCCACCTTGCACCCGGAGGACCTGGTGCCCGGGCACGGAGCCGAGGGAGCGAGGCCGCGAGGGGCGAGGATGCGGACGCTGCCGAGCGAGGCCGATGTCCCCCCCCACACACACACACACGCTCAGCTGGCGCAGAGGCTAAGCGGGTCCCCTCGGCGGCGCCCGGGCGCTTTGCGAGCTGCCGGCTGCAGGCGGCCGCGGCGGCTGAAGGGGGGCCGCGCTCAGTGTGGCGCGGGGCCGACTTAACCCTTTCCTGGGCCTCCCGGGGCTGGGGAGGGGGGTGAGGAGCGATGGCCGCGAGCACCGACGGGCACATCGGGCGAGCAGGCGACTCGGCACCCCGGGTCGCCCCCTGGCCGCCGCGCGCCCCGCTCCCCACCCCCAACAGTTTACCTGTTGGTCCCCTCAGCTAGCCGCTAGGCAGGGGCGGGCGGCCGGGGCGCTCTGGCGGTGGCCGCAGCCTCCATCGCTCAGGTAGGGGAAGGGAATTGGATTTGACGTTGCGAGGTGTGTGTCTCGCCAGACTGCGGACGCCGCCGCGAAGTTTGCGGCTGCCTGGGGGCGTCGCTCGCTGCCGCCACCGCCGGCGTTCTCGCCCCCACGGCCCGGGAGCGCGAGCTCCCGAGTTGGCGGACGGCGGCGCGGCGGCCGCACTGAGCATGCCCAGCTTGGCGACCGGACCGCGGAGGAGTTGGCTGCGAGCGCCTCGAGCGCTCCCATCCGCCTCTCCGGGTTTTCGCAGCCGCAGAGCGCGCAGTCCGCGGGCCCCGCGCCCCAGCCGGCAGCAGGGTTAACCCGGCTATGGAACCAGCACCAGGAGGGACCCCCATGGCCCTCAGGCTGCGCCCTCTGCCTCGACCCCTCCTGTGGTCGCAATCCCAGCAGCCTGGGCGAAACCTCACCTGCTGGCAGCACAGGGGTGGGGGGTGCCGAGAGGAGGGGGCGATCCTTTCTGGGGAACGGTCAACCTACCTGCCTGCGTCCCTTGGTTGCTCCAGGTGGATACCCAGAAGCTGGGCCACTAGCCTTGAGCATCCCGACCTAGCCTAGGAGGCGGGCCCAGTCTGTCCTGAGGGACCCTGCAGGAGGCGCGCCCAGGAGGACGCGCCAGCACTTGGCCAAGAATGATGGCTGCCATTTATGGAGTCTTCCTTTGGTGCTATGATCTTGAGTGTCCGAATTTGCTTCTGACAGCAAACCCTCCAAGGTTTTATTTGCACTCTCGTTATAAATGAGGAAATTGTATCAGCTCCGAGAGGTTAGGTGACTTGTTCAAAGCTGCGAAAGCTAGTCGGAATTTGAACCTGCCACTGCCAAAGCTCAGGTTTCTGACCTACCTCCCCTGCTTTTATTTGGAAGGGCCGGTGCTCGATCTGCCCTTGGCCTGATTGTGTCACATCCCCCATACCTTGAGGAATGCCTTGGATTCCTGTTCCCAACTCTGAAAGGATGTGCAAGAAATAACCTGCAGCCTTTGGTGCATGTTGGTGACATACTAATGCCTAGTAATCACTTTGCTAGATTAAAAGCATCCAAGAGAAGGAAGAGGAAAGTGGATAACGTGATGGCATTACAGTAGACTAGTTCTTCACTGCTCACTCCGAACTTCACAAGTACCTTCTTTCTACCCAGCCTGAAATCTAAGTGGGGCTGTATGTGGCTGAATTCACTACTCAGTCTGAGCTAGGCCTTCTATGGAACACTTCCCTTCTACCAATAGATGTTTCCTGCCCACTTCTCACCTTGCCATAAACATATCTCTTCTAATATTCTATGCATAATAACACCATGGTGTAGTTTCCCTTGCGTTATAAGCATCTATCAAATCCAGCTCCTTTTCTTGGAAGAAAAGATAGTTTTTATTCATATCTAATTTTATCAAAAAAATTATCGCGCATGTCAAAAAGTGAAGAAAGAATATAATAAATGCCCGAGTATTCATCACCTGTGACAATGTTTCGCCGTTTCGATTTCACCTGCTTTCCCCATTTCCAATGGACTGGTGTACACACCGATGTAGTCATGATAATTCTTTGATTTTTGTAAGAGGTACACGACATTGCACTTGACACATCTCCAAAAAATTGTGGCTCTGTGGGATGGATGGCGGGTGGTTGAATGTGTAAATGTGTGGGCTTAGGACTTCATCACAAGTAGTATTTCACAAGCACTGTACCATGCAACTCAGTCTGATGTTTCCATGAGAGACATGTCCAAGATTTTTCTCATGGGATAACTGTCACAATCAGTGTCCTATTGCTGTGAAGAGATGCCAGGACCACAGCAACTCTTAAAAAAGAAAATGTTGAATTGGGGCTTGCTTCTCCATTCAGACATTTAATCTATTACTGTCATGGCAGGAAACCTGGTGGCATGCAACAGACACGGTGCTGGAGAGGTAGCTGAGAATACCACACCCTGAGCAATAGACAGAAGGAAGAGACACTGGGCCTGGCTTGAGAATTTGAAACCCCAAAGCCCACCCCCAGTGACACACTTCCTCAAACAAGGCCCCTCAATACGCCAACAAGGCCACATCTAATGAACAGCATTCAAATATTTGAGATAGTGGAAGCCATTCATAGTCAAGCCAACACAATAGCCAAGGCAGAATAACTCCAAACCAATTGTTTTTGCTTGTTTTGGAGGATTTGAGGTGGTTTTATGATTTTTTTAAAAAAATTTATGGTAATGGTAGTGGCTTGATTTGATTGGATTTTGTTTTCAGTTTTTATTTTGATTTGATTTCAAGCCATAGATCTTTCTTCTTTTTAAAGATGAAATTCCCAAGCCATCCTCTCCAGACATATACCTGCTGCCAGTTGTTAAGAGCCGAGGCTTACATGAAGCCTACTCTAAACTAAGGCTCGCTGTAATCCTTTGCCTTTTCCAGTGCCCATAGCACTTATTTTTTATTCTTTTTTCAATACCTCATTACTTATTGACATCTGTTCAAATATATGACCCAAGATTATCTTATTCTCCTCTCCTTTCCTTACTCTTCTGCCCTTCCACTGCAGAATTAGTCTTAAAGCTACAATGCAGATTTAACCTGCTGATCTTAACCTGGAAGCCATTTTGTTATCTGCTGTGCTTTAAATTTCCACATGGTGCTTGCTAAAGTAGCAGATAAGTACAAATTCTTGTTGAGGTTCTCAATGCGTAGACCAGGCTGGCCTTGAATTCACAGATCTCTGCTGCCTGCCTCTACCTCCCAAGTGTTGGGATGAGAGCTGTATACCATCACACCTGGCTTGATACTGTTCTTAAAGAGTATCTAATATTTACCTAGCTAATGGATTCCCCTAAGACTGGCCCCTCCTCCGAAGGTTCTTGGCCTGCCAGAAAAGATGCTATTTTAAATGGCTGTAGAGGAAAAGTGATGGAACATGGCTAGGGGAGGATGAACTACAAAACAAAACTACAAAAAAAATATATATTAGGAAGCTGTGTCACCCAAGCTAGCTCTGCATTACACCTTCAGAGACTTGATAGATGTTGAAAAAGTGGTCATTTTCTTGTGTCACATCCAAGGGCTCCTCAAACAACCTTCAGCACCAAGAAGGCCCTCTAAGTGCTTATAGCCACTTCTTCTCTCTGTAAGCTTTTGGCTACTCATCTTCAGCAAACCATACCTCACTGTTAGCATAAAGTTTGTTCTCTTGGGCAAAGTTCCTTCAATATGTCCCAAAGCTGGCTTCCTAGTCCTCCATTTGCTCAGCAGGTAATGTGCAGGTCTCCTTTGCCAGTGTATACTCTGTGCAGACATTTTTCTAACCAATATTCTCTCCTTGCCAGCCATGGGTATATTGTGCAAGCCACAGCCCACCTTAAAAGTTCTCCAGGTTCGTACAAGCTACAAAGGGCGAATAAGATGAGTGGTGTGCGGTCCTCTCCATGTTCTTCTCGTGAAGGTGAAGGATAACAACGTTTTCAGAGCATATCTGAACTAGGGATGGCTAGTTACAGAGCAGATCCCTCATGAGCCGTGTCCTACCCTTCCTGCTCGACAGCGATGGTCCCAGACGATCAAAGGAGCAAGCAGTAAGTAGAGTTAGGTCTGACCCCCACACACACCTGTGCTTGTTATCATTGTCAGTGCACTACCTGCGTGAACTAATCGTTACACCGCACATGTAAAAGTGGGCATCAGAAGACAGTTGTGGCGTAAGAGAAGAAGCTCCTAGCAGTTTGCTGTACCACAGCAGTATGCCTTCACTCAAGTGGAAAGAAACAGTTCTCAGTGCTGTGGTGCCTGGAGGTGCAGTAATTAAAGTTGCTGGGTTTTCTCGTGGGATTGATGCTTGTCCAGGTGTGTGTATCATTGTGTTTTGTTCCCAGTTTATCTGCAGGCAATCTTGCTTTACTTTCAGTTCTGCTTATGCCCCCATTATGTTTAAATGTGTTTGTGCTGTGCCTGCATCTGAATCAAAAAATAAAATTCCATGCTTTCCTTGAGTCAAAAGAATCAAACAACGGACAGAAAAACAACTGGAGGGGCTGGAAAGATGGCTCAATGATTAAGAGTGCACACTGTATCCCCACCTTCCCCACAGTCAACTTGCAAAATTTATTCTATTTCCCCTTCCCACGGAGATACAGGTGCCCCCGACACACACTTTGAGGCCTCATTGTTAGCCTCTCTGAGTCTGTATTGTAGCATCATTATCCTTTACTTTACAGCCAATATCCACTTGTGAGTATGTGCCATGCTTATCTTTCTAGGTCTGGACCACCTCACTTAGGATGTTTTTTTCTACTTCCATCTATTTGCTTGAAAATGTCATGATGTCATTTTTTTAACTGCTGAGTAATACTCCATTGTATAAATTGCTACATTTTCTTTGTCCATTCTTGTGTTGAGAGACATCTAGGTGGTTTTCTGTTTCTGGCTATTACGAATAAAACTGCTATGAACATAACTGAGCAAGTGTCCTTGCGGTAGGATGGAGTCCTTTGGGCGTATACCCAAGAGAGGTACAGCTGGGTCTTGAGGTACATTGACTCCCAATTTTCTGTGAAACTGACATAGTGATTTCCATAGTGACTGCAAAAGTTTTCACACCGACCAGCAATGGTAGGTTCCCCTTGCTCCACATCCTTGCCATCATAAGCTGTCACTTGTGTTTTTGACCTTAGCCGTTCAGACAGGTGTAAGATGGAAGGAATCTTAAAGCAGCTTTGATTTGCATTTCCCTGGTGACTGAGGTTGTTGAACATTTCTTTAAGTAAGTGTTTCGCAGCCATTGAGTTTCCTCTGTTGAGAATTCTCTGTTTAGATCAGTACCCCATTTTTCAATTGGACTATTTGGTTCATTGATGTCCAGTTTCTTGAGTTCTATATTTTGGATATTAGCCTTCTTTCAGATGGTGAAAATCTTTTCCCATTCTGTAGGCTGACTTTTTGTCCTGTTGATGATGTCCTTTGCTTTTAAAGCAGAAGCTTTTCAGTTTCATGAGGTCCCATTTATTAACTGTTGGTCTTAGTGCCTGTGCTATCGGTGTTCTGTTCAGGAAGTTGTCTCCTGTGCCAATGCGTTCAAAACTATCCCCCACTTCTCTTCTATCAGGTTCAGTGTGTCTGGTTTTATGTAGAGATCTTGATCCACTTGAAGTGGAGTTTTATGCACAGTGATAAATATTGGTCTATTTTCATTTTTTTCTTCTATTATTTTCATTCTTCTACATGCAGGCATCCAGTTAGACCAGCACTGTTTGCTGAAGATCCTTCCTTTTTCCATTGTGTATTTATGGCTTCTTTATCAAAAATCAGTGTCCATAACTGTGTGGATTTGCATGTGGGTATTTGATTCAGTCCCATTGATCAACATGCCTGAGTTTATGCCAATACCATGAGGTTTTTATTATTATAGCTCTTGTTGTAGAACTTGAAGTCAGGGATGGTGATACCTCTGGAAGTCCTTTTATTTTAAAGGATTGTTTTAGCTCTCTTAGAGTTTTTTGTTTGTTTGTTTGTTTGTTTTTCCATATGAGGTTAAGTATTGCTCTTTCAAGGTCTATACAGAATTGTGCTGGAATTTTTACGGGGATTGCATTGAATCTTTCGATTGCTTTTGGTAAGATGGCCATTTTTACTATGTTAATCCGACTGGTTTATGAGCATGGGAGATGTTTTTAGAATGAAGGAAGAGAGTACTGGTAGAGATGTCTGAAACTGGGAGGGGCATTTGGGGACCAATATGGAACCCTAGTGCAGTGGGAACACTCTGGAATGTATGAGGGTGACCATAGCCAAGATGCGGAGTAAGGAACCTGAACTGGCCATATTCTGTGACTAGTCAAGACTAGTGCTGGGGCCGGGATATCAACCCAGCCACAAAACCTTTGACCTACAAATCTGTCCTGTCTGCAAGATGTGCTGAGGTAGTGGTGGCACAGAACTTATAGAAGTGGCCAACCAATAACTGGTCCAGCTTGAGGCCCATGCCAGGAGAGAGAGCCCATGCCTGGCACAGCCTGGATAGCCAGGAACCAGAGGATGGACAGCCCAGAGACCTAGGATAGAACCAAACATGACTGTCCAAAAAAAAAGTCAATCAAATTATTCCTAGTAATAGTCTGCTGTCCTCCTAGATCATGGCCTGGTCCATCAGAGAGGCTTCATCCAGCACCTCGTGGGAGCAGATGCAGAGACCCACAGCCAAACATTGGGTGGAGTTCACGGAACGTCTCAGAAGGTTGTAGGAACCAAAGGGGTTGAGGATACCAGGAGAACATGGCCCACAGAATCTAACTAAGCAGTACTTATATGGGGCTCACAGAGCCCAAAGTGACAATCACGGAGCCTGCATGGATCTGTACTAGGTCCTCTGGATATACGTCATGGATGTTT